>NW_027556098.1:280649912-283049912 GCF_003287225.1 Phascolarctos cinereus
AAAAGTGAATACTACAAAATTATTAAGAACAAGCATGGTCCCCGAGCAAAGATATATGAGAAAACAGCTCCCATCTTTCCTTTGCACATGTGGAAGATCCTCACTTGTGGAAAACTACATATATTTTCAGATTTTTTTCCCCAATGTATTGATTTGTTTAGCTTACTTTGTTCTCTTCTTCCTTTTTCTTCATATTTTTGCCTTTAAAAAAGGTTCTTTGTTATATAGAATAGCTTTCTGGGAGGGGAGAAGAGGAAGGATACAGAAATAAATTCAGGCAATGGGAAAAAATCAATGAAAATTTATTTTTAAAAAGAAAGAAAATCATAAAAATAAGTCTTTTGCAATTTTAGGTAAATTGATTGCTCCTAGAGATGACTCATTTTTTCCAAAATCTTGCAATTTGGAAAACCATCTCCTCTGAGTAGATTTCCTTACAAAATACAAGAGCCAACCATAAAAGTGAAATGTATTAGAAGAAAACTGGTTATTTCCTTTCAAAAAGAAACCAACATAAAAACAAAAGCTGCTCTGTCACGACAGGGAGAAACAGGCTGCCATCATAGACAGAGTTCAGGAGCTGCAGTTAGAAAGACCTGGGTTTAAATCCTCCCCTCAAAACTTACTAACTGTGTGAATAAGACTGTCTACCTCAGCCTCAGTTTCTTCATCAGCCAACAAGAGGTGATTACTTTCTGTAATTACTACTTCATTACATTGCTGTGAGGCTCAAGTGAGATACTATATTACAAAATGATGTGCAACATTAAAGCATTATAAAAATATCAGAAGAAGCAGAGATATGGTGTAGCAACAGCCTCATAGAAAAACTGGCTCAAGATTTGTTGACATAGGGTCACGTATATAAAACCTGAAGGGACTTGAGCAGCCACGTAATCCAACCCCTCATTTTAGAGACAAGAAAACTGAGTCCCAGGAGGTTCTAAGACTTTAAACAAGGTTGCAAATGTAACAAAAAGCACAGAAAAGATTTGAACCCAGTTTCTTAGACTCCAGAGTTTGTATTATTCCTACTATCCCCTGCTGCCTTCAGCTGAATGAACCTGAGCAAATTTACTAGGTAACTTCCTCAATCTGTGTCAGGGAAGGAAGGTATCTCATGATAGTGCTCTCTGCACCAAGAAAATTAGAAGTCAGGACTAAATAAACAAATGTAAGTTATTTTCCTTCCACAATATATATCCACATAAGCATTTCACATGCATGTACACATACAACTTCTTCAGTTTATATGACATGAATGAGAAATTCCGAGAGTGCTAGTTTTATTTAATTCTATAAATATCATTTCTAGCCACGTGTGTGTGCAGACGTCTGTGCATTAGATTCATGTTGTTGTTGTTGTTGTTGTTGCTGTTGTTGCTGCTGTTGTTGTTGCTGTTGTTGCTGCTGCTGCTGTTGCTGCTGCTGCTGTTGCTGCTGCTGCTGTTGCTGCTGCTGCTGTTGCTGCTGCTGCTGCTGCTGTTGCTGTTGTTGTTGTTGCTGTTGTTGTTGTTGTTGTTGTTGTTGTTGTTGTTACTTGGTCATTTCAAGTGTGTCCAACTCTTTTTGACCCCATTTGGGATTTTCTTGGAAAAGATACCGGAGTGGTTGGCTAATTTCTTCTCCAGCTCATTTTATAGATGAGGAAACTGAGGGAAACAGAATTAAGTGACTTGCCCACAAGCACAGAGCTAGTGTCTGTAGCCAGATCACGAAGATGTCTGCCTGATTCTAAGCCCAGTGTTCTGTCCACTGCATCACCTAACTGCCCATCCATTCATTTACTAATCTCCTATGTATATAGATCATTGCAATAGGGCCTAGGAGAAATGCACATTGATAAGACATGGCTTCAGTTATTGTAAACACTACAATTGTGGAGTAGGGAAGAGGATGAAGAATGACCTATATCCAAATAACTATAATATAAAATAATATAGGAGTGCATAAGAGAGGTAGAGGCAAAGTGTTTTGTGAGCTAGGAGGGAGGAAAGAAGGTTACCAACTAGAGGGCAGAGGTATGGGTCAGTGCCCTAACCTTATAGAGCAACAACAGGAGGACGATATGAAGATGTTTGTACAATCTACCTACTTGGGATCAAAAACATGAAGGGTGTTTTCTTTGTTAATTCCAGTAGCTGACATTTTGCTGCAGCCTAACGCTGATTCTGGAACCTCGAATTGGGACTTCAAATGCTGACTTCTTTTAAAAAGGTTTATGGGGCTTTTAAAAAAAAAAAGCCAGTGTAAAAATAGATCTGGTGCAAGTAGATTGATAGAGACATATCAGACATGTAATTAAAGCTATAGGTGTGCATAGCACTGTCAGCCCAGACAGGGATTGACATGGATTTTTTTAAAAAGAGAGTCACACTATCTTTTATCTTTTGCCAGTTAAATATACCAAAATCATTCCCAAGTCTATGGTGATGTTGTAGAGTAGGTTTCAAGGAGAACACCCATTCTCTTTGCAAGCATCGCCTCTGTTTTTGTGCTCTCCATCATTTTTGTTCACTCCCCTCTTTGTGATATTTATGTCATGTGTCTGTGGACCTAATGGAAAACTCACATAAATAGAGAATCTGTAAATGACAGGTTTGCAATTCATCCATGTTACAAAGAGTGGAGTGATTCTACTGCAGCATATCATGCTGGAGATCATATCATAAAGGAAGATAATGCTGGAGAGTGTCGAAATTCTCTTCTAATTCAAATTGAGTGGTTTACTGCCATTTCAAATTCCTTATATCCCAAATGACTCTTGGGTTAGAAATTAAAGCAATTAGATGGTTTTTAATTTAGTTCTATTGTGTCTAGATTTTAATATTACAGAATACTCATTTAGTGCCCTCTCACTGCCTGCAGATGAATATCATATTTGAGATCAATGAAAATGAATTCCTCCAATAAAGTCTCATTAAAAAGAGCATAGTGTGGTTGAAAGAATACCAGCCTAAATTTGGGGGAGCTAGCAATCTGTTTTTAGTTTTAATTTGATCTATGATCATGGACAACCTACTTGGTCTTTCTGTGACTCAGTTTCCCTATCTATTAGGCACTGGCCTGCCTGTCATTATCATTTTAGGATGCTTTTAAAAAAAAGGTTTTATTGCAACCCTTTGGTTTCATGAGCCTTTAGTTCTCCACCCATCCCTATTCTGAACCCTTTCCTGTAACAAAGAAGGACATGTAAGAAAAGGCAACCAATTCAGCAGAGGCACATAGTAGTTACAATCTCTACTTTTCAACTGAGGGGAGAAAGATATGTCTCCTTATCATTTCTCAATTCCAAGAGATTGTTTCTTACAATTCATCACAGTTGGATTGCTTCTTACTGGAGGTATAATTTACAGTATTGAAGTCACTGTGCATATATGATCCTGTGGTTCTGTATTCTGTCCTCTACATCATTCCATACCAGTATTGCAATGTTTCTCTGAATTCCTCATATATGTCATTTTGTACCCATCTTCCTAACTTATAGCCTTGTTGTGAGTATCAAATAAGACAGTTGCTTCTTATCATTCAGTAATATATATTTACACCTTGGGGGTGGGTTGGGAAGGGAACTCAAATATTAAACAAGACATGGCTCCTGGCTTCACAGAGCTTGCAGGAGAATGTGAGACATACACAAAAAGGAGAAATGGTAAGGTGTACAATATTGGGGGAGGGGAGAGGGAATACTGAATCTGGTGTCAAAGGACGAGTTTGGTTCACGGCTATGCTAATCCCTGATTATATGACTCTGGGTAAGAAATTCCACTTCTTGACTTTAATTTCTACCTTTTTCAAACATCATATTATCAAATGAGATAATATTTGTAAAGCACCTAGTGAAGTACGGCACATAGTAGATATTTAATAAATGCTTACTTGAATGCTTATTTCCTCCTTTTTATTCCCTCCCATTGTAAAATGAAGGGATTGGAATAGAATCGGGGGTTCCTAACCTAGGATCTTGAAACATTTTCCCCAAATATTTTGATAACTGTATTTCAATATCATTGTTTCCCTTACCAATTCCATGTATTTTATTTTGTGCACTTAAAATATTATTCTGAGAAGGTATATATATAGGCTTCATCAAATTGCCAAAAGGGTTCTTTGCGGGGGGGGTAGTTAAGAACCCCCCAGGCCTAGATGATCTTGATGTTCCTTTCTAGGTATCAATCTGTTAATTCAAATATAGGCTAACTTCATAAGAAAAGAACGAACTAAAGTGCTGTGTTCTGTAGTCTAAAGGAAGAAAATCCAAGCAGGATGAGAAAAAGCTTCAATAAGCATTTTGAAGTGGACTTTAAATGGTAGGTGGGTTTTCAACTGGGGTAGGGAGGAGGGGTGAGGAGAAGGGACATTCCAGAAATAGAGAAAAGAATGTGTGCAAAGACATAGAGGTGGAGAAGCCTAAGACATGAATGAAATATATATATGAAAGGAATTGAAAAGGATAAAGTGCTATATACAAACTTTTATTATTATCATTCAGGCAGAAACTAGGTTGACATTTATCTTTTCTCCTATTTAAGGAGGAAAAAAAAAGTTAGCCAAGCAAATTAATAATGGAAACAAGATTTCAAGAGTTCTAAATCTGGCCTACATATCAAAACAAACTTTCCCAGCACTTTAGAAGTGTTTATTTACGAGCCAAAAACTGGTTACAAACAAATTAATTAGAAATATTTCTTATTAATTCATTGAAGTAGATCCAAAGAACTTCTGGCAACACAGCCTGGCAATAATTTCTTACCTAAATTTCTTACTTGAAAGTAGTATAACTTTTAAGGTTTTTAAACTTTTTTTTCCCTACATGAGTGTGAGTTAAGATGATCACACATGGTCATTAGGGAGAATTTGATATTTACTGATTACATATGCTGGTGAATTACTGAAATAAGAAGAGCAAAACAATGACAAATAAGTCTGGCTGTGCAAAAAAAAAATAATATTTACTGTTATTTAGGTAAATAGCTTCCATTTATACTCAGTTGTCAAACAATTCAGAAACTGTGAATACCTTTTTTAAAAAATAATACAACTGCATTCTTAATAAATCTACAGTAATTCCTGTTCCTTAACAATTCAAATGGTGGCTAGATGGTATGGTGGCTAGAACCCCTAGTCTGGGGTCAGGAAGACTCATCTTCCTAAGTTCAAATCTGGCCTCAGATACTTACTAGTTGTGTGACCCTGGGCAAATCATTTAACCCTATTTTCTCATCTACAAAATGATCTAGAGAAGGAAATGGCAAACCAGTCCAATATCTTTGCCAAGAAAACCCAAATGGGGTGAGAAAGAGTTGGATGCAACTGAAACAACTCAACAATAATAATTCAAACTAAACTTTCCCCCAATTAGTCAAAATCATTAAGGTGAAAAGGACATGGATAAGTTGGAGACACCAGAGGGTGTTTACCTGGATGGTGAAGGGCCTCAGATCCATGTCATAAGAGGATCGGTTAAAAAAAAAAATGAGCATCTTTATCCTGAGGAAGAATAGGAATCTGGAAGCTGAGTGGTCTATCCATCTTCACAGTTGTCTTGGAGGGAAGTCCAGCCAAAATAGACTATGTCTGGTTTAAGATATGTCTTAAACCAAGGCAGCTATTAATTGAAAATGCATAAGGATTATTATACATTTTCACCTTAAGGCACTGCTGTGGTTCAGATCCAACTGCCAAGGCAAAGCCACAGTAAATACTTCTTCACTGACTCCAAGAACACTGTTACAATATTTTTCTTTCTTTCTTTTTTAATAACAGCTCTTTCACTCTAAGTATTGGAAAAGTCAAAGGAGATGAGCCAAAAGAGGAAATTCTCAGCTTCATGATCAAGAGATTATGATACTAGTGTTCCTGGATATGATAAGCTCAATGAAAAACTTTGTATTATAAAAAAATATGAAAATCTATAGTACTTAACATAAATTATCTTCATTAATCCTCATGACAACCCCATGAGATGAGCAACACACTGTAATTATCCCCATTTAGCGAATGAAAAAACACACAGAGACAGAAAGAGATGAAGAGATTTGCCCAAGGTCATACAGGTAGTAAATACAAAAACTGGAATTGGAATACACACTTTTTCCCCCTTCAAAGCCAGTGTTCTTTCTACGAGGCCACATATTATGAGATTAGTACACTATTATGAACATTAGCCCCAAATTTAGGCAGAAAGCAATATGGCTAAGTTAATATGACCAATATTAATTGCTTTAGAGGCCATAAAATATTAGGGCTGGACAGATTCTTAGAGATCATCTGGTCCAATGGTTCTCAAACATTTGCTATTCACTGAACAGCATTATCTTTTACACAGGACGCTATAGGAAATGCATGAGACTTGTATAAGTGTATAGAATTGCAAGCACATATTACATACAATTTGAGGCACACCTAGCTAAAATTCACAGCACAGTAATATGTCCCAGAAACAACCTGAATATAACCACTAATCTAGTCAAACACCCTGATTTTATATGTGTAAATTGTGACTGTGAGGGTAAGGGACTTGCTGAATGTCACATAGTTGACATCAGAACCAGGAGTGTAGATCTCTTCGCTCTGGGTTTAGGGTTCTTTCTCCAACAAAATATGCTGTTCCTCTTAGAAAAGTAAAAAGAGTAAGGATTTTCCTATTTGGAAAGAATTTGGATTTTAATTTTTTGATGCTCCATGTTTTTTGTATTGGTCTTTCTTCTCTACTCTTAGTGAAACCACTCTAGATTTCATCTCCTCCTGTCTGCACTACTGTAATTAGCCCCCAGTTGGACTTCCTGCCTCCGTGCTTTCCCCTGTCTGCTGCATCCCCTACACCACTACCCTCCATTGTCTATTGAATAAACTATAAACACCTGTCCCTGATATGCAAGAGCATATGGTTCCAGTTCTGCTTTCTAGCTTTTTCTCACACTCACAAACAGTGATTTAGCCAAACTGAAATGTGTAATCTCTTGTTATTGTCTTGCCCTCATCTATAACCATACTTTTGCTCCTACTTTCCCCTAATCTTCGCCTACTGAAACTCTTCCTTTTCTTCAGGGTCTGACTTAAAGGGCAATTCCTCCATAAAGTCTTCTCTGATTTCCTCAACTAAAAGTGATTGCTCACAAAATTCACAGCTTATTTGTTTGGATGTCTCCATAATTAATTATATCATACATGATCCTTATGTATATGTCAAATCTTCTCCATTAGATTATAAGTTTCTAGAAAGAAGCCTATTTATTATTTCATCTTTGGAGCTCCAATGCCCATAAAAATGTCATAATTAATACTTAATACATATTTATTCAATTGAATTTAACTCAACATACATGTTTTAAACACCTAAATTGTGCCAATTTTCTTGCTTTTTATTTGCATCCCCAGCACTTACCACAGTACTTTACACAATGCTTTACTCATTCATTCATTCAGTTATTCATTCAGTTATTAGAAATAAAATAGACAAAATCAAGAGTCCTTGACTTCAACAAGCTTACATTTTTATCAGGGGAATATGATAATATGTGCACAGAGAAGTAAATGCAAGGTAAATTGAAGTGGGAGAAAAATCAACCTAATTAAACTGAACCAAATTACTTGGACCTAGAAATGAATACAGTAATGAGACAAAATACCTCTGTGATGAAGATGTACCAACCACGAAATGTACTTGGATCTACAATGTATTGGACCCATTCATCAGTGTAGATACATTTCACTGAAATATGACCAGAATGCTTCAATAGAAAGAGTAATGATTTTGAAGTCATTGGATCCAAGTTCAAATCTTGACTCACCACTTACTACCTGTGTGAGTTTGGATAAATTACTTCTCTCTGGGCCTCAGTTTCCAATCTAAGATAATAATAGATAGCATTTGTATAGCACTTTGAGGTTTGCAAAGTGCTTTACCCACCTAGTCCCTTTTGATTCTCACAATAACCTTATTAGGTGGATACTATTATTACCTTCATTTTATAAATGGGAAATATGAGGCTAAGATAAGTTATGTGCCCTGAGTCACATAGCTTAAAAGTGTGTAAGGCAGGATATGCACTCAGGTCTTCCTAACTCCAGTTCAGTACTCTAAGGGGCTGGACTAACTGATCTCTAAGCCCCATTCAAGTTTTAAATCTGTGACCCTATGATCCTGCTAAAAGTGAACATTATGTGCTTCCTAGACATTTCAATTTAGAATGAATTTCTATGCTGCCATCAAGATTTGACATGTTTGCAAGTTTTCATTTAGCAAAGTAATCAGGTTCTTCACATTTGTATTCTGTGTTGGATAGACACTAACTGCTATTGTGCTAAATTTGGTCTGGTTTGTCACAAGTTCTATTTCAAACCAAATATCCTTTGTTCAAGGAGTTAATTTATGATATTGTGTTCTCAAATCCCTGCCAAAGTCCAGAAAAGGGCAGCCCTCATTTTCTGGGAGGGACTGACAGATGCTAGTAAAGCAGCTTAGGCAACTCTTTCCTCAGAGCCAAGCCCAACTGGCCTTGCTATACCTTTTTGAAGGGGAATTTACACTGGAGACAGTCTGCTCAGTCATAGAGAAGGGAGGTTTCAGTTAATGAACTGTATAACAGTTCTTCTCAAGGAAGCAATGAAAACACCCTAATCAGGATAGGGAAGAGGAAAGAAGGAAGGGGAAGGAGAGAAGGGGAGGGAAAGGCTGAGGGAAAGGGAGAAAGGGAAGTACTTACTATGTGCCAGGCCCTGTGCTACGCACATTTCAATTATATTTTCATTTGATCCTCACAACAACCTTGGAAGGTAGGTACTATTATTATCCCATTTTAAAGTTGAGGAAACTGACTTTCCCAGAGTCATATAACTAAAAAGTGTCTGAGGCCACATTTGAACTCAGGTCTTCTCTACTGTAAGCCCGGGACTCGACATACTGCACCACCAGCTGCTCCCAATTGGAATCAGAAGGCATAAGTGCTGGTTCCAGACTTAGCTGTGTGACCTTAGATGAGTCATCTGACTTCTGAAACTCAGTTGTCTCACTTGTAAAGCATAACTATTGATACACTAACTACCTTTCAGGAATGTTGTGTGAAAAGAACTTTGTAACTCTGATACACACGTCGTCGTCGTCGTCGTCGTTGTTGTTGGCAAAGATACTGGAATGGTTTGCCATTTCCTTCTCTATCATGTCCTCATTTTTACACATATCCACATTTTACAGATGAGGAACTGAAGCAAATAGAAGCTAAGTGACTTGCCTAGGGTCACACATTTAGTAAGTGCTTAAAGCTCGAACTCAGATCTTCCTGCCTCCAAGCCCAGTGCTCTATCCACTGTACTACCTAGCTGCCACAAAACTCTACATATACATGATTTATTATTGTTGTTGTTAAATACAGTGAGCCTCGGCTTCCTCATTTTCAAATAAAGATAATGATACCCTAGTTCATACAATTGTTAAGAGACACAAGCTTAATAAAGTGTAAAGTGCTCCATTAATGTGTCGTTTTTCATAGTGGTGTTTGTTACAGGGACAAAAGAAATTGAGGGAGAGAAGAAAACAAGCCAAGACGAATTTACATCTTGCTCTTTTCCCAGTTCTCTTCTTAGAGTCTGTGTCCTCTTACCTTCTAGTGTCATCATCATTCCACTTCTGATTGGAGACAATTGGACAACTGGAGGGTGACAGGAGCTACTGGACCCAGATGGCTCCAGAGGAGAGAGTGAGGCTGATGACTTTGCACTGTTTTGCCTCACTTAAATACAATTCACTTGCAAGTCAAGACATCATGTTACTGATGTCATTGATCTTCTTCCAGAACAAGGACAACAACAACAATTTCCCCTTCTACTACCACAGGCCTTGTGTCTTGGTGATTGGAAGAGCCAAGGCTGGACCCAGACAAAATATGAAGTGGGCAGAGTTTCTTCTGGACCTTTCCCTGGAATCATCCTGAATGTATGGCCGATCTAGAAGAATGATATCTTGGAACTCTGCATCAGATTCTTGAGAGCAGGGATACACGCTGTTATAGAGAGGCCCACCTGAGAGTGGGAATTCCACTTATGATGTGGCTAATAAGCACTAGGCACTGGGCTAATCTCCGGGAATATACAGATGGAAAATGGCATGGTCCTAGCCCTCAGTGTGCTTAGAGTCTAACAGGGAATCAATGAAGTATATTATGCAAAGCATGAGAATTAGAGTTAGTCAGACTCTAGTTCTGTTATTTATTATGTATATAACATACTGCCTACCACGTCTCTCTAGGCTTATGCTTTGTCTTCTGAAAAATAATAGTATCAGGCTATGTGATTTCTAAATTCCTTTCCCAGATTTAATTCCTTTAATTGGCCTGGATCTACCACTTATCACTCATGTGATCTTGAACGAGGTTTTTAATCTGTCCAAACCTTAGCGTCTTCATGTGATATTACTCATATTGTTTATCTCACAGGACTGTTTTTAGAAAGTGTTTTGCAAACTTTAAAACATTAAATCAATAAAAAGCATGTATTTATGGCAGGTACTTAGTTACATACAGACTTGATGAAAGGTAAGTTTAGAAAGAATGGCCTTAGGAAGGCTAAGAGAAGCAGGGAAAAATTTGCAGAAGATGGTTTTTGAGCTGAGTTTTGAAGGAAACCAGGGATTCTAAGGGCAGGTAGGTGGCCACAGTGGATAGTGCACTGGACCTGGAATCAAGAAGACTTCTCTTTCCGAGGTCAAATCCAGCCTCAGTTACTTACTAGTTTTGTGACTGTGAGCAAGTCACTTAACTCTGTTTACCTCAGTTTCTTCATCTGTAAAATGAACTGGAGAAGGAAATGGAAAACTACTCCAGTATCTTTGCAAAAAAACAAACTAAACAACAACAAAAATGGGGTCATAAAGAGTCAGTCGCAACTGAAAAATGACTAAGCAAAAAAAAAAATTCTGAAAGGTAGAAGTGGGGAGGAAAAGCATTAAAGGCAAAAGGGGCAGTCATTACAAAGTCATGGAGCCAAGAGAAGGAAAATCATGCCAAGGAACAAGAAAGTATGGATGGATTATAGAGCATAGAAGGGAAAAGAATATAAGAAAACTGGAAAAGTAGAGAGGGAAAAAGTTATGGAAAGCCTTAAATGGCTAACATAGGATTTTATATTTGATCCTGTAGGTAACAGGGAACCAATGGAATTAATGAACATGAGAGAAGCATTGGTAGATCTGTACTTTAGAAAAATCACTTCGGCAGCTGTGAGAAGAATGGATTGGAATGGAAGAGACTTGAGGCAGGGAGAACAATTAGAAGGCTAAAAGTAAAAAATAGTGAGAATGCTAAACAAGAGTGGAGAGAAGGGCACAATAAATGAAAGAGGCTGTGAAGGTAGAAACAAGATTTATTAGTAGACTGGATAAGCGAGATGAGTGAGAATGAGGAGCTGAGACCACTTAGACCTTAGTGAGTGGAAGGATAGCAGTCATTACTAATGTGGGTGATTAGACAATAATACAAATAAATATGACCCAAGAAATATGGTAAGGATGAGGGAGAAAGACAGAATACTCTATGAATTTGAAATTTAAAAAAAAATGAAGGTAAGGGTTAAGGTAGCAGCAGAGATATTTAAAGGTAAGGATCCTTCCTGGTACTCAAAAAAATTTCTGCTCATGCATAAGGTCAATTCTGTTCAATTCAATAAACATGTATTTAGTTTACTCTGTGCAAGGCCTTGTGCTGGGCACTTATTAAGATACCATGTAAGGTTGATATGACTAATACACAGGAGAAGCACAGAACATGATGTCAATTTAGAGGAGTAGGTGATCGTCACTGGTTGAAGGAATCTGGGAAATCTTCTTGGATGGGGCACCTTAGGTGAGCAAGCCAAAATTATACTAGCTAGAGTAATAATACTAATGGGTCATGGTGATGATGATGATGAAGGTGATAATGATGATGATGACAATAATAAGTTTAATGAACCTCATTAAAAAGTGAGAATGAAACAGTAATAAGAGTAACAACAACTCCATAACTTAACCCATGTCATGGGAGTTGGAGAAGGTAAGGATCTGAGAGAGGGGGAACAAGCAAAATGAGAAAATGCTAGCCAGAGTGATATACAATGGGAACTTTGTTTTCCCTGGGAACTTGATAGTATCTGGGAAGGTCTAACAGAAACTCTGAAACACTAATGAATTAGCCATTGGAGACACCACTGGTTGATTCAGCACCCTAGCCCATGTAATGCAATGGCCTCTAAGAATTAAAGAAGTAGACAGGGATGTGTAAAGTTGCATGATGGCCCTACTAACAATTGTAGGGATGATGAACTTGACACAGAAAATGGCAGAATGAATGGCACTTCAGTGTTCTGTTACCACAAGAAGCCAGGATAAATTGAAAATAAGCAGAAACACCAATGCTCACCTGTTAGAAATTCTTTGGTAAGGATTGCGCTGACTACTAAAACAAGGAGTCTATGAGTGTCCATGAAATGGACTGAAGACACAAATGTTTTCATTGTGTGCATTTATTGCACCATAACAAAACTAGAAACATTGCCTCAGCCCTAGGCACAGGCTTTAACCCCTCTTTGTTAACAATGCTTTCAGCTCCAAGATACGCATTACATTATAGATCAATGAAGGACAATTGTAAGAGATAACTTCATTTCTAAACCCAGGTTAGATGAAATAAGAATAGGAATTGAGAAGTTACTTGAATCTGAGCTTACAGACAATGCTTTTAACTCCTCAATTATTCATCAGTCATTAAAAATAAAAGAATAATAGGTAGATAGAGACTTGTCCCCAGACTGTTTCTATCTATATTCCATCAAACATAGGATCAGAAAGAATGAGAATAATATTACTGATAATTCACATATATTTTAATACTTTACAATATATCAAGGGCTTTTATTAGAAAAACAATCTGCGAAAGATAGTACAAGCGTAATTACAGTATACCTACTTGACAGTTGAGGAAACTAAAGCTCAGTAAGTCAAAACCAATTGATTTGCTTACTGATCCAACTATTCCTCCCCACTTTGTTAGTAAAATTCATGAGGATTTTTTTTCATAAAAAAGTGATATGGAAATTCTAATTAGCATCATTTTAATTCAATTCCAATCTTAGCTTTATCAGTGCTCTTCTCATTATTAATCTATTTTAACCCATCTTAATCAATTCTCAGCAGTGAGCTTCTATCCAAAGCTGATGATCTTACTCAACTTGCAAGTCAGGCCTTCTTACATTCTTGATAATCAGAGTCTACTGCCGAATATACCATTGAGAGAAATTAATACTCATGAACTGGCATAATTTAAGTACTAGAATAGTACTAGAAAACCTAGGTTCTTTCCTAATTTTGCTGCTTATTAATTGTGTAAAGTTCAACAAGTAGCTTCTGCTATGGGTCTCAATTTCCTTATTTGCAAAATGAGGACTTTGGACTATGTGCTCTCTCAGTCCCTTTAGATTTTGTCATTCTCTGCTTCATCTTTTTGGGAGATCTCACAGGATTTCCTAAAAGATTTCTGATCCCAGGATCCAGTTTGCTAGAGTAAGACAACACCAAAGAAGTGGCATTGAATTACTGTTAATGGAATGATACATAGACAGTTCCAGATAGTAATATTTCCAGCAGTCAGGTGTGGCTTTTGGATAGAATGCTAGACTTGCAGTAAGAAGACAGTTCAAATCCTGCTTCAATTGCTTACCCTGGGCAAGCTTGCCTCTCTAAGCCTCATTAAGATGAAGAAAACTGTGTTTATTAAGCAATGTGGTTGTCTTGAGGATCAGGTGAGATTACGTGTAAAGTTCTTTGCAATTCTTAAAAATTCATGCAAATATTGATTATTACACATAATACTATCATTACTCAGTTGACTTTCAACAATATTTCATCCTTTCTAGAATCATTACTCCTAACCACTTCTAAGCACAAACGAATGGTCACAGGCACTAGAAAAATGAGAAATAAAACAACTGTAAATTAACACATAACTTGAGATCCTTATCAACTCTCTCCTACATGGCTGCAATAGCCTCTAAGTTGATTCTTGTCTCCAGCCTGTTCCCTCTCCAGTCCATCCTCTTCATGGCTGCCAAAGCAGTATTCCTAAAACACAGGTCTAACCATTTTACTCCCCTATTCAAAAAGTTGCCACGGCTTTCTATTAGCTCTAGTGTTAAAAACAAATTCTTCAGCTTGGTCTTAAAAATCCTTTCATAATCTGGCTCCAGTTTACTTTTCCAGACCAAATGTACCTTTCTACCCTTCACAGATACTGCATTCTAGCCAGACTGATGCAATTCATGTTCTTTGTACACAACAGTCTCCCTCCTCTCTCCAAGCCTTTGCAGAGGCTGTTACCAATGCCTGGAATGTCCTGTCTCACCATTTCTGCCCATTAGAAGCCCTACCTTCTCCTCCTCCTCCAAGGCTTAGCTCATGGGCTCGATACTCTGGGAAGCATCCTGATTCCTTCAGCTGTTAGGACTATCTCCTTCCTCTTCTAATTCTCATGCTTATACTAATGTGTTTACGTGTATTCCCCCGAGTAGAATGTAAGCTCTTCCAGGGCAGGGCAGGGAACATTTTTTTTTTATTTTTGTCTTTCTATCCAGCTGGGTGGCACATTTGCCAGGCCTGGAGTCATGAAAACTCTGAGTTCAAATCCAGCCTCAGATGCTTACTAGCTTGTGACCCTAAGCAAGTGACTTAACACATTTTGCCTCAGTTTCCTCATCTGTAAAATGGAGAAACAATAGCACCTACATCCTGAGGTTGTTATGAGGATTGAATGAGTTTGTAATCGTAAAAGTGTTTAGGGCCTGGCATATAGCACTCTATAATGTTAGTTATTATTATTATTATTATCATCATCATCATCATCATCATCTTCATCTCCAATGTCTTGTCTCATAACTTGCACACAGAATATGTTTAATAAAGGCTTGTTGGATAGTGCAGAATCAGATCTGAAGACTTCGTTTTGTTTTCTTTCCTCTGGGATGAGTTGGGGAGGGGACAGGATTAGAACAATAATTTCCAGAGGAAAATGATTTTGTTGAAAAATTGTCAGGCATTAAAGATAAGATAGGAAGTGCCCAAGTTAAGACCCTTGATCATATTAAGCAGCCCAGGTTTTACATATATAATTTTTTTTCAATTACTTGCCATTTTGTTAAAAGCTTTCCTTTTACTGCAAAATGAGTATATTGATGTTGGTGTGAAAAACAATTTAAATCTCCTTGCTGTTGAATTTAAATTTTTCAGCCTAAAGTGCTTTTCCTTATTCTGGTGTCTAACTAAAATGCAGAATTGAACTCATAAAGCCTAAAGACCTCAGTGGTTCATTGAAAGTGCCAAGGCCCTCTTTGTGCATTTGCTTCTTAATAGCAATGTTTAGCTTCAAAGTACATGTCTCTGTTTACACACACACACACACACACACACACACACACACACACACACACACATGCAAAAACTTTCAGCAAAAACTTTTAGGCGGTCTTGCATCGAATTTCACCATTTTATAGGTTGCTGTGGAAACAGATTATCCCCATAGAAGTAAAAAACCATGTTTGAGTCTAATGCAAGTAACAATCCGTAGCATGAAAGAGAAGAACAGCTGGGAGTTAGAGTAGTGTAAGCTGACATGTCAGACAGTAGCCAGACAAAGTGAGCCAGGCACTGTCTGAAGGAAGAAGGGGAAAAAAGGAGGAGGTGGGGGTGGGAGTGTGGAGGGGGGAAAAAAGTAACAACTGAACACTGTCAACAGAGTCTACAAAATGGGCCAGCTGTTCGCTCTCATCATAACTAAGAAAATACAGAAAGAATTCCAGGGATTAAATTTACTGAGAGAGGGGGTTTGGGGAGTGGGGAAGTCCTAAATGGAAAGAATGAATAGGATTTCAGACAAAACAGCCTCTACTCAGAGGCCTTTATCAGAAACTGTTTGCAAAGCTGAGTCTAAGGCTCTGGATACAACACACACTTTACTGTATTGTTTCAGGTATAAAGGGTGATGTACAGAAGGCCCTCTCCTTTCCTGCAGTGCAAACTCTGCACATCTTCCTGCCTGGGAGAGGATCTGAGTGGATAGACAGAAGGCCAAACTTGCCACTGGCCTTTCCCATCGGAGTGGAGCAATAATAGCTGTCTTCTTTTTTCTTTCACGTTTTAGTTTATGCTCTCTGGTGATTGCTGAGGCTTAAGTTGAGGAGGGAGAGAAACCTGGGTGCTCAGCTCTAACGAGAAACTTGATGCAATGGGAAGAGAATGAAGACCAAGAGTCGGGAAGCTCCGGTTTTAATCTCAGGAATAGCACACCTTGGGAAAGTCACTTAATTTCCCTGGGTCTTAGTTTCTTCGTGTGTAAAAGGGGGTTGATTAGGCAGAAAAAAGAAAGCTCCAAAATCCTGTTTCTGTATTTCAGTTTGACATGGAGTCAAATGCCAAGGACACACAAAGTCCACTGGATTTTTGAGCTAAGAAAAAAAAAAGCATCTAACCTACACTCCTTATTTTATACATGAGAAAATTGGGGACCAGAGGAGTGACATGACTTGCTCTGGGTCATACAGAAAGTTGGGGTAACAGGGAAGAGGAGATGGGTGAGTCACAGACCAGATCCATGACTCCTGTTGGTCTAGTAACCCTTCCCATTAAGCCACTACCATCACCACATCAACAAATGTTTAAATGCTACTATGGTTAAGGCACTGTGCTAGGTGCCTAGATATATAAGACAGATTTGGAGTCAAAGGACATGGTTTGAATCCTGATTCTGCATTTACTCCCCTCATGAACTTTGGCTTAAGCAAATTACTCTATTAATATGCATTTCTTAGAGCTAGCTTAGAGGCCGATAAATGGCACAGTAGTTAGAGCACTGAACTTGGACTTGAGGAGATCTGAGTTCAAGTGTGGTCTCAGATACTCAAAAGTTGTGTGACCCTGGGCAGGTGACTTGACTTCTGCCTACTTCGGTTTCTTAATCTGTAAAAAAACAGTTTCTACTTTCCAGGATTTTTGTGAGGACAAAATGAGATAATTAAGGCACTATAGAAATGTTAGTTATACCTATCATCATTATTTAACCGCCTACTATGTGCTAGGCATTCTGCGATCCACTGGAAGAAACAGATACAAAATTTTTTTTTAAATGAAATAACTGTGCCTCTCCAGGAACTGGCATTCTATTAGGGAAGTCAACAGAGACATATATAGCATCCCCTCAGAAGTCAATTCCCAACTGGATATTCAAACTTGCAGGTTGGATGCCCAGAGAGTAGCTGACAACTACTTTTTCAGGTTTCTAGGGATAATCCTGAGGGACTACAATTGTAATACTGTTCCTCAGAAGCCCCCACTAGTTTGCTTCCCATTCAAGACCAAGACTGAGTTGCAAAAGTTATTTACTGAGATGGTATGACTAGAAGAGTTGGCACAAAATATATCCCCCAAAATCATTAGGCACACTGTCCCATAAATATACATGGTGAGAGTGAGCCTAAATTTAGAATATTATTGTAATAACTACACTAGAGAACATTTAGTAGGGCTTTGGGGTTTGCAAAGCACTTTATGTGTGTTATCTCCTTTGATCTTCACCACAAACCTTGGAGGTACGTGCTGTTATCATTCCCATTTTACATATGAAGAAACTGAGGGTGGAAGAACTTAGGTGTAACTCCTAATGCCTGCAACTGGAAGATGATTTCTGTGTTCATGGAGTACTTAGGATGTTTTCCTTAGGTATAGTTCTCTGTTAGGTACTGAGGTTCAGTACCTTTCTAGAGTAGATAGATAACCAACATCAGGACATTTGGACCATTGGAGTTTCACCAGGGAACCACTCATACAATCCATATGCAATTACATGGTACTACCCTTCATCTTGGGTTGGTAAGTACAAACATAAAAGAAACAGAGGTGGTGAGACCATATACTCACAGAGACAGGAGACAGAGCAGTTGTCCTTCCCACACTTAACTGTCCAGACACACCTCAAAGCAGCTTCACACTTTAAAGCCAAAAAAGACAACACTGAAAAGATAGGACTGGCCCTTTTTATATGCCCACTGCGTTAAAATGTTGGGCAGTGGGGGAAATCAGATGCATAATGAGCTCAGCAACTTTGAAGTCTTCAGATGTTCTAGCATTAACAACCAATTAGGGAACTCTTCATTATCTCACAATACAAACACCTGAGTCTTCAGGTGTGGAAGTACGCTCACCCAAACCTTAGGCACCATCATTTGGACCAGAACCACGGAGAGGATATCTGCTCATGCTCCAAGACTGGATTCCATGGTGTAGTTTAATCACATTATATATCTATAAGTACATACAGAAGAAAAACAAGATAAATGGAAAGTAGTCCTGAGAAGGATAGGATCACTGAGGAGTTTAGGAAAGACTTCATGTGGAAGGGAGAGCTTTATTAATAAAATGCAGCCAGGTGGTGCAGTAGATAGAGTGCCTGGCCTGGAGTCAGGAAGATCTGAGTACAAATCCAGTCTCAGATACTTACTAGCTGTGTGATCTTGGACAAGTCACTTAATCCTATTTGCCTCAGTTTCCTCACCTGTAAGATGAGCTGGAGAAAGAAATGGCAAACCACTCCAGTATCTTTGCCAAGAAAATCCCAAATGGGGTCAAGAAGAATTGGATACAATAGAAATGACCAAACAACAAAAATGAATAAAAATGAAAGGATGGAACAAGATGGCCCCACAAGTCCCTTTTACTTCTAAATCTGTGATACTAGGAACCTCCAGTAACTTGTAATTTACTACAAGAGCTCTCATTCTACTGGATAGATATACAACATGCCCACAGATAAATAAATGCAAATGATATGTGAAGTAGCCAGTCCCTCAGTCAACAAGTCTTTATCAATTGCTTACTATATGGGAAGCACTGAGCTGAGTGCTAGGGATGCAAATAATAGCTAGCATTCATAAAAACACTTTAAGGTTTACAAAGCCCTTTGACAAATAATATCTCATTTTATCTTCACAGCAGCTCTGGGAGATAGGTCCTATTATTACCTCCTCTTTTCAGATGAAGAAACTGAGATAATGCAGAGATTAAATGATTTTCTCGGGGTCACCTAGCTAGTAAGTGTGTGAGGTAGGATTTGAACTCATATCTTCCTGATTCCCAAACCACTTAGCTGCCTGAATGAGTAAAATTAGTCTCTACTCTCAAGGAGCTAACATTCTAATTAATAAAATAATTTAAGGATGAAGAGAGCAGTAACAACTAGGAGAATATTAGCCTTGATTAACACAAACCATAATTTTTCTTTTCCATAGAATTGATACTCCAGGAGACAGAACCTTCATGCCTAAGAGGCAGCCAAGCAGCAGCAATATATAGAGTGGTGGGCCTGAAGTCAAGAAGACTTAAGTTCAAATCCCACCCCAGACACATACTAGTGATATGATTCTGGACAAATCACTTCACCTCTGTATGCCTTAGTTTACTCAACTGTAAAATGAGGATAATAATAGCACCTAACTTGCAGAATTATTTTGAGGATAAAATGAGATATTTGCAAAGCATGTAGCATACTACCTGGTATATGGTAGAAACCTTATAAATACTCTCCCCACAACCACCTTGCTCTAAAATGCTTCAGGAAAAGTATGCAATTCTAGAACTCCACCAGATAATTGAGGAAAACCTACCAGTTCTTGAGCCTCCCAGTCCAAAGCCCATGGGGAAAAATCAATCATAAAGGAAACTAAAGTAGCTGTGGGTGGAGCTTGGGGGAAAAGTATATAAGGCAGCCTTAAAAATAAACTTTGTAGCCCCTTGTTAAAGCCTGAGATATCATGGTGGATCTTATGATGGGGAAATGAGATACCATGTAAGAATGTGTGTATTTCATGGGGAAATCAGATAGCAAGTGAGCCTGGAGAAAATTAGGCATTTGTATGAAATAAATTTAATATATCCCACCTTGCCTTTGGATTATGTATCTTTTCTTATTTTCTTTGCAAAAATGTGTGTATGGAAGGAAATAATGTAACCTCATCTAAAAACAGCAAAATAAATCTCAGCAAAGCATAAAATATAATTTATGAGTGTAAGCTGCAACATCGTAGGAAAATAACTTGTGTCCCCTTCCTTCCCCACTCCAAGGAAAAAATTCTGGAAAAGGTCATCCCTGAGCTAGGACCTTTGGAGGAATGAGGAGGGTTTGTTTCCCACCAGTTGATGACCTTTCAGAGATCCCTAGGTGGCACAGTAGATAACATGCTGGACCTATGGTTAAGAAGATCTGGGTTCAAATCCTGTCTCATATATTTACTACCTGTTTGACCCTGGACAGATCACTTTGCCTGCATTTTGTCAACTGTAAAATTGGGATAACAGCATCGACCTTGCAGGGTTGTTGTGAAGTATTTAGCACAATGGCTGGCACATGGTAACATTATATAAATATTTGGTCTATTTGCTTCCCTTCCCAATTTGAGCAGATGAGTTTCTGTAAAACCACTTTCTTGTCAATGCCTTGGTTTGTAAGGGGTGTTATTAGAATGTAGTGAAAAATGTCCAGTCCTGAAAACAGCAGCTATCTTGTTCTGGACTCCGTTAGGCATTTATACAATCTTTGTATTTGTTTAGGCTTCCATGTTGAGCCCAGAAAGATGCTTCTTACAACATTTTGTCTTGGGTATGTTACTTATAATTATAAGAAATTTCCACCAGATAAATGGTAGTGCTTTAATTATGGAAGCTATGTCCTGTTGCTAACCAAAAAAAGAAACAAACCTAGACTTGCTTCTGACGTAGAATTTAGTTAAGAAAATACAGAATGGGGAGATGAGGGCAATTGGTTCCAATAACCGCAAAGGTGACTGAAGCAGGTGCTGTGGAATGCTTAGAGCCTGGACATCAAAGATTCCAAGGTCATCCGCTGTATCTCGGGCCATCCCCAGTCATCCTGACTTTTGTCACTGGACATCTATGACTCTAGAAGAGAGTGTAGCTACTGGAAAAGAGGGTGTGGCTGAGGACTCTATGCAACTCTGCCTCACTTAAATCTATCTTACTTGCAAGTCAAGATGTCACCACGTGATGTCATTGGTCCTCTTTGAAAACAAAAGATCAAGAATAAGAACAACATAAAATTGTTGACATGTAGCTCCATCATAAATACTCAGGTGGTGGGAGAAATGGGTACACTCTGAATTTCTGATGGATCCCAAACTCTCGAGGAAAAGGTACACTATTATTAGCCTCTAGTCCCAGATACTGGATGGGAAGAGATTTCTTAGTAATTCAAATAAGGGTACAAAGAAAGGTATAGTAAAATAAACTTGAGGCCTAGATTTAAAATAACTGGGATGTAATTGTGACATCATGGAAAGAGCTCTGTGTTTAGAATTTGAAAACCTGAGTTAGAAAACTGACTCTGTACTTGGTGTGTGATCTTAGGCAAGTTATTTTCCTTCTTTAGGCCATAGTTTTCTTGTTTATAAAATTAGTGGATTGAATTAGATGTCCTTTAAGTTATATTCCAGCTCTAGAGTTGTGATCCTTTGTACTTTGGAATCCAGGGCCTTATTCAAATATAGGACCACAGAATGCTACCCTAGATTTGAAACATTTTGTGTTAGTAAACATGTGTGGTCAGAGAGCACATGTTGTCTAGGTAACTCATACCTCTAACACTAAAGAATTGCTTTTGTTCTCTGGTGATGTCATCTGGCTACTCTCTTCCCAACTGACTGCTGAGTGTCTCCTCTCTCTATTGTATATGTAGGTTGAATTGTGGCCACTCTGTTGGTTCGTACTGGAACTATGGCTTCTTTCGCTCAAGGGAAAGGATCTACCAGTTCTTTAGCTCATAACTCCATGACCTATCTTAGTTCCTTTGTGAGGCAAATTCTACCCAAAATCACCTTAAGGCCTAAGCAAAAGGCTCAGTAGGGTGGCTATTCCAAGTGTGGCTACTTCCAAGAATACTGCTATAGGATTTGTCACATATATCCTGATGGATAAGAACCACATTTTCCTATTAACTTGTACTTCAGAGTCTCAGAAGATAGAGATATGGAATTGGGTCCCCCTCCAAAAAACATTTAAGAACATGTAAAGACCATTCAAATTGCAGAGAATAATAAATCTTTAACTACCCACTAACAGAAAAGAATGGAATAAAGATTATCCCTTGATTTTTTTTGTTGCGTATGAATACATTTAAACCAATCTGCTAACATCTTAGCTGAAAGAGGCCTACCACCTAGTGATGATCTCAGCTCAGAAAATTTTTCATAGGAGCAAGTGGCATGATGATACCCACATTCATTTTCCAAATTTCCAGAAGAGTGATAAAGTTCTGTTTTTAAAAAAATCGTGGCATACATAGAATACAAGAAAGTAAACCTTTGGAAAGTCATCCCATACTAACTTATCAAGAAATTAGGTAACTTTTCAGGGCAGAAGATTGTCCTCAACAATGGTCATGACTCTGCAAAGACAATACATTACAACCATCTATTAGCTATGTAGAGTTCTTGTTTCCTCATTAGCAGAGGAAAGGCCCAATAGAGACTCACTCAAGTGGACTCTGAGAAGAATGTCCTCAACAGGTCAGGAAGACTGTCAGAGCTAAATAACAGCTCAAAAGATGAGTGGTGCAGCAGAAAGAATATTTCTGAGTGAAAGGATCTGGTTCAAATCCTGACTCTTCTGTTTACTAAGTGACCTTGAGCCCTTCCTTTCCTGGAACTCAGTTCTCTTAGTTGTAAAATTAAGAAGCTTAGGGAGATAATCTCTGAGTTCCCTTTCAGATTGAAATCTATGATCCTATGATGCTGACGAGGAACAAAGTGTATATTGGTTCCCACTAGAGGACCAGGGAAACCAGTGAGCCATTCCAGTCCCAGACATACCTCTGTTGAGATGGTCACAAGTAAACCTGAACCCAGAGGCTGCCCCTTCTTTCTTTAATACTCTAGCTATGGAGATCGCTAGGAAAGAAAGAGCTAAGCAGTATTAAGCTCAACATTTTTGTTTCTGTTATCTACCACTCTGGGAGTTCAATCCTATCTTTGACTACATGTGAAAAAAAAATTTCCTTTTAATGCTTTTTTACGTTTCTGTGATGCTAGTCATAACCTATGCAAATCAATACTCTTAAAGCTTCAGTTAGGAAGGATCTTGCACCATTTTTTCCTCTATAATTCTGCTGTCAACAAAAGTGTTGTTTGAGCTACACTATGAATTCTAACTCTAACACTTACTAGTTATGTGACAACGGGCAGATCATTACACCTCTATGAGCTTTAATTTCCTCATTTGTAAAATGGAGACAATAATTCTTGCAATACCAGCTTCACCTGGGTTGTTGTAAGTAAAGTCTTTGTAAGCCTTAAAATGTTGCATACATTAGATTTTTTTTTAAATCATCATTCGCCAAGTAATCAACAAGTATTCATTAAGTGCCACTATGTGCCAGGTGCTACGCTAGGTTCTGGAAATACAAAGACATTTTTGCTTTTACTTCATTTTTGAAGCAGGCCTTACCCTCAAAGAGTTTTCATTCCATTGAAGAAGCTTATGGTTCCATCTTGGCACTGCTGTGACAGTTGATACACTTCTGGAAAGCATCACAACTTTGCAAACATCTTATCCATACATACCACGTACAGATCAATGAGATTTTAAGGATTCCCCATCTGCCTTAAAACCAGCCCAAGCATGAGGAAATGAAAGAATCTCTTAGGCAGCACAAGTCCCAAATGGATAGAATTTCAGCTGGCCTAATGATTCCTGAGTGTGATTAACCAACCTGAATGCCAACTTCCAACATGCCATTACTAAGTGGTGGTGCCCTCAAGTGTTGTGAGCATCAGATAACCTGACAGCGTCTCAAAACCTCATCTCACCCCTGTCCCCAGGAAGCCTCTATCAGACTCACAGATCTACCAACGGCCCTCTGAACTCCATCTACACATAGATAATGTATAATCAGGAGAGAGAATGATGTAGCCTACACAGGTCCCTTTGTTAACTCAGGGTCTTATTTACCCACTGCTTGCAAAAGAAGCCATTTAACAGCAAAGAGATCCAGTTTCAAGAAGTCCTGCACCTTCAGTCACCTTGTAAAGACAGTGGGGACTGTGGGAAAACTGCAAGGCAGTAAATAGCAAGCATTTTTTGTTGTTTTTATTTTCTTTTTAAGTAATGCCATGCTCTCAATGATTCTCTTAGGGAAGAGTCTGGCTAAATGGCTCATGGGAGATGATTGATTGACAAGATGCTTTGTTTCCATTGTCTCTGAGATAACTACAACTATTCTGCATCTAATCTGCTAACTCTTGCATCAATATGGCATCTCATAAATCATGAATAAACATAAAATACCCAGAGAGGAAAACTGCAAATTTCTTTAAATGAGCATAATTAAGGAATTGATTTTATTATTTGTCATGAAAGAGAAGCCAAACAATTCCCTCCCCCTCTGATAGCTACAGAAAATACTTCAAAACCCAGTGCCAAAATAGCCAAAACCAGTGAGATAGATAAGAACCAAAAGGAAGGCCTGTGTTCAGTATTTACCACTCTGACTTGGCTACAAAAGGCAGGAGAGAGAAGGGGCAATACTGGCTCATCATGTGTGCTAGAATACTGGACTTGGAGTCAGGAAGATGGGTTCAAATCCCATCTCTGACACTAGCTGTGTGTTCATGGGCAAATTGCTTAATATCTCTGCCTCAGTTTCCTCATTTGTAAAATGGGATCATTGCACTTGATGACCTCTAATGTCCCTTCCATATCTAAATATATGATTTTTGATGTCTGATTCAAACCTTCATTTGCATCCCTTTCCACTTCCCTCATGTCTTTTCAGTGAAAAGAAGTAAGAGAAAAATTGTTCAATATCCCCAAGTAAACAAGAAAGCACAGATGCCAAAGCACAAGGTGCACAGATGCAATGCAGGACCCAATATTGCACAACACTGTTCCCATATCTCCCCATGAAGAGATGGGGATTCTAAAAGGAAGTCATTTCCACTAGTAAAATAAAAAGAAGAGGATTTCCACACAATTCTGCTGATTCTTCCTGTGTGCTTGCCCATCTACTTTCTAGAAATCTTGCTGGTTGTATTTGTCTTTGACTGTAATTGTCTTCTGTTCAGAGCCGGGATCACAACCTAGGCAAAGTTATAAAACAGCACTACCACTACCTTGTCTTTGTATACTCCTTTTCTCTCCTTACTGGCACCTCTTTCTGCCTAACCCTCTGGTGTGCAAGACCCTTGTGTTACTGTCTGGATACCCAGAATTTGCCTCCCATGCCTCAGTTTCCTCAAATGTAAACCAAGAGACATTAGAGATTATCTTGTCCAAGTCTATATTTTACTATGAGGAACCTGAGGTCCCCGGATGCTCTGAATTTATCTTGCCCAAACTCAATCAATTCAACAGGGTTTGATTAAGTACCTAAAACATGTTAGGCAAGATGGTGGATATGATGGGCCATGTGAGGGTCAGCAAGTTAATAACATTTGTTAAGTGTCTACTATGTGCTAAGTACTGTGTTAAATTGTAGGAATACAAACAAACACAAAAGGGAAAAGACAGTCTCCACTTTCAAGGAATTCATAGTTTAATGGGGAAGATGAAAAGCAAATATGTAAGAACAAACTATATAACATGTAAATAAGAAGTACATAAGAGAGAGAAGGCACTAAAATTAAGAGAGGTATATAATGATGAAGAGAACATAGGTTATCACACACCCAAAACTAGCCCTCGGATCTTCAGACTCTAAATCTAGTATGCTATCTACTGCACTACAATGCCTCTATAGATCAAATCTACAAAGTTACATCTTACTTTAAATTCCTGAGTAAAATACTTCACACTGTACAGTCAATGAGTTATATTATTTGTCCCAGAGGTATTTGCATTTTAACAAATGCAAGTACCTTAAGCACAGAACTGATCATTTGATTCTCATACAGTGCATTCCTACTACAGAGGATAAATCTGTAATGGTACACTTTAGAAATCAATATTAGAAATCAATATTAGATTTGTTTGGGAGAAGGAATGGATATTTTGAGTTAGGGACCCTCATTATTTTCTCTTAAATCACATCACAGAGGTGGCTACCTTCTCTGTCTAAATCTAGGACTGGTCTTAAAGAAATCAGTATCTCTGGGTTTCCCATCAGACCTACCTTTTAAGTGGCTTCTAAATAATTTTAGGTCTTTCAAGGGAAAATCTTATAGTCATTAAGTGTACATACTCATAAGCTTTTAAAAATATAGAATCTCAGAGTTGGAAGTGACTTCAGAATCATTTGAAGATGAAAATAAATATTCTATGCATTGGCTTCTAAGAAACCATAGAAACAAACTATAATGTCTCATGTTGAATAATATACTTCTATTAATGCATTAGCTTTTGGGCTGCCCTATTGCATTCATGATTCATACTGATCTTACATCCCACTAACATTTTCACATATAGGCACATCTTCCTCTTATTTGGCTTACTAGAAAAGAGAGACTTTAGAAATAATTCAACACATATATTCTACAGTTTTTATCTAGCCTGCTTACATTACAGATTTGTTGGAAGCATGCATTGTTTGAAGCATTGAACATAGAGCACCTTGAAATCTAAATCTGCACAAAATAAAGACATTATTTTTCACTTGAGAAAGAGAGAGACAGAGAAAGAGAGAAGAAAAAGAAGAAGAAGAGGAGGAGGGAAGAAAGAAGGAAAAGAAGAGAAGAGAGAAGAGAGGAGAGGAGAGAGAGAGAGAGAGAGAGAGAGAGAGAGAGAGAGAGAGAGAGAGAGAGAAGAGAGAGAGAGAGAGAGAGGAGAGAGAGAGAGAGAGAGAGAGAGAGAGATAGAGAGAGAGAGAAAGAAAGAGAGAGAGGAAGATAAGAATTGATTCCTGTAAGTAGGACTTCAACTGAGCTTCAGTGTAAATTGAGGATGCTAAGGGACTAGATGAGGAGGAATTTTAAATCCAGGTCTTCCTGACTCCAGGTAGAACACTCATATCCATTATAACATACTACAATTCATATCACGTATACTGATTCCTTTTAAACTAAATAAAAAGAAAATGGTTATTGTATTTTAATTATGAAATCATTAATGTTTACTCCAAAGCTTACTTTAGAAAGGCAATAGTAACTCTAGGGTCTCAAAGGCCCAGCTAGAGAAGTAATGCATGGAAGGTTCTATCAAGCTGGGGGAAAAAAAAAAAACTTCAAGAACATCATCTCTGCAACAGGTGGTGTTTAGCCACCAAGGACCAACCCATAGGGAGAATCACCAACAGAATGCTGTCCACCAGGAAATGATTTTTTTTTTTGCTATGACCATGGAAGAAACAGATAATACAAAACCATCCTCAGTTCTGTGCAGCTTCATATGTCCACAGTAAGGGCATCAGAATGGCAGAGTCAGAAGATGCTAAAAATCACAGAGTTCCTAAACTATCTACTAACAGTAATATTATCATGGAATATTTTTTTCAAAGACCAATGAGTTAAAATCTTAATTTTAGATCTGTACTACACCTATACTAATGTTGGTATAGAGGAAAGAAAATTGAATTTGAAGATGGAAAACCACCCATTCTGTTATATGTATTTTTTCCTACCTCTATGACTTTAAGCAACACAATTCTATCTAGGCTTCAGGTTCCTCATCTGTAAAATGAAGGGGCTGGTCTAGATGGTATGTATGGTCTCAGATTTAAATCCATGATTACATGATTCTTTTATATTTTTGCTATAATTTAAGTCAGAAGTCATAGGGAAGCTGCAGCTAAATACAAGGTCATCTCACAGTGTTTCTTGGCTGAACAAATACAGGAATTGTTGGAGTGCGTTGAACCTGGCATAGGCTTATAAGAATCTTTTTTTAAAAAATGCTTGTTAATTTACCGTTTGTTGAGTCAGTTTCATCATTCACCCAAAGACAACATGAAATATTATTTTTTCATAGAACATTTGGTTACCCCACCTTGTAGTGTTCAAAGAGCAAACAGAACATAGCAAAGATCATTAGAGCTTATGAACCAACATTTATTGCAGAGTTTGAAGAAATCAAGGTTTTTAAAGAACTTGTATATAGACCTTGAAACTTTTTGACCTAAGCCCATTCCTCTTTCAGACTTCCCCATTTTTGTCAAAGATACCACAGCCTTCTAATATCTCATGCTCATAATCTCAGAATTATCCTTTATGCTTCATTCTTCCATACTCCACATATAGAACCCGTTGCCAAATCTTGCTGCCTTTAGCTTCACAACATGTCTCATATCTGACCCTTTCTCTTCACTCACACAACAACTACTTCATCACCTCTCACCTAGATTATTGTAACAACCTCATAATTGGCCTCTTTGCTTCAAATCTTTCACCACTCTAGTCAATTCTACCTACTACTCATACTTAACCAATCCCAGTAGCTCCCTATTGGCTCTAGGATACACCATCTGGCCCCAAATTATCTTTCAAGTCTTATTGGAGATCACTCTTCTTCATGAACTTTTCAGTCCAAACAAACTGTACTCTCCATTTCTCACATGACATTCATAGTAAGTATCTGATCTCTCTATTCTACATCTGTTGGTCTGTCTAGTTTCACCTCCAGGGAACAAGATTCTCTTCCCAGGTTAAGCTCATCACCTCTAACCCCTCACCATGCTGCCAACTCAAGCCTTGACTGACACCACCACCCTCAGACTCCTCTCTTCCCTGATTGGAAGGCTGTCCTTTATAGAGGGCAGAAACTGGAACATTTCACTCCTTCCACTCCGAATCTTCTGTTCTGCCTGGTTTCAACTCCATGGAAAAATAGACCCCCTGGTCTTCCCCCCCACCCCCACCCCATCTCATTTTCCTGCTTCCTTTTTTATGTTGTCTCCCCTTGTTAGATTGTAGTTCCTTGAGGGCAGGAACTAGCATAGTGCCTGGCACTTAATAAATGTTTATTGGATTAGATTGGATTGGTCTCTGTGCTTTTTCATTGACCATTCTCCATACCTGAAATGTATTCCTTCCACACCTCTTCCATATTTAATCATTTTCTTTGGATGTAGCCAAGGCATTTAACTATTTTGTATAAATTTGTATTCATTCAATAAATGCTGTATGCGTATATATGTATGTATGTATGTATGTATGTGTGTGTATATATATATATATATACACACACATACATATTTCTATCTGCGTATAAATGCATATACATTTATGTGTGTATGTATGTGTATGCATGTGCATGTGTGTGTGTGTGTATGTACATCTGGCAAGTGTCTGAGGCCAGATTTGGACTCATGAAATGAGTATTCCTGATTCCAGGCCCAGTATTCTAACTCTATCCACTGCACTACCTAGCTGCCCCAGTGTATGTATGTATGTATGTGTGTGTTTACATACTCACATATATACATATATGTATATATGTACTAATTATCTCCCTCATTAGACTATGAGTTCATTGTCAATACAGATTGTTTTATTCTTTGCATTTGCATCACCAGAGGCTACCACAATACCTAGACTATAGAAGATAATTAATAAATATGCTTGTTAATCAATTGATGGATGGATTAATGAATTGTCTTCAATGCAAAGCAAAGCACAGGAGAAAATGGTGAAAATACTTCAGGAAATTCAGTTAGTGGTCAAGAAATGAGAGGTCCCCAAGGCTAATAATACCCAAAAGCCTCATGCTTTTACATTATGAATATTTCCTTCAAGAAGAAAGAGAGATGGTACTGGCAATGATCAGTACCACACATCACAGAAACTGAAATTGACTATGTTTGACAAGAAGCTAATCATTTCTTCAATTATTTCAGTATCAATTGTACTTGTGCAGTCAGATTATTGAGGGATTAAAGGTAAAGTGTAACACAAAATTGAAAAAAAATTAAAAATTAAATACTATACATGATTTTAGCAGCTCCAAATGAACCTGTTTAAATAAGCTGAGTCCAAAAAAATGAAAAACGGGCAAATGTCAAGTTATTGACCCTTTAGTTTTCTTAGAGAAGTTTAAATAAAATGATGAAGTTGCTACAGAAAAAAAGTGAAAAATTTTCAGAAACTACCTCAGACAGGAAAATTACCAAGTGGAAGTGCAAGATTAAGGTAATGCCAAGTCAGAGTATAAGCTCATTTGCCAAAAAAAAAAAAAAATAGTAGAGTATGCTAAAAGATTATAAGACATTCCAGCTCACATAATAGTAAAAATACAAGGATTGAAAATGAGTCTGCAATGGGCTTTTCATATGAAAATCAGCTAAGCATATATCATTCTAAGAGCATTTGTGGATGAAACTAGAAATACAAGAAATTAATATGAAATGAAACGGATATGCTGAATTATTCTAATCGATAATGACAATGGAACCAATGCATTTATACTTGATAAACTATGTAAGAAAGTTGCTACAGCCCTTTAGATTAGGCTGCTGGACTACCAAGTATATGCTAAAGTTTTCAAATCCATGCTAGTGGTTCTTTTAAAGGCACTTAGAGATTTATTTTTAAATTATCTTGAAGAAGAAAAGATATCAAATGAATTAAAACGAATACTAATACTTTTATCAAAGTAAGGAATCAAAGATACCATACGCAAGTACTGATCCATATGCTGACTTTCTCATCTCAATACAGTCTTTAGGAAAGTGGTCTAAACATGTGTCAAGGGTACTTTTAATGAAAATATGAGAAGAAAACAGGCTTTTACAGGTGATTTCAGAGCAGAAAATACCTTCACATGTACATTACTGACTCAGTATATGTAAAATATATGCTATCTAATTGTATACATGTGTTGATTTCTTTTTTTTAAAAAAAAAGCATTCAATTTTGTAGAAAAAATACAGACTTGTAACCTCTCTTACAGAAGGTGTCTCCCATATGTGTCCAAAGCTTATGGGACTTTGGAACAGATGCAATTTTTTGTTGTTCAGTTGTGCACAGATCTTTGATAGCTCATTTGGGGTTTTCTTGGCAAAGATACTGGAGTGGTTCACTATTTCCTTCTCCAGCTCATTTTACAGATGAGGAAACTGAGGCAGAGTTAAGTGACTTACTTATGATCACACAGCTAGTAAGTGTCTGAGGCCATATTTGAACTCATGAAGATGAGTCTTCCTGACTACAAGTATAATATTCTATCTACTGTGCCACCTGGCTTCCCTGAGTATCAACATCAGTGGAAGCATAAAGGAGGGAGACATGTTCTCACCTCAGAGATTTGCCAGTGTCATGGAGGATGTCCTGTGCAGAATTCAACAAGAGAATTCCCTTACAACTGTAGATTTCTCCAAGTGTAGATGCCATTGTACTAATTACACCATACCTCAGTAACAAAGCCTCCTCAATAAAACCGATCATCTTCCACAAAACAAAATGTCCTCACTGGAAAAAAGAAAATGGATAAAAAGAGCATTTTGCTCTGATTATGACATGCAATTAAATGGGGTAGCCTATTGATTGAGTCCATCAGGATGCATGTCTTAGATCAACATTGCAGAGGGACTACTTGCTGGGTTCAGTATTGACTAGAAATAGATCAGGCTGGCTAGAATTTGGGAAATTATGCTGCATTTTTAATGATTCCAAGATGCTGAGTGCTTCGAAAAGTGTCCGTGTCTTTAATATGAATATGTTTCCAGTGACAAAACATCACCACAACAGACAAATCAAAATTATAGAGTAAATTGCTATGGACAGACATGATATATGTACTAATAACCCACAGAATATGACCAGCCATGATTAACCTACAAGAAGCAATATAAATGACATCAGCAAGGACATGAATGACCTGAAAAAGGAGTGAGGTAGTCATGTAGCCAAAGTGAAGGATAACAGATGGATAATGGGAGAATTGCACTCCTTCCCTCTCTCTCCAAGTACCAAAATAAAATAGATTAAGGTCTCCAGGGCTTTGAATGTATCTTTATGGGATATTTGTAAGAAGATGTGGACAGGAATTACACAAGACAAGAAATATTGCAATCTGAGTTGATGGAGAGATAATGAGAGAGGGAGAGGAAAGAGAGAGAGAGAGAGAGAGAGAGAGAGAGGGATCTACTACTGATAATTGACATTATTATCAGTCCATGTATGTTTCTAAATTAATATTTATCTCTACATGTTTATTTTATGTTAAGTCAATGCATCTTGATGGCATTGAGATGTGGAATTCATGAATATTCATTAATAATAATGACATCTTGCATTGGTAGAGTGCTTGCTTTCTAATTTACAAAGTGCTTTGGCTGAAGAGAGAAGGGAGCCAAAGGAAAATATAATTTACTCTACAACTTTTAATCTTAGTTCAGAGCTATGTAGTGTAGTGGAAAAAGAAAATACTAGATTAGCACTCAGAGAACCAGAATTCAAATCCCAGCTCTGTCACTTACCATTTGTGTGGCTTTGGATAGATTGCTTCTTTGTGCCTCAGTTTTCTCTTTGTTAAAAGGAGAGTCCTGGACTAGTGAACACTTGCAGACTGAGATCTTTGATCCTATGCAATTTCAGTGTCATGTCCTACATATAGTTAGTTGGTGAAGTACCCTGGAGATTCCTCCCAATCACTGACCCAACTGAAGCAATGGTTTCTATTATTCTAATCTGGAGAAAAGTGAGATGCATTTATATCCAGTTTGGAATCCATTAGAAAAGGTGTAAGATCTAAAACAGTCATCAAAGGCACCATCTTGTAGTGGAGCAAAGGTGAAATGTAAACTGTATTTACACACACAAAGTCAAGACCTGAGCCAATTATCCAGGTCATTTATCCAGGTGAGACTACAAATCATTTCCTTCTGAACAGAGGAAAAAGTGATTTTTTTCCACTACTTGAATTTCCTTGAGTCAATCAACAAGTTGAATCATCTAAGTAGTTCCTGCAATTTTCTTGCTCCATTTTGCAGATATGGAAATAGCCACAAAGCTTTTGAAATATTCTTCTTCTTTTCTAAAGAAAAAAAATAAAAATAAAAAGGAATCTCTTTCAAGGAGAGAGTTGTGTCATTGGTGTTCCCTCTGATCTCCCCTCTGGCACATTCAACATTTACTTCCCCAGCTACCTACATTTTCTGCAACTTTTCCAGCTCAGCAACTTCTATCCTCACTCAGCAGCCCTAGGGTTCCCAGAGGATTTTCCAAAGGTAGCTGCACACCTCCAACAAGCGACCTGAGTTTTTTGTTTCTATGAGAAAAGCTTAACTGGGAGCTGTTCACAGCTTCTACTCAAGGCATTTGGTAAAGGGGGGCTGGGGGGAAAGGGACAAGATTGTTGAGTGAGGCAGATGAGAGGATGAGAGGTTTGTGGAACAAGAGGTTGGATTTTTGAAGTCTTGTGTTCCTGTGGGCTACTTTCGGATTAGATTTAATTTTTAAGGGGGGATCTTGAAGCATAGGCTGTACTCTCATTTTTAGCTCAATTCACAGAAGAAAGTGAGACCAGGAAACAACAAAACTCCCCCCAGAGGAATAGTAACAGCAGAGAAGCAGTCGGACCCGAGGCTGTAGCGATCAGAACCATAGATTTGCCAATAAAAGTTAGTTGTCATTTAACCTTTAAACACTGCAGAATAATGAAAATCCTCCCTCTGTAAGACTATTTGGAAAGGTTGCAGAAAAGCAGACAGGGACCTGAGCCTGAGCGAGACTCACAAAACTGTGCTTTGTTCATCATGCAACATGCACAGAGAAGTTGGAGGACCAATCCCACTCATCACGTCAAATATTTACCTGCATTGCTCGCAGAGTTGGACAGGAAAAGGTAGATTTATTCTGAAGGTAGAAACATAGCCCCTTTTTTCCATTGGGAGTGGATTGCAATAACATACAAGGGAAGTTGTGGATAGTTTAAAGAAAGACTAGTCCAAATGAATGCGTTAGGAGGGTATTCTTTCAGGCTGTTGAAGGATTGCCTTGGCCTTGAATTGTAATTCCCCTAATATTTGCTCAATGCAGACATATCACATATGCTAGAAGGCTCTGAGGGCATATCTTAACACTTCCTCTGTTTAAGGGAGTTTTCTTTTTCCAGTTTTGTGCTGTGATTATAAAGTGGTACCAAGAAGTTTAACAGAAGAGGTGGCTTTACCTTTCTCAATGGTGCATTCACATACAGAATCATCCTGCCATGGTGGCCAGAGAGTAGGTTTCAGAACCACCAAGACCTGGGATCATGTCCTGTGTCTGTCACATTCTGGTTCCGTGATCTGGAGCAAGACATTTAACCTCAGCTCCCAGGCAACTCTCTAAGACTGCATGTTTTAAAGAAGATTCTGGCTTTCATTGGTAAAGGAAGTTTCCTTCCCCAAGAGTTCCCTGTACCAATGAACTCAAAGGCCCATTTCTTATTCCATTGATATAATGGTGAAGTTATCATGGAATTTATCGACAAGTCCATGAAGAGGCAATGTAACTTAATGGATAGAGGATCAGTCTTAAAGTCAGGGACACCTGTATTCAAGACCAGGCATTTTTTAAAATACTTATTGTGTAACAGCCACTGTGCTAAGCTCTGGGGCTACAAAGGAAGGGAAACACAACCCTTATCCTCAAGGGTCTCACATACTAACTTCGTGGCCACTGACAAAACAAAATGCCACAGGAAACTCTTCTAAGATTTTCAAGGGACAGAAAATTTGACAATCTGCATGTATGTGATGGGAGGTTTTTCAGTGGAAATTCCTTACAATAATGAAATCACAGATCTGAACCAAAACAAAAAATAGAAAACAATTCCATAGAACCATATAGTAAGAGTGAGAGGGGACATTAGAAGTCATACGTCTCTGAAAAACATGAAAACAAAGATACACATGTAGATGGATTCTGAGACATTTTCACTTGGAAATCAAACCAGTTCAACAGCAATGAAGTTTAGCAGACTTCTCCTCAAAAATTCCAGGATTCCCAGCTGGTCTTGTTGAATGTGCCTGGTCCTCCAAAAAATTGACAAGGAGATGAAAACTACATGGAATTCTTAGAAATTTTGACAGAAGACTAAACCCAGTACTTTTGGTGAGAGGTGGAGACCAGATGATAATCATCTACTCCTAGTGCTGCTGGTGACCACCCAGAGCTTGTTTAGAACATGGTGGCACTGAAACACTGGACCAGCAGGTGTTGGGTTCCTGGAAGCTGAACAATTGAAATGTTCCTATGTACATGAAATGATATGCCACCTTGATCTTCTGATTTGTATGTTATGCTTTTTTTACAAAAAAAAAAAAGGTGATCTGATTGTTTTAACTTAGGGCAAAATCCTTGCTAATACTGAAGAAACTTTATCTGTCTGCACCCCAAAAGTCTGGGATAGGGGGTTGGGGATAGGAAGCTAAAGTATGAATGTGTGAGAGAGAAATTAAAAAGAATTTCAAAATCAAAAAAAATGTCATTTGTCAAAGGAGAAAACTGAGGTCCAGAAAGGTGAAGTAATTTGCCCAAGGTCACATGAGGTGGTACATGGTATGGTCCAGATCCTCTGAGTCTAATGTCAGTGCTCTTTCCATTGGAACACATTGATCCATTCATTAAAAAAAAAAAATGAAACTGCAGTCCCGATGTAAGTTTCCCCCCTTCCTTTACTTTTCTAAACTTTCTTTTTATTTCTCCCTTGGCGATGAAGTACTTTCTGTAACTGTCTCAGTAGATAATTAGGCCCAGAGTACAATATGCATCTGGAAACTCAATACACTACTGACAAAAGAATATGATGAAGGAAAACCAAACAATTGCTTGGCCAACAGAAGTATGCAGCAAAATTGGGAATGCTAAATGAATAGTCTTCTGCAGGAATAATAATACTCATGCTTTGCATTTCTATAGCACCATTATAATCATTATTATGATTATTATTATTATTGGGCCAGATCCTATGGGGAGCCAGAGAAAATAAACTTCTGTCTGGGAATAATCTGTTTTCCCGATGAGATAAATTAACTCCACCAGGATAGCAATGTTCCATTTTGTACCCTGGAAATAGACCATTCCAATAGGCTCAGTCCCAATAGGAATGCTGCAGAAGCTGCCTTGTAAGAAGAAGCCAGTATTGGGGAGGAGATTGCCAGACAGTGGACATGGTGTGGCATCCCAACAAATATCAAGGAAGTAGACAAAGTTCCTTCTCTCATTTCACAGACGGATTAGATCAGAGGTATCAAACACCTGTCCCACTCCCCAGTGCAGCCTGAACCAGATTTAAGTATAATTAGGAAAAATTTAACACAATTTTAAAAAAAATACAATAAAACATAGATAACATTACATTTTAAAACTAAATTAATATTCAGCCCACAGGGATCCTTATGTGTATTTGGTGGCCCCTACTTCTATTTGAGTTTTATACCACTGGACTAGATGACTATACAATCATAAGTTCAACTGAATATATCTTTCAATAGGATATAAACTCCAGAGTAGAATTTAAGCACCCATGAAAGGAACTCTTGTTCTCTTTGTATCCCCCATGTCTAGCACAATATCTCCTGAGGGTCAACCAATGGACAGCCTGTGTATTCTGTTAATAGCCATGTGATGACAAGACTACACAAGGAAGTCCCCTCTCCAGCATGGTAGGTGAATATCCTTTGGTAAATTTATGGGAGGACAAAGGAAAAGCACACAAGACAGGCAGATACAGATAGGCTGTTCTCTGCATCACTTATTGGAATGCCCATATCAATTAGATTAAGTGAAATTTTAAGATATTTGCTCAGTGCCTTGAATATAGTAGTCATTTAAAAAATGCTTACTGAATTGAATGAACTCTAAAGTCCCTTGGAATTCTAAAGTATGATTCTAGGGTAGATATGGCTTATGATAAGTTTCAATATTCTGGAGACCTAGTCTTGCCTCCCTGAAGAGCAGGGTGCCTCTGGGTCACTGTAATGAATGTAGAAGATCCAATTTGGTGCAGAGATTGGCCAAGTTCTGAAAAGGGCAGCCTTTAACTCACCAGTGACCTCCTGAACCTTCTCTATAAATTTCAGTATTTTTAACGTCCACAATTCACTTCTCATAAATTCACAAGTCACTGCCAAAGACCCTCTACACAAGGTGTTTAAAAAAGCTTGTTGACTGACTGACTGTTATTATTGTTATAAGGATTAAAAATAAAATCCAAGAAACAAGTCAAAGAAGTTGGAGAGTTAGCCTAGAGAGGAAAAGACTTAGATAAGACCTAGTAATTGCCTTTGCGCATTTGAAGGACTATTGTGTAAGAGATTTGAATTGTTTTTCTTGGCCCGAAGAGCAGAATTATGGAAACCAGGTAGAAGTTACAAAAATGGATGTTCCTATGGCATGTAAAGAGAGAATTCTTAACGAGTGGCACAGAGTAGAATGGGAAGCCTCCAAAGGTGGAGGAGGGCTTCTGTGTCATGGTCTGAGATCATAGAATTTAGGAGTTTAATATTAAGATAAATAAGATAGGGTCAGTTACAACAAAGGGTTTAATAAAATTGCTATATCATCCAAGGAGTAGTTTTAATCCCTGCCATTAACCCTGCTCTCTCTGGCCTCCTTCATATTGTCTCCAGCAGAATAGTTTTCACTTACCTGCATTGCTCTCCATGGCAATGGTTACCTTTATGGAGGAGTGAAATGGACAGATAAATACTTTTAATGAAGTTTCCAGGCCTGATACAGTATTGAGCAAATTCCTCCTAATGTATAGGCTGCTTTTAAGCTGAGCACTTTGAGAAGTTTCTTAATTTTATTCAGGCTACCACTTCGTGTACCGTAGACACAATTTACTAAGTGGTTTCATAATAAGCTAAGACAATAATGTACCTTCTTAAAAGACTCCACTTATTCCCTGACAGTGTATCTATTTCTTCAATATTTCAAAGACTCATGATTTCAGCAATGTGGGTACTTTCTCCATTTTCATTTTCATGAGTTACTGTTTCTCCTTTCTCCTTCCCCCTTCTCCCCAAAAAATCTTCCAATGGCCAAACATCTGGTGATGAGCTTCTCTGACCTTAGCTACAGTAGTTCTTGGATAAAATACACATAGTCTGGTAGGAGGCCTAAACATAAAACCTTCCCAACTTGGTAAGACCTGCTATAACTTACAGTTCACTTAGATATCATTTGAAAATCTAGGGTCATCTTCACACCCTGATGACTAGTATAGTGAGTTAGAATGCACATGTTTTGGGAAATATTTGGCTCATAAAATTCCATGTCATGCAATGTGGTGGGAGATAGGCTTGAAATCCCTCAAGTTTCAAGTACTATACCCTGTATTTCCTAAATTAAATTAATTAATGAAGCTCACTTAGTTTACCATGGAAAAGCTATAACTCAGGTAATTATCTTTATCACTCTCACCAACAATAAAATTAATTTCTGTGATCAGATTTCCTAAGCTACAGATTTCCTAAGTTCCTTGATAGTTCAAGGAGCTCTAACAATTACCCATAGGACATTCCCATCCTGACAAACTCTCTCCAGTTTTCCAATAGACTCCATGTGATGTCCAAAGTCGAAGGATGTGTTCCCAGGCCCGGAGAGGAAACAAAACTTTAAAAGCCCTGAGGCCTACATAATAAGAACTTCCTTAAAGCCAACATTAGTTCCAATAGGTCATATCAGGTGGGACTGGGACTTGGCAGTTATCCAGAAGGAAAATGTAGCATTGTAGGCAGAATTTATACTTGAATAGGAAAAGGACCAGATAACCACCAATGTCTCTTGCAATGAGATAATTCTTTTAGTCTTGCTCTTATGACACACCCCACCCCCTTCACTGAATAAGAAAAAAGTCCTTTAAAGTTAAGCCAGGCAGCCTCCCAGTGAGGGAGAGAAAGTGCTAACAGCTCATCAAAAAGCCACAATTGATCATAACACATGGGTGATAGTTCCTGTAAATATATGAAGACAAGAGATGCAATGTCAAATTCAGGGGAGGGTGAATAGTACAATTGGGCTGTAATGACAATTATGTAAAAGGGAGTAATTTTAAATAAGGCTAGAAAAGCAGACTGGGGACAAACTAGGGAAGACCTTTAATGGCATACTGAAGCATTTATATTCTGTACTAATGGCAACAAAGAACCACCAAAGGCTTTGAACAGGGAAGTGATATGAGCTTCTGGTTACTTAGGAAAATTGTTTCAAGTTCCTACCAGCCCAGTGCTCACCAAGGCTAACTTTATCCCAATTCCAACCTAGCAGAGCAATCCCAATCTAAAGTTATGCTGTTATATTTAAGAATAATACCTTGATAGTTACTACAGAAAATATCTATATCCCTTAATGACTGATTCAAATACAAATGTTAGAATAGATCCTAGAAGATATAAGGCAAAGCCAGAATTATGACAATTCTTTTAATTCTTCTTTACATTTATTAACAGAGAACAGCAGGTATAGAGAGAATATAAGTAATCTAAAAATAAGTTATACCCAACTATCTGGAGCTAGCCTTAAAGTGACCTTAGCTATCCAAAAAGCAGTGGAGAACCAAGAACTATTCAAATAAAATCACTGGGCACTGAAATGGCTGTCTTAAAGATCTAACTTGAACTTAATAGAAAATGTTCTCAAAAAAGTCATCGTCATCACCATCATCATCACTAGAATTTCCATAGCACTTCAAGGGTTACAAAAATGATAAAATGTTATCTGATTTGATTCTCACAACAAACCCGTGAAGTAGGAGCTATTATTATTCCCATTTTACAGATAAGGAAACTGAGACTGAGCAAGTTAAAGTGACTTACCCAGGGTCACACAGCTAGTAAGTATCTGGGGCAGGATTTGAGCTCAGATCTTCTTGTCTCTGGGTCTGTTTTTCTATTTACTATACCACCTAGCTGCCTAACATAGAATATGATGGGACAAAACTTAGATACATACAGATGAGGAAACTGATGTATTGATCTTGCCTCTACACAATGCTCTTTTCTTCATCAAAAAATGTTTCTCTTTGTACAATGTCATTCTTGAGAGTTTCCTATACCCTTTGTGACAGCTTCCCCTGTAGAACCTTGGGTCATGGCTTCCTATCTATATCCTTTTCCTTGAACCTTTGGAAATCTGAAATATTCCTTTACATGCCAACCTTCTGACACAGGTAAATTCCCCTCTTTCTCTTCAATTTTTTTTTTGGCATAAAATTAAAGACCTTTTTCCATTTCATTGGCAAGAGGTGGGGAGGTTATCTTTTTAATTTAAACAACACTTTACTCTATACCTCATAACCCGGAAATTGGTTAAACATTTCTTGAGTCTACTTAACTACCCTTGAGGCCTACCCTACAAGTATATACAACAATTGCTTGGTCATGACAGAAATACAAGCATCACTATGTGTAGGTCACTGCAAAATGTTCCCTGAACTCCATACTTGCTGGAAATAAGATCTTCCTTTCCTTTGCCCTGCAGATCACCAACAGTTTTAACTTTTTGAAGATTATGGTTTTGATGACTCAAAACCACAGAGCAAAGCTGAAAGAATATTTCTGTGATATTCACAGAGCATCAAGGCATGCATGGAATAGGTTTGGAGGATCTTGTTAGGTTCAAATACCTGCTCTTCTCTATCCTCTGCAACAGATTTTGGTGCATAAGCTGCAATTATCTTTATGGTGATCATTGTGTTTATTCTCCTTCTGAGAACCACACAGCAAGATGGCCAAGTGTTCCATGAAATGATGTTTCTTTTTGCATCTGGGTACATAATGAGAGCAACTCAAGCAACTCATTTACTTTTCTGGAATAATCTGTGAAGCAGCCTTTCTTTGTGATTTCACTTTCTATGTGCCTTCTGGTTTGATTTAAACCTGTTTATTTCTTTTGGATGTATTTCAACTTGATGGTCATGAAAAATCTCACATTTAGACTTCCAACAGTATGAATGTTTATGGAGAGTCTTAAAAATGTTGAGACTCTTAACAACTTCTGCTTCATTTTCTTACAATCTGTCACATGGGACTAGAGGCCATTTGTATTTTTCTACATTTTATTGATTTCTAAGACCAAAAAATTCACCACTTCATAGTCAATCTCCTGGAGATGAGGCTTTCCATATTTAACTAGGTTGATTCTCAAACAGTAGTCATTGTCTCCAGGAACATACTGAAAGCTGTTCCTGATGATAAAAGCTGCCAGAACTCATGTGCTTCAAGACTCCAGGGTCCTCTTTGTTTCATAAAGAGGCCTTTTCCAGTCTCTCTAGCTACTAATTCTGTCCCCTCTAAGGTTATTTTGAATATACTCTGTATATACTATATGTGTCCTTTATATATCTATTTATATACATGCTGTCTTGTCCTTTAGAATGTAAGCTCCTTGAGGACAAGGGAATGGTTTTGCTTTTTCTTTGCCTCTCCAGGGATTAGCAGAGGGCCTAGAACATAATAAGAATTTAATAAATGTTTACTGTTTATAGCTGAGTCCCAATTAATGCAAATAATGAGTCCCCAGGGTGGTCATATTATTTAAATATGTGGCACATATTTCCATTGGCTGGAAGTGATTAGCATATTTTACATAATTATACTTCAAATAATGTGAACTTTAATACCAGTAACCACATCAGGGAGATTCATTATTTGCACTAGTCAGGACCTAGCTGTAATTAATTGATCAGAGTAAAACAAAAAATGATTATGATAAGCAATGCTTAGGAACTTAAAATGATGGATTTAAATTAACTGGAAATATACTTGTGGAAAAACCTCATTTCCAAATGATGCCACCTAAATAAGATGTTTTTTGTAATTAACTTAAGAGATTCATTTTATGGATGTGGGGCAACAGATTTGTCTTATTAAAGCATGGGTAATTAGTCAATCAACAAACATTTATTGAGTGTGACTATACATATAAATACATATATATATAAATATATATATATATAAATATAAATATATATATAAATATAAATATATATAAATATAAATATATATATATATAAAAGAAACCCTTGCTGAGCCTGGTAGTGGAGTTAACTAAATTTCCCTGAGCACACATAAAATGATCTAAAAGGAAATCAATCCAGAAGTATATTGAGTAATAAGGAGAAGTCAGATTTAAGGATTTAAGGATTACTGACAATAATCCACAATATAGAAAAATCTATCCTTGGATAACTGAAAATTAGACCATTCATAGTTATTCCTGATGTTCTTTACCTTTTCAACATTTAGTAAATCACATTCAGTTGTCCCCTGTTCAACATTCAATAAACTACACCTTTTAAAACTCTTCCCAAGTAACAGCAGCAAACTCCTACAACACTAATATTGGAATGTTGTATTCCAACTACATACTGCATGGTGCTCAGGATTACTCTCAGTGACCTGGTCAAACTGAGTCCATGGCTCTGTCAGCAAGTAGATCGATGAGTACTGACTTGCAGGCCCATGTCCTAGCTAACTGCTAGACTACATTTCCTTCTAGGCCTATCCCACATCATCTTTCATGAGAAAATGGGCCATGCCAAAGTATCATTTACATAAGAGTTGGGAGAAGTGGTGTTTATTATTTTTGGGCTGGCTACTCCTGCCACAGGGATGTCAGGGGGGAACTCCACTCTCAAAAAGGAAATTCACAGTATGAGGATTTGGCTCTGAAATGGCAGGGGGGAGAGACTAAAAGCAGGATAATAATTCATAATACTTGACTTTTCCCTTTCAGGAAGCCAGATGTCTGCCTCCAGCTCAGCTGGTGGCATTCCCAACTAACCAGGAGTTAAGTGGCTATTGGTACTTGAGGTGATGAACTACCCCTATAGCTTTTTTCCCTCAACTGACTCATAGTTCATTACCAATCCATAGCAAGGACACAGCTAAAATCTGATTCAAAGCTTCAGTGGATCTGGGATCTCATGATATGATCACTTTCTCTGGTCCAAATGACCACATCCAGGCCTTGTTACCCTATGGTACAACTAAAATCTATGACCCCTTGTTCAATCTCCCAGCCCCTTCCTTCCCCTCTTCCCCATCCCTTCCCCACCTACAAAACAGGAAGAAGTCCAGGGACTTTGTTTCAATTTTTGGAAGTGATCTTCCAACTCCACTCTCCATAATTAAGACAAAAAGAGAGGTTGTGAGTAGGAAAATCCAATGTGATATGGCTCAAATGTTTAATTATGACATTTATCACACGGCTGTCTAGGACTAAGAGAAGTCCTGCCACAAAGAAACAAATTTGTGAAGGCAACTAAATCCCAAGGTTGTATTAAACAATGCTTCTGGACTTGCTAAGAACAGCGTGGTTTCTGGATATGTCAGGTTCCTTAAAAAGCTCTTCCCACTGCTAAGCAGCAGGAGTGGTGCACAATCATCTCCTTTGCACAGCTGCGTGTGTGCATGATTAGGGAATAAAGAGGGGATCCATTTTCAGTTGAAACTAAAGAGGAAATGGAAAAGGCATCTTGTTCAGTTTTCCTGTCTGCCTGTGATCTCTACCTACAAAGGAGGAGAAGAAATAACAGCAAAAGGTTAAATTTCCAGATGGGAATAGTAGTTCTGAAAACCAGATATGAATTAAATGAGAAATTCTTGTCTTTTGCAATCCGTTTAAAGAACTACAAAAATAGAAAAATTTACTGCCTTATTATTTATGAATACAAAACCTTTTTCAATGTTCCATAATACTGTACAAGTGCTCATTGACATCTTCCCTTGCATTTACTGTTGTTGTATCACTAGTAGGACTGTTGTTTTTATTTCAAAGGTAAGTTATCCTATCACATGTATAAGGATGGGAATTTCTCCCCTTAACTCAACTAATGTCATCACAGAAGGCCTTGAATGAATCAAAATTATAAATTAAATTAACTCAAAAGAGCCCTTACTCAAATTGATAATAGTGTTTTGGTCATTGGATAAAGACAGATGCTATCACATAGGAAGTATATATGATTGGATAAAAGGATCAGACATACATCTGGGCTTAGATATAAAACAGGAATCCAGTGTAGAGTCATGAAATCCAGTGGCAAACCAGTCCACCAATGGGAGCACTCTAGCCAAGTACCTAAGAGAGAATCTCTTAGAAGAGAGGAGAAATTTTTTTTCTTGCTCTCTCCTTCTTCCCACCATTAGGCAATTTTGGGAGATCCAAAGGTCTCATCAGAAATCTCTCTTTACTGGGGTCCAATAGGGTCAGTAGCTACCAGAGTTGTAGTAGCCAGTAAAAGAGGAAAGATCTGCATACTGATGTAGAAATAAAGTCACCTAAGGAAGTAAGGAAGTGTCGGTGATGGACCCTAAGATTTTCAAAGCCAGGCAGAGAGGTTACGCTTAAGAGAACATACTGAGGACTCTGCAAAGAGAGAAAAGGACTTCTAGTAACCAGGTGCTGCAAGGTCCTCCTTTACTATATGTCTTCTCTATACAGGTGCCTCACTACTATTTCACAATAGTTGTGTATTCACAATAGTATTCACAATAGTTGAGCCTCTCAACCAAGGGACCTCGTGTATGTTATATGGATATTTTTTTTTTAGAAATAAGGTACATACAGTTTAAGAGAAGACTGTGCCCCTAGTATGGGAAAAGTTTTGTACTATACTTGTCAAATATACTTGCTTAGTAAATATCCCATATAAGAGTTAATTAATTCTGGATGATAGCCATTGGGAAACACACTGGTGAGGATTTATAAGCAAAAGTACAAGAAACCCAGCCCTTGAAGGTTATTGATAGGACAGATAATTAGTTAACAATACTCTGGGGCCCTCAACTTACGAGTATGAATGTCCATTTTGAGAAGTAGACCCAAAGGGTATGTAGCACATATATAAAGTAGTCCTTGGGGAAAGCATAGTTCTCATTTTTGTTTTAGCGGTAAAACAAAAGATTGGACATCAGGAGATCTGGGTTCAGGTCTCAGAGCTGGTGCTAACTCATTGTGCAGCCCTGGGCAAATCACTTCATTTCTCTGGGGCTCAATTTCCTCACCTAGTAAATGATTGGGCTTAATCAGAATACAGGTTGACAAGCTATGGGCTGTGGGCCAAATCCAGCTTGCTACCAATTTTAGTTTGGCCTGCAAGCTAAGAATGTTATATACATACATATACATACACATATGCATATATATATGCATATGCATATGCATGTACATGTACATATATGTGTGTGTGTGTGTGTGTGTGTGTGTGTGTGTGGTATATGTGGTATATATGTATATATATTGAAATGGTTGGAAAAAGTTTAAAAAAGACCAATATTTCACATGAAATTATATGAAATTCAAATTTTAGTGTTCATCAATAAAGTTGTATTGGAAGTCAGCTATGATCATTCATTTACATGTTGTCTATAGCTGCTTTCACACTAAAACACAGGGGATTATTTTAACTTATAATTTATTTATTTTTAATTATTTTATTTATTTTGTTAAACATTTTCCAATTACATATAAAAATTCTTAGCAATCATATTTGAAAATTGTGCCAAATTCTCTCCTTCCCACATCTTACCTCATTGAAAGGCAAGCAATTTTATATTGATTATACATATGAAGTCATACAAAACATATTTTCATATTAGCTATGTTGTAAAAGAAAACACAAACAAAATACTACAGTAATTTTTTTAAGTAGTTATTCAGAGTTCATCAGTTCTCTCTGAAGGCGGATAGCACTTTTCATCACAGTCCTTTGGAATTGTCTTGGATCGGGAGCCCTAGGTCATACCTTGGAGTTGTTTTAATTTTCATTTCTCTAATCAATAATGATTTAGAGCATTTTTGTATGACTATGGATATCTTTGATTTCTTCAAAAACTGCTTGTTCATATCCTTTGACTATTTATCAGTTGGGAAATGGCTCTTATTTTTATAAATTTGACTCAGTTGCCTATATATTTGAGAAATGAAGGCTTCATCAGAGAAACTTGCTGTAAAACTTTTTTATATTACTTGCCAACGGCACCTTGTAGCAAAATACAGTTTTTCATCTTATTTCTTTTAATTAGGTCTATTTTTGTTTTTGCTTTGTCTGAGATCATGATTGCTACCCCTTCCTTTTTCACTTCAGCTGAAGCATAATAGATTCTGCTCCAGCTCTTTATTTTAATTCTGTGTGGGTCCTTTTGTTTCAAGTATGTCTCTTGCACACAATTGTTGGATTTTGGTTTCTAATCAGTTCTGTTATCTGATTTCATTTTATGGATGAGCTCATCCTATTCCAATTCACAGTTATGATTACTAATTGTGTATTTTCCTCTATCCTATTTTCTTCTGTTTATCCTTCTCTCTCTTTTAGCCTATCCCTCTTCAAAAGTCTGTTTTGCTTTTGACCACTCCATCCCTTAATCCATCCTCCCTTTTATTATCCTCTCTATATCCCCTATCCGCTTCCGTTTTGATTTTCCTGTTGTGTAAGATAGATCCAACTGGGCAGTGACCACAACTCTTTCTAGATTATGCCACCTTGGAAGCACCAAAAACTTGAAGACCCTTAGAACCAGTTCTGAAAACAGCTGCAGAAAAAAGCCTGAAGCTTGAGACAGTGCCTCCCAACTCCCTCTTTGAAATTATTCTGATGAGAGTGAAGTTCAAACATTGCCTGCCACTCCCCCTTTTTCTTCTTCATTATGAAAGCTCTTCCTTTCTTTGATCATGGCTTTCAGGTAGTCCAAGTACTCTCAATTATCTCTCCTTGATCTATTTTTTAGGACTGGTATTTTTCCAAAGAGATATTTCAGGCTTTTTGTATTTTGTCATTCTTTTGACTTTGTTTTATTATTTCTTGATGTCACATGGATTGTCCAATTGTAATTTTTAAGGAATTCTTCTCTTCCATGAATTTTAAACTCCTTTTCTATTCATCCTATTCTGCTGTGTAAGAATTTCTTTTCTTCAGTTAATTTTTGTTCCTCTTTTACCATTAGGCCAATTCTGTTTTTTAAGATGTTATTCTGTTCAGTATTTTTGTCCCTCTTTTACCAAGTTGTTAATTCTCTTTTCATAATTTTCTTGCAGCACTTTCATTTATTTTCCCAATTTTTTCCTCTTATCTCTTTCTTTAACTCTTTTAAGAATTCTTATTGGACTTAAGTATCATTATTGCCTAATAATTAGTACCACTCTTTTGAAGCTTTGCTTTGTAGCTTTTCCCCCATTTTGTTGTATTCTGAGTTTATATCTTGGTTTTCCCTGCCATTATAGTAACTTTTTATGGTTAAGTTCTTTTTTATCTGTTTTGTTTTTTGCTTATTTTCTCAATGTATTTCTTGACTTTGAACTTTATGTTGAAGTTTGGCCCTGCTCACTTGGAGGTTGGGAGGCACTATCCCAAGCTTCAGGCTTTCTTTTGTGCAGCTGTTTTCAGAATTAGTTCTAAGGATCTTCAAGTTTTTGGTGCTTCAAAAGTGGCATGACCCAGTAAGAGACATGGTCACTTCTCTCTTTGTCTGTGCTCTGGTTCTTATCCAGGAAACATGCCTGTTCTCCTGCAGCCACAAATGCTAGCGCTGCTCTTTTTGTCCCTGGAACTGCAACCAGGTCTTCCTCTTTTCCTGCATCTACAAACACTAGTGCTCCTCTTTGCCTTGGAACTATGATGAGGGCTTCTGCTCCCTCATGACCAATTAGAAGTGCTCTTCTCTACCTGAGAACTGTGACCCAGAACTACGCGGAAGCGATAGATTTGGCAGTCAGCACCAGCCGCACCCATTGCCAGCAAAGAGTACACAGTAATCTCTTTATGAGCAGTTGTCCAGCCCCTTACTATTTTGGGGCTGAGAATTCTCGAAAGCTACTGCTGCCACCACTGTTGCAGCCACTTCTAAGGCCTGCCATTGTTGCTGCTATGCTGTGGACTGGGTGCCTGTGTCTGGGGACCCCAGTGTCTCAGATCTTTCCTATTGACCTCCTGAGTTATCTTAGGCTGGAAAAATATCCCACCCTGACATTTTCTTGGCTCTGGAACTTTAAAATTTGACTTGAGGAATTATTTTAAAGGTGTTTGGAGGGGAATGTTCAGAGTTCAGCTAGGTGGCTGCCCCTTATCCACCATCTTGGTTCTGCCCCAATTCAGAGTTTATTAGTTGTGACAGAGACCATATGTAGGACTCTCATGGTTTTACACTCTCTTCAGTGCACTATAAATCATAATAACACAGTTATAACTCAACAGCATTTCAAGAAACATGCAAATTACCATAGATACCATAACATTTTATTTTTAATTACCAGTGCATATCTATCATGTCAAAACAAACAAAAAAAGGAGTCAAAAGTGTTATTACACACATTATAGCACATATTAAACATACTATTTTTTGTACTTAGAGCCAAGACTGAATTTTTTCTGAATAAGAAAAATCTCCTTCAACTGCTATTATAGAACACTGAAAAGCTTTGAAAATTATATTTTACTGCGTTTAATGTTTAGTAATGAATTAAACCTACATTTATAAGGCAAGACAATGCTAACATGTGAAACATATAGTCATAAAATAAATTTGACAGCTAACATTGGAATTATAAATAACACCAAGCTACTTTTTATACTTACCCTGCTGTCAAAAGTTAAAATGAATGCAAGCTCTCAAATCCCACACAAATTTGCAGCAAATGCTGAGCTCAAACTACAGTTCTGTTGGCATTTTTCACAGCTTGATTGAAGTGTAGAAGAAATTTCCAGCCTCAAAATCCATTTAACCATGAAATTGAGGAACATCTACCCAACCTTCAACTGAAAGCAATTAACATGCAATGTAAGGACATGCTAAAAGGCAAATATCAAGAGAAGCATCTAATAGAATTCTATAAATGTCTCAGAGTGAGGAATATGCTGAATTATAATCATATGCTCATGGATAGATAACATTTTTTCATAGATGAAATACATAAAATCTCTTTACAAATCAACATTAACAAGTGAACATTTGAAATTGAGTTTGATGAGAAAGAATACTAACTTGACCCCCAACTAAGTGAAATGTTATTCCTCCAAAAAAGAATTCCATTATTCTCATTAGTAAACCTATATTATTTAAAAAAAACTGTTCTCAACTATGATTATATTTTGAATTTTGTCAATAAAAAATTTCATGGAAAGTTGTTTTCTCTCTTGATATGTAAGTACCTACATAGCATCCTGCATTCTGCCTCTTGGCTTGCAAAACCTAAAATATTTACTATTTGGTGCTATACAGGAAAAAAAAATGTGGAAATCACTGGATTAGATTATCTTCCTTCCAGTTCTGAGATTCTAAGTCTTTCTTAGAAGCGTTTAACCTAGTGATCATTTTCTTCAGGGCTCCTACAACCCTTTTAGAAGTCACAGCAGTGTATCCAGGCAACTTGAAGAGTGATTCTCAAACCTTTTCAATCCAAGTTGCTCTTTGGAAAGGAAATAAATTTTTGTGAAAATTTACTGTGACTCACTCTAACTTACCTCCACACTAAACCACAAGACAAAAAGAGTATTTTTTAAGAAATATACAAAGTATGTTTGTTAAATCATTCATAGACAATAGTGAGAAATTAAAAGGATGGTCAACTGGTTCATAGGTCACCCTAGAGATTCTGTAAAACAACATTTTGAGTGCCTTCACTATTTACTCATTAGCTCAATGAAATAACTGTTCTCATGAACTGAATTAAAACTGCTAATCTCCAAATTGGAGTTGAAGTCCCAGGAAAATAGCATTCATTATGCATTTTGGAAAGCTAATAACATTTATAAGGATGACTTCGTTGGTTCCTTGGGGGTAAGCTCTAGGTCTATCCAGCTCTATATGCAAAGCACCTAACAATTATATTTATACAGTTAAGTACCTAATAAATACTTCTTCATAATGTTGATAGCCTAGATGCTGAGTATGTTAGGAGCCTGCATCATTATCCACTAACTTATTATTGCAAGGGGGCAGAGAGGTAGATAACATAATAACTCATCTAATCCCTCTTCAACTCCACTCAGAATAATCGTTCTTAGAAAACTGGAAAACAATGTGTCATTAGACTAGATGAAAGTGGCATCTTTCTGTTGTTGTGAGGGCAAGATCTTTTTTGATTCAAAACTGACTTTTGCCTTGAAGGAGAGAGAAGAACTTATGCCATTTCCCAGAAGTGACATGGCATTTGGAATACATGTTTGATATTGCCTTGAATACTCAGGGGAGCCAATTTGTATTGAGCTAGAATTTTCCCCCAAAGTCCATATACTTGCAATCTGCATTAAATATCTTTCTCCCTTGCTTTCTTTCTCTCTTTAACAAAGTTGTCTTTTTATTCAATCTGGTTCAGTCAAGCAAGGGTCCTATTTTCCACAATAGTAAAGAGCCTGAATTTTCATCTGAGGATAGGGGTCAATAATATCTCCCACATCCCTTTGTGATGAAGTTGAAAATATTAATTAAAAAAAAAAAAGAATACCTGTAACAAGCTCTTTAACTCTTTGAAGTGAATAATGATCATTCCAGATCTGTATCTACCATTAATTCACAAAAGAGGAAACATGAATTTAAAACAAATTCTACATATGTATACACATACATTACCACTACCACCACCTAATTGCAAAATTAATTATACGTACACTGTTTTCATTATTTAACTTATATAACTATAAAATATATAATGAAGATAGTACCTTTTTACTAATTATTTGCTTGGAGTTAGTCCATTTTATTACCCTATATGCCCTTTCTATTGATCATGCTTTTATTTATTTATCTGCAGTGTGAGGTGTGATCAGGGGAAACTAGTATCCCTGGTGTGAGAGCTGCTGAGCCCTTTTCAGGGCTGCTTTCCACCTTTAGTGTCTACCTGGTCCAATTAACTCTCACCTGTGGCTCCAAGAATCTGTAACATGTGCAGTGGCCATACTCCAGTAAACTGTTTCAGCAGATAGGTTAAACCAAGGTGAAGGTAACTGAGGGGTCTCAAACCCATCAGTGAGTTAGGAGGTTTCTACCCCAAGCATGTTAAGACTTCTCCTGGTGGAATGGGTGGATGAGAATAATTTCTTCCAGTGCACATGAAGGCAGCTAAAGCAGGCACCGTGGAGGGCTTAGAACTCGGTCAAAACACACACACACACACACACACACACACACACACACACACACAAATGTACAGAAAACTTCTGCAAAGATGATTTTGTTTACCATCAATACATGGAATGTGTGCATACTTGTAGACAACACAAAGTCCAGTAGACCTGAAAGATGAAAGGTTCTTGTTGCAGAGAATTCAGAACTCACATCCAAATAACAGCCCTGAGTGAAACAAGGCTGGCAAATGAAGGCCAGCTTACTGAAGTTGGAGCTGGATACACATACTTCTGGAGTGGCCACAGTGAAAGGGAGTGCTGTGAAGCTGGTGTAGATTTTGCAATGAAAACTAATCTAGTCAACAAGCTTCTGTGACTACCAAAAGAAGTGAATGGCAGGATCATGACAATGTGATTGCCACTTTCAGGAAAATGCCATGCCACCAAAATCAGTGCCTATACTCCCATTAGGATGAACCCTGATGATGTCAGGGGAAAATGTTATGAAGATCTGGAGACCCTTATCACCAATGTGCCAAAAAAGGACAAATTTATAAGTCTTGGTGATTTTAATGCTAGAATAGGTTCAGACTGCCAGATATGGTAAAGAGTCCTTTGGAGGAATGGAGTTGGAAACAGCAACACAAATGGTCCCTTAATAATGAACACTTGTGCATCCCATAACCTTTTCATCACCAACACTGTCTTCCATTTAACTAAACACAGTAAAACTTCAGGAATCACCCTCAAAGCAAACACTGGCATTTAATAGACTGTATGATTGCAAGAAGAGGCAGACAGGATGTGATGGTTAGGAAGGCAATCTGTGGTGGTGCAGAGTGCTGGACTGATCATAGACTTATCCCCTCCAAGCTAAATGTTCACATTCAACAAAAGTGGTGGCCCCAAGACAAATTACTAGAAAAATTAATGTCAACAGATTAGAGCACTTTTCTGAGCAAAACAATTTCCCTTGGAGAGAAAGTTGAACTAACACACAGTTGGCAACAGTGGAATAGAAAAGGCATGGGCAAATTTTAGAGACCTGGTATACAGCACTGCATTTGCTTGTCTAGGTCAGGACATTCACAAACATCAAGACTGGTTTGACAAAAAAATGATGTGGCTAAATGAAAAAAAATGAGAACTCCCCAGGGTTTCCCTGGAGGATAGTTCATCTATCTCTAAGAAGGCAGCATTTAACTCCATCAGAAGTAAAGTACAAGCCAAGTTTAGAGAGATGCAGGATTCTTGACTCAGTAAGAAGGCAGACTAAATTCACTTTTATGCTGATAGTAATAATCCAAAGTGCTTTTATGATGCCCTGAAGGCTATTTATGGGACAAAGACCTGTGGTGCATCTCAACTACTCAGTGCTGATGGAGCCACATTGACTAGTTATAAGGACATGATCCTGGAGAGATGGGGTGAACACTTCCATAGGGTTCTCAACAGACCATCATCAATCAATGCTGAAACCACTGCCTGTTTACCTCAGGTTGAAGTCACTCCCTCTCTAGACAAATTTCCAACAGAAGAAGAGGTTTTGAATGTTATTAGGCTCCTTTCATGTGGAAAAACACCTGGTGCTGATTCTATTCCAGCTGAAATTTACAAGGTGGGAGGTCCATTGTTCATACAAAAGCTGACTGAAATTCTCCAGGCAAGAAAAGATTATCCCCTAGGAGTTCAAAGATTCTTCCATTGTCCATCTCTGTAAAGGTAAAGGAAATAGATTGTCCTGTAACAGTCACAGGGAAGGTCTCTCTCAGTCATTGCTAGCAAGATTCTTGCCAGAGTCCTTCTTAATAGACTGATCCTTCACCTGGAAGATGGTCATCTACCTGAGAACCAATGTGGCTTCAGAAAGGGGCAAGAAAAGGTCAGTATAGTGTTTACTGTCTGACAACTCCGGAAGAAATGTCAGGAGTAGAACAGAGGCCTGTATACAACATTTGTGGATTTGACCAAGGCCTTTGATACTATCAGTGGTGAGAGCTTACAGAAAATTATGTCAAAATTTGGTTGTCCAAAGAAGTTCATCAGAATTGTATGTTAATTTCATGATGGCATAGTTGCCAGCTTCCAGATAATGGACAATGCTCCCACACTTTCCCAATCACCAATGTAGTGGAACAAGGCTGTATGCTTGCTCCCATGCTTTTTAGCATGATGTTTTCACCATGTTGTCAAATGCCTTCAATGAGGACAGTCACAGCATCAAGATTAGTTACTGTACTGATTATAAATCACTCAACTTGAAAAGGCTACAAGCCAAGACTAAAGTTGACAGAGTATTGGTGTATGATACTGTGTTTGCAGACGATTTTTGCAATCAATGAATCCTTTGGAGCTGAGGTGCAACAAAGTATGGATCAGTTCTCTGGTACTTGTGATAATTTTGGCCTAACAATGAAAACCAAGAAAACACAGACACTCCATTAGGCAGCACCATACCATCCATACATGGAACCATTGGTTACAGCAAATGGAGAGGTTTTGAATACTGTGGATAAGTTCACTTGCATTGACGATATGCTTTCCAGAGATGTGCACATAGATAACAAGGTTTATGTGTGCATGTCCAGAATTAGCTCAGCGTTTGGGAAGCTCCAAAGGAAAGTGTGGAAAAGAAGAGGTATTGCACTGACTACCAAACTGAAAGTACACAGAGCCATTGTGCTGACCTCATTGTTGTATGCCTGTGAAACCTGGAGAGTATACCAGCACCACACCCCAGGAAGGTGAATTACTTTCATTTGAATTGTCTTAGTAATATTCTGAAGTTCACCTGGCAGGATAAGATACCAGAAACTGAGGCCCTTTCTTGAACTAAACTGCCAAGCATTCAGGCTCTCGTGGAGAGAGTACAACTCCAACGGGCTGGCCATGTTGTTTGAATACCAAATGTATACTTGCTTGCCTAAAAAATTATTTTATGGAGAACTCACACAGGGCAAGCATTCACATGTGGTCAGAAAAAGCAATACAAGGACACTCTCAAGGTCTCTCCTAAGAACTTTGGAACTGATTGTGTGACATGGATGACACTGGTACAAGAACACTCAGCATGGCATGCCCTCATCAAAGAAGGGGCTGTGCTCTATGAGTAAAACAGAATTGAAGTAGTCAAAAGAAACACAAGATGTGCAAATTTAGAGACTCCACCCCAAATGCCCACATAGACTATTTGTGCTGATCTGTGGAAGAGCATTCTAACCTCATATTGGTTTAATCAGCCACAGTCAGACACACTGTAACTTGACTCTAACATAGTAATGTCATTTTGGTCCTCTTTGAGAACAAAGGACAACAACCTACTTACTTATCTGTTAATTATTTCCATCACCATCATTAAATTTATCATCTTTACTTCTAGACACATTATTCTCTCTTTTCCTAGGCTCACTTTTTTTTCCTTTTAGTGAAAGAAGTCATATTAGCTCAGACCTGATAGAAACTTCAACTCCAACCTAGACAACAAGCCCTTCTACAGTTTTCTGATAAGTAATCATCCAGGGTCTACTCAAATACCTGCATTGTAGGGGAGTTCACTACTTCCTGAAAATGTCCATTTGACTTTCTGAATGTTCTAATTTTCAGTTCCATCTATTAAAATTTCTGCAAACCTTAGACTTCTGGGTGGTGCAGTGGTTAGATGGTTGATCCTGGAATCAGGAACACTTATTTTTGTGAGTTCAAATCTGGCCTCAGACACTTACTAGCTATGTGACCCTGGGCAAGTCACTTAACCCTGTTTGCCTCAGTTCTTTGTCTATCAAATGAGCTGGAGAAGGAAATGGCAAACAATTCTGGCACCTTTGCCAAGAAAACCCCAAATGCTGTCATGAAGAGTTGAACATGACTGGAACAACAGACCTTGGACACCTTAACTACATCTTCTGCTTACCTCTGATTCTGTGCAGTTTTGATCCAATGACAAAGCAGGCTTGCACTAGGCAACTACAGATTTCCAAGAGAGGTTAGATAGCCTGACACACTGCATACAGTACCACTATACAACTTAAATTTAACAATAACGTATTCTTATTCCTTTTGATATGTGTTGTTTTGCATTATGTCTCATCTCCACATCATCTGTCATACTATAAATTTGGGAAGTCTTATAAAATAGTTAAGTCATAAAAAAGAATGAAATTTCCAGTTCTGTTATGCAAACAATAATAATAACAACTCAGTCATATGATGTTGGTAGCATATAATTCAATAAACATGAACTGCATGACTTAGGAAGTCAATAAAGAAAAACTGTAATTATTACAGATTATTCATCCCTCCAGAAGCAAAATAATATAATGATTAACTTAGAAGACTTGGAGTTAGGAAGACTTAGATTCAAATCCCACCTAGCTCTAATATTTTCTATATCTGTGAGATTAGTCAAATCACTTAGCGTCTTTGTATTTCAATCAATTCTCTAAGACAGGGGCTATTGACTTTTTTGTATTATAGACTCCTTTGGCAGTATAATATAAAGGCTATGGACCCCTTTTCAGCATACTGTATTTTAAATGCACGAAGTAAAACAGATTACAAAAAAAAATTGCATTGAAGTAGAGGAGGAGGAGGAGGAGGAGGAGGAGAAGAAGAAGAAGAAGAAGAAGAGAAGAAGAAGAAGAAGAAGAAGAAGAAGAAGAAGAAGAAGAAGAAGAAGAAGAAGGAAAAGAAGAAGGAGAAGAAGAAGAAGAACAGGAGGAGGAGGAGCAGGAGGAGGAGAAGAAATGAGGGAGGGAGGGAGAGAGAGAGGCAAGGAAGGAAGGAAGGAAGGAGGAGGAGAGGGAGGAGGAAAGGTTCACGGACCCCAAGTTTAGAACTGTTGCTCTAAAAATGTCCTGAACAGATTGCATTCTGCTCAGTGATGGGAGTTCTGACACGTATAAAATCAAATTCATGGGTTCTTGACATATTGATTCTCCTTCCAACTACTTCCCTTGACTGGATTAGATAGGTTTATTGCCCTGAAAATACTCTCTAACAATCTAAATCTTGGTTTTTAAGTTAAACTACTTTGGTATAGGGAGGGAGACTTATCTGTCTTTGAGGTAAACATAGTATATAACTTATTTTTAAATAAATCTCTGCAAGCACTAAGTGTATAGAAGCATTTAATAAAAAGACTTTGGTGCTTGTGAAAGAGATTCTTCAATTAAGTTTAATTCCTGTTTTTGTTTTGCTGAATGGGGACAAAATGTTCAGAAAGAATAAAAATGTTGCCACATTGAGAAGCCCAGTTATACTATACACCCAGAAGGAATAACTCTATGTCAATGAATCTGGAATACTGGAGTCAAACACGATGACATTGTATCCAGTCCCCTTTAAAAGGAATTTGGAAGCTCCACTTTGTCTAAAGGAGAAGAGAGAAAACTGAGGCTTACACCTCCTAATTCCAGGAAGGATAGCCTGAACCAAGAGAGTGAAGAACACACCAGTTGTCCTTTAGTTTCCCAGTGTTTTTAAAATGAGTTCTCCAGAATTGTGCACTCTGTTCCAGCTATGTTTGGATCAAGGCCAAGTGTAGCGGGACTATGGTTTTCCTTGTCCTAGGTACCAGGCTTCTATTAATGTACTTTAAGATCACATTGACTTTTTTGGTCACCACATCATACATACCAGTTCCCATCATTAGAAAATTTCAGAGATAGTATAGCAGAATTAGCACAGAACTCAGTCAGAAAACCTGGCCTTAAGTCTTGTCTCTCAATTTACTAGCTATGTGAACCAAGCAAGTGATTTGGCCATTGCTCATTCAGAGAATAAGGATATTTGCCATCAATCAATCAACAAGTATTTACTAAGTAATTAGTACATGTCAGTCCCTGTGCTAAAGAATACAGATACAAAGAAAGAGGAAAAACAAGGCTCCTACCCCCAAATTGAGGGAATGGCATGCAAAAAAAATGCATATTCAAGATATATACAGTCATAAATGGAATGCTAGAAGGAAGGGATAAAGGAGTAGGCATGAGAAAGGCTTCCTGAAGAAGGTGAGAGTGGAACTGCGTCTTGAAGGACGCCAGGGAATCTAGGAATCAGAACTGAGGAGGGAGAGCATTCCAGGCAGAGGGGAGAGTCAATGCAAATTAATGGAGATGAAAAGGCACAGAACTTGGTGGTAGAGTATAATGTATGAGGAGCAGCAAACAGGTCAGTGTAGCTGGATCCTAAAGCTTGCTCCATTATTTTTCAGTTGTATCTGACTTTCCATGATCCCATTTGGGGTTTTCTTGGCAAAGATACTGGAATAGTTTGTTATTTCCTTCTCCAGCTCATTTTACAGATGAGGAAACTGGTCACACAGCTAGTTAAGTGTCTGAGGCCAGATTTGAGCTCAGGAAGATGAGTATTCCTGACTTCAGGCCTGGTACTCTATCCACTGCACCAGCTAGCTGCCTAAAGCTCTAGAGGGGAGTAACATATAAGAACACTAGAAAAGTAGGAAGAAGATAGGTTATAAAGGGTTTTAAATGCCAAACATAAGGTTTTATATTTTATTCTGGAGGTAATGGGGACTTACTGAAGTTTACTGAGTGAGGGAGTGACATATTCATACCTGAACTTTAGGAAAATGACTTTGGCAGCTAGACGAAGGATGTGTTAGAATGGGGAGAGACTTAAGGCAGACAGACTAGCTAGAAGGCTATAGTCATGAGAACCTGTACCAACATGGTGGCTATATGAGTGAAGAGAATATATAAAGGAGTGTTGTAAAAGTAGAAACAAAGATATGTGACAATAGATTGGATATGTGGGATGTGAGCAGCTGAAAGTGACAACAGGATTACAAGCATGGGTAACTGGGGAGATGGTGATACCCTTCACAGTAATAAGAGAGTTGGGAAGAAGAAAAGGTTTAGGGATAAAAATAATGAATTTTGTTTTGGGCATGTTGAGTTCAAGATGACTACGAGACATATATAAGAAATAGTTGAGGATGTGTGTATGAAGCTCAGGAGAGAGATTAGGACTGGATATATAGATATGGTCTTGCCTTACTAGCTGTGTGACTATGCTCAAGTCATTTAACTTCTGTTTGCCTTAATCCACTGGAGAAGAAAATGTTAAACCATTCTGGTATCCTTGCCAAGAAAACCCCAAAAGGGATCACACAGTGTCAGACACGACTGAAATGACTGAACAAAAACAACATATAGATCTGGTTATCAACTGCATAGAGATGATAATTGATCTCATAGGAACACAGATGGTGTAGAGATCAAGAAGAATAAAGCCTAGGGCAGAGCCTTGGGGAACACTCATAGTTAGTGGACATACCCTGGAGAAGAAATCAGTAAAGGAAGCTAAATAGAAGTGGTTAGGTAGAAGGACAGCCTAAAAAAGATATAGTGGAGAGGGTATAATGATACCAATAATAGCTAATATTTACATCGTCCTTACTATGTATCAGGTACTGTGCTAAGCACTTTACAGTTATTATCTCATTCAATCCTTGTAACAACTCTGGGGAGGTAGCTGCTAGTATTATCCCCAGTTTTCAGATAAGGAAACTAAGGTTAAGTGACTTGTCTAGGGGCACACAGCTAGTGTTTGGGGCCAAATCTGAATTTGGGTTTTTCTGACCTTAGGCCAGGCACTCTACCCGATGTACCGCCTATCTGTGTATCCAGAAGAGGGGAACAATTGTTTTAAAGGCTGTAGGCAGGTAATGAAGGATAAGGATCAAGAAAAGGCTATTAATTTGGGGAACTAAGAAATTTTTGCTAATATTGGAAAAAATGTTTCTGTTGAAGGATTAGGTTAGAAGCCAGACTACAAAAGATTTAGAAGAGAATGTGAGAAAATAAGTGAAGACACCTAGCATAGATAACTCTCTTAAGGAGGTTAGTCAGGAAAAAGGGGAGAGATGTAGGACTATACCTAGAGAGGATGGTTAGGATAGTGTGAGGATTTTTAAAGGATGGGAGAGATATAGGCACATATTTAGGCAACAGAAAGGAAGTCAATAGATAGGGAGAGATTGAAGATTAGAGAGAGAATGAGATAATTGTGGGGGCAATATGTAGAGGAAGATTGGAGAGGATGAGATCAAAGATGAATGTAGGGGGGTTTGTATTGGCAAGAAAAGCTACTTCTTCAGGCAAGACAGAGATAAGGGAAGAGAGTGGGGGAAGATGTCTGAGTGATATGAGAAGAGAAGAAAGGGACCAGAGGGAGCTCTTGGTAAATGGCCTCATTTTTTTTTCATAAAGTATGAAGTCAGGTCCTCAGATGAGAGAGTCAGAGGAGGGAATACCTTGGATTAAAAGGTTTGACATAGCTATTGATTGTGTAACAAAAAGATTGCTTTGTTTCAATGAGGTCTCAGTTCAGTTTATATAGTACAAATTGGTTATAAATGCATAACCAATTAGAATATTTCTTGATTTTCTCCATCTCAATTGCACTACACCTGAATAGGAGTGAAGAAAGTATAGTAATTGAAGGTTGGGGCTGGGCAAAGCATGACTGGTGACAAAGGGATCTAATGTGAAGACAGTGCAGTGTAAACTTCAAATGCTATGTAAATTATTATTATTTTCATTATTCATCTCTTTCTTCTCATCTTATTTGATGGGTTTCAAATCAAAGTTGTGCTGGAATGTTACCTTATTCTTTGATATTAATTGTATTTATTGATATTAATATGTATTAATTATTTATTTATATTAGTAATTAATTTTCAGTGGACACAGATAAAATAAATGGTTTTTTTTGTAACTGAATTAAAAGTATTGGAAATTAAGCCCAACTTCTGAAGGCTAATCGAAAGCATCTTTAAAATCACTTTAGTAGCAGACAGAATAAAGGGGATGATATGTACTCCATCTTACTCTCACATAATTTTATATCTTCTCCTAGGTTTTTATAATGTGAAAGCTTGTTGTATCATGTGGTATGGAGATCATGAATGTTTGGTATGACTGTATGTATTTTAAAAACTTAAGATTTTTAATGGAACCGTGTTGTATTCATGCAAATGTGGGCAACCATTCTATCTGTGATAATGCCCTAGTACCAGTAAAATTTAGTTGTTGGATTTTCAAAGAATTTTTCAAGTCTGTATTTAAGTAAAATTTTGTCATCTATTGGTTTATAAAAGATAGCTAGCTAATGATGCATAATCTTACCCACCAGGCCATGTCTTGCCCAGCATTCAGTCAATTGTAAATTTTTGCCCTTTGAAGTATTGTGTTGAAGTTTCTTTCTTGCAAAATCCCAATTAATCAGTAAGTTCAGGCTCCTTAAGGACAAACTGTCTGTAATTTCTGATGGCATTTCAGGAATTGCCATCACAGACTCCCCCCTCCCCCATTTCTTTAAACAAATTGACATGGCAGCTATCTTCATTCTGCTTCTTTGCCAACATATTGTGATTGAGTCCTTGTGGACATCACCCACGGAAGTCTTTGGTTTTTGCTGCTTCATAGGCTCCATCTGGAGGTAAACCACTTTCAGTTACATACAATAAACCCATTAGTGTATATCTATTGTCATCCTTTGCCATTGCTCGGTGGAGAGATGTTGTTTATTCCAAAAGTATTTCTGTAAGTTTTAACCAGTATATTATGGACTCTCAAAACATTTATCAATCTTCTATCTCCTTTTTGAAGAGGTAGTGTTAATCTTTCCAGAGCTTCCTTAGGGTAATGGGCCTCATGTATATGTGTGTATATATTGATATGATATGATGTGATAACGATATATGACATAGTATATTAGTATGCTTTCCAAATTTTTACTAGTTCTAGCCTTTGTACAGCTAAGGGTAAATCACTTCTCCTCCTACAGCTGTAGTAAAGTTCAGTAAGACTGTGACATATTCTTATTTTTACTGGACAAATTCTATTTCTCCTTACTTTTACCCATTAGTCAAAGTTCTTGTCTTGAAAGTTGTACAGAAAAGGTCAATCCTTCTTTTACATGATGACTGTTGAAATATTTTAAATTAGCTCCCTTGTCTGTCCTGGTTTTGTGTCCCCTCAGCATTTGGGTTGTCTTCTTTAAGACACGCTCTAGTTTGTCAATGTCCTTGAAATGGGGCCCTGGAGCTAGTCACAATGCCTCAGATGTGGACAGCACAGAGTAGAATCAGAATTAAGCTGAAACGCTAGCTTTTTTTATAATGGACTTATATTAAGTTAGGAATCAATTAACCTGCCTAATTTTTTCACCTAAACTACAATTACGGAATCTTAAATATCCATGATTTCAGTGTTGAGAAGGACCTCACTGGCCATCTAGTAAGATATAATAAATATGAAGAATTCATGAATACTTAGATACAGGGTGAAAAGAGAAGAAACACAAGAACTCCCTGTACAACTACTACAACAACATAAAAATGAAAAGATCCTTAAAAATAAGCTAAACTCTAAGCAACTAAAAAAACAGTAACAGACAAAACATAGCTCCATCTTTAAAGCAAAGAGTTGGGGAATTACTATGGCAAGATGGTATAGACATTTTCAGGTACCAGGTGTTTTGCCTAATTGCTTTTCTTTGTTATAATTAAAGGTTCAAATTTCAGGAAGAGCGAGAGGTATATCCAAAAATGACTATAGTGTTCCAACAAAATGTATAAATAAAAACTCATTTTGAATAACAATAATAATAGTTAGCATTTAGATAGCATTTTAAGGTTTGCAAAGCATTTTACAAATATTGCTCATTTTATCCTCACAACAAACCTGGGAGGTAAATAGCATTATTATCCTCATTTTACCGATGAAGAAACTGAGACAAGTAGAGATTAAGTGTCTTGCCCAGGGTCACACACCTCAAGATCTGAGATTGGATTTGAACTTGGGTCTTCCTGACTCCAGTTCCAGAAATCTATCTAGTATGCCACCTTGCTTCCTCATAACAAGAATGTTATTTCGAAGTAAAAATATTCAACCAAACAGGTGTGATGACAGAGTCCAGGGACTATTAGAGATCTCCATCCAGGTTCACATTGATCCTTTAAATAACATTCTTTGGAAATGGACATTCTACTGGTTAGAAACATATGCAGCTGTACTATAGTCCAGCCCCATTTTCCATTTTTGTCTTCAAAGATGGCATGAATAACTATATCCAGTGCCTCGCTGAAATTTGAATTTGCTATTTCCACAGAATTTCCCTGATATGGCAGTTTAGTAAAACTATCCAAACACAATAAAACAAATCAGGAAACTGATGAAGGGTGAGTTGTCAGTTTGTTTGGGGCTTTTCTGTATTTTTTTTTTGTTGGGGGGCATGTTTTTTTCCAAATTCTACATAAAAGGAAACAATGATTAAATGATAAGTTTTAAGATCATTTAAAAGAATTATAATAACAGCAGAATGATATGGATGGATAGAAGGTCTGCCTTGGAGCCTGGAAGACCTGGAATCAGGGCCACCTCTGACACACATAGACTTCATTACTCTATACAAGTCACTTCACCTCTCAGTGCCCTCAAATAATTCTTTCCTAAGACTAAAAATTGCAGAAAACTTGTTGGTCTCCATTGGTAGAGGAAGTTTTTTTGCACTAGGGAACTCACAGGTCTTTGTATAATGATACAAGGTAGACGCTGTGCATATTATTTATTTTTGATTTACAGATAGGAAACTGGGGCCAACAGAATTGGTGGCCAAGGTCAAAAAGAAAGTCAATGGCAGAGCAGGGACTCAAACCCATCAACTTATTCCAAGTCTAATTGCAACCATGCTGTACATGCTTCTGTTATTTAATTATTGCAGTGGCTCTGAGTACAAACGATAGACATGTGAGGACCTTTGTGCCCTCACAAATCACACTAACCCATTCTTCCTTGAAAGAGAGAAAAACAAAAGAAGAAACAACCAGGAATATTGGAACTTCTCCCTCATCTGAAAGACGCCCATAGGTCTGTGCTCTTGTTTCATTCTCCAGAACTTTTAGTCATCTCTGAGAATCTGCTCCCAAAGGAGAGCATAGATTTGACCTCCATGCTCTCCTCTGAGGATGGATTCTCACAGATGACCAGGAAACATATTCATAAAACACTCACAGACTCATCATCCTAAAGTTTTTGGAATTTGATGCTGTTCTAGGAATGAGAGCAGATCTTTAGTGTTTGTTTGATTTGGGTTGTTATAGCCAGCTGATTATACAAAATGCCAAAGGTACCGATGTCCTTCTCACCTTTTATTTTTCAGTAACAGGTCACTATAATCAGCACTAGATCTTTCATCTATCATGCTAGCTTCCTTTGGCAAGGCCACTGGTTCTCACTGAGCCTGTGACTTTTCTCAAGAGCCAAGGTGTGTCAAGAAATGTGGACTTTCAGCATCACTTTTCACAGAAGTTTCTCTTCTGGAGGTACCTTTGTAACTTTTGTAAAAAAAAAAAAATGGCCTTGGATGAGATGTTCAACTTCTGATTTAAGAGTTTTATTGAGATGTTATCACTTTTGTTTTTGCCTCTATGCAAGTCATCATGGGTTCAAGCAATATTTTATTTGCTCAATATCTTCTATATTTGATCTTCTTTATCCAATATAAACTCACTTCTACTTTTAGGTGCATTGTTTCCACATATTAAATCTTCTATTTTTAATTTGCCTACTGAAAGCATTTGTCTATTAGAGCTTTAAAAAAAAACTGCAACTCAACAACACCTAATAGACCAAGAAAAAAATTAAATCTCAAATATTGAAGAAAGCCAGTTTGTTTTTTAAATCATAAAATCATTCTCCAAGAATGCCCTGGAGAGAGAATTAGATAGATGGTCAGAGTTCAATAAAAACAAGTCTGAAATGTATTGGGATTGGTTATTCTGCAGCTTCCCTGCTTATTGCCAGCATATTTTCTCTTTATTGTGAATCGTAGTTCAGACTACAAATACTTCTTATGGACCTCAATTTAGTTGCACTTCAGTCTTGACCTTTGTTCTGATTCCTATTGCTTCCACACTTAATCTGCCGCAGAGGTTGGGGGAAGAGGGTTTGGGATGGGGAACGCGACTGTTAATAGAGACGTGTCCTCTGCTGGGTCTTGGAAATTGGTGGTGCTGGTGATGCTGGTTGTAAGTTTCTCACATAAACTTCAGGTTCATTGTCAGGGTCTCTCCAGCCCAAAGTAAATGTAATCCAGGCTTTTGGGAAATGGGCATAATTGTCTCTACAGCCAAACTGGGTTATTCAAGACCATTAGCCTGAATGCCCTTTTAGGTCTGTGTTATTAAAATCCTGGAGCATCAAGGACAGGAAAGATGAGAGAGAATGAGAGGTAAGCAGTGCATCTGACTCACTACAATGATTGAACTTGACAGGAGTCAGGAATGCAAGGAGAGTCTGATTAAGACTGTTTCTGTCTCCAGTGCCCCCTACCTCTTACTATGCTCTGCTTTCTCACAATTCTCCAGCTGCTCTGCTCAAAAACTTTGCTATTCTGACCCCTCCAAATCATCGTCCCCCCATCCTACCCCACCCCCTAATATCTTTCTATTCACTCTCTTTCCTCTCTTAGTTCCTGCTGAGAGTTGAAAGTGACAGTCAGAGCCTGTATGGCCAATAGGTTACAGGCATGAAATTGAGGCAGTTAGCAGCTCAGGGGAGCACCCATTACAAGGTAAACATTCATTTTCCTTTCAGACTTCCTCAGCTGTGGATGAACAGATTATCACTCATATTGTGATTATGGCTCAAAATTTGGGGCCATGAAGCAAAATTTCTAGAAAATTCCCCCAGGTTCACTGGAGCAGATTGACTCTTGTACTTAGGAGGAGGACAAAGTGTTGCACCTGCCTTATGTGTTAGGCATAAGACAGAGACAGTCAGGAAGAAAGAGAAAGAAAGAAAGAACTCAAGGAAATAACTGTATATGATTAAGATAAAAATGAATCTGTCCAGATGTTATGGAGGGAGAAGACTGAGAGTTATGGGAACAAAGACCACGGAGTTGGAAGGGGCCTTAAAAATCATCTCCTCTACCGACATACCTATCCCAGAAGGTGAGATCCTCGAGGGCAGACACCATATTGTCTCTGTCTCTGTATTACTGGTGCTAGCACAATGCATGGACACATAGCAGGTACTTAATAAATTCCTATTGAATTAAAATGATTCTATTTTACATGTCTTATTTTGTAGGTGGGGAAACTGGAACACAGAGAAATGAACAAATCCGAGGTCGCAACAGTAGCAGAATTAGGACTGAAGTCCAGGTTTTCTTACTGTATGCCTAAAATTTTCCACTACAACATTCTGTCAGTGGCATTGCCCACATTTGAGACATCGCCTTTGTTTCTCTCCTTTGCCGTACTCCAGAAATGCAGTCAATTGTCAGGTTCTATCAAATTTTTCTCACATCCAACCCCTTGCTTTTCATTTTTGCTGCTCCCACTTACTTCAGGTCCACATTTCCTCTTTCTTAAATTACTACAATAGCTCCCTTGTTTTTTTATGCCATTATGGGAGTCAAAGGCCACATAGAGGAAAGAGGTTTGGACCTAGAATTGGATTCTACTTCCATCTCTACTCCCAGAATGGCCTTGAACAAATCACTCCCATGTCTCTGAGTCTCCTGTTCCTCCTCTATGCCAGGAAGTGCCAGAAAAACTCTCCACCCCTTTTCAGCTACAAAGTTCTCTGGCTTATCTGATTTCACACCTGAGAGAAATACACAGTTGGGAAGGAGGGTCATCAAATGAGAAAAACAATGAGATGTCATCAAAGCAGAAGAAAAAGGACTTGTAAGCAAGTTAGTAAAAAGAATGAACCTAGAGACAGAGCAAGAGATGGCATGGAAGAGAGACCAAGCAGAGATGGCAAATAAGAGAGACAATTGGGAGGAAGAAACAAGACGGGAGAGAAAAAGAGAATAGTGAAAGAGTAAAGCCCTGATTGACTGCCAAAGAGCAGGCCTGCAGCTCAGTGAATATAGCCACAGCAACCCCTTCTTAGCCCCGTATGTAGTTAATGACATGGAGGAAGACAGAGAGGATCCTAAGTATGAAATATTATTCTGGGCACTGGGCCAAGGCTGGCGGAAGCTCACGCTCAGCTTCCTGTACCAGAGGGACCAGCTGTGGGCATGAATGGGCTACCAGGCAGCTGTGAGCCGGCACTGTTGTGAAGAGGTCATGACAAAGAAACTTTCCATTTGGGTTTGGACCAGGGAACAGCCCACCCACCATGGAGTGGCTTATTGAGGCTCCCCCCCAGGGGGACCAGAATTGCCTTGCTGTCATGTCCCATGTCTCAAACCTGCTGCATTTGTGACTCCTAGGTCCAGTGGGTCATTCCCCAATTCCTCCCAAACAGCCTTCCCCCAAGCAGAACTCCCTTAAACAGCACCCCTTCCCTAACCCCAACAGCAGTCCCCCAAGCCTTCCTCAACTCAATCCCTTCCCATTCTTTCTTTGGCACTTTGGTGCAGGAACCTTTTCCTTATCCTCTCTCCAATGCTACAGCTAGAACCTGGTACCTACACTTTGCAGTTCGTGCCAAAGCTGGCTGGTACAGCCTCCCCTAGTTCCTGGAAGTCAGTGGGATAAAGAGCAGTCAGAATCACCCTAACTGGCCCCTCTCCACTAGTTATCCCTGTATGGGTGACTGCCTTCCCTGGCTTCAGGTTGGTATCACTCTTGTCTTCCTCCTCCTTCCTTTTTTTCTTCAACTTCCTAATTATTAAGCATCAGCCCTCCTTGCTGTGTAAATTCTATAATTCTTGACATCACAATGATCTTGATTCCTTCTTTTATAAATTGGAGAAGAGAGGGTAAAAAATCTTGCTGGGCTCCAGACTTGAATGGGCAAAAGTAAAAAATCAATGAAACGAGCCATCAGAAGGTTAGAGATATCTCAACTGGGCCAGCTCTCCCTCCTGGTTCCCCTCACCCAGATACATACTGGAGCCAGCTCTTACCAGCTCACAAGAGCAAATTGTTAAATTTTCAGCTTTTCAGCTTTTACAAGTCAGAAAGGGTAAATGCTGCCAAGTGCTGGTTGTTAAACATTTACAAGCACACCACTATCTTTACTTCATAATGCTTGGCCAGCTGAGAGCTGCTACAATTCCTACACCTCCCTAGCAAGAATTACAGAAATGCCTTGCTAGGCCAGTCCGGTTTCCCTATTGAAAACCCACCACCCAAAGCTGTTTCTCTCACATCTCCCATACATTTTTATCTTTATTTCCCAGGGGGGGAAAAGTCTTATTGGTGTCATGCAGATACTCTCAATTTTACTTTTCTAGCTTCCAACCATGAAAGTGTTGGAGCTCTGAAGTGATTAATACTCATTTCTATGTATGGTACCAGCCCAAATGAAAAACAGTGAAAGTCATATTAACTATCCTCTCCTCATCAAACAGAAGCTTCTCATAAGAGAACGAAATCTTTTTACAAAGAAACAGATTCTATGGGCAGGCTTTGAACCATTTCAAACTTAAAAAGCCAGTATGATATTTTTTGTACTTTCTGCTATAAGTGACATTTTGTTATCTCATTCTTGCCAAAGCATTGATGTTCTCTGCTTTTTCAAGCTAGCTATATATATATATATATATATATATATATATAGTTCTATTCCTTAGCTTGCAGAGCAAAATTATGGCAGTATCAGAAGCTTAAAGAGGCATTTCCAAGACTGAGTGACCTCAGGTTTAACCTAGTCTCAATTTTCAGTTTTCCTTTGTGTTTGAGGAGTGATTCATTTCTCACCAGCTAGATTTCCTTTAAAAGAATTGGCCCAAACTTTTTTTCTGTCCAACTTTTCAACTCACAGGTGGGAAGTGAACCATGGGGCTGGACTGTTTCAGAGGGAATATAATTCACATTGTGAATCATCAGAAAATTCTCAATTCTGGACCAACTTCTCCCTAGAATATAGCCTTCTCCTAGCTACCTTACCCTGCCACTAGGTGGTAGGCCCCCATCTACCTGGTACCTAAACCCTTCTGGGCTATCTCTCCCAAAGAGTATAAGTTCCTCGGGTTCAGAAATGGCTACTTTTCTGTTTGTATCTCCAGCACTTATCACACAGTATTGCAGCACTTAATAAATGTTCTTTCATTCGTACATTTCAATACTTATCTCTAATCACTCTGCCCCTGCCAACTTTGACAGTCAGAATGATGTAATGGAAAGAAAACTTAACTAGGTATCAGGAGATTTGGCTTTGCCACAGACTATCTGAGTGGTCTTGGACAAGTCCCAATTTCCTCACCTATGAGAGCAGATGATCCCTGTGGTCCTGAGAAGCTTAGGATAACCTCATTCTACTCACTGTTCTCTAACCATGCCCAATGAGAGATGAGGCTCGACATAGTCAAAAGAACATTGGAGTCAGGGTCAGAAAACTCGATCTTGAATCTCATCACTACTATGTGGCCAAGCACAAATCATTTACTTCTTTTGGCCTTAGTTTCCTCATCTGTAAAATGAGGGGGTTGAAGTATATTATCTCTAAGGTCCCTTCAAGCTTTATGATCCTGTGACCTCCCTATTATTTCTCACACCATTCCCTGCGGCTACAATACCCGGGCTGCCAGGCCTATCTGTTCTCTTCTTAGAGTCTTCCCATCGCCTCCACTTTGGGAAAGTGCCAAGGCCGACCAAACTACATTCTCTCAGCCATGTTTCTGATCTTCTGGACTTCACTATGCCACCTCACCTTACCCTCTTTTCAGCTCTCTTTTGTGTGTTGTATTCCTCCATTAACAACAACAACAGCTAGCAATTATATACCACTTTAAAGTTTGGATTGTAAAGCATTTTACAAATATGATCTCATTTTATTCTCACAACAACCCTGAGAGGTAGGAGCTATAATTATCCCCATAAAGAAACGGAGGCAGGCAGAAGTCAATTGACTTGCCCAGGATCACACAGCTAGTATTTAAGACCATGACTTCTTGAATCCAAGTCAATGGGGAACAATGCATTAGGATATTAAGCTCCTTAACGGCAGGGATTATCTTTCCTTTTGTCTATATTTTTATCATCAGGGTTTAGCACTGTGCTGGACATATAACGCATGCTTAATAAATACTGTGGCTTGCCTACCTTGAAATCCCACCCATCCTTCAAAATCCCTTTCAAGTGTCACTCTTCATGATCCTCACCCCCCCCATCTTGAAGTGAGATTTCCTTCCTCTGAATATTCATAGTACTTGGCTTCTTACTTGTCTTGCAGATTCTTCATGCTTTTTTGCACTTTCATAACGTGTCTACATTTTCCATCCTTTCCTCCTCAATTAATGTTCCATAAGGAACAGGATCATGCCTTCTTATATATCTTTATATTCCCTGGTGTATAGTCTTACACATCTTGTTGTGACTGACACTGGGATTTCATCAGGGTAGGAAACGTGCTCTACAAATTGTGGCTGGCACATTCTCTGCAACCTCAAAGTCTGAGAGAGTTGCCAGTTCTTCCTGGCTGTGATGCCAGCTCACAGTCCACTGTACCAGGTGGTCTTGCACATAATACATCTTTAATAAATGCTTACTAAAGGAATACATTTTAATGATGACTTACATAAAATATTAAATACAGATATCTATTTTTCTCTACAGAGAGAAATGGGGGGTCAAGAGAAAGGGGAAGCAAGAGAAAGGAGGTTACAGAGAGAAAGATAAAGGGATGAAGGGAAGGATAGTAATGGGGAGAGAGAGATAGAAGAGAAAGGAAGAAAGGAAGGAAGGCAGGAAGGAAGGAAGGAAGGAAGGAAGGAAGGAAGGAAGGAAGGAAGGAAGGAAGGAAGGAAGGAAGGAAGGGAGGAGGGAGGGAGGAGAAAAAAGAAAGAGAAAAAGAGAAAGACAAAGTCAGCATAGTGGTGGGGATAAAGAGCTGGTCTGAGAGTCAGAAACACTTGTCTCATGTTTTTAGACATCCCAGCAGTGGAACCATAGGCAACTAACTTAACTTCTACGTGCCCAGATAATGATTAAACAATAGGTTTTTGAGCAGTTGCTTATTTATATTGTTAAAGGAAATCTCTTCACTAGAAGTTCCTTACACAATAAAACCATGTCTGAAAAAATAGAAAAATATACAATCATATGTAAGGAGTTGTAAAGAATTTTTTAAAATCATTTAGTCCAACCCCTCATTTTCCATTTTTGTTTAGTAGAAGGTACACTTCTGAGTTCTCTTCTCACCCCTACTCTCCATCTATAGAAATGCATGAGTCGTATTTCCATTGAAGTCCAGAGCGGTTTAGAGCATATGAGAGAAAATATCTTGTTCATTCCAGTACTCTGCTTTTATCTCAGGTAACTGCCACCAGATGCTCAGGGCCATTTGGGTTTTTCCTAAAAGCTGGTTTCAACTTTTTTCAGATGTGAGAATGTCAAGAATAGAATATACACATATGTATTTTTCACTCAAAATATAATCATTTATTTAAAGCAGTTAAATTGAAATTATTTAAATTTACTTTTAAATTTTAGCCATGAAATATTATTTATGGTGTTTTATATAGTTTTGGTTGGATTTGCATAATTGTAGTAATCTATATAGTCTCCAAATCATCATTCCATGTGAATTATTTAGCCCTATGATTTAATGTCTCCTTGTATTTTCTCTCTATATGTGTTTCACAGCTATTCAGCTCTCTCGCTCTCTCTCACTCTCTTTCTCTCTCTCTGTCTCTGTCTTTCTCTCTCTCTCTTTCCTTTTCTCATTCTTTTTTAATATGTTGAGGAACTAGGAGACTTTTGATCAATTATTTTCCACCATTATAACCATCACCACCCGTAGTTGATAAATTTTTAGAATGTCAGGTATAAGTATCAGAAAAAGGGACTGATTAAGGTCTTAAAGAAAACCCCCAAAAGTATTATACTTCGTAACCCTTTTATGAAGTGTGTCAAAGTTCTTTGGTCAAGGTTAATCAAATTACTGTAAAGGTTGGTTAGCCACCAACTGGACAAAGGATGGGTCACATTCTTATGGTCCCTTAAAAAGCAAGACACAAAGCAGTTAAGGGAGGTTCTGATGAATGTGAGCTCTGTAATTCCAGAAAAGAGCCAACTATGGAAGAACCCAGCCCTTGAGAAGGAACCATTCTTCAAATTAGTGAGGTACAAGAGTGGAAAGGAAGAAAGGATCATAGCAATTTTTCAGTCTATACCCTCTATATAATCATCTGGATCTTTTGTCCTTATTCGTTCTTCCTCTTGGACATTCAGTTAATGTGCTACCCTATTCTTGAGGTCATTTAATTTTAATTTATTTAGTATTTAAATTATTTCATTTTGCTTTATTTCCTAAAGGTCTTCCCAGATTTCTTTATATACTTCATAGATGCTAGTCTTGACTTGAGTATGGTATTCCAGTATATTAATGTACCACAACTTTTAAACCACTTCTCCATGGTTGAGTGCCAGCCAATGTTCCTTGTTCTTTAGGATATTATATTCCAAGTTTTCCTTTTACTTCATGTAACCAAGGACTAATCATGTATTATTCTAATTATTTTTTTCTTCTTTTTGCAAATTGAAGAGTTCTTTTATAGTGGCCCATACAATTAATTGTCTGATGTTGTAGTTGTGAAATTTGACCAAATGTTTCCTGTTGAATTAAACTTAGAGTTTCTTTCTCTTGGTGTTTTGTGAAATCTCACAACCTGAACTTTGTTGTCTGCTCCCAGTATTTCTGTGAAATTGTTCTGTGTGATCTCTTGGAAAATGATGTACAATGTTTCTCTGGAAAACTCCTGAGATTATTTCTCATCCTATCTTAAAGTTCAGTATTCTTGGTTTTTGCGGGGGCCTCTTTCATGTCTAAGCAATTAAAAAGTGCTTATAAAGAAATTAATATGTCCTGAGTATTATATTAAGACCTAGGAATACAATGATAAAAGTGAAACAGTACCTGACTTCAAGGAGCTTACATTTTAATGAGGCAGATAGCATATACAAATACTCATATATAAAAGACATATACAACACAGAAACAAGGCAACCTTACACAGAAGGGCAGTGTTCTTTCAATCTTCTTGAAACATTTAATTTGCTTTGTTACTTTTCCTTCTCTCTTTGCTTTTTTGCATTAAATTTCTCTTCTTTTTCAGAGACCTTACTAATATGAAACATATTTCCTTTTTTGTTATGATTCTAATTCCAGTGGTCTCTTTTTAGACTTGGTGATTTCTTCCTGAAGAGATCTAATTTCTCTTCTTATTTCTTTGATATTTTTCTCTTACCTTGACCATTCTAGAGGACCTTAGAATTGTTCCATTATTTTTTCAGGAGGAGTAGCAGAATTTGTTGTGTTATCTTTGCCTACCAAAGGAGATTTTTTTTTTGCTCCTATTCCTTTGTTAAAAAATAAACATACACTAGACAGAACTTTTTTTTCTTTTAATATTTGCTCATTTCTCTTCAGTCAGCTTTTGACTATTTCAATCAATCACTCCACTATTTTTATTTTTGTTGTTGTTGGTGTCCTGGCTGACAATGTGTTTACCACCAATCCCTTCCCTTTAAAAAAAAAAAAGCATGGTTTTTATTGTGCCCCTTCCATAGTTCTCATGGCCCATTCTGTGATTTTTTTTCAATCCTTAGGAGGTGAGGGTGGCCACTGCTACAGGAAGACTCTGAATGTCTTCTGAAGTAAGGTCTATCCCCTACTTATAAGTTCCACTGTCTTTCCATAACTGGATTTCTTCAGCCCCTAAGCTAACCCTGAAGGAGTCAGGGAATTAATTCCCCAGAGCGTTGCTGAGAGGGGTGCTCTGAGAAGGCTTTGATCCTAGAGCTACTCTCTACCCTTCTTTGATTCCTTCTGGAGGTTTCCTGTTTTTACCTGTCTTCTTAATTATTTTAATTAGTTGTGTATTTCTGGTTTCTTCCCTATTCTATTTACCTACTTGCCAGGCTTCAACACTCTCCAACCATCCATTCATTCCTGTTTAAGACCCAAGGTTTGTCTAACTCATGAGTCTCAGTTCTTCCTATTAGTGGTTTTCCCCCGGGACAAGATAATAGGCTTAGCTCCAAATTCCAGATACCCCAAACTGCACCAGCCATACAGTGGAAAGGCCACTCCAGATTAGCTTTAGATGACCTGTGAGAGCTGGGAAGGGAAAAATCATTAAAGGAGCAATGAGGTCTTAACCTGACCTAGGAGTCAGGATGCTTCTTTTCGAAAAGAGTGCAACTTCAAAAGCTGAGTGCCTGAAACACCAAAGCATCATAAGCTAGTTGCCACATTTGCTGGAGTGGAGAGTTAATGGTAGGAATCTTGATAGCACTAGGAAAGGTGGAGTGGTAGGCTGCTCTTAAGCTATTTTGTTTTCTGTAAGTATTATCTTATGGAAGGTTCCTTATCTCATCATCTTGTCATTGGATATTCCCCTGAATTTGGTGACTTTTACCTCTCTTTGTTTTTGAAGGGATGGACAACTGCCTCTAGAAAACCTCTTACTCTGCCATCTTCAGGACTAGATGTGCATGATAGTTGTTCATTCTGCAATATCCCTCCACCCCTGAAGCCCTCTTCTCCCACTGGAAAATTCTTCCTGGGACCTCCTGGAAGAGATCCAGACTAGCATCTCCTCTCAGCTCTACTTCTAATCTCAAGGCTTCACCACCATGCCTCAACTATCCTCTCTCCCTAGATCCTCCCACAGCCTATAGCCTTTTCACCCTGGAAACTCTCTTCCCTAACTCACCCCCTTTTTCATTTATCATTTATGTGTAAACTCCTTGAGGGCAAGGGCTGTCTTTCTTTTTGCTATATTTGTATCCCTGGAGCTTAGCACAGTTCCTGACTCTTGGTAAGCTCTTAACAAATGTTCATTGACTGACTGAGTGAATGAATGATAGCCCTTTTCAGCTCAGCCGTTCTATAAGTCTGGTAAATTCTGTCATGACAGCTGACACTTCCTCTCTAGATTCCTGTCCCCAGCCACCACTATCAACACCAAAAACACAACAAAATTAACAATAGCATTTTTCTTGCTTTTTTTTAGTCTGAACAATTTAAACTTAATGCCTCATTGATCCACTAAACACAGATAACCTATATGTCTTCATATTCTGTGTATGAAAGCACCTAAAATATAGCATACTGGATTACATGTGGAAAAATCATGTTAACAGCTATAGTGTTTGCTCTTAAAATGTTTACAGAGGGGATTATACTTGGAAGAAGCTTCAGTGACTAAGATACCCACTTCCAACTGCTTCATTATAATTGAAGTTGAAAGCCTACTGAGTAGGGCCAGTGTCCCAGTCTGGCTTCTGCAACCTAGGTAAGGACATTATTCTATTGTCTGAAATTGCTGTCATTCAGCATCTAGGGAAGACATGGCTCAGGCAGCTGAGCATTGGGCCAGCTCTACAGACCTCTTATCCTCATAAAGGCCTTCATACATTTTTCTGTGATTCGTTGAAGAAGCAAATGAACCTTACTGCTACTTATTTTTCATCTTGGTGGAAAAAGAAAGAAAGAAAGAAAGTAAGAAAAGAAAGAAAGAAAGAAAGAAAGAAAGAAAGAAGAGAAAAGAAGGAAAAGAAGAAAGGAAGGAAGGAAGAAGGAAGGAAGGAAGGAAGGAAGAAGAAGAGAAGAAAGAGAGAAAAGAAAGAAGAAAGAAAAAGAAAGAAAGAAAAAAGAAAGAAAAGAAAGAAAGAAAGAAAGAAAGAAAGAAGGAAAAAGAAAGAAGGAAGAAAGAAAGAAAGAAAGAAAGAAAGAAAGAAAGAAAGAGAAAGAAAGAAAGAAAGAAAGAAAGAAAGAAAGAAAGAAAGAAAGAAAGAAAGAAAGAAAGAAAGAAAGAAAGAAAAGGACAGTATCTCCAAACTCTTAAGGACTTTTGAGTCATCTAGTCCAAATTGGCCCCTGTTCAATGCATGAATCTCCTTTCAAAATCCCTACATATACAAATATCCCAACATCCCTAACCTTTAGGCATCTGATCTCTGCTTGAACCATTCCTCTGATGAGTATTTCATGAGGCAGTCTACTATTTTAGACTATTTTAATTAGTAAGTTCTTCCTTATATTGACTGGAAATTGACCTCCCCATTGGTTCTCCTTTTGCTCTCTGGCTCACAAAGGATAAAGTCTAATCCCTTTTCCACAAGAAAAAAAAAATGTCCATCCTGGGTATAACATAAGTACTCTAAAAATATAAAGGGCTATAATAATGCTAACTGTTCCTGCTTGGGGCTGTTTGCCTCACCTTTTAATTTAATATACCGCTATGAAATCCAACCTTTCACATGTAAAGTGTAAATCTAGGATGTTTCCTATTCATTCTCTGGAGAAGCAGAAATGCACCTGTAAAGGTATTCTGCCTGTCCATTCATCTTATCAATAATGGATTTGTGAGAGGAAATTGGCTCTACACCAATAAGCTCCTCCTGCATTTTGACTCTGTGGACACAGACTGTGAGGCCGACCCTTAAGAAAACTGGGGAAATGGTGTTTGTTTCTTTGTTTCCTACACCCCTATGTGACCTTTGGAAACTTACTCCACCTCTCTGGGCCCCCATTTACATACAGGATTTTAGTGAGATATGTAATTTGTCAACTTTTTGCAAAAAGTGCAATGCAATTGTGCTATTAGTATTATCTGCAAAATGAGGGTCTCTAGACTGGACAAGATGGTCTCTAAGGTTACTTCCCAGCCCTCATTCCAGAACTCTCATTGAATCCCTACAGCAATCAGTTTTACCACCTTCACCTCAATTTCCCTTTAATAAAATGAAAAATTTTAATGTAGAGGTTATGTGCAAGTAGGTTATTCAGGACACCTCCACCTTCAAGACTCCAAAGAGATGACCTCTGAGTCCTTGTCTGACATACCCATCCATGGTTCACAGTGAACAAAATGCTATCTAGATACACAAATGAATAAGATTTTGTTCTGTAAAATGAGGTTTACCCTGGGAGCAAGGCTGAGAATATATATTGCAGTTAATTTATTGGTTCCCTGCCCTCCCCTACCCCTTAAGTATGTGTGATCCCCAAGACTCTGACTTTTCTCCCTCCCTTGTTGATTTCATCAGTGCCCAGGGGTTCAATTATTGCAGATGATTTTCAGATCTATACATACATCCCCAGTATCACTTTTGACTTTGGTCCCATATCTCTACCTGCTGACTCTACCCTCAGGCAAGGCACACTCATCATGTCTGAAACTGTTGTCATAATCTTACCCTACCCTAAGCCTTCTCTCAACTTCCCTATCTCAGTTGGTAGTACTATCTTTCCCTTGTCATCTAGGCTTTGGGGCTCTTTCCTATTTCCTGAAATCCACCTCCAATTTGTAGCCAAGTCCAATTGATTTTACCTTGACAATATTTCACACTTTTCTGCTGCTCTTCACTCATATACCCATTAACCTTTTGCTGGCCCTGATTATTTCTCATCTGTACTATAATAATAGCTTCCTAACTGAGCTATCTGCCTCATTTCTCTTCTCCTCTCAAGCTCATCCTTCACACAGCTGTTAAAATAAACTTCCTATTACACATGTCAGTCTTCTGCTCAAAAATTATCTGTGTCTCCCTATTACCTAAAACATAAGCTACAATCTCAGCCTTGCATTTAAGGTACCCCTTAATCTGACTCCAATCTCTTTCCAGCCTTCATTCATGTTACTTTCACACCCTCTACATTCTAGCCAAAGTAGATTACCAAGTGTTCCTTGACTTCAATTCACACAGATTGTCACCACCTCCACCATCACCCCACTCCAACTCCTGCCCATGGAATTCAATCATTCCTCAGGCTGAATTCAACCAATAAATATTTATCAAGTGATTACTATGTGTAAGTTACAGCGCTGGACCCTAAAGACACAAAGACGAAATATTTCATTGCCCTTTTCTCCAAGGAGCTCATGATCTATGAGGGGACAGACAGTATGTGTAATAATAGGGATAATGTAAGGTAGAGTGTGATGACACAAAGGAAAGACACAGACAAAGCACTTCAGACAGGAAAGATCACTTTCACCAAGGGAATCAGGGAAGGTTTCATGGTGACATATGAGCCCAGTCGTGACAGTGAAAAGAAAGATTTCAACAAAAATGAAGAGGGAGCATATTAAAGATATCAAGGAGGGCCTGTGTGGATATATGGAGATAGGAGAAAGTGAGATGAAATCATGCAAAAGCTAATTGTCTAATCTGGACTGGATCATAACTTCATTCTTGAAATAGCACATTACAATTTGGAAACTTGGTTACAATAAGATTATGATGGACGTTACATGCTAGGTGAAGGGGATCATTTTTAGTTCCATACAGATCCATTGGAGGTCATTAAGCTTGGGAGTGACATGTTCAGTCTTTTTATTTGCAAGATTATTTTTTAGCATGAGATAAATAAAACACGTGGGTGATCAATTGGACAGTCCACTAAATGATTACTAAATGATTAGAACATGGTATATTCAAAAGAGCATTGACCTTGGACTCAGAAGACCTGGGTTCTGTTGTGAACTCTGCCACTTACTAGCTGAGCGACTTTAGACAAGCCATTTAATATCTGTAAATCTTAATTTTTAATCTGTAAAATGGAGATAATATTGCCTATACTGCTTATTTCAGCACCGTGAGGATCACTGTGAGAATAAATGTGAAAGTATTTTGAAAAATGTAAAGTGATCTACAAATTTAAAAAATTTTACTACTGCTTCACAATAGTGGAATACTTATGAAGCCTTAAAATTATTTAATATTGATGAATATGTTCTGCTCATTTTTTATTTTATGTGGCATAACTTTGAAAGAGAGACAGTGTGGCGTAATAGAGAAGAGACCTCGAAGTCAAGAAGACCTGAGTTCAATCCTATTTGTGACTCTTAATGTCTATGTAACCCTGACCAAGTCAACTGACCTCTCAGTGCCTCAGGCAACTTTCTAAGACTATAAAATTCAGAGAAGGTACTGATGTGAATCTGTAAAGGGAGTTTTCTCATTGGGAGATCCCTCTAACGATGAAATCATAGGACGAGTTAAAAAAATCAAAAACTAAATTATTGGGGAATGGATGTGATTGCATGGTGTGGTGGAAGGAGCTAACAATTTTGAATCAGAAGGCCTGGATTCAAAATCACACCTCTGCTGCTTTCCAGCTGTGTGACTTTAGGCAATATATTTACCTTCTCTGCACCTCAGCTTCTTCTATAAAATGATGAGCTGTGTCTAGATGACTTCTAAGGTCCTTTTCAAACAAAAATATTGATCCAGTGGCAAAGCTGGGAGATGAGCCAGGCCAAGTATAAGGTTTGAAGTAATTAAGTTACTCCTTTAAGAGAAAACTCAGAAGTTTAAGACTCCTAGGAGAAAGAGTCATAAACACCTCCAGGTTCTCTGAATAGCCCCTGCAGGTGCTAATCAAGGGACTAGCTTAATATGGTAAAGATGGAGCTCATCTTGCAAGTTCTAGCAGTCTCTTCTCTCTTTCTCCTCCACTCTTAATCACTGACAGTTATGCCACCTTTTAAAACAATGTGCTACCATTTACATTTGTGTAATGTGATTTTTTGTGCATTTATATAGCATTTCAATATTTGAAAAGCTCTTTACAAGTATTATCTCATTTTATCCTCACAACAATCCAGGCAGCTGGTATTATTTTTGCCCCCATTTTTTACAGATGAAGAAACTGAGGCAGAGTAAGGTTAAGTGACTTGCCCAGAGACTCACAGGTAGTAAGTGTCTAAGGCCAGATTTGGAAACATCGAACACTTTTATCAAGTATCTGCTAAGGGCCAGGCACTTCATACAAGGACAAAAATTAAACATTCCCTGCCCAAAAGGAGCCAATAGTCTACTGGGGGTGGGCAGGAGAGAGGGGTGGCAGAATAAAGCAGGCAAGCAGATAAATAAAGAACAAGTATATACAAATTAAATATAAATTCACTTATTTGGGGAATGGAGAAAGCAGTAACAACTAGGAGATCAAAAAGACTTCTTGAAGAAGGTAGCCCAATCCTGGAAGGGAGCTAAGAATTCAAATAGGGGTTTGTAGATGCTTATCCAAGCTAGTCTGAAGATAATACCTAGCAATACTTTATAGCTCAGAGAAAGCATGTTACATCATCACCAAATTACATTTTATACACATATTGCTACATTTTTGAATCTCTAGAATACCAGAAGAAATAAAATGGTTACAGATATTAGCTTGTCTTAATCTAAACCCAGCATGGAAGGCATAAGCTTTAGGAATTAAAACTAAAAAAAAAAAAAAAAAGAGCGTCCTGGTACAGCCTCAAACTGGTGTTATTGATAATACTTTTATCCCCAGCCCTACTCCTAAGCAGAAAGAGGTAATGGAATTATATGAATAATGCAGTGGGACATACATTTGCTGTTTTCATCTTCTTGTTCTCCCTTTAAACCAGATGCCAGTTTAACTGTCATTTCCAAGGACCACAAGATCAGGTAGGATTATATACTTGGGCTTTTCTGATTAATAACACTGGAAATCAATAAATAGATAAGACATTTAGTATAATATACCCAGGAAATAATAGGAAGTTACTCATTTGATAACAGCTCAGTTTTTAAGTTCCTATTTCTTATGCAGCTGAGTATACAAATGTCTCAGGAGCTGTCCATTAGGCTTGTCAAAAATGCCATGGACAAGAAATACATGGACTTATTTTAATACATCATAGCCACTCAATGATGCTATAGTGCCTGTGTTCCATAATGAACAGCTGTTTGCAGGAACACTGCCTGTAGTCTTATTTGGCCTTTCATCAGGTTTCAGAGTCAGTTGCTAAGTGGGTGCTGGATTAACACAGAATTTTTAAGAGACTTTTATCTGCCATTAGAAATTTTCCAAAAAGTCTTTTTTTCTTGTCCCATTCAAATAAGAGATCACAAAGAAAATAACAGATTTCTTTAGACCAAGTTTGTGTGCATATTTACACATAAATATATTATATACTGTGTTTTGAAATATAGTGTATAAACACAATATAAGATATATAATATACAATTTGTTCACATTAGAATTCATTTGCTATAAGGAATTCAATTTGCCATGGGATCTGTTTCCTAAGTCCTCAGTATACCCTCACAATCCTAACCCTAGTCTGTATAAATGAAGTACCTTTAACAACAGACTAGAAAACACAACTGAATGAACTGTGACCTTCTTTTCCACCTCTCCAAAGTTCATATTTTAGAGTAACTCTTGGGATTACAGAAGACTACCTAACAATAACGAATGATAAATAGCAACGCAGGTCACCAAGTTATTGTCCCCTGCATTCAGACACTGTCATTGAAACATAAAATTTTAGAGTTAGAAGGAATCTGAGAGATCATCTAATATAGGAGTTTTTAACCTGGAGTCTGCAGATCCCATTCAAAGAGATCTTGAACTTGAATAGGAAAGATTACATCTTTATTCTTTCTGACCTCTACTTTCCTTCAATTATGAATGTAGGCAAAAAGCCACAATAGTACTGTTGAGGTTTAGGGGTTTAGAGGTGCTGGGACCCCAAAATCAGAACATGCGGGTCCTGCCAGAAAGAATTCGACCCAAGCCTTCTTTCAGCCAAAGACAAAGTTTATTAGAATGTCCATCATATTCAGCAAACTTTTAAGGAATTTGAATATTAGTGAGCTATTGGCTAGATTATAAGAATCTGAGCAGTGGCTAGATTGTAAGAATGTGAGCACCTTAATGGAGAGAAGATGGACCATATATACAGAAAGACTGTGGGAGGGATCTAGAAGTGGCCAACTAGTTTGGGGTGACTGGAGGAGGAGTCTAAGGAGGATCTGGATGGGACTGGCCAGTAAACTGAAGTCAACTGAATGCCTAGGACCTGGACCTCATGGCCAAAGGAGAATGGAGCCTAGCTGGGATTATGGGTAGGAAATGGCCTGGGGCCATAGAGAGGTAAGAAAATGGAGGGCTAGGCTAGGTTAAGGGTAACAGAATTGGGAGATTGGGTGTAGCCACAATGAAAGGCCAGTTGATGGGATTATAGCCTCAGGCAAAAACCAGAGATTTGGCCATGTGGAAAAATCCAGGGTTTTTCCTTTTTGGAGTCTAGCTCCCAACCTCAGCAGTATTAAGCTCTATCAAATTGCCAAAATAGCTCGCAACATTTAAAAAAAAAAAGTTAAGAACCTTTGATATAATCCAATACTCTCATTTTGCAGATGAGGAATATGAGGCACTGATAGGTCCAAAGTTACACAGGAAATAAGTAGCAGAATTACCAGGAGGCATAGGAAACCCAAAAGAATGACATTTTCAACTCTCAGAAACAATTCCAATGAAGAGGAAAAGGCAGAGATTTCTAAAGAGATCTATGGAGATGCATCAACCAATTTATATTTCTACAAAAACAACCACAGAGTATGTAAGCAAGAGTAGGTAACGGAGATTGAATAGAAAACCCTGGCCCAGTCTTGTAATAACAGCATCAGGACTGCAAAACCTTGGAATGAGCTGAAGCTGTCAAGGAAAGCTAATGATGATTAAAAAAAAAAAAAGAAAGGGATTTGGGGGTTTTGTGTGTGTTACTGTTTTAGCTCTACTGAGGAAAAGAGGAGGATCAAGGTGAATTACTTACAGTGGATAGAATGATGATAACTAATGATAAAGAGAAAGCAGACTCATTTTGATTCTGTTTTCTCTACTAAGGGGAATCATCTCTGTACTGAAAAGGTCATAATAAAAATGACTAATAGGTAGTTGATACATAAGATAAGTAAAGTAGTAATATACTGTTGTTGTTCAGTCATTCAATTGCATTCTGACTCTTTGTGACCCCGTGGACCATAGCATGTCAATACTGTCCATGAAGTTTTCTTGGCAAAGATACTAGAGTGGTTTGCCATTTCCTTCTCCAATGGATTAAGGGAAACAGAGGCTAAGGGACTTGCCCAGGGTCACATAGCTAGTAAGTAGCTAAAGCTGGATTTCAACTCAGATCTTCGTGACTCCAGGCCCAGGACTCTATCCACTGAGCCACTAGCTTCCAATAATAAACTACATGATTACCATAGTGACTTTCAGTCAACAACCCCCAGTGAACATACTAGAGTACTGAAAGCAGTAGAGGAAACCAGATAGTGAAGTGGATAGAGCACTGGAATCATGATTCCTAGAATCAGGAAGATTTGAATGCAAATCTCGCCTAAGACACTTACTAGCTGTTTTAACCTGGGCAAATAATTGAACCTGTCTCTCCTCATTTGTAAAATAAGAATAATAATAATAACACCTACCTGTCAGGGTTGTTGTGAGGATCAAATGAGATAGTATTTATTAAGTACTTAGCCCAGTGCCTGGTACATGAAAAATGCTTTAAAAATGTATGGTTATGTATTCTGAAAACATCCACACACACAAAAAGGGAAAAGAACCCATCTGTACAAAAATATAGCACTTTTGTGGTGGCTAAGAATTGAATATTGAGGGGAGGCCCATCAATTGGGGAATGGCTAAACAAGTTATGATATGGGATTGTGATAGAATACTATTGTGCTACAAGAAATGACAACCAAACTGATTTCAGAAAAAAACTGGGAAAACTTACATGAACTGAGGCAAAATGAAGGGAGAGAAACAAGAGAACAATGTACATAGTAACAACAACATTGTATGATGAACAACTGTGAATGACTTAGCTTTTCTCAGCAATGCAATGATCCAAGACAATCCTGAAGGACTCATGATGAAAAATGTTATTTACCTCCAGAGAAAGAACTGATGGTGTCTGAATACAGACTGAAGGATACCATTTTCTTTTTCTTCATTTTTCTTTTTCTTCCTTCCTTCCTTTCTTTCTTTCCTTCCTTCCTTTCTTTCTTTCCTTCTTTCTCTTCCTTTCTTTCTTTTTCTTTCTTTCTTTCTTTCTTTCTTTCTTTCTTTCTTTCTTTCTTTCTTTCTTTCTCTTTCATTATTTCTGTTCCTTCAATGGATCCCCATATAAAAGTAAAATTAGACAGATTTGTCCCTGATTTGTTTTTTTTTCCTTTTCTTTGATTTGTTATCACACAAAGAATGATGGGTAGATGTCAATTGGGAAGATGGTCTCTAATGGAATGCAATAGGGTTTCCATGAGATTTATTTAACATTCTTTTTGCTGGCTAGAATAAGGTACTGACAAATAGCAACTTTCATATGGAGCAACTTGTGGCCGAGTTGTCTATTTTAACTGTTCATTTGATGAGGTTGTAGGTCTGTTCAGAGTTCTAAAAGAAAGAGTTACTTTGGCTCAGAGTTCTGAAACAATTGTTCATTTTTGTTTTATTGTGAACATTAACAAATACAAAAAAGCCCAGAAAAGAAAGAGCATTACCGCATATAAAGTAGAACATAAAAATAATATTGGATAAGACATCATGATTCTCTGTTTCATGTTGTTTGCTTTATTAAACGTAAAATAAATTCAACCCTTTACTTTCAAAACTGTCCTGCTTTTCTGTACTTCCTTCTTAATTTCCTTCTGTAAGCTTTTAATGTTTTAATAGTCTTCTGGATTTTCTTTTATTTCTTTTTTACATTAGTCAGTAATGCAGTCAGAAGGCAAGTGTTAAGCACCTACTAAGTGTCAGACTTCATACCAAGTGATGGGGGTACAAAGAAAGGCAAGAAATAGTCCCTTATCTCAAGGACTCACAGTCCAATGGAGGAAACAACATGAAAACAACTAAGTACAAATAAGACATATATGCAAGACAAATTTTATATAATAATCAGAAGGAAGGCACTAAGCCATTAGACTTAGTAAATAAGAATTAATAATTAGTTAATTTGAAGAGAAAAGTTTTAATTGAAAGATGAGGTTGGAAACCAAGAAGAGAGTGAGATGAATGGAAGTTGAGGCATTAATTGCAGAAAGCCTTCTAATAGAGTAAGGGTATTTTTGGGAAAAGGAGAGGGATGGGCATGTTTGTAGGCAGCAAAGAAGAAACAGTAGAAATGGAGATATTTGAATCTAAGTGAGAGAGTAGGAATGGTAGAGGGCCCAATCAAAATGGCTTCAAAATTTTCTCCAACTTCAGTAACAAAGGAAGCAGATATTCAAAGTGATCCAAAGCTTAGATTTGGCAGGGCTTGCTCTTTGATGGAATAAATGGACAAAGGGCTCAAGAGAACAAGACAGTGTAGAGTTCAACTGGGTCACCAAAGGATCAAAATAGGGAAGGGTGGAGAGTATGGATAGTGCAGTGATGATGACCTGAGAAAGAACTGAAGGTCAAGAGATTAGAGATTACAATGTAGATGAAGAACAAGGTTTGGATTTGCAAGGCAGATGGAGAGATGGAACAACAGATTCTGATCAGATAAGGGAATTTCAGATTTCATTACCATGGAGTGGTACATTTGTGAGTAATGTCAGTGTCAAGAGTATGGCCATCTCTGTATGTAGCTGAGGAAGGGTGAAGAAAAGGCCACGTGAAAGGAATAAGTGGAGGTACTGTGAGGTTATGGTGTTTGAGGATGTATCAAAATGTATGTTGACAGGAATTGGGGAGGAGAGAAAGACTATGATCCAGGGATAGAACTTAATGAGGAAAGACAGGTGGTATCCCAAAGATCAGTAGACAAAATTTCGATTGGGTAGTAGATATGGACTGGATGAACCTCAAAGGAGGAGAGGTTACTGACTGATGGTGGTAAAGGGAGAGGCCAGAAGTAAGGAGTATTCCAGCTGCCAGACTCCAACTAGTGAATTTGGGGAATGCCTGAAAATACAAATAGTGTTAGAAAGGATAGCCAGAGAAGCTATGCCTTTAACAAAGAGCCAGGTCTCAATGAAAGGAAAGACTGAAGATGAAAGTAAGTATGTTACCCACAGAGTAGGCCTTCTAGAATATCATAATGGAAAGACTGGGTAGTCTTAGAGCGGAAAAAAGCAGGAGAGTAGGAAAAGGGGCATGGAAGGCAGGGATTGAGGGAGATTGGAACAAGGTATCAGGCAGCAGAGGATGGAAAACAGTTTTTAAATGATGAAAGCTGGAGCTTCAGAATCACTGAAATGCAGAGAGTATGCCTGGGGAAGACTTTACTGATAACTGAAAAATGAGTTCTGGTACATCATAAATATCCCCACAAGTTTGGCATCAGGATATAGTCCTCTCACGTACTCAGGTGAAGGAACTAGTGTGGGGAGCTGAAGAAATGGTATTTTTCTTCTTTGTCCAGAAGCAGGAGACTTGTGAATGATGAAATGATATTTCTCACCTTTCCCTGAAGTCAGGAGTCAAGGCAGGAGCAGTCTCTAATCACTTTTACCCCTTTCTAGGGTCCTGAAGTTTCCCTTGGGTATAATTCTCTGCTGGTCTCCAAGGATGTGTGTTTTTGTAGGGTTCACAACAGGCACTCCTATCCATTACCATCAGTATTCCCCTTTGTTTATCTCTCTCCCCTACCCAGTTAAAACAAGAAGAGGGGGAAAAATAAAACAAACAAACAAAAAAACCTTTGCAAAAAAAAAAAGTTCCACCTTGCTAACAGATCACAAATCTATTGTTCCAAGAGAGTTCATCCCTCTTTGTTAGGAGATGGGAAACATGCTTCATGATAATTTCTCTGGAGATACAGTCAGTTGTTTTTTGAACATACTTCTTAAGTCTTCCAAAGTTGTTCTTTAAAGTTGTTCTTCAAAGTTTTTGTTACTGTATAAATTGGTTTTCCGGTTCTTTTCACTTTACTCTGCATCAGCTCATACAGAACTTTCCAAGATTGTCTGAAACTTCCCCCTTACATCATTTCTTATGACTCAATAATATTCTATTACATTCAATATACCACAATTTGTTGAATCATGGAAAATTGATGGGCACTCCCTTTGTTTCTATTCACTTTTCTTCTTAATACCTTTAATCCCCCAATCAGAATTTTTTTCTTTTTTTTCTTTTTTGTGTTTGCTTGCTTGCTTGCAGCTGTTCTTTCCCTAGTATTATTTTCCCTCTTACCTGCCCCATCACTTCTTTGGTGAGTTTGAGGTATTTCTACCCTAAATTGGTGTTTTGATATATTCAACTATCATTTGCCCAGTTCATCTGATGTCCACTCACCTCACCCTTTCCTCTATGCTTGTATATTATTCTTATTCATTCAAATTATGAAAAATCATAAGTACCTCCTCTTTATTTCTTCATTCTGTAGCCTCATTTTCATTTCCCTCATAAAGCAATCAGAACAGAATGAATTCACATTCTAAATCCTTTTTTACTTAATTAGCTACCTCAATGCCCTGTGAAGATAATAAGGTTCTAAAGGAACACTATAAGGAAAAACAATAACAAGAACATTAAAAGAAAACGTGAGAGCCATACAAGTAAAATATACTAATCTTGAAGACAGAATGCACTGAGAAAACTTAAAGATTTGGTCTCACAGAATAACATGGAAAAAAAACCTATAGACCGTAACGCAAGAAATAATACAAGAAAACTGCCCAAAACATCTGAATACATAAAACAAAGCATCAATTAAAAGAATCCACAGATCACCTCCAAAAGAAAGTCCTGTGCTGCAAACCCCAAGATGCATAGTGATTAAATTAAATAATATCAATGAAAACAAATTCTCTAAGCAACCAGGAAAAATATCTTCAAAAGGAAAGGAAAGGAAATTTAAATAACACAAGACTGTTCTATATTTACCATAAACCAAAAGAGTTAATAGAATATTGTGTTCTGAAGAGCAAAGAAGGTCAAGAAGCTCCCCAAGATGATCTATTCTGCAAACATGATCCTAACCATTACTGAAAATGATGAACTATCTATAAAAAGAAGCATTCACAGAAAGAAATGCAACCAGGGAGATTCTGTGGCAAATGTGGGGAGTGGAGTTCAAGAAGGGCAATGACCATGAGGAAGATAAATGTTAATAATAAGTTGTACAATCAGGGACATAAGAAAATTCCTACCACCTGGGAACAGCTCTCTACCACCTATAGGAAGTAATATTTCTAAAATGAAGTACAGTAGGAAAATAGGACCAGGAGATAATAACATAGAAACCATTTAGAAGAAAGAACCCAAAATAGATACCTTATCAGTTTTAATTCCGTGAGGAATACAGATACTAAAGATTAACTAAATAAGAATAAGGACCATTATTTTTTAAAGTCTAGAATAAATAGAGAGGAAACAAATAATGAAGATGTAGGAAAAAAATACCATATAGAAGCAAGATCCAGAAAATGAAAATTTTAAAAATATCAGACAAAAGAAGTTGAAAGGGAGGAGGTAGGAGGTGGAAAGGGATTTTCCTTGACTACTTAACTAAGATGAAAAACTAAGCAGTGAATAATTAAATAATTAGTTAAAAGTAAGAAAAAAAGGGAACTGATAAGTTAAGCAAATTTCAAAAAAGGGAAAAGCATAAGCCAAAAGGGGGAAAGTGGAAAGGAAAAGGGAACTTGAGCATAAAGATAAGAGAGCTAGTGGGAATAGGGTTACATTAAAACAGATTAAGCTACAATAACTGAGGAGAAACAGTACTAGCTTCACAGAGGATGACAGGAAAAAAAATAAGCTATTAGAGATAAATGAAGGAAAATGTAAACCTGATTCATAATTTTAAATGTTAATGAATTAATCAAATATAAAAGAGAGATTAGTTGAATAAGAAAATCAAGACCTCACATTTTTACTTACAAGACACACATCCAAAAAGCAAAAATAGCCATACAGCAAAAATGAGGGACTATGTCTCAGGTGAATCCATAAACAACAGAAGTTACAATAATTTTTTCAGACAAAGTAAAAGCAAACATTCACAATGTAAAAAAGTTATAAACAAAGAAACTACATTATTCTGAAAGGAACCATAGACTACAAGTATTACATTTATACTCTAAACACCTGGCACCTAAATTCATAAAGGAAAAATTAGCTGAAATACAAGAAGACATAGACATTAATACCATAGTGGCAGGTGATTTCAATGTCTCTCTCAGCTGTGGATAAGTCTAACAGAAAGATAAACCATAGAAAAAATATATACTGGACAAGTTGTTAGAGAAATTAGAGCTAAAAGACTTGATATCCAAATGGAACTGCTAAAGAATATATGTATTTCTAAGAATTACCCTAAACTTGTACAAAAATTGACCATGTATTAGAGCACATAGATACTGCAAACAAATGTAAAAAGGGTTAGACATACATTCTAAACAACAAAAAGAGTAATTGGTTCAGGAATCACAAATGAAAGACACAGATCCAAATTAATCTTAAATGAAATCTTAAATAATGAGTGGTTCAAAAAATAAGTCATAGAAACCAATAATTGTGTGAAAGAAAATGATAATGGTGAAATAACATGCCAAAACTTCTGAGATGCAGCTAAAATATCTCTGGGGGAAATCATGTCCATACAAACATAAATTAACAAAACAGAAGAGGAAAGGATTAAGGAACTAGATGTGCATTTAAAAAACTAGAAAGCCAACAAACAAACCTGAAAAAATATGAAAAGGATAATTTTAAAATTAGAGATGAAACAAACTAGAAACCAAAGAAAATTATAGAAATGATAAAGCTTAAACAGATTCTTTGAAAATACTTAAAAATAACAAACTTTTAGCTAATCTAATTAAAGAGGACAGAAATTCAGTGAAATCACAACAAAACTGGAAGAAATAAAAAGAATGATCAGAACCAACTCCATATATTTAGCTCACAAAACAGAACATAAAAGAAAGAAAGGTATGCCTTCAAAAAAAAAAAAAACAAACTCACAGAAAAGAGCAAATAGAGATCTTAAATAGTCCAATATCAGGAAAGGCCATAAAACTACCTCTAAAGGAACGGTCAAAGAACATAAAAACTTCTGGTTCTGATGAATTCACAAGAGAATTCTAAATTGCTCCCAAAAATTGAGAAAGAAAGCATCTGAACAGAAACTCTTTATGAGACAACTTGTGAGACTAATGTCTAAAGAAAAGAAGGACAAAGCAGATAAGGAGAACTTTACCATTAACAAATACTGATTAAAAATTTTTAAATAAAATTCTGTCAAACAAATTACAGCAAATTTTATAAATATTCACAGATTCCAAGTTAAGAACCCTTGCTGAAGACAGACAGTGGATGGGGAAGGGTCTTCTTCCCTCTTTTAAAGAATTCATGTTGAAGCCTCTGAGCTCTAAGCTAAAAGAGAGACAAGATACTTCACTCCTCTTATTTACAAGATATCCTCACTCTTCTTATGGAAGACATTGCAACTAACCCGAGAGCTCCAGCTGAATCCTGAAACCAGGAGCAGCAAGGAGCTCGGCAACCTTGGACCCAGAGAAGCAGCACCTCGCAATAAGTACAATACCAGCACAGCAATGCCCAGCAGAGACTACGTGCCTTGTGACACCAACAGAGAAGAGGGTCAAAGGGAGCAATATGAATTATATGACCAGAAGATACTGGTACACCTGCAGCATCAGAAGCATGAGTTGTCCCTCTGCATTTATACTCTTACCACATGAATGTCCTACCCATGAGTCCCTCCACATACAGTATGCTCCCTTGCCCCACACGTGGCATTGCTCTCCAAACTACCCTGCTAACTCATCTCTACAGGACTTTCTTTACAATGCATAGAAACCTATTCACCTTAGAAGTTTGCCACTTCTCACTTTAGGAGTATCCTCCTACATCCCACCCCTCTCCCTGCCTGCCACCCTCAGATTGACTGGTTCTTCCCAGAATTTCTATTTTAAGGAAGACACTCAGGCCATCTGTGCCTTCATTCTTCTCCAGGCTGCACTGCTTGCTGATTCATCTTCACGTGACTTTATTGCCCCCCCCCGTGCACACACACACACACACACACACACACACACACACACATCATTACATCATTTTCAGTTCCATTTTATGGTTTATCTTCCCCATTAGAATGTGAGTTCCTTGAAGGTAAGGATTGTTTTTATTTCTTCTTGTATTTGTATTCCTGGTGCTGGCACACAGTAAACATAAGTGTATGTTGACTTGACTTGCCTTGATATGTTTCCTACATTCCCCAGTTACGTCCAATCTTCCCACTAATGGGGTGTGCATGTGTATGCGTGTGTGTGTGTGTGTGCGTGTGCGTGTTTTGTTTTTTGTTTTTGTTGGATATGCCTCAGGTGAATGAGGTTAATATTGTACTACTTTTTTTTTCATTAACTTATTTTGATTTTCAACATTCACTTCCACAAGATCTCGAGTTCCAAATTTTCTCCCCATCTCTCCGCTCCCCCCACCCCAAGATGAGATGCATTCTGAATACCCCTTCTCCCAATCTGCCCTCCCTTCTATCACCGCCCTTTTCTTATCCCCTTCCAATTCTACTTTCATTTAGTGCAGGATAGATTTCTATACCCCATTGCCTGTATATCTTATTTCGCAGTGGCATGTTAAAACATTTTTGTTTTTTTGCCTAAGGAATGGGGTTAAGTACTTGCCCAGGGTCACACAGCTAGTAAGTGTTATGTGTCTGAGGCCGGATTTGAACTCAGGTCCTCCTGAATCCAAGGCCAGTGCTCTATCCACTGCACCATTTAGTGCTCTAAAAATAATTTTTAACATTCATTTTTTAAAAATTTTATTAATTTATTTTGATTTATCAATAATTACTTCCATATGCTTTTGAGTTTAAAATTTTTCTCCCCTTTCCTCCCCACCACCCTCCCCAAGATGGTGCACAATCTGATATAGGCTATACATTTACATTCCTATTAAACATATTTTCACATTAGTGGTGTTGTAAGTAAAAAATTAAAAGCAATAGGAGGAACCATCAGAAAGAGGAAATAAAATTCAACAGAAGATTAAAAAAAACAGCAATTCAACGTTCATAGTTCTTTCTTTGGATGTGGATAGCATTTTCCATCACAAGGCCTCTGGAGATGTCTTAGATCCTTGTATTGCTGGGAAGGGTTAAGTTTATCAATATTAGTCACACACAACATGGATGTTATTGTGTACAATGTTCTCTTGGTTCTGCTCATTTCACTCAGCATCAGTCCATACAAGTCTTTCCAGGTTTTTCTGAAGTCTGCCTGCTCATCATTTCTTATAGCACAGTAATATTCCATTACATTCATACACCACAACTTGCTCAGCCATTCCCCAATTGATGAGCATCCTCTCAATTGCCAATTCTTTGCCACCACAAAAAGAGCTGCTATGAATATTTTTGTACATGTGGGTCCTTTTCCAATTTGTATGATCTCTTTGGGATATAGCCCTAGAAGTGCTATTGCTGGGTCAAAGGGTATGCACATTTTTATAGCCCTTGGGCATAGTTGCAAATTTTTCTCCAAAATAGTTGGATCATTTCACAACTCCACCAATAATGTATTAGTGTTCCAATTTTCCCACATCTTCTCCAACATTTATCATTTTCCTGTACTGTCATGTTGGCCAATCTGGTAGGTGTGATGTGGTACCTCAGAGTTGTTTTGATTTGCATTTCTCCAATCAATAATGATTTAGAGCATTTTTTCATATGACTATAGATGGCTTTAATTTCTTCATCTGAGAACTGTCTGTTCATAACCTTTAACCATTTATCAATTGGGGAATGGCTTGTATTCTTATAATTTGACTTAATCCTCTACATATTTTAGAAATGAGGCCCTTATCAGAGAGACTGGTTGTAAAAATTCTTTCCCAATTTTCTACCTTCCTTCTAATCTTAGTTGCATTGGCTTTGTTTGTGCAAAAACTTTTCAATTTAATGTAATCAAAATTATCTATTTTGCTTTTCATAATGTTCTCTATCTCTTGTTTGGTCATGAATTCTTTTGTTCTCCATAGATCTGATAGGTAAACTATTCCTTGCTCTCCCAGTTTGCTTATAGTATCAGCCTTTATATTTAAATCATGAACACATTTTGACTTTACTTTGGTATATGGTGTGAGATTTTGGTCTATGCCTACTTTCTGCCATACTCTTTTCCATTTTTCCCAGCAGTTTTTTTTTTCAAAGTGTGGGTTCTTATCCCAGAAGCTGGGGACTTTGGCTTTATCAAATAATAGACTACAATAGTCATTAACAAACCCAGGAACTCTATGAACACAATTACAAAACACTTTTCACACAAATAAAGTCAGATCCAAATAATTGGAAAAAACATTGGTTGCTCATGGGTAGGCTGAGCTAATATAATAAAAATGACAATTCTACCTAAGCTAATTTACTTATTCAGTTCCATACCAATCAAACTACTAAAAAATTATTTTATAGAGTTAGAAAAAATAATAACAAGGTTCATTTGGAAGAACAAAAGGTCCAGAATATCAAGGGAACTAATGAAAAGAAATACAGAGGAAGGTGGCCTGGCAATTCCAGATCTTAAATTGTATTATAAAGCAACAATCATCAAAACTGCTTGGTACTAGCTAAGAAATAGCGTGGTGCATCGTGGAATAGGTTAAATATGCAAGACACAGTAGTCAATGACTATAGTAATCTATTAACATTCATTTTTAAAACTGTGTTCCAAATTTTCTTCCTTCCTCCCTCCCCCCCACCCTTATTGAGAAGGCAAGAAATAGGTTTATATATATATATATATATATATATATATATATATATGTATATGTATATATATACATATATATGTATATGTATATGTATATGTATATATGTATATATGTAGTTATGCAAAACACTTCCATAATACTCATGTTGTGAAAGACTAACAATATTGCCCTCCATCCTATCCCACCACCCCCCCATTTATTCTATTCTCTTCTTTGACCCTGTCCCTCCTCAGAAGTGTTTGCTTCTGATTATCCCCTCCCCCAATCTGCTCTTCATTCTGTCATCCCTTCTCTAACCCCCTTCCCCCTATTTTCCTGTAGGGTAAGATAGATTTCCATACTAAATTGAGTGTGTATGTTATTCTTCTTTAAGCCAAATCTGATGAGAGTAAGATTCACTCATTTCTTCTCACCTCCCTCCTCTCCCCTCCATTGTAAAAGCTTTTTATTGGCTTTTTTACATGAGATAATTTACCTCATTCTGCCTCTCCCTTTCTCCTTCTCCCAGTACAATACTCTCTCACGCTTTAATTTTGCTTTTTAGATATCATTCCTTCATATTCAAGTCACCCTGTGCTCTCTCTGTCTAGATAGATGATAGATAGATAGATAGATAGATAGATAGATAGATAGATAGATAGATGATAGATAGACAGACAGATAGACAGATAGATACAGATGTAGATAGATATATAGATATAGATATATCAAGAATGCTTGAAAGTCCTCTATTTCATTAAATGTCAATTTTCCCCCTGAAGGATTATACTCAGTTTTGCTGGGTAGGTGATTCTTGATTTTAATCCTAGCTCCTTTGACCTTCAGAATATCATATACCAAAGATCTCCAAGCCCTTCATGTAGAAGATGCCAAATCTTGTGTTATCCTGATTGTATTACCACAATACTTGAATTGTTTCTTTCTAGCTGCTTGCAATGTTTTCTCCTTGACCTGGGAACTCTGGAATTTAGCTATAATATTCCTAAGAGTTTTCCTTTGGGGATCTCTTTGAGGAGGTGATCAGTGGGTTCTTTCAAATTCTATTTTACTCTCTAGTTCTGGAATATCAGGGCAGTTTTCCTTGATAATTTCTTGAAAGATGATATCTAGGTTCCTTTTTTGATCATAGTTTTCAGGCAGTCCAATAATTTTTAAATTATCTCTCCTGGATCTATTTTCCAGGTCAATTGTTTTTCCAATGAGATATTTCACATTGCCTTCTGGGGTTTTTTTTCATTATTTTGGTGTTGTTTTGTAATTTCTTGATTTCTCATGGAGTCACTAGCTTCCAATTGCTCCATTCTAATTTTTAAGGAATTATTTTCTTCAGTAAGCTTTTGGACTTCCTTTTCCACTTGGCCTGTTCTGCTTTTTAAGGCATTCTTGGACTTCTTTTGCCATTTGGGTTAGTCTGTTTTTAAGGTATTATTTTCTTCAGCATTTCTGGGGTCTCCTTTAGCAAGCTGTTAACTCGTTTTTCATTATTTTCTTGCATCACTCTCATTTCTCTTCCCAATTTTTCCTTTACATCTCCTATTTGATTTTCAAAACTCTTTTTGAGCTCTTCCCTGGCCTGGGACCAATTCATATTTTTCTTGGAGTCTTTGGATGTAGGAACTTTGATTTTGTTGTCTTCTGGTTTCATATTTTTATCTTCTTTGTCACCAAAGTAAGATTCTGTAGTCTCAGGTTTTGTTTGGTTTTGTTTTTCATCTCTTTGCTCATGTTCCCAGCCAATTACATGACTTTTTAGTTCTTTGTTAAGGTAGAGCTCTGCTTCCAGTGCGAGGGTGTACTGTCCTAAGCTTCAGGGGTTTTGTGCAGCTGTTTTCAGAGCTACTTCTAGAGACCTATACATTTTCAGTTTTTCCAAGGTGGTATGATCAAAGGAGAGGTATTTATTTCTTTCTTGGCCTGTGCTGTGGCTGTGAGTGACCAGCACTCTTTTCTACCTTGGAACTGTGAGGAGGACTCCCTCTCCACCATACCACAAACTCTTCCTCCCCCCAGGACTGCCACCCATGACTGTGATCCAGATCCAAGCATAGGCAAAGCAAGAGAATCCTGCTTCAGCACCTGAAGCAAGACCCCTACAATTCCACTCTGATCAGGGCTCGATCCCCCCACCATCTGTAGGCCAAGAGCTCCAGACCCAAATGCTTCTGCTGTGGCCACCACTGCAGGGCTACACGAGGGACAGGACTGGACCTCGCTCCTCTCTCAACCAGGTCCAACAGACCTTTCTAAGTTGTCTTTGGTGTTTGTGGGTTGAGAAGTCTGGAAACCACCGCAGCTCCCCATGATTCAGTTTCCTGAAGCCTGCTCCATCTTTGCCTGAATGGCCAATGCTGAACTGTGCTTCTGTCCCAGCTCAGCACAACAGAACTCTCCTCTATTCTGCTACTTTTATTACTATGTGATAACTCAATACCAGAGTGAGTGCTATGACCTGACTGAGGTCAAATATGCCTCAACCCCTGCCTCCGCACAACCCCAGAACTCTACCTAACAATTTCTTGATCATTAGACAGGTCAATGACAAGACATCTTTCCTGACCCTTCACATACCCCATCCTTCCAACCTCTTTCTCAGGTACTGATAATCAAATATACATTACTTTTGCCAATGTGAAGAGCATGAATTCTTCTGTCTTAGGGTTCAACTCATAACCTCTCAGTTTTTATGTCATAGGTTGCCAAAAATGAAGCTCCATTCCTTGACCACAATCCTCTAATCCTTCACACCAACCCATGCTGGATCCATCCCTCCATTTTCCTTATCCAACTCTTCCTTACCCTCACAGTGTACCCTCTATAACTTGAGTTTTATTTTTAACAAACTGCCTTTTGTGTTACAACTGTGCACTCCCCTTGGAAATTACTTGGCTTTTTTTGTTGTTGTTGTTTTTACATCACCTTCATTCCTAAATCTATCCCTTCCCTTCCTCACCCAGTGCCATCCTTGGCATTTTTAATGGGAAAATGGGGAAATATTAATGCAATGTTCCACACCCACAGTCCCCCACTTCTACAAAGAAGAGAAAGAATTGTTTTTTTCAGGAAACTGCTTTGTAAATGCTTCATATTTACTGATAGGTGTTTATGCCAATTGAATGTATTCTCTTCAAAGACAGGTATTCTTTCCTTTGGTCTTTTTATCCTCAGTACCTAGCACAGCACAGAGGCTTAATAAATATTTGTTGAATTTAATTGAATTTCATTAATGTATTAATTTCAATTGAACTAATTATTCCATCTGGCTGACTAGTGAAAGTAAACATACCAATGGGGCCTCATAAGTTGTGGAATGGAAGGCCAGTCACCTACAGAGTATGAGGCTTTTCTGCCAGCTCCATGTGTGGGGAGGGGGCATCCCAAGTACTATACTATTCTCTCTCTGGCTATGGACAAGCAATACAAATCCTTTCAAATGTGTATTGAGGGGTGGGGGTTGGAGAAGGAGGGTTTTCAATAAATCATCCTTGGAAACGCTCCCAAAACAGTAAAACCAGAGGAAAAGAAAGGAAATGGAGAAGTGGGAGAGGAGAGTGGGGGGGGGGCGCAACACGATACTCCCCTGCACCACCCACTTAGCACAGAATCCTAGATCTAGAATAGTAAGGGATCTCTCAGAGTCTATCCAGAACAAGCCCTTCATTTGACAGATAAAGAAACTGAGTCACACACATGTATAATCTATGTGAAATTGTTTGCCTTCTCAATCAGGAGTTGTAAAGGAGGAAGGGAGAGGTTTTGGAGCTCCAAATTTGAAAAACGTATGTTAAAATTGTTTTTACATGTAATTGGGAAAAGATAAAATGTTAAATTTAAAAAAAGAAACTGAGTCACAAGGGGAGTGTGACTTGACCTGCCAAATGTCAAAAGCTGGTAAGCAGCAGAGCCTGGTCTTTCAACTCCAGGCCCAATACTCTTTCCACTACACTATGCTGGCGTAAGACTTTTTCATGTCATGCTGCTTGACGCCGAAAACATTTTTTGGCCAGAGTGTGGGAGAAGAGAGTTCCATGTAACTACAGCCACAGTACAGCTCACAGAAAATCAGGGGCAGCCTAGCTTTTCAAAGTCATTTCTCAGCTCACTATCTGTGTCAGGAGCCAAGGGCTCTGATGGCTTTTTCTCTTGATGCTACGGCATGTGTAGAGCACAATCCCTTCATGACGATGGCTAGAGTCTTCTCTCTTCCTCCTGTGGTATATGCTGCCTTTCACAGGCACTGCTTGTAAATGAAAAGGCCCCTTTTGCAGGCCATTGAGACTTCCAGCTTGTATTAGAGGCATGCAGACTTTCGTCTTGATTCCTCTCTCCTCCACCCTCCACTGCCCAGTTTCCCTTAATTAGGTATGACTGTCTTTAAGCCTGAAGAGGAAAGCTTTTCCACAAAGGTGGCCTTGATTGAGCAACGATTTTGAAAAGGATATGGGCTGACTGATCTGAAATGGCAAACCCCAGGCATCCAATTCTCAGTCCATAGGCCATCTGCAGCTGGCCCAAAGGACTTACCCAACTTTCCCATCAATTTCAGTTTGATCTGCATTTTGACCCTTTGCCAGGAGAAGCAATCTAGCCCATAGGCAGAGATAAGGGACATTTGGCCAGTGATCCTACAGTCTCAATTTGTCGCCCCGCCCCAGGATGAAAAACCCCTTTGCACTTAACAAGAAGGAAGTGGGCTATTCCACTTCTAGCAACCACACAAAGCAGAGACTTAGGGAGCTGAGTGACTATGAGATATATATGATGTTACAGTTTCTTGGTGAGCTGGAAATTGCAGAGAGGAAGCCAAAAGGACAAACACCAGTGAGTGAGACCAGGCTGGGATAGCTAGCTGGAAGCTCAGGGCATACCTCTCCAGACACAGAGCAGGGAATCTGACTCTGCCAACGATCATACAAAAGAAGGTTGGAAAGTCCTATGAGTAGGAATAGAAGCAAACAGAAATCATACAAGTAGATCAAAGAAGGAAATGTCAAGAAAGGAAAAGTAGAGGCTTGCAGACTATGTAAAAGATCTAAGATAAGTAGATCAAAAAAGAAAGAGCTATAGAAGGGAAAGAGCCTTATATCAAGTCAGATGACCTGAGTTTTTGTCCTGCTTCTGCTAGCTATATGCCTTGGGTAAATCATTTTAGCACTCTGGGACTCAGTTTCCTTATCTGTAAAATTAAGACTAGATAACTAACCAGTAATATCCCATTACTGGTACAATGAACACCAAACTTGGTATCAGAAGATTTGGGCCTTTTAAGTTCTCTGAGCCTGTCTCCTTATCTATAAAATGGGACTATTACTATCGCCTCTTACCCACACACTGGCCAGGCTGATTGTGCAGATGAAATGAGATAATGGGTATAAAGAAGTTAGCTAGTTATTATAAAATTACCACCCTTATTCAAGACAACAAAAGGCAGGGCTTTGTCAAGGACAGAGTTCTGAAATCAATGAGCCCAGGAAGACTTGGGTTCAAATCTCACCTATTCTACTTGCTAGCTGTGTGAACCTGGGCACATCACTTAATCTCTCTAAGCCTCAACCTCCTCCTCCATAAAATGGAGGGATTGGACCAGAATGCCTCTGAGGTTTTTGCCAGCTTTATATCTATGATCTAATGAGAGGTTAAAAGTGAAATGGAAAGAAATGATGAATCTATCAAAATTGTATTATCTGCTATGTGATACTTAAGATTTATTTAGTGTTTCTAGGTTTGCAAAAACATCAAAATGATCTTCTTTGAGTCTCATGACAATCTTGTAAAGCAGGTATTAACAGTATTGTTCATGATGAGGAAACTGAGGCTCAGAGGATGAGTGCTGACAGTCACACAGCTATTTCAAGTGCTCGAGGTGGAATAGGAACCCAGGTTTTCCTGACTCCAAGGCCAATGCCCTGCCCACAACACAAAACGTCTCACTAATGCTGAGGATAGAAAGATGAAAGAAGCTTAAAAAATAATCCTTACCCTTAAAGAGTTTCCATTCTAACGTGATCAGGAAATAATTATTTGGAACCTATTCTGTGCAAGGCACTACTTTAGTTGCAGTGAAGAGGATTAATTAAAGAATAAAAACTAAGGGATGAGGGGTAGAAAAAATGATTTGATAGAGGATGGAGAGAGACCAACAAAAAGATGGCAGTGACTGAGCTCTAAACTACTATTCCCACCAAATGATGTTGAATTGGCCAGATATATGTGAAATAACGCCTTATTTATTACCAAGTTCTACCCACAATCTCCTCTCTCCCCAGTAGCAGAAAACCCCTGGAAGATTCATGCTTTTACTGTTGCTTTCAGCTCGTAATGCAGGCACGTGAACATGAGGCTAAAAATGCACCTCGGCCTTCACGAATCAGCTTGACAGCTCTATATTAAATGCATGACAGTTTCACATTCAGCTTCACATCTGAATACTTAGATTTTTCATTGCGAACAGACGAATTATTAGTTGAGCCATGAACATGAGTCTCAGCTCATGTACCAATAGCTTAAAAGAAAGCATGCAGGCCCTGTACAGCAAGGTGCAGCAAATATCAGGCCGTAGCCCCAGTGCTTAGCACAGTACCTGGTACATATTAGGCGTTTCATAAATGTTTGTTAATTGACTAGATTGCATATACAATGAGCCTTATCACTGAGTTTCTTGCAGAGAGTTCAAGGTTGCATAAAAAAACTTGGCAACCTCAGAACTCAAAAGATCATGGGATCCCAGATCAAGTGCTGGAAGGGACCTTAGAAGCCATCTAGTCCCTTCATTTTACACATGAGGAAACTGAGGCCCAGAGAGGCTAAATGATTTGCCCAGGATCAGAGAGGGATTGAGTGACAGAGGCAAGATTTTAACCCAAGTCTTCTTTTTCTGAGGCAAATGATCACACTACCCCCTGCCCTGCAATGATTTTGTTGTCATTTAGTTGTGTTCAGTCATGTCTGATTATTCATGATCTCATTTGGGGTTTTCTTGGCAGAGATACTGGAATGGTTTGCCGTTTCTTTCTCCACCTCATTTTACAGATGAGGAACTAAAGCAAACAGAGTTAATTGATTTGCCTAGGATCACACAGGTAGTAAGTGTCTGAGGACAGATTTGAACTCAGGTCTTCCTGACTCCAGGCCTAGCATTCTATCCACTATACCACCTAGCTGCCCCTGCAATGATGGTAGCCTTCGATAAAAATAAATCAGCAGAAGTTATCTACCCACAACTAGATTAATAACTCACCAGGACATTGTACTTAAAGGTTTGTAAATATAATTATTATCATCCCCATTTTTCAAATAAAAAGAAACTGAGATTCAGAGTAACAGTATCAGAGGAGGAATCTGAACTCAGGTCTTTCTTGATACATAAGATCATGGATAGAATTTAGAGCTGGAGGAGACATTAAGATAGACGAGGAAACTGAGCTTCAATGGTTAAGTGACTTGCACAAGATCCACAAGAACCAAGCGGCTGAACTGAGATTTGAACACAGTTCATGTAACTCCAAATATAGCACCTTTCCGTTGTATCTCTGTCTCTAAGGCCTATACCTTTCGACCACATCATACTGCATCTCTTCTGGAGCCAGAAATTTTGCAATAGAAAGAACATGCTCCAGGAGTAGGCAAGTGAAACCGTGAGAAAGCAAAATTTATCTTCAGATGTCTTGGAGCTTCCTTTTCAACTTACCCTTGATAGCTCAGGACTCCTCAGCTACTACGGATAATCCTCTTCTCTGTAGACTGAGCCTGATTCTCTTTTTCCCTCCCTTTTCCAGTATCACTGTCTGTTCCCTACAACAAAATATACCCTGCAGCCAGACAATAATTTCCTGGTAAGTGAAGTTCTGGTCCCATGGGCTTGCGTATGCAGCACAATACACTGGAAAGCATAGTGTTGCTTCCATTCACACCTCCATTAGAAAAATAATAATAATTTACATATTTATAATTAACAAAGCTTTCTCACATTCGTTATTTCATTTGATTTGAACTTTGCTAGAGCTCTGTAAGTGGAATAGGAAGAGTGTTATTATCTCCATCTTACAGATGAGGACATTTATAGAAGTTAAATGGCTGCATCACTGACAAGCTGAAAAGGGTGAGGGAAGAGAGAAAGCGGAAGGCTTGAACCCAGGTCTTCTGACTCCAAGCACAATGTTCTTTCTGTCGTTGTTGTTGTTCGTCCTTCACTCTCAAAGAAGACCAAAGACATCAGGAGGGGGATGTCTTGATGTAAGTGAATTGGATTTAAGTGAGGCAGAGCTGTCCAAAGTCATCAGACTCACTCTCTCCTACAGAGTCCCAGGAGTCCAGTGGCAGTTAAGGATAGTTTAGGATAACTGGTGATGGCCCTAGATGCAGTGGGAGACCTTGGCCTTTTTAAGCTAAGGTCTTACATCAAGATGAAAGAGGGAGTGGAAAGAATACAAATATAGAATCCTACTTTCACAATGAAGGTTGACTGAATCTATGCAATGGAATACCTATAGATGAAAAACATGCAGTCAATCATTTGATTGTTTCTGGAAATCCAAATGTTTAGCACCTGAATGGTTGCCTGAATTACTTTCTATTGAAATCCCTCCACCAACTTTTTTACCAGGATAGGGGAAGAATACCTATAAGAGGTCTAGGAAAGCAGCTGATAAAGTGTGAAATACTTTATTATTACCATTCTCCTCACAAGAGAGATCTCAAGTAAATGAAAATGATATTAGGAACAGGAGAAAGAAGAAGTGGGTGGGAGCTGGCTTTGGAGTCAGGTAAGCCTGAGTTCAAGCACTACCTCTAATATACACCAGCTGTGGGACCATTGACCAGTCATTTAACCATTCAGAGTCTCCCTTTCCAATACTAAATTTTCTAATTTACAGATTTGTTGCTCATTTGCATTAGTTGAAGGAGTTTCCACACTTGAAATTCCCTAAATTCGTGAAGTAGCAAGTCTAGACCCCAAAAAAATGGAGGGGAAGGAGCCAGCAATGTCAAGTCCAAAGGTGCAATTACAAATACAAACCCATCAATTCGGTCAAGTTGGGAATTGAAAACATAGGCCAAACCAGACAGAGCACAGGGACAAAAAAGCTAGGAGATGATAAGGGTAAGGGGGATAAAAGGCCACCAAGGACACAAACGGTCACATTACAAGCAGGTCCAGTCAGGACCTATTTGTAAAGGAGCACAGGGATATGGTTGTTGTTCAGTTGTTCAGTCATGTCCAACTCTTCATGACCCCACAGATCATAGCACTCCAGGCCCTTCCATCCTCTACTGTCTCTCAAAGTTTGCCCAAGTTCATGTTTGTTGTTTCCATGATACTATCTATTATTCTTTGCCACTGCTTTTTTTCCTTTTGCCTTCAATCCTTCCCAACATCAGGGTCTTTTCCAATGAATCCTATTTTCTTATTATGTGGTCAAAGTATTTAAGCTTCAGCTTCCAGTGAACAGACTGAATTAATTTCTTCAAGAATTGACTAATTTGATCTCCATATTATCCAAGGGACTCTCAAAAGTCTCCAGAACCACAATTCAAAAATGTTGTTTCTGTGGCACTCAGTTGTCCTTATAATCCAACTCTCACATCCATACATTGCTAATGGAAAAACCATAGCTTTGATTGTATCGACCTTTGTCAGCAAGGTTATGTCTCTGCTTTTCAGTATGCTGTCCAGATTTTCCATATCTTTCCTTCCAAGGAACAAGCCTAACCAAGCCTAATCATGGAACTTAGAGGTAACAAATACGATGGGCACTTTCTTACTACACAGCTCAGTGCCATGTATTTGTAGCACTGATCCCTAGTGAAACAAGCAGTAAGTTGGTACACACTCATGGACTGTAATCTGCAGTATGCCATAGCACAAAAGCAGCGGACAGGGGCTCAAACGACCTGAGTGCAAGTCTTAGCTCTTCCATTTACTAACTTTGAAGCTTCCAACGAGTCACTTAACTATTGAACCTGAATTTCCTCATCTCTGAAATGGGGATGATCATGTCTATACTACTCAGCATGTCTGAAGCCCAGAGTAGGGACATGACTTGTCCAAGATCACTTTTCCATCTTCATGGCTCAGAAGGAATGAAGAGGAGAACACAAATAATCCAGTAGCTCTGGGATCTCAGTATGGGAGTTCCCTCCAAAACCCTCCAATGAGGCAAATTGCAAACCATCTGTGCCTGCCCATCCCTGTAAGGGTAAATCACAAAGTCATGTATTCCCTTCCACAAATGTATCCCCTCAATATTCTGGGTGCCCATTCTCTTTCCATTCTCCATTTGACACAGCAAAGATATTTGAGCTTGAGATTTACCCAAAGGTGATTCTTCCCTCTCTTCCCACGCGGCCAGCCTATCTTCTTTTTCACCTGAGGAATTTCTTTGATAACACCTTCACATGTAGTTCTACTTTGTAATTCTTTGTTTGTAAGGTATTGCAACCTAATCACAACTGGGCTCTTCACCTTGGTTTTCAAGGTAGTTATCATTTTCAGTTCCTCAAAGACCTGTAGTGTTCCAGGACCGTACAACACTGAGCTCGCCTTTTTTCACAATTTGACCAATCACCACCTCTGTTGCGACACTTTCAAGGATATGATTTTAGTAATGTGGGAAATCCCTGCCCTAATGTGGTAGCAAAGTCTTAGGGAATTGCCTGAGCCTCAGAGAAGTCAATAACTACAGGATTTTTCCTCTGTTCATTATTTCCCATATATAGGAATCTCTACCTCTGACACTTGCTGTAGGACCAATCAATTAATGAAAGAATAAACATTTATTAAGTACTTATTATGTGCCAGGTACTATGCTAGGCCCTAAGGATATACAAAGAGTCACAAGACAGTCACTGCTCCATTTGGATGTTGTCTTCCCTATTAGATTATAAGCTCCTTGAGGGCAGAAATTCTAAATATGACACTTTTCCTATTATCACCATTCTGATTTTAACTCAATAGTTGTGAAGTTCTGATAGGATCAAGCTTGTAAGTATTGTAGAAGACCCTGAGCTCTATTAATTCTAAAGAGTTAATCAAACAGCAAGCATTTATGGTGTGCCTATTGCGTGGAAGGCTCTGAGGATACTAGTACAATCCCTATGGTCTTGTGATCTTTTGAAAGAAAGGGTTAAATAAATGCAGTCATCATCATAATTATTTTAGTTCCTTCTAGAATTCAGAACCTCTCTTTTCCTTGACCTTTTTTCATTTTTGCCTCCTTTATATTTTCCCTGTTCTTTATACATTTGTACATATATTCCATCTACACTCCTGTCTTTTTCCTCTCCTTTGATTTAATTTCTCTCTCCATAGGTCTGCTATGCCTGGGCATTGAAGCTGCATAATCATACATTCATAAATATCTCCTGGATGGTTTTACTGTTCAGATGACTTCAACATTTTAATGGAAAATGGAAAATGTTTAAGGAGGTTGCCCAATATTCTGCATCATTTGGCTAGCTCCAGATGGGACCAAGCTTCAATCTGTCCAAACCAGAACTCATTGTATTAGATATATGATAGATAGATAGATAGATAGATAGATAGATAGATAGATAGATAGATAGATAGATAGATAGATGCATGCAAATGTATGCAAGTAAAATAAACTAAATTTAAACTGTATAAAACATAATCCATCTTTCTGAAGTGAAAACTATTTTCAAAGGTAGACTTTGCATTGGGAAAAGGGCCTCTCGGACAGGATAATGTCTCTCTTGTGATTTGCTACTTGTTATAGGATTAGTCAGTAGCTCCATCCTCTGAAGTTCTATGATTTAATGCTTCCAACCAACAGCTTCATTCAAATCTGCTTTTCAATGAATGGAAAGGGCAGAGGTGCATCAAACGCCTTAAGGAGTAATATCTGTCTCATGAGCATTATTACCTAATTGTGGCCTCAAGTTAATGCGAGAAACAGGGCTAGAGTATGGGCAAGGGTTTGAACGAGAAGGGTGGTTGTACACCATTCAGACATGCCCTGTTCTCACCTAATTGAAATGTGGGACACCTTTTTATTGAAGTGCCTCTGGCTTCCCTTAACATGCTGTGCTGATGGGTTGACATGTGGATTCCCTATTAACTCTTGCTGACTGTTATTTTTGTGATTTAAGAGAGAAGCTGACTATGTTTTTCAGCACATTAATAGCCATGAAAACATGATGAAGTGCCACACTGTTTTCAAAGACTGGCTGTAATTCCAGCCAAACTCCTTGGGTTGTAGTGGGGGTTTTTTTAGGACTATTTAAATAACAACTTTTCAATATATAATTTTGTGTTGCGTAACCGAGTTCTCTTTGACTGACCAATAACAAGAGTCATAGCTGTGCCCATGTTGACAGCTAGGCAAAACGATGAGTACAGACAACAAAGAGATGAAAACAGGCTGCAAAAAGCCATGTACTTATACTTTCCAGGAAGATAATAGAGACGTTGGAACTACAAGCCCCACTGTCAGTTTTTCAGTGTCTAAGTTGAAAGAGAAGCGTTTCTGGTTATGGTAATTTTTTTATAGTCACTTTCTTCTCTTCCCCATCTTTCTGTCTCTTTGTCTTTCTGTCTCTGTCTCTCTGTCTCTCTTTCTCTCTTTCTCTCTCTCTGTCTCTCTCTTTGTCTCTGTGTGTCTATCTATATAACATAAATAATATAAAGCATACAATATGACTATATAACATAGCATAGCATAACATAATGAGAGAATATAAAGTATTACATAGTATAGTACAGTACAGAATAGTATATGATAGCATAGGACAGGTTAGGATAGTACGGTATGGTATGGTATGGTATGGTATGGTATGGTATGGTATGGTATGGTATGGTATGGTATGGTATGGTATGGTATGGTATGGTATGGCATGGCATGGCATGGCATGGTATGGTATGGTATGGTATGGTATGGTATGGTATGGTATGGTATGGTATGGTATGGTATGGTATGGTATGGTATGGTACTATGTGGTGTGGTATGGTAGAGTATGGCATGGCATAGAACAGAATAGCATACCATGGATTAGCATGGTATGGTATGGCATGGCATGGTATGGGATTGTATAATAATTTACATATATGTAGCTAGTACACTCTTGATTCATTCTCCCAGAGTCAGGCCAGCTATATGACTCTCTCAGAATTTTAGAGGGGCTCTCCTGAGGGACTGAGGTATTTCTTCTGTAATGCCCCTGGCTCAAGTCCAGTTGGTTGTGATTCCCCTGTTACCCATCTTAATCAATTAATGCCAATCAACTTTTACAAAGGGAGTGATATTTATTTCAAAGTTATAATAGCCACAAAAAGTATAAACATTTTCCCCAAGCACCTCAGGGGTACAGTCTCCTATGTACCATGTAGATCTTTGGGTAGAAGAGGTTCAGTTTTAAAGCAATATCTCCATGGCGCTAGTCCTGCCATTAGTCCCATATCTAAATGTGTAGAGGTGGTATGATAATATCTTCCCACCTGATGTGTCCTTGTCTCAGTTACTGCTGGGCTGAGTCTCAAAGGTTGCTCCTTGAAGCATTGATGCTGAATTGACTACAAAACCCAATGTGGACTCAACTCTTGTATTTACCTCACCCTTCTGACATTTCGAAATTCACAAGGTTGTATACTTCAATCCCTTCACTTAAAAAAAAAGTTAAGGCAAGTAAAGAACCAAGGCTCCAATTCATGGAGCCACATATTGATCTCAGAGGGAGAGGACTCAAGGCCTTTTTCTCTTACAACATTGTTTCTCACTAGACATCATCAGCAAAATCATCAAAGCAAGAGCAGAGATCCATTAAGAGAGAGGGGGCCAGGAGAGGGCTATGACTGACTAAGGCTTTCTGAAGGAGACCTCAGCTCCAGTTCAATTCTTGTAGCCAATCAAAGAGGTTGCCATTCACCATGTGGTCAACATACCAGAACCAGTTACAGTTATAGAGTTATATTTTCATGCTCCAAAGTTTTGCCAAGGTACTTCCCTTGCATGTCATCATGACTCTCCCAGAAACAGGGTACCCAGCCTTTTCCACATAAAGAATGATATCATAGATGCTCTGTATGTGTGTCCATTCACCATTGCTTTCGTGGACAAACACAAGACACTAGATAAATAGAGAGAGAGAGAGAGAGAGAGAGAGAGAGAGAGAGACAGAGAGAGAGAGAGACAGAGAGACAGAGACAGATACATACATACATACATACATACATAGATGTACATATAATCCCTCATCTTGCTATATGACCAAACTCTCATATAAATATGTGTGTATCAATTAATAGAGAGGACAAATGGTAAAGTGGAAAGCTAGCCTCAAAGCCAAGAAGACTTGGGTTCAACTCTCACCTCTGACATATACTGGCTATATGACCTTGTGCCAGTCACATAAGATTTCAGTTCTGTCAGCAATTCTTTATCAATAAGGAGAAGATCAAGTGTGAGCCTATGATAGTAGAGGCTATTTTCTCAGCTGGGGTGGGTCTCTAGGCCAATAAAATCATCAGTCCAGTCCCTATCCTTGTTTGAATACAAATGCATGTTTCCATTATGTTTTCAAAGTTTTACTGAATATGGATGTTTATGTATTTGAATGGAAATAACCGTGATAGTTGTTTACTGGCAGCATCCCCAAAGATAAAAATCAAAGAAATTACAATTCATCTCACTGGTCTTCTGATTGCTGAATCAACTTTCCAAGTCTCTATTTTCCTTAATAGCTACAATGGTTAATAACTTCACCTAATTTCCTGACAGTGAAGTTGATGAGCCTTGTGTTTATAAAAAATATATATGTTTTGCCCTTGAAAGACAGGCAAGAATGGTTACAAATTCCTGGGTCACTTGCCCAAGCACATTTTTGGTAGGATTGACTTGAATTAGTAACACTCTTTCTCAATGCCCATGACTTAGTCCTTGCTGTGAGGACAACTCAAACATTGAACCCAAGGTCATAAATAGACAGCTGCCCTACTTTGAAGAGCAAAAATAAAGAGGGCTGGGCCCTCAGCCTTAATACTTTAAAGTTTGACTTCCAAACATTCCTTTGGTTTATAGCTCTGCACGCATGCTTCCCACAGGGAAATGACACAGTGAATAAGCATTTGCAGCCAGAGCAAGGAAGCAACAAGCTAACAAAAGTAAAGTATTATACAAAAATTGAAGTGTAATATGCACATAAGCTATTATTATTTTTAAATTAAAATTGTTGCATTCATACCTCTGCCAGCTGTTGTATTTCAATTGATTTCTCAAAGCTCCATAAATTTTTTAAATTGAAATACCACCTAACCTACTATCACTCTTAAGCCAGTGTTTTTCCTTTCCCTTTTTCCCACACCTGCCCCTAAATAGCCAGATTTGTGATCCTACCAAGTTTTGGCCTTGATAACCACCATGGGAAAGGGAATGAGGGCTATGTATTTATAGCATACATAATAATTTTAAGTGAAGAAATTTGAAAGTTCTTGTAGTGATAAAAAAAAAAAAAGAAGAAAAACCAAGACAATCCTCTATTTCGGACTAAAGAGGAAATTATTACTCTTTTTTTTATTCATGCAATGCCTTCAAATGTTGTAAAAGCCTCTCTTTTCACAATTAATATTCTCTTGCTCTGTTACCTAAATAGGAATAACGGTGTACCATGATCTCAGAAGGCTTAGGATTGCTGGTGCACTCAGAGGCAATGAGAAGATAAATGATGGGTGTGTCTAAGCTGAAGTTGTTGTGGTTATTTGTGCTTCATTTTCAAAAAGGACCAATGACATCACAGGGTGATGTCTTGACTCACGCATAAATTGGATTTAAGTGAGGCAGAGTTGCACAAAGTCCTCAGCCTCACTCTCTTCCAGAATCATAGATGTCCAATAGCGAGACGAAAGTCACAAGAACTAGTGATGGCCTGGGACGCAGTAGATATGACCTTGGTGTTGTTAGGTAATACATGTCTCTAGTGTCTGACCAAGCTCTAACCACTGTATAACATCTGCCTTAAGCCACCTTTGTGGCCATTGGAACAAATTGTTCTCATCTGCCCAATCCACTGGAGGAAGTCTTCACATGTATCCCCCTACCTCACTAATGGGTTTGAGGCCCATATGTTACCATCAACCTGGTTTAGCCTGTTTGTCTAGATGGTTTACCAGGGTGTGGCCACCTCATATGCTACAGCTTCTTGGAGCCTGGGTGGCAGGTGGACACAAAAGATGGATGAGCAGCCCTGAAAAAGGCTCAGCAGCCCTCACATGAGAGGTACTAGTCCTCCTTGAATGCCCATACACCCTAGGCTGCTGTATATTACTAATGGTGACATACATGAAAAGTGTCATAAAAGTCTTTACCTAGATCACTCCATTCAAACTATTTTCTGCCTATTCTTATTCTCGAATTTAATAAAACAATCATTTATGCTCATTGTCTCCATTTCTTCTTAATTCCTGTCTCCTCAGTTCCTGGACTCTACTACCATCACTCTCTTGGAAATACTCTTTCCCAGGGAACCAAGGACCTCTTGACTTCTAAATCTGATGATGTTTTCTGTCTTCATTTCCTTCTAACACTCTGAAAATCTTGACATTGTTAACTACCTCTTCCTTTACTGACTTGAAATCTCTTTCATTCCTTGGCTTCCATGACACTGCATTTTCACTGTCCTCTCCAATCTCTTTAATCTGTCTTTGATTTCCTATTCTCCTTTCATTCCTCAATCATACTCTTCTGTCCTTAGCTCTTCTAATTTCCACAGTCTCCCTTGGAAAGCTCATTTGCTTGGATAGTGTCAGGTTTCACATCGCCACAGATAATAATAGCTGGCTTTGTTATAGCATTTCACCATTTACAAAGGATATTCCTTGTGGATGACACCCAAATCTATATTCCCTACCAAGTGATTCAATTCTGCATCTCTAACAGTGGGCTGGACATCTCTATCTGGTTGATCTGTTGCCTCTGCTGATGTCCACCAACTCTAACTAATCATCATTCTTCCAAAATTATATCACCCTTCAGACTTCCTGACCTATGTTGATGACACCATACTTCTCTTAGACTCAAGACCTCAGAATCAGCATTGAGTCTTTTTCTTTTCTTTCCCTCATATCTAGTGCCATCAATTCTTCCTACATAAAGTGCCTTACCTCCATCGTTTATCCCCCTTCTCATGCATCCTCTATATTGCCATCAAAGTAACCTTCATAAAACACAGATCTGATGATGTCACCTACTCCTGCAACCCCTACTCAATAAACTCCAGTGGCTCTTTATTACCTCCAAGTTCAAATATAAACTTCCCTAGCATTTAAAGCTCTTCATAACCATCCTTTCTTATATTTCCAGCCTTTTAACACATTATTCTTCTTTACACAATGTACAGTTCAAGCTATTGGCCCACTTGCTGCTCCTAAAACACAATGGTCCATCTCCCATCTCTGTTCTCCATGTCTGGAATGTTCTTCCTCCAAATCTTTTATTCTTAAACTCTCTGGCTTTCTTTAAGATTCAGCTCTAGTACTGCCTTCTGCAGGAGGCTTTCCCAATCTGTGAAGGAAAGAAGAAAGGAAGGATGGAAGGAAGGAAGGAAGGAAGGAAGGAAGGAAGGAAGGAAGGAAGGAAGGAAGGAAGGAAGGAAGGAAGGAAGGAAGGGAGGGAGGGAGGGAGGGAGGGAGGGAGGGAGGAAGGGAGGAGGGAGGGAGGGAGGAGGGAGGAAGGAAGGAAGGAAGGAAGGAAGGAAAGAAGGAAGGAAGGAAGGAAGGAAGGAAGGAAGGAAGGAAGGAAGGAAGGAGGAAGGAAGGAAGGAAGGAAGGAAGGAAGGAAGGAAGGAAGGAAGGAAGGAAGGAAGGAAGGAAGGAAGGAAGGAAGGGAGAAAGGAAGGGAGGAAGGAAGGGAGGGAGGAAGGGAGGGAGGAAGGAAGGGAGGAAGGGAGGGAGGAAGGAAGGGAGGAAGGAAGGGAGGGAGGAAGGAAGGGAGGGAGGAAGGAAGGAAGGAAGGAAGGGAGGAAGGAAGGGAGGGAGGAAGGAAGGGAGGAAGGAAGGAAGGAAGGGAGGAAGGAAGGAAGGAAGGAAGGAAGGGAGGAAGGAAGGGAGGGAGGAAGGAAGGGAGGAAGGAAGGAAGGAAGGGAGGAAGGAAGGAAGGAAGGGAGGAAGGAAGGAAGGAAGGAAGGGAGGAAGGAAGGAAGGAAGGAAGGGAGGAAGGAAGGGAGGGAGGAAGGAAGGGAGGGAGGGAGGAAGGAAGGAAGGAAGGGAGGAAGGGAGGAAGGGAGGAAGGGAGGAAGGGAGGAAGGGAGGAAGAAGGGAGGGAGGGAGGAAAAGAGGGAGGGAGGAAGGGAGGAAGAAGGGAAAAAAGGAAGGGAGAAGGATGGGAAAAAGTATAGTGGGAAGAAAAAAAGAAGGAAGGAAAAGCAGAAAAGAGGGAATGAAAGAAGCACTTTTTTTTTAGGCAGTTGAGGTTAAATGACTTGCCCAGGGTCACACAGCTAGTAAGTGTCAAGTGTTTGGTTTGAGGCAAGAAGCACTTATCAGTAAGCATCTATTATGTGAAGCCATTGTGCTAAGAGCTTTATAAATATTATTTCATTTGATCCTCACAACAACCCTGGGAGATAGATGCTGTTGTTATCCTCGTTTTGCATATAAGAAAACTGAGGCTACAAACTGTATGCCCAGGATCATCCAGTTCATAAGTTTGTGAGGCTGCTTTAAATTCAGATCTTCCTAACTCCAGGACTAGATCTCTGTCCACTGCACCACCAGCTGCCTCTAGGCAGCTCTTTGAACCCATCTGTTGAAGGCATCTCTTGTACTCTGCATTTATCTCATATGTATTGATTTATATATGTTGTTCTCCTGTCTCCTCCATTAGAATGTAAGCTCCTTGACAGCAAGGACTGGTTTTGTTTTGGGGGTTTTTTTTGCCATTTCTTTCTATCTCCAGTACTTAATACAGTAGATGTCATATAATAAGCATTTAATAAATGCTTGCTGATTAATTGATTGATTTTCTATCCTACTGCTGCTGTATTCATCTAGCCCTTCATCTCTTCTTGTACACACTTTAGCTGGAGTTTCTCCCCTAACAAGATTCTTTGCCTCCCCCTTCTAGTCTACTCCGCATACCACTCCCAGATCAATCTTCCTAAAACAGCCCTTTGTACGGCATCCCTCCATCCCTAGCTAGTGGCTTCAGTGCCTAAGTCCAAACTTCTTAGAATTTTCATAATCTAAACCCAACTTACTTCTCCAACTATTCCCCTATGCAGCAGTGTGGAACCTGCAGCCTCGGGCAGAGGGTCACATGTGGCCTTAAGTGTGGACCTTTGACTGAATCCAAACTTCACAGAACAAATCCCCTTAATAAAAGGATTTGTTCTGTAAAACTTGGACTCAGTCAAAAGGCCTTATCCAAGAACCTAGAACGCCACATGTGGCCTCAAGGCCCCAGGTTTCCCACCCTTATGGACCTATACAAAGTCTTCGCTCTAGCTAAACCAATCTATTAGTCATTGCTCTCAAAAGGCACATTCTTATCTCGTTTCCTTTTCCATTGATACACACATACACACACACACACACACACACATACACACTCACACACATGTTATAAACATACACCTACTATCTACTCCTACACACCCGACACCCACACTCATATCTCCACTGCCCACTTAGATAAGTCTCACTATTTCTTTCATGGATTATGTCAAAACCTGTCTTTTTCATGAACTCTACCCTTATTGACCCAGCCCTTACTGATTGATTTCTCTCTGCTCTAAATTCCTACAGAATTTATTGTCTGAACTGCTGCCCTGTATTTTTCTTTTGATGTATATGCCTTTTTACCCCTATAGATTATTTGCTTTTTAAGGACAGTGCCTATTTCTTTTAATCCCTCAGGTGCTAAGCATATACAGGCAATGAATGCTTGTAGATTATGCTGCTGCTGCAGATGATAATGATGATGGTGGTGGTCAAGAATGTGACTCATCATTACCTTTCCTCTCTCAAAAAGATGCTCACTTCTCATTCCTCTTCCTAAATGCTATTCCTTAATCTCTTGTGATTCAATGAATATCTCAGGAGATACTTAACTCTCCCTTACTTGAAGATGACTATTTTGAGGATTAATTGATCCAGTAGAATTTTAGCTCATTTTAGTTCTGTCTTTTTGTCACCAGAGTCTAGCATAGTGACTGGATTGAAATAGACACCTAATGAATATTTGTTGAATCCATAGGATCATAGATGTAAAGCTTGACAGTAGCTCAGAGTACAAACTGGCATTTTACAGACAGTGAAACCGAGGCCCAGTGAAGACGTCATTTGCCTAAGCTCACAGTTATTATATATCAGAGGTAGAATTTGAACCAAAGTTTTCCGATTCCAGGGCTAGTGTTCTTTCTGCTAAATCATATTTCCTGGGGCAGCTACATTGCACAGTGGATAGAGCACAGGCCCTGGAGTCAGGAGGACTTGAGTTCAAATCCAGCCTCAGACACACAATACTCACTAGCTGTGTGACTGGGCAAGTCTTAAGTGACAATCGCCTCACCAAAAAAAAAAAAATTTAAAACATATTTCCTGAATTGAACTGGATATATAGAAAGGATATGTGAATAGCAACAAATTGGACTAAATGACTTTTGAGGTCCCTTCTATCTCTGAGATTCTGTGATTTGGGTTCCTCCATCCACACTCACTGGCATCTCAGGCCCCTCTCCTGAAGCCATTTTCACTGTGCCAGTTTGGCCTCTGCCTCCCTCTTCTCCCCACTCCTTGCCAACCCCCATCCACAAATGAAATCTACCAAGTTAGGCAGGTAGTGTTTCAACAATTTAACTTGCAGCAATTTTTCCTTTGGGGAAAATAAGTAGCAAGAGCTGAGCTACTGATTTAATTATGGTGCCATATCCGCCCTTTTTAAAAGCCACCAGTGTGCCTATCCAAATGGTTGTGGCATGAAAAAGACAACACAGGCCACATTTTCACAAAAAAAAAAAAAAAAAAAAAAAAAAAAAAACTCCAGCTAAGTACTATAGCAGAATCCTTTCCAAAGGCAGGAATGTCACAGGGAAACTAGGGCATATCTCCGTCTTTATCCAGAGGCCACCCAAAACCCTTGGATAAAGACGTCCATTTCATCTTAAGCCTGCCCAGAAAGCAAGCTGTTTTTGTCAAGTCGCTTAGAAATTCTGCCACATGCTTCCTACACAAAGCCTAGGTTTTGCTGTCTTCCTTCTGTCAGGCCAACAAAAAAGCATCTTTTCAAAATTCCTCCCTCACCAAGAGATTACGAGGCAGCATCTTTTAAGAGCAGCTGAGCAGAAATTGTGCTCTCAGGTTTATTTCCCTAATGCAAGTATATTTCTTCATCTGGATCCTCACTCCCTGACAATGTTGGAGCAAACAAGAAGCTGACTGCCTCCCAGAAAACATGGGGGACGCCATCCTGTCGACTGAAATTCATTGCTGCCAACCTTGCTTGTCACATCAAAAGTGACCAGCGGCAAAACCTTTGGCCACTAATAGGATCTCTGAGCATATCCCAGAAGTGAGCCATCATGAAGCTCTGTGAGCATGTGTTTACTGATAGGAATTTATTCAGTACTTTGACTGAATGTCTATTGAAAAGAGTAGGAGAAAAAAGAAAGAGGATTGAAAACGTACAATGATAGAAAATTGGAGGGTGGGAAGAGTAGGAGGACAGGAGATTGAACTGTAACTACAGATGGGCAGTGAGAAGGGGAACTCAATGATGGACACATTAATGTCGCTTTTTATAAATGCACATCATTTTGATGCCAAAAATCCCCACTGTCCATGGCAGGTTGGTATTTTGTTTTGTAACACAAGATGCCAAGTCACATGGGAGGCTGGTGATAGTGTCAGCTCAAAGTCTCCAGTGGACAGTAACATGAGGGACATGATTTTCAAAACTTGTCTAGGGCACTCATGTGCCTTTGTTCCCCATTCTGAGTTCCAACAAGCATTTAATTTGGCAGCACAGCAGTGATTTAGAGGAATGACTGAATAGTAATAGAGTCCTGAAAACACAACCTAAGCAAACTGAAGGCATGTTTTTCATGTGACCCTCTTCCACATGGGAGTTGCCTTCAAATAAATTTCTGTAAGAGGAAGCAGGGAGAGAGGACAAAATTCTGTGCCAATTGTTACTTAACATTTTTCCTTAAGCCAGCCAATGAAGCAGAAAATTCTTTTCATATTAACCCTTGGTCCATAGTCATGTTATGTGTATTTTGCCCAATTTCCATGTATTCCCTTGTCATTTGCAGCTCCTAAGGCAGTATATAGGCTTGCTCAGATTTTAACTCAAACTGTTTTTGGCTCTTTTCAACTGACAGAAAACTAATTCTGGAGCCCCAGGGGATACATTTTCACCTCTGGGGTAATCTACTTTTGCCCATTCCCAGGAATGGAGCAGCAAGTAAAAGAAGAACAGAAAGAAGAGAAGGAAGAAGATGAAGAGTAGATTGAGTATATTGAAAAGATGCCACCAGAGGACCTTAGAATCTTCAAATACAATGCTAGAACTGAACTTAGATTCAGAAGACCTGAGACTCTACCACTAATTCTCTCATTATGGGCAAGTCATTTTGCATCTAAGGATCTTAGTTTCCTCACCTGTAGAATGGGGACGATGATATCTGCCCTGCCCACATGCTGGGTCCTTACAACTTCAATTATTTGAAATAATAGATTTTTTAAAATTTTTAATAACATCAAAGAATATGTAGATAAATTAGTTCAGCTTTAAATCTAACTCTAGAGCAGGGGTCAGCAAACTATTTAAAAATGCAAAAATGATATTTAGTTCACTTGCTGCAAACAAACAAGCAGTGGGCTAGATTTGGCCTTAGAGTCTTACTTTGCCAACCCCTGCTTCAGGGTATTTTTTGAAATCATACAAACCATCAATGGCACACACAAAAAGGGTACAAGGAGCCTTGGCTGATCAGCTCTGCTGACCACTTAGTTTATCTGCTCCCTAGCTGCCTCTGTCCAGAATTATAGGCTGATTGAAACTAGCTGGTAGCTAGAATTCAAATCCTGTCTCAAGGATTTACAATCTGTGTGATCCTGGGCAAACCACTTAACCTCTCTGTGCATCAATTTCTTCACCAATAAAATAGGAATAATAATAGCTTCTACTTCCTAGGGTTATTTTGAGAATCAAATGAGTCATATATAAAGCATTTTGTAAACTTTAAAGTGCTATATAAATGCTACTATTATAATTTGTAAACTCAGAATAATAAAGAGATTAAAGACCTTTTCAAATACACCAACAGATCCTAGATCCTAGATCATTCTCAATGCTGTGGATATGGTTTACCTAAAATTCACCTAAACTTTGGATAGAGTATCTAATACTGTTCTCATGGAGGAGATGGAGAGAGATGGATTAGACCAAAATACGAAGAAGTGGGTTCAGAGCTGGTTGTATATCCAGACTCAAAAAACAATTTGTTGTCAATGGCTTAATGTCAGTGTGGCAGTAGATCACCCATGACATACCCCAGAGATTTGTGTCTGACCCTGAGCTATGTCACATCGTTATCAATGACTTGGATAAAGATACAGATGGCATTCTCATCAAACTTGAAGGTGATATCTTGTTTGGAGTGATAGTTAACCCTTGAAGAACAGGAATAAGAAGGTGACAGTTACCCTGTGCTCTGCCCTTATCTGACCTCACCTAGAGTATTCTATTTACTTCTGGGTGCAAAGATTTAAGAAGAGCATTGATAAATTGAAGAGTGTTAAGAGGAAGGCAACCAGGATAGTGAGATGCCTGGAGCCCAGGTAATATGGGGATCAACTAAAGGAATTGGACATGTTTAATCTGTAAAAGAGATTACTTGGAAGGGACATGAGAACTGGCTTCAATTATTTTAAAGATTGTTATGTGGAGTAAAGATTAGAATTATTCTGTTTGTCCCCAGAGGACAGAACCAGGAGCTATGAATACAAGTGGCAGAGGAAATTTTATATTTGCTATCGGGAAAACTTTTCAAATAAGTGGAGCTGTACAAAAGGGGAATGGGCTGCCTTGACAGGTCACAGGTTCTCACTCCTTAGAAGTCTACATTGTGCACAGGACACAGTCTCACCAAGCAGCACCAAAAGATATAAAGGAGTTGGGAGGAAGAGAAGGAGAAGAGAGAAAAGAGAAAGAAAAGTAGGAGGATGACTGTGAGGAGGAAGAAGAAGAGGAGGACGAAAAGGTCCTTCTTACCTTCTCAGTTTCATTTAACTCTGTTGACCACTCCCTTCTCTTTGATGCTTTCTCCTCTCTGGATTTCTTGTCTCTCCTGCTTGACCTGTTTGTTCCCTTTTTGGCTGTTCCTTCTCAGTCTCCTCTGCTGCTTCTTTATCCACATAATTGTCCCTAACTGTGGTGGTATGCCCTAAGATTCAGTTCTAGGACCTCATCTCCTATGCTTCTCTTGATAACCTCATCATCTGCCAAGGAGTTTAACTACCATCTCTACATAGACAACTGCAATATCTGTATACTAAGTCCATTTCTCTCCTGAGCTTCAGTCCCTATAGCACAAACTAGATATCTCAGAGGTGTCTTAAACTCAACATGTCTAAAATTGAACTCATTATCTTTCAAAAAAACTATCTTTTATTTCATATTTCTGTTCAAGACACTGCTATCTTTCCCAGTATCTAGGGTCACAATATTGGTATTATCCTTGGCTCCTTATTCTCCCCCATTTCTGCAAATTCAATTGGTTGCTGGTTCTTGCCATTGCTACTTTAATTATAACGTCTCTAACTTCCCATACCTTTTCTCCACTCACAAAGCTATCACCCAACCCCTCATCACCTCTAACCTACATTATTTCAACAGTTTCCTAATTGGTCTCCCTTCCTCAAGTCTCTCACCACTTCAGTCTATCTTTTACACTGCTGCCAAATTAATTTTCCTTATATACAACTGTGACCATGTGACTGCCCTACTCAACCAATTCCAATGATTTCCTATTACTTCTAGGATAAAATGTAAATTACTTTGCTTAGCTGTTATTGTTTAAATACTATGTTAATGCTTATTATCATTCAACTCAGTCTTATCTGTTTTTTTTTTCTTTCAAAAAGATCAGTCTGTCCCATCCTCTATGTTCCCTAAAAATTTAAGTGCTCAATTCATAATTGCATAGTCTGGCCAAACAAATTCTGACATTGGCCATGTCCAAAAAGGTATGTCATTTTCTGCATTTTAAGTTCATTATCTCTTTGTCAGAAGGTGAGTCGCAGGTTTCATCTTCATTCTTTCAGAATCTTAATTCATCATTGGGTTGTTCAAAGCTCTAAAGTCTCTCAAAGTTGTTTTCTCTCTATAATGTCATTATCACTATTCAGACTGTCCTCCTAGTTGTCCTCACTTCACTTTTTATCTGCTCTTAGGGGTTTTCCCACTTCACTCTGAAACTGTCCATTTCACCATTTCTTATGGCACAATATAGAATATTATTTCTACTGCATTCATATACCTTAATTGTTTAGCCATCTCACAATAAGAAACACTCCCTGATTTTCAAATTGTGGGCTATCAAGAAAAGAGCTACTAAACATATTTTTATTCATAAAGATCCTTTTCCTCTTTCTTTGATTACCTTGGGCAATGTGGGCCTAGTGATGACATAGTTGGGTCAGAAGGTATGCATATTTACATAAATTTGGCAGACTTTCAAATTGCTTTCCAGAATGACTAGACCAATTTCTCTTTTTAGTTTTAAAAGCCCTATACAACCTGGTCACAATCTGTCTTTCCAGTCCTGTTGGACATTACTCCTCCTTCTAGCACTGATCCAATCAAACTGGCCTTCTCTCTATTCCTCACACATGCCACTCAAACTTCTGAGTCACTACTTTTCCACTGGCCATTCAACAAACCGGAAATCTGCTCATCACCTCTACCTTACATAGTTACACTTTCTTTAAGGCACAGTTCTAGTCCCATCTTCTACATGAAGTCTTTCCTGGCCCCCAACAAGCGCTATTGCCCTCCTTCCCAAACTACCAGGTATTTAACTAGTTTTTATATACTTGCATTTATCCATTTTATATTGATGCTGCATATATTTTTATATGTACTTCTATCTTCTCCACTAGAATATAAGTTCATTGTGTAAGGACTATTTTATGCTTTGTCATCCTAGCACAGTGGTTGGCACTTAATAAAGTGATTGATTTATTGATTAATTAATAGTCATAGAGAAATAGTCAAATGCCGCGCAAAGTTGGAGGACTAGAGCCCTTCTGTTTTTCTTATGCAACAGAAAAAAAGTAAAAGGCAAAAAGACAAAAAAAAATTTAGTAATTCAGATGTCCTACAAAGGGATTCAACTCCATTTTTAAAAATATGCGTTGAATGCCTGTTAGAAGGATATTGTTATAGAATACTAGAGAATACAGGTATGAAAAGATACCTGACCCCCTAGAGTTTATAATTTGGTAGGGGCATAAGACAATCAAGGAAATAATTGTAATATGAAGTAGAATGTGAAGAAATGCAGAGTCAGCAAATGGTAAATGTTTAACAACTAGTTCTCTGAGACAAAATGTACACATGACAGACTTTTAAGTTTAATCTGCGTTATTAACATTTTCTCCATTACCTGAAGCCTAGAAAATCAACAAAATAATAAATCAAGCCCCAATTTGTAGCATTTGATGATTTTTCAGGTATAAGTGTTCATACTAAAAATTTTTAAATTGGCTTTCATAAGATGGCACAAACTGACTCCAGAACACCATTGTTTATAGTACTATGAAAGGTCCAGGGTGGAAGAGATCACATCTTTTGGAAGGATTCAAGGAGGACTTCATGGGGGAAAAAAGTAGTACTCAAATTGAGTCTTGAAGGATGGGTAAGATATTGACAGAAGTGAGGGAAGAAGGCAAAGGGAGGAGAAGTCAGGTATCTCAGGTGGAAAGAACAGCATAAGAAATCAGTGTTACATTGCCAAAATGATCAATCCCAAGTGCCACAAGCCCCTGCACCAAAGATGGGAATAAGGAACAAACTCCACCAATATAATTCTTCTAGATAATTAATAAACAAGGTTTTTTGGAAAATGTTTATACTTTATTTTTTTCAAATTACATGTAATTATGTGTAACAATTTTAAAATTCTTTTTTGAATTGTTGGGTTCCAAATTGTCTCCATCCTTCCCCTTCTCTCTCCCTGAGAAGGCAAGAGATTTGATATAGATTATGCATGTGCAGTAATGTAAAACATATTTCCACATTTGCCATGTTGAGAAAGAAAACACTGACCAAAAAAAAAGAAAAAGAAAGAAAATTTTTTTAAAGTCTTCTTCAATCTGCATTCAGACCCCATCAGTTCTCTCCCTGGAGGTGAATAGCATTTTTCATCATAGGTCCTTCAGAATTGCCTTAGATTTTTGTATTGCTGAGAATAGCTGTCTTTCACAATTGATCATTATACAGTATTGCTATTACTATGCACAATATTCTCTGGTTCTTCTCACCTCACTTTGTGTCAGTTTATATAAGGGTTCCCAGGTTTTTCTGAAAGCATCCTGCTCATCATTTCTTATAGCACAATAGTATTCCACTTCAATCATATACTACTACTTATTCAGGCACTTCTCATGATGGACACCCCTCAATTTCCAATTCTTTGTCCCCCCAAAATGAGCTGCTATAAATATTTTATACATACAGGTCCTTTTCCCTTTTCTTTGATCTCTTTGGGATACAGACCTAATAATGATATTGCTGAGTCAAAGGTTCTGCACAGTCTGTTAGCCCTTTGGGCATAGTTCCAAATTGCTCTCCAGAATGGTTGGATAAGTTCACAATTCCACCAACAGTGCATTAGTGTCCTAATTTTTCTGTAGACCCTCTAATATTTGTCTTCTTTTTCTGTCATATTAGCCAATCTGAAAGCTGTGAGGTGGTACATTAGAGCTGCTTTAATTTGTGTTTCTTTAATCAATAGTGATTTAGAACATCCTTTCATGTGAGTACAGCTTTGATTTCTTTATCTAAAAATGCCTGTTCATATCCTTTGACCATTTATCCTTTGTAGAGTGACTTGTATTCTGATCAATTTGACTCAGTTCTCTATATATTTTGAGAAATGAGGCCTTTATCAGAGACACTGGCTATAAAAAAAATTTCCCAGTGTTCTGCTTTCCTTTTAATCTTGGCTGCATTAGTATCATTTGTGCAAAAACTTTTTTTTAATTTAACAGTCAAAATTATACATTTTATATCCCATAATGCTCTCTATATTTTTGTTGGCCACAAATCCTTTCTTTATTCATAGGTCTGACAGGTAAAATATTCTGTGCTCCCTTAATTTGCTTATGATAGCACTTTTTATGTCTAAATCATGTACCCATTTTGACCTTATCTTCATATATGGTAAAAAGGGTGGGGAACCTGTAGCCTCAAGGCCACATGTGGCCGTTTGACTGAGTCCCAAGTTTTACAGAACAAATCTTTTCATTAAGAGGATTTGTTCTGTGAAGTCTGGATGCAGTCAAAGGGCTGCAGTGGAGGACCTAGAGGGCCACGTGTGGTCTCAAGGCCACAGGCTCCCCACCCCTGGTGTAAAATGTTGGTCTATACCTAGTTTCTTTTAAACTGCTTTTCATTTTCCCAGCATTTTTTGTCAAATAGTGAATTCTCTTTACCCAAAAGCTTGGATCTTTAGTTTTATCAAACACTAGATTATTATGGTCATTTACTATTGTGTATTGTATATCTAATCTATTCCACTGATCCACCACTCTGTTTCTTAGTCACAACCAGATTGTTTTGATGATTGCCACTTCATAGTATAGTTAGAGATCTAGTACTACTAGGTTAGCTTCCTTTACATTTATTTCATTGATTGCCCTGATATTCTTGACCTTTTGTTCTTCCAGATGAATTTTGTTGCTATTTTTCCAGCTCTATAAAATATTTGTGGTGGTTTGATTGGTATGGCATTGAATAAGTAATTTAGGTAGAATTGTCGTTTTTATTGTATGGGCTCAACCTAGCCAGGAGCAATTAACATTTCTCCAATTGTTTAGATCTGACTTTATTTGTGTGAAAAATGTTTTTGTAATTGTGCATATATAGTGCCTGGGTTTGTCTTGGCAGGTAGACTCACAAATATTTTATATTGGCTGTAGTTATTTTAAATTACATTTCTTTTTCTGTCTCTTCCTGCTGTACTTTGTTGGCAATATATGGAAATGCTAATAATTTATGTGGGTTTATTTTCTATTCTGCAACTTTGCTGAAATAGTTAATTATTTCAACTAGTCTTTAGTGATTCCCTAGGATTTGTCTAAGTATACCATCATATCATCTACAAAGAGTGATAATGTTGCTTCCCCATTGCCTATTCTAACGCCTTTAATTTCTTTTTCTTGTCTTATTGCTATAGCTAGAATTTCTATTACAATATTGAATAACAGTGTTGATAATGAGCATCCTTGCTTGGCCCCTAATCTTATTAGGAAGGCTTCTAACTTATCCCCATTACAGATAATGCTTGCTGGTGGTTTTAAATAAAAATTACTTATTATTTCCAGGAAAGCTCCACAGTCAACAAACATTTAGTAATGACCACTAAGGTCCTTTCCAGTGCTTAATTTGACCTCTGTGACCCTATGACCCAGACTGAATGCCCCTCTATAGCACAATGATGACTTAAGTGGGAGAAATTGAAGGCTAATATTTGTTCCAGGGCATCACTGACTCAGCAGATCTATTGATTATCATTTTTTGGAAAAAAAAAACTATCCTGAAATGTCTGCCACACTCAAAACTTATTCTTGGCTTATATCTGGGATTTGCTCCCTTGTGTTTTTTTTTTAATTTAATTTTATTTTATCTTGTTCTGATACCTCTCAAATTCTACTCCCTTTTATCTGCACTCCAAACATTCTATTACTACCTAGAAATCTACTCTAGTGCGAACATACTTTAGCAACAGTGATATCAGTTATGCATATTCTATGACCCTTTTTACTTTATGATACCCCTAAATACCTACGGAGAATTCCAGCACCTTTAACTTCTCCCTCTATCATCTAATCATATTGCAAGTAAAGAAATCTTCCCTGTACTAAGAAATGCAGCACCTGCCATCACGTTCTGCCTTCCAGCCCCATCACGTCCTAAAAACACTAGCTTTACTGAACACATTATATGTTGATCACAAGCTCAGAGAGATGGCTGGGAAAGTGAAAGCTTACATTTACATAGCACTTTATAATTACAAAGCGTTTTCATGGGCTTAGAGATTTGGAACTGAAAGGGACCTTGGAAACCAGCTAGCTCAACCTTATCATTGCACAGATGGGGTAAGGATCAGAAAGATTATAACTTGCTCAAGTTTACACAATCAGTAAGATTTAAAGGGAGAATTTGAACTTCTTATCTCTTAAGTTGAACATTATATTCACTAAGCTACCTGTCTCAATTTTCATATGCTCTATCTCATTTAACCACCACTATCGTGAGAGGCAATTAGGATGTCTATTGTCTTCATTTTCAAGCTGAGGAAACTGAGGCTCTCAGAGAAATTGAGTAACTTGTCTAAGGCCATATAAGGCCATATTTGAATCCATATTAATCTTAATATTTGGAAAAACCATCCTAATAATCCAATGCTCCGGGGGCTGCAGTTTCAAGAGAGGAGAAAAGGAAGGAGTAATTAAGTGTTAAGAAGGCAAAGAAATCCAGAGAAGAGGGGTGGGAACAGAGGAATGGAGCAAAGGACTGTATTGAGCCCTCTGCAAACAAAGAGATTCAAGCCTGTCATACATTCAAATGGGAGCAGAGTTGAGACTCTCTATTCACAGGAGATTCTTGGGGGGGGGGGCAGCTGTTAGTGATCAACATTAAAGCTAGTCTGTGGGCATGTGCAGGCCCCAAGAAGGATGTTCAGTAGACTACATAGCCTATAGACTTGAGCACACTCTTTGGTCCAGCCAAACAGGCACTCTGACTTTTCTTCCTACTCAACATTTCATTTGCCATCTCTGCACCTTTCCTCTGACTCTCTTTCATGCCTAGAATGCCCTCCTTTCTCCACTATCTCTCAAAATCCTGAATTTCCTTCAAAGGTCGATTTAAGCATCAGCTACATTATTCTCCCAATAACTAGTGCCTCTCCTAACCCTTCCTACCTTGTACATATTCTAGATCTATTTTATATGCTTCTATGTAAAACACATTGCCTTCTCTGATAGAATTACACTCCTTGAGAACAAGAAGTTTTACTTTTGTCTTTGTATCCCTATGTCCTGAGCACCTAGAACAGTTTGGAGCACAGAGTATATGTTTATTAAGTGCTTAATGATTACTTGATTGACGAAGTGGACCAGCCCACCCTTTTTGGAACCTGGTCCCCCCAATTGACTGGGTCATTTTGAGCGCAAGTACCCTAAGACTGAGACTGCCTAAAAAGTGATATCGGATGTCAAATTCAGCCTGGCTCCACCTGTTCCACCCCCTATAACAACAATGATCTTAAAAGCTTTCTCCAGAGCTTGTCAACAATCCTAACTCACCCAGTCCTTGGTCCCAAGGAATATAGATGTTTCATAATTTGCTTTACCCGCATTCATGTAACCTTTAATTTACCTATGTATTCAGCTAGATTTTTTGTCACATTTTCCAAGAAAAGTTTCTTAAAAGAGTGGGGACAGTTTTGGAGAAATGATTCACCCTTTTGATTACCTTCTTTAGTTACGTTTTGCATTAATTTTTTATGCAGAGGACAATCTAATGAATTCAGCTGGGTTGCTTAGAGGAACATTTCCCAGGCACCAATACATTGACTGAATTAATTTATTAGAGACAAAGGCTGGGGAATAAGTACCTCAAGTAAATAATTTATGATGTTTGATACAAATTCGTCAAGATTGTTCTACTTTTTTTTTTTGGAAAACACATAGTAATACTTTTAAGATGACTGAATTATTCTGTGCTTGTCTTCATTATCCACAATTATGTTCTGAGGAGCTGGCTGTGACCAGAATCTAGACCTAGGTATTTGATGCCCTATTCTTAAAAAAAAAAAAAAGTGGGGGTAGTGGGAGGCTTCTGCTGCATTTTAAGCCTTGTGGATCTTCCCAGAACATGATATGATGGACTGGAAAGAGGCAGACAAAGATTTTTCAGAGTCCTACATCACTTGACAATCATCAATCTGGTATCTTTCTCTTTGTGGCTTCAAAGTATATCTTTAAGTTCCACTCATTTGGGAATTCCTCTACCACTTATTGGGGATTTTAGCACATTTTTTCCTAGGGTTCAAATGTTACCATAACTAATCTGAGTTTCCTCTATTGTCTTTCCGAAAGACTGAACTTGCCATTGAAAAATGAACACTTGTAATTGCAGGCCAAGTTTATGCAAGGCTCAGTCCAATAATCTTTTCTACTTTAATCCAATATAAGCTTGATCTCCTGCAAGGAGACAGACATAATTTTCTGTGCTATATTGGTTTTTTGGCGGTGGCAGGAGGAGAATTAATGTGGTTAGATCATTTGTGGGCCTTTTTTAAAGATATCTTTACATTAAAAATAAGCATCATAATGTAAAAGAAGGAAATGGTTTGTTGGCATGTGATGCCATAACTATCTAAAGGCAGCTAGGTGGCTCAAGGGAATAGAATCCTGGGCTAGGAGTCAGCAAGACCTGGGTTCAAATATAGCCTCAGGCATTTACTAGCTATGTGACCCTGGAAGCATGTAACTTCTATCTGTCTCAGTTTCCTCATCTATAAAATGGCAGTAACAATAGCAGCTACTTCCTGGGTGAGGCTAAAATGAGATAATATTGGTAAAGTGCTTTGTAAACCTCAAAGTGCTATAAAATTGTATCATCATCATCATCATCATCATTAATCTTCTTCATTATCTAGAAGTGTGAATTCATTGCTGTAAGAAAATCCTGGTGAGAAAACAATCCCTCCCAATGTAAATCAGCACCTGTACTACAAGCTACAGACTTAGTGAATTTCCTAGGGTATTTAGAGATTAAGTGACTTGCCCAAGGTCACACAGCTAGTAATGTCTGAGATACTTGAGACCCAGGTCCTTCTGACCCCGAAACCAGCTCTCCATTAGCTATACCACACTGCTTCTTACTTATGTTGTCTTGCCCAGGGTCAAATAGCTAGTTAGTGTTTGAGTTGGGATTTGAACTCAGGTCTTCTTGACTCTTAAGTAAAGTACTCCTTCCACTAAACTATTAATGTGGTGCAGTGCTTTGAACCACCCCTACTAGACAAAGCCGGCCTTTTAGATACCTTTGTTCTTCCAGTGATGTTATGTGGCCATGAATCATGGAGTACTAGGATTTGGGGGGGGGGGGAATCTAAAAAATATGTTGCAGGTGATCTGAAAAATAATTAAAAGACACATGGGAGATAGGGGCTATAAAGAGGCTAGGATATTACTGATGATTCCTTACATGAGAAAAGACTCCATTAAGAGAGTCACAATATCCATGACCATGGTATTCTCTCTGGACTCTTCCCTACTCTGGTAAGAAAAAATTTCTAACAATCCAAGCTATCCCAAAGTGCAATGGATTTCATAGAGAGGTAGCAAATCCTTCCTCAATAAAGATCTTCAAGCAAAGACTAGATGTTGTAACAGGGACTCTTGTGGATATACAAGTAGAACTAGATAACTTCTGAAGTCCTGTTCAACTCTAACATTCGAGCATACTATGAAATAGCATAAAAGACTCCATCACAGACATGTGCAATTGACAATTAATGGCATCTTTTATGTCACATCCATCATCATTTTTTATTCTCATTTTTTTATTCATAGACTATGTAGATCTAAATAATATCATTTCATAGATGAGGAAACTGAGGCTAAAAGGGCATGAAGACCAAGTTCATATAGCTAGTGTATAGCAGAGCTGGGCATCAAACCTGAAAGTCCAGAGTAGAAGAGGACAGATTGACAGTCCAAGTATATCACTGGCATCAATAACATATGTCAAAGTCATAGGAAGGTCATCAGTGCCTTGGGTCAAATCTCTATAGAGGATTTCTACAAGGACACTGATAAGCATTATGTAGAATAAGAAGGCGTGGGTGGGCTGTGCTCTGTACCCCTTGGAAACTATACCCACACAAATGAGATCATGTAACCATCAAAGTACAGGGTGAATGGTAATAAAATATTAAATTAAATATAATAATACATCCAAATGAATGGTTAGGACAATAATTGCTATGGGCATCCGGGATGGGATGAGATCAATGTTGGCTGTACTTATTAGGGAAGACTTCAGGAGAAAGGCCAAGGGAGCAGCCTCCTATAGTAAAAAGTACACAAAACTTACCATCAGAAGACTTCTATTTGGCTCTGCTACTCACTAATCACTTGGGGCATATGGTTTCCTTATCTGCAAAATGATAATAACAAGAAGGACCTTCCTCACAAGCTTATGAGAATCTAAGATAATAGATGTAAAAAAACTTCATAACTGTAGAGCCCTATATGAGCTTAAGATATTTCAGTCAGTCAATAAACATTTATTAAACACCTACTATGTTCCATGTTCAGTGCTAAGCACTATGTCTCTCTTTAATATTGGGATAGATACTCCTCTTTGAGGCACTGGTTGTGCTACCTTCTAAACTTAGAGGATGTCTAGCTACCGCTAACAGCCCCCTCAGGGCTCTCTGAAGCAATGGCTATAACTGGCCAGCAAGGATAACTGACAATAAGCATCCGAGAACATAAATATTGTAAATGCAGTTGCTGAGGAAGTCAAAGAATGACACAAAGCTTATGTTTCCAGAGGCACATAGGTAGAGACTAGACCTATGATTTTAATTTTATAGGAAACTCAGATGAGAGAAGACTTTCTCTACCAAGGCAGGTCAGAACCTTCTCTGCTATTCCTGGCCTTACAGGGGCCTATAAATTCACATATGAGTAACCCCTCCACTAATACAGGACACATCTTACTTCATGCATTCATGATAGCTTTATGAATTTCTGCAGATAAAAGCATTAACCATGTTGTGCCCAGCCCTCTTTTGATAAGCCTCCCCAAATTCATCCAGGCTAGTTCATTGCTTGTCCTCTGAAGTTTGATATCACGTGCCAGAGTTTGTTTTCCACTGGAATAATTTTTAAGAACCTAAGGTCACCATGTGTAGTGGTACACTACTGTAATCTCTGTTACTGAGAAGCCTGACACCATTCAGGAGTTCTGAGCTAAAGTTGGGCTAAAGCCTGATTGGGTGTCCACACTATATCCAACATCAATACAGTGATCCCCTAGGATCAGGGGACAACCATATTGCCTAAGAAGGGGTGAACTGTCCCAAATCAAAGCTTCTGTGCTGATTGCTGTCAGAGTGGGCCAATGAGTGGCCACTGAACTTCCAGCCTAGGTAATATAGGAACATGCAATCTCAAAACAAAGCAAACCCAACCAAAACAAAACAAAACCAAGTGACCTCCACACTATGAATAAAAATGAAAGTACGTCTTTAGTGGAAGATAATGAATATTAATAGAAATATAGTGTCTAGAATGAGAGAAGCAAAGATGGTGGTAAAGGCAACCCAACTGAATATTCTCAAAATTCCCCACCAAACAACTTTAAAAAATGCCTCAAACCAAATTTTGGAATGGCAGAAACAACAAAAGGTTAGGATGAGACATTTTTTCCTGCCTAAGAAAACTTAAAAGGTCAGCAAGAGAAGTCTATAACACCAGGTTGAAGGTTTGTCCAGAGCTCACAAACATTCTACAACAACAGTGTTTGTAGCAGCATCAACAGCTTAGAGGCTCTCAGTCCAGAGATGGTAAGGGGGCCAAATATTTTGTCAAAAAAAGATTATAGAGGACCCTTTCTGGCATTGGGTACAGCTGGGGCTGATTGGCAACACTATTGTCCATACACAGGTCTGGATCACAATTCCAGGCTAGAGAGGAATGCTGATGGTTGGTCACAAGGGAGCAGGGGCCTTAGTCACAGTTCCAAGAAAAAGAGAACACTAGTATTTATTCCTGCAGGGGACCAGAAACACTTCCTGGGTAAATGCCAGGGAGCAGTGACCATACCTGTCCCAGGGTCATATCACTTTGGAAGCACCAAAAGCTTGCACAACCCCAGAACTAACTCTGAAAAAAGCAGCACAAAAAAGGCCTGAAGTTTGAGACAGTGCCTCCTCACCCCCAGGTGAGCTGAGCCCAACTTTAACATAAAGTTCAAAGTCAAGAAATAAGCCAGAAAAATGAGAAAACAACAAAAAATATTTTTGACCACAAAAAAAGCTAGTATTGTGGCAGAGAAGACCAAGACATAAACTCAGAAGAAGACAACAATTTGAAAACAGCTACAAACAACACCTTAAGGAAAATGCTAATTGTCCAACAAGAATTCCTAGAAGAATTAAAGTAAGAGATAAAGCTGGTAGGAGAAAAACTGGGAAGAGAACAAGAGTATTACAAGAAAATTATGAAAAGACAATTAGCAGTTTGGTAAAAGAGTCACAAAAATTCACCAAAGAAGAGAATTCCTTAAAAAGCAGAACTGAGCAAATAAAAGCTAATAACTCCACGAGATATCAAAAAACAACAAAATTAAGTCAAAATAATGACAAAATAGAAGAAAATGTGAAAAATCTCATCAGAAAAAAAAACTAACCCAGAAAATACATTAAAAAAGAAATAATTTAAGAAATGTTAGACTACCTGAAACCTATGATAGAAAAAGAGTCTAGCCATCATCTTTCAAGAAATTATAAAGGAAAACTGCACCAAAACCTTAAGATCCAGAAGGTAAAATAGAAATTTAAAGATTCCACCAATCACTTCCTGAAAGAGATCCTAAAACAAAAACTAAGAATATTATAGTCAAATTCTAGAGCTCCTAGGTCCAACAAAAAAAAAAAAAGGAGCCAGAAAGAAATAATTCAAGTATTGTGGAGCCACAGTGAGGATTATATAAGATTTAGAAGCTTCCACATTAAAGGACCATAGGACTTGGAATATAATATTCCAGAAGGCAAAGGAGCTAGGATTATAACCAAGAATAACCCAGCCAGCAAAACTGAGTATAATCCTTGAGGGGAAAAATTTGAAAGTCAATGAAACAGGGGACTTTCAAGTATTTCTGATGAAAAGACCAGAGCTCAATAGAAAATTTGACATTCAAACACAAGTCTCAAGAAAAGCCTAAAAAGGTAAACATGAAAGAGTAATCATAAGGCACTTAATAAAGTTAAACTGCTTACATTCCCATATGGAAAGATGATACATGCAATTCCTAAGAATTTTATCATTGTTAGGGCAGTTTGAAGGCATTTACATAGGCAGAGGGCATGGATATGAATAGATTATGTTGGAAGGACCTCAGAAAATGAAAGGTTAAGAAAGAGGAATACACTAGGCTAAGAAGGAAGGGATAGGTAGAATATAGGAAATTTTTTCTCACATAAAATAGGTGTTTAAAGAAGAGTTTTTTACAGTGGAGGGAGAAACAGAGGAGGTGATAGGCACTACTTGAACCTCACTCTCATCAAAATTGGTTGAAAGGGAGAACAACACACACACACACTCAGTTGTGTGTAGAAATATAACTTACCCAATAGTGAAATAGGATGGGAAGGTCATAAGAGAAAGGAGAGGAATGATAAAAGGAGGTCGAGATTAAGGGAGGAAATTATTAGAAGCAAAATAGACTTTTGAGGAGGGATAGGAAAAGAAGAGAGTGGAGGATAAAATGGAATGGAGGGAAATATGCAGTTAATAATCATAACTGTGAATATGAATGGGATGAGCTCACCCATAAAATAAAAGTGGATAGCATGGATTAAAAAACAGAATCCAACAATATGTTGTTTACACTTGAAATAGACACACAGAGTTAAGATAAAGGGCTAGAGAAGAACCTAATATGGTTCAGATGAACTTTTTTAAAAAAGGGAGGAGTAAAAATCATGATCTCAGACAAAGCAAAAACAAAAATAAACCTAATTAAACAAGTTAATCAGGGAAACTACTTTTAGCTAAAAGGTACCATTGACAATGAAGTGATCTCAAAAAGTTTTGCAGCAAGTTTTTCTGATAAAGGACTCATTTCTCAGATGTATACTGAGTATAGAACTGAGTCAAATTTATAAAAATAATAGCCATTCCCCAATTGATAAATCATCAAAGGATATAAATAGGCAGTTTTCAGAAGAAGAAATCAAAGCTACCTATAGTCATATGAAAAGCTGCTCTAAATCACTACAAGAGAAAGGCACCTCACATCTATCAGAAATGACAAATGCTGGAAGGCATGGGGGAAAAATACATATACTAATAAACTATTGGTACAATAATAAACTGGTACAAGTATTCTGGAGAACAATTTGGAAGTAGGCCCAAAGGGCTATGAAACAGCACACTCTCTGCCCCAATAATACCACCACATCTGTATCCCAAAGAAATCAAAGAAAAAGTAAAGGGACCTCTATATACAAAAATATTTATAGCAGGTCCTTTGTGGTGGCAAAGAATTGGAAATCAAGGGGATGTTCATCAATTGGGGAATAACTGAACAAGTTGTAACATACGATTGAGATAGAGAACTATTGTGCTATGGGAAATGATAAGGGAGGTGGTTTCAGAAAAACATAGCAACTCCTATTTGAATTGATGCAAAGTGAAGTGAGAAAAAATGGAAGATTATTGTGCATAGTAACAGCAATGTTGTAATGTTGATCAATTGTGAAAGACTTGGCTATTCTGATCAATACCTTGATCCAAGACAATTCCAAAAGACTGAAGATGAAAAAAAAAATTGCTATGTACTTCCAGACAGAGAACTGATGAACTCTGAGTGCAAACTGAAGTATAATTTTATCACTTTATTTTTCTTGCTTTTTAAAAAAAAATATGACTGATATGAAAACATGTCTTATGTGATTTCACATGTATAATTAATATCATAGTGCTTGCTTTCTCAGTGAGTGGCAGAGGTGGTGGTAGGGAGGAAGAGGATTTGAAACTAAATTTTTTTAAGGATATTAAAAATAAATAAATAATTGTTTTTAAAAAGGAAAAAAAAAAGAGAAAGAGAAAAGCAATATCCCACTGCATTCTGCCGTGGTTGAACCACATCGAAATCACTGTGTTCAGTTCTAGGGAAACACTTTAGGTGGGACATGAATAAATACACTCATATCTAGAGGAACTGAAGATGTTTAGCCTAGAGAAGAGAAAATTTGTGAAGGAAACGTAATTGTCTCCAAATCTCTAAAGGATTTTTAATCATGAGAAAGAAGAATTATAAATAGTTAGCTTAACCCAAAAGGATAGATCTAGAAAAATGAGTAGAAATTACAGGGATATAGATATCAGTTCAGTGTAATTAAGAATTTCCTAATATTTAGAGCTGTCCAAATATTTACCAGACTCATTTAGGAGGTAATAAGAACTTCATTGCTGATGATCCTCAGAAGCCAAATGGCTACTTGTCAGAGACACTGTTGATAAGATTTATGTTTTAGATAGGATTTGGATTAGATGTCTTTTATAGTCTTTTTTAACTCTAAGATTCTATGATTATGTGAAATGAATTATCACCTTTGATATCTATTCATAGAAAGATCTTTTAGATGTCAAGTGATTGCATACAGTTAAGACCCCCTGAAGCTTGGGGGGGGGGGGAATCTTATACTTTTCAAACCACTTTCATACTTTCATATTTAATATTCAGAACAACTCTGTGAGGTAGGTAGGGTATGTATTATTATCCCTATTTGACAGTTGATACTGAGGTGAGGAAGGGTTATGTGATTTATGTCACACAATGAAACAGGGGCAGAAAGAAACTGAATCCCAGCCTAGCATTCTTTCTACTATGCCACACAGATTATCCTCAAAACTCTCTGTCTCTTCACCCACATCATTCCCCAACCCACATTTTTAATCTTGACTAGTTATAGTTACAATAAGGTGAACAGGTTGATTTCTTTGCACGAAGTCTCAAACTATTTTTAAAAGAAAATCAGGAAAGTGGTAGACAAGAGTACCTTCTTTGTCCATTAGGAGTGGTTGCTCTTGCGTTATAACTGTGTCCAGGATTCATATTCCAATGACTATTAGCTTTGTTAGACCAAACACTCCCTGGTACTTGCTAAAGGAGGGCATTTTTCCAAATTCTTGCCCTTGGGTATGCTATAATGCTTGACTAGTATTTTGATGTTTTCATGTCTTCATCGATTAATTCAATTGAAGCTTCTCTCCTTGAAACTGTTGTTCCAATTTTCTGCAGTCTTTCCCAGAGAGCAATTTACTCATTGAAGGATTAGGGAAATTCATTCTGCTATCAGTGATAAAATTATGCAGCACTTTTCTTCAAAATCAAGAGGACTTATATTTTTCTGCTCTATTCACATGCCATGCTGATGACTCAATTAAATTGAACTTAATGCAATTCGTAGAACCATGGAAAAATCTTAGGGCTGGACAGAACTTTGTTTCATATTTGTTGGTATCTTTTTGCCTAACAAGGGCGGCACACCTTCCTTGAGATTCTATCTTTGCTTAGCTTCCGTGACATAGCACTTTCCTGATTTTCCTCCTCCCTTTCTGAAAACTAAATTTCTGTCTTCTCTTCTTCTTCCTGGTATGGTGTTACTCAAAGCTCAGTGCTTGGTCTGCACCTCTCTCTACGTTCCTATCTTTGGAGAACTGGCCTGTGTTACAACCTCCAATAGCATCTCTAACTCAGAGCTCCCTGAATCACCTAAGAAAGGGAGAAAATTTTACTTCAATTTGGACTCAGAGTTCATCAGTTTGGCTTGTTTTGTTTTTTTACCCTTTTGGAGGTAGATAGCAATTTTAATCGAGTCCTTCCAAATTGTCAGGGATCGTTGTATTGATCAGAGTAGCTAAGTCTTTCGCAATAGATCATCATTATAATATCACTGTTGCTATGTACAGTGATCTCCTGGTTCTGCTCACTTCACTTTACATCAGTTCATATAGGTCTTCCCAAGGTTGTTTGTTTTTTTTTTCTGAAACCATCTGCCTCCTTATTTCATTTCGCACAATAATGTCCCATAAAAATCATACATGATGACTCAATTTTCAATTCTTTGCCACCACAAAAAGAGATGCTGTGAATAATTTTGTACACAGAGGTCTTTTTCCTTTTTCTTTGATTTCTTTGGGATACAGACCTAGTGATGTTATTACTGCATCAAAGGGTATGCACAGTTTTGTACCTCTTTTGGCATAGTTTCAATTTGTTCTCCAGAATGGTTGGACTAGTTTACAACTCTAACAGTTTTTTAGTACACCTATTTTCCCACATCTCCTCCAGTAATTTCATGTGGTGGTACCTCAGTGTGGCTTTAATTTGCCTTTCTCTAATCAATAGTGATTTGGAACATTTTTTCATTTGACTATAGATAGCTATGATTTCTTTTTCTGAAAACTGCCTGCTCATATCACTTGACCATTTATCAATTGGGTAATGGCTCTTATTTATTTTTTTTTAAATTTGACTCAGTTCCCTATGTATTTGAGAAATAAGGCCTTTATCAGAGAAACTAACTGTAAGAATTTTTTATATTACCTCATAGTCTATGATACCTAAATGTATGGTAGCTAAATGTAGTTCCCCTGATTATTTCTTCTAATTAGTTCTATTTTTTGTTTTTGCTTTGTCTGAGATCATGATTATTACTCCCGCCTTTTTTTATTTCTTCTGAAGGATAATAGGTCTTGCAGATTGTTATTTTAATTCTGTGTGTGCTTGTTTCAATTGTGTCTTGTAAAAAAACATGTTGTTGGACTCTGATTTCTAATCCATTCTGCTATTCACTTCCATTTTATGGGTGAGTTCATCCAATTTACAACCACAACTATGATTACTGTGTATTTCCTTGCATCTTATTATCTTCTGTTTATCCTTCTTTCTCTCTTTTTACCCTGATTCCTGTCAAGAATACATTTTGCTTCTGACTCCCTAAGTCCACCCTCCTTTTTATTTACCTTCCTGTTCCCCTTATCCCCTGCCCTTCTTACTTCTCTGTTGGATAAAATAGTTTTCTACTCTCGTCTGAGTACGCATACATATTCTTCCCTCTTTGAAACAATGCTAATGAGAGGGAGGTTCAAGAATTACCCACCCCCATTTTCCACTTCACTATAAAAACTCTTTCTTGAGTGCCTCTTTTTTGTTAGATAATTTCCCTCATTTTTTCTTTCCCTTCCCCCTTCTCACAGTGCATCCTTCTTCCTCATCCCTTCAGTTTTTTTTTAGGTCACCCCAACAATCTGCTCATATCCATGCCTTCTGTCTATGTAGACTCCTTCAAACTCCCCTAATAATTATAAAGTTCTTATGACATATCATTTTCCCATGCACGAATGTAAACTGTTTAAACTTGCTGAGTCCCTTATGATTTCTCTTTCAAGTTTACCTTTTTATGCTTCTCTTGAGTCTTGTATTTGAAAGTCACATTTTGTATTCAGCTCTGGTCTTTTCATCAGGAATACTTGAAAGTCCTCTATTTCATTAAATATCCACTTCCCCCCCTGAAGGATTATACTCAGTTTTGCTGGGTAAGTTATTCTTGGTTGTAATCCTAGCTCCTTTGCCTTCCAGAATATCATATGCCAAAGCCTTCATGCCTTTAACACAGAAACTGCTAAATCTTGTGTGAGCTTGATTGTGGCTCCACAATATTTGAATTGTTGGGTTTTTTTTTTCTGGCTACTTAAAATATTTTCTCCTTGACCTGGGAGCACTGGAATTTGGTTATAATATTGTTGAGAGTTTTCATTTTGGGATCTCTTTCAGGACATGATTAGTGGATTCTTTCAATTTCTATTTTGCCCTCTGGACTTAAGATAGCAGAGCAGTTTTCCTTTATGATTTCTGGAGGGGGGGGGGGGAATGACATCTAGGCTCTTTTTTTTCCAGTGTCCATAAATAAAGTTTTATTGGAACATAGCCATACCAAGCAAATACCTTCTTACCAGCCTTTGTATAGCATAGGCATATTCTATCTCTCCCCAGGTCTGTCTTACAACTTTATGTTGCAAGTTTTGATACAAAACCCAAATCCCATTTTCAAATACCTCCTTAATCAGGTATTTACTTCCCAAATTAATTTTTCTCTTCTGCATCACTTGCCTATCGTAGGGAACAATGAGGAAAACAAAACCTGTGCTTCTTTGGTCCGGTTCACTGCCCAAGACTTTGGCAATATTGTTTTTAGTTCCTTCTGGAAGTATCATTTGTGCCTATATGAATCACCAGAAATGCATAGTTATCATTCATTTTGACAAGTTTTTGTTATTTCATTCTTTTTTTGTTTATTGTTTTTACTTAATATTCTATTTTTCCCAATTCCATGTCAAAACAATTTTAACATTCTTTTTTTTTATTTTGAGTTGCAAATTCTCTCCCTTCCCCCTCTCTCCTCTTTCCCTTCACTGAGAAGGCAATCAATTTAATAAAGGTTATACATGTGAAGTCATGAAAAACGTATTTCCATATTAGTGATGGTGGTGAAAGAAAACACAAACTGGAAAAAAAGAAAAAAAGAAAGTTTTTAAAAGTATGCTTTGATGATATGCACTCAGACTCCATCAGTTCTTTCTCTGCAAGTGGATGGTATTTTTCATCATAGCTAAATCATTCACAGTTGATCATCACACAATATTGCTGTTACTGTGTACAATGTTCTCCTGGTTCTGTGCATTTCACTTTGAATTAATTCATATCAGCCTTTCTAGGTTTTTTTTTTCTGAGAGTATCCTGCTAGTCATTTCTTAGAGCACAATAGTATACCATCACAATCTTATATACAACTTATTCAATCCCCTCAATTTCTAATCCTTTGCTAACACAAAAAGAACCGCTATAAATATTTTTGTATACACAATTCCTTTACCTTTTTGTTTTTATCTCTTTGGGATACAGAACTAGTAGTGATATTACTGCATCAAAGGGTATACATGGTTTTGTAGTCTTTGGGGCATAGTTCCAAATTGTTTTCTGGAATGGTTGGATCTGTTCACAACTCTGACAACAGTTCTTTAGTGTCCCGATTTTTCCATATCTCCTCCAACATTTGTCATTTTCCCTTTCTGTTATATTAGTCAATCTGATAGGTGTGAGGTGGCACCTCTGATCAGTTTTAATTTGCTTTTCTCTAATCAATAGTAATTTAGAGCATTTTATATGAATATAGACAGCTTTGATTACTTCATCTGAAAATTGCTTGTTCATATCCTTTGAGCATTTATCAATTGGGAACTACTTGTATTCTTATAAATTTGACTCATTTCTCTATATATTTGAGAAATGAGGCCATTGTCAGAGAATCTTGCTGTGAAAAATTTTTCGCAGTTATGATTACTGCATGTTACCTTCTATCTTATTTTTCCCACTGTTTATCCTTCTCTCTCTTCTCACCCTGTCCATCCTCAAAAGTATTTTGTTTCTGACAACTGTCTCCCTCAATTCACCCTTCCTTCTATTCCTCTTATCCCCTTTGCCTCCCACTTTCCTATAGGATAAGATAGATTTCTATACCCAACTCAATGGGTACGTTCAGAAACTCTTCGAGCCAATTCTTATGAGAGTAAAGTTCAAGTACTCCCCTTTCACCTCCCCCATGTTCCTGCTAATATAAAAATGCTTTCACACCTATTTTATGTGAGATAATTTACCCTATTGTACCTCTCCCTTCCCCCTCTTCCATAAGACATTCCTCTTTCTCACCCCTTAATTTTATTTTTTTAAGACATCATCTCATCATATTCAACGCATACTGGTGCCTTCTATCTATGTATACTCCTTCTAATTGTCCTAATAATGAAAAAGATGTTAAGAGTTACAAGTATCATCTTCCCATGTAGGAATGTAAACGGTTTAATCTTATTGAATACCTTATGATTTCTCCTTCCTATTTACCTTTTTATGTGTCTCTTGAGTCTTGTATTTGAAGATCAAATTTTCTGTTCAGCTCTGATCTTTTCATTGGAACACTTGAAAGTCCCCTTTTTCATTAAATTTCCTTTTTCCCCAAAGTATTATATCAGTTTTGCTATGTAGGTGATTCTTGGTTGTAATGCTAGCTCCTTTGTGTTCAGAATATTATATTCCAAACTTTCTGATCCTTTATTTAGAAGGTCCTAAATCTTGTGTGATTCTGACTGCTGCTGCATGATATTTGAATTGCTTCTTTCTGGAGACTTGTAATATCTTATCCTTGACCTGGGAAAGCTGGAATTTGGCTATAATATTCCTGGGAGTTTTCATTGTGGGATGTCTTTCAGAAAGTGATCAGGAATTCTTTCAATTTACATTTTGACCTCTGGACCTAAGATATCAAGGCAATTTTCCTTGATAATTTCTTGAAAGATGATGTCTAGGCTCTGTTTTTGATCATGGCTTTCAGGAAGCCAATACTTCTTAAATGATCTTTCTTCAATCTATTTTACAGGTCTGTTGTTTTTCCAATGAAATATTACATTTTCTTCTATTTTTTATTCTTTTTGATTTTGTTTGATTGTTTCTTGATGTCTTATAAAATCATTACCTTCTACTTGTCCAATTCTAATTTTTAACAAATTATTTTCTTCAGCAAGCTTTTGTACCTCCTTTTCCATTTTGCCAATTCTAATTTATAAGAAGTTCTTTTTTTTTCAGTGAATTTTTGTACTTCTTTTTCCATGTGGTCAGTTGTGCTTTTTAAGGATTTCTTCTCTTCAGTGAATTTTTGCATATCTTTTTTTTTTCCATTTTGTCAATTCTGGTTTTAAGGCATTCTCTTCCATGGATGTTTGTGCCTCTTTTGTCATTTGGCTTATTAAGTTTTTTAAGTTGTTATTTTCTTTAGTATTTTTTGTGCCTCCTTTACCAAGCTATTGATATTTTTTTCATTATTTTCTTGCATCATTGTCATTTCTTTTCCCACTTTTCCTTCTACCTCTCTTATTTGGTTTTTAAAATCGTTTTTGAGTGCTTCTAGGAATTACTTTTGGGCCAATTCACTTTTTTTTTTTTTGAGGCTTTGAGGTTTTGACTTTGTTGTCTTCTTCTGAGTTTGTGTTTTGATTTTGCCTGTCACCATAGCAACTTTCTATAGTCAAGTTATTTTGTTGTTGTTATTGTTGTTTGCTCATTTTTCCCAATCTATTTCTTGACTTTTAACTTTATGTTAAAGTTGAGTTCTGCTCTCAGAGTAAAGGGGATACTGTCCCAAGCTTCTGGGGTTTTCTGTGCGGCTATTTTCAGAGCTAGTGCAGGGGGTTCTGTAAGTTTTCAGTTCTTCTAAGATGTTATGATCTAAGAAGAGATATATTTACTACTCTCCTAGCCTCTGCTCTGGTCTATGAATGACCACAAGCACTCTTTTCCTTCCTGGAACGATGACCAGAGTCTCAACTCCCCTACAGCCATAAGGTTTTGTGTGCTTGTTGTCTTCCTTGCCCTGACTGTGACCCAGGATTGTGACCAGGATCTGCATTTGGGCAATACAACAGAGTTCTGCACTCATTGCCAGCAAAGGAACCACTGTAAGCTCCTTCTAGAAGTTATCTGACCGTTTTACCATCTGTGGGCTAAGAGCTCCAGAGCTACTGCTGCCAATTCAGTTGCGCCCAAGGTCTGCTGCTGTCTTGTCAGGGTGTTACCTTCACTGGACTGTGCTTCACTCTTACCTCTGTGCAACAGACATTTCTTGACAACTTTCTAAGTTATCTTGAGCTGGAACATTGTTTCACTCCTTCCTTTTATGGGTTCTGCCACTACAAAATTCATTTTGAGGCATTATTTTGAAGTGGGGGGGTGGGATTTGGGAGAATTCAGGTGAGTCCCTGACTTTTCTCTGCTACCTTGGCTCCACCTTTAGGCTCTTGATCATGGATTTCAGATAGTCCAGTAATTCCTAAATGATCTCTCCTCCATCTATTTTCCAGGTCAGTTATTTTTCACATTTTCTTCTATTTTGTCATTTTGACTTTGTTTTATTGTTTCTTGATATCTCAAGGGGTCATTAGGTCCCATTCGTCCAATTCTAATTTTTTCAATTTACTTATTTATTTGTAGTTTTCAACATTCACTTCCATAAGATTTTGAGTTCCCAATTTTCTCCTAATCTTTCCCCTCCTCCCACCCCAAGATGGTGTGCAATTTTATACATATATATATGTGTACATATATATACATATATATGTATATACACACATACATACATACATACATATATACATACACACACATATGTATACATACACACACACACATATATATATATACATATATATATATATGTATACATTCATATTGAACCTATTTTCACATTAACCATGTTGTAAAGAAGAATTAGAACCAACAGGAGAAACCATGAGAAAGAAGAAAGAAAAAAGAGAGAGAGAGAGAGAGAGAGAGAGAGCGCAAATAATGTTTTGATCTGCATTCAGACTCCATAGTTCTTTTTCTGGATTTGGATAACATGTTCCATCATGAGTCCTTTGGAGTTGTCTTGAATCTTTGCATTGTAAGAAGAGCTAAGTCTATCAAAGTTAGTCATTGCACATTGTGGCTATTACATGTACAACGTTCTCCTGATTCTGCTCACTTCACCCAGCATCAGTTTATGTAAGTCTTTCCAGGTTTTCCTGAAGTCCACTTGCTCATCATTTCTTATAGCAAAATAGTATTCCTTTACATTCATATACTACAACTTGCTCAGCCATTCCCCCATGGGCACACCCTCAATTTTTTGTCACCACAAAAAGAGCTGCTATAAATATTTTTGTACATGTAGGTCCTTTTCCCATTTGTATGATCTCTTTGGGATACAGTCTTAGAAGTGGTATTGCTGGGTCAAAGGGTATGCACACTTTTATAACCCTCCAGATCTATTTTTAAGGAATTATTTCCTTCAGTGAGCTTTTGTACATCTTTTTCTATTTAGCCAATGCTGTTTTTCAAAGAGTTCTTTTCTTCAGTGAATTTTATGCTTCTTTTACCATTAATCCAATACAATTTCTTCAGTATTTTTGTGCCTCTTTTACCAAGCTGTTAGTTATCTTTTCATAATTTTTTTTTGCGTCACTCTCATTTGTTTTCCCAATTTTTTTCTGTATCATTCTCATCTCTTTAACTCTTCCAGGAATTCTTGTTGGGCTTAGGTCCAATTAACATTTTTCTTTGCTGCTTTGGTTGTATCTTCCCTCCCCCCACATTGTTGTCTTCTTCTGAGTTTGTGTCATGGTCTTCTCTGTCACTCAGTAGGTTCTTTTTTTTTTTCAAAGGGCAATTTTTTTTTTATTTTTTGCTTATTTTCTCAGCCTATTTCTTGACTTTGAATGTTATGTTAAAGTTGAGTTCTGCTCACCTGGGGCATGAGGAGGCATCATTCTAAGCTTCAGTTTTGTGTGTGTGTGTTTGCAGAGCTAGTTCTGGGGGTCTTCATTTTGTCAGTATTTCCACGGTGATATGATCCAGGAGAGATTTGCTTTCCTTGTCTGCACTCTGGTCTCTTTGCTCAAGAAAAGCTCCTGTCCCTTTACAGCTGAAAGCACTAGTGCTCCTCTCTGCCTTGGAAGTGTGACCAGGGCCCCTACTTCCTTATGACCAACCAGAAGCACTCCTAACCAACCACGAGTGCTCCTCTCTACCTGGAACTACATCATAGAATTGCATATGGGCAACACAGTTACCAAACACTGCCAGGCCTTATACCCAGTGCCAGCAAAGGGTCACCTGTAATATCTTCTTAACCAATTGTCCAAGCTGCTGTAACAGCTTCCAAAGCTTACCACTGGTGCTGCAGCCACACATGCTCCTAGTCAGTTCCCACCCTGGTGTCAGAAATCCTGCCAATCTCCTATACTGTGTAGGCTGGAAAAAATGTCTCAGCCCAACTTTTTGTTGGCTCTCCACTCCAGAATTAGATTTGACATGTTATCTTAAAGTTGTCTGGAGGAGAATATTGGGGGAATTTGACTGGATTACTTCCCATACTCCACCATCTTGGCTTCCAGCTTCCATTTTTCTACATTCTTAAAAATATCCAAGCCTGAAAAAAATGTGCTTCTCTAAGTGTCTAATTCCCTATGATTGTCTGGCTCCTTCTCAAAACTCCAAGTTAAGAAAGAGACTCAGGCCAACCATGTCTTCATTCCCTTCCAGGATGCACTTGTAACTTTATGTTACTGTACCATGAGTCTACCATGCCCTAGCACTGTGTACCTTCATTGCTTTCCTTCCTTCTGCTTTGTTTTATCTATGTTTCTACCCCATAAAATTGTAAGCTCCTTGAGATCAGAGTCTTCTTTCTACTTCTGTTCCCAGCACTTAGCACAATGCCTGGCACATAGCAAACACTTAATAAATGCTTATTGACTTGACTTGAATCAACAGTTCACATCTGTGGAATAACTTGAGCTCTGGAAGAAGCTGACTCAATTAGCAGTTGCAATAGCTCTGAACTAGGCACTGGAATCAAAGGCTCATATAGTCAGAGACGACTAATCCAAGAATTTTCTTTTGGATCTTTCGTAAGAGCCTATTGTAAATGGACAGCAGGTCATGGGGTATAGTGGATAGAAAGCTGCATCATCTATCCAGAGATAAACTCAGGAAGCCTTGGATTTAAGTAGCACGTCTGACTTACACTGGCCTGGGTAACCCTTAACAAGGCTGTAAAACTCTCAGTGTCCTAAACAAATTTCTGAGGTTATATTTTTTAACTTTTTTAAATTACCATATTAATCATGTTATGAAAGAAGACACAGACCCAAAGAGAAAAAAAATGAAAAAAATACAGAAAGCAAAAAATAGTATGCTTGAATCTGCAATAAGACTCCATCAGTTCTTTCTCTGGAGGTAGATAGCATTTTTCATCATGAATTCTTTGGAATTGTCTTGGATCATTGTGTTGCTGAGAATAACTAAGTTATTCACAGTTGATCATCATACAGTATTGCTGTTACTGTGTACAGTGTTTTCCTGGTTCTATTCATTCACTTTGCGTCAATTCATGTAAGTCTTTCCAGGTTTTTTCCTAAATCAGCCTGTTCATTATTTCTTATAGCACAGTAGTATTCCATCACAATCATATACCACAACTTGTTCAGCCTTTCCCCAGTTGATGAGTATCCCCTCAATTTCTAATTTTTTGCCAGTACAGAAAGAGCTGCTATAAATATTTTTGTACATATAGGTCCTCACCCACACCCCCTTTGTTTTTATCTCTTTGGATATAGACGTAGTAGTGGTATTGCTGGATCAAAGAGTATGAACAGTTTTATAGCCCTTTGGTCATAGTTCCAAAATTTCTCTCCAGAATGGTTAGATCAGTTCACAAATCAACAGTGCATTAGTGTCTCAATATTCCCACATCCCCTCCAACATTTACTATTTTCTCTAAGGCTATAAGTTACAGAATAACCCTGGATCTTCAGTAATAGAGATAATTTCCTCACTGGAAGTTCACTAGACCAGTGGTATCAAATTTAAATAGAAACAAATCCCTGTGAGCTATATGTTAACTTAGAAAAGTACAAATTAACATTAACTTTTGTTCTATTATATTTTAATTTACTCTGTTAAACATTTCCAAATAACGTTCTAATTTGTTTCCAGCCAGACTTAGGAGTGTTGCTGGCTGCATGCACCTGGGCACCTGGGGTCTTCAGTAGACCAATGACATCACAGGTCTGATCCAAAAAATTGTCAACAAACTGCTATCTTAATCAGTTCTGTAGTTCTATAGGTCCCATTTACTCCTCCCTGTATCTACTGGAGCAACAAACCAGTATGCTGTGGTCTTTTAGCCAAAGGAAATTAATTCAGCTTTCTCATCTATCACTAGGAGGGAGTTTAGACCCTCAGATCCTATAAAGTGGGCCATTAACTCTTGTTAAATCTGTCCTTCCTCCCCCACATCCTCACTCATTCTCCCCAACCCTATGAATACAGTATATTTTCATTCTTTTTTCCTTAGGTCTTCCTAGGAAAGGAAATTCCCCCACCTCCTCTGGTAATCCCTTGCTCCATCACTTCACTAGCTAAGTTTTTCCACGCATTTGCCTTTAACTTCTCCTGATGCAATTGCAATCCATTTCTCTGGTTCTGTCCTTAGCAGCAATAGAGTACAGATGTATGCCCCTGAAATCCTCCACTTGCCTCTCTCAACCCTGGTTTAAGAATTTGATTTATACTATTTTCCTTTTCAGAGGGAAGCTTAGAAGTTGGTCCATGAGGAAAATCTTATATGAAATAAAACTCAATGTTACCTTCAGTGTTTCATAAAGAATTCACTTGGAAATAATTTAGGAAGACCTAGATTTGTTTTGTTTAATTAAATTAAGTCATCCAAGTTGCAGACTTTGCATTTCCTAGGACAAATGCAGCTATTACTTAAGTTATATTTTTGCTTCAATAACATTAATTCCTAAACACTCTCAACCATTTATACAAGGCAGATCAGTTAAACCAAACAGGGCCAAGTCCTCTTGACAGAAGACTATCTCAGAAAGCCCAGGGTAGAGCCAGAAAGGCTGGAGGCTTATCTACTCTAACAGTCAGCTTCTTTCCTGAATTAGGCTGAAATCCAGAGACTATTTTCCCGTGTAGTAAATGATGCCATGGTTGAACACTTGACTTGCTCAAAGTCACGCTGTCCTCCTGGCTTGCAACAAAGGCATAGTAATTATACTGTTTTGCTTATATGGCAAGTCACTGGATAATGGAGTCTCAGAGATTCCTTGCCTTCCAAGCATCCCTGGGCAGTAAATAGAAATGGAAAATAGAATTAGCTTCTTCTGGATAAAGAGGAAAGAAAAGATGTTAGAATTATATTCATACTTCACATGGCCTAACAGATAGATAGATAGATGATAGATAGAGATAGAGAGATGGATAGATAGATATAGATACAAATATAGATATAGGTGGATTTGTAGACTATAGTACAAAGAGGGCTAAGAGTGAGGAGACCAACATTTTCATCTTGGGTCTGTACCTATGGACAAGTCACTACACTTGTCTGTGTCTCATTTTCCTTATCTATAAAAGTAGACGTTTGGATTAGGTGATTCTAAAGATTCCTTCCAATTCTTACATTCTATGACAATGTTTAGATTACACTTGTGAATTCATCAATCGACCATCAGCTAGAAGTCTGATTCTTTTCTTAGGTGATATATTTGGATGCAGGTTCTTAAAAATGTCACTGTAAAATCTAGGCACAGAAGTTCAGCTTTTAGGGCAGGTATCCTTTTAGTAGATTTTGTTCCCTATAAGATTTCACTGTAATATCAGGCATCTCCACTTTATTCCCCAACTTTCAGATTTCTGAGCTTTTTCTCATATGTCCCATGGGAAAATGGGATGGGGAAAGTAATTTCAGAAGGTAGGATCCAGGGATGAAGATTTAGTTGGCCCTGCAGGACAAATTAATTATAGCTCTTCATCAGGAGTTCAATCTATGCCCTGACTTTAGGAAAATTGGTAACATAGCCAGGCACACAAAATTCAGGGCTATCACAGGAGAGAATTAATGAGACATGGGGAGACACAAGGGAAGGACACTCTGAACTTGTTCCCTGCACCTGTGCTCATCTGTTATGAGTTCCATCTTTTATACTTCCCACTATCTCCCAGCATTATATGGCTCTGCAAATGCAAAGATAAGAGAATTCATTTCTAAACACCAAAGTGAAGGTTCTACCTTTCCTTGCTCATACGTGTTACAGCAGAAAGGCTCTTTAGCATCAGTAAGAGGGTGGTGCATTCCCCAAGATACCAGATGCTGTTGCAGCTGCTCCCTTCCTAATGAAGCACCTAGGTAGTATAGTAGATAGAGGGCTGCGCATGGAGTCAGGAAGACTTAAGTTCAAATCTGGCCTCAAACACTTACCATCTGTGTGACCCTGTTCAAGTCCCTTAACCATTTTGCCTCAGTTTCTTCAACTGTAAAATGGAGATTGTAAAAGCACCTACCATCCAGGGTGGCTGTGAAGATCAAATGAGATAATATTTGTTAAAGCACTTAGCACAGTGCCTGGCTCACAGTAGGCACTTTTAAAAATTCTTGTTCTCTCCCCTTGTTACCCCTTAAGTTGCTCTATGCTAACTTATAATTACTCTGTCTACTCATCCCTGTAGCAAAACTGCGCATTGTAAAATCTTTGAGAGTAGAGATCATGGATTACCCACCCTCACTATAAAATGGTTAAAATGATGCCTTGTCCCCAATGGGTTGCCCAATAAAAGTGACGTTAATAAGTAAAGCCATAATAATAATTGACATTTCCATAGCCGTATCACTTGAGCCTCAGTGATCAAGGAACTTAAGTGGCCAGCCCATGATTGTGCATAAAATGAATATGTATATGCTATATATAATGGAGATATACATATATATATATATGTTTATATTTATATATATATATCTCACATGTATGAGATATATAGAGAGAAATTTTTAGTCAGAAATTTATAAACACTGAATAAAATTAGTATTTTCACATATATAGTAAGACAGAAAAAGAGGGTATTGTATAAAAGTGCATCTCTATTATGTATAGCTTCCTCAGAAGCTCCTTAAATATATAATCACTTTTCTTTTTAAGCAGGTAATAAATTTACATTTTAACATTCAAAACTGTCCCACCTGTCTATGATTCTTTCTTTACCTATGACCTACTGGCCTGTAAGGGTCAGAGGCAGGATTTGAATGCAAATCTTTCTCTTTCCACGTCACTGCCTCTCATGAGATGGTCAGTAAAGCATTTGATCAACCTTTGGCACCAAAAGTCCTTTGAAAAATCATCATCATTATAAACCTCTCGGAAAAGAAACCCAAAGACAACGGCAAGATCACTATTATGACAAGAGGCAGAAATTTGGGATTTGGCAAGGAATCCCTTTACAAGCTAGAGTAGAGTGAATGGTTTAATAACTGGACGGGGGACTCTTCCACAAGAATCACTCATTGCTTTTAAATAATTTAAAAGCCCTTCAAGTTTGAAAATCTTTAAAGCCATGATATACAACTGACCAATTACTTCCAGGCTACCCAGCAGAGCCCATTGCATAGACAGGCCGAGGTAATCTGAAGTGGAGTACCTCTTATATGTGATAATTCTTATGGATGAAACATAAAGCAGCTTTCAAACATGCTGAGGAAAGAATAAGCCTCCTCCAGCATTCTCAGCAGTGACCTGACTTGTAGGACCTGTATAGTGATGTGCTGGTAAGTGTTTAACAATCAGAAGCTGTCCACAAGCAAAAATGTATACACTACACACATTGATGTTTGATCTCCATTATCAACAATTTGTCCATCACGTTCTTGAGTCTAAACAACCAACAAAACAGCAAATCAAGCTCTGACTTGTAGCCCTGTTGATTTCCAGGTTTGAGTGCTAGATTCTAGAGAGATGTGGCTCCAACATACCTCTGAGATTAGCCCCAAATCGAAAACATGCTGTTCTTCTGCACTATCAAAAAACACAGCAGCAAGGTGTGTGACGGCTCACCTGCAAGGTAAGGCCTACTTGGGTAGTATGACTATCTGTAGAGATATTCATGCTTTTAGATTAGTGGGAAAGAATTTATTCATATTTTGGCCTCGGAGCAAGGAGGGAAGGGAAGTGCATATTACCCGAGATAAAAGCTCCCTACCAGAGACATTCACATTTAGTCCTAGGGTAGGGCTATGGGATCGCTATACACCTTCTACAACAAGTAAAATAATTTTTCCTTTCCAATATGCTCCACTTTCTTTTTTGGTCAGAGTCAGATTGTGCTAGTGGCCGTCATCACTGTGTAGGGATTGTTGCTTAAAGAACCAAGCACTCCAGTAGGCTTTTTGTTGTCATTGTTGTTGTTATTTTATATTTTAAGACGTGACATTTTAAGCTACCAAGATAACATGCTTACCCTTGGTGTAGGGACAATTTTTATTTTTATCTTTTTGGTCTTTCTACCCCCAGGACCTAGAACACTCCTTTGTATATAATAACAAGTGTACAATAAATACTGGCTAGATTGGATTGGTTCACCCGAAAAACACCAGAACAGAAGCAGTCACAAAAAAATATCCAGGTAATTTGACTCCTTAGAATTTCATGATGTGCCACACAGAATCCTTCTTGGCTTTTTTCGCTTTTTCCTCCTGACAATACAGTTAACTCTCCAGTGTAAGGGCTAGTTGAGGAACACCAGCCCAGAGGCCTGGGCTACTTATCTCATTTTGATCTTCACAGCCACCCTGGGTGGTAGGTGCTTTTACAATCTCCATTTTACAGTTGAAGAAACTGAGGCAAAATGGTTAAGGGACTTGAACAGGGTCACACAGATGGTAAGTGTTTGAGGCCAGATTTGAAAAGGCTGCTAGAGCTGGAGGTAGAACATCAAAACAGCCTATTGACATATGAATTATTAACTAATTCCTATCCTTAAATTCATTCATCAATTCAATTCTTCTTCATCTTCTTTTTCTATTCATTGAACTCACTGAATTTTCAGTAGAGTCCTGCAGGTTGCCACAGCCAGAATGGCAGGACAATAGATTTGTGAATCAGGAAAACAGCTGCTGTGACTAATTACAATAAGGATACCAGCTTTTCCCCCTCTTAAGCTATTGTAGCCAAACTACAAAGGCAGAAGTAGCCTAGGCCTTTGGGCTGGTGTTCCTCAACCGGCCCTTACACTGGAGAGTTAACTGTATTGTCAGGAGGAAAAAGCAAAAAAAGCCAAGAAGGATTCTGTGTGGCACATCATGCAATTCTAAGGAGTCAAGTTACCTGGATTTTTTTTGTGACTGCTTCTGTTCTGGTGTTTTTCGGTGAACCAATCCAATCTAGCCAGTATTTATTGTACACTTGCTATTATATACAAAGAAGTGTTCTAGGTCCTGGGGGTAGAAAGACCAAAAAGATAAAAATACAAATGGTCTCTACACCAAGTGAGCTTACATCTGTGAGAACTGTATACAATTGGCTGCACCATACCCTTCAAAAGGTCTTAAGACATAAAATAAACCAAAGGGCCCTCCTATGTCACCCAGTGACTGAATACTTAACAAGATGAGCTGAATCCTCCATTTTTCTCAGGAATGCCTATATCAGAGGCCATAAAACCCTTACCGTCAGAGGTCATGAAACCCTGATATAATATTCATCAAAAACCTCATCACAATAGTTCTTGTTAATACCATTGCTAACTTATTCTGATAACTAAATTGTTGCCACCTAAAATGTGTCAAGTGACAGCTAGGTAGTGCAGTAGATAGAGTACCAGGCCTGCAATCAGGAAGACTTGAGTTGATATCTAGCCTCAGATACTTACTAGCTGTATGACATTGGGCAAGCCACTTAACCCTATTTGCCTCCGTTTCCTCATCTGTAAAATGATCCGGAGAAGGAAATGACAAACCGCTCCAGCATCTTTACCAAACAGAGTCACAAAGAGCTGGATATAACAAACAACTGAACAACAACAGAAATGTATCAAACAAATAGGAAATATAAATTCCATTGACAGGATAGCCTTTATAAAGGGAGGCTGTCTCTGTAATAAATTATACCATGGCACAATGACTAGAGTGTTGGGTATAATTCGTAAGACTTATATTGAAATCCCAAACTCTTACTAGTTGTATTACCCTAAGTAAGTCACTTAACCTCCCCAGGCTTAGTTTCCTTACCTACAAAAGAAGAGGTTGGATATATGACTTCCCAGGCCCTTTCCTACTCCAGCTCTGATCCTGTCATCTTCCCTCAGTCTTAGTTTCTTCATCTGTAAAATTAGAATAATAATAGTGCTTATCTTACGGGATTTTTGTGAAAATCAGATGAGGTAATGTATACAAAGCACTTTGCAAGTCATAAAGTGACATACAAATGTTTATTTTTGTTACTATTATTATTCTTCATATCATTAACTTGTCCCTTCACTAATCAGGAATTCCATCTCCGAAGTTCAATTTCCCAATGACAGGGCTTATCTTGCAAAAGAAAAAGTTGAAGAACAAACATGGAGACAAGCAAAACACATTTTTCTTTCCTCTCACTAAATGTTTAATTACCCTAAGTCAATTTCTCAAATGAAAGATTCAAAACCTTCTAATAAAATTTATTTATTATCCAGGTATATAAAATATTCACACACAGAGATGAATAGCAACAAGTACATTAAAGCACTAAAATGCAGATTTTTTATTTTTTTTTATCACTCTCCTTTCAAAAGGAGATTTTCTGTCTAATTATTTCCATTTCGCCTATCACCAGTATCTTGGTGCTTTGACAAATGCATTCACTTAAAGGCAAAACATATGTGCCAAGAAAATTGCAGTTACTGTCAAGTTTGAGGTAATCCGTAAGTTTACACTTTTCTACTAAGAGCCCAGAGTATGAAGAAGTCGTGATGAGTCCAGGGTCTCAGATTAAAACTGTGATCCCCCAGGGCAATGTCTGGCAATCCTCCTTGCCAATACTCCCTTACATAATGTTAAAGCCATCTTCAGCACACAGGTGTTTCGAATCCCTCACCTTTCAATAGCATGATAGAGTGGACTGTTTTGGCTTTGGTTCAAGAAGAGCAAGGTTCAAATCTCACCTCTAATAGTTCCTAGCTGTGTGACCAGGGGCAACATAGAATCTCTCTGACCTTGCTTCTGCGTCTACAAAACAGGGAGAACAATATCCCTGTAGCATAGGTTTGCATAGATGAATAGATTCAGAGCTGGGAGGAAATGTAAGGGCTATTGAATCCAGCTCCCTCAGTGTCAGAGAAGGGAAACTAAAACCCAGAGGTTGGTGAATGGACAGTGTCACAAGGTCACACAAGTAATCTATCTGAGGCAGGATTTGAACAAGAGCCCTCCAACTTTCAGTGCTCTCTCCACAGTATCAGGCTGCCTCTCCAGGAGAGATGAAAAGCCCTTGGTAAACTTTAAAGTGCTATGCAAGTGTGTGTTATGATCCACAGTGGAAAGGGCTACTCAGATGGCCTTTTCCACTGGTGAATATGTCTATTGTCACTTTAATGAAGAAGAATTTATTTCTGTTCCAACTTCAAAGTGGATAAGAAAGTGCTGTAACATGACCCAAGAAGGCCTCTGCAGTGGGGACATAGTTATCTTCTGCTTGGCTAGGGCTATGAGCCTATTGTGGGCCTTCGGCAAATCCTGGCATCTTCACCTTTCTTTTTGCTGCCTCCAATGCAGTGAAAACTTAGACACTTTTTTTCAGATGAAAGGCATTATAAATCCACAGCAAATAAACTAGCCAGAGATTAATACCAATGGCAACAATATAACAACAGCAGACATAAAACAATACAGCTGGAAACCACCATAAACAGCGGAAACTGAGCTCTGCAGAGCACACCACTAGTCAGTTCATAAAAGACTGAATGCTGTCAGCCCAGCCACATGAGGACAATCAAACTGACTTTCCCAGACAGGCATGGCAGTTCATTGATCAGTCAGGTCACTTCAGACAGTATTGGCAAAGGGAAATATAATCCCTCTCTATGGACCAGAAGGGAAACCAAACTGGATTGTTTGCCATTCCCCAAACTTGATACTGCACCCCTCACTCGGAGCATTCCTGTAGCCATTTGGCATGCCAGAAAAGTTTCTTCCATCTCTGCCTCTAGGAATCCTTCTTTTCCTACAAGGCTGGACTCTTAATACCTTCTCTATGAAGTCTTCCCATTTGGCAAGCTCATCTCAAACAAAACTGCTGATGTCCTCTCACTCCATTGCTTGTGTCTGCATCGCAAACTACCTTGTTGTTTTGTATCTACTTATATGTGTTCCTATCTCCCCCAATGAAATATAAACTTCCTGAGGGCAGAGACTGTCTCACTTTTGTCCTTGTATCCCCAGTGCCTGGCACATAGTATGCAAGTAATAAGCGCTGACTGGCTGATTGATTGGTAGTGCTTTCTCCCTCCTCAAATTTCTTAGTACCAGGAGGTATTTCTTAGTATAATGAGGTATATCCCAAGCGTACGTAAATTCCCTGATGTCAAGAGACTTTTTCATTTGTGTTTTTGTATCCTCAACACCTAAAACACAGTCAGTCTTTAAGAAAGGTTTGTTAGATTGGAATAGTTTGACTTGGATTAGATTAAATTAAACTGGATTCGATTGGCTATTGAAAGTTGGAAGGAGGCAGAAATTAGATATACAGGCTTGTAGTAAAAATTGGGAAATCTTGTCAGATAATTCTAGTAAGTAGATCATTAGGTACTGAACCACTCAGTGAATTCAAAACCCATTGCTGAAGTCTGTCAGGGCTAGATGAAGCTAGTTGGGATGTGTAAGGATCAAAATGGTACAACAGAGTAGAATTGAATGGGTTTCAGTGGGGTATGCATGTACTAGATTATCAGATCACAAATTCAAATCTGAAAAAAAGACTGTTTCCTTCTTTTATTTTTTTAGTTGGGATTAGGATTAAATAGTCACTTCTTTGGGCCGCTAGGTGGCGCCATAGTGCAGAGAGTGTGGGGTTTGGAGTCAGGAAGACTCTCCTCCTGAGTTCAAATCTATCCTCAGATATGTACAGCTGTGTGATCCTGGGCAAGTCACTTAACCCTTTTCGCCTCAGTTTCCTCATCTGTAAAATGAAGTGGAGAAGGAAATGACAAACCTCTCCAGTATCTTTGCCAAGAAAACCCCAAATGGGGTCAGAAAGAGTTGGACATGACCGAACAACAGCAAAAGCTGCTTCTTTGGCTTTCTATTTCCCGGGTACATACTAAAAACTATGGTAAACCAAGAGCCTGCCACATTGTCGCTCCTCGACCTCAATTTCCATTGCTGCTTCCCTGACAGTGATTTCATCAGGTAGTTTTACTATACCAGCTGCACTGCATTGCCTGGCAAATTTCAGTGATGTTTGCTGCAACAAGGTCACGGTCCCAGCTGTTGGTGTCACTTCTCCATCTCCTTTAATTCCCACCCTCCTTAAAATGGGGAAAAGCTGCTTAAGTGCAGCTATATGCTCTCCCTCCTGTTTTCCACCTGCTGTTGCAGGACATTTTCAACAGCAGACTCACTCTTTAAAATGGAAGGACATGCAGCCCGATAATTAAATTTGCAGATGAGGCTAAACTAAAAGGCGTTGCAAAACCACTGAGGAGAAGGAGGAAACATAAAGGGACCAAGAGAGCTTAGAAATATGGGCAGGAAATGAGCGAATGAGTTTCATCATGGAGTACTGAAAACTAATACAGCTGGAGGAAAGGAACCAGAAAGTGAACTATTTCATTTTCTAAGGAGAAACCTGGAAATCAGCAAGGCCAGAGAGAAGGGAGGGGGAAAGGAAAAACAGGAAGGTGATATTGGACACTTAGACAGACTCATGGAGCAATGAGGCAGAAGGAAAAAAAAAAGACAAAGTTTATTAGTTGGGTATTAAGAGGCCCCAGCTGCTTGAGGCTGCATGGATATCTTTGCAGAAGGGTGGCACTTGGGACTGCATGCTCATTTTCAGGAGCTTCATTAATGGAATGAAATAGAGGAAGGGTTAGGGTTAGGAACAAAAACAAACCAAGTCCAGAAGTGTTGAATTACTAAGAAAGGGATTGAGATGGAGATAGATCATTGCACCAAGCAGCATAAGTGTTTGAAAGACACAAAATATAAAGAGGAAAGTCATGTGTCCACGTGGTAATGGACAAAATTAGTTAGGAACAAAAAAACCAATAAAATGCTGGTTAGGAAATCTGACAAGTAATTACAATTGGGTTAACAACTATGGCATAACCTTTCAAGAGAGTTTCTTTTTGCTCTGTTTCTTTCTTTTAACCCAGATCTGTGATTTCACCAGTGAAGAGAATTCTTGGTATGGAAACTTCTTGCACTGAGACAGATGAGTATCTCTATGCTTATATGCAGATAGCATCTACACTTTGCGATCTTAGAGAGTTGTCCCGGGCACCAAGAGCTCAAGCAACTTGCCTGGAGGCCCACAGCTAGTAGAATATATCAGATACAGTACTGTAATTCAGATCTTCCTGACTCTGAGGCTAGCTCTCCATCTGCTGCCTCTAGGATTTGTTATGGTGTAATGGGGAAAGCATTAGACCTAGAATCAGTAAAAAGCGACGGGTTTAAAGTCCCATCTTCATGACTCACTATCTCTGTGACTTCAGGTAAATCACAGTTCTTCTAACCCTTTTTTATCATTTGTAAAATGAAGGTTCATCTAGAGGATCTCTCAAGCTTCCTTGGAGCTCAAAGACTCTACAATTCTTTGTATCATTACTGGAAACATATCAATAACCAGGACCAAGTATTATGTCCATCAACAGCTGGAAAAAAAGAAGCAGTGATCAAAAAAGCTTTGCCTTCTGTTAAGGAAAACTAATCCCTGTTACAAGGGGCAAGGGGGCAGTGAGAGCTACCACACTGAGGTGGAAGGGTAGAAAGGAAGTTCCTAACCCCCGTTGTGGGGGGAACATTGGTAAATATTAGTTCTATTACAAAAGGCTTACTAAACTCAATAGCTTAGAGGAACAATATAGATATAACCTACCTAGATTTTTAGCAAGGGTTTGATAACACCTCTTATGTTACTCTTGTGGAAAAGTTAGAGAGATGTGACTAATTGACAGTATAGATTTTTTTTTTTGGCGAGCCAATTGGGGTTAAGTGACTTGCTGGTAAGTGTCAAGTGTCTGAGGCCGAATTTGAACTCAGGTCCTCCTGACTCTAGGACCAGTGCTCTATCCACTGTGCCACTTAGCTGCCCCTAGATAGTATAGATTGATGGCTAATATGGAAATATGTTTTGTATGACTGTACATTTATATTCTATATTAAACTGCTTGCCTTCTCAAGGAGGGAGGGAGAGAGAGAATTTGGAATTCAAAATGTCTAAAACTGGATGGTAAAAATTGTTTTTACTTGTAACTGGAAAAGAATAAAATATTTGTAAAAATTTACTCTAGCATAGGTTGATGGATTTGGAACTAAATGTATGGTCAGACGAAAGGAGTGGCCAATGATAGTTTGATGTCTCCTTGGAGTATTGTGTCCAGTTCTGGGTACCACACTCCAGGAAGAACACTGATAAGCTGGAAGACCCCAAGGGTAGGACCAGAATAATGAAGGGACTTGAGTTCATACTACCAGATTATTTAAAGCAACTGGGTGTATTTGGCCAGCAAAAGAGGGGGGACATCATCTTACAAGATCAACTCACACCTCCACAGTCCCTACCACCTTTAGTACCCTTCTCTCTGATCAGAGACGGTGGAGACGGAGAGCTCCTCCCAGAACCTTTATTTGAGGAGGGTGTCCACGTCAGCTGTCTCTTCATTTCCCATCTGGCTGAACTCCTCTGAATTTCACCATGAGGTTCTCATGGCAGGTACCCGGCCTCCTCTCTTTTATCAGGTTCCATTTGTGTGTTCTCCTCCTCCATTAGACAGCTAGCTCCTTGAGGATGAAGACTTTCTTTGTCTTCTTCTTTCATTTTTTGTTGTTTTTTTTTTTTAATTCTCAGTGCTTAGCACAGTGCATGGCACATATTAGGCACTCCACAAATGTTTATTGACTGGTTGGCATAATTATTATCTTCAAGTATTTGAAAGACATAGAAGATGGATTAGATTATCTTTTTCTACTTGATCCCAAAAGGCAAAACTAGGAACAACAGGTAGAAGTAGCAAAGTCACTGAGGCTTCATGTCATGAAAAACTACTTTACAATTAGAGTTTTCCAGAAGAGAAACAGGATACTTCAGGAAAGTCGTTCAGTAAAGGCAGCTAGGTCACACAGGAAGTAAATGGCCAGGCCAGAATTTAGGATGTCAGTCAGGCAGCAGAGTGGATAGTGCATTTGATTTGAGGTCAAGAAGATCTGAGTTCAAATCCTGCCTCAGAAACTTACTAGCTTATATGACCCTGAGAAAGTCACTTTACCTCTGTCTGCTTCAGTTCCTTCAACTGAAAAACATAGATAGTAAAAGCACCCACAGCTAGGTGCCAATTAGTGGCAAGAATGAATTCCCTGAGGGGCAGCTAGGTGGCACCGTGGACAAAACACCTGCCCTGGAGTCAGGAGGATCTGAATTCAAATCTGGCCTCAGACACTTGACACTTACTAGCTGTGTGACCCTGGGCAAGTTACTTAACCCCGCTGCCTAGCCCCAAAAAATAAAAAGAATGAATTCCCTGTAGTGGTTGCATATATTCCAATTAACACTATTTGAGTTATAATTACGTAAAATATTGTATTGGTTCTAGCCCAGTGAGAACACACGGTGGGAATTCAAATGATGCAACTACTTTAGAGGATTCATTATTAGCACTAATAAGGACTTAGCTAGACTTCACAGCGTTGTTGTGTGGACCAAGTGACATAACAAACATATCTAAAGCACTTTGTAGGTATTAAAGCTCCCTATAAATGTTAGTTATTATTATTGTTGCTAGCTGATTCTCTCCCCTGGAAGTCATCCAGAAGAAGCCAGAGAACCACTTGAGTATGTTCGAGGAGTCATAGTCAGGATGGATTGGCCTAGATGGTCTCTGAGGGCCCTTCTGACTCTGCGATCCTGTGATTCTGCCATTTTGACAGAGCTGACTAATAAATGCAATGGGAAAACTAGTCAATTCAGTGGAAAGTTGTTCAACATTTCATATTTTCAGTCTATTCATCTAGCTGAAGTAGGCAGACCTGTGGACACAAGAAGAGTTAAGGTTGGACAGCTACAACCAAGCCCTGCAGCCCCCTGCTTTCAGTCAGCTCAGAATGACTACTAGACTCTATTTATGGAAGATCTGCAGCCCTTGGGCCATACAGTGCATGCATAGAGCTGCCTCATGGCCTCCTGGTATACCTGCTCTGGAAAGATATGGATCCCTTTGATGAAAACCATGGGTGCTATTCTTAACTATGAAGACAGCATAGCCTCTTCTTCCCAAATTTCTATAGGCATCACATGAGATGGCTTATTCCTTATTCAATGGAGTTGACGCCATTTTTTGAGACAAATTGATGAATTTGTCAGTAAGTATTTGTGATGGCTTCTAATGAGCCTGGCACTATAGAAGAAGCCAAAAAAAGTCTAAAAACAAAGTCTCTCCCCTTGCCAAATGGAAAATCTTATTAGGGAGACATATACCATTTTGCCTTCCACATCATGGGGTTAGGAGCCCAGAGCCCCTGCAATCAGGAAAATCTGCATAAAATTCTTTGGCCTTCTCTTCATACCAGAGAAGAAGTCTGAATTATTATGGTATTAAAAGAAAAAATATGTTGATGTTGTACAATGCTATATATATTTTACGCATTTCTGAGTTTCTAAACTTTTTTCTGTGTCATCTGCTGGCTTTTGGATGTTATCTGCAGCTTCTGCAAAACTCACAAAAAGTTCTCATTTAATTTCTTACTCCAACCCACAAAGTATCAAAACAGAGATGGGGAAAGTCACAGTATGAAAAGGATAACTGAATACACACAGACACACACACACACTCATGCACGCATACATGTATACACACAAACGAGCATATCTAGAAACACAGAGAACAACTAAAGAACTCCACAAAGGTAGCATGAAATCAAGCACTAAACTACACGACGTGCCGATTCTTAAAGGCAGTTATACAGACAAAGGCGAAACATTCAGCCTGCAAACATTTCCTGTTGCTGTTGTTGTGTCCTTTTTTCAACCATGCCTGACTTTTGGTAACCCCTTTTGGGGTTTTCTTGGCAAAGATACTGGAATGGTTTGCCATTTCCTTTTCCAGCTCATTTTACAGATGAGGAAACTGAGGCAAACAGGGTTAAGTGACTTGCCCAGGGTCATATAGCTAGCAAGCATCTGAGGTCAGATTTGAACTCATGAACTTGACTCCAGGCCCAGCATGCTAACCACTGCACCACCAAACTGCTTTAACCATTTCTTACCACACCTCAAACACCAGTAAACAGAACCAGGCTTATCCCTCTTGTCCAGGTTTTCATCAGACCAATGAGATCATCATCCTCTCTTTATCCTGCTCCCTCATATCCTGCGCTCTGCTTCTCCCACCCCCAAACTCAGTAACAATCTTTTATTTATTTATTTTGCTAGGCAATGGGGTTAAGTGACGTGCCCAGGGTCACACAACTAGTAAGTATTATGTATCTGAGGTCAGATTTGAACTCAGGTCCTCCTGAATCCGGGGCCGGTGCTATATGCACTGTGCCACCTAGCTGCTCCCCTCAGTAACAATCTTACGAGCATCTAGTGAGCATCTACTGTATTCAAGGCACTATGCTGGCTGCTGACACTTCCTATTCCAGTGTGCTGGAATAGAAAGTATTGTATTGAAAATCAAAAGATCTAGGTTCAGATCATGACTCTGGCACTGAGTACCTATGTCACCCTGAGCAAGCTCTCTATCCTCTTTAAATCTCAGTTTCCTCATCCCTGAAATGAAGGGGTTGGACTAAATGAGCTCTCAGGTTGATTCCAGCACTTGAATTATTATTCTCCTGCAACTGTCACACCTCCCTCCAATCACCAAGCTGGGTGCTCCTGTTCCCCTTCCTCCATTTGACACAAGACTATCCCTCTCACCTTGCTGGTCTCTGCTTTTCTTCTTTTGCGCTTAAGAGACAGGAGATTTCTACCTTCAAACATTATCAGCTGCCTCATAGGTGTCCACATACCTTCATTGTTGTGGCCTTATGCAATTTGTTGTGCTGATCAGATTACAGCATACTGAACTGCCAACTCTTGCCCAACACACCCCTTGGACAGGGGCATTTCCTGAGCAGACGGTCCACAGGAGGTCTTCGCTTTTACCCATCAGGAGGCAATTATTAACGTTCTGTAAGAAAGTGATAAGAGTCCTAAACTCACCAGGCTGATACCAATGTAAACAGAGGCCAGACTAGCACAAACACACAGGGAGTGTGCCACGCATATTCTGGGCCTGTTTTCATGATAGACTTAGAATCATAGACTTAGAGCTGAAGTCTGGACATTTAAGGTCATGTAGTTCAACTTCCTCATTTGACATAAGAGAAAATTAGGCCCCAAAAGGGATAGTAACTTGTCCAAGACCACACAATTGTTATTGTTGTTCAGTTGTTTCAGTAGCATCCAATTCTTTGTGACCCCATTTGAAGTTTCCATGGCCAAGATACTAGAGTGATTTGCCATTTCCTTCTCCGGCTCATTTTACAGATGAGGAAACTGAGACAAATGGTTAAGTGACTTGTCTAGGGTCACGCAACTAGTAAATGTCAGAGGCCAGATTTGAACTTAGAAAGATGAGTCTTCCTGACTCCAGGCCTGCCACTCTATCCACTGTGCCTCTTAGCTGTCCCCCAAAGACACACAGGTAGCAAATTAAAGAATCAGAATTTAAACTCAAGTCCAAATCCAAATTCAAAACTATTTTGATTATGTGACGCAGTGAAATAAAGTGTGCTGACAGAGTCAGAGTGAGGGAAGTAGGGTCAGGAGTACAGGAAAATGAGATGACATTGAGGGTAACAGTGATGGCAATGACAACAATGCATGTCTATTGTGCTTTATGGTTTACTAAGCACTTTCCTCACAATAATCCTGCAATGGAGCTAGGTTTGCTATTATTCCCATTTTACAGATGAAGAAAAATGATGTGGAAGAGAATTTGTTAAGCTAATATTCCAAGGTCACATATATTGTAAGCATCGGCTCAAACCCTGAGCTTCTCACTCTAGGACCGGGGCTCTTTCTACTAGAACAGGGTGCCCCTGACAGTCCTCACCCAATGTTGTGGAACCAAATATGATAATCCCCTTCAGTACCTTCTGGTTCTACCTCTGCCAATGGGAGAGTAGAGCCTTGGGGTGGGGGGCTGCAGAAACTTCAAGGTTCTCCTCCACCTTGGTCCCCAACTTGTGTGAAATGATCAGTCACTCAGTCAACAAATGCTATGAAGTAATTAATATGTGCCAAGCATTAAGCTGAGCATGATATATCCCTAGAAAGACAAAAACAGTAGTTATCATTACTTTCTAATAGGTGAAATATTACATGTATGTGTGTGTATACACATATATAGATATATCTATAGGTGGATGGATGGATAGATAGGTATAGATATAGATAGATAGATATAAAATAGATGGAAGACATGGTTCCAGCTCTTTAAGGACTAATGGATAGATGACAGATAGAAAGATAGATAGATATAGATATAGATATAAAATAGGTTCCAGCCCTTTAAGAACTAATAGATAGATGACAGATAGAAAGATAGATAGATAGATAGACAGATAGATAGATAGATAGATAGATATAGATATAGATATAGATATAGATATAGATATAGATATAGATATAGATATAGATATAGATATAGATATAGATATAGATATAGATATAGATATAGATATAGATATAGATATAGATATAGATATAGATAGAAAATAGATAGGAAACATGGTTCCAGCCCTTTAAGAACTAATAAATAGATGATAGATAGATATAGATACAGATATAAAATAGATGGAAGACATGGTTCCAGCCCTTTACAAACTAATAGATAGATGATAGATAGATAGATAGATGGATAGATACATAGATAGATACATAGATAGACATAGATATAGATAAAAAATAGATGGAAAACATAGTTCCAGACCTTTACAAACTAATAGATAAATGATAGATAGATAGACAGACAGACAGACACACAGGTAGATAGATAGATAGATAGGTAGATAGATAAATAGATAGACATAGATATAGATAAAAATAGATGGAAAACATGGTTCCAGACCTTTACAAACTAATAGATAAATGATAGATAGATAGATAGATAGATAGATAGATAGATAGATAGATAGAAAAAACAGACATAGATATAGTTAAAAATAGATGGAAAACATGGTTCCAGCCCTTTAAGAACTAATAGATGGATGATAGATAAAAAGATTGAAAGACAGAAAAACTACATAGATAGATAGATACATAGACAGACAGACAGATAATTATGACAGGCCCTACAGAATGAAAATAATTTAGAGAAGGTAAAAAATCAAGCAGGATGGATTCTATTTTGAGCAGATATTTGGGGTTTGTTTTTGGTTTTTTTTTTTTAGGCAATTGGGGTTAAGTGACTTGACCAGGGTCACACAGCTAGTGTCAAGTGTTTAGTGTGAGGTCAGATTTGAACTCAGGTCCTCCTGACTCTAGGACCAGTGCTCTATCCACTGCGCCACCTAGCTGCCCCTTTGAGCAGATATTTGGCAAAGTGGATGGAAGACCCAAGTCCTCCCTCCAGCATTTACTAGCTGTATGTTCCTGGGCAAGTCATTTAGCCACTAGTTTCATCATCAGTATAAAGGGCATAGTAATAGCATCTCCATTTCAAGATTGTTGTGGGGATTGAATGACATATTTGTAAAGTATTTTGCAAACCATAAAACACGACAGAGAAGCTAGCCACGATTTTGGAGAATGTGCAAAGCTGCCATAATCCCACAAGTTCATCTCTTCAAAACTAGTATTGTTCAGTGATGCAACATAGTTGGGAATTATAGGATACTACTATTTTATAAAGACCAATATTGTAAGTAATCCAGTAGGCAATGGAAAGACACATAATGGCTGCAAGTAACCTATTGCCAACAATGATTGACTGCAGCATGTCATTGGGACATGCAGAAATAAAAGATTAATAGACAGGCTAGATGCTACATTGTTATCTCTGCCACGCTAAAGGAACCCTAGGAAAGGACTCTAACCAATTGAGTGGATCCTTGATGAAGGGTTTATGGGGGAAAATTATAAAAATATTGAAACATAAAACGAGGAGTAGAGGGGTTGCAATCCGCACCAGGGGAGGGAGTTCCCAAGCTGATGTAATGTAAAGTATCAAAGTACAAGGTTCTAAGTTCTTTTTACATAGGCATTACTTTATATACTGTTGTTTGCCCATAGAAAAGCTGGTAACAGAACAATGTGTTTGCTTCATTTTAATCAATCAACAAGCAATTATTGAGATTCTACTATGTGCCAAGCCCAGCACAGGATGCTGAGGATAAGGAGACAAAAATGGATCAATTCCTTCCCTCGGGGAGATTACTTGATCTATTTTTAAGAAGACAAGGCCAGAAAAAATATCCTCCACCACCCACTACAGCCCAGTTCATCAGGAAAAGGGAATATGCTCCTCTTATTGATGATTGTGGGTAGAGGGGAGGTAGAGTGAAAGACAAAAAGTCTGTGACTCTGAGTTTTAAATTTAGTCCACTCAAGATCCTTACTTGGGCCTGCGGCACTATTTAAAAACAGAAGCGTGTCTGCTGTAGTATTACATACATGTCATCCTAAACTACAGCTGCTCCAGAAAAGCAAAGACTGCTTTAGAAAAACCTGGTGATTTCTGGAATTTCCCTAAATACAACCTAAAAAAATTTCCAGTGGGAACCTGTGCCTTTCCAGGCTCCACTACTTAAGAATGTAAATTATTTACTTGTTTGGTGTTGATATGTTTTTATTATATCTTGTTACTGCCAATAGGGATTGCACTGCATTTTTCCTATGGAGATACATTTTAATAAACTGTAAAAATTTTCAACCCTCAATTATTCATAGTTGCACCGGGAATACTTAAGATTCTCTTCACCAGAAAAGATGGAAAGAATATATGCAGAGGCATATGCATATGTTTCATTGCCTGGGGGAGTATGATGCACTGGGCTTTCTGATTTGCATAGTCTGAGAGGTTGCTGCATCAGATGCCTTAACCTGGGTCTTAAGCTGGTTTCAGCAAGTTTGGGTTTTGGAATATTGAAAAAAAGTGGAATGTTTCTGAAATGTAACATGATGAAAGAGGGTTCAGAAGAATTCTGCTTTGCAAGCTTCTTCTTTCAAGTAGGAAAGAGTGGCAACATGGCGAATAGATAGAGTCTGGATTTGGGAGTCAGTGAAATATATACGTAAGTCTTTCCTCTGACTAATACTATCCGTATTGCTCTGGGAAGGTCACTTGACCTCTTGGTGACATGAGACAACTCTCTAAGACTCTCATTTATGGAAGAGTTGCTGGTCTGCATCAGTGGAAGAATTTTCCACATCAGGAAGTCACAATGAAATCACAGGTCTACACAGCAACACCCTACTTCCACCACACAGGAAGGAAGGAAGGAAGGAAGGAAGGAAGGAAGGAAGGAAGGAAGGAAGGAAGGAAGGAAGGCAGGCAGGCAGGCAGGAAGGAAGGAAGGAAGGAAGGAAGGAAGGAAGGAAGGAAGGACCAATGAAATACAGTGACTACTTTGATCCTATTTTGGTAGACATTTTATAAAGGGCATGAGGAAGAGACCTAAACTTCATTAAACCTAAAGAGATACAGTAATTGGAATGGAAACCTAAGATCCTGCAATTAATGTTTAAATTACTCTTTAAATAATAATTTTAGAATCCTAGTGATTTTGTGATAAGCAGAATTTTTAAATATAGGAATTTGTTAAATTATAGAGCCTATAAAAACCTTAGAAGATCATCAGGTCATGAGCCCTAATAAACATTGTCCTAAATCATTCCAAATAATATAAAAATACTATCCCTAGCACTGACATAGCACTTTAAAGTTTGCAAAGCGTTTTACATACAATATCTCATTTGAGCTTCACAAAATACTTATGAAGTAGGTATAACAGATATTACTTTACAGAATGAGAAAAATGAGTCTCAGAAGAGATTGTCAGTCACCTGTGGTCTCACAGCTAGCATATGTCAGAGGCAGAATTTAAACCCAAGTCTTCCTGACTCTGGGTCCAGCACTCTACTCATTATGTCAAATGACCTTTACCTGGGTTTCTTCTAATAAAGAACCCTAGAGGGAAAAAAAAATGTCATAAACTCCTTCAGTAAAACCTTTCCAAAGCTGCAGACCAGTTTATTGTGTTAAGTGAGAAAACGGACTCAGATCCCTTTCAGCTTCAAGATTCTAAATGTTATTTCATAAAGATAGGATTCATATGTTATTTAGAGGGGTTCATATGACTATGAAATTGAAGGGCAGGAGATGAAACACTAGACCACCACCACTGGGCACTCTAACTCAAAAGTGAGTTAGTCATTAAATAGTGTTGGGTTTTTTTGGTTTGGGGGAGGTTTGGGGGGGTTGGGTTTTTTGTTGTGTGTGTGTTTTTGTTTGTTTGTTTGTTTTTTACCAAAGATATACCAAATAAGAAGTTAGACCAAATTTTTTACACAGTTTGACTAATATGGACCACTGAATTCATATATCAACCACTTGCAGCTGGTTTGGAGGAGGAACAAATATTATTTCCCTGATGAAGAAAATAGCTATAGAGAAAAGACAGCCCCTTCCCCACGAGATGGCAAATTCTTTTTTGGTTACCAGGATACACTCTCCTGAACCCAGGTGTTTGCATCCCAACCTGCTGTGTGCTAATCCTTCCAAAGAAACTGTCCTATGGTGCTCCAGCTTGCCAGGTCTGAAAGACCTGGAAACAATTTCTCACTGTAGACTTGTCCAGGGAATGGCTTCAGAGAACATTCAGTCATGGGAACCAGAGCCATGGCACATGGCAGAGGAGATCAAGGAATGCCCCATATTTACAAAGCCAAATGAGGGTCCAAAATCTTTCTCCAAAGCAGAAGGGGTAAAATTCTAATCTGCCTTTGTCATTCTATAGCTTGCTGCAAGGCAAGTATGTCCTTCCAAAATTAAATATTACTATTTCCCCCACTGAACCTATATTTAACTTTAATTTCTGATCAAACTCACTGTCTGTGGAATGACAGAAAACTCATTATTACTCTGTGAAAAGCATTTCTCTTGATGACATGTACCTGGGAGAGAGAGTAAGAAAGAAAGAGTTATATGGAAATCACAGGCTTGTTCAATTTTAGGCAAGTCTTGTGTGCATCTCAGAGATCTGTGATTTATTAATATATGCAAAATGATTCCATAACTTAATATATGAATATTTAGCTGAAAAATTACTGTAGCCACATAGCACCATTTACAAATGAACAAACTGATTAAATGAGGAATCGATATGTGCTTTTTCCAGAATTTGAAACAAAGTCTGAATCAGATATTTTTAAGCTTCCTCTTATGCCACATTTTAAACCTGTTGCCAAAATGTTCTGCCCTCCCTTTTCAATACACAGCACGCAGAGGCATTTGACATGAAGGATGACTTTGTTTTCCCATACTCAGAGCTTGGGCTCTCCGGGGCCCTGACACCTCAGTCCGAATTATCCTCAAAGAGAAAGTATCCTAAGCAGAGTGGAAATCCTCCATAACCCTGCTCCTGGGTCACTAGCATCTGTTTTGCAGTCTAGCTGTATAATGCCAGTCTATATTACATGCAGCTGTTCCATTCCAGGGACATGACTTGATCCACAACATGTATGAATCTATTCAATAATAAAACAAATATAATGAGATTCTACTGGATTTGAACACAAACTGGAAGCCTAAAAATTATGCTTATACTCATAAAATCTCATTCTTATGATCTCACCTTTATATTCTTCCTGTCATCTTTTTTTTCCTGCCATCCTCTCTCTGCTTCCATCATATATCTCCATTCTTATGTTATTGTTGTTGTTGAGTTGTTTTAATCATGTCCAACTCTTCATGACCCCTTTTGGAGGTTTTCTTTGCAAAGATACTAGAGTGGTTTCCTTCTCCAGGTTATTTTATAGATGACAAAATTGAGGCAGAGTTAAGTGACTTGCCCAGGGTCACACAGCTAATAAGTACCTGAGGTTTCATTTGAACTCATGAAGATGAGTCTTCCCCATTCCAAGCCCAGTGCTCTATTCACTGCACCACCTAGCTGCTAGACTCTAATCTTACTTTTCCTCTGGCTTTCTTCCAGCCTCAAGCTGCCATACTTACCATCATTCCTTTCCAATAAGCCTCACTGCTCACCTTTTATAACAACTTCACTTAGTCTCTTTGTTATGTTCCAAGCTTTCATGCCAGCACTTATTCAAGCCCTGGAGGCTCAGATTGCCAGTGACTTGTGTGGCTCTTCTTCCTTAGGACCTGGGTTCTCAGAGCAGTCACTCCATCCCCAACTTGCTGACCAAGTTTAGGGGAAATCTATTTCATCTACATAAAATTGTTCTTCTTCATCTGTTTCATTGCCTGGAACTAAAGAGTAGTCATTAGTGACTCTATAACAACTTGGAGGTTGGTTTCTAGTGGAACACCCCAGGGATCTGAGCTTGGTCCTGGACTATTTAACATTTTATCAATGATCTGCATAAATGTATAGGAGGTAAGCATACTTAAAAAACTTACTGACATAAAAAGCTGGTAGGGATGGCTAAAATTTTGGATGACAGGGTAAGGATATAAAGAGATCTTGGCAGGCTAGAATGTTGTTGAGTCAGATTTTATGAGATGAAATTCAAATTTAATGAGATGAAAATAGATGCAAAGCCTTATACTCGGGTTCAAAAAAATATTCAAAAGAGATAGAAAAGATATGATGAGATAGCAGTTTGCTCAAAAAAGATTTGGGTTTATCAGTAAACTATGAGCTCAAAATGAGTCAACAGTGTTATATTATAAACACAAAAGCTAATGCAAACTTGGGCAACAAGTATCACGAACAAAGAAAGTCAGAGTATTGCTATGTTCTGCCTTGGTCAGTTATATCTGGAATACTGTTTAGTGCTGGGTGCCTCATTTTAGGGAGGGCAGTTGTGAGCAGGAGGTACCAGAAGAAAGCAAGCAAAATAGTGAAGGACTTTGTATCATGATCAGCTAAAAGAAGTGGGAATGTTTCACCTAGAAAGAGAAAACTTGGGTTGGGGGTGGGGTGGGCAGGGAGGGACATGATAGCTTTCTTCAGGTACTTGAAAAGATGTCATGCAGAAGAGGCATTAGATGGTTTTGTCTGGTTCCAGAGGGCAGAATTAGGAGAAATGAGTCTTTAGTGAAGGTTCCAAACACTTCTCTGGGTCATCACTAGTCCTGCTTGAATCCCTCCCCTCAAGACTAGATCTTGAAAACTACAAGTCATGACAATAATAATTGCATAGAAATACAGTGTTATTAATATATTCTTAACACTACTGCTCCTAATAATTGGGCAGAGCCATTTTGCCCCAAGGTTTCTTAAAATTTTAGGTAGACTAGTGTCAAAACCCAGCAACATTTTGAAGTTGGTAAGTTGTGGCTCACCTCCCCACCTACCTGCCCCAATTATTTACTTTTTGGATCTTTATGAATTTCCCTATTGCCTTCCAGGTATCCTATGGGCTTAGCATGCTTCTTGGGGCCCCATGGTGACTCACTGTGACACTTCATCCCTGGGTGGTACCTGATTAACAAAACATCTCCTTCCTCCCTTCCACCCTAAAACTTCTCTCCTCTCTGTTCCATTACTCCAGAGGCTTGCTGTAAGCTTGAATACTGTTCCACAAATCAATACTAATGGGAGATAATGTAATTCCATGCCATTACCTTGGAATGTTGGGGGGGTTTTCCCATTTTAACTAGGCGCCTTCATTGGTAAGCCAAAAAAGTCACTCTGATGGAAGAATTTCAAATACCATAATAGAAGTTTGGGGAGAATGTTTCAAGTCGGGTGGGTATAAAAACAATGCAGTTCAGTGGAGAGTCCTGCAACTATAGTCATAAGATCATGAAAATAAAGCTCAAAGAGACCTCAGAAGCCATAGAGCCCAATGGCCTCACTTTACAGTTGAAGAAAGTGAGACCCCGAAAGGGTAAGTGATTTGCTTTGGGTCACACAATCAGTATATGCCAGAGGCATGACTCAGGGATCTGTTGTCAAAGCCTGGCTCTGTCACTCCCAGTGTGGATTTAGGAAAGTTATTCAACCCCTCAATTTCCTCAAGTGTAGAATTAGGAGAAGGACTAGATCATAAAAGTGCCTTCTGCCTCTGAGTCTATGATTCCATGGTATAGTCTCTGTTTACATCTAGTGTCATCCCAGAGCTTCAGGAATACATTTATTCCTAACTCATTAAGAAGCATCATTTCAAGATCCTATATGGAAGTATAAGCTTCTAGAACATAGTTATAATTGGAATTTCTTTTCAACTCCCAGATGGTCAACATTTTAGGAGAATCCAGGTTTTGTTCTTTCTGGATAGAGGATGTTGATCATGACTAAATCTATTTAAGGAAGTGAGCTGTTCTCCTAGTCATGAGCACAATTTTACCAAAACTCATTATTTACTGAAATCCTGAAGAGGGCATCCACACTGACAGTGCATTTGAACATGGAAAATTAAGCCATATATGTGTCACAGAGCAGGCATATTATAACTTAACATTCTTTTCGGCACATGCATTTTGGACCAGTAATGTTTTTCTCCAGTTCCAAGGCCCAAGTGATTTATAAAGAAATGACTACAGTCATAAAAGTGGGAAACTGTAAACCAGCATAAATGTCAGTTTTTATATTGATATTTACATTCATCCCATCAAGAGACTGAATTGTTTGGTAATATGATTCAGTATTTTGGATCAAATATTTTGGTAGCATTTACAGATCAATAAATTAAACATATTCTGAGTAAATGAACCAAAATAGCTTTGTTCCCCAACATGAAGTAAACTTGAAGTTTTCAGGAGGGAATGCTCCCTGCAGAATTGTTAATTGCAGCGATGCTATAATAGTATTACATCTTAGCTACAACTGTGTCAGATTTTCAAGCATCTCCAAGGTTGTAAAATAGCCATTAAAATTCATTCTTGTTGGCAGTTTGGTCTATGGAGCTTTAACCCTCAGAAGTGCATTCCAGTATTTATGTGATTTCCATTTTAACACAACTTTCTGAGTTACTTGCAATGCTATAGCTCATATGACTTGGGCCTCACAAGTCAAATGGCAGTTCTTTTCTCCCTCATCACCAACATGTTTGGAATTTTGGAAGCAATTCTTACCATTCAGAGCTGCTAAGGGAGAAAGAGTCTGCATTATGAAAGCTCCATTTTTTCTGTGATTGCATGCCATCAGGGCCCATATGATGGAGCTGTATCATTCAGAGTGACTGTCAAAGGGTGCATTTCTACATGGAAAAATGAGCAGAGCCCCTGTGGAAGGATGTGTGCTGTAATGTGTTTCTTAAAGATAGCAATAGAACATCCTTTACTTTATTTGACCAACACATATTAGTATTGGAAAGAGAAGGATGTTCACTGGACTAACCCTAATGCTATCCATGTATCTAATGGTGAGGGAAAATCAAAGATTGATAGTAATCAGGGAGGTGACCTAAAGAATTGATCCAAGATGGTCTCTTTCTTTTATTCTGTGTTAGTTCTGTTTTACAGGATTTTATTTCTTACAAGTTAACTCAGAGCATGTTTATTTCAGGCAGCTCCTTATATTTCCTTAACCTAGTGATGGCTAAAAAAAAGCAGTAGAAAAAGGTAAAAGTAACTAGAAAGAAAGAAAAGACTATTGGCTTCGGTCAGTGCAATCTTTGTGAGCTAAAAATATTCATATGGTACTTTTTCTCTGTAGTAGCCAAAAACTGGAAACAAAGTAAGTGACCATTGCCTGGGGAAGGACTAGACAATTTGTGGCATGTGAACATAATGGAATAATGTCATTCAATCAGAAACAGAAAATATATGGAATCAAGAGAAACTTGGGAAGACATGTATAAACTAATACAGAGAGGAAAGCAAAACCAAGAGAAATGTGTACATTAAGACCACAAAAGGGGCAGTTAGGTGGCGCAGTGGATAGAGCGCCGGCCCTGAAGTCAGGAGAACCTGAGTTCAAATCCGGCCTTAGACCAAACACTTGACACTTACTAGCTGTGTGACCCGGGCAAGTCACTTAACCCCAATTGCCAAAAAAAAAAAAAGATCACCAAAACATAAATAAAACAGCACTAAAAGAATTCAGATTGATATAACAACCAATATTGATTTCAGAGGGCTGATGGTAAAACACGCTTTCCTCCTCTCAGTATAGGGGTGTTGAATTGTAGGCTCAGAATACTATATATACTCTCAGACATAGTCAATATACTAGTTTGTTTTTCTTAACTGTTTTTCTTTGCTAGAATAGTAGCAAAGATATTGGTTATTGATAGTCATAAGAAAAAATTAAATCTCATCAGTAAAACTTTTTTTATTAAATTAGTAGATGACTGGTATAATTTCTGTAAGGTCTAAAGAATTTTTGAAACTATCTTCAGACCTGTTGGATGCTTTCAGGAACTTGCTTCACTGTATTCTTCCTTCACTCCATTTGGCCACTGCCTCCTAAACTCTATGAAAGCAGAGACAGTCTTAGTTTTATAATTTGTAGTGCTCTGCATATAGTAGGTGCCTAATAAATGTCAAATTAAGTTTAATTGTCTTCTGTCTATTCCTGCAACATCAAATTTCCAAAGATGCAAGATGCTTTCAGTCCAGTTTACCAGAAATAAATGAGTCTCTGTCTGATCTTTGCAGGACCTATTAGTTATGCATCTACTCAGAATGGCATACACACATTGCCTTTTCAACAACCTTTTGTGTGCAGTTCTTTAGCCAGAATTTCAATTCATGAGGCAGTGCTGATTTTCATTTTAATTCATTTACTAAGTATGGTTCATGGCAATTATTGCGTAAATATATACTAAATTGGGAAAAGAATCACAATAGTTTAATAGAAGGCAAACAAAATGAATTATTTCATGTTAGTTTCCCTTCACTAATACTTCATTTTTAACTCTAAATAAGCAAATACTGGTTATGGATTTTATGGGACAGATAAAGTTAGAAGCACATAACTTTTTTTGTTTTTTGTTATGTTAGCTCATTTTGTGCTGCATATTGTGTGTCATTCTGCATTCTCATGTCTCACAGATTTATTACTTTCTCAATTCTCACCCCTCTACCTCCAATTAGATAATGAGCTCTTTAAGAATAAGATTTATGTGTCAGAAGGTATCTTTGAGGGATAATTGCAGAAGGTGAATAAGAAAGCTAGCAACTCTCTCTTGGATGACCCCCACTCTTGGAATGTGGGCATCACTGGTCTTTTCCAATTCTTCACTTTCTCTACCCACCAGGTATGCCCCATTCTCTAGTCACCACCCTCAAACTCCACCCCTGCAGAGGGATCTTTGTGAGTATGCCTGAAAAGGAACAATGGAGAAAGGCAACATGAGTAATACAGCTGTGCAACCTTAGTAAGGAAACTGTTTTAAGTTTACTTTAGCTTGGGGGTTGGGTTAGGTGGAGTAGGGGGGGAAGCTGCAGTACCAGCTTCATATCTTCTTTATTGCATTTTGTGAACCTTATTTTTAAAAGTTCCAATCAATAAAGTTCTTTCTCATATGCCTCTTGAACCCCCAGTGGATGATGGCAGGTGGTGAATTCTTTCTGCCCCAACAATTCAAACAAAATGTCTTTTCTGTCTTTATAATATAGTGTTAATATTTCTCCCTCTTTTTCAACGCTTTATTTACAATAATGAAGCACATAAAGCAGTTATGATAGGTCTTGTGTTTATCTAAGTTTGTTAAAGTAATAATTAAAACAGAAAATATAAATGGATTTAAAAGAACAGGAAAACTTTGGAATCAACTTCTGCCTTCTTGGATGAAGAAAGGAGGAGGAGAGACAGCATAAAGAGGAAAGTCCAACATAATCAAATTAGCCTCTGCTCTCAGCTGCAGGCCATGTCCCAACAGACTTTAGTAAACTGAGGTGGCTCTCTTAAGTCCCAGATGTAATTCAGTCCCTGCCAACACCTCTTTCCTTTGTCCCCTGTCTTTCTAATCATCCTCACTCAAATCATCCAGCATCTCTCCAGTTTTCTCAACTCCCCAAACAGAAAGCAAAAGTGACTACATCCAAAATCTCTGATGAGTTACTCAGTCCCCACAGATTGCTCCATTTTTGCCTTCTGTGGCAAAAGATTAAAAGTTAGAGGTGAAATTAAAGATTAAAGGTTAGAATCTTTAAGAATCATTGAGTCCTTCTTTAGTATAAAGGTTCTGACAAGCCAAAGAATTCCATTCTGGCCAGCAACTTTCATTTCCATCATGCAATTTCTTTATTTCATAGAGGTACCAAGGATTATATTCATTGTACCTCCCAGTCCCCAATGCCTTACTCTGTACAATGCTTTGAACATACTAGGTTTGTTGGACTGATATAAATTGAATTGAATTGAATACCCACCCCTATATCTGAAAGTCTGTTAACTTCCCTTCTTTATCCAACTAATCATCACCCTAAGTTAAGATCAGTCTTCAAGGTCAATCCAGGTACTAGCAGTCAATTACTCAGCCCCCTCATAGATGCTTGTGGAGTATGGATTGGCATACTGTAAGATTATACCTCACCTCTACCCACACCTAGTCATATGACCTCAGTAACCTTGTAGTAAACTTATCCAAAAGTCTGTCTCCTCCACAAAGCCTACCCTTTTAAACACAGCTCATTTCTTCTGCTCTTCTTTCAGCTGGGTGGGGGAGGGGATACAGGGATTGGAATTGGAAAAAAAAAAAGGAGGGACAAAGTATATAGCATTTATCTTCTTTTATTAGATTAGTAAGACCCTAGTAGGAGGGGGTACTACTGTTCAGCACATATTCAGCACACAACTCACTGTCAATCAGTCAATTTATAGGAGTTTAGTGTTTTATCTGGCCTGGCCTCAAAATGATAAAAGAGCAAGGTGAGAAAGTGTCCAGCAAATTCCCCTGCTTCTGATTAAGTCATCTGGCCCAGCACTTTGGGTCTTTTGTTATAATTAGAATTTCAGGAGAAGTTTGGTATTTACAGTTGGGAGTATTTCCCTGCTGGTTTGCAGTTCATTTTGTTTCTCATTAACCTTTATAAATATTCTAGTCGGAAATATGCTTTTATTTAGAATACGTTTTGTTAAGCAGAAGTGTGTTTCATCTCTCTCTGTCTCTGTCTCTCTCCCTCTCTCTCTTTCTGGATGTATGTCAGTTCCTTCCTTCCTTCCTCTCCCTGGGAGTCATCTAAGTGTTTCATATAAGTTACCTTTATATTTTCCCCAACAGGCACTACTCCTGTGGGGAGAAGGTGAAGGCATCTGGAACCCTCTTCTACAAAGTGTATAATCCAGTACCGCTTTTTGCTGCTGCCTTCCTCATCCTTAGGGCATAGACTGGGTAAAATAGTTTCCAAAGCTCCAGAAAATTCTTCTCTTTTCTTAGGGTAGTTATAGATGCAAAGCCTCTAGTTACTGAAATTATATACTTTTTCAAAACCTACTGGTTCCAACTTCAAATATGAAGGGAGCAGGTAAGGAAGGGTTGGCAGGGGAGGAAATCCTCCATGTTCTGTCTATCCCTTTACTTGTTATTTTCCTGATTACTCCCTTGTTTTATGAGAAATTGGAGGGGGGAACACTTCAAAGCATTGATTCATGTTACAACAGTTTTGAAACTTATAGAGTTCGTGAAGAAAACATCATTGGAATATAAAGCCCTTTGGTAAGTAACAAAGGTTATTTAGAGTCAAACACATAAATACTGAAGGCTGAAATTTTCTATGTACCTATCCAAACAAGAAATAATCATCCATTTAGTGGGGGGAAAATAGAATACCCAGCACTTTTGTGGCCCTCATGCAGAGAAGGATGTTCAGACCCAGAGAATAGCACCTACATTGGCTCTCAAGTATTTATTCATCCATTCAACATTGCCAACAAGAAACACCTGGGTACCTATTTAGTGCAAGACTATCCTGTACCAAATAAGTGGAGTTGCTTCTAAACAGAAGAGAAAATAGCAACCCTACCCACAGGAAGATTACAGTTTTATTGGAGAGAGAATGGTGCTTGTGATAATCAAACGAGATAAGATGCAAAATACTTGGCCAACCTTAGAGCAAAGCAAATCAATCCTACCTTCATAAGTTTCTCAAATATTTCCCCTCAAATATTTCTCCCTAGATGAAGTCCTCTTCCATTGCCACCATCCTGAGACTGAACTTCATCACATCATGCCTGGACTATTATAATAGCCTCCTGGCTGGTTGTCCAGACTCAATTCTCTCCCCATTCCAGTATATCCTCCACTTCATTGTCAAATGGATCTTCCTAAAGCACAAGCCTGACTGTGTTATCTGCTATTCAATAAACTCCAGTGACTCCCTATTGATGGGGATGGGATCTGAACCCCAAAAAGGAAAAGTCCTAGACTTTCCCAAGTGGCCGAATCTGTGGCAGTCCCTGAGGCTATAATCCTATCAACTGGCCTTTCATTACCACCTACATCCAATCTCCCCATTCTTGGTTATCCTTTGCCTAGCCCCCATTATCTTACCTCCCTATGGCCCCAAGCCACTTCCCACCCTTAATCCTATCTAGGCTCCATTCTCCCTGTTACCTCATAGTCACCCCAGACTACTTGACCTTGTCTAGATCCCTCCCACAGTCTTCTGGCCCATTTGCATAAGAGATACAAATGCTTAGATTCTTTAAGAGTCTGGCCAATATGGCGGATCTTAATAAACCTTAATAAATCTTTAGCTAAAAGAAGGCTTGGGTCAAATTCATTATTTATTATTATTACTATACCTCCAGAACCAAATATAAAATCTTCTGCTTGACATTCCAAGCCCTATATGACCCTTCTACATTTGCAGTCTTCTTACGCCTTACTCCCCACAACATATTCTGTGATCCAATGACGCTGGCCTCCTTTCACCTTGGTGTTCCTTGAACAACATACTCCACCTCCCAAAGGCAGACGTTTCCCCTCTCTGTCCCCAGTAACTAGAATTCTCTCCTTCTTCAACTCCATTTCCTGAGTTCCCTGGTTTCCTTCCAGTCCCAGCTAAAATCTGAGCTTCCACAAGAGGACTTCCCTGATTCCCTTAACAGGAATGTCTTCCCTCTGTGATTATCTCCAACTTATCCTGCATTTATCTTGCTTATATCCCCAAGGCTTAACACTGTGCTTACACATGCTTGCTGACAGGCTAATGTTGACTGCTCCTGATTGGGTGATGGGACCTAGACCCCCTAAAAGTAAAAGCCCATACAACCCAGTCTCTGGTTTCACCTGAGGCATCTGGCCCACCCCAGCCTTCTTAGATACTCAATAATCCTTTTAACTGGCCTTTCACTGTGGCTCTCCAACCTATAACTCCTTTCATTGTCTCCACCTGGACCACCCCAGGCTATTTACCACTCCTTAATCTCATCCAGATCTTCTCACTGTCTTTTCTTGTATATATTTACCGATCTTGCCCCCATTAAGTTGCCCAGATTCTTTAAGAATCCCCCCAGCTTCTATTAGCTAAATCTCAAGAATTTGAAAGAAGTCTTGAGAGGTTGAATTCTTTCTAGGCAGACCTCCTGTACCTTTGCATTTCAGGGTTCCCAGCACCCCAAACCACAACAATAAAAGGTAAAGATGACTGTATGAGCAGGTAAGATCACAAATTTAGAGGTGGAAGGGACCTTAAAGATCATCTACTCCAACTCCCTCCCTCATTTTACAGAGGAGGAAAGGGAGTCTCATAGAGGTTAAGTGATTTGTTTGTGGTCATGCAGTCAGTACAAGTTCTGGCAATTTCTATCAGGCCAGAAAGGCTTAGAGAATAGTCCTATAACTGACTATGTCTGCTGCACATACATTACCCCAGGCAGGAACCTCACAAGAAGATTGGCCACTATCAGGAAATGTTTATGGCCATGGGGATACAACATTACTGGCATTAGTTTAATCATTATCATGAGGTATGTAAGCAAAGACTAGCCTAACTGATAATTGGCCAGCCTATCTGAAACCTGACCGGTAAGACCTGAATGAATGAATGAAACATTGAATGAAATAAGCAAAGTGGAAAATGATTCAAAATTACAAATTAATTAAACAAAAATGCTATTGAGTTTAAAGAATAATTAAACAAGTTGAAAAGTTTGCTTGGTGCAGGTGTTTGAAATGAATGAAAATACTTGAATTATTTTGACCTGCCAAAAGTTATTTTTTTTTTATTGAACTAGATGAAATCTAAGATCTCTTGTACCTGGAACAAATTCAGTTAGAAGGGATAATCCAACTCCCAAGAGAGTGCATAACATATCCCAGAACTGGGATCTTGCCCATCTAGAACTGGAAAGACCAGGGAAAAGTGCTCCATATAACAAATGAATCCCCTAGGTGGTTAGACCCCCTGGTCTGTGCTAAGGTTTAACTACCCCCAGGTCATTAGCATAGAACAGGAGAAACATGAAGCAAATATGGTAATCACTTAGAGAGAAAGTGTCCCTTACTGGGGTCCATATCCAACCCCCAGGGACAAAATACCTCCTATACATCAGCACCCTAGGACAAAGCTTCAGTCACCCTGTACTAGTTACAGATCAGATCCAATCCTTCTAACAGTTAATTCGATGCATTACTGCATACATGAGTCAATACATTTAGAAATGGATAGATTTCCATATGTGGGTCTTAATCTTCTACATAGTGACTAAGGTAGAAGGATTTCATATTGTGAGAATAATCCAACCCCAAAACTCCTCACATTAGAACTCTGCCCTTGGCAAAATGTTACTCTGCATTGTTCTTTTGTGTTATTCCAGAAGTATGCTTCATATGATGGTCTTCAAATATCCAATTGTTGTAATACAATGAGAATCAAGGAAAAGAAGATTATTTTTTATGGGAAAATGTTTTGCAGCTGTAGCATCATTTAATAGCAATTTTGCAAGTGCTAGTCATTTTGGTGCTAATAATCTGACACATGCTAATGCTAGAGACAGAACTTGGGCTGTCTGGAAAAAGGAAATAAACTTGTTAATTAGCCCTTGTTTGTAGGTTTGTTGTGAAGAAAAATAATTTGTCAACTTAAGTAAGACCCTGGGCTTTCATGATGATTGAAAATATTGAGTGAGCCTGGGCCCCCCAGGGACTATAAATCCTGTATAATTCACACATACTTGTGGGATTCAAGCACATCATTTCTCACTGATAAGCAGCAAGGACTACAATAAAGTAGGGAAATATCAGTCTCTAAAAATGATTATAGTTGACAACAGAAGTACAAACATGACTCTAATTAATGAATTTGCTATTAGCTGTTCCTTGCTAAGGCACATGGTCCAAGTTCATTCCAGCCATAATGTAGATAAATCATTTCAACCCAATAGCCAGGAGCCTAGTGGCTCCTGAAAGTAAAAAGAAAATCAGAGTTTCACTTCTTAAAAAATGGAGATGAAACTATCCAAATAAATCAATTCCACAAACATTCATTAAACGTCTTCTATTTCACAACTAGTACACTGTCCCAGCCCTCAGAAACCCAGTAGAACAGTAGAACTTAAGTTCCTAAAGACTGATTGGTTTTGTTTTGTAGTTTGTTTGTTTTTCTTTGTATATTCTCAGCATTTCACAGTGACTACTACGAGATAGGCACTTAATAATTGTTTGTTGAATTAAATTGAATTGGGTTGAATTGATTTTAATTAAGAGGTGTTCAATCTATATCCAAACAATATAAGATGAATTATAATATAATACCTAAAAGGGGTACAAAGAAAGGGACTTGAGAGTAATCAATCAGGAGAGGAAAGATCACTTGGGAGATGGAGGGAGGAGAGTATCAGGAAGAATCCTCCCCCCCCCCGCCCCCCCATGAAAAACGTGCCTAGAGGGCATTGTAATCAAGAGGAAAAGTGTAAACAAAAGTATGCAAATGGTAACACTGGACTTATGGTTCTCTCAGAGCTTTTCTGGATGTTAACAAATCATTCTAAAAGCTAAATGCCTCAGAAGAAAGTCAGAGTTTGACCTCCATGTAAATAGGACTACTGTGTCTCTGGGTAGGAAAGACACATAAGCATACTGATTTATGAAGAATGACTTTGGAAGCATGGGACAGCTCAGTATTGGTTTTAGGCTTATGTTTCCATTTAAATGTGAATTTTTTTTTCCCATCAACACAGTACTAGCCACTGAGAATAATGTTAATCAAAGATGTCTCTCTCAGTGGGATTGTTCAACATTCATTAGAAATACTTTTCTACTAAAAAAATCAAAGCAAAAACAAAGTTGTTTATTTTTTAAGGCAACAACACTGGCTCTGCAAATAACTTCATTAACAAAAATTATGCAAACTTTTCCCCAGTGTAAAAAACACTCTCTCTCTGCCTCTCTCTCTGTCTTTCTCTCTCTCTCTCTCTCTCTCTCTCTCTCTCTCTCTCTCTCTCTCTCACACACACACACACATACACAATCTATTTTTAGGCTGGGATATTTCTTGTCTATAGAAAGAATGCATATAAAAAGTGTATGTTAACTCTTCAAAAAGTCTTAATGCTTGGTAAAACAGATTTTGACAGCAAAAGCAGGGACCACAGCAAATTGAATAAGAGTGTTTTATTGTTAGCAATGAAGCATTTAACAATGTCTGTAACTACTTCTTGAAAAGAATGAGGGAAAAGAGAAAAGAAAGAGGGACAGAAGGAGAGAGAGAAAGCTAAGAGACTTGAGCCTTCATTTGCATCCTAATTTTCACTGAAAATAGAATTCCTACCCCATCCTCACTTAAAAATCATGGGATAATTTGGTTATCTGGCTCTGTTTTATGTGTCTTGATACTACTCAATGGAAGGAAAACAGTCCCATTTGTGAGTTGTTTATTAGAATAGATCTTGGGGCTCAAGTGACAGCAGTATAGAAACAGCCAAGGAACAATCTGCTAGGACACAGGCTGTACCAGCCCGACAAATAACTTTGATTCTGATGATGAAAGTGATAATGTGTAATGGTTGCCTATCATGATGGCCCCTGTACCCATAATAAATTCTCTGGTGAATGGGCAATATTCCCTAGCAGACAATCTCATCCATTTTGGCAGGGAGGAGAAACAAGATGGATGATAAAACACATCTTTGGTCCCTAATATAGTTCTGGCGTCAAGCTCCATGACAATTCATTTGCCTCTCATCATTTGTCTGATTGGCTGATAGACTGGAAGCAAAGGAAGAAAAAAAGGGCAGCTCGGGGAAGAATTCTGTCTGTGGAAAAGGGAACACACAAGTCTGACTTTCCAGAAACTCACTTCCTCCCTCCTTTCCATATACAACATGAACATCAGTTCCCTCAACTCACTAGCTTTGCCATCCCATCATACAACTGGCAATTGATCAAATTAATCACCCAATCCAGATCACATCGGCAGTTATCTACAAGATGTCTGGATATTCTTTTTACTTTCTTAAAGAATTTAGCATCCAGATCATGCTCTTCTGATTAACCTCAACCTCACTTCCTCTTTTAATAGGACACCTTCCCACATGTACAAAAATATTCATAGCAGCTCTTTTTGTGGTGGCAAAGAATTGGAAATTGAGAGGATGCCCATCAATTGGGGAATGGATGAGCAAGTTGTGGTATATGAATGTAATGGAATACTATTGTGCTATAAGAAAGGATGAACAGGCTGACTTCAGAAAAACCTGGAAAGACTTATATGGTCTGATGCTGAGTGAAGTGAGCAGATCCAAGAGGACTTTGTACACAACAACAGCCACATTATGCAATGACTAAGATTGTTAAACTGAACTCTTCTCAGCATTACAAGGATCTAAGACATCTCCAGACGCCTCGGAATGGAAAATGCTGTCCACATCCAAAGAAAGAACTATGGAAGTGGAATCGCTATCACTTATTTTTACCTTCTGTTGAGTTTCATTTCATCTTTCTGATGGTTCCTCCTATTGGTTTTAATTTTTACTTACAGCTTCACTGATGTAAAAATATGTTTAATGGGTCTGTAAATGTAAAGCCTATATCAGATTGTCGCCGCCTTGGGAGGGTGGGGGGGAGGAAAAGGGAGAAGAATTTTCAACTCAAAAGCATATGGAAAAAATTTTTAAAAATTAAAATTAATTAAAATTTAAAAATTTTTTTTAAAAAATAGGACACCTTAACATGAATGCTCAAATACGTTGGCCTCTAAATTCCTCAGTTTCCTCAATTAGCATGCCCTAATCCTTCACTTTGCTTACCATATACAAGGACAACCATACTTGATCTCATCTTCACCCAAAAGTCTTCTACTTCTACAATCAAAAATTCTGAAATTCCTTTATCCAACCATAATCTCCTATCATTCCATCTCTCAACCTTTCTGTGACTTCCATGGAACACTTTCACCTCCACAGTGGTCTCCCAAGACACAGACCCCATTGTTCTGTCTTCCCTTTCCAATTCAACTCTATAGTTAATCTGTGTCGTTTTATATTGTCCAATTAATCCCCTGCTCTATGACCATTTATGCCTTGCCAAACACTAACCCTGTATTAATTACTCTCACTGCCTTCTCTGCTCCTTCTTATATGCTTGTGAATTATGCCAGAAGAAGTCACACAACCATGCTGATGGGGCCACTACGTGTTTTTGTTATCTAATCTGAATTAGGCACTCATTGCAACAGGCAATCCTTTTGATAAGCAGTAGTTGATTCTCTGAAAGCTTAAGGAGGCACAATAGAAAGAGCTCCAGGTCCAGAGTCAGAAAGTCTTCTTCCTGAGTTCAAATCCAACCTCAAACACTTACTAGCTGTATGACTCTGGGAAAGACATGTAATTCTGTTTGCATCAATTTCCTCATCTGTAAAATGAGCTGAAGGAGGAAATGGCAAACCACTCCAGTATCTCTGCCAAGAAAACTCCGAAAGGGATCATGAAGAGTCAGACACAACTGAAAACGATTAAACAACAACAAATTGAGTCTCTATTGTGCTCCCCCAAGAGCTGTTCTAAACACTCTTCTTTTTTCAAGCCTCAAATGCTACTCCATCCCTTACCCTCTTAAGCTTAGACTTTACTTAATACTTTAATGAGAAGAGATTCTATTTTCCTTGAATATTCACTTTTCCCCTTCTCTTTCTCTCAAACTCCTTAACAACATTCCCCATCCTTATCTCCTTTTCTCCAGTCTCTAATGAAGACATAGTCCTTTTCAACAAGACATATTCCTCTACTCATACCCTTGATCTCATCTCCTTCTATCCTTCTATCTCCTCTGATAGACTGTCCCTGCAATCAGCCCCTCCTTCAATCTCTCCAGTCTCCTGGTGACTGTGTGACAAATGCAATACATTACACATATACCTAGTTATTGTCCTGCGTCTCTCCTTTTTAAGGCCAAACTCCTAAAAACAACAATAATAATATTTATAATAATACTACTAATAATGCTATAATAATTTATTATAATAACATAATAAGCATTATATATAGTGCTTTAAGGTTTATAAAGCATGATATGTTATCTCATTTGGTGCTCACTACAACTCCATAAATGCAATTTTATAGGTAAGGAAACTGAGATTAAGTGACTTGCCCATGGTCAGCTAGTTTCTGAGGCAGAATTTGAACTCAAATCATCCTGACTCCATAACTAAACCTCTAGGGAGAAAGGAGGAAAAAAAAAAACTATCCATATTCATTACCTCCATCTAGTCCTATATCAACAACTAGTTATCGGACCTCTCAAATTAGGCATCCCATAATCATTTCAAAATCAACTGACTAATAAAAGAATCATTATCTTTCCCCTAAAAGCTATTCCTCTTTTGAACTTTCCCATTTTTTTCAAGGGTATCACCATGTTTCTAGCTCCTAAGGTCCACCACCTCTGAGTCACCCCTGATTCCTTACTTTCCCTCACCCCACACACCCAATCTGTTGCCAAGTCTTGTTGATTCTATATTTTTCCAAGCCAGGCCTAATCTAATCTAGTTCAATGACTAAGGCCCAAGGGTCAAAATACAGTGAGGAACTTACGGACCATAAAATGCAATGAAAACAACTTTATTAACAAAAGGTTAAAAGGTTACAACTTCAACATTAAAAGAAAATAAAAAGTTATTCCCCACCATAGTCCACAAAGCATACAGTCGGCTAAGTGAGGAAGGCACAACAGAGAGAGGTCTGATAAAGTTTCTTACACAATTTCCTCCCAGGCTGGGCCTCTCACTTCAAGTGGCAAACAATGCCAATAGACTCTGCCCCCCACAAGACCAACCTAAGTCACCTGCCTCTGGAGCCACAGCCCAATATCTGGAGCACTGGGTGCCATTACCCATAGAAAAAGAACAGGGAAGAGTGAGGGGACACAGGCAAAAGGAAAAAGAAATAGTAGAAGTGCAGCAGGGTAGGGGTACCAACTCCATTCCCAGTGATGCATAAGCACAGCAGCCAGATCACCCGTCTTGAGACCTCAGTGCCCCTCTCTCTACCCACACAGAAGTAGCAAGGCTCCTACCATATTCCATACCTTGGTGGTGAGGTCCAAAAATTTTCTAGGGACTTTCCACCACTAAAATAATCTTAAAACAAATTTTGAAGCTGAAGAATGAGTCATATACATTATAAAAACACAACACAAAGTAAACACGTTTAAAATGGGGGAGCAATATCAGATGCAGCTCATAATTAGTTTTCTTAGGTCAAAACAATTATGATAACTAAGAGTAATCACCAGGAATGTCAGCTCTAATGGACAAATGACCGTTCCTTCAATGTTGTCCTTGGGTCCCATCAAATGTATAAGAACATCTGTATAGAGATAGCTAAGACATAGGCCTCTTAAATGCTACCTATCTCCAGGCCTGGGCAGACAATGAGAATCACTCTCTACTATCACCATTAAATGTTCCCTAGTCCACCAGCCAATAAGTTCCCCTACTGGGATCCTCAGAAGAGGGATGGTATCAAATTTTGTCCTTTTCAGAGGCTTCCATTGAGGCTACATTCTTCCTCTATGAGGATTAGATGAAGCCTCTTCTTCACTTTCATTCAAGGACTCAACATTATTGCCAAATCAGCTGACTCTCTTTTTTTCCAAATAAATTCTCATTTGTCATATTAAAAAAAATTCATCTCCCCACATTCATTAAATAACAAAGACCCTCCAAATAGTTTTATTCCTTGGTCCCCCAAACCTCTCTATGAAGGAACTATCCTAACCATCCTAGGGGAGGGAAACATGACAATTAAGAGGGACCTAAACATTCTCTACAGAATATCCCAAGTGAGCAGAAGCCTCAAGGCCCCAGTGACTGACACAGAAGGTAGAAAGAAAGACTGGAAAGAGTCAATTGGGGCCATTTCCAGGTGTACCTGACAAGTCCTCATGAAGGCTGGATTCAAGAAACTACTACAGTAGAAAATCCTCTCCCTTCTTAGGGTAACATTGACTTATCAAAGACAATATAAACGGTCACTAGGACTTGAGACACTCGAAAAGTAATCAGAGATGTGTTAATGAAGTTATTGGGTTTTTAAAATTAATTCATTTTCATTTATCAACAATCACTTCCATAAGCTTTTGAGTTTTAAATTTTTCCACCCCTCCCTCCCCAAGACAACACGCAATCTGATATAGACTATACATACACATTCCTATTAAACATATTTTCACATTAGTCATGTTGTAAGGAAGAATTAGCACCAATAGGAGGAAGCACCAGAAAAAGGAAACAAAACCCAACAGAATAAAAAAAATAGCAAATAGTATGTTTTGATCTGCATTCAAACTCCATAGTTTTTTCTTTGGATGTGGACAGCATTTTCTATCATGAGACCTTTGGAGATGTCTTAGATCCTTGCATTGCTGAGAAGGGCTAAGTCCATAAATTTTAGTCATTGCACAGCTTGGTTGTTATTGTGTACAACATTCTCCTGGTTCTGCTCACTTCACTCAGCATCAGTCCATACAAGTCCTTCCAGGTTTTTCTGAAGTCTGCCTGCTCATCATTTCTTATAGCACAGTAATATTCCATTACATTCATATAATACAACTTGCTCAGCCATTCCCCAATTGGTGGGCATTCCCTCAATTTCCAATTCTTTGCCTCCACAAAAAGAGCTGCTATAAATATTTTTGTACATGTGGGTCCTTTTCCAATTTGTATGATCTCTTTGGGATACAGCTCTAGAAGACCTATTGCTGGGTCAAAGGGTATGCACATTTTTATAGCCCTTTAGGCATAGTTCCAAATTGTTCTCCAAAATGGTTGGATCGTTTCACAACTCCACCAACAATGCATTAGTGTTCCAATTTTCCCACATCTTCTCCAACATTTATCATTTTCCTGTTTTGTCATGTTGGCCAATCTGATAGGTGTGATGTGGTACCTCAGAGTTGTTTTGATTTGCATGTCTCTAATCAGTAGTGATTTAAAGCATTTTTTTTCATATGACTATAGATGGCTTTAATTTCTTCATATGAAAACTGCCTGTTCATATCCTTTGACCATTTATCAATTGGGGAATGACTTGTATTCTTATAAATTTGACTTAATTCTCTATATATTAGAAATAAGGCCTTTATCAGAGAGACTGGTTGTAAAAATTCTTTCCCAGTTTTCTGCTTCCTTCCTAATCTTGGTTGCACTGGTTTTGTTTGTGCAAAAACTTTTCAATTTAATGTAATCAAAATTATCCATTTTGCATTTCATAATGTTGTCTATCTCCTGTTTGGTCATAATGTCTTCTGTTCTCCATAAATCTGATAGGTAAACTATTCCTTGCCCTCCCAGTTTGCTTATAGTATCAGCCTTTATATCTAAATCATGAACCTATTCTGACTTTATTTTGGTATATGGTGTAAGATTTTGGCCTATACCTAGTTTCTGCCATAGTGTTTTCCAATTTTCCCAGCAGTTTTTGTCAAATAGTGAGTTCTTATCCCAAAAGCTAGGGTCTTTGGGTTTATCAAACAGTAGATTACTATAGTCATTGTCTACTGTGTCTTGCATACCTAAACTATTCCACTGATCCGCTGCTCTATTTCTTAGCCAGTACCAAGTAGTTTTGAAGATTGCTGCTTTACAATACAATTTAAGATCTGGAACAGCTAGGCCACCTTCTGAAGTTATTGTTTTTAAAACCCCATTCAAATGTTTTACAATATCACCTGCCCAAGAATGATAGAAAACATGGACAACCCAGCAAAAGCAATGGCAGTTAGGCAACTTTCAGATCTTTGTCATGGTAAAATGGGCATCGTGATCACAGGCTGTTGTACAGGCAAGTTCCAATATGTTCCGTAACTGAATTGATAGTGGCTGCCAACATTTCTGACCTGTCACTACAATACATATCATGAATAGGTAGCAACTTCAGTGAGTGTAAACCTCCTACAAGAGGACTCTGCTGATCATTCAATTGCTAGTGCTTCCCTTTTTCAAAATTACCTTTGATGTATTTTGTATGTGTATTTAATTTGTATTTGTATTTTGGATCTAGTGTTCGTGTGTATTCACTGTCTACCCCTATAGACTATAAGTTCCTTGAGGGCAGAAACTGCTTCATTTTTCTCTTTGTATTCCCAGCTTCTAGCACAGTACCTGGCACATAAATACCTGTGGATTAATTGATTTATGCATTAATTACTTCATTTATTCATTAATTTATTCATTTACTCATTCATTAATCCTTTCCATCAGGGATTTCAGCATCCCAATATCTTCAGTATGATCATAACTCCCTAGTGCTCAAAGGTTTATTGCCTACCCAAGAACGTCCAAACTCTTTAGCCTGCCATTCAAAGTTGAAATTCGAAAACAATCTTTCTAACCTTATCTCAAACTATTTCCCACCATGTACTTGAAGCCATATCAGACTACTCCCCACCCCTTTCATGTGCATCCCTTGCCCTCCTGCCTTCATGACTTCCCCTTTACTGCAAAGATTTTCTTCCGTCCTGCCCATCTTTCAATGGCCAGAGTAGATATCTTCTCCATGTAGTACTCCCTCATCCCCTCAGATGTAAATGGGCCTTTTTTTTTCTTCAGCTCAGATTGGCATTACAACCTCTATCATGCACTTATGAGGTACTTTTTTCTAGTATCTACATCATTGTATGTTGATGCCCTCCCCACCAACTGGATTGTAAGATTCATTAGAGAAAAGACCCTGTGCATTTATCTTGGCTTTTTCTCAATGATTGGTACAATGATCTACACCATAAAGTGTATAATAATGTTTGTTAAATTGAAATGAATTGAGTTTAGATTAACTGGCTATCACAGGATAATAGATTTATAGATGGAAGGGATCTTGGGGATAATCTAATCTAAACCCTTTATTTTCAGGTGAAGAACTAAAGCCCAAAAAGAATAAGTGATTTGCCCAGTGACACATATCTTAGAAACGCCTGAGGCAAGATTTGAATCCAGGACTTTCTGAATTCAAATCCAGTACTCTGTCCCCTATGCCAGTGCTGGCAGTAAGCCAGGGGAACAGACATCCAAAACCGTTCTCTTTGGTTGGCTCTCTGTCTGACAGTCAGATTTTCTACCTCAAATTATTTTTGTCACCTCAGGATAACTACTGGATGATGGGGCATTTAGCTTCATATAGAAAAAGTGGTAGAAAGAACACTAACATTGGCAGAGATCTCCAGATCCGCAGCCAACTGGAATTTAATATATAGTACATGAATAACTACTTCCTCAAATAACAGCGTACTAGTGAGTGTAGGGGGAGAGAGTTATTGGATAATCCCACCACATAATATGTACCATATGCATTTTACACTGGCCATAGTAAGTATTTATTTTTCCCAGTAGTTAATATGCTAGTAATAATATCTCACATTTGAATGACATTTGATATTTTTCAGAGTGTTTTTCTGCGTAATGACTTATTTGATCCTCACAACAGCTGTGTGAAGTAAGGAGAGCTGATGTTACTGTGCCCATTTTATAGAGGATGAAACCAAGTTTCAAAAAGGTTGAACAGCTATGGCACAGGGGGCACAGCAGATAGAGCACTGGGCCTGGACTCAAGAAGCCCTGAGTTCAAATCCAGCCTCAGACAGTTAACTAGCTGTGTAACCCTGGGCAAATCACTTAACTTCTGTTGGCCTCAGTTTCCTCATCTATAAAATAGGATGATAATAACACCACCTGTTAGGATTGTTAGGAAGATCAAATGAAATAATAATTATAAAACATAGTATGGTACAATGTTAGTTATGAAATATAGTAGTTATTATATATAGTATTATAACAGTAGTTACATATAACTATACATTATCATAAATAGCAGTTTTTATGTAAATATTATTATCTTGCCTATAGCCTCATGGCTGTGATAAAATCAGAAATAAAATCCAGAGCTCCTAATTCCTAGTCCTATGCTCTTTTTAAGATACTACATGAATCCCCTGGTACAAAAACAAACAAACAAGCCAATAATGCTTTTGGATAGTTAAGACTCAACCAGGGTAATTTGTAATTAGGAAGTACCTTAGAGAGTATCCAATCAAACTCGTTCATTTTGTAGGTGAAGAAATGGAGATCAAAAGAAGGTAAATGACCCCTCCAAAGTCAAGCAGGCACACAATAAATAGGAGAACTAGGCTTCGAAGGTGGTTCTTCCAGTCCAATTCTAGCACACATTCCACTTCATTGTTTCATCTAGTCCGAGGTAAGTTCAAAGCCTTTCATAACTTGGCCTCCTCCTACCTTTCCTTCTTCTACCTTACTCAGCCACATGTGATCAATGACATTGGTTTCCTTCCATTGGTGTTCCTCACACAAGGCCCTCCATTTCCCTTCTCTGGGCATTTCTACTGTTTTTCCCTCATACCTGGAATTTTCTCCCTCCTCATCTCTACCTCTTGGCTTTCTGAAGCAAGTTCCTACTAAAATCATATCTTTTACAAAAAGCCTTCCCTGATTCCCCCTTAATACTTATGACTTTTCTCTTGCATTATCTCTAATATATCCTATATATACCAATTTTGTATATACTTGTTTGCATGTTGTTTCTGAGGCATCCATAAAATAATTATTAAAATTATACATGCACCCCCAAAAATATCTGGTTGCTAGGACTCAAACATGACTACCAACACACTACAACATAGTTTCTGAAGGCCCTGTGAAAATGTATGTTTTATGGGGTAGGATTAACATATTAAACCATTATCATCCATTAACACCTTATATTGAATTAGTGTTTCAGATTATTGAGACAGTAATTTAAGAGACTTTAAGAAACTGGAGAAGTGATAGGAAGCAGGAAGAGGGTGGACCCTTCTGTTCCTTATGCATGGCTCTCTGTTTCTCATCTCCCTTCCTTTGCTTTGACCATTCTTCATTCCTGGAAGGTACCCCTCCTGTGCTGTACCTCATAAATCTCTCTCTTCCTTTAAGCCTCAGTCCAGTACCACCATCTCCATGAAGACTTTCTTGATCCTCCCAATTATTGGTGATCTCTCTCTTTAATTACCTTGTATTTAACTACCTTTTATTTTATTTTGTATTTATTCTATTTACATGTAAATACATATTTATATTTATATTTTATTTATTTATATGTGTGTGTGTGTACATGTTTTGACTCACTTCTTTGCAAATACAGAATGTTGCTACACATGCCGTGGTGATACGTGCCTAGAATCTCAGCTAGCAGGAAAAATGATGGATCACTTGAGTTCAGTTGTTTTGAGGTGAGTTGACTAAGTCCCCCTTTCCCACTAAGTCTGACATCACTATAGTGAACTCCAGGAGATGGAGAGAGGGAATCCCACCACGTTGTCTAGGAAGGGACAAACTGACCCAGAAACAGCAGATCAAGGATCTCTTGCAGATCAGTAGAAGGACTATGCCCATTAGCAGCCACTACATCTTCAGCTTAAGTGGAGGAAAAGCTCAATCTTTTAAAAAGAAATTAAAAAGTAAGGAATGTTCCTTTGTATTTATATCCTTGGTGAAAAGCACAGTGCTTGGCACATAATAGACCCTCATAAATTTTCTTTGCTGATGAAACCATAGGCAAAATTCCTGCATCAAAGCTGGGACAAAAACACAGGCAGTAATGTTGGAATCATTAGATCTTAGAGGTTATCTACCCAACCCCCAGCTGAATTTCTTTTCTTTTTCAGCTAGAGGCTGGGCTCAAGAAGTGAGTTGACTGGACCTCTCTTTCTCCAACTACCACTGCTCTGCTTCGGTACTTAACTAAACAGCTAGATATTTTGTTTTGTTTTGTCTTGGTGGGAGCTAAAGGTAAAGTTCTAGTTATTCAAGTGACTCTCCATGGAAGTTTTCTATCCCCAAACCATGATGCCAACAAATAGATAAAGCAGCCATAAAGTAGCTTATTCAGTCTATTATTCTTTGAATTACTATTCATTTAGCTATGTGATAAATTTGAGCCAATACCAGATTCATTTGGAAAACCATACAGGAAAGTTAACCCAAATCAACTTTCTATGTTCAAGCATTGAACATTTGCCAAAGATAACATCAGCCAAGAAGGACTGTGGCCATGCTAAATATTAATAGGAATGAGATTCGAGTGTGGAGACTCTCTGGGGGATTCAAAGTGAGGCAGTACCCGTGTTACACGATGAATTCTGCTTCTATCTTTCAGGACTGTTACAAAACTGAAATGGGCCATTTGCTCTTTTTTTTTTTCCTTCCTGTGCTTCAGCTTACAACTTAAACTGACAAGCAAGAAGGGCTATGAAAAGACATGCTGACTCTGGAATTTCTCACTGTCAAGTGCATTTGGTGGGTTAAATTTGTGTTTGAGAAGACTAGAGGTTATGTGAAGACTAGCTCTGGTGTGAAAGTTAGAAGGCTTGGCTTGATTCGAAGTTTGGACAAATCCTTTCACTCCCCTGAGCTTTGGTTCCCTCATCTGTAAAGTGACAGAGTTGGACCCAAATGACCTCAAAGTTCCCTTCCAACTTGAATAGATGATCACGTGCAAGCCCGCAAAGGTGGGTAAGTCACGGTCTTTCAGCGTTGGGAATAATAATAACTGTTAGCACTTATATATTGCTTGAAAGTTTGCAAAGCCCTTTATATGTTGTCCATTTGATCCTCACAAGAGTCCAGTTGTGGCAGGTGCTATTATTAGTCTTATTTTTTTAGAGATGGAAACTGAGGCTGAGAGATAAGACAGACAGAGAGATACATAAATAAGATAGATAGATGATAAAAGTGCCAGGCACTGTGCTAAGCTCTGAAGATAAAAAGACAACTAAGGTCCCTATTCACATGGATGCTTATATTCTAATAGGGGAAAGGTAAAACATAAAGAGAGGAGGGAGAGAATGATTATAGCTTTGAGTTGGAGCAGGACAGGGCAACCACTATGGGGGCGGGGCAGGCTGGAGGGTAAACCTATGAGAGCAGTGTATTTGGGCTTTCTCATGAGGTGGAGGTTACATGGTATGCTGAGGGCTGACACAGCTAGTGTGAGGTAGAATTTGAACCCAGGTGCTCCTAACTATAAGAATAGTATTCTATTTCCTGGGTCACACTGCCCAAATAAACAGGAAAGGTCATCTGAGCTTGAAATCAAGTCATCAGGCCTTTATGTGCTAAATCCAATTCCTGACTAGGTAATAGGGAAAGGCGATGGGGGAGGGAGCAATTATTTATTGCCTACTATTGTACTAGGCACTCTGCTAAGTGCTTTTCAAATATTATCTCACTTGATACTTGTAGAGTATATTATTATCCCCATTTTAAAGATGGGGAAAATTTTTTTAAATAAATAAATAAATAAACATGGAAAAACTTGTCAAGGCAGAAGTGACTTGCCCAGGACCACACAATTAGTAAAGTCTGAGATCAGATTTGAAGACAAGTCTTTCTGATTCCAGGCCTACCACTCTCTCCATTGTACTACCCAGATGCTTAATAGCAAGGCTTCACTTTAGGAATCAGTAGAATAAGTATCAGATTTCAGGAAGCTAGAAATGGCTTCCTCTGAGAATATAACAGCTGCCCTACCCTTCAATTATTGCTTTGTTTTTATTTTGTTGGGAGTGAGGGCAGGGTGTGCTTCAAGAAAGGATGGGCAAAATCTGCCATAAAGGGTAATTATCCTTTGGATAAATTGTTATGAGTTTAATCCTATACTACACACTCTAAGACATTGTCTTTTCCCTGCTCTTCACAGAATACACATTGGCTTTTATCCTAGTGCTCCCAAATCTGGCCATATTTTCCCGACTAGCAATTAAGATTAGTGCTCTTGTGGATTTCTAGCTTTGACCTCTGAATAGGTGGTTACTCTGGTTCAATCCTGGAATAGGACATTGGGCTGAGACAATGCCAACCCCCATTTCTGTAGTTTTGCTGACTCTCTCACCTGTTAACCACCAGCTAATTACTGGCATATGCTGCCTCGCTTCCCACTCCTGAAAGGACAAAGAAAAGTCAATCACGCTTCACAACCCCAAAAGCAGACACATATCCCTTGCTCACACAGTAGCATAGCATTTTTCTGCCCTTCAGTCACTCCCCCTTGCATGAGACTACCTATAGGCCCACAACCCAGGTCCATCAACAATAGAGAAGCACACCTACAAGTGGTATGCAGAAACCTTGTTGGAAAGGAATGGATGGTTTTACAAGCAGGTAGAGGTAGCTGCTTATCCACCAGAAGAACAATGAGTCTCTCCTGCACAGGAAGGCAGAGGACTTCCCAACTGTGCTGTTTACCTTTGCTAGATCTGTATGTCTCTAGATCATAAATCACAACTTTTTTTCTTTTTGTAAGGGTAGCGACTGATTAAGAAGCAATTCTTTCTCAGATGCTTGGCTAAAAGGCTTCCACTCTAAGCTTTCAACTATTTTATAGAAAACCCATAAGGCATCACCAAGTTTCCTCAATCAATCCAAATACACTTCCTATTCAGTGCCACTCCAGTTCATTGAATGGTTTTCAAGAATATCTAAACTGGTCAAGGACCACCCCCCCCACCCCCAAAGTCTAATACCTGTGATTGTTTTGCTCAATCAAAAAGTTTTTTTCTTATCTTGTTAAGATATTAAGCCATAGCACCTTATCATTTCCTGAGATGGAGTAATTTGATTGATGCAACCAATCCTCTCCTTACTTTTTTTTGGCTAGTAAAACAATATTCTTTGCCATGAATAACATAGCATTGAGCATTTAAGTTGGCAAAACCATGGAAGAATCATGCATGCACAACGTCCTTTTCAACAAAAGGAGCTATTTTCATGTCTTCTGACCTGGGGTATGGATGAGGCCTTGGGATGGAGGTCCATCTGGAGAGGAGAGGCCTCCCTGAGGAGTAAATCCAGGCTGCTCTATTGTGATAGAAAGAACCTTTACCTCCAGACTGATGCTTCAATGAGTTTGTCACCAGGCACAGATGAACTAAATTTCAGGATGCTGAGGTTGAGGGAGAAAGGAGTTGGGAGTGAGGAAGAGATGGAATAGTGAATGAAGTTTCCATTACTGTCAGTAATCTTGGAGAGGAGACTGGGAGAGGAGGCAGCACGCTAATAATAAAAATTATTATTATTATTATTATAGCTACAATTATTCAGCATTTACTATGTGCCAGGTACCATGTTAAGCTCTTTACATTTAGCATCCCATTTGATCTTCATGACAACCCTTCAAAGTAAGTGCCAATATTAATCCCATTTAACAGATGAGGAAAGTGAGGAAAACACAGGTGAAGTGATTTGTAGGGTCACAGAATTGGTAAGTGTCTGAGGCTGGATTTGAACTCAAGTCTTCCTGACTCCAGACCTAGTGTTCTACCCACAGGTACAGTGGACAGAACACTGGCTCTGGAATCAGAGGACCTGGGTTCAAATTCCACCTCTGATGTTTGCTTGTGTGACCTTAGGCAAGTTGCTTAGCCTCTCTGGTCCTCAGTTTCCTCATCTATAATATAAAGATATTGGAACAGATGGCTTCTGAAGTGCCTTCTAGTTCCGTATTATGACCCTGAGTGATTCAGGACTACAGATAGACAAGTATTGTCCAAATTTTGATAGACAGACAGAGAGAGAAAAGTGGAATCTTCAAATTCTAGGTCAGCTTTGATTCCTAGATAAATTCTCCTAATTTCTTACATGGCTATACTGCCTGGGGATTTCTCTGATTGACTTCTCCACCTTGCCTCTTAGTTGAGTACTTTCTCCTCCCCAACCCATCTCTCCACCTTCCCCTTCACTTCCTTTTTTAGGTCCTTTTTATATATTGTCTTCCCACTTTAGAATATAAGCTCTTGGAAGGGAGGAACTGTCTTTCTTCACATTTGTATCCTCAAAGTTTAGCAGAATGCCTAGCACCTAGTCAGTGCTTAATGTTTATTGACTAATTTTAGATCATCTTATTAAAGAAATAGTGATCACCAAAAGCTATCATGGCTTCACAAGAATAAAGCCAGCTGCTCTCATCTCATTTCCTTTTTTAACAGGGCTAGTAGATTAGTGGGATTTTGTAGCTATAGTATAGATTGATTTCAACATAATCATTGACAAGTTTTCTCATACTATCTTGATGAACAAGATGAAAAAACAGGACGACAGGACAGGATAGTTAGGTCCATTCAGAATTGGTTGCGTGGTTAGTCCCAAAGAATATTCATTAACAGAGTGAAATTTCCATGGAAGAAGACCTCTAGTTGAGTGCCCCAGAGCTTTGTCCTCAATCTTGCTCGTGGTTTTCAGTAATGATCTGTATAAAGTCATAGATAATACAATTATGGAATTTGAAGAGAACACAGATCTGGGAAGAATAGCTAATGTATCAGATGACAAAACTGGGAACAAAAAGGTCACAACTGGCTAGAATAGTGGGCTGAATAAAGATGGAATCAAGTATTAAGATTAGAATTATGATTGGATTGTTATGTGATTCCTCTCAGTGTGGAACGTCCTCTTCTACCAAGACCACTCAGCATCTTCTTTGCAACCTAAAGTCTTTGAAAATTGCCTAGAGAAGGCAGAAATTAAATGACTTGCCTAGGATCACACAGGCAGTACCTGTCAGAGGCAAGACTTGAACCCAGTTCTCCATGATTCCCAGGTCAACTCTCTCTGTGTCCATTACACAATACTGCCACTCTCATGAAGATGGGATCAAATCAAGATAAATAGGAAATTCTGCATTTTAGGTTTCAACAGATCAACTACACAAGTACAGGATAGGGATAAAATGACCATAACAATTTAAAAACATTTTTGAAAAACCTAAGAACTCTGATCAATTCTATAACCAACCACAGGACTCCAGAAGACTAAGGAGAAAGCATGATACTCACCTCCTGGTGCAGAGGGGATAGACTAGAGCTGCAGAATGAGACATAGACTTTCAGTTGTGGCCAAAATGTGGACTTGTTTTGTTTTACTTTATTTGTCACAAGGGAAGGTTTTATATTTAATTGGAGGAAGGGGAAATTAGTGGGAAGAAGACAAAGGTGATTATGGTGCCTAAAAGAGAAGAAAAGAAAAAAAGGAGGGTCATTAAAGTATTTTTAATACAAAGAACATAAGGATATTTGGAGGGAAACAGACAAGCAGGACAGCTTTGAAACTAATATGTTGAATTTTTCTTGTATGCTTTTAAAAAACGAGCAGCTCATAAAAAAGATTCGTGGCTTCACATACTTCTTTTCTATTCTTTACATAAGAAATGTTCACATTAATTTATTTTTGTCAAATTATTAATAACAAAAGTAAAAATGTTTTTCATAAATATATACAGGTTGGGCGAAGTATAGCTAGACAAGAATACATGTTAAAAAGATAAGAGTTTTCTACTGGATTATATCCTTGATTTAAATCAACACTGTGACATGGCAGTCAAAAAATGTAATTTGATGCTGTTTTAACATCCAGAATAAGGGAGATGATAGTGTCATGGCACTCTGCCCTTATTAGACCTTGTTAGGAATATTGGGTTTATTTCTGGGCACTATATTTTTGGAAGGACTTTATATGGTATGTCCTCAGCTCCCCCTCTTTCCTTGGTAATGTCATAGTTGATAACTGATATCTTATAGCTGCATCCCAAGCTCCACTATCAGTCTCAATGTCATAGCTAACATCTGATACCTTCAAGTTGTCTGAGTGAGAAGGGGTCTTAAATGAACTGCTCCTCCTCGTGCAGTACTAGAATTCCCCAATGGGTCATAGATTTGAAGGGATGAGTTTCCATTGTCAAATAGAGTAGGACATTCTTGATTCAATGACCTGCCCCTCAAGGAGTCACATGGAGTGAACTGAGGAATGTGAATTTCCAGTTATCTAACAAAGGTCATACTCCCTTTCTTCCAATCTGATGATTTCCATAGGTAGAGCTTTCAAGGTATAGAGGCAGGCATTGCATCATCCTCTTATAAAAAGGGATAGGGTATAGTCTTTGGAGGACACATAACTGGATTTTTGCCGTTACTTTGTTCAGATGAATAGGTAATAAGATTAACAAATCCTTATAAGAAAAACTCCAAAGATTTAGATAGTGGTAGTAGTAATATAAATTTAAAATAAACATGCAATTTGAGTCAGAGGTCCTGGTCTATTTAATTTCTAGGATCCCATCTGTTTCTAATATTTTATAATGATCTGACTCTACAATTCTGAAAAAGAGGAGAAACTACCAAGTGCATCTTACATGCTCTCTGTCTGCTGGTGGTCTGGCCTTTGACTTTATCCTTCCAGTTCAGGCCAATAAGTTGTGTCCTTCATTCAATCATTCCCAGGAGACACAATAACCAAAAAAAATCTAAGAGGCAAATGCGGAGGGTGGGGGGGGTATATCATTTGCAGTCAGAGCACAATATAGCCAGTTATGTATCCTTCTATAATCCATTTTCTGTACCCAAGTTGGGTTACATCCAGCTCTGCTTTAGTGCTAATAGATTTATGCAATAAAATTCAGTGAAAAGAACACTGGACTGGAAATCCTATAAGGACTAGTTGAAGACATTAAAGATGCTTCATCCATTGAAGAGGAGGTTTTATGGATCATACTAGCTGGCTTCAAGAATGATCATGTAGAAGAATCACTGGACTTCTTCTACTTGACATTAGAGGTAGAAGCAGGAGCAATGGGTAGACATAGAGAAGATTTAAGATAAATATAAGAAAAATTCCCTAGCAATTATAGCTGTCCAAAGAGAATAGGAAGCCTCGGGAAATAGCAGAACTCTCCACAAAAAGGTTGGATGATCGTTTGGTGGGGATGATGGCAGAGACTCTTATTAAGATATGGGATAAACTAACCAATCTCTGAGGTCTTTTCCAACTCTGAGATCTATGATTTAGTAATAAAATGATCTCTGAGGTTCCAATAAGTCTTAAATCTTATGATGTGTCTCAAATCCTGGGGTGTATGGAGTGTTCAGGGAGGACTAGCACTTCCAGAGTGAGTCCTTTGCAGGACTGCTCATCCACCTTTGAGGTCCATCTGCCACCCAACTCTCACCTGTGGCTCCAAGAAGCTGTAGCATGTACAGCAGCCACACTCCAGGAAAATCATCTCGACAGATGGCTAAACTAGACTGAAAGTAACCAACAGAACTCAACCTCATCAGTGAGTGGGGGGAGAAGGGGTATCTACTCCACGCATATGAAGACTTCCCCCAGCAGAATGGGCAGATCAGAACAATTTGTTCCAATGGCCACGAAGGTGGCTGAAGCAGGATCTGTGAAACACTTAGGGCTTGGTCAGACATCTAAGATGTCAAGGTCATCCACTGTATCCCAGTCTATTGCTAGTGGTCTTGACTTTCATCTTGCCACTGACTTTGATGACTCTGGAAGAGAAAGTGAGGCTAATGACTGTGCAACTCTGCCTCACTTAAATCCAATTTAAATGCAAGTCAAGACATTACTCTGTGATGTCATTGGTCCTCTTGAAAAACAAAAGACAAACAATAAAACATCTTACGATCTTCTCATTATATATGTAGGTAGATGGATAGCAAATATATTATAAAAATACCAAATACACATATATGCATCCATATGTATACATACGCAGCTTTAATACCTTAAAACTGCACTAAGACTTTTGAATACCCCAGAGAACTATGTATATGTTTGTGTATATAATCTGCACATAACATATATATGTCCATATATATGTGTGTATAAATATAGATAGATAGATATGTCTTTATATCTGTATACATATACATAAACTATGCATACATACACCCTCAATTAAGATGCTAAGATCTTAGACTTTACTATGGTATAGAGGTCACCTTTGGCTGTTGAAGGCCATACAAGAATAGCACAAGCTCTGACATCTACCAAGATGGAAAGGCTTTATGTATGGCCCTATGACAGACCATACATCTGTCATCTAAGGATGAATCCAGTCCTGAGTTTGGGATTCATTCCAATTGGCTTCAAGGTGATGAATTTTTCAGCCACTAGCAACTATGTTGTAATGAGGCTACAGTCTGCATCCTTGCAAGGAATTCCTACACAGAAGAAATGACTGCTCTTTGAAGTACAGAAATATGAATATGGAAGAAGGCCTTTAGCACATTGGGTAGGCTGTCATCCACTGAACTGCCTAATGCTGATTGAGAAGGACGAAGAAAGGAGTCGTCTTTTCACCCTATTTTCTCATATAGTCCAAAAAGTTGTGGGGCCCCCAAAGTATCAAATTCCTGAGTGTGGTCCTAGTATGTGCTTACTATTCCCTGGGATTCCCTAAAGTCCTCTAGCTTCCCTTAAGGCTCAGATCATGTGCCTGAACCCTTTAGTAGCCAGTGCTTTCCACTCCACCCCCACAGTTACTTTGTATATCATTTCAAAATTTTTCTTAGGCATATACATGTTGTTTTCTTCTAGTAGAATGTAAGGTTTTTTGAGGGAAAGGACTGTTTTGTTTATGGTTTTGTTCCCAGCATCTTACACAGTATATAGAACATAGAAGTCATTTAATAGATTAGTGTTGAATGAGTAAGTGAATGAATGAATGAATGGAAACTCTGAAGAATAAAGTGCTGCACAATCAGAAAGGAGAAACAATACAGACCACCACTACCACCATCGCCACCACCCATAGCAGAGCTTCAGATGATAGGGAATTTATGGTACATGGACTTCCAAGTGGAGCCATAACTAGGATGGGGTTTTTATGAGGTGCTGTCACAACGGAGACATACTGTCTTCCTGCCACAAATCCTTTGCCCAAGGGACAAAAGGTAAGGAAGATTTCAAATCTGAGAATAAAGAGAAGGAACAGGGGCTCTGCAGAGATAATGTCCCACCAGACCAAGTTCAAACCCAGGCAGCCTAGGGATGATCAGTAGGAAGGGTGAAGTTTTTTAGACTACTTTCTACCTTCATAGCAAAGTCCCTTTAAAAGCCCCATCTGTATGGTAAGAGGTATACTTTTCTGGATCTCATTCAGTCCAAAGAAAGAGCATTTTTTCATGGCCTCTAGCATTCCAGGGAGGTGGTTGACTGGTCCAAAGTAGGGGGCATGCTTCCCTACACCATATTTAGCCCAGGGAAACAAGTAATCGATTCTCAAGCAGCTCCACAATAAAAGTAGGGCTGAGAAGTAATCTCCCGGCAAAGAACAGCTACTCCTCCCTCTGTCCCCACTCTTACCCAACTGGATTTGTCCCTCAGTTGTCAGAATTCCTAGATACAGCTCAGTTGCTGAGAAACAGCAACACAAAGGTCATGGCGGTAAGCAGTAGTCACCCACAGAGTGTTCCCTTTTGAGAAAAAAGCCTCATGCTGACCATGAGTCTAAGAAAAGAAGTTGAAAAAAAAAATCCTAGAGTCTGAAAATAGAACTTATGAAAAAAAAAAAAAGAAAGGCTAGGTTTTCCATTCACATACTGCAATAAGGCCAGCAGGTACTCACTGGTCTCTTCAGGCACTCCCGAAGGTACAGGATCATGTTATTACCCATAGGATCATTTTCAAGAAATAAGGCCAGTGCTACCTCTATCTGGCCAGGTGTCCAATACAGAAATAATAGCAGAAAGCAATTGTCCTGGACCCTCAGGCAAAAAACACTACTAAAGGAGAATATGGAATTGGAAGGTCTTGAATTTCCTGGAACAACCATCAGTATTGAACTAAAGATCTTCATGTTGCAGGATTTGGAGTAGAAAAGGACTTCGAAAATCATTTGATCCAAGCCACCAGCATGGCCTTTTACAGATGAAAAACTGAGGCCCAAAGATGCCTCTACGTTATTTTGTTTAGTTAGATATGGTCCATTTTGAATAACAGGCTTTTAAAAAAATCTATCTTTGTGTTCAAAATAAGATCAAAGGGGAATTCCCAAAACAACATATTTAATTTAACTCCTATTTATGTAGTACTTTATGGTTTACAAAGCACTTTGCACAAGATAACCCTGTGAAGTAGATAAACTAACTTTTAATCTGAACTGGCTTAATTAGAAGGAACGTTGGACCTGATGGAATACCTACTCTCTTATTTTATAGATTTAATATTCCAAGGTAAAAAATAATCTGTCCTTTATTTTTTCTCTCTCAATCTTTTTTTTCCTCTCCTTTCAATTTTTCTCATTTCCCCTATATGGTAAGGAGTCCAAATATTAATTTGAGCCCATTTATTTTTAATTATCTGTAACATGCAAATTTTCCATGATGCTCTAATCTCCCTGTGGGGAAGAGCTGCTAACAAGGAAAGCTTCACCTTCGGGGGCAGGGAGGGGGGATGCAGCATAGTAAAAGGGAAATGTGACAAAGCTGTTGTTAATCAACTCCCATTGCCTCATCACTCCTCAGCCGATGTGCAGGAGTGTATTGTACCCTGAGTTCTCCCTCCCAGGAGGTCACATATGTCCTCTCACTCCTGTGAGGAAGGGAAAATAGAGGTGGGGAGGAGGATCAGTGACTGAGGGCAATGGTCCTAATGAATCAATTTGGCATGCCATGGAGAGAGGCCTGTGTCTCATCATCTGATTTTAGCCATGCTGCTTCTCTTGCATAGCGGAACAGTAAGTTAGAATGCTTTTGTTTCCCTAAGGAATGCCATTCCCCAACCATTCTGAACAAATCACTTTCACCAGGCTCTGACGTTTTCAGACATTCAGCTTATTTCTCATGCTCCCCTAATTAAACCCAAAACCAATTTGGAATGATAAAGAACTCTACTTATGTGCTTTAGGCAACACTAGTACACCAAGAGTAAACAGGGAAATCGGATACAGCAAACTTAGCTTTTCAAGGTGGACAGACATATGGAATGAGTTTCCAAGGCCAAATATAAAGGACAAATGTGGCTCATGAACTTCATTGCCATTTCAGCTGGTTTCCAGAAATGGTGAGGTGAGAATTAGATTGACAAAGCAAGAGAGGAGACAGCTATTTAACAAAAACAAACCAGTCAATGGATCCTTTCCTGATGTCGAAGTGGTTTAGCCATCTACCTCCACAGCCTTGAAGACATTTGAGAGCCATGATAGTGATCACAGCAGCACATGTTGCTCCGCCTTCAGCTGGATGTAATTTTATTGACTTTAGTCACAGAATGTTCTTATGTCATCAAGGGAGAGGCATAGATACTACCCACTGGAAATGCCTCAGCTAAAAGGGAAGTAAATATGGAGGGACTTGATAGATAAGGTAAGAAAGGTCATGGTATCACAGATTTGGAGCTGGAAGAGATCTTAGAGGCTACCTAGTCGCATCTTCTCATTCTACAGATAAGGAAACTGAGGCCCAGAGAGATCACAGATTCATAGCGCTAGAGCCATAAGGGATCCCAGAAGACAGGTAATCCAACTTTTCTCATTTTACAGGTGAGGAAATTTAGACCCAGAGATAAGGGTCTTTTCCAAGGTCATATAAGTAATTTGACAATGGCAGAATTTAAACCTAGGTCCTCTGACTTCAAATCCAGTACTTCGCACTGATTTTTGCACATTTCCCACTTTGCATTATCTCTCAAAAGAGGAAGTCCAGGAGAAAGCACCTATAATTATTCAGAAGAGCCCACCAAACCACGCATCCAAGGCACAGCTGTGGAGAATATGTTTTTATTTCTCTCCACGTTCCCCCGTGGGGAGCAGCTCATTCCCTTTTATAACATTAGCTACCATCTGTAGTCTTAGAATTCTCAAATGCACATCTCCAACTCCTAACTGGGGATAAGCAGTGCTTCCATGGCATCTCCACATTCCTCCAAGTTAACATAACTAATCTGAGCCAGATCTTTTCCCTAGCTATCCCCATGCAGGAAAAACATGCTGGATGGCTTACAGAATAAGCCTAAGTGGCCAAGGTCAGATCGAAAGGGGGTAATCAACAGGTAGAGCTAAATTAAAGACACTCAGACACTGTTCCCTATATTTGTGATCTGTTTCTCTATCCCGTTCTCTGTTAGGCACTTACACCTCTCAGCTCTGGAACTCTTTCCTGGGACCTCTCCTAACCTGACTGGTGAGTGTCTCCAATGGCCCATTATATCTAGGGCATCTTTGGCCATGCTTCAATTTTCTCCTTGACCCTATTACCAGCCACACTGTCACCACACAAAATATCATCAGCACCACATCTCTTTCCCTTTCTTCCCCCTTTCCAGTTCTGGAACCATAATCAAATCAGTTCAAACCATTACTACTAAAAAGGATCAGTCAACAATCATCAATTAAGTGTTTACTATATGCCAGGCACTGTGCTAAGCACTAAAAATACAAGCAGGAAAAAAAAAAAAAGACAGTCCCAGCCCTCAAGGAACATATTCTAATGGAGAAAGACAGTACATTAAAGGAAGCCGAAAATCAGAAGAGGGGGCAAGGAGACAAAAGCATCCCTTTTGAGAGTCCATTCAATCAGAAAAACAAGCTATGGTGCAAAGGGTACTTTCAGTGTGTAAATTCCTGGGCCAGAGTAAGCTTTCAGGATGAAAACATTTCTGAGGCATGGTAGAGAAAGTATGGAGTGAAGCTTGGAAAAGAATAAGAAAAGATGTGTCTATTTATTCCTATATGTCTCTACTCACCACATGTGTAACTTTTCAAAGCAAAATAGTCCTCCCTGAACACCATTATCATATACGCGTTGTCACTAATCTAATAGAACATAAGCTCTTTGAAGGTGGGGACTGCTTTTGCTTCTGCACTTTTTTCTAGTACTTGGCCTAGAGTTTGGCACCAAATAAGCCTTAATAAATGTTTTCTTTCTTTTTTCATTTCTTCACTTCTTTCTTTCTTTCTTTCTTTCTTTCTTTCTTTCTTTCTTTCTTTCTTTCTCTCTCTCTCTCTCTCTCTCTCTCTCTCTCTCTCTCTCTCTCTCTCTCTCTCCCTTCCTTCCTTTTTTCCTTCCTTCCTTCCTCTTTCTTTCTTTCTTTCTTTCTTTCTTTCTTTCTTTCTTTCTTTCTTTCTTTCTTTCTTTCTTTCTTTCTTTCTGTTTCTTTCTTTGTTTCTTTCTTTTTCTTTGTTTCATCCATTCAATCCCTTGATCAGAGGCAGCTAGGTGGTGTAGTGGATAGAGAGCTGGGCTCAGAGGCAGGAGGACCCAAGTTCAAAACTGGCCTCAGACACTAACTGTGCAGCCTTGGGCAAATCACTTAACCCTGTTTGCCTCAGTTTCCTCATCTGTAAAATGAGCTGGAGAAGAAAATGGCAAACCATTCCAGTATCTTTGACAAGAAAACCCCAAATAGGGTTCCAAGGAATTGAACACGACTAAAATGACTGAATAATAAAATCCTTGATCATTGGCTATAATGCTTTACCTAGCTCTCCTGACTCTGACCTCCAGTGTTCCTTACCACGACAGAGAAAGTTGACTTTCATCTTGTGTGGTCTTCACCTATCTTCCTATTTGCTACCTACTTCTCACCTTTCACCCTGAATTCTGATCTCCATGTTTTATACTAGCTAATCCTGCTTCCTGATTCTTTCCCTAGTTGATAGTTCAGCTTGATATTCATGTTTAACCTATAACCCAGCTCAGATTAACTGGAACAACGCGGTTCAGTAGTAAATGGGTCAGTAATCATTTATTAAACTCTTACTATATTCTGGGGCAGCTAGGTGGTGCAGTGGATAGAGCACCAGCCCTGGATTCAGGAGGACCTGAGTTCAAATCCAGCCTCTGACACATAACATTCACTAGTTGTGTGAGCCTGGCAAATCACTTAACCCCATTGCCTAACAAAAAACTAAAAACAAACAAAAAAAAAACCTCATATTATATTCCAGACACTATATTAATTGCTGAGAATACAAAGAAAGGCAAAAAAAAAAACCACACTCCCTGCCATCAGGAAGATTACATTCTAATAAGGAAGACAGCATGTAAATAACTAGGAGATTATACAAACTCAATGGAAGGCAATCTGAGAGGGTGATTCATTTGGAGCTGGGAGAACCAGGAAAGGCTTCCACCAAAAGTTGGGTCTTAAAGGTTGCCAGGGGAACTGAGAGGCAGAGGGGCAGAGGCACAGCATTCCAGGCACGAAGAACAGCTAACACAAAGGTGTAGAGCCTGGAAATGGAAAGGCTAATAACCTTACAGGGATTACAGGGAGCATAGAGAGGAATAAAATACAAAAAGCCTAAAAAGTTAGTAAGGGAACAGGTTGTAAAGAGCTTTTAACGCCAAAAAGAAATCATTTTTCTTCTTGGTATGACCTTTCTTCAAGTTTTTCAGGCAAGAAAATGCATGGCACCTGGCACAGAGCTGAGCACATAGTAGGCGCTTCAATAACTCCTGGTTGATCAACTGACTGATGGGGAATGAATTTCACAGTAAAATTATGTGCTGTGCGACAATGAAGATTTGAGACTGAAACTCTGCTTCAGGAAAAGGATTAAATGAACTAAACTAATTTTAAAAGTAATTCTTTAATAATGGTGGTTGTGTGTTAACAAGGGAAGTGTATCATTGCCTTTTGTTAAACATTTCTCCCCTTATGATATGAGTTATTCTATTTTAAGTAGCTAATACTAACATTCACTGAGCACCAGCAGTAAGCTAGAAACTGTATAGAGTGTAAACACATTCAACTGTCCCCATACCATATTAATCAACAGTTGACTAATTAAGTAGCAAGCATATAATCTGAATGAAATAAACTGTATACAGAAAAGAGTTCAGTGAAAATAGGGAAATAGACTGGATAAAGGGAGAGACTGAGTAACTTTAAGATACTATATCTCTGATTATTTCAACCCCATTCATTCCAGCTCATTACTGAGAGATTCACATCCTCTTTTCTTGGTGTCCAAAGCACAAAGTCTGCATTTTGGGGATTTGATGCCACAAGAAATATGCCCATGTGCCTGAGGAACACCAGACCCAGGATCATCTCCCCTCTCTGATATCACAGAATAGTAAATTAGCAATTAGCGGATCAAACGTATCCGTGAAAGATTAACCATGTATGCAATAATGAGCCACAAGCTAACAGGGATGATCAAACTGTAAGATGCAGCGTTCTAGTTCAAGGAGCATACAGCCTAGATGGATGGAAAATAAATCCCAGTAAGTGAAATTAGAACAAGAGCTCTTAACTTTTTTTGTGTGTACCATGGACCCATTGGCAGCTTGGTGAAACCTGTGGACACAGAAGAATGTTTGTTCATTTTTAAATTGTTGAAGGGAAGTGCTAAATTTCAGTTAAAAGTTAATGGAAATAAAAGGGCATTTTTTCTTCCTATCCAAGTTCAAAGATCCCCTGAAAAAAACAGATGTTATACATACTGGAATCCAGGGGTTTTTAACCTGGGGTTCACAGACACCACCCCGAAGACAGATTTCAGTTTTAGTTGGTGAAGACTATAAAAGGAAGATTTCAGACAAGTGTCTTTATAAGTCTGCTCACAAATCTGTCCATTTAGAAACAAATGAAGCAAACAAACAATGCCAGGACCAAAGGGAAATCATTGCAAAGTTAAGGCAGGAAAATATTTTGGGGGCTGTTCTCATTTAAATACCTATCAAGAGTTTCTGGTATACCAGATGCACATCAGGCTAAGCACACATTTGGAAGAACAGAAAATACCTATGCAAAAAGCCTGGCCTTTAAATTGTGAGTAATGTGGAAAACACAGGGGGAAAAAAAATTGGGAAAAACAGCCTATTGTCATTGTTTGAATCAAAGTCAGTACCCGCACTATGTGGAACAAGCGGGAGAGGAGAATGACCATCTTTTAGGGACTCTATGCTGGGAAGTTTGGCGTTTGATGAACCAAAAGTTCACTTGTACTACCCCTACATGGAGCGTGGTGTAGCAGAAAGAGCATTGTACCTGGGGTCAAGAGACCAGGGTTCTGCACCTGCCTCTACCACTGCCTGAGTGACCTTGGGAAAGTCATTTAGCCTCCTGGAGCCTCAGTTTCCACATCTGTAAAATGGGAATAATAACATATGCACTGTCAACCTCACAATGTTGCTGTGAAATTCTATAAAGAACATTCAATTCAGCAAATATTTATTAAGCATTTACTATGAACAAGGTACTACGTATGCTAGAGAAGTCATTTAATGATTTTGTCCACAAGTCTTACTCCAATCCTTCATTACTACACAGAGGTGACTATACATCCTTAAAGGAAACCTCTGGCCGGTTCTAACAAACTGAAAAGTCCTCAAGAGTAGGCCCCATTTGTCTGCTCTCCAAGAACAGAATGAGTGTGATGCAATGGAAAGAATGCTGAATTTGGAGTCAGAGGACTCCTCTGCCTCTGTCACTTGCTACCTGTTGCCAAGAGGTCTGCAAGGTCCAGTGTGAGGAACCACTGTTACTTGTTGTGGGCAAAGGAAGATCAGGACAAGTTCTCATAGCTTTTTTCATTGACCTCTTTGTACTCACCTCACTGTCCTTTGTATCACAGTTACTTGGATACACGTCCTTCTCTGCTTTCAGACTGCACTTGCCTCAGCATTAAGGTGTATATCTCATCTATCTGTACATCCTCTGTGCCAGCGTAGAGCTCTATAAATATACATAATAAATAATTGGTATTTAATAAACATTAAGTACTAAATGATACTTAACAAACATTTGTTAGATTAACGTGTGATCTTTGTCCAATGAAAAGTTGGCTGAAGGAACTGAACCATGTCCATATCAACACTCTCACTTCCCTACTATGGCTATTAAAGGCCTACCCATCTTTTAAATGCCTTCGTCTCCATGGAGTCAATCCCTAATTTTCCACCTCTCTCAATCAGTAAAGATCCTTCTTCCCCTTAGAGTTTGCAATGTACTTACTCCTATTCATCTATCATCCATCTTTCTCTAAGGGATTAAATTATCTGTGCCTATGCCACATCACAGAGGCAACTAGATCGTTCAGTGGATAGAGGACTAGGCCTGGAGTCAGGACGACCTGAGCTCAAATACAGCCTCAGACACTTCCTAGCTGTGTGACACAAGGCAAGACACTTACCCTCTGTTTACCTTAATCCACTGGAGAAGGAAATGTCTAATCAGTCCAGTATCTTTGTCAAGAAAACCCCATGGACAGTATGGTCCAACAGAAAGTTGGACACAAGTGAACAACAACAACAATGCCACATTCCGTTGTTGGTTTGTGAGTTCCATGACGACAGACATTGTGTCTTATGTATATTTACATCTCTCCAGGTGCTCAGAACACCAGGCATTTGATGTACTTTTTGTTGAAGCTGAAGAAGTTTAGGCAGTTCAGGTATAGGAAACAGCCATGACACAGAACATTTGGTGTGTCCAGGGAACGCTTCGCAAATCCTGCACCCAAGCAATCGGGTAATCAATCAACAGGAACCACACTGGGCATTAGAATTTGAAGAAAAAATGAAATCGTTTCTCTCCTGAAAGAGCTTGCATTCCATAAGGAGAAAGGACATGTACACATAAAACTCATACAAATCAACTTTGTGAGACAAATTCAGGTTGGAGGAGTGGAGGAGGTTGACATACATGCTGTATTCCAGAAAGACCACTCTATGTATAAAGGGGAGCTTACTTGGGGTGCAGCAGGTAAGCAGAAGAAATAGATCACTTGGTTGATTCCCCATTTAAAAAAATTATTCTTTGTTAAATTCTATTGTCTTCCATTGATGAAAGCGTGTAAGTGTTGTCAAAGCTCTGGGGGAAAGCTTCTGTGGTACCAGTTATTGAAAGACCATTGCAGGGGAATGGCCTAAGAAAAGTAAGAGTTATGTTATGAGTAGTTCAATTCAGAGCATCAAGTACACAGGAGCAGTATAAAATAAGGCTAAAAAAGTAGAGTGATGGCATATCAGTGGTGTATTAAAATGGCAGGCTGATGAGATTGATTGTATTTGGAAGTCACCATTGAGCAGAAAAGTAACGTGGTCAGTTCTGTGTGCAAAGAACATTAGACGAGCAGTCGTGTGATGGATTAGAGACAGGACGACTAAGTAGGAGCTTGTTGCAATCATCTGGATACTAATGAAGACCTGTTCTAAGATGGTGGAAGCGGGAATAGAGGATCATAGATCTATAGCTAGAAATGACCCTAGAGGTTATCCAATATCTTCATTTTATAGATGAGAAAGCTGAAGCTTCGAGAGTTTAAGTTGCTGGCTCAGGATCACAGAGCTACTGAATGCCTGAAGCAGAATTCAAACCTAAATCTTCCTTCCTCCAAATCTAGTGGTCTCTCCACTATGCCAGCAAAAGAGATATTAAGCAGGTAGAACCAACAAGACTTGGGGACTGATAAAATAGAGGAGGAGGCAGCAAAGAAAAGATAAAAGAATGTATATTATCTACACTTTGCATCCTTTATGATTTTGCTAATAGAGTTCTCTTTTTCTAGAATGCTGTTAAATTCCTATCTTTTTAAGCCCATTGTAAGCTCCTTGAGGACAAGGATTGTCTTTTGCCTTTTTTTTATCCCTAGTGCTTAGCACAGTGCTTGGCATAGTGCCTGGCATATGGTAGGCACTTAATAAATGGGGCAGCTAGGTGGCTGGGTGGATAGAGCGCAGGGCCTGAAGTCAGGAGACTCATCTTCCTGAGTTCAAATATGGCCTCAGACACTTAGTGGCAAGTTGCAAGGCACTTGCGCAAGTTGCTTAACCCTGTTTCCTCAGTTCCCCATCTATCAAATGAGCCAAAGACGGTAATAGCAAACCACTTCAGTGTCTTTTCCAAGAAAACTCCAAATGGGGTCACAAAGAGTCAGACACTACTGAAATGACTGAACAAAAACGTTTATTTATTAATTAATTAAAACCTATCCCTTTTTAGCCCTTCTGGAACTTTCTGTCATGGTTTCATACTGTAATGGGATTTCATAGGGTTCTGTGTTTCATAATGCATTGGTTCAATTTCCTTTGTCTCATCTTTATTTAGAAGTTTGTAATCTTTTTGAGGTTTAAGTACTTCCTTTTTTTCCATTTCTAGTATACTCTGCTTAATCTCCATTTGCTCTAAGTTGTTAATTGGCTATTTTTCCTCTTGAAATCTTTGGTGGTTTTTGTTGTTATTTTGCCTTTTCACTTGTTTTCTGACTTCTTGCTCTTTAGGGATAGATCTACCTGGAGGGCTGGGCTGTAATACTACCTCAGTTTCCTCTCATATTAAAGAATTTATTTTTCACTGGCCTCAATCTCTCCCAAAAGTAGCTTCTGGACATAACAGGATTGGTTCCTAATGTATTTCAGTCCCCTTTCCTTCAGGCTCAGCACATGGCACATTGGCTTTCTGTATCAGTTCTGCCTATTCTTTGCTCTCTGGTTGTGTTGAATTAATATCTGCCACATTTTTCAAGGTTAGGGATGCTTTGGTGTTTGCTTAGCTGTCTCTGCAGCCTTGGCTTTTCCTAACCTAAGAGAACACTCCAGCCTCACGTGGCTGGGCAGAGTTGATGTCTGCCACTTGCATTTGTTGCATTGGAGTGGACCATTAGCAGAGTTTCTGAAGTAGGAAAAGAATCCCCTTATACACAAGCCAGTGTGTGAATTTGTATAACCTGGTGAAGTATGCTGATGGATGGGGAACGGGTGCTAAGTGAATACCTTTACAAGTCATAAAGCTGTCATTTGTTGGGTTTCTTGTTTTCTTGTTCTTTGGATTTAGTTGTAATTCTTCCACCTCTGGAACAAAATTTTTCTTAGGGAATTTTTTAAGAGCTAGTGGAACTACTGAAAATGTCTAACCTGCTCTTTAGTTGATCATATGACCCAAAGTTATCAAAGCCCTATGCAAATATTGGAGGCAGTTAGATGTTTCAGTGGATAGAGCACTCAATCTGGAGTCAGGAAGACCTAAGTTCAAATCTGGCCTCAGACACTGACTAGCTGTGTGACCCTGGGCAAGTCATTTAACCTTGGTTTGCCTTAATTCTTTGGAGAAGAAAATGACAAACCACTCCAATATCTTTGCCAAGAAAAATCCATGGACGGTACTGACGTGGTATGGTCCATGGGGTCATGAAGTCAGACATGATTGAATGACTGAGCAGTAACAGTACAAATACTACCTCCTCTGAACCCCAAACCCCATTCAGAAATTATCTTTACCCCTCTGGATCTCACAAAGCATTTGTTTGTTCCTCCCTTAAATATTTAACTTGCATAGTTTTGTTTTGTAGTCACTAGGGTATTTATTTTTAGATCATGAGCTCTTCAACAGTGCAGTGTCTCATCTAAATTTCAGACATCCCTCAAATTCTAACTTAGTACTGCATACATGGCAAATGCTTAACAAATGTTGCTGTTCAGTCATTTCAGTTGTGCCCGACTCTTTGTGCCCCTATTTGGGGATTTCACAGCAAAGATACTGGAGTGGTTTGCCATTTCCTTCTCCAGTGGATTAAGGCAAAGAGAGGTTAAGTGACTTGCACAGGGTCACACAGCTAGTCAGTGTCTGAGGTCACATTTGAATTCAGGTCTTCCTGACTCCAAACCCAATATTCTGTCCACTGAGCAATCTAGCTGCCCCCATAAATATTTTTTTGTTGTTCAGTCATATTAGTCACATCTGACTCTGCATGACCCCTTTTGAGGTTTCCTTGGCAAAAATTCTTCCTGATTCCAAGCCCAGTGCTCTATCAGTGCTGGTGCCACATAGCTGCCCAGTACCACCTCATTACCCAGTGGTACCTAGATACCCAGTGAAAATGTCAGTTGAGTTGAATTCAGGTACCAAAAATGAAACCAAGGTTTCAAATATGGGTACCCATGAGTGATGATTACCTCAATAGAAATCAGGAAGTTGAAAGGACAGATGGACTTTAGAAAAAAATGGCAAGGTTGGTTTGAACTTGGGGTGCCATGCAAACTATTAGCTTGCACTGCAAATAGCTACTAAAGTCACAGGACAGCTAGGTAGCACAGTGGATAGAATGCCAAGCCTGGAGTCAGGAAGACCTGAGTTCAAATCCAGCCTCAGACACTTGGTATGTGATCCTGGGCAAGACACTTAACCCCTATTGGCCTCAGTTCCTTATCTGTAAAATGGGGGGACACACTGGAGAAGGAAATGGCAAAACACACCAGTATCTTTGACAAGAAATCCCCATGGACTTTGTCCGTGGAGTCACACAGAATCAGACGTGATTGAACACAGCAAAGCTAAAGTCATAGGTTAAGGTATAAGTTATGCCATATAAGAAGTTGTTAATTGTGAAACGTCTACGTTCTTAAGGCTCTTCTCTTACCCTGGCCCTACTTTGCTTGAGCTTCTTTTAGGACCCACCATTGCCACCACATAGTTGTCCCTTTCACTCATATTCTGTTCTTTTTAACGACAAGGACAGACAGGTGTCTGAGTGCTCATAGTGGGAACCCTACCAAGAGTAGCTACCTATTACAGTAGAATTAGCATCCTTTGCCACACTGAAATTCCACCACCACCACCCCAACAGGCAATAGCAGGAATTGGGAGTGAAGGGGGCAGAGGTGTCTGAAGACCTCTGCAATTCATTCATTCTCTGTCAAAGATTCTTCCTGATTCCAAGTCCGGTGCTCTATCAACGATGGTGCCACCTAGCTGGCCAGTACCACCTCACTACCCAGTGGTACCTAGATACCCTGTGCAAATTCATCCTCTGCAACTCCCAAAAGTGTCAGGAAATGCCTCTCTCCTTACCTCAGCATGCTTATTCCTACTTTAGCACTTAGTTACAATCAGGGCCACCATTATTTGCCCCAACAATCAATAAACATTTATTAAACACGAATTATGTACCAGGCACTGTACTAATTACTTGGGATACAAAAAGAGGCAAAAGATAGTCTCTGCCCTCAAGGAGCTAATAATCTAATAGAGGAGATAACATAGACAAATATATACAAAGCAAGCTATATACAGAATAAGTAGGAAATAATTAACAGAGAAAAGGCAATGGAATTAACAGGGGCTTCCTGTAGAAGGTGATATTTTGGTTGAGACTTAAAGGAAGCCAGGGAGGTCAGTAGTCAGAGAGAAGAGAGAGCATTCCAGGAATGGGAGATGACCAGAGAAAATATCTGGAGCCAGGAGATGGAGTGTCTTGTTCATGCAACAGAAAGGTAGCCAGTATCACTGAATTAAAGAGTATGTGGCAAGGAGCAAGGTTTAGGAAGACTAGAAATGGGGTAAGAGAGTAGTAGGCTAAGCTATGAAGGACTTTGAATGCCAAACAGAGTATTTTGTATTTGATCCTGGAGGCAAGAGCAAGCCACAGACAGTCATACAAAACACAAAAAAGGCTTGTGGCTTTATTCCAGTAATCTCACAGTCCTTCTTTAGCCAACTTATTCTTGCTTTGCTGCCATCAGCTGTGCCCTTTGAAAATTCTTACTGATGGGGTCAGCTTTCATGTCCCAATCACTTCTCTTTAAAGCATTTCTTTGGTCACATATCCAGTCTGACCTCTCACACAAGCTTCAGACTCATATTTCCAATCACCCACATTACTTCCACTTGGCTGTCCTGCCATCACTTCAAATCCTCCAAAAGCAAATTGATCACTTTAGCCCCTCCCCTCCCAGAATCCTAGCTATTTCCTCTAAATATCCCTATTTCTCTTGATTCTACCAGTCATGCTGGCTAAAGCCTGGATTGTCCCGATGTCAACTTTGGCTTTCATCCCCTACATTCTGTCAGTCAACAAGTCCTAGTAGTTCTATCATGATGCCTCTCAAATTACCCTTTCCTTTTTCATTCCTACTTTCTACTTCATTCCCACCATTGCCACCCCTTAATTTGGACTTTATGATCTGTAGCTTGAATTATCACCATAGCCTCCTAACAAATGTCTTTGACTCAGTCTCCTCCCATTACATTCCATTCTACATGCTAGGGCCACAGTAATCTTCCTAAAGTTCTAGCATTAAGGGCATTTCCCCTGCCCCAAAATCTTATACTGCTTATAGGATCAAGTGCAACCTTACCACTCCGGTTCAAGATCACTAACAGCAGTTAATAAGGCTCCAGAGAAGAATCTTCCTGGAAAATAAAGACATGATCTATGCCATGGCCAAAGAGAATAAACTAGACACTACTAATGAATCAATCACATAATCAAGAACCATTTATTAAGTACCTATTGAACTAGATACTCAGGTTACACATTCAAAGAATGAAATAATCTCTTTTTTAAAAGGAGTCTTCATCCATATGGGAGAGATAAAGACACATAAAAAAGCATACATCATAACTATAAAGTAAATAAATGTAAACTAATTAAATAAAGTGTAGTTTGGGAAGGAGGGTACTAGTAGTGGGGAGCAGGATGTTAAGGAAAGGCTTCATGCAGAAGATAAAAATTTTAAAAGAGAAGCAATCTCTCCACTTAAGAAGCTCATACCTTAATTGGAGGAGATAACACATAGATGAGAGCTCAGTGGTGAGTTGAATGGAAAGGTCCAGAAATCCTAAGGGTTCTGTACAGTACAGATAACAAGGACCAGGGGTCCTTAGAGTACATTTTCAGGGTAGATGACAATGCCTGGACATCATAAATGGCAAAACCCAGAAGACTTTGGATAGGGGTTAAGGGAAGATGTTGTGCTGTTGAGGATAATAGTTTCAAAGCCTAGTAGAAGTTATGCCCAGTGGAGTGCAGCTATTTCATTCTGATGGGCATTTTCTATACTTACCAATAAACATAGCTTTCTCTGGAAAATTTTTCCATTGGTTAGTTTACTGGGTCATTTTTATTTTCCTTTGGATCTGCAGAACCTCCAAGTATCAATCTTGCCACTGCCAGGGTCTTTGAAGACAGTCCTGAATCTGACCAATGAAAAATAGACCCATCACCCTCTTGGTAAATGTTTAACTATCATTGTTACCTGCTTTAACAACCATACCACAGCCCCTTTGACGCTCAGGTGCCAATTGTCTCTAAAAATGCCTTCAAGCAAGGATTACTCTATAATCTGGAACATATACAGCAATGCATTATAGGATGGGAGAAGGTATTTATAGCAATACATTTCTCTGCACTGTGCTATTCACTGCAACAAAGGGAAAATATCAACTCTGATGAATGTGTAAAAGCCTGGAAATAAAATACAATTCGGGAGTGACAACAAGGTGAGACATCAGGAAACACTGTTGCAAGATGAGGAGGTAGTTTTGGAGAATGTGAGGAGAATGTGAGTGGAGAGTTCAGACATTCACAGCTTGAGTTTAAGCTAAAATATAAGAATAGCAAAAAAAAAGCAAGTCAGAGGGGCTGGAAGGAGAGAGGAAAATTGAAAGGTTTGAAATGATCTGGCTTCCCTTGAGCAGGGAATGCACAGGGATTCCACTTAATCAGGATTTATCAAGTAGCTGCATACTAAGCTCCATGAAGGAACGCAAAAGTATAAGAATGTCCTTGCCTGAGGAGCCTACAATATTATGGGGGTAGGGGGAACTGCAAAGAGGGAGGTGGAGAAGAGTAATACAAGGTATTACTGCTTAGGTGTGAAAACACATGGTGCAACATGCTATGCTTCCCAATTAGAGTATAAGCTCCTTAATAGGAACTGTCTCCCTGTATCCCTAGTGCTTAACACAGTGGTAAGCACTTAATAAATGCTTTTTCATTCATTTAGTCATTCATTCACAAAGAAGCCACCTTTGACCTGCCTTAAGTGGAATTGTTAAGTAAATTTCCTCACCCTCATGTTTTTCCCATGGATTCATGCCCTTTTCCACCCTGGCAATTTTCTTCCCCATCAAAGGCACTCAGTACACTGGCATTGTTTCTATCTCTAGACTCCTGTCAAGGTAGAAAGCAATCAAATAAATGAATTTCTACTAAGATGTATTCATTAATCTTCTACTATATTCCTACTCCCATGGTTCATCATGGAGTGAAAGTGACCCTGAGTTCTCAAGGTTCATACCAACAGAGTGAAGGTACCAGAAGACCCAGAGATAAAAAGACTTTGAATATGAGAGCTAACAATAAAATGTATGTCTGGCAACTGAGGAACAGCCCTGCCAAGTTTGAAGATGCTCATTATCATATGGGTCATTGTTGTTGTTCAGTCTGTCTGCCTCTTCATGACCCTATGGACCATACTGTTCATGGGGTTTTCCTGGCAAAGATATTGGAATGGTTTGCCATTTCTTTCTCCAGTGGACTAAGACAGAAGTTAAGTGACTTGCACAGGGTCACACATCTAGTAAATGTCTGAGACCAGATTTGAACTCAGATCTTCCTGAATCCAGGCCCAGTGCTCTATCCACTGACCTATTTAGCTGCCTCTAGATGGTCCATAGGGTGATGTAATTTTTAGCCACAACAATTCTCAAAGATCACTGATCAGGAGGGGTTGTGTTCCACACTGGCAGAGAGAAAGGCAGTGTGCACACTGACAAAGTTGTAGGCCCTAAGTATTGAAGATATTATTACACCAATGTATTATCCCTCTTGAAAATTTGCATTTTAAATAGAAAACTTGGACTAGGATCTTTGTCAGAAGGAAGAACAACAGAAGTAGAGCTGTGTATTATACTTGGAACAGACTCCCCCAGGATGTTTCAGCTCTGCTGAAGATCAGCTGAGGTGAGGCAGAGGCAGGTTTTGGGGACACTCTAACTGGGCTTACAAGTACCCAAGGTATTATTTGGGAGAGTAAGATAGAGGAAACAGAGTTGGTGGTTTGTTGTTTTGTTTTGTTTTGTTTTGTTTTGTTTTGTTTTTCATCAAACCAGCCTGCATGCGGTGTTAAATAGAGAGTGGGTTGGCAAGATTGAAAACACTGAGGTCAGCTGAGGTCTGCAAATGTATAGCAGCAGTGAATCCAGCATTAGGGCTTCAGGATTTTCTCCCAACTAGTGGTAAGTGTCTTGGGGTATCTGTGTAAGTCTGGAATAATGTGCTTGCCTTGCTCTAAGGCATACAACAGAAAAGAGAAAGCTGAAGAACGAGGAAACTCTGTCCCAGATTCAGTCCGTAGCTGGCTATCTCTCCCTCCTTATTCCCAAGAGAGGAAATGCCTGGCAGCAGCCACCATGATGAATCTGTAATCCAAAGAATGACTTATTAAGGGTGGCATTTCAGGCAGTATGGCATATGGCAAGAGGACAGAGATAGTTGTGCTAGGTGGGCCTTCCTGGTAGCTCTAAAATCTCCAGGAAGATAGTCACCTCTTCAGTCTACATGCAAAACTGGACCTATCTCTTTGCTTATATTACTTATATAACACAAAAGTAGCCTCAGGACTAGGAAATTTGGAACTAGCCTCTAGTCATAAGGTTAACTGTATCCAGATCACATCAGTTTTCTATGACTCCATTTTCCTAACTACAAAATGGGGACCATGTCAAAGACCTGGCTGGTGGTCCCTAAAGAAGAACGAATTATTATTATTAAATTACTAATAGATTCATTTGAGGCTGTTAGCTTTTCTTTGATGTTTAAAATACACAGCCAATAATAACGAGATGTGATGTGACAATGAAAACTCTCCAATTTAGCAAGATTCATTTTGCAAAATCATTGTGGAGTATCTGAATCGCTGCCTAGCTGAGTAGAACAACATCTGGCAAACAAGCAGTGATATATTATAATGTGTTTAGTGCCATATGGCAATATGTCTTCAATGTCACCTGCAGGTTGAAATGAAAATCCATGTTATTGCTATCCCAGGAAAACACAAGAAAAATCAGGAGAGATGCTTGAATATGTGGCATGGGTGCTGAAAAATGTGGTTAAAATATGAAAACAAATGTTGAAATAGCAACAAGTTACAACAAAGCGTAGTGATGAAGAAATTTAAAGCCTTTAATTACCCCAAAGACCAGTAACCAAAGGATTTTTTTTTACCATAAGTACCAATATCATTGGCCCATTAAAATTTCCTAATAAACTGTTATAATGGTCAGCTATAATTGCCCACCTTAAGATATGAAGTAGAAAACCCAAGGCCATTGACCAGCATATATACATACGAAGGAAACCAGGTTTTTGTGTTCAATCTTAGGAAATGCCAATGACCATATACTCTACTTCCATCTGGGGTCATTGCTCTTTGAGCTACATTCATTTCCTCCAGCATCAGTTAGTACAGGGCTTCTCGATCTTCTCTAAATTTCTCATAGTCTTCTCCGTGGATTTGAAAGGATAATAGGAAGTTCCCCAAGGACAGGTACTACTTTACATTTTGCCTGTATATTCCCACAACCTGGCACATGCACTTAATAAATGCATATCTCAATTTAGAGCTCAGAGAGCAACTCAACCAATCCCTTAATTTTACAGATGAGGAAACAGAGGCTCAAAGAGGTTTAGTAATTTGCCCAAGGTCATACAGTTACTAAGTGTCAGCTCCTCTGTCTCTTTCTGCTCCAGCACCACTGGGTTATGTTGGATTCAATTCTGCATTTGTTTTCTCCTGGAACAGTTTGAAGTCATTCTAATCTTCATTTAATGAAGTTCACCTCCTAGTAAGTTCGGCAGGTTCTCTCAAAGTCCAATTCCTCATGGATTTATAGATATTAAAACCTCTTTTCAGGAAAATTCCTTGGATTATTTATCACCAATGATTTATGTCTAGCCTGTTTATTTTCTTTTTTTATCACAACAGAATATTCTATTATCTTCTATCCATTGAATCTTCATTTTCTTCTAACTCCAAGTGATTTGTGTTATCTATTTTGTTTTTTGTAAGGATGAAAGCTTTTATAGCTCAAACCTGTGTTTGTAGTATGGTTATTTTCACAGAGAAAGTATGTTATATCATTTAGTTATAACTTCTTATTCCAAAACAGGTCTGTTCCAGAACAGGTTATCTAATCGGGAACATCCCTGGACTGAAGTCAAGAGCCCTAGGGACCTGGCCCTGCCACTATTTTGCTGTGTGACCTTGGGCTTGCCAATTCAACTCTCTGAGCCTCAGTTTCCCTATCTATAAGTTGAAAGCACTGGACTTTATGAACTCTAAGTTTCCTTCTAGATCTAACATTGTCTATGAGCTAAGATTTGTTTGTCTAGCTTAATTTTCTGACTAGAATTCATTTATCCTTCTGCTTAAATTAGTAAACATTTGTGATGGTAGAGTTTGGGAGGGAGTGTTTTAAATACAAGAAACAGTTTGGGGGAAAGGGCCACATAGAAGAATTATTGGCCTTTATGAGTAAACATGTCAGTCCCTGGACTTTCAAAGAGGAAGAGAAGGAATAAGAGGAAAGCAGAAAGAGTAACTTGAAGGCCATTGTCAACTACCCCAACCTCTCTAGCAAACAGCATAAAGTTATGATATAAGCAATTTGGGGATCAGTGTTGCATTCATGTTATTAATCCTTTCAGTGCCTATATCGGTGCCTTGCCCTCAGTAGAAGCTCAATATATGTCTGCTGAATTGAATTAAGTTAATTTATGGAATGAACATCATATCAAAAAGTTGTACCTAGGTCAAGATGACCAAAACTTTTCCCCAGGGCATTGAAATTTACAGGGGTGCTGATAGCATTTCCAGTACTACACCAGCTTAGAAGCAACTGAAATTAGCACCTAGTTAATGAGAATAAACTGTTGGAATGAAAAGCTACCAGATGACAACTTCCTCCTCCTGGTGGTTACACCCCAGTTAAGCACCCCTCTCATCCCGGTCTGCTACCAAATTATTCACTCCCTCACCACTCAACACCAGCCTTCAAACCCTGCAAGGCACTGGAGTCTCTGGCACCATCCTCCTCCAACAACTGAATTTGAAGTCAAGTGGTGCAAAATTTGCTACTTTCAGCTATGATAATTCATATGATCCTTTAAGATTTATAAAACAATTTCCCTAAATGAACCCGGTGAGATCAGTAAGACAAGCATTATTATCTCCCTTTTACATGTGTGAATACTGTGACTTAGAGAGGCAGGTAGAGCACTTGCCCTGGAGTCAGGAAGACCAGAGTTAAAATCTGGCCTCAGACATTGACTGTATGAACCTGGGCAAGTCACTTGACCTCTGAAATTGCCTACAGTTTCATCAACTTTAATGGGGATAACAATAGCATCTATCTCACAGGGTTGTTGTGAAGATCAAATAAGATACTATTTATAAAGCACTTATCAAAAGAAAATAGTCTACCTTCCCTACTATGTGCCTGGCACATAGTAGGCACTATATTAATGCTTATTCCTTTCCCTTCCGTCTCCTTCCACCTCAAAAAGCTAATGTGATTTTCCTAGTCTCTAAGGCTACCCAGCTATTGAGTGCCAGCTAGGACTCAGACTCAGGTCTCCCGATTCTCCATCCAACCCCTTACTACTACATTCCACTGCCATATCTGCATAGCCCCTGCATCCCACCAGGAGCTTATCTGGAATAGTAACTGCCTAATACGTTCTTGTTGATTAATTTATTGCCCAATTGGCCTGGGGGATACATGGACCTTACAGGGCCAGCAAGCAAATGAATGTTTCTTCCCTTGCATATACAAAGTCATCCATACATGTATCTTTCCATCAGTCACCTCCCTCTTGGAAAACTGCAACTACTTATTCTCCAAAGTGTGTCATAAAACAACACATTTCCTGACTACTAAAGCTCCTCATTATTGAAAAATGTTACTAATCAAACAAATGAATACACATGTACACTGGGTGATGGGGAAAGTGTTTTATCTGTTGGCAAACAAATTAAGGTCTTACTCATTTATTTGAGTTTCCCTTCCTCTGGGCTGAAGATGTAAAAACAAGCCAACATGCTTTTTTTTTTTTTGAAAAGACTGCTTGGTTGCTTGCTTTTACATCCACAGATAAACAGATGATGCAGCAGAAAAGTTATTTTAAAATGCATTACCCTACAGACTAGGCAGCCATCAGGGTCTCTCAGTGGGGATGCCTAGTTTGCCATCTTTATTCAAAAAATGTACAGAGCAACCACCACCGTGCTGAGGACAGAAGAATCACACAATCGGGGATTGCTACCCCCTAATCACCACTTAATTTTCATTTTGGTTCTTACAAAATGAGTGCAAAAAATGAAAATGAAATAACAGCTGGAGGGTAAAGTCCACAGCTCTGTGATTCCCGATGTCTGGTTCGGCTCTTCAGGAATAAAAGTAAATTCCCCATGAATTCCCCCTCTGTACACTCAGAACTAGAGCTTAGAGGGAGATGATTAGAGCTTACCTGACTATGTAACAAATGCACCCTAACCCTAATTGACAGATTCAACAGGTCCCCAACCACTGGCCACCAAATAACTAAGAATTTTAGTGGGTTCAGAGGACCTCAATTCACATCCTAGCTCTGATATACACTACAAGAAGACTTTCTGTAGGTCATTTAACTACTCAAAGTACTCATTTGGAAGATGAAGGATGGCCTAAGATATTTAGGTCTTAGGTACCCTTTTTAGATAGGTCCCCCATTTTAGATAAATTCTGTTTTTTAAGACAGCCTCTAAACAGAAAAAGTGAAAGGTTCTAAATCAAATTGGTATAAATCATTTTGTGCAATGCCTAACACAGAGACTCAAATGGAGAAGCAAGTACTAAGTGCTTTCTGACCATATCAATCATGTTGATATTGATAGAGGCAAACCAACATAATTATTTAACAAAAAAAAAAAGAAAACACCTGAAGATTTTTTTTAAATGTTTGATAGAGTGGCGCAGAAGATAGATTGCAGGATCTGGAATTAGCAAGACCTGAGTTCAAATCCAGTCACACTTATTAGCTGTATGACCCTGGACAAATCACTTAACTTCTCTCTCTGCCTCTGTTTCCTCATCTGTAAGATGAAGATAATAATACCACCTATTTCCCAGGATGGTTGTTAAGATAAAATGAGATAATACTTGTAAAGCACTTTGTAAACCTTGAATAACTATATAAATGTTAATTATTATTATTATTATTACTAATAATAACTTACAGAACTAGACAAAATGTATGGTCAGTCTGACTATTTCTTCTGAAACTAATGAAACATTAATATATGTTTGTACATATATACATATATTATATACACATATGTGTGTATACATGTGTGTATGTGTGTGTATATGTGTGTGTATATGTATATATATATACATATATATATGTATATATATACATATATATATACATATATATATACATATATATATATATATATATATATATGCATGTTTTGTTTTACTTTGTTTTTACTCAGTGGCTATCATAAACACAAGCACAGACAGTCAACCTGGATGGTTCAGGATAAAAACATTCATTGTTTCTTCATGACTTTGTATTTGAGCCTGAAAGACAATCAATTCATTTGAATTTCTCAAGCAGCTCATCTCATCTATGTGGACACAAGATTAGTGACTCAATAAGTCTGGTTACTGCTAAGAAGAGGAAGTTGCTGGTTTAGGAAGCTAAGTAAAGGAGGGCAAGGAGCTGTACTCTACAAACAGAAAACTGTTCCCCACCTAAGCCTATAACAAATAAACTCCATCACTTTCCATCTAGCTCTACAGAAAACTTTGGCCCTGCTCCGAAGTCTCTAGTCATCTGTCAAATACTCACAGGTTGATAGAACACTAAACTACCCTGCAAAACCATTTTTCCTCAGTTTTTGAAAGTGAGGTTGATTTCAGAGAAACTTTATTCCTTGTGTTGTTTTACTTTGCTTTTTTTACATTTTATTTTATTCACTTACCCTTAAAAAAGAGGTATGTGGTAATCAAGAAGCTATTGAACCTATTTAGCTGTCTCTTAAAGCCTAATTTTTTTTCCCTTTCAGGAAGGAAGTCATTTTTATAAGAGAAAGGATAGAGGGGAGGATTAGCAAAGAGGTCTGAATTAGGATTAGTGATTTGAATGTGTCCCTTATTCTGACTCAATATTCTGGTTACAGAAATATGTATGTATATACATATATACATACCATATATACATGCATACATATATATACATATATTTGTACATATGCATGTGTGTATGTGTGTATACATTTGTTGTTCAATCATTTCATTCATGTCCACTCTTCATGACCACTTTTGGGGTTTTCTTGGCAAAGTTACTACAGTGGTTTGCAGTTTCCTTCTCCAGCTCATTTGACAGATTAGGAAACTGAGGCAAACAAGGTTAAGTGACTTCCCCAGGATCACACAGCTAGTAAGTGTCTGAGGCTGGATTTGAACTCAGATCTTCCTGACTCCAGACTCAGTGGTCTATCCACTGTGCCACTTATACGTATATATTGTCCATTCTTTAATTCAAGATAACAATAACAAAGAAGTTTTCATTCTTTAAGAAACATATATAAAATGTCAGCTGTATACATATCAGTGAATTGAGAGCCTCAGAAGATTGAATGGAAGTGAATGACTTCAAAATGCTCAGCAGCCATACATTTACATCTAACAACACACCAAGGTATTTAATTCTCTTGTGAGTCATATACATAAGTACTTGACTTGTAATTCAGAGATCTTATGGTGAACCTGCTGAGTCTCCAACCTTAATGAAAAGCTCCCAACTCCTCTGCCCAAGAATTCCTGCCCCCAAACCCACCTACAGATGGGGCTAGATTCTTACTCTACTTGTTCAGGTGGGTTGGGAGCAAGCCTAAGGGCTTGTTAAAAGGGCACTTGTAGAACAAATATGGCAAACTGGAAATATGTTGTTCAGGCCTATTTTAAAGATCACCTTCTGCTCCACTGGCTCTGCCCCAACTGGTTAGATCATTTGGTTTGATCTCAGCACAAAGAAAGCCATAAGTCATCAATTCATTCAATTCCCTTTTTCTCCACTACCATGCCCTTACCTTCCCACCTCCTACACACACACACACACACACACACACACACACACACACACACACACAAATACAGGCCTGTAGTTCTGTGCTCTGTAGTCACAGAATATATCCTTAATTCTGATAAACCATCTCAGAAAAAAAAAAGAGCCCTGGTACACAAAGTGGTACAGCCGAGGCGAGAATGAATGGATCAATTGACATCCATTCTTCATGCTAATAAAACAATTCAGCATACATATTCTCTTAACAATGGTAGGACGTTGCTTTGGACTTTTCCCCAAATACTTAAGGTCTTAAATTCAAGGTCCAAAGATCCCAGATTCTGCTTTGTGCATTATATGGAGACCCAGGTTAATGGAACCTGATAATTTTCTTTTTTTATTTAGTATTTCATTTTTCCTCAGTTACATGTAAGAATAATCTTTAACATTCATTTTTAAAACTTTGAGTTCCAAATTCTCTTCCTTCCTCCCTCCCCCGCCCCATTGAGAAGGCAAGCAACTTGATATAGGTTATATACATGTAGTCATGCAAAACCATCCATAATAGTCATGTTGTGAAAGAAAACATAGGCAAAAAAAAACTCGAGAAAAATAAAGTAAAATAAAAAATGTATGCTTCAATCTGTATTCAGACACCGTCAGTTCTTTCTCTGGGGATGGAGAACATTTTTCATCATAAGTCCTTCAAAGTTGTCTTGGATAGTTCTATTCCTGAGAATAGCTAAGTCATTCAAAGCTGATTATCTTACAATATTGCTGTTACTTTATACACAGTACGTTTCACTTTGCATCAGCCCAGGTTTTTCTGAGAGTATCCTACTCATCATTTCTTATAGTACAATAGTATTCCACCAAAATCACATAGTATAATAGTACGCCATCATAATCACATACTACAATGCCCAACTGACGGGCATTCTCTCAATTTCTAATTCTTTACTCCCAGAAGAGGGCTGCTATAGATATTTTTGAACATATAGATCCTTTTCTTTTTTTATCTCTTTTGGGATACATACTGAGCAGTGGTGGTATTGCTAGTTCAAAAGGTATGCATGGTTTTATAGCCCTTTGGGCATATGGAACCTGATAATTTTCAATCTATGACATCTTTGGAGGACTTATGGTGAAAAATGTCATTCATCCCTAGAGAAAGAACTGATGGAGTCTGAATACAGATCAATGCATATTTTTTACCTTCTTTATTTTTCTTGTTATTTTTAAAATTTGATTTATGTTTTCTTTTACAACATGACTAATATGGAAATATGTTTTGCATGACTACACATGTATAATCTATATCAAATTACTTGCCTTCTCAATGAGGGGTGTGGGGAGGGAGGGAGAGAATTTGGAACTTGTTTTTAAAAATGAATGCTGAAATTGTTTTTACATGTAATTGGGGAAAAATAAAATACTAAATACTTTTTTTTTAGATTTTCAATCTATGTGTGGAAATCCAGTTTTCTAGGTTCTCCATGGAATTCAAGCAGGTAATTTGAAAAACAAATGGATTTCATCCCTGAATTACCAATTACCCTCTTGATAATTAGTTGGGATAATATATACAAAAAAATTCAATCCAGTTTGGAGAAGTAAGCGACAAAAAGCTTGAGCTGAGCCTGTATTTCAACACTTGTGATTTCATCAGTGTCTCTTCCCTCAATACAGAGTGCAAATTCCTCCATGATTTCATAGAAGGCTTCTGATGATGGCTATGCCTGAAAAATTCATCACCATGGGAATAACTAACCTATTGATAAGTCTCTATAGAATGGAACAATAGAAAGAAGACTGACTTTGGAATTAGAAGACCTGAGTTCAGATCTTGATCCTCCTACTTGCCACCCGTGCAACCTTAAGTAAGTTAACTTTACCTTTGTAGGACTCTTGTATTTCTTCTTTTGAAAAACTGATGGCCTCCAAGATCCTTTCCACCTGTACATGCATGATGTCTAACATCGTCAGGCGGGTCTTTAGACAACAGACAGACAGTCTTTCTTGGGGCCCAGACGTCTTTTCAGCTTTCCTGAACTTGTCAGAGTTCCTATTTCCCTGGCCTATTTTTCTAGAGCCCAGGATCACCATCACAACTCAATGAAGTATCAGAGGACTTTAGTGAGGAGCTATGCAAAGCAAAGAAAAATGACCTGTTGAAAAATCTGAATGGTTAAGAAATCTAAGCAATCCAGTTTTACTTAAAGCACTGATGAATATGAAAATTCTGCCTTACCTGTGGGAAGGCTTAGGCACAAGCAAAAGCAAGATCTCCCTCACGGGCTAATTAATTTAAGCAACACCCTATTTCCCACTAACCCAAAGAAATGACAATGAGCTGGGTTTCTATAGGTCCCCAAGAGTTACCTGGGAAACCTACCACCTGCACACACTGCTTGTATCACTGTCACTTATATAATACAGGGATTTCTGGTTAAAAAACAATTCATATATATAATCCAGTTTGTTCCTCACAATTAACCCCTTAGAGAGGTAGTGCCAGGAAATGTCCATTTTACAGATGAATGTACAGGGCAAGAAAGGACAAGTGACAGGCCTAAGATGGCATAGAAAATTAGCAGAACTAGTATTAAAGCCCAGGACTCCTGATTCCTAATGTAAGACTTTTTCAACTATAATACTTTGCTTCTACTGAACCTACTACTTTTCTTAGATTGCTTATTAAGAGTCTCAGGTTTCCCAGCAACCACTGTCATACACCAAAGCCTTTGCTAACAGTTAGCTACATCATATTTGCATATGTGGGATGAAGCATCCAACCTCTGTGTACCTGGCTTGACACATACCTAAAATCACATGTTTGAACCAGGGTGGTTTTCCATGTTATGAAGTCCCGTACACTCTGAGATTGTCATAGCCCTCCAAGGCTGCTGAAATTTCAGGAATCCAATTCAATTCAACAAGAATTTCTTAAATATTTAGGAAAGGATGGGTCCCAATTCAACAAGCATTCCCTAATGGATGGGTTAGATGAGTTTCCAGCTACATGATTTGTAAGGAATACCTATGTGATGAGATCAAGATCTATTTGAATATTCAGGTATATGCAGAGCACTTCTGTAGGTCCTGAAGGAAATGAAGACCGATAAGAGAAAAAAAAGAAAAAGAAAAAAGAATCCTTACCCCAAAAAGCTGACATTCTACTGGAAGAATATAACACAGAGATTATGAAATACAAGATTCTTCAAAAACAGTAAAAGCACTAACAACCAGGAGTGATCAGGAAAGGTTTCCTGTAGCATATGATAGGAAGGAAGGGATTCTAAGACAGAGGTGAAGAGGGAGTGAATTTAAAGCATGGCTGGACAACCCCTGCAAAGTCCCTACTGTAGGACACCACACTTTGATTTAACATTTTTCTGAATAGTTCAGAGAATACAGTTAGGTAAGAATTACAAGTTTGCAGGACTTTTTGTTGTTGTTAATATCTTTCTGTGTGTGCCTGGAGGGCCATGGCAGTGATCCATTTTTCATCAGTTCAATCATAGTAATGGCCAGTTTGAGCACAGGCAGATATTTAGATTTCTAGGGAGACCAAGAGGAGTGGGAAAAGAAAGTTAGATTGAGAGCACCCACAACTACCATCACTGGGCAGAAGGATCTATATTTCGAAATCAAGAAGCAAATTGAACAGTAGGTTGAATTTAATTGAATTGACTGAAAGCCTTCAGGCCACATGTGTTTACTGAGGTAATACAGCCATCTGAATGAGGCATAGACCCAGGCCCTCAGGAAAGACTGTAGTTCTTGGTGTAAGAAGGGCTCCCTACCCAATAGTCTATTACACCCCAGCCAGCCACCTGTCTGAAATTGCAATATTACAGATGTACATCTTTGGGTGAAGGCATCGACAAGAGTCTCTGTAACAATACAAAAACCTAAAGTCACATTCAAGCATTGTTCCCCATTAGTAAATTAGTCAATCATCTGGAAAGGACCTGAGGGAATAGAAAACAGAGCAGATACCAGTTGCCAGGCACCAGGAAGGGAAAGGTTAGAGCAGTACTAGGAAAACTAGAGTAACAGGAAGACTGTGACTATGGGTAGAAAAAAAGTAAGAGGGACACAAAAAGTGCTCAAGATAAATGATAGTGTAACAGATGCCCTACGTGCCTTGCTAAGCTCCTTGAAGGCAGGGACAGTTATAGTTTGCCTCTGCAATTCCATTTTGCAAAGTGGTTGGCATATAATAAGTGCTTAATAAATACTTTTTGATTAATTGATAATTGGGATTATCAATTCTGCTTTATACCCTTCAAGGACTCTTACATGATTTTAATATATGTCTGAAAACCTATAGAAAATAAAAAGAGGATTCATTATTTAACAAATGCACTTGGAGAAACTAGTTAATAATGTGGCAGAAAATGAACCTAGACTTACATCTCACATTATATAGTTCAGTAAATTCCAGCTACATGATAGAATTAAGCTTTTTTTCAAACCAAAGAAAAGAATGAAGAAAATGGAGTGAGATTTTCCCACTTATATAAGGGAGATAACCGCTTTTATTGAAACCACAGAAGTAGTTAGAAGTTATACTATAGAGTGCTTGATTAGAACAAAATAAAATAAAAATGTTGCCAAATACAAAAAAAGCACACAAAAAAAGAAAAAGAAAAAGAACAGATTGGGAAAATTTATGGCAAATATCACAGATTAAAAGCCTGACATCTATAATATATTAAAAATTGTTATACCTAAAAATAACCCATATTTTAACACCAATATTTTCCTAGTGGTATTATTTTGTTGAAAATCATGGAATGCTGTGATCTCAAAAGAATCAAAACTCTAGGTGACCCTGAAGACAGTGGAGAGACTCCTGGTTGCTATAAGGAGACAGTGGCATATTAACAACAATCACAAACATTTTCAGGTAACCCATAACTTTATTTTACTAGAGACCATGGTTTTCCATCACTTACAGACATAGGGCATCACCAAAAGACCCTCAGTATTAGACAGGCAGATCATTGTTTAAAGAAAATACTTGGAGCTATTGAGAACCCTCAGCAACAAAAGCATGAAATTCATGAAATATAGCTTTTGGACACACAATAGGAAAGGAAGTGGGCCAATCCTGGAGCAAAAGTCAGGAATGGCAGGTGGACAGTAGTTCCATAGTAGCGTCTATCAAATATTAAATGAAACAAAGGAAGCCTTCCAGTGTTTTGCAAAGATTCTCTGAAGGATTCATGGAAGAAAATGGACAAGTACATAGGATGGGTTGAAATCTGTACTACCCAAGTGGAAACACATCAGTAAGAACAAACATCCTTCAAAATTTCAAAGTAGGCTGAAACATTTTTAAATGGGCTCCAGAAAAATCAAGAGAACACAGATGAGATAGCATAAGATCTTGACAGAAACACTAATAGGTACCAGCCTAACTCCTGTACTCTGAAGTTCTTGTTTTTCTGTATTTTTGTTGGGGGGGGGTTGTTGGTTTCATTTGTTGTTAATTAATTTTTGTGTGACTGAGTTTTGACAAGCAAAGCTTACTTTGGCCCAATAATGTCTCCGTTATTAGTCAGAAATAGACAGATAATAATCTTTCTAGATTTAAACTCAAGAAAAACTTTTGTGTTTGGGGGGACCCTTCGCCTCCTATATCAGTTGGAATCTGAAGTTCAGCTGGATCACCACAGGGATCTTCAGGAAACTAGCAATCTCTACAATGGGTCATTTCTGCTTTCTAGAGCCCAATGCCTTTCAGGCCGTTATACATCATGGCAAGCAGTTAGTTCATTTCCACTTACTATTCCATCCCAATCCCTTAGACTTCAATCTGTTCAGATGTGTTCCTCCTAAGTGAAACATAAGAGAGACACCATCAAAAATAAGAAATCATAAAGCGGTGTAGCATAATGGATAGCATAAGGCTAGCCTTGGAGTTAAGAAGATCTAGGTTTAAAATCCAGTCTCTGACCTGTCCTAGCTGTGTCACAGAGGACAAGCCAATTAAGCGCTCCAGCTCACTAGGCAACTCTCTAAGATTATAAATTGTAGAGGAGTGGTTGATTTGCATTAATAGAATGAGTTTCTATATCAGTCGTTCCATGTAGCAATGAGATCCAGAAACTACCACCTCCCCACAAAAAAAAAAAAATTAAACCAAAGGTTCTAGTCATAATAAAGACTCCACTTTGGAGAAGCCTTTGATCTCCTTCCCTTTCTCTTCTCATTTAATGACCACTGGGATTTAAAGTTCTGTAAAGCCTAGGAATGAAGCAAAGGTTGCTGCTGTTGTCTGTCCTTCACTCTTCAAGGGAACCAGTGACATCATGAGTGTGATTTCCTGACTTGTGGAGTATGAAAAAAAAAGGAAAAGGAATGTTAGCACTTAGCACAGGACCCAGAACATTGTTGTTTAGTTGTTTTTCAGTCATGTCCAACTCTTCATGACCCCATTTTGGATTTTCTTGGCAAAGATACTGGAATGCTTTGCTATTTCCTTCTCCAGTTCATCTTACAGATGAGGAAACTGAGGCAAACAGAGTTAAGCAACTTGCCCAAGGTCATACAGCTAGTAAGTGTCTGAGGCCAGCTATGAACTCTGGAAGATGAGTTTTCCTGCCTCCAGGCCCAGCACCCTATCCACTGTACCACCTAAACTGCTCCCAACACACAGTAGGCTCTTAATAAATGCTTGCTGATTGGTTGATTAAATCATAAAGATTTTATATTGAAAGAGTGATTGGAAGAGGTAAAAATCTATTATAGCAGCAATAATAACTTATATTCACATAACATTTTTAGTCAATACAGAACTTACTGCACCTTATCTCATTTGACTATCACAGTGGCCTGTGACACAATGACACAATGAACATTTGGTGAGCTTGTTCGTCTGATTCTATTGCTTTTTCCACTGTTAGCACACCAGTTTAGAAATCACATAGTAAATCATGTCTCCAAAACATAGCTCCTTAGCTAAAAGGGCCTGCCTTTAAAGTAGGTATTAATTAGTCCTGGTCTCAGAACTAACATTATATAGGGGTTACACCTTCCTTAGCTCAGTTAGGTCTACCTGGCACCTTATAAACTAATTATTACTTTTGATTTGGACCTTTGTGCTTTCAATGTCAATCCCATACACATGTGCAGTAGGAGAGTGGATCAGACAACTTTAATCTCTTGATTTCCCTCCAGGAAAGTTGATGAAATCACAAAAGCTAAGGTCTGAAAACAGAAAATGAGGTGTTAATATCTTTTTTTTATTATTATTTTTAGGCAATTGGGATTAAGTGACTTGCCCAGGGTCACACAGCTAGTTAAGTGGCAAGTGTTTGGTCTGAGGCCACATTTGAACTCAGGTCCTCCTGACTCCAAGGCTGGTGCTCTATCCACTGTGCCACCTAGCTGTCCCCAAGATCTTAAATTAAGTACAAAGATACATCTACACTCTTTTACCCCTCTACAAAGTATTGTGAATCAGTCTGGTCAAAAATTATGGAATTAGAAGGCAGTTAGCCATTGGCTAGCAAAGATTGGCTATGCCCTTGTAGTGTTTTTGAAAATGAATTTTTTTATATCCTTGTCAATCCAATATGCTGTTCTCCATCTCCTCTCAAAGAGCAATATCTTATAATGAAGTTTTTTAAAGGAAAAAAAATCAGCAAAATTAACCAATATATCAAAGAAATCTATTACATCAATGTTCCATTCTCATGATTCCCTATCTTCTGTAAAGAAGCTGGTGGGAGCATTCTATTTTTATCTCTTCTCTGGGCAAAATTTGATCATTATAATTTTACAATACTCCATTTTAATTGTTTTGTTGCTGTTGCTATTATTTCTATGCACACTATTATAGCCACTGCATATATTGTTTTCCTGGTTCTGTTTACTTCACTGTGCATCATTCCCTGGCTTTTCTGTACTCACCATATTAATCTTTTCTCATGAAACAGTGATATTATATTATGTTCAAGTACCACAGTTCCTTTAGCCATTCCCCAACCAATGGGCATTTACTTTGTTTGCAGTAGTTTGTAACTATAAAAAAAGATACTACAAATATTTTGGTATATATGAGTCTTTTTATTTTGTCATTGACCCCCTTGGGGTATATGCCTACCAGTGGAATCTCCTAGTCAAAGGATATTTCATTGCATCTCTTTACATAATTATAAATAAACTTCCACAGCAATTGAAACTAATTCACAGAACCACCAACATTGCATCAGTGTGCCTGTCTTTCCACAACTTCACCAATCTTGACTGTTCCTATCCTTTGTCATCTGTTAATTCGCTCAAGGTTGTTTTGGTTTGCATTTTTCTTATTATTATTAGTGATATGAAGCATTTTAATATGATTGTTAATAGTTTACAATTCTTTCAAGAACTATTTGTTCATGTCCTTTGACCACTTATCTATTAGGAAATGACTTTGGGTCTTATACATGTATGTTAGTTGTCTTTATATCTTAGGTATCAGATCCCCATTGAAGATATTTGATTCCAAGGTCTTTTACCAGTTGACCACTTTTCTTCTTATACTAGTGGCATTGTTTGTTGACTTAAAAGCTTTGCAATTCCATATTTTGGAAATTACCTATGTAAGCTTTGGTAAATGTCTATATCCCTTATTTGGTTAAGAATTAGACCACTACCCATAGTCGTGAAAGGCAAATTTCATTTGCTACCAGCTGTACTCTTCAGGTTGAACTCTACCATGCCCCCAGGAAAGTTCATCTCCAGAAAACTCACTCTCTTTTCTGATTGCATCAGCTTTAGTACTCATACCTCATTCATTCCTTCAATACTCTCTAAGACTCTGCAGGATTGGAGGGGCAGAGGGTGGAGCAAAGAACTTTTTCTAAAATCTCCATTTAAAGAGGACTCTCAAGCCAAGCAATTATTCATTTCCCTTAAGCTGCATTTCTTGGACTAGATTCCACCATGCTCACACACCAGGTACCATTCCCCCTACTTCTTTCCACCTTTCAAGTTCTTTCTGCCTTCTCCCATTAAATTATAAGTTTCTTCAGGGAAGGAAATATCTTTCATTTTCTTATTTTTATCCTCAAAAATTAGGAATGTCTGGCACATAGTAGGTACTTAATTTTTACTAGTGTGATCTTTAACACTCATCACATATCCATTTTAAATTTATTGCAGTGCATACTGTAAGATCTTAGTCTACACATAATTTCTGCCAGATTGATTTCCAGTTTTCCAGAAATTTTTTGCCAAATAAAGAATTATTTCTTGGGCACTTTATGCTTTGGGATTTATCAAACTGGGTTACCAAGTTCAATTATTTCTAATTCTACCTTGTCTAGTTGATTGATTTAATTATTTTTTACTTCTATTTTACAATATTGTTTTGATGATTACTCCTTTATGATATAATTTGAGGTCTGGCAGTGCTATTCTCCCTTCATTCCTACATTTTTCACAACTTAACACTCTAGATTTTTTATTTTGTCTATCTCTATAAAGTATCTTTTTGGTAATTCAATTGGATTACCACTAAATCTACAAATTAACTTATGTGGTATTGTCGTTTTTTATTTTATGAGCACAATTTATTCATGAATGTGGAATATTTCTCCAATTTCTTTTATTATCATTTCTATAAAGGTATAGAATGTGCTTTGAAAGTTTGGATTCTAAATATTTTAAGCATTTTTGTGATTATTTTAAATAGGAGTCCCTTTCCATTGTTGCCTTTTGGATTTTCTTATGGTTACATATAAATGCTATTGATTTTGGGAGGTTTATTTTGTATCATGAAACTTTACTGAAGCTATCCATTGATCCAATTGGTCTCTTTGCTAATCCTCTAGTATTTTCTAAGTAAATCCTCTCAACATCCACAAATAAGGATAGGTCTATCTCTAACTTGCTTATCTTTCTGGCTTTTTTTTTCTTACTACTATTACCAGAATTTCTAGAATTATATCAAATAATAGTGAGGGGAAAGGATACATCCTTACTTTGCTCCTTTATTTACTCAGAAAGCTTCTATGTTTCTCCCCTCTCCCCTCTCCTCCCTCATTGCGTAAAATGCCAGCTGTTGGTTTTAGATACTTTTTATTATATTAAATAAAGATCCTTTATACCTATGTTCTGTAGGATTTTTAGCATGTATGAATGTTTTCCTTTTTCAAAGGCTTTTTCTGCATCTTCATATCATGATGTCTGCAAATGTTTTTGTTTGCAATATGATAAATCATGTTCCTTCTTTTCTAATGTTAACCTATCCATCCTTTCATCCTTAGTTTAAAATCTATTGATCATAGTGAATGATTTTTTTGGACAAATTGGATAATCTTTTTTCCCCTCTCAGGTTGTATTTGAAGGGTTTAAAATATTTAAAAATCAAGACATGCTATCTTAGGGACAGATGAGACACAAGATGGCTCTGAAGAATATGACCTCTGGCAGATAAGAAAAGAGATAGCTGAGGAAGAAGAACCCAATATTTTATAGGAAATTGTTCTTTCCACGCATGCCCCCTCTGAGCCCTATTTCTGAGTTTTTGGACTTCAGAATCATGCCTTCTCTACTGCTGCCTCATCCTAGAATTTCCCTCAGCATCTGGGTGTTCTTTGTCCTAGAATAGTCTACCACTCAGTTAGTCTGATCACCCTGGTACATCCCTCCACAAGGCCCACTCTGTTTTTCCGTTGATGAGTTCTCTTGGAATCCCCAGTTGTAGAATGGGTCAGGCCAATCCCTTTTCATTCTTCTTCCAGCCTTGTTCATGGCTTCTGGACTTCAGAGCCATGCCTCTGCCACTGTCTCATACTGGAACTTTCCTCATAATCCCATCAACCCTAGACCCTCTTTTTCCTCTCTTGTGTGTGCTGTCTTCTCTTATGAGAATGTAAGCTTCTTGAGGGCTTAGGGGGTTTACTTGTATTTATATCCCCAACATTTAGCACAGTTCCTGGCACATAGTAAGAACTTAATAAATGCTTGTTACCTTCCTTTCTTCCTCTTGGGGTGGGAAAGGGAGATTCCCTCTCCTGTCTTCCCCTCCACAAGGTATGAAGTCTTGTAATAGAAATACTTACCCATCCAGAGCCACTGCACTCAACAGGAAGCAGCCCCAGCAAATGAAAACTAATAATAGCTAATAATAGCTAACATTTATATAGCACTTACTATGTGCCAGGCACTATGCAAAGTATTTTATGATTATTATCTCATTAGATCCTCACAAACACCCTGGGAGGTAGTTGCCATTATTATTCCCAATTTACAGATAAGGAAACTGAGTCAAATGGACGTGAGGTGAGGCTCAGGATCACACAGCAGTAAGCATCTGAGGTGGGATTTGAACTTAGATCTTCCTGACACCAGGCCCAATGCTCTATCCACTTGTGGCTGTGCCATTTGGCTGAGAAGAATGTCAACCCTGATTGTCAGCTGAGGTTCATAGGGGAACAGAGAAAGCCCAGTAAGTGACTATGGCAGCAGAAGTGGGGATGTGGAATAAAAACAATATAAGAGCAGAAAGGACAGCGCCAAAGATGTGAGTGGCCTTGCCTATATGGGTTCCCTAAACATATAATACTCTAATAGTATATTCTATGTGTGCTCCACTCTTTCCACCGACATTGTGTATTTGTAGGAAAGCGTACTACAAGTTTATGGAGGTTCACTGTAACCACTGTTCTTTCTATGCTATCTCAAATAATGCCTCTGCTCTGAGCTAATTCTGTCTACTGGATGATTATTAAAGGTAAGCACACTGGTGGAGGCCTCAAGGGCTATAGCTTTCAGTCCAAACCCATAAGATAACTTGAATTTAGGGGAAGTAGCCTCCCTAATAACCCATCCTAAAAGTTTAAATTGTACGGGCAATCACAGAGGGCTACTACAAATGAGAAATTACTAAAACAAGGAAAGCAAAAACTATCAAATCCACTCTCTTTTCAGTATCTGGATTTCATATTCACTGTGGAGGAAGACCAGGAAAAGAATTTAAGCGTAAATAACTGAAATATAAGCAACCTATTATACCCACTGTCTACCCATATCCTACACCACCTGAAGTCTGAGCTTCTTTTTTTTTAAGCTCTCTTTACTCTAGTTATGAAATAGAAGGGCAATGATGCCTCATTTTTCCAATACCATCAAGGAGTGAGTCATTGCATGTGGGTGAACTTCTAGATATATGAAGCTTTACTCTCTAAGCACAAAACTTTTCTTAATTTTCAGTATTTTTTCATGGAAATCTTTTGACAGCATATTCCCACTCATCCATGCCTTCTTAAGCAGAATAAAAAGAACATAATTGAAACTTTTTCTTAATGGCATGGCTTGGCATTATAAACATAAATCGCTGTACTGTATACTATTACATAATGCCTATAAAGGTTATTACAGTGGGCAGAGTCATTTGCCCCTACACTAAATATTCCAAAGCCATGGTGATATTTTTGTTTTGTTTCCTTTTATGGGAAAAATCGTTTTCTTCTCCTTTCTAACCACCTGCAATCACTTCTTAGAGTGGTTAGTATACCCACCTCTAGCAACGTACCTTTACTTCTTCTAATTAGCTAATTTTAATCTGATATAGGCTGGGGAACAAGCTAGAACTGTATCAAAAGTAAAAAAACAGACAACATTTCATCAAGTGCATGAAATTTAGACTATGCCATTTACCTATTTAGGCTACTCAGAAGCCACATTGCTGACTTTCTGGGTCTTGGCCATGATTTGTCTCATTAAGATTTCCAATAAATGGCCTCTGAATAAAGAGCTACTTTATTTCATTTAAATATTGTACGTGTGTGTGTGTGTGTGTGTGCGCGCGCACATGTGTGCATCTACCTGTATATGTTTGTATATATCTTGGTGTTTGTTGTTCAGTTGTTTTCAGTCACATACAACTCTTTATGACCCCATTTAGGGTTTTCTTGGCAGAGATACTGCAGTGATTTGCCACTTCCTTTTCAGCTCATTTTACAGATGAGGAAACTAAGGCAAACAGGGTTAAGTGACTTGCCCAGGATCACACAACTAGTAAATGTCTGAGGCCAGGTTTGAACTCAGGTCTTCCTGACTTTAGGTCCAGCACTTTATCCACTGTGCCACCTCGCTGCCATTCACACACACACCTATATAAATATGTAATATTTAATATTATTATAACATAATTTATAATATACCATATAATTTAACAAATATAAATATATATGTTTATGTATATTATGTAGACATGTGTTTGTGTTTGTGCTTCTATTCCATATAAAACCTTGGGAACAAATCTTAAATTAACAATGGAACCCAAGTTGATTGGAAATTGGTCTCTACTGGAACCAAGAACCCCTAAGAATCCCTCTAACAACCTGAACTATGGCTGTTACCACATGAGAACCATCTGTGTAACCCATAGGATGGAAATAATTCCTCTGATTTCATCATAGGCCCAATCTAACAGGCAAGAGAAATTTCTTTTCCTATAGAAGTTAGCCCTAAAATTAACTATAGATCTCTGACTTTCAGACTCCTTTGCTGTATAAATAGGCCCCAGAAAGATTGTTCAGAGCACTTCAGAGACACAAAGTCCGATAAACTGCAGCAAATTTGAAAATGAGCCAAAAGGATTAATAGAAACAGTTTTGGTGCTGTCTTGTTTCCTTTCCTAATTAATATTTATGTGCTTGTTTCAGAGACATAGCTGTGTGCTTAAGAATACGCTATTGCAATATTGCCTGATACAGCTGTTTTTGTAATAACAGTTCATTTGGTTGTAGCTTATTGACAGACAGCCTGATACAGAGGTAATTAAATCTCGTACTTGGGAGGAGCTAGCTCTTCTCCCCCCACCTAAAAAAAAAAAAGACAAAATGGACAAGTATAGACAGATACATGGAGTACAAAAAAAAATTACAAAGATCAGGCTGCAAAACACAAAGCACTGATAATGACAAAAAAGAAAGTAAAAGATTCCATGAAGGCGTGGGAAAGAGAGAATGTGTCAAGATCTGCTCTATTAAGGAGGTAAAATAAACAGACACATCCTATATTCAGGTGACACACAAGAGCTGTCGCTCCTAGGACTGAATGTCTGCACAAAAGAAAAGTCATTTTCAGTAAGGAAACATGTTTGTGGCTGGCACGTGTTAGTTCTCTCCACAATGACTGTTATGACAATCCAATGGTGATAAATCACAACTCCCACAGCCCCTTGTCTGGGATTTTCATTCATACCACGCAGTCATGTGACAAGGTTTCATTCTAGAGCTGGGACTGTGGTGGTACAAAACCCAAGAGACAAGCTGATGGTCAGCTCAGCAGCTCGGAAGGAGGCTACTAAAAAAGAAAGCATCCCAAGATCTCCCTTTTCCCTGAAAGAAAACATTCTCTCTACTGCTGAGTCAGTAATCCTTTCTTCTACTAACACCCTCCTTGCACCCCCTCCCCCAATAAAAGCCATGACAGCTTTCTGGAACTGCTTTCAACTTTAACGACAAATTTAGGGGGTATTTTATTATGTAGCATTTATATAGCATTCACTTACTGCAGCTACTATTCGTCATTAGCCAACCCTTGACAGATGACTTTGCAGCTCCTGAATTTTTCTCAGGGCAGAAGAAATCAGCAAGTCCTTAGAGAGAGGGGTACAGCTCTACCCAGGCAGACTGGCTAATCAGTTCTTCCAAGGGACCTCTTCACTTGAGGTCAGATTGAGGGTCACGGCCCCTCAGAGAGCAGGACCAACCACCATCCCCCTCAACTGTTGCCTGTCTGCTTCCACCGAGCGGAAGATGCTTCCTAGTGTCAGACCTGCCAATCATGCAAAATGAGTTAATCATCTATTTCCTGTCTAAGGATACCATGTGACTGTCCAGTCTCCTTTCTCTCCCTCCCAAGAAAAGCCCTCTGATATTTTGGAACAAACAGTGCAGTGGCAGCCAGTTTATTAATAAAACATTTGCCTTTCCTAATTCAGGCAGCACATAATTTAAAGTGACATTGCTGTTATGTTCACAGTTGTTTTTTAGCACCACTGAAAGATGCATATATTTATCTCCGTTTGGGAATGCACCCATTATATCTGTAGTTATTCATTAAAGGAACAGGTTATCTACTTGCAGTTTTCCTAGCTTTGCCTACTGTCCCACTGGGTTTGTGTGAGTCTCTAGCTACATCTCTAAGAGATATACAGGGATCAGCCAAAGAGAAAATTTTGAGTTTGAAAAGAAAATTTTAAAACCTCTTAAAGGCAGTGGTATCATTCATGACCTTTTCAAAGGAACTGTTTAGATGCTACATTCTAAACATTGATATTGTTTCATTATGTGCCCCAGCCATGAAGGCACTAGTTCAGCTCTTTGAAAAAAGTTTAGTACTGAGCATAGCTTGTTGCAAGGATATCAAGGGGGACTGCAGGCTCCAGCCCTGGCTTCAGGTTTCAGCTCAAAGCTGATTTTAGCAATATACTATGAAATTCGCTTTGCTTCTGGTGCTTGAGGCAGGTAGGAACCAAAAGCAGACTATCCTGAAAGTTGAATACCTTCAATACAGGAAGCCTGAACCACTTGAGGCCTTGCTCTTTGAATGTGATAAAGAAACTTTCCATTCTCCCAGGGTCTCTACCTAGTTGTTGAAATTATTATTTCTCTTTTATAGTAATAGCTAATTATTGAATCAGGACCAAGGTTTTTCCCCTCTTCTACTTTGGGTATATACATGTAGCAACAAGGAGGTATTATATGTATATGATTATGTGTGTATATATTATTTCTCCCAACAGAATGTAAATCCCTTGGGGGCAGGGACTATTTTCATATTCTCAGCACCTAGCACAGTGCCCAGCTTAATAGTAAACACTTAATTAATTGATTGGTTGATTTTAGGACAAAGGAAGTTGTTGAAATGACAAAGGATTTCAGAAGTAGCCAAAGGAGAAAGAGATAAAGGAATTGAGATTATACAGCCTAGCCATTGGCCACTGGTGACTCCGAAACAACATTGACTAAGAATTAGAAGACATTGGTTCTTATACCAACTCAGCGACTCCCCAATAAAAAGTTATCCATTTGCCATTTATTAAGTATCTGCTATGAGCGAGGCACTGTGCTAGGGGTTGAGAATACATAGCCAAAAACAAAACAATCTCTGTCCTCCAGGAATTTGGATTCTACTAAAAATATACACCAAAAAAAGGAAACACATGATTACTTGAGGAGAGAGAGTGTGTTAATGATAAAGAGAATAAGGAAAAAAAAAGCTTCCAGTAGGTGTTCTATGGAAGCAGGGCCTTGAAAGAAGCCAGGAATTCTTAGAGGCAAAGGTGAGAAATGAATATATTATAGTTTTGGATGACAGCCTTACAAAGGCATGGAGGGAGATGAAGTGCCAAGTTTGAGGAAGAGTGAATGGGCCAATTTGACTAGGTCATAGAATGTCTGACAAGGAATAATGTGAAATAAGCCTGGAGTGATACGCCAGGTTGAGGGAATTTGTATTTTATCCAAGAATCAATAGGCTGCCATTAAAGTTTCTTGATCAGTAAAGTGACATAGTTAGACTAGTTGAGTCACATTAATCAAGTAATTTGACTTCTCTGGACTTCAGTTTTCTTTACAATAAAATGAAGGATTAGATTAGATGATCTCTAAAAATCTGTTCCACAGCTCAAAATCAATGATTCAGTATAGTGCTGTTACTATGAAAAGAGCTCAAGACTGGGAGTTAGACATAGTCTCAGTCCTGGCTTTGGAAACAGGTTGTGTGACTTTAAGTGAAATTGGGCCTCAGTTTCCTTATCTGTTTGACATTTGCTAAGCTGGAAAGAACCCAAGGGAGGGCAAACAAGATGGTGAAGTGCCTTAAGAATATTCATTCATCCATTGATAAAGCATGCCAAATTCAAAGATCAGAAAAATATACAGATAAGTAAATGAATGAGTGACTAAATAAATACATATAAATTTAAAAAAACCCTGTGCTCACATAAGTATTGGTTGAAGGAATTTAGGATGTTTAGCTTAGAAAAGAAGTAAACTTTTATGAGATATGTTAGATTTCTTCAAATGTTTGAAGGGCTGGCATGTGGATGAGAGATTAGACTTTTATTTGGACTCCTTTTGTTTGCTGTCTCCCTCTTTGAATTAGAAGCTCCTTGAAGGCAGAAACTTTTTTTTTAAATTAATTGTATCCCCAGCACTTAGCACAGTGCCTGGAACATAGTGGGTACTTGATGAATGTTTATCAGATTAGATTTGGTTGGCAAAACTAGGAGCAATGGGAAGAAGTTGAAAAGAGACAGAGGGAAGGAAAAATCTTGCTAACCGTTTATGTTATCCAGAAATTGAATGGTCTGCCTTGGGAGAGACTGGATTCCCCTCCCCTGGGGGTCCTCCAGGAAAGACCGCATGGCCACTGTTTATTTACATTCTAGAGAAGATTTGTGTTCAGCTATGGGTTGGACTACTTTGCCTCTGAGATTCTGAGGCTCTGTGATTCCCTCAAGTAGATGAGCTCCAAGGCCTTTTCCAAGTATAGAATGCTAATTCTCCAATTCGTCAGCCTTTCTCCCAATCTCAGCTTGACACAATAGGCAAAGCATTTATTGTCAGCATAAATTTTGGATGTTTTTCTCCATTTACCTGGCCCTTTCAATTCTATTAAATAGGTCTTTGCTGCCCAGTTCCCACCAACTCCAATGAACTTTTTTTTTAATAAATAAGGCCCTTACTATTATATTTCATCCTCAATTAAACCATGTCATGAACATCTTCTGTAAAGACAAACTGACTTAAAAGATCGTTTGAAAAATATGTTTGAAATGTCTCCTCATTCTTTTTGTTTCCAGTAAGGAATCCATCCAAGCAGCATGAGGTGGGATGAGCCATGTCTGTAATGCTCCTGATAATATACCCATCTCAAATACTGTCAACTAATTAACCACCGTCATGTAGCAAGTGCACATCTTGCATCAACAGCACACCGAGCAAGCGTCTTGGCTCCTCTGAGAAAAGGGATTAACCTTTGTCTCTCAATTTAAGAACCCAGAAAGACGTTACAAACAATTACCCCCGGCATCAATCGTCATTACTGCATTTATGAACAGTTGAATCCCTCAACTTCTAGTGTTTTCAGATATGACAGCATTATTTAGAGGATCATAGGATTGAGGCCCGAAAAGGACCCGATAGGTCAGCTAAGCCAACCTCTCATTTTACAGAGGAGGAAATCAAGATCCGAGAGAGGTTAAACGAATCGCTTAGGATCAAACAGGCAGTAATTGTCATAGGTGAGAGTCAAATTCAGAATTCTTTTGTCTCTGCTACACAAAGGCCAAGCCAGCAGTGAGCACATATGATGACAACCACCTTGAAGTCTTGTATCTTTGGTGGCACTTGGTGGGGCTGGGGCGGCATGAGGAAGAAAGAGTATCACATAGGCTCTTTCTGGCTAGACATCTGATCTCAGCAATCCCCAAGCAGGCAACATGGACACCAAGACATGGTGAAGGAAGTAGAATGTAGAAATGATGGCCCTGATAGTTGAAATAAGGATAGCTCTTGAGTGTCACAGTCTTATACTCTGGAATCAGAATTAAAAGGAACCTGAAAGACAATCTAATTTGATGTTCTTATTTTACAGGTGAAGAAACTGAGGCTTAGCAAAGTGACTTGATAATAGAACTGAGGCTAGAGTCTCCAGAACCTGTTCTTCTGCTTTTCTTACTATGCTATATTTCTTTTCTAATAAAACCCTCTAGGACAGGGGTACACTGGAGCCAGTTCTAACTGACTTGTGAGGACTCTGTAAATTTTCAGCGTGAGCTTTACAAAAAACAGCAAAGACAACAAACCAAGGCTTACTTTACTGTTTTGTGATTGCCTACTCTAGACTTCAGAAGGTGATGAAGAAAATGTTAGTAACACAGATTAAACTTTAAAATGTGTTATGTGTTGTTTGATAAAACTATATATATATATATATATATATGTATATATATATATATATGTGTGTGTGTGTGTATGTATATAAATGTGTGTATATGTGTTTGTGTGTGTGTGTGTGTGTGTGTAGAAGAACTGGTACTAAATATTTGTGGGCACACTCATGCTCTAAGACATCTGATTCTTTTATTCTAAGGCCTGAGATGCTGTTGTTCTCACAGGAAGTTATGTCACCTTCCTGAGCATGGAATTCCATACTCAAATCAAGTATTCTTAGAACATTCATGCTAAAGTTCACTAAGGGGAAGAGGTGATTGTGAGATAACAAGGACAGCACCCCTGCTGCCAGGCTTTTCTAAACAATAGAAAATGCTTGAGGAGGGCAGCTAGGTGGTACAGTGGATAGAGTACCAGGCCTGGATTCAGGAAGACCTGAGTTCAAATCCAACCTCAGACACATAATGCTTACTAGCTGTGTGACCCTGGGCAAGTCACTTAACCCCATTGCCTAAAACAAAAAAAAAAATGCTTGAGATAGTATAAATGGCTACCTAGTCCCAAAAGCAGCTTAACTCATTCAGCCGGGGACTATCTTGGCTCAGTACTGTCTCCAAGAAAGATAAAGATGAGAAACTTTCCCCATGACATCTAATGGCCAATTCTCTTTTTCCTTTTTTTTTTTTTTTGGTGAGGGGAGGCTTGAGGGGTTGTGTTGTGATTGGGTATGCCCTTCTGGGCCAATATGCTGGACACTGGTCCAAGAGTAATATGCCTCATCTTCCATATGTCCAGGAATTTGTTATTCTCTATGTTCTATGCATGTTACTATATGGCTAATGGATATGGAACCACTCAAACCATGTACTCCCTCCACTCACATCCAGCAATAACTTGTCCCTCCTTTGTACTTTGTACATAACACTTTGTATGGCTTTAGGCTCTTCCTTTGGGTTTCAGGTTCCTTCTCCCATCTGTATAAAAAGGGGGTGGGGTGACCCAGATAATCTCTAAGATTCTTTTCACCTCTAATACTCTAGGATTATATTATTTCTCTTATAGTATTTCTTGATCTGAATTAAATGAAAGTTATTTGTATGTTTGTCTTATCTCTTCTTTGAGGTTAAGCTCTTTAAGAGCCTAGACTATGTTTTATTCATCTTTGCACATTTCCCTCCTCTCCCTGACACCACCTCACCCCCATGTTCCTCCTCCTCTTTCCCTTTAGAGCAGCTAGTACTCATGTCTTCTTTCTACAGAGGAGGCTATCAATGTCCAGCAACTAGCAGTGACTTGCCCAGGATTACATAGCTAGTTAGTTGGAGAGGCAGGACTATAACCCAGATTTTCTTGCTTCCCCTGTTAAGTTCTTTCTAATGTACTATGTTATTTCTTTTTTAAAATATGGTGGGGAAGGAGCTCCTCACCAATACTTGTTGTGAGTACACTACTTCCACTAATTAATAAGGAAGGGATAAAAAGAATTTAATAAGCATTTACAAATGTTATCCTCACAACAACCCTGGGAGGTAGGCTCTTTTATTATCCCTATTTTATAGTTGAGGAAGCTGAGGCAAACAGAACATAATTGACTTGGCCAGGGTCACAAAGCTAGAAGTGTCTAACTTATTCTTAGCTAATAAATGTCTAAATGAACTCATCTTCCAGATTCCAGGTCCAGCACCCTCTCTATTGCTAACTGAGATTCATAGAATGCTTTAAATTAAAAAACATAATAATATTTGAAAACCACTTTGCTCACAGTATCCCCTAGGGTGGTAGTACAGATATAATTTCTCCCACTTCACAGATGAGGAGACCAAAACTCAGAAAGGCAAACTGACCTACTTAGCTATGATCATATTTCCTGGAAGTACAGGAACCTGGACTTAACCCCAGGATCAGTAATCTTGTCACTGCACCATGCTTCTTTTCAAGTGTCTAGTGACAAAAGTGTCACCACATATTTTTATTTTTTTCTCCTATTTTCCTTCTCTTTCAGTATCCAAAGAGACCACATCTGAGAGGAAAACTTGCCAAATTTCTAGCTCAAGAAGTTCAAAAAAATTTTAGTTCCTAAACTTATAGAGTTCATACAAGTTAAACTTTAATTATGGAAATATATTATAGAATAATATAAGATAAATGTATCTAAACCTACTCTTTTAATAAGCTGCATTAATAAGATATATACTTTCCACACAACCCCTTAGCCTGGCCATTTAAAGTTTTCAAATAATCAGGTTCCCCTTTTCTTTTTAGGCTTATTTCATATTACTCCCCTTCAGACCCTACACATTCCAACCAATCTAACTTATTAGCTAGTAGTCTCCAGTTTGTCATTTTATCCCCAGTTTCCATGCTTTCACCTAGAATCATACACCTAGGGCTGGTTGAAACCTCAGAAGACATCAAGTCCAACCACTTTTTTTTACTGAGGAGGAAACCAATAGTTAAGTGACTCACCCAAAGGTCATATTAGTAATAAGTGATAGAGCTAGGATTTGAATTCAATTCCCATGATTATCATATTCAGGGTTCCAAGTTCAGCACTTTTTCTACTGTACTACAGTTAAATTCTTTTTTTTTTTTGGTGAGGCAATCAGGGTCAAGTGACTTGCCCAAGGTCACATGGCTACTACATGTCAAGTATTTGGTCTGAGGCTGAATTTGAACTCAGGTCCTCCTGACTTCAGGGCCAGTGCTGTATCTACTGTGCCACCTAGCTGCCCCTTACAGTTAAATTCTAATCATAATTCACTCTATCTTCTCAGAATCTTTACCTCCTTTCAAGGCTCAGATGATACCTCCTACAAGAAATTTGTCCTAATCACCCCTCCTCTGTTTATTAGTGGTTTCTCCCTTCTCAAATGTCTTCATATGAACCTATTTGTGTACATGTAGTATCTCCCTAGGAAAAGTTAAGCTTTTTGAGGGTAGGGATAGTCTTATTTTAGTCTTTACAGTGCTAACCTATAGTACCGCACTTTGGCCATAGCAATTATTTAAAACATGTAAGAGGAGAGGAGATGGAACAGAGTCTTTCTCATGTAGGGAAGTACCATTAAAAGCATAAAGTTTCAGAAAAAATAAAATACTGCATATTCTTACTGAACAACACGGACTACAAGGTCTTAGTCATTTGTTGTTGCAGTGGTCTGTTTTTAAGCCCCTGAGATAAAATCTTGCTAGCATCACAATGCTTGGGCACAAACAAACATGCTAACAAAAATGTTCATTTCAAGCTCCATCGGAAACAGAAGAAAATAATCAATACTGGCCAAATAAAAGAGTGCAGTCTTCCCAGAGAAATGCCAAGCCAGAGGTTTGAAAATAATCTGTTTTGGGGATAATGAACAAGTTTTGATTTTTTAAGTGCTATTCATTATTCTGCACAAATCCTTCAAATTGCTCCTAAGCCCCATCCAGATCTAATGTAAACCTTCATGAAATATTTATACCAGATGCAACGTAATGAAATGCAATGGGAAGACCACTGCATGTGGAGTCAAGACTGATGCCTCATCTCTGATTTAGCACTATTTAGCTATATCACCTGGGGAAATCACATCACTTCTCTAGAAGCCAGTTTCCTCATCTATAAAATCAAGTACATTGAACTACTTGATCATTAAGGACCCACTTCTAATATTCTCTTGGGTGTGGTTTCAGAATCTATTTTATTTTATTCATGAATATTAATGACATAGGGTTTTAAGCTTGGGGGGTAAGGGATATTAGAAATCATAGGATCTAAGACTTAAGGCTGGAAAGTACCATAGAGGTCATTTAGTTCACTGACCTCGTCTTACAGTTGAGGACGTTGAGACTCAGACAGATGAAATAACTTGCCCAAGACCACACAACCAGGAAGTGGCAGAACTAAGATTCAAACTCACCCCTTCTGATTCCAAATCCAATGTTCTTTTAACTTCATCATGCTCCTTCCTTTGACCTTCAGGATTTTTTTTCAAACAGGCAGTGTTGCATTTTTGCAACTGTTGGCAAAAAGAGTTGCATTGCACTATCAGAATTATTCATCAGGAGTAAAATAAATAACTTTTGGGGAAAGTTTGGGGGTTTGTTTTACTCATTTTGAAGAGTTTTAGCAAGGAATACAAGGTTCAAATAGTTTTTATTCTTTGGCTCTATTTGGATTCACACTTTGGGGTCCTTAGGGAGGATGCTCATTATCATACTAATGCAGAATTAAGTATCTGAGTTTATAATTACATCATTTTAATATTTCCATAAGATTTTTACATTTCCATAAGATTTCAAAATGCCTATTTCAAGGTTTCAAGATGCCTAGCGTCTAAATAGTACAGCTGAAAGAATGGCAGTCCTGGAGTCAAGAAAATCTGAGTTCAAATCTAATCTTACTTATTAACTGGGTAATGCTGGGCAAGTCACTTAAGCTCTGTTTGCTTCAGTTCCTTCAACTGTAAAATGGGAATAACAATAGCACCTAACAGGATTGTTGTGAGGATCAAATGAGATATTTATTTTTTAAAAATCACAATTCCTGGCATATAGTAGGCACTATATAAATGTTTGTTCTTTTCCCTTATCTGTAGTAGTCATTTGTTTTCTTTGAAAGCTTTTAGCATTTGGAAGCTTCAGGAAAGCAATTTTCTGAGATCTAGGTCACCCAATTCAAAGTTTCTCCATAACTCTGTGGCAGTCCAAAGCAGCTGTCTGAAGCACTTTGCAGACAAGTATACCTATAGTTTTAATGTATAACTCTTTAAGGAAAAAATGTTAAAGAGAGTCAAAGTGTTACACAAGATCCAAAGAAAGGGAAGATCTTTCCTGAGTGAAACAGTACATCAGATAAGGAACAACCCATTGACAGATTCGGAATTTTGAAGGCACTACCACTCAAATCCTATGATCTTTCCAATGAGTTACAAAGCCCAGTACAATGACTCACCATCTGTCCCACAAATACAGCTCATCACAGGAAATGTTCTCACCTATACTGTTGTTTGCTGGGGAGCAGGGTGGGGGGGGGGGGAATGATGGTAATTAGGAGTCTGTACATGCCATTCTTTCTACCCATACAAATTATAGGGGAAATGAGAACATCTCATTGCCAGAATCATTTGTAAATAGAAGAAAACAACACTGGATTTGGATTCAGAACCTTCTCCACTCAAGTTATTGGGAGGAGATGTTATGGATGAGGCATGGAAAAAGAAGACCAGCCCTCAAAGAATCACAGGTCAGGCTGTTTATTTCTCACAGGCATGTAAGCCTATAGATCTACAATCCTTCAGTCCCACCAACAAGAAACAACGGGATATGTATCCCAATGAAGAGTACCAAGCTCTGGGTCTCTGCCCTTCTATCTGATTGTCGTTGCTGGACAGACTCCCAAGAATCAAATGCGAGAGGAATTTTGGGAGTAGTTACTGGCCGAGGCTGCAGTTTCCCTTATTAATCAAAGGGCTTTATGAATACGAAGGTTTACTAGCTTTGCATACATAGATTAGATGGAGTTTGCTAAACTGATTATGATCAGGAAAGAATTGCATTTCTTGCCTAAATGAAGCCCATTAAAAGAGTTATTGGGTACATAGGAACCTCCCTAGTGTGTAGGTAGGTCAGTCAGTTGTCCAATATATAGTTGTTTCTTTTACCTAGCAACAGTTATACCCAGAGGTTTCATAATTGTGTGGAGAAGAATTACTCTGTTTTGTCAAAGTTTATTCTGGTAGAGTTCAAATAATGATAGCTCCTGCCAAACAGGTATAGCTCACTGGGTATCACCTTTTACCCCCTCCAACTCTGGACCCTCTTAGGTTCAAAACTTGGAAACTTCTGAAGTTAACTCAGGCCTACATATTCAGTGGTTCACCACATCCATGCTAACATTCTCAGGCAATGAACATCACTGATACAGTAAGCTATTTAATTAGGACAGAAATGAATACTAAAGTAAGAGGAAATATAGCCACATTTCAGAATGAATACAGTCCCATTCCCCTACACTAAAAAGGCTTCTCCTCACTCACAGCAACTTGAAAGGTGACTACTTTGAAAAGACACACATTTCCAGTGGAGCAAGGTATAGGTAAGATCTCTTTGCAGTTTAAGTTATGGGTGCAAAAATGTCATCCATGTAATACCTATATCTCCATCTTCCCACAAGTTTCCTTATAACAATTCCCAGTGGCATGCAACCTCATGGAAAATTGAAATTTCATTCTTTTCCATAAGAATTCATGCTCTAGGTCAAGTTATCCTAGGAAATATAATCCTGTCCCTACCACAACCATGCCTGTAATACTGGAAAATCTAAGAATACTATTAATTTGACTAGGTTAATAACTAGACTAGCTAAGTTTAGAGATGCTAATCACCACAAGTTTTATCACAAGATGATAAAAATTTTTTGAACCACAAAAATTCATATAACTGTCTACTAAAATCATGGGTGGAATATCAGCATAGCAAATGCCCATATCTATGAAGTCACTAGTCCTTAAATACTGAAGCAAACCATGTGTTAATGTCATATCTCTGTTTTGTCTCCCCACTAAGCCATAATCAGGGACCATGTTGAATTCCATTAGCTTCTAAACACTTGTATACTCCAGGAGTGCTAAGTAAATTGGTATGATGATAAGAACACTAAATTTGGAGTAAGAGAAACTAGATTTGAATCTTAATTTATCCATTTATTACCTATGTGACCTTGGTCAAGTGTCTTTCCCCATCTGGTCTGTTTCTCACCTGTAAAATGAAGAAGTTGAACTAGATGATCTCTAAGGTACCTTTTAGGCCTGAACCCTATGAGGAAAGTCTGATATTGATCATAACAAAGACACTTGCTCTTAAAGAAAGAAATATTAACATTTCTCAAAAAAAAAAAAAAGGCCTTCCCCCTCTCCATTAGTTCAGCAGGAGATCTGGCAGTTACAAGGTTGATTAGTCAACGTAAACAGTCATACCAGAAGATCTGGCCTCAAAAGTCAGTGAAAAGGTCGGAAAGTCCTGTGAGTGGATTTCTAATGCCACTAGATAGCTTTCCGTCATCATTACCAAGTGACCTACTAGAGTATTAGAGAAACTGCTTATAGGGCACAATACAACAACAACAAAGTAGAAACAATTTAAGCTGAAACCTAGATAGAAATGAAGTCTATTCTAAGGCAGAGTGACTTTTTTTTGTCAATTATAAAAAAAGAAAAAGTTTGTCTTCTCCCCTAAATTTTTCCATTTGCTAAGTGTATCAAACATTACCAATTGATCCCCATACCTGTAACCAACCATGCATACAAACCTGTTGGTCAATACAAGATAGCTATAAGCCACCATTGCTAACACATGGGTTATCCCAGGCAAACAATCAAGTCTTTCACTCTCAAATTCAACTCTATCTATTTCAAAATGTATTTTATCAAAACTATTTGGATAATCTGCTCTTGAAAGAAAAACAGTCATACTTTCTTCCTTATTCCAATAAATTTGAAAGGCCAGGTGAGAAACCTTCATATATACTGATTACTATGATAACTATGAATGAAAGTGTTAGGAGTATTTATCCAAGAGAAATAAAACAAAGCAAACCAAAAAAAAATGGGTCCTGAATCTGTATGATCAGTTGTGACTTGCTGAGTCAGTTTGCCTTTTATAGCTTTTTCCAGTAACAGAGCATCTCAGGACAGCAAGGTTTACTGCCATGTCAGTGGACGGACTGTATAGCAATTTATCTCCCAGGAGCCAGGGGATAAAACAAGAAACCAGAGGAGAAGGGGTTATATTAAAAAAAATAAATAAAATAAACAGATATACCATATCAATAAAAACCAGTTACTCGATATTTGGAATGCCCTCTTGTCCGAAGACCTTGGGGCAAAGATGCAAAATCTAATAATATGTCATAATAAGTAATAAATTCTAGAAAGATCAAAACTCTCTCATAAACTAGTGAACAGGAATGTAGCAACACCAAAAGATGGATTTTGCACTTTACCCTGAAGGTCAGCTGAGTAAGCCTCAAAAATTGATTGAGATATGGTCCTTGTGTGGAGAACAGATAAGAGCTGAGTACTCTTTTGAGAATTTGCCTTCCAGAATCCACTTAAAGGCTTAAAATCACAGATTCCACAAATAGCTGGCCGTAAAGAATAACTTTTTCCCCCCCACAACTCTGAAAATGTTTTATATGTTTTCCAATCTATGACTTTGTCAAAGCACAGACCTTTAGACTGAAATATATTCCCAGGACCTTGCACAAGTAGCAAAGTTGTAATAAGCTATATAAAACAAATGATAATAAAGCAAATTGATGCTGTTTTGTGTCCAATGAGCCATAGTAAGAAAAAGAATAAATAAATGAGTAAGGCTGGTCTGAAACAATAACAATAATAATTCCTTCATTCAACAACCATATATTATGTGTCTGCAACCTGCAAGGCACTGGCTAAGCACTAAGGACATAAAGATGAATCAGAGACAGGCAGTGACCCAAAAGAATTTAAAATCCCATAATGGAGATAAAATAAATGCACAAATAATTATAATTCAAAGTAGATAAAAATTCCTTATTCCACCCATTCCAAAATAGAATACAGTAAAGTCTTAAGAGAGATGGGGGAATCATGATGTTGTAGTCGATAGAATTCTTTACTTGGAGTCAGAAAGACTTGGATTAAAATCCTACCTCTTATACTTAACTACCTCTATGGCCATGGGCATAGTTTTTAATCTCTCAGAGCATGAAGTACCTCTCTAATAATATCTGCTGCATTATAGATAATCTGTGACTTGAATCCATGAAGAAATTTTCCACACTAACAAAATAATAGATCCTTGACTACTGAATATTGACATATAATAACAATCATGTTATAAGCAAGGTACTAACAGTCCAGAGTTCCATGAAATATCAATGTGCCATGTTCTTCACCTAATTCATATGGCACATTAAGATGCTCTGCTTGTGTGATGGATTATTGAGTTAATCAACACCCCGAGCTCTACATGACTTGTCCATATTTAACTTCCTCACCCAAAAAACTATTTTCCCTGACTATCACCTCTATGTTGGGCTACATTCCTGGGATTGTATGCTAATAAGTTACACTTCAATATTTTAAACTATTTAATCAATACGATTTAATCAATCAGCATTCCCGCCATTAGTACATTTCACAGTTGCTCTCTCATTTGTAGATATTTTCAGGAGGGACTGTGGCTGAGAAAATTCACCCCCTAATGGTCAACCTTCTAATGATAAAACTCTCTGAACTTAGAGAGGCTGATTTTCAAATGCTCAATGTATGGAAGAAGGCACATGGGACTTTCATTCAGAAGACCTTGGGTTAAGCCCCAGCTCTAGCACTTACAAGGTATGTGCCTGAGCAAAACTCCATTTCCTCATCTGTAAAATAGAGACAAAGCTTGCAATGCCTATCTCACAAGGTTGTATCTTTTTAATTTTTTTAATTTTTTAACATTTTTATTTAAAGTTTTGAGTTTCAAGTTCTATCCATCTCTGCCTTCTTCCCTCCCTTAGGTTGCTTAGTAAGCAATGTAAGCAATGTAGGTTGTACATATGCAATTATGTAATTTCCACATTAGTCATTTTATGCAAGAAGACTCAAATAAAATTTTATAAAATGAAAGAAAAAGTGAAAAGTAGCATGCTTCTGTTGTATTCAGTCAATATCAGTTCTTTCTCTGAAGATGGATAGCATGTTTCATTATTAGTCCTTTGCAATTGTCTTCGATCACTGTATTATTGAGAACAGCTAAGTCATTCACAATTCTTCATCAAACAATATTGCTGTTACTGTGTACAACATTCTCCTAGTTCTGTTCACTTCACTATGCATCAGTTCATGTAAGTCTCTCCAGGTTTTTCTGAAATCGTCCTGCTTGTCATTTCTTATAGCACAATAATATTCCATTACAATCATGTACCACAGCTTGTTTATCCATTCCCCAATTGATGGGCATCCCTTTGATTTCCAATTCTTACCCACCACAAAGAGAGCTGTTGTAAGTGTTTCTGACAAATAGGTTAGTAGTGGTATTGCTGGATCCAAGGGTATGCACAGTTCTGTAGCCTGTTGAGTGCAGTTCCAAATTGCTCTCCAGAATGGTTGGATCAGTTCACAATTCCACCAACAAAGCATTAATGTCCCAGTTTTCCCATATCCCCTCCAACATACATCATTTTCCTTTTTTGTCATATTAGCCACTCTGATAGATGTGAGGTGATACCTCAGAGTTGTTTTAATTTGCATTTCTCTGATCAATAGTGATTTCAAGCATTTTTTTCATATGATTATAGATAACTTTGATTTCTTTGTCTGAAGTCTGTTCATATCCTTTGACCATTTATCAGTTGGGGAATGGCTTGCATTTTTTATAAATTTGACTCAGTTCTCTACATATTTGAGAAATGAGGCCTTTTATCAGAGATACTTTTCGCAAAAAAAAAATTCCCTGTTTTCTGCTTTCCTTATAATTTTGGTTGTATTGATTTTGTTTGTGCAAAAACTTTTTTTTCATTTCATATAATCAAAGTAATCTATTTTATATTTTGTAATCACAAGGCTGTTTCAAGGATTACATGAAAGAACATATGCAATATTCTTTGTAATCTTTAAAGAGCTACATAAATTTACAATATTACTATTTTTCACTTGTATATGTGAAGATAAGGAAAGCTTTATTCAGGAAGTGACATTTGAATTGGGCCTTTAAATGTATGTACAATTGAAATAATTGAAAGTGGGAGAATAGAGACAGAAGTGACTTTTAAGCATGGGAAAAGGCACTGGCAAATGTACAGGACACATTCCAGGAAGCAACCTGGTATCAGATAAAGATCACTAACTCTGTGGAAAAACAAACAAACAAACAAACAAACAAACAAATAAATAAATAGGGTTAGTGTCCCAGCTCTCCTACCCCACTAGTCAGCTATGTGATTTGCAATCCACCAAGCAATTATTATTAAGGGTTTACCATGTTCCAGGAACTGTGGTAAGTGCTGGGGATGCAAAGGAGGAAAAGTGGTCCCTGCCTCCAAAGTGCTTACATTCGAATAGGGGACAAAACACGTACCCAAGTCAACAGATGGAGGAGATCTACAGAGAAGATACTGTACAAGTTAACCTCAAAGCTGAAGATAATGGCACCTGGAGGACCAGGACAACACTTGAGTTGAATCCTCAAGGAAGCCAAGAATTCTTAGAAGCAGAGATGAGCAAGGACAGCACCCCAGGTACAGGGTACATAGTACCAGTGTAAAGGTGTCACTTTGGGAGGTAGAGGGTCATGTGTAAGGAACAGCCAATAGGCCAGTGAGAAGTGTAGAAGACAGCAGGGAATAGGAAGGTTAGGAAGAGGCCTGTTTATAAAAAGGTGTGAATGTCAAACAGAGAACCTTATATTTGCTCCTAGAGGTATCTAGAGGTCACTGGGGTTTATTGACTAGATGAAGAGAGATCAAATTTTTTAAAAAAGACAAATTGGAGTCAGATTGAGAAAAGCTTTGGAGCGAAAGCTAAAACATTGTACTTTATTTAGCAGGCAGTAGGGAGCTTTGCTGGTTTTTAAAGCAAGAAAACAACATGATCAAAGCTATGAATCAATTAGTTAATTAACAAGCATGTATTACATTCATAGTCACAGTGTTAGACTTTTGGGGGTACAAGAACAAGGAATGAAACAATCATCATTCACAATGTGCTTGCATTCCAGTGGGGGAGACAAGTACAGACATAAATGCATTCAGCATAAATAGAAAGTCAATAAATACAAACATACACAGAAGGGTTAAATACAACAGTTTGGGATGGGGAACATTAGTAATTGAGGGGAAGAGGAAAGGCTTCATGCAAAAGATGGCTGGGCTGAACCTTAAGGTAGAGAGACACTCTATGAGAAAGAACTAAGGAGGGAGTACATTCTAGATATGGTGGATGGCCAATGCAAAGATATGGAGATGTAAGGTTTCCAGAAGAGAGAGAAGAGAAATTTGGGAGGATTGCAGACTGTGGGAAGGGAATGTACAATGGGGCTAGAAAAAATAGGTTGGAAACAGGTTGTAAATGGCTTTAAAAGCTAAACAGAGAAGTTTATATTTTATTTTAGAGACAATAAGGAGCTACTGGAGATGGTTAAGCAAAGATGTCATATGGCCAGAAAAAAATTACTTTAGCAGCAATAAGGATGAACTGGAGTGGGGCAGAGACTTAAGGCAGAAAAACCAACTAGGAGGCCATTGCAATTGTCCTAAATGAGAGCTGATGAGGTCCTGAACTAAAGTGGTAACTATGAGAGGAAAGAGAAACGTTCCCAGGACAAACCAGCAAAGGAGATAGAAGAAACTGAGACAGGAAGAAGAAAAAGGAGAGGAGGAGTGTCACAATAGAAACCAGAGAAAGAGAACAAGGAGGAGAGATTAGTCAACACTGTCAAAGGTAGCAGATAGGAAAAGAAGGATGAGGACTGAGAAAAGACCATTGGATTTGAAAGTTAAAAGAAAATTGATAATGTTTGAGAAAATAGCTTCAGTTTAATAATGTGATTGGAAGCCAGATTAGCAGGATTACAAAGAGTTGAGGAATGAAGGTAGCAGTAGTAGACAGCTTTTTTTTTTCCTAGGCATTTACTGAGAAAGAGAGGATATAGTAAGAATTGGGATGGGAGGACCTACTGAAGACTTGAAGGGAGTAGGAAAGGGACCAAAAGATAGATGAAGATTGAAAAATAGAGAAGGATAGAGGAGCTATTTGAGGTTGCAATTTGTTGAGTCAGAGAGATAATCAGGCAGCATTGTGTAAAACATATTGCAGGCTGAATAACAGAGAGATAGGGAGACCTTTTAGAAAACTAATACAGTAGCCCAGAAAAGTGAAAATGAAAATTTGTACCATAGTTGTAGGAATGAGGATGGTAAGGTGAAAATGGATATGATAAATATAGCAAAGAGAGAATTGGAAGTACCTGAAGAACAGTAACAGAAAAAGAAGAAATTTGGATGCTATGTACTTAAAATGACCAAACAGTGCCAAAAGGAGATTTTAAAAAAACAAATCTCTCTCCCTTTTTTGTAGTAGTGGAGGAATATGGATGGGGAATATTATGTATACTTTCATATTTAGTTGATGCCTTTGTTAGTTTGGCTAAATTGCTTTTTCCCTCTTTTTGTTATTTTTTGTTACAAGGGATGGTTTGTTAGGTAGAGAAAGGTAAAGGATATATATATAGATAGATATATATAGATATAGATATATCTATATATATAAATATATATAGATACACACACACATAAATATATATTGTAAAATACAGAAGCTAGCATTTTTTTAAGGAATGTATTCAGTATTGACACAACTGTATGTGGGATGGATAAAGCAAAAAAAAAATGCTTCCGAAGTCATAAGCATGAGTAACTGAAAGAATGATTGACTAAAATGGGGAAATCAAGAGAAGGAAGGAGACAAATTCTGCTGTTGACAAAAAACATCTAAAATCCAACTCTACTTGTCAAATAGCTAATGAAATTCATACCTTATTGGAATTGGTAGTAACCTCAGAGGTTATTCAGTCCAACTTCTCCTTAATCAAAATTCCCCCAATAATGGAGAAAGTCATTACTTCACAAGGAAGGGTTTTTTTTTTCATATTTGGACAGTTCTAAGTATTAATCGATAAATCAACACAGGTTTATTAGGCACAAACCATTCCAGGCCCTATGCTAGGCAATGGGAATACAAATACAAAGAACTAAATGACCCCTGCTCGAAAGGAACTTACATTCCAATGGGAGATACAAGTACACATATAAATATTGTAGCATAATTATAAATTGAATAAATACAACACACACAAGGTAGTTTGGAAGGGAGGGCACTAGCAGCTAGGGGGATCAAGAAAGGCTTACTGAAAAGTATGGTGCTTGAGCTGCATCTGAAAAGAAAAGATCTCTATGAGGCAGAGATACGGAAGAAGTACATTGCAGGCTCGAGGACAGCTAGTGCAAAGGCCAGGGACAAAAGATGGAAAGAAAGAAGAGAAAAGAAAGGAAGGAAGGAAAGGCAGAAGAAGGGAGGATAGGAAGGAGGGAGGAAGGAAAAAAGGAAGGAAAAAAGGAGGAAGGAAGGGAGGAAGGAAGGAAGGAAGGAAGGAAGGAAGGAAGGAAGGAAGGAAGGAAGGAAGGAAGGAAGGAAGGAGGAAGATGAAGTGTTGTGTGTGAGGGATAGCGACAAGAAGACCAGTTTGATTGGATAATAAAATAATAGATTGGGGAAAGAGGAGTAATGTCCAATGAGTTTGAGAAGACAGGTTGGGGCCAAGTTGTTTAGCTTTAAAAGCTAAATAAAGGAGTTTATATTTTATCCCAGAGGCACTAGGAAGCTATTTTATCCCAGAGGCACTAGGAAGCCATTAACGTTGGCTGCGCTGCTGAGTCACATTGTCAAATCTGCACTTAAAAATTACTTTGGCAGCAATTCTTCCTTGTATTGAGTTGAGCTCTGTCTCATTGTCATTTCTCTCACTGGTCCTATTGCTATTATCTAAAGTAAGTCTAATATAAGTCTAATGTTTCTTTCACATCAAAATCTTTCAAATATTTGAAAACAATGAGCAGGTCCCCTCCTAAGTCTCCTCTTTCACAAGCAAAATACATCCTTTTTCTTCAGATTACCCTCCTACAATGTAATTTTTTTTTTATTTTTAGGCAATTGGGGCTATGTGACTGGCCCAGGGTCATACAGCTACTAAGTGTCAAGTGTTTGGTCTGAGTCTAGATTTGAACTCAGGTCTTTAAGGGCCAGTGCTCTATCCACTGCACCACCTAGCTGCACCTCGCTTACAACGTAATTTCCAAGTTCTTTCACCATGCTGGTCACCATTGTCTGGGCACTCTCTGGTTTATCAATATCTCTCCTAAAATATATCAAGTTTCTACAGATCTATAGAACACAGCTTTTAAAAACCCTCAAGTGAAATTCTCTTCTACAGTTCAAGAAGTATGTCTTTTCCCCTGGATTTAGATGAGAGTAAAGTGTTACATCATAATTTGGCAACGTCAAAAATGATGCTTGAGAGAATGTTGAGCAATAAAATGACCATAATTGCAGAGAAGAGACACCCCACATTTCTGGTACCCACCCCTACTTCTGACTGTCTTCTTATCACAGGGATCTTAGCTTCCTCTGCTACTGCAATATGCCTACAGCTCAGGGGGTACATCTCATTAGAGGATACTCAATTCTTTCTCTGACAACAAGCTTAGCTGGACTATCCAGGTGTGTAAGTGTGTATGCAGATGCTACGTCAGACAGTGCCTTATGTGAGTGAGCAATGACCCAAGGACACCTACCCACAAGGAGGAGTCAGTTCTGTGCTCCCTCTAACTCTCCCTGTACTTCCCACAGCCCACTAGGAGAGAATCCTGAGAGCTGGAGCATCATTCCTGAAAAATGGTCATCTCCAGTTCTATACGTGGGATGTCTATACAAAGGAAATGGCATAATGAGTTAAAATTGAGATTTTTCCATCTCAACATCTTGAGACATTCTGCAGCAAGGCATGGCTATCCTCCAAGATATCAACCTCAAAAGGTTAGGTAAAACTAGAATGTCCCTAGTTTCCCATAATAACCTATTATAGAACTGTCGCCAGTTAATTTATGGAGGTGCAAACACATAAAGGTTTTGTACAGGAGTGGGAAAACATTTTCTGTTTTGTCTCAAAAACCCTCCCAAATGATACATTTTGTTTGGAGCAGCGAGGGAGTTGACCACAGAAATACATGGGGTCAAAATTGTCAGAAAGCAATCTGTAATGACTTCTTGATCTCTTTCCTAGGATATAACAAATACTAAGAGTCAATCATTCTTCAAATGCAACATGTAATATGTTCTTTATATCTACATATAGGTTTTTATATAATTTTTTATAGATTTCTCTATATTCATAGAGCCCATGACTGGAGACTCTAAAAGAATTAGTTCAAGAAGAAGGGGATGTTATAAAGAACAAAACTCAGACCAATGCCATGGCAAGTGATTTCAGGGAAGAAGTAAAGGAGGCAATATCTAAAAGGAGGAATGTTGTTTCGTAGGGAATTCATCAACAGGCTTGGATTTCTTTTTTGAAGACAGCCTCTGTATTTCATCTAGGCTGGAAGTGTAGTAGCCACTTACACTGTTCATGAATACAGGAGCTCTGACCTATTCTGTTTCAAACCTGGGCCAGGTAGCCCCTAGTTAAGTAGACTCACTGTGACTCCTAGGGGCTTACCATGCTGATGCCATACCCCATTGGCTTTAGCCCTGTTGTAGCTCTGAGTGCCCATGGTCAATATATTTATCAACTGTAGCCTCCCCAGGAGCAGAGATTATAGGCTATGCCATCATGCCTGGCAACAAGCTTAGAAGTTACAGACTTGTATGAGAATGTAAATAAAGTCACAAACTAAGGATAAATGAAAAAGATAAGAACAATCCTCTAAAAAATACAGCACTATTCAATTTCTAACCTGCTTCAACTTTCTCTACCAAGAATAGCAGTCTTTAATATGGAAAGGATAGAACAAGAAAAGTTAGCAAGGACTTGTAACCAAAAAAGCAATGAGGAGATAACAGCCATGATAGTAATAATAACAACAACAAAAGTAACAAATGTTGATAGCACTCTAGTTGTTCTCAATGAGTTCAAGGCACCTTGTCTAGAAGAATTAGGTCCCAAAATGCTGAAAGTACTTGTGGGTGTGAGTCTTGAACTGACATCAGAGATCTATGAAGAAGAGTGACAATAGGGAGAGGGATGGAAGAACTAGAGGTAAGGAACTTATTTTTAAGATCTAGAAAAAAAAAGTCCAGGAAGCTTTACATATATTCCTGGTAAAATTCTAGAAGCTACTATAAAAGTCAGAGTTCTCAAATTCTGAGAAAGAGAGGCAAGGAGATGGTCCTTAAAGCAAGCATGGCGTTATGACAAAATTATCTCATTTCCTTTTGTAATAGAATACTAGATTAGGAGATACATGGACCATGGACACCGTATGTCTGGATTTCAGCAAGAAATTTGAAAATGTATTTCATAGCATCTAGGTAGACTCTGTGGACCAGGTGATATTAAAGTTCAGCAAATTCAGAATTGATTGCCTGGACCCAAAAGAATAATAGTTAATGGATTAATGTTAACCTGGAAGATCCCTAATGGAATGTTATAGAATTCTGTCCTTGGCCCATATCTCTTTAACATTTGTATTAATGAATTGGATAATATTGCCTTGATAGCATTTCTTATGAAATTCACAAATGAAACAGAGTAGATAGAGATAGCTACACAATGGATCACAGAATTAAGATGCTAAAAGGTCTAACCATGCTAGGAATGTGGATTGAAGCTAATAAGATGAAATGTAATAGATATGAGAATGAGAATAGATATGAGGTAGGAGAATAACTCATTTATATAGTATTTGAAGGCTCAATTTGGTCAAAACAACAATCCCCTTTCCATGGTAGAAACAGCTTAAGTGAGTGGATTCAGAATTAAGATTGATTTGTCCTCCGTAATGTCACTACATTCTAGTCCGGTTGCATGTGACCACAGTAAAAAGCACTTTCATCATCATCCAGAGAAATACAAAAAGGCTTACATGAAATGATGCAATGTGAATTAAGCAGAACCAGTAAAACAATATAAACAGTGAATGTGAGAATGTTAATGGAAGTACAAAAAGAGGAATATTGTTTAATTATAATGACCTACCTTGACCCTGCAGAAGAGCTGAAAAATTGTCCCTATCTTCCTTCATTGCTTGGGGGTGGGGGGAATATTAATACTACTACTAATAATAGTAATATTAATAACAATAATAGATAACATTTATATAGTGTCTACCAAGCACTGTGCTAAGTGCTTTATAATTATCATTTCATTTAATCTTCACAACAACCCTGAAAGGCAGGTACTATTATTTTCACAATTCTACAGATGAGGAAACTGAAGTTAAGTGACTTGCCTGAGTCACTCAGTTAGTGTCTGAAGGCAAATTTGAATTCAGGTTTGCCTGACTCCATTGCACCATCCCACTGCCCTTTCTTTTATTGTTTGAGAAAGTGGGAGGGCTTAGTGAGGAGACTATAGGTCAGAAATTTACATATATTGTCAGAAATGGTCAATATACTAGTTAGCTACACTTCATCTCAGAGATACCACTACTAAATCTATATCTCAGAAAGATCAGAAAAAAAAGTAAAAGATCCACATGTGCAAAAATAATTATATTAGCTCTTTTTGGGTGGCAAAGAACTCGAAACTGAGGGAGAGTCTATCAATTGGGGAATGACTGAACAAGTCATGATATATGAATGTGATAGAATGCTATTGTGCCATAAGAAATGATGAAAGGCATTGTTTCAGAGAAATGCAGGATGATTAGAATGAACTAATGCAAAGTGGAGTGAAAAGAACCAGGAGGACAATTTATATAATAACATTTACATTGTAAAGACAAACAACTTTGAAAGATTTAGAAACTGAGCAACATTAATGACCAATCACAGATCCGAAGGACTCATAAAGAAGCACGCTGCCCACCTCCTGATGGAGAGGTGATGGACTCAGAGTGCAGATTGTTACACATTTTTTTTTCTGGATGTGGCCAATGCAGTCATTTCTTTTGATTGACTAGACATATTTGTGACATGAGTTTTGTTTTTCTTGTGTTCTCTGTAGAGTGTGGAGGGGAGGAGGGGAGGAAAGTGGACAGGAAAGAAAGTGGATCTTCCTAGAGCCAGCTATGTGACACAGTGAATAGAGTGATAGGAGTGGTGTCAGGAAGGCTGGAGTTCAAAACCAGCCTCAGGGGCAGCTAGGTGGTGCAGTGGATAGAGCACCAGTCCTAGATTCAGGAGAACCTGAGTTCAAATCCGGCCTCAGACACATGACACTTACTAACTGTGTGACCCTGGGCAAGTCACTTAACCCCATTGCCTAGCCAAAAAAAAAAAAAACCAGCCTCAGATACTTACTAGTTATGTGACCCAGAGCAACTAACTTAACCTGTGTTTGCCTCAATTACTACAACTGTAAAATGTGGATAATAATAGCATCTACCTCCCAGGGTAACTGTAAGGATCAAATGAGAAAATATTTGCAACACATTTAAGACAGTGCTTGGTGTATAGTAGACATTCATTAAATGCTTATTTCCTTCCTTTGTTTTAAAGTAAAATAAAATTTAATTTAAAAAAAAAGTTAGTTTTGCTGAACTACTCCCTGCCACTGCCATTTTTTTTTTTACAAAGAATGGTATTCCGAGTAAAGGTGGGGGAAGAGATATATTCATAAATGAAGGTGATATAAAAACAAGAAAAACAAATAAAATAGGATAATTTATAAGCAAAAAAATAAAAGCAGCATGTGATTTTCTCAAAATCTTCCAAGCAAGTGGAAAGTCATCTCTTCTCCTGGAGAAAATATTCAGGTAAAAATTGTTTCCTTCTTCAGCTATTACCTGGGACTTCTGCCTCTTCTATCTCATCTGTAGCTAGTTAGTCAATAGATATTTATTTACTATGTGCCAGGCACTGTGCAGGGGATACAATGAGACAAAAGACAGTCCCTGCCCTCAAGGAGCTCACAATCTTAACAGGGGAAGCAACAAGCAAATAAATATGTACAAACAAGCTATATTCAGGATAAATAGGAAATAATTAACAGAATGAAGATGCTAGAATCAAAAAAAGTTGGGAAAGGTTTCCTGCAGAAAACGGGATTTTAGTTGGAACTTAAAGGAATCCAGAGTAGCCGGAAGCCAGAGTTGAGAAGAGAAAGTATTTCAGGCATGCATAAGGGACAGCCAGAGGAAATCCCTACAGCCAAGAGATGGAGTATCTTATTTGTGGAAAAGCAAGGTGGCCAATGTCACGGATTAGAGAGTATATGGGTAGAAAGTTTAAGGAAAGTTTAAAAAGCCTAGAAAGGTAAGAGGGGGTAAGACTTTGAATGCCAAGCAGAGGATTTCATATTTAATCCTGGAAGTGATATGGAACCACTCGAGTTTATTAATGGCAGCTAGGTGGTTCAGTGGATAGAGTGCCACACCTGGAATCAGGAAAACCTAAATTCAAATCCAGCCTCAAACACTTACTAGCTGTGTGACCCTGGGCAAGTCACTTAACCCTGTATACCTCATCTGTAAAGTGAGCTGGAGAAGGAAATGGCAAACCACTCCAGTAGCTTTGCCAAGAAAACCCCAAATGGGGCCACGAAGAGTCAGACGCTACTGAAAAACAACTGAACAGCAACAACAAAGGGTTTATTGGGTAGGGTATATGGTCAGACTTACACTTTAGGAAAATCACTTTGGTGGTTGAATGGAGAAGGGATTAAAGGAGGGAGAAACTTGAGGAAGGCAGATCCACCAGAAGGTTATTGCAATGTCCAAGCATAAGGTGATCAGAGCCAGCACCAGACTGATGGCAGTGCCAGAGGAGAGAAGGGAGAGGGGAGGAATATATTGAACAGAGGTGGCAAAGGTGAAATCAACAAGCCTTGGCAACAAATTGGATATGGAGAGGTGAAAGATAAAGAGGAGTAAAGGATATCATCTAGGTGGTGAGCCTGAGGGATTGGGAGTATGATGTTACTCTCAATGGTAATAGGGAAGATAAGGGCTGGACAAGGTTATGGAGAAAGATAACGAGTTCCAAATTTGGACATGTTGAGTATAAGTAAGTTGTCTACTGTATATCCAGCCTGGGGTGTTTGAAAGACAGTTAGAGACAGGAGATTGGAGGTCAGCAGAGCAGTTAGGGTAGAATAAGTAGATTTGAAAATCATCAGCATAGAAATGGTAATTAAATCCAAGTGAGCTAAAGAGGTCACCAAGTAGTATAGAGAGAGAAGAGAAGCGGGGAGGAGTGAGTGAACTAGAGCCAGTGCTTTTTAAACTATGGGTTGATGGAGTCTAGAAAAATTTGGGAACAGTAAAAGGTTTCTGAATGCAAGACGACCAAAAATTAATTAAAAATGAAACAAAATGAATCCAACCTGTTTCTGGCAGAGCTTGCCTATAAAGCGCAACTTCACTGTAGCTTTGGTTTTGAACATAAAGCACATACACTTTGCACTGCATATGCCCTGAGGCCATGCAACACCAAAGGACCCTGCTGAAACTGGAAAAGGAGTCCCAAGTGGAAAAAGTTTGAAGAAGCCCTGAACTAAATGAGAATCCAGGAAAGGAGCCTGAGGAGTAGTCAAACAGGTAGGAAGAGAACCAGGAGAGACTGGTATCCTGAAAGAGAGAAGAGAATATCAAGGAAGAGAGGGTGATCAATAATGTCAAAGGCTGCGGAGATGTTTAAGAAAATGAGAATTGAGAAAAGGCCATTGGATTTGGCAATTAAGGATCACTGGTAACTAGAGAGAGCAATTTCAGTGGAATGAGGAGGTCAGAAGTTGGATTGTCAGGGGTTAAGAAGAGAGTGAGAGGAGAGAAAGTGGATGTCCCTGCAGTCAAAGCCAGATACAGAATTTTAACATGTCATCAATTTGGTCTGCTGTGGTTATATTTTAGCTTCACAAGGATTCAGACTGATGCCTCCCAGTCCCCAGCTATGTGCCCACAATATAAAGACAAGCTGTGGTAAGCCAGGTTGGTCATACTTTACAGCTCTGGTTCAATCAGCCTCCAGCATACAGATACAACCATGAAAATACTTTCCCATAACGCACATTTTGTCCTTCCAGGCAGGACCCCAGTTCCTTCCAATTTCAAAATGGAACTTAGTGCTGGAAATGCTTCATGAATACAAAGTAGGGCATAAGAAGGGCTGGCAATGAGATGTTGAGACTGAACAAGCTAGAGTGTGGTGAGTGGATCATTGAATCACTGGATAACAAAAATCTCTCTCTGTCTTTGCATTATATTCTCCCCCACCCCCATCCAGTCTTCTTCACCTTTACCTCTTAAAATCCCTAGTTACTTTCAAGTGTCAGCTCATGTACCACCTCCTATGAGAAGTCTTTTCAAAGCTCCTTAGTTGTTGATGCTTTCCTATATCTCCTCTTTCCTCCTGTTGTTTGAATTATCAGGTCTCAGCCTCCACCGTGGCTTGGCAAGGTCTCCTTATACCCCACCCCCAAAATGGAGGAAGAACTTCCAGCTTGAAGGGTTAAGACTCAGTCTAAGTGTAGCCCTTTGACTGAATCCAAACTTCACAGAACAAATCTCCTAAATAAAAAGATTTGTTCGGGAAAACTTGGACTCAGTCAAGAGGCTGCACCCAAGAACCTAGAAGGCCACATGTGGCCTCGAGGCCACAGGCTCCCCACCCCTGGTTTAGAGGACCTCAGACTTTCTCTCTTCCTATTGTTACCCTAATGGTGTCCCCTGAATAGCTAGCTTAAGTGTCTGCAAAAGGAGGCAAGGACAAACTCAATTCAGACTCACCATGTTTAATTGAGAGGAATTTCTTGAACATTTCACAAATGGCAGAAAAGAACTTCCAGCAACCATGATCTGTGAGTTACCCCCTTGCTACATAAGCTACCTGAGCTTGAGACCACCTTCTCCTGGACTCTGTATGTGCTTGTGGGAGAATGTTAGAGACTTTTAGGAGAATGTTTCATACCAACTGTTAATCTTGTGCCACCTTTGAAGGACTCCTTGCTAAAAGCTACTTAAGGCCTTTCGGGGATACCCCTAGAATAATGGAAAACTAACTTGTTTGTAAGAGTTGGGGTTGAGAAAAAAGTGCTGGAGAGATTGAATGAGCCACATAGTCTTCCAGTCATTTTTCAGGTGTGTCTGATTTTCTGTGACCCCATTTGGGGTCTTCTTGGCAAATATACTACAGTGGCTTGCCATTTCCTTCTCCAGCTCATTTTACAGATGAGTAAACTGAGGCAAACAGGGTTAAGTAACTTGCACAGGATCACACAGCTTGTAAGTGTCTAAGGCCAAATTCGAACTAAGGGAGATGAATCTTCCTGACTCCAGTCCAGGTACTCCATCCACTATAGTCTTTATATACATTTTATTCTCCTCCATGTACTCCTTTAATCCAGCTACATTGTCTAACTTGCTATACCACCTCCCAACTCTGTTTCTTTGGACTGGATTCCCGCCATGCTAAGAATGTTCACCCTCCTCATCCTCACCTCTTAGCTTCCCTGGCTTCCTTAATCTCAGTTCAAATCCTATCTTCTTTCCTGTTCCTTCTAGTTTTGAGTGTCTGCTCTACTCTATATATATCTTGTACATATGTGTGTGTGTGTGTGTGTATGTGTATGTATAGTTACTTATGTATCTTTCCCATTGGAATGTGAGATCCTTGAGGGCTGGGACAATGTTTTTCCTTTCTTTGTATCTTGAGCACTTAGCACATATTAAGTGCTTAATAAATGTGTGTTGACTGACTTATAGACCAGATTTCCCAGAAAATACCAGGGATCTTGGACTCAACCTGTAAGATGCAGGTAAGACACAGCCATTTTGTACTACGTCACACATCTTACCTGATTGCATGGACCTCTATTTATCTCTGGGTTGGCTTGCTCAATTCAACATGCTCTCATATTAACAAGTCTAGGTTCTTAGAGATCAACAATCACTATGACTACACTCAATTTCTCTTAGATTCCTAGGGGTAACACTATTAAGAGACAACTACTCCCAACTCCTTAGCTCCTGAGGCTCCACCAATGTGGTCTTATTCACAAAAACCAGTCAATTACAATAATGTCACTTTTAAATCTTAAGTATAACCATTTACTTATCAATAAAGTAATAATAAAAACAATAACATCATAGGTACTCATATATTAAAGCCAGCACGTAAATAATAAAATGTATCACAAGCCACACTTGAACCACATTCTCTCACCAATGAACTAAGTTTCTATGAGGAAAATTAGGCATACATTTACTGGAACTTGTCAGGGAAACAAATGAGAAATGAAAATCCATGTGCTTGAGGAAATTCATTACTACAGATTTCAAGCTTTGATGTCATTGGTCCATTCAGGAACATTTTGCAGCATTCTGCCTCTCTGCTAACTGCCTTTACACAGGATGTCCCAAAAATCTATTAAAGTTTAAAACTGAACTAAGACCTTTGAGATATCCTACTTTTGTCCTTACCACTCTCCAGCTGGCCAAGTTCTCTGCTTTTCTGTACCTGAATGTGGCATTTCCGAGTTCTTTCAACTTACAACTTGCTCCTTAAAAGAGTATTTAGAAAGTGTTACTTCTTAATTTGAATAACAGTTCCTTGAAAGATGTCTATCTCTTGGCAAGACAGACCAATCTAGTCAGCTATTCACTCACCAGGACACTTTTGTTCGATCGGAACAAAGTCCACAGTAAACAGATCTGGCTGACTGAATGGGCAAGGCAGCCCAACCTAACCAGCTGCAGTTATAGAGCTAAGCTAATGAGTGCCTGACTCTCCTTTTTCTACTTTTCCCACTCCAAACCAGAGAAATGCCTCTCTTAAGCTTTGAAGTGGAGAATAATTGCTATTAAATCTTTATTTGGCCAGCCCAGAAAAAAGAGGCCAAAACTTTCTTGTCAGCTGACAGTTCCTGCTAGTGATCTCTTCAAATAGCTCTGACATAAATGTTCTGGCCTCCTGCTATTTCATCAGTCTTCACCTGTCTCAGACTCAGCCTTCCATCTCTTAAATCTTTCAAAGGTTTAAACCACAGACTCATAGTTTTCAGTGACACGACCAATTTTTTTCCATCAAATCAATGGTTCTTCTTTAATCATAACAACTTAATTTTTTTCTTTTTTTTTGTTTTATCCTCTTAAGTTGTAAATAGCTACATGCAAATGAGTTCAGGGATCATCATGCCTCAAAGCTCAGAAGTTCCCAACTCACAGCTCATATTTTGTCTATAAAACTATTATCATTAATGTTCCATTTTTTCCAGTTTTTAATAAATGAAATTTCTTTTTTTCCACCCACCAGATCTTCTAAATCATCAGGTTGTTTATACGGAAACAAGGCATTATTCTACAACTTTGACCAGGTGATTAAAGCCCTTATATTTAAAACACTGTTCATTTTTTGTCTCAAACTGCTTGATTCTCATCTGATGCCAACTTTTTCTGTATATGTTTTAACAATTTTATTGAATCAAAGTTCTCTTTCTAATCCTTCCAAGCATCAATATGTTCTTCTCTAATAGAGTCAATGTTTTATATTGTTTACCAAACTATTTAACTCTTTCCTTTAAACAAAAGTACTTTTTCTCTCCTTTTTAGTACTTAACTGTTCTGTATATTAAAAAAAAATCTTAAAGAGCATGTCTTATACCTGGAAAAAAAACTATCCAGAGTGCCCAGGAGGCCTCGTAAGAACCCTTTAACTTTCTGAATATTTTCTTTTTCCTTTTGTATTACACAGTTACACAAGTACCTAGCAGACCAAGATAAGAATTTCCTTTTTTAATTGTTTTCCTTTCACTATCATGTTATTTAAAATGTGTACACAAAATCTTAGTCATTAGTTCTTATCCTGTTATGGTTACTATTTATGAACAATTTTAGAAGGATTCCCATGTCTTAAAGATAGGAGACTGCTTTTGCTGAGCAAAGATAAACTGGGAGCAGAGCTATAGAGAGCTGAAGAGATAGAGACAGTGCCAGTGTTATTCCTTATAAGTCTTGTGGTGTACACATGAGTTTTACAAAAGTGCCCAGGCCAACAGGGGACGCTGGAGCCGGCTTTTGAGAGCTGATTATAAAATTCTTGATAAATATCTCAGACACTGACAAATGCTACATATCAGGGTTTGATTCACTGTTTTGTTGCTTGTCTAGACTTAAGAAAGTAATGAAGAAGAAAATGTTAATAATGCAGATTAAACTTAAAGGTGTGTCATATGTATATTTTCTCTAGAAAGCCAGTTGTTAAACATTGCCACCATACCCCCAGAGATACCACAGAAAACCACAAGCTATGAAAAACTACCTTCCTACAGGGAGCCCCAAGTCTCCTCCCTGCTTCTAGTGTTGTGGCTTAAATGGAAAGCTTAGCCTCCAGGGAAGGGAAAAGAGAAAACTCCATCCCTTCGCAATAGTCTGACCAGAAGGCTTCAATGGGGCACATGTGATCACCACAGGACAGTGCCTAAAGCTGTCAGGCTTGGGCTCAAAGGATTCAAAAATTGTTCACGAGCCCTCCCTATAGACAAAATGCTCCAGTTGTTTCATGTTACTTTCCACTCCCTACCCCCAATAAAATATAAGTACCTTGACTGCAAGGGCTACCTTCTGTTGGTTTTGGTTTTTGTATCTCTAGTACCTTATACACAGTAGTCTTAATTTATGTTGAATTGGATTGGACTAGCCTGGGCTGGATTATACTGGGTTGGATTAGACTGGCTTGGACTGAATTAGGTTGAATTGAGTTAGACTGCATTGAGCTGAATTGGACTAGATTGGATAGGATTGAATAAATTGATAGGCTCATTGAAGATCACCCAATCAAGTCAACAAGCATTTATTAAGTGCCTACTATTTTCTATGAGGCTTATGGGGTGTTCAGGAAGACTAGCACTTCTCGTGTGCTTGCCAAGCCCTCTGGGGATGTTTACTCACCATTAGTGTCCACCTGCCACCCAACTCTCACCTGAAGCTCCAAGAAGTTGTAGCATGTACAGTGGCCACATCTCTATAAAACCATCTCAGTGGAGGGGATTAACCAGGTTGAGGATAACCGATGGGCCTCAAACCTGTTGGCAAGGTGGAGGGATATCTACTCCAAGCATGTGAAGACTTCCCCTGGTGGAACGGGTGGACAAGAATTTGTTCCATCCACCAAGAAGGCAGCTGAAGCTGGCACTGTGGAACAATTAGATCTTGGTCAGACATCAAAGATGCCGAGGTTATCCATTACCTCTTGGGCCATTGACAGTAGTCCTGACTTTTGTCTTGCCACTGGACTTTGATGACCCTGAAAGAGATAGTGAATCTGATGGCTTTGTGCAACTCTACCTCACTTAAATCCAATTCATTTGCAAGTCAAGACATTACCCCGTGATGTCATTGGTCCTCTTTGAAATGAAGGATGAACAACAGCTATGTTCTATACCAGTGGTTGGGGAACCTGCAGCCTCGAGGCCACATGTGGCCCTCTAGGTCCTGAAGTACAGCCATTTGACTGAGTGCAAGTTGTACAGAACAAATCCTCTTATTAAGGGGATTTGTTCTGTGAAGTTTGGATTCAGTCAAAGGGCTCCATCTGAGGACCTGGAGGGCCATATGGGGCCTCAAGGCTGCAGGTTCCCCATCCCTGTTCTGTAAACTCTGCTAAGTCCTAGGGATATAAATAATGGAGAGAAAACAAACAAACAAACAAAAAAAACAACAGCTCCTGTTCTCACATACTTCATAGTCTAATGGGGGAGGCAATAGGTAAACAACTATGTACAAATAAAACATATACAAATAAATTGGAGATAGTCAACAGAGGAAAGGCATGAGCATTAAGAAGGTGGAGTAGTCTTCAGTTATAGAAGGAGGTATTTTAGCTGAAACTTGAAGAAAGATGAAGAAACCAATTAGTCGATACACATGTAAGCACCTAGTACGTGCCAGATATCGCCAAATACTAAACCACAAGGCAAATATGAGGCGAGAGATTATCCTTAAGAAAAAGCTTGGTTGTTTTTTTTAATGTGTCATTCACTTTACTAAGCGCTTCACAGATATCTCATTTGATCCTCACAGCAACCTTGTAAGGTAGGTGCTATTATCCATCCTCACTTTACAGTTAAGGAAACTGAGACAGAAAGTTAAGGGACTTGCCCAAGGTCACAGAGTTAAATGTCTGAGACTAAATTTGGACTCAGGTCTTCCTGTCTCCACGCCTGGTGCACTATCCACTTGTCACCTAGGAATGGTGCTTAATCTGCAGAGTTTGCTACTGGTAAATACAAAACAAGCTTTTACCCAAAGCATAAATCCTCCTGATGAATCCTGAAATACTCTGGTAATAGAATCTCAGAAAAGGAAGGGACTTCAGAGATCATTTAGTTCAAATCCTTTCCTTTTATAGAGCAGGAAATGTAAACCCAGAGAGAGGGTGATGATTTGTACAAGTTAGTGGGAGAAGCAAGGCTTGAAGACAGGCCTTCTGACCCCCAGTCTAGCTTTCTTTACACGACATCAGTTTGCCTCTGTTTTATTAAATGTCGCTGCATGGATCACTTACAAAAGTGACTGCTTCTGTTCTAAATTGCCTGGCCCAACTCGGACCGAGGCAGCCATTCAATAATGCCTTTTCCAAAAGGATAGTGCATTAATTATGCTTGGAAGGAAGAAAGGAAGGAAGGAAGGAAGGAAGGAAGGAAGGAAGGAAGGAAGGAAGGAAGGAAGGAAGGAAGGAAGGAAGGAAGGATGGGAAGGAAGGAAGGAAGGAAGGAAGGAAGGAAGGAAGGAAGGATGGGAAGGAAAGAGGGAGGCAGGGAAGGAGGAAGGAAGAGACAGAGAGGGAGAGACAGAGACAGAGAGAGAAAGATAGACAGAGAGAGACTGAGAATTTTGCAACTGTCAAATTCCATTCAGAAATTTGTGTATAAAGGAAGGAACATATCTTTTACAAACAAGTTGTCAGAAAGCATGGAGGCATGTGTTTGTATAGTTAAATTTTGCTTGCTGAATGGGAAGAGTCTTTTTTTTCCTCAAATTTTTCATTTGAAAATACAATCCTTTCAGCTGAGTAGTCATTAGCATATTCTGTGTGCTCTAGGAATGAGAGAAATTCTGAGCTGTCCAAAAATTGCTCTAGGAGAAGGTGGAGAGCCATGACACACATGAAGTCACTTCAGTATTAGGCATATCCCCACTGTCTGTCATCTCCATATATCAAAGATTTCTTTGGAGCAACATAGTCATGAGCAGTGCAGGTGGAGAACAAGAATCCCATCACTGGGTAGCAGCATGAGCATCTAATATATGGAGATGCAACACATTTGTAGATGAAAAGCAATGAAAGTCATTAATAAGCCCCAGTGCCCAGAACAACAGTGAAGCAAGAGCATGTGACTGGAATTACACAAGAAAGCCAAACATGTTTAACCCCTTCCAGTCTAGAAAGTTTCCCTCTGTAAATATCATTCTCCACCAAAAAAGAAGCTGCTCACGGTCCTGCTGGGTTTGAGTTCCGCATTTCCTAAAATAAAGGAGCACCAAGTTGGAGTCTCTTTGAATGAGGAAAGTCTCTGAAGTTGGCTGTGGAAAATTGCTATTCTCCAGACAATGTGTTTCCATCCCATATTCACAACGTGCTAGATGAGCAAATATGGGCTTGCTGAAAAAGAGATTGCATATGCAAATTGTTGATTGCTTGAATGTGTGCACTTAATTAAGTGTGGATGTGCAAACTGAATGCAATTGTTTTTTCTACCATTTAAATGAATTTAACATGGGTGAAAGCTGTATTGTGACGAGCCCAAGGAACTGGAGCTGTTCCCAGCAGGTCCAATAAGGACAGTGGGAGCTTAAAGAACTAGGGTATGCACTACTTACTGTACACTTTCCCACCAGGGTCTTTTTTTTGCCAATCCTAAAAATGCCTGTGCGTGTGTGTGTGTGTGTATGTGTGTGTGTGAGTGTGTGTATGAGTGTCTATCTGTCAAAATGTGTCTCCTTCTGCTTTTTCTTTCTCTAATGCTATGGCTGTAGCTAGATTCTCTATCAGTTCTCCCCAAAACATAATATAAAGATTGCTCTTGCTGCTTCCCTCTGCAATTCCAAAATTGAAAGATTTGGGTCACTGGGGCCCTCTTTGGTTCAGGGGATAGGGTCTGTGCCTTAACACATGTGGTATCCACTCTCTGAAATGCCCCATCTCACTTATTCTCTGTGTATTCAAATCTGTCCTGTGCTTCAATACTCAACTCATGTTCCTCCTTTGAATTTTATTATCATAGGTTTGAAAGCTGATAGGGATCTTAGAGGTCATCTTATCCAGCCTTCTCATTTTCCAGATGAGGAAAATGAGGCCACCCAAAATCTAATGATTTCAGCAAGGTCATACAGCTAGCAAGTGGCAGAGCCAATATCTGAACCCCAGTCCTTTGACTTTAACCCCAGAATGTATGTATGTGTGTGTGTGTGTGTGTGTGTGTGTGTGTGTGTGTGTGTGTATACATATATAATAGTTCAAGTGAGAGGCAGGGAGACCTGTGTTTAAATCCGATCTTTGACACATACTGACTGACTGCCTGACCCTGGGGAAGTTATTTAACCTCACAGTACCCCAAGGCAGCTAGTGGTGTGGTAGATAAAGTGCTGAGCCTAGAATCAGGAAGACCTGAGTTCAAATCCAGCCTCAGATATTTGCTAGATGTGTGACCCTGGGCAAGTCACTTAAGTTTTTTATATTTCCACATACAGAAAATGGGGGTAATAACAGTACTTACCTCACAGAACTGTTATGAGGACCAAATGGGATAACGTTTGTAAAAGTCACTTAGCACAGTGCCTGATTTATAGTGGGTTTATAATGCTTATTCCCTCCCTCCCCAGGTAATTCTATAATATTGTAAATTGCAGAACAATTGCTGATCTGAACTGATAGTAGGCATGTTCTGTCTGTGAATTCCCATGCCAATGAAATCTCAATTCTGGACCATTTTCTAACATATATGTTCCAGTATGTCTGTGCTTTAACTAAATTCTATAACCTGGCTGATGTCCATTAAAGTTCACCACATCAATAATAACTGGCATTTATGTAATACATTAAGGTTTGCAAAGCATACTGTAGATAATGCAACAAACCTGAGATACAGATGCTATTATCATCCTTACTTTACAGAAAAGGAAACTGAGGCCAAAAGCAGTTAAGTGATTTTCCAAGAGCCACACCATTAGTAAATGTCTAAGGCAGAATTTGATGTCAATTGCTCCCGATTTTCAGTACAACATGCCATCTGATACAGCACCTAGCCGCCCATTAGCATACTATATCTTTGCTGACTAATGATTTAGTTCATCACTGGCTGCTTTCCTCATTAACATTGTTAAGACATCAAAGTGGTCTGCATAAGTGATAGATCTTCTCTGAAAAGCTTTCCCTGATTAGTCTAGCTCATATGGATGCTTCCCTTCTCAAAACTGATATAACATGTACTGTCTCTATCACTTATTTATTTGAGAGGGGGAAGGGGAAAGGAATTAAGCATTTATATCGTGCCTACTGTGTTCCAGGTATTGTACTAAGATCATTTTACAAATATTATCTCATTTGAGCCTCACAACAACCTGAAAGGTAGGTGCTGTTTTTATCCTTATTTTACAGTTGAGGCAACTGAGACACACAGTGGTTAAGTGACTTGCCCAAGGTCATGAGTGTCTGAGGCCAGATTTGAATTCAAACCTTCTTGATTTCAGGCAGAGGGCTCTATATACCATACCATCTAGCTGCATCATATCATACATGCTGTTATATATTGTTTCATATTCAAATGATTTGTCTCACCCAACTTAACCATAAGATCCTAGAGAGAATGAACCATTCTGAATCTACCATAGTGCATCAGGGGCAGGCATTTGCCCAAATTTCACATTTCCTCTAGAACTTAGCATATTCTTCAATACAATCAATTGATCAATAAACATGTATTAATTTACCTTGCCAAATATTGTGCTAAATGTTACCATTCTAAGGAACATAGTAGGCCCTTTAATACACATATGATTATTGTAGAGCAAGTACTCAAACAAGTATTTCATAAATGAACCAAGTTAAGAGAAAAAGAGAATGTACTTGAATATTGTGTCTATTTTTTTTTCAGCTAGGAAAACTTGTTTCTCTTGTTTCAATATGATCACTTCCCCTTCCCCCAAAAGTTTTACAAATACAACAAAAGTTGTATTTTGTAATAGCATTTCTTCTGTATTTCATTTTTTCATTTCTTTATTTCATTTTTTACTAAAACTCTTTAGCCAATGTTGTAGACACTAGTGAATTAACTATTAATAACCAGCATTTATATAGCAAACTATGTGTTATGTGTTATCTACATGTGTCATCTCATTTTTTTCCTCGCAACAACCAGGTAAAGTCAATTTTATTACTAGCTCCATTTAGTATATGAAAAAAAATGAAATTTAAAAAGGTTAAGTGCCTTACTCAGGGCTGCACAGCTACTAAATGTCTGAGGCAGAATATAAACTCAGGTTTGCCTGACTCCAGATTCAGCACTATACCTATGCACTATTCCACCTACTGCCTACGGACCCTACAGGTTTCTACACTCTATACTACTTCAAACACTGGTCATTTTTTTTTCCCAGAGGCAGTCTGGTATAATGGAAAGAACACTGGACCTAAAGTCATAAGACCGTGAAATAATGAAAAGTAAAATGAGCAGAACCAAGAGGACGTTGTACACAGTAACAATAATGTTGTTTCAAGAACAGCTTTGAGCGGCTTAAATCATTTTGGCTATTATAAATATCCAAATTAACTACAAAGAAAGATGCTATCTGCATCCAGAGAAAGAACTGATAAATAGAAGTACATATAGAATGGTTTTACATATATATATGTATGTATGTATATATATAAATACATATATGTATATATAAACACACACACACACACATATATATGTATATATATACACACATATATATGTATATATATACACACATATATACGTATATATGTTGGTGTCGGTGTCTAATAGTAGTCATCTCTAGGGTGGGGGAGGGTGGGAAAGGAAGGAAAAAAGTTACATAACTTTATTATACATTTAAAAGGAATAACTAGTTGTATATAATAGATTTGCAGTTTCATGTACAATCAGCTTTCTTATTCTGCTATGTTATTGAAATGCTTATTTCATTAAAAATAAAACAAAAATTCTTTTAAAAAAACCCTAAAAATTAAATAAATCCTGGCTCTGTCTCTTACTACCCATGGATGGAATCTTGACCAAATTATTCAACTTCCTACAGTCTGAGTTTCCTTATTTGTAAAATGAGAATAATATTACCTGCAGAGAGGCAGTGTGGGATCAAGCTGACTCTGGAATGAGAAAAACCTTGGTTTACATCTTACCTCTTAGTGCTCAAGGCAGCTCTCTGAGGCTCCCAGTTATAGAGAATTGCTCATCTGCTTCTGTGGAGAGTTTCTACACCTGGAGTCCCCACCCCAATGAAATCACAGTCTGGATGAAAACTAAATAAATAAGTAACCTTTTAATACCTATTTCACAGGGCTGTGGTGAAGAAAGTTCTTGGTAAACCAAACATTGCTATATAAAGTGAGCGGTATTATTATTTCTCTGTTTTCACATCTCTGTAGATAGACCAAAAAGGGTCAAAGAGAGAACCATTAGTAAATTGTGGGCAGAGATGTTTAGCCCAGCAACATGCCAATGGGTTTAGGCCTGTGTTAATTAATTTTTACTCTAGTCAGTGGCATTGGTCATGAAGTCATCAAAGACAGGCTTAGGATATGTTAAATCCAGTAGGTTTTTCCAGTCTTGATGAATTAATCCAATCTATTTCATGTGAAATCCATTGCAGTTCCATGTTACCAGCTCACATTCAAATATGCAGGCAATTGGAATGGTCAGGATTACTTCCTAAAGAAACCTATCTTTGCATGCACAAGATTAGGTTGAGTTTTCATATGTGGCCAATGAAGTGTTTGGCCTAGATGATTTAAGGTCCTTTGTAGCTCTGAGTCTATTATGAATTAAAAATAGCTAGTCCAAGGAATGATGTCTGCTTCTTCTCCCCTTTTCTTTTTCTTTCTTTCTTTTTCTTTACTGTTAAGTCAACCCTATCTTACTAAGTGATTAACTTAGGAATGGGACTGGGAAGTTCCACAGCTACATTTCCAAGCATTTATCCAATCTTCCCCCACCTCCATCCCTATACTCAACATTTCCATCTCAGTGTAAAAGTCAAAGGAAGGACTTCCTAAGTTGGGTTGATGCAATAGATGGAGTGATGACTAAAAAAATACTAGATTTACATTTAGAAAATGTGGTACTTGATTCAGCTTTCATAGCCAAAAATAGCATGAGCTTATTTTGCTGGCATGTTACACATCCAAATCTAATTTATCATCCACTAGCGCTCCAAAGCCCTTTCCATTGTCAGTGCTTTCCAGGTTTTTCTAATCCATTTAATATCTGTGTTTCACATCATTTTGTCCCATATGTATTCAGAAGCATTGCCAAGATTGGATCTTGTTCTGTTAGTTCCTGTTCCTATTACCAATCTTTTTCTTGTCCCCTCATAGTTATTTTTCCAGATTGAACCCCTGCAACACTCCACTGGACAGAATTATTCCCTTTGATACATTGCAATATATTTGATCCACTGTGACCTTTTGTAATGGTAGTGTGGTAGCCACCCACACAAAGAAGGGACTGATCCCTAGACAGACATCTTAAATGTAGAAATCTACCCCAGGCTATTTCCCTGCCAAAGGTATGCATGGATATATACACTCTGGAAGAAATGTGTTGCCAAACCACAAGGATTATTGGAAATTGCAGTGCTCAGTTACAGTTGTTGACCTTGAAGACACATTAAGCTAAGAAAATAAAATGACTTTATTATAAGTTCCCAAATCCTAAGCTTAAATATTCCATAAGCCACCCACCTCAGATGCTGAGTTTCAGTTTAGAAGCTGAACATGGGATCTAATAAGGATCCACTTGAGGATGTTGGATATTTCCTTCCCACCTCAAGCCAAATTCCAAACTACACAGGCTTTCAAGCCAGCTGAATTAAGCATAGCGGAGAATCATTTTTAAAACTCAGAAGAATGAAGAGTCAGAGAACCTGGGTTCAAATTCTGGCTCTGTCTCTTTGGTTTTAAGTCACTTTTAAGTCTCTGGCCTTAGTTTCTTCCTCTCTAAAAGGAGGTGGCTGGACTAGATAGATGGATGACCTCTTAAGTCATCTCTACCTCTAACTCTAGGATTCTGATTGGCTGGTGTGCATGACCAATTCTCTTTAAATAACTCTGTGTATTTCTACTGAAATTGCCTCTCTCATTTTTAAAAATCCATGTGCCCTTTATAAATTGAATTCATTTTCTGAAGTCAATGATAATAAAAGTGCAGGTTATTTGCAGGAGATTATTATCCTTGGGGATTTAGTGGAGACAGACTGATACAGAAGAAAGGGCTCTGGGCTTGAAGTGAGAAGCCTGGACTCAAGGGCAGGTTCTGCCATTAACTCACTATGTGTCATAGGATCAAAGAACCTTAGAGATGAAAGAGACCTTAAAGGAGATTGAATCTAACCACTGTCTGAAGCAGCAACCCTAGTATTCTCCCTGTGTTTAAAGACTTCCAGGGAAGATTTCTAGAAATCAGCACACAACCTATTCTACCTTTGGACAGCTTGCATTGTCCATTGGGAAGCTCTTCTGCATATTGTTGCCAAGTGTCCCTCTGTGTAATTTACATTTAGTGATCTTTGAGTACTCAGAGTAAATTCAATTTATCTTCTGCATGAAAGCCCTGCAGATGTTTAAATCACAGATCATATGACACAGGTATCTTTTCTTTTTTCCCCCAAGCTAAATATTCCCTGTTTCTTTAATCAGTTTTCATATGATGTGATCTCTAGTCCATTTTGGGTTGGGGTGAAGCTATGGCATTGCCATAGGAAGCAGACATGATACTCAATTTTATCCAAGGTAGACAAGTCAATTGGCTCCTCTCTCCTACCTCCCAAGTTGGTACAGCCATGTAGACACTACACTCCCCCCACCACTAAAATAACATCAACATACACAATAACAAGGGTGATTAGGTGGCAAAGAGGATAGAGTGCCAGGCCTAGAGTCAGAAGCTCATCTTCCTGAGTTCAAATCTGGTCTCAGACATTTTCTGTATGACCCTGAACAAGTCACTTTACCCTGTTTGCCTCAATTTCTGCATCTATAAAATGAGCTGGAGAAGGAAATGGCAAACTGCTCCACTATTTCTGCCAAGAAAACCCCAAATGGGGTCACAAAGAGTGAGACAGGACTGAACAACTACTAAACAACAGCAACAGTATGTTCTTGGTGTCACTTTTATTCAGCAGAATAACAGGGGTACCTGTTCACAGTTATTCAGTCCTATATAGGATGAGAAGCAGTTACTTCTGGACACCCATTCATGCTTAGTTAGCTCACCCTAGGGTTACAATTCCTAGGCCCCAGTCATTCAACAATGAGGAGAGTGAGAAAGTGATTTTGAGCAACGCAATTCATATAATAGTCCAATCTTAATACCTTTATAGTTTAGAGGGCCTTGCTTCTGGAATGGTCTTCTTTACCCTCACTTCAAGATCTTCACCTTAGGATCCTGGGGATCACAACAGTTGAGAGGGTCCCATTTTTAAAGCATTATTATCTTTTTAGAGAATCAGAGTAATTTCAGAGTTGGAAGGAAATTCAGAGGACATTTATTTAAACCTTTCCTGAAAAGTAATCAGCATTGCAACTTCCCGATCAGGTGATCATCCAGCCTTTGCTAAAACACCCAATGAAAGTGAAACTGTAAGCAGCCCATTTCACTTTTGGATAGCTCCATTGTAAGTAAGTTTCCCCTCAATCTCAAGCACAATTCGCTTCTTGGTAACTTCATAGATCATTGCTCCTGGTACTGCTGTCTGGAATCAAACAGAAGAAGTCCAATTCTTCCTCTGCACATTCTCCATTTCCCAGATGAAAGATATATCAGAATCTTTGGCCAACAAAATTGGGGAGGGGGATGTGTAAAAGGGAGATATACCGGTCTTTGCTTAAACTTACATGTAATTATACTTGACACATAAATAGAGACTGCATCTGTATGATCTTAGGTTCACACATAGCAGCTGTACTTCAGGGAAAGAAGAAGAGCTTATACAATGGCAGATCCCTTGGAAATTCAGGAATTTAACTCAACCTCATGACATAATCTTATAATCCCTACTACTAGAGCTGATGAGGGTGGCAGGTATCTTGAGCTCTGGAGTTCTGAGATAGAGGGAGATAGACTGATCAGTGTCCAGTAGTTTGACATTGGTATAGTGAGCCACAAAAATGGGAGACCACCAGTTTGCCTTATCAGGGGGTAGCTGGTCCAAGTGAGATAAAAAAAGAGCAGGTCAAAGCTCCCATTGCTGATCAGTTGGATGGGGTTGATAAATGGCCGCTTCAATTTTTGTCTGGGTAAGGTAGGGAGATTTAGGAGAGAAAGAGGCAGAGACAGAGGAGAAGTGAAGAAAGAAGGAAGAACACAGGAATGGAGGAATAAAGAAATGAAGGAATGAAGTAAGGAAGGGAAGGAAAGAACAAAGGGAAGGAAAGAAAGAAAAGAAAATTTGGGAATTTTACAAGTAAGCACAAGTGTCCCAGTGCAAATATGCAGACATATACATGTGTATTCATATTTCCTTTCATTACAAACATTTCTGCCTTTACTTAGTATCTCCTACCTAGAGGTACTACTCTTGCTGCTACCTCAGACATGAGGTTCTGAGCTCACTGGTGTTTAACACTCATTCTTCTGGGCTATATAATCAGTCCCCCAATAGAGCCTCACTCTCCATTCTGATCATTCTTCTCTTGATGTGCTCCATTTTGTCAATCTCCTTAAAATGGCATGCCTATAACTAAACCCAAGTATTCTAGAAGTGGTCTGACAACAACAGAGTATAGCAGGCCTATCATCTCTTCCTGCTCTGGACATTATACATCTATTAATGCATCCTGCATTTGCATTAGCTTTTGCCATCTGCAGCATACAATTGACCTATATCAAGCTTACAGTTGACTAAAAGCCTGAAAACCTTTTCACAAGAGCCACTGCTAAGGTAGCTCCTCACCCCTACCCCAGCTGCACAAATGCCTATAAAAGAAGCTTTAGTCATGCTGACCCTACCTATTCTACTTGGCTGTGGTGAAGATCAAACATGATCATAATGCAGGTGAAAGTATTTTAAGAAGTGCAAAGTGTTATATAAATGTGTATGAATTACTATTATGATTATATAGGGTTTTTTTTTCTTTTCATTTAAGTGGAGGGTTTTGCTTTTATCCCTATTAGATTTCATCTTGGCAATTTTGACCCATTTTCTAGACTACTGATCTTTTTAGTTCCTGATTAAATTTCATCCATTGTTTAGCTATCTTTAGCCATGTGTCATCTATTCATTTTATAAATGTGCTATATACATTTTCATCAAGGTAGGCAATGTAGAATAGTGGAGAGAGAGCTAGCCTTGAAGTCTTAAAAACTTGGCCTCTGATATAAGCAGGGTGTACAATTCTGATTGAGTCAACCTCCCAGTACTCCCAGGTGACTCTTTAAGGTTATGTTACACAACAGTGGCCATTCTATATTGGCAAAAGGTATTTCCTCCTCAAGGGATCAAGATACCAATATAATCTGCCCTTACCACAAAAAGAAAACTCCATTCCCTCATCTGAATCTTTGGAGAAGGGGGGGGGCGGGAATAGACAATGAACAAAACAGAGCCCTGTGGCAATCCATGATAGAGCTATCTCTAGGTTAACATTGACCTAATAATCAACACTTGTGGGGTCCAGTCATTCAATCAGTCATTAAATTTCTAAATTATACTACTATCCAACTCACATTTCTCCATTTTGTTCTCAATATCTTTGAAATGTTATCAAATGCCATCTTGAAATTTTAGTATCTCTAGGCCTGTTTTCTCTTCTGACTGCTGAAAAGATTGGAAATCCCTTCCAGTCAGTTAAAAAGCATTTATTAAGTGCCTGCTGTGTGCTAGGCAAAGTGGCAAATATTGGTGATACAAAGAAGGGGGAAAGACAGTCCCTGCTCTCAACAAGCTCATGATCTAACAGATCACAGATCTATGATTCTGTGAAATGGAAACAGGTTGCCCTGTGTTGCCTGACTTATTCACCAGCCAACCTGCCAGACTATTTCCAGCTCTTCAGCCAAACTAATAAGCCTGGAGAAAGCTCACAACAACTGTAAGAGATGGCCAGTGGTGTTCCTTGCAACTCTAAAAATATTCTATGGTTCCAGTATTCACTCTGTGTTCTCCTCTTCCCAGCCTCCTAACATTCTGTGAGAAGTATGGTATGGTTCAAATGAACATTTTTTTGGGGGGTGGGGGAGGCAATCCAGGTTAGTTGACTTGCCAAGGGTCACACAGTTAATGTCTGAAGCCAGATTTGAACCCAGGTTCTCTCGACTCCAGGGCTGGTTGTTCTACTCACTGCACCAAGTAGCTGCCCCAGGGGTGATCTTGTTGTGGGAAGCAGGAGGAAGTAGCGTTCAGCCTAGAAAGTAAATGCAAGCTTTTAAGCTAAGTAATCAGCCTAGTTCCTCTTTCCACTCACTGGTCCTGCACACATACTTTGATGGACTGACTGTGCATATGTGAATGTTGCAGTGGAAAAAGCATTTGACTTGTAGTCAGAAGACTTGGATTCTAGTCCTGACTCTGCCACTAACTAGTTGCTGTACTGCCTTGAACGAATGTCACCAAATATTATCAAAAGATCCTTGCTTGGAGATTTGCTGCTGGCCACATCTACATGGGAACGTAGACTTGTGTGACAAAAGACATGAGCTGAGAGATGATAGGTGCTAAAAGGTTCTGCCGGTCTTTTTGTACTTGCTTTCTCCCTAGACCCTTCATTTGTACAGCAGACTCAGAAAGGATCTTAGGGCTAAGAAAGGCAGTGGTGACTCAGGCTCACACAGCCCTTTGGGGTTCGTTAGAATAAATTGTTCTTCAGTTTTTCCAGTTGTGTTTGACTCTTCATGACCCCATTTGGGGCCTTCTTGGCAGAGATACTGAAGTGGTTTGCCATTTCGTTCTCCAGCACATTTTATAGGTGAGGAACTGAGGCAAACAGGGTTAAGTGACTTGGCCAGGATCACACAGCTAATAAGTGTCTGAGGCCGGATTTGAACTCAGGAAGATGAGTCTTCCTGACTCCAGACTCAGAACTCTATCCACTGAACTACCTAGCTGCCCAGTGAGAATGAACGCAACTCCCCAAAATAGTTTGAGGGTGAGTATAGATTAATAACCAGAAACTGACTGGTCAAAAGTGAGTATCTAATATAAGTCAGATAGTCTTAGAAAACAGGCATCAATCCTGCTGGTAGGAGCAAGGCAATTCAAAAGATGGACTAAATTTCTATGAGCTCTAATTTTTTGGTTGGCTGTTCTAGCTTGGTCCCTGAGCAGGCAGGTGCTACAGCCAGCTCTTTGAAATGCTACAAATCAGCGTTTGATTTATTATTTCCTTGATTGTCTAGACTTAAGAAAGCAATAGAGAACATGTGAATTATGCAGACTTAACTTAAAAGTGGGTCTTGCTTACCTTTGTTCTTTTCAGGAAGTCTGTTAAATATTTACTAGTACACCCCTGCCTCAGAGACTAAGGCAAGCAGCTAGCACACCACTCCCCTTGTGGAGAGAAAACTGCTTTTCCTACTTCAATGACTGTGTATATGAGGGCCAGCCTTCTTAAAAGAGCTAAATCTTAGCCTCTGGGCTATAAATTTAAAAAACAAATGGCACAGCCTACTTCTTATAAGGAAAGGTAGTCACTAAGCTGAAGACTATAGATTGAATTCAGTTAGAGGCAGCAGAGAAAAGAGCCCAGTGGAGATAATGATGATGATGATGATGATGATGATGATGATGATGATGATGATGATGATGATAACAATATTTAGCATTTATATAGAGTTTACTATGTTCCAGGTACTGTGCTAAGTGCTTTACAATTATTTTCTCATTTGATCCTCACAACAACCCTGGGAGATAGGTGTTATTATCCCCATTTTACAGATGAGAAACTGAGAAGGAAACTGAGTTAAGTGAGTTGACCAGAGTCACACATCTAGTAAATCTCTGAGGCCAAATTTTTTTTTTAGGCAAGTGGGGTTAAGTCACTTGCCCAGGGTCACACAGCTAGTAAGTGTCAAGTGTTTGGTCTGAGGCCGGATTTGAACTCAGGTCCACCTGACTTCAGGGCCAGCACTCTATTCACTGCATTACCTAGCATTATGTGATATTATATTATGTTATGTTATATTATATCATATCTTTTATATATTATACTTATATTGTATGTTATGTTACATCAAATTATGTTATATTATAATAATGGCTAGCATTTATGTAATGCTTTAAAGTTTGCGAAGTACTTCACATATGTCATCTCATTTGATCAAAAGAATGTAGAGAACAGTAGAAATACAAGGACATGAGCAGCAAGGCAACAGAAGAGGCATGGCACCGACAGGGAGCAAGCCTACAGAGCAACACAATGATGTCACACATATGCGTTGGTCACATATGTTCCCCTCCCCCCACCCCTGTGTGCCTTCCACAGCTATGTCCTGACCATATATGTTCTTTATGTGTTCAACCCTCATGTGTGATTTTTATCCATGGCCACTCTTCCCCCTGCTAGTGAATGATTTTGCAAAAGAGTATGCCTCAATTTTATGGGGGAAATGTCCTATTGCTAATCATTCTATTGCATTAAATGCCTCAGCTTTGAACAAATGGTGTCCTATGGTAGCCCATATAAACTTGGAGCATCCTGATACCAATTCTGATTAGTCTCAGGTCCCAGAGCAATGCACCACTAAGAAGTCAGGATTAGTTCTCCAATGCCACTTGGCTTAAGCCCTACCGTGTTCTCCCCACCCCCCAAGATTATCAATTGAGAACCATCCTAGTGAGCCAAACTTAAGTAGCTTTTGGAAAAGGATATTTATTAAACTAATAAGAATGGTAGTACAACACCCCCCCAATGTCTATGTCACAATCTCCCATAAATATATATATGGAACCTAAGGGAAAGCAAGCCCAAATTTAGAAACCACATATATCAAAGGGGAAACTCCCAAATCCTCATAACTAGAAGTCATTTTCTCTCATTCGAAGAATTCTCAAGAAGCTGCCTATAGGCATAATGTAGTTTTCTTTGCTGGGTTCCTTGTGGACCTGTGAATCCAAATCTAATCTGTCCTTAGATCCCAAAACACTCTGCCATCAGCTGATCTGAGAGTACCACTTCTACATCAATGGGAAGATGGAAGTCCAACATCCTCCAGACCCTTCAAAGCTCACAAAGTCTTCCAACAAGGCCAAGACTGACTGTCTTCCCCTTCCCCCCTTCAGTAAGCAGTTCCTTCTCAGAAAAGACTTCCTCCAATCTCTGGCATGACTCTAGTTCTAAACTAGCTTGACAATTTATGGATGCCCCCATGAGGTGACCAAGTCTCCTTGATGTATCTAACCATAATTCCTACAGAACAAAATTCAAGTTTCAAGTATTATTCACCCTCAGAGTGAAACCTGTGATTGACAGCGGTCAATTGGGCATCTTACTTACTTTAAGTGAGGTATATTGACTTGATTAATTCCATCATCCCACTCTTACAAGTAAACACATTGGTAGGGGTTATTTGGAGTAGTTTTCAATGGTTATGGACCTAGAGTTACTTGAACCTGGAATAGACTTTTCTAGGGGGCTTATTTGTGAGATGAGGCATCCTGGATACTACTCTTCCAACTCCAATTCCTATGAACATATTGCCTATAGGGTCTTTTAAACATCTTCACTTCTCCTTGTCAAGATCACAACGAATCTTCCATAAAGCATGGAAGCCTTGAACAATAATGCCAATTCATCATAACCTAGTGATAGTTCTATCAAGAGACCCAAGGCTCCAGAACTCAAAAGGGTTCAAGTCCCAAACCCCTTAGCTACTTCATCAAGTGTGTAAATCCACCTGGAGACACATTCCCCTCTACAGTTTTAAAATTAAATGGAGCATGCGTTCACCTTCCTTTGTCTCTGACTCCCTATGCCATACAGTTCAATGGGAAATTACCACTCAGAAGCAATCTGTGTCATTCACAATGTCATCCTAAGCATGATTGCCTTTGAGGTGGGAGGGAGGAGGGGGTTTGTGTCAAGAGCTCCTGACTGACAAGAAATGTGTCAGACAGACAGAGAAGCAATGGAGTGTGATTAACACACAGCTTGGAAGCCAAAGGGAAGAAAGAGTTAGGAACAGGAGAGTGCTATTGTCCTGCTCACCTCAGATAGTTCCTTCATCACTTTACCCAGTCTTCTGTTAACTGTCTGAGCAATCAAAATTCCATATGCCTGTTAGACGTTCCTTCATTATCTATCAAAGCACACTAGGGAATCTTTTTCTTTTTTTATCAGCGTTCAGTAAAATTCAGAAAAGCGATCCCTTTATGTTGTTACTGGGAGGGTTTTCTCTGAATTCTTACTGTGTCTTCCTTTGTGCATGAATAAATTAAAAACTTGCCAAAAGACCACAGGAGAAATTAGAAACCACTGAGGATACTTGCTGGTGGTTCAGTTTCTCTGTTATGCAGGCTTCACTTCTCATTAACACCTCCATTAAGTCAGTCTGAGGGGGGGGGAAACGGGGAGGGGGTAAAATTCAAATCAGTCAAAATGTCATCCTGTTCCTTAGCAAAGTTGTGATGGGGCAGGGGATTGTAGGGAATGGTTAGAAATAGGATTTGGAAGTTATCGATAGAGTTCACAATCTCAGAGTCTGGAAGGAACAATGTAAGTAAGAAAAATTTACTAAGCACCTACTCTATGTGACACATTGTGTTAAGTGCTCAGTTGCAAAGATAAAAATGAAACAGTCTCTAATATCATCTGGTTCAACCTTTAACTGAAGCCTAGCTCTCTTCTTCAGTGTCTCCAACATATGGCCACTCTGCCTTTGCTTTCCTGAAAGTTATCCTTTCTGAGGCAGCCCATCTCATTTTTGGACAATGCTAGTTGCTGGGAAGTTTTTTCCTTATGTTGAGATGAATTTTGTCTCCCAGTAACTTCCACTCATTGTTCACAGTTCTGCCCTCCCGGAGTACTAAGGTTTCTTGTCAAGACTCACAGAGCCTTTTCAGAAGAACCAAATGAGTCAGATAATGCTAGAATCCATAGGTCTTTTTATTTGGTGTGTTAAAGGGAAGGCCATGTGATTTAACTACAGATACCAATCCATTAACAAGCGAAGCACCTTCTATGTTCTAGACACTGAAACTACAAATACAAAAGACAGAGAGTCCCTGCCTTCAAGAAGTTCAAAAAGAATCCAAATTCTACTACAGTAAAGTTTCTTGAGGGCAGGGTCTGTCTTATTTTTTGAGTAGAATCAGGAACACCACCTCTCACATGTGATATTCCCATGTCACTAGCAACATGCATTAGGAAATCTTCTGTCTCCAGGGGTAGCTGTACTCTGTGAAATTGGAGGGGTTTTTGTTTGTTTTTATAACTATTTCAGCATAATTGATTTTATTTGTAATCCTACTTATTTTATGTATTTTGAAATGTAGTGGGTTCTCTGTTACATGTTCAGACTCCATAAATTTCCTTGGCTGAGGCAGTCTGTCCATGTAGAGGATATTAGGACCTTGCTTCAGGGAAAATCATGGTGATATGTAAGGGCAATGTCTTGGTGACACTGTGGAGCATGTGTAGATGTTTTACATCTGGCTCTGGTTGTCTAACTACATGGTGGAAAGGGAGCTCTTTGGTTGACGGACGAGGCACTCATAAAGACCTATCAGTTTTAGCTACTTCTTTGCTCTATTCACTTGTTTGGCTTCATTTAATGACTTCCTTGCCTATGGCATCCCAATGAAAGGCTATGTTATAAGAGGAGAAGACTCTAAGACCACATAGTCCTAAGAAATAGGTATCAGTTCCATCGTTTCTTTTTCATACTAGCTAAAGGGAATAGAGTCTCATAATCAAGTAAAAGCTCATAGGAGAGTCCTTCATTATACTGGTGTTCTTAGGTGTAAGTTCTAGAGCCAGTCCAAGGACTAAGGAATGATTTTGAGATGTGATCTTCCAAATGCCAGCCAGGTCTAAAGACTCAGTCATGCTGCATCTAGACATGGAAAAATAGGAACTGATAATTTGTGCCTGCACTCCCAGAAATTGGGATGGTATAGGGGAGAATATCCCCCCAAGGTGTTAGAAATGTTTGTGCATTTGTTCTTGCTATATCTTTGAAGTAAATATATCTCTGTGAAAGCTAATTGATACTAAGTGGTTAAATGGAACTAGGGTGCTAGTCATTGTCTACCCAGCATTGAGAGTAACACAGCCAGTAGGGTCTTAAGCTAACAGAACATAAAAGATATCCTAACCCTTTGGGTGACTCCTTGGAATCCTAAGGGGAAAATGCAGCAGACCTGGCCCTGAGAGTGTGGGGTCAGAGTGTGCATGTCGTAAAATCATTGTTCTCAGAAGGAATTTATAATCTTCAGTGGACTACCAAAAGAATCCATGACACAAAAACACAAGAATAAGGGGCTAATATCTTTAAATGTAGGAATGCTTGAATTTGGAGCTACCCATAAGGCAATTCTCAGGGTGGGCACTACCCCAGAAATTACCTTTCTCTGCTAGGACAGGTTCTAAGCTTACATTGTCTAGGATAGATAATTCAAAATCTTCCCTTTTTCCAGAAAGTTTGGGTTTTGGAAGCTATGTCCTTAAATATTTTCAAGCTGCCTACAAGCACAGATGACCCATGGCCATTCCTCTGCAGCAAGTGGCCATTACTTGTTCTAGTTGGAATTAGGGAAGGGAGAAGAATGTTCCCCATTCCCAACATTGCCCCCTCCCATCCTACATATACATTTTGCACTCTGGAAGACATACGAGGGAAAAAGGAGAGGAGTAAATCCTAAAGAATTGAGAATGTCCTCAAAACTGAATCCCAGCAGAGTAGAGGCCAATTTGCTTTTTAAGGTCCACAAAGAGTATGCATTTACCCAACAACTGACACCCTATAATCTCATCAGGTTGCCTGAGGACTTTGATCAGTGATTAATAATACCCTGTCCCCAATCATTATCCAGTTGTTTAGGAAGCTCCTTAATTTGATCTGGGATTCCTATTATTTATGCTCTATCAGATTGTTAGGGCAGTTAGAGGCCTAGAGTCAGGAAGGCTCATCTTCCTGAGTTCAAATCTGGCCTCAGACACCTAATAGCTGCATGACCCTGTGCAAGTCACTTAACTGTTTGCCTTAGTTTCCTCATCTGTAAAGTGAGCTGGAGAAGGAAATGGCAAACCACTCCAGCATCTCTGCCAAGAAAACCCCAAATGAGATCATAAAGAGTCAGATGTGACTAAAATGACTGAACAACAAATCAATTGTTTAGAAAAACTCCCCAATTTTAATCAGAAACTCCCCTGGTACACTTCCTTTACCTTTGTATTTGTTTCTCCAGAACCTACCCCACTGCCTTTCTGGACTGCCTGCCCAGAAGGAAAGAGACAGGCAGATAGAAAGACAAAGATAGACAAAGAGACAGTCAAAGAGAGAGGACATTTATTAAACAAATATTCTGTGGCAGGGACCATGCTCGGTGCTGGGAGACTAGTAAGGAAGATAGGCTCTGCATTCAAGGAACTCACATTGTTAGTGGGACAAAAATGACTCATAAAAGAGAACTGGAAAGAAAGGACCAGAAACTTGCACAGTAGCATAGGACAGAACAGACCAAGAAGACTACTAGAAAGAGTTTAATTAAAACAACCACTCCCCTCACAAAGTTAATAGTATGGCAGGGGGTTAAGACACAGAATCACAAATAACTATAATGCATAGTATTGCATGAAAAGTATATCAGATGATGGACTTAGCCCTTCTCAGCAATGCAAGGATCTAAGACATCTCCAAAAGTTTCATGACGGAAAATGCTATCCACATCCAGAGAAAGAACTACGGAGTTTGAATGTAGAGCGAAGCATACTATTTACTCTTTTTTTTTCCTTCTGTTTTGTTTCTTCTTTCTTGTGGTTCCTCATATTGATTCTGATTCTTTTTTTTAATTTAATTTTTGGCTAAGCAGTTATGGTTAAGTGACCTGCCCAGAGTCACACAGCTAGTACCAAGTGCTGAGGCCTGATTTGAACTCAGGTCCTCCTGACTTCAGAGCCAATGCTCTATTCACTGTGGCACCTAGATGCTCCCTCTGATTCTTTTTTACAATATGACTAATGTGAAAAAAATGTTTAATAGGAATGTATATGTAGAGGCTATATCAGATTGCATGGCAGCTTGGGGAGGGAGGTAGATAGGGAAGGGGAGAAAATTTGAAACTCAAAAGCTTATGGAAGTGAATGTTGAAAACTAAAAATAAATTAATTTTTAAAAAATGAAAAGTATATCAGAGTTGCTAATGGAAGTACTCTATGAGGTCCAGGGCAAAGGTCACTTCCATCTGGGGATTCAGTAAGAGCATCAGGGAGAAAGTAGCATTTGAGCTTGATTTTAATGTTTTTTAATTTTTTTTTTTGGTTTCGTCTTTTGGTTAGGCAATGGAGTTAAATGACTAGATCACAGTCACACAGCTAGTAAGTGTTTGTGTCTGAGGCCAGATTTCAACTTAGGTCCTCCTGACTCCAGGGCAGTGCTCTATCCACTGCACCATCTAGCTGCCCCTTGAGTTGGATTTTAAAGCATAAGTAGGAATTCAGCTAGCCAAAAGGGGAAGGAGAGGGAGAGACAGACAGAAAGAGACTGGGGCAGAGATAGAGAGAGACAGAGACAGAGAGAAAGAAAGAGAAAGACAAGGAGAGAGACAGAGAAATAGGCACAGACATAAAGATAGACATAGACATGGGAGGCATGGAATAGAGATTAGAAGGACCAGGGAGAGGGAGAGGGAAAAGAAAATGAGAGGAAAGGGAGAGAGAGAGAGAAAGAGAGAACCAGAAAGATAGAGACAGATATAGGAAGACAAAAAGAGTATTATTAAATAGACACAAAACAAATGTAAGAAAGGGAGGAAGGTGAACTTATATAGTGGCCTAGCAGAGCCAACCAGGAAATGGCCCAGAGACTTGGACCCTGACAGAGTAAGGCAAAAGCTCCCCTCTGAGAGCTGATGGACACAGGAGTAGAGTTCAGGTTATACAGAGCAGGGGAGAAAGGAGTGGCAGTGGTCCTCCTAGTGAAGACTTGGTGTGGAGCAATTCAAGGAAGTTGAATAAATACCTATTGATTGATTGATTGATCAGAGGAGCTTACATTTTACTTGGGGTACTAGATGTTAGGGGCAGCTAGGTGTCACAATGGATAGAGTACTGGGCTTGGAGTCGGGAAGATCTGTATTCAAATCCAGCCTCAGCCACTTAATAGCTGTGTGACACTTAACCCCTAGTTTCCTCAGTTTCTCATCAGTAAAATGGCAACACACTAGAGAAGGACATGGCAAACCATTCCCATATCTTTGCCAAGAAAACGCTATTGACAAAGTCCATGTGGCCACGTAGAATCAGACTGGACTGAATGAGTGAACAATAATTAGTTGTACATAGATAAGTAGATGCAAAATGTATGCAAAATAAATACAAATTGATGCAGGAAGCAGAAAATCAGGAAAGGCCTCCCGAGAGAAGTAATGCTCAGAGAGGATTCTGGGAAGATGGTGGAGTAGGTCAAAAAACTTACAGCTCTCCAAATTTCTTCCACACAAGAAAAAAAGACAGAGCATCACCTCAGAGCAGCAGAAATAAATGTGGGGTAAAGCAGTTGTCCTCCTAAGACAATTTGAAAAGGCCCAGGAAAGACCCAACCTCCAGGGATAGAGGTTTGGCCTCAGTGAGGTGCAAACACTCCCAGGCTGACTACAGAATCAACAAACAACAAGATCTGGGGGCAGCTGGATTGGGAGGCAGCCTCAGCCTTAGAAACCTTCATCTCGCAGACAGTGGGGTCTGACTGCTGAGGAGAAGAGTGAAGGACCTTCCACCATCCAGGGACACCAACCACAGCTGTGGACCAGATGCATCCAGGGCTGTGGCTACAGGGTGAAGAAGCTAGCACACACCTACTGAATGCAATAGCAAGGGGTGGGGACCCTGCTGGCTGTGGGCACTTGCAGGAGAGCAGAGTCCCTGGTTTTAGCTCCAGGGCAGAGAGGACAGTTGTAGTTAGCAGCCACTGGAGGGACCAGGAACTGCAGAGAGCAAGATCATTTGCAGGACAGGGTGACTTGGGCTCTAGCCATGGCTTAAGAGTGGGAGGAAAGCCCAAGGTTGAGCCCCTGGACAGATTTCAGAAAATACCAGTAAGAAGGACCTGAGCCTTGGGACATCATTCCTATACCTCCGAACTAGAATTTGATTAACATACATACATACATACATACATACAAAAGAAGGAACCTGACCATAGATAGCTACTATGGTGACAGAGAAGATCTGGGTTCATATTCAGAGGAACATAATGGACCTAAAAAGAAGGAAAAAAAACCACTCCTTTTTCAATGAGAAACATCAAATGGTCCCCAGCACAAAAAGATTTCTTGGAAGAACTCAAAAAGGACTTTAAAAATAAACAAGACAGATTGAGAAAAATTTAGAAAAAAATTAAAGCAATCCAAGAAAATTATGAAAAGAAAGTTAATTAGCTTGAAATAGAGAATCAAAACCTTAAGGAACAAAATAATTCCATCAAAACTAGAATTGGCCAAGTAGAAGCTGATGATATTCTGAGATACCAAGAAATCATAAAACAAAATCAAAAGAGTGAAAAAATAGAAGAGAAAGTGAAACATCTCATAAACAACTGATCTAGAGAACAGATTGAGGAGAAATAGGAATAGTCAGACTACCTTAAAAACACAATAAAAAAAGAATCTTGATACAATATTACAAGAAATTATCAAGAAAAGCTGCCCTGAAGTTCTAGAACAAGAAAGCAGAGCAGAAATAGAAAAAAAATTCTACTGATCACCACCTGAAAGAGATCCCAGGAAGAAAACTTACAGGAATATCATAGCCACATTTCAAAGCTCCCAGGTTAAGGAGAAAATATTGGAAGCAACAAGATAAGAAAACAATGTAAGTATCACGGAGCTACAATAAGGATTTCACAAGACCTAGCAGCTACTATGTTGAAGGACAGAGAAGAAACAGAAGAAATAGGGAGGGAGAGAGAGTTAATGAAGGCTTGAAAGCACATGAACTTTTTTTTAAATTTTAAACAGTACAAATATAAAAATCTACCAAAATAACTTATAAATCGAGGTTATAGTGCTTAAAAGTAATCCTAAAGATAACAAAATTTCTTGAAATAGGCCCAAATTAGGTTAGTCTTCCTAATGTCAGCTGCTGCTCTTTCCAAAAAAAGTTCTGGACTCCAGCACGGAGCCAGGTGGAAAGAGTCAATGTATCTTTGTAAGCCAGCTAGAAGTGGGAGAGAAATAAAGTTGGTCCCTTTAGCTCTATCAGAGAAAAGAAAAAGCTAAAGGAAAGTAAAGAAGGCACCTTCACCATAGCCTTCCCATTCCTCTTGGTCTAGTTAGGTGATATTCCTCCTTTCTACCTTGAAGATTAGGTGGGAGGGAATCTTTGGTCTTCTACATTCTAGGTCAACTCTGAGAGTTCCTGGGGGTGCTGGTCCTTTTTCGAGACAACTCAATCAAGAAGGTCCAAATGTGGTAAAAATAGTTGATGGCTCAGTCCAATAATATGATCCAGAGCTGCCCCAACCCCAACATCCTTTCCATGGCTTATTGTGTTGGGAGTCCAGAGACAAGTTAGTTAGCCCAAACAGCTAGAAAATAACAAGGTGTCAATGGATAATCTTGGTGGTGGTACAGAAAGCTAAGCAATCAGGCTCCTAAAAACAAAACAACTTTTCAAACATATAATGTTTAAAATCATGCCTCCCTTTAATTTTCTCCTCTCTAATCAGTCCAGTCACAAATTTTCTTTGTGAATGATATCCCTATGACTATTTCAACTCAAAAGAATTCCACAAGTGTTTCTCAAGTAACTATAGTGTGCTTTGTGTAGATGATAAAGAGTTGTAGTATTTATCAGGTGTATGACCCATCAAATGAATTTTCTTTCATTTTGTTGGGTTTATACAGTGCTTTCCACTTTTAAAAGTGCTTTTTTACATCTCTTCTATCACAGGGCCTTGACAACAACCCTGCAGTGAAAGATTCTCTTTTAAAGACAAAGAAACTCAGGCCCAAAGTGCCTTGTTCAAGGTCACATAGATGGTTAGTGTTAGAACTGGAATTAGAATTTAGGTTTCCTGACCTTCAGGTTGGTGTTCTTCCCACTGTACCTTATTTGTCACTCTTTTCACTGAGGGAGAGTAGCCAGGAAAAGAAGAGAGTTTCATTGTGACTCTGACCCTAACATAGTCAGTGTCCAATAAAAGTCACTTCACCACTCAATCTCCAATTTACCATCTGTGCGAAAAAAGACCACAACACAATGGAATGTGCATCTGTTGCTTAATGAGATTAGCAGAATTAAGGAGTAACCAACTTATAATTGGGGAGGGGCGGAGGGGGATACTAAAGTTAAAACCACATAAAGTGAAGTTAAGACATCAATCTATTTCAGCCACATTAGAACTATGGTCATCCAACAATCCTTTAAAAAAAATCCCTCTTCTCCCCACCCCACCCTTTTACTTTTTGATTTGTACATGTGATTTCATCAGTGTAGAAAATTCATTGTACCCATGTACCCATGTACCCATTGTACCCATTGTACCCATTATACCAAGATTAGCAGCTTTCTACAATGTGTAGTTTGAGAGTTGCCTGGGGCATACAGGAAGTTATTAACTGGTTCAAAGTCACATAGTCAGCATACCTCAGAGGAAAGACTTGTACTGGGGTCTTCCTAAATCTGAGGCCCGCACTCTAACCACTGACATGCTGCCTTTCAAGCTCATCTCTTTTGATGAACTTTTGATGTCCACATTCAAGATTAGGACCAAGTATTGGGTGACAGCCTAGTGACAGCTGGCAGGGGAGACAGTTGATGAATATAGTTAGGACTAATACTGACCAAATCTCTAGCTTAAAAATCTCATTTTACTAACAATCATTGCATAGCTGGGATGGGTTCTCCAACAGATTCTAAACAAGGAAGCCAGTGGAGTATGGAATAGAAGGAACATTCTCTGTGGCAGCCACTTATCTCTAGAAAATCACAGAGCTTGTTAGCTTTGTATCAATAGATCTAAGGAGACCAAGGGAAAAAAATGGACCTCTCATACCCTATGCTGAGAAGAATGCTTTGACTTCCAAAAAACTACCCTCCATTTGAAGAGGACTTATGAAGATAGTGAGAACCCAGCGAGGAAGGAAAACAAATCAAATGGCTATTCCAAATGTTTAAAACCAAAGTAATTATTATATTTATTCATGTAGGGTTATTAATTTATCATTTAACAAAACCCCATATCCACCTACATCTTATTTTTTTCTAATACAGAAGTATGCTATTCACTTTCCATTTTAGTATTTTTTTACTCTAATTTAAGTCCATTATTTGTGTCTTCAGAACTAGCCCAGAGAAGAAAAGATAATAGTTTGAATTTGTTCCCAGTTTCCTCCTCAAATGCCCTTCTCCTCCCATAAGAAGTCCCCTCTACTTTATCCCCTGTCAAAACCTGCTGCCAGTTACCTGTTGGTGGGAAGGAGTTAACAATCTAACTTACACTCTTACAAATATCTGATAAACTCATGTGTTCCCTATCCCAAAGGCATTCAAATTTGAGCAAGATGTCTTGACCCAAAAAAATGGAGACCAGATGGTAAAATTTTAGGCATCAGTAACAGGCCTCCGGAATATTTTTAGTGAGAGGGACCTTTCCAGAATGCTACAAATCTCACCATGAGGATGACCATTAACTTTGCCTATGCATATGAATGACCCTGCATAACTTACTATACTTGAAATGACTTTTTTTTTTAAGCTGGCTAAAGAGCCAGGAATGATAGCATGGCAGAGTAAAAAGCCCACAAGAGGACTTGGTTTCTGCTTCCTTTTCGGCCACTGTGTCTGAGCACGCTCCTTGGGCACACCTCTTAGCCTTTCTCGAGTCTCAGCTGTCCCAAGTGTAAAATAAGGATAGTGATACCTGCCCTGGCTGAAGTAAGTAGGCTGGAATAAGAGGCTTTGGGGGTATTTCCATGATCAAGTCAGTCCAGTGGTTGTGCTGATAAGATTAAGACATCCCCTTTCCCTGAACTTAAGTAACCCCATGGCATTAGGAAAGTCTGAGACACTCAGATTTTGTTCCTCTCTGCCTCCAAACTGGTGGCCATAGCAAGTATCTAACAGATCATTACTAGAGATCTATTACTGCTGGTGGACAAGAAGCCCCCAATTCTTATCTACTTGATCCCCTTGGAAAGCCATGAGACTAAGACTAAAATAGCTTCAGCCCCTCACAAAGGGTGGGAGGAGAAGTCTGTAGAGAGGATCAAGGCCTAAGATAGCAGAACTGGAGTGAAGAAGAGATAGGAATAAGCACGTTGGGAGACCTAACACAGGACTGACACTACAACTCAACCATTGCTGTTGCCATTGCTACTATTATAATGGGGCTCGCTAGGGAAATGCCTAGATCACACCTGTAGCACATCCAGACCATCCAACAAATTTGGTAAACAGGACATCCTCTAAGGAAGCCCCAATTCACTGTTAATATCATCCAAAATATCTTGTGGGGACACTATGATAAAGCAAACGACAGACACAGATCGACTGGAGACATTCATGCTATTGGGAACAGGACTGGCAATCGGTCCTTTCCCATCCTTGCTCCATTCCTACCCCTCGTTCTCTCTCTCTAGGGAGAGAAATGTGTTTGTTCCCTGATCCAGAGTTGTTTAGCTTTCCGTTTCATAGTTTCTCTGAAATAAAGTGGTCAAGTATAGAGTTCTACTGTCCTTACATGCATTCTCGAGGTAGTGGGAGAGGGAGAAGTAAATAACCAGTGAAGGGAAAAATAGATTTAAAAAAAAATAACTGCTGGGACATTTCCTGTAACAATGGTGGAATCAGAACTGTGCAAAACAGACACTTCATTGGTTCATATTTTATACCTTCCCAAAAGCAGAGAAAGAAAAGGTCAATGTGGGCCAGTCCTAGGTAAGATGAGCTTAATAGCTTATGGTGAGAGGAAAGGTTGACAGTGAACTAGAAGTTAGCCTTTTTATGTGATCATCTCACATCACTCCTTTTCTGTTTCTTCCCAAGGCAGATTGGAAAGGAAAACCTTCCCTAAGGAATGGAATCAAAGAAGTGACTACAGAATAAAAATAATTTTAAAATGATGCCCAAAGGGAAGAAAGAAAAGTTGATGAATAGTGGTAATACCAAGTCTGTGTTGTAGAGCTAGTCGTTAAATTTTCATTATGAGTATGTATACCTCAAAAATAATCACCCATACAGATAAGGCTTGTTTTATTGTTTTGCGGATTGTGTAGACTTAAGAAAGTGATAGAGAAATTGTTGATAATGCAAGTTAAACTCAAGTGTGTTCAAGTCTACTAATACTAGCATTAGATCTACTAGTACACCCCTGGGTGTTATCCACGTAAGTATGGGAGACAAAAGAGCTAGTAACTAGTCCCCGGCTTAGCAGTCCAGTACCTTCTACCACAGGTTATTGCTAGAACAGACAAGGATTAGTTTCTCCAGGCTTTTCCCCAAATAAGGGACAATTTACTTCCCAGTACAGCAGAGCCAAATCAGGAGCTGCACTGATGAAATTGAAGACACAAGGTAGGTAGAAGAGGCATCATGATTTTCTCTCACAGTTGAGAAAACAAACACAGACAAGTGATATGAATTGTGTGGTGTTATGTAACAAGAAACACCGGGTAGTTCAGTGGAAAGATCCCTGGGTTTGGAGTCAGAGGACCTGAGCTCAAATACAACTTTACATACTACCTTATATGACCTCAAACAGGTCACTTACTTAAACTTTCTGGGTCTTAGTTTCCTAATCTATAAAAGAGGGGTGAACTAAATGAACTATAAGGTCTCTTCTAGTTCTAAATTTCTGACTAAGTGGTGAAGCTTGGGCTAGAATTTATATTTTCCAAGTTTAGTACAGAGCTTTTTTCATTAGTCAATGATGGTTTGCCTTTTTAAAGGGTGGCTTTTGAGTGGCTGAAGACAAAAAATATTCAATAGAGTGAGCAGTACAAGTACTCCCCAGAGAAACCAGAAGCCGAAGATAGCTATTTTTTTTTTTCAATCTAAGCCATAGCTAGGACTGAGCCCTCCTGAACTGGGTGGCTAGAGCATGCAGTGGTGCTAATTAACCAACATGTTCCTCATCCACACACCCAACTTGACATTCTTTAACTAAGATTAAGAAACAGAACATGAACTGAGAACCTAGGTGCTTTTAAACAATGGTAAAAGTAATGGTTTAAAAATCATTTTGCAGGTGCAAGGGCTGGTTTTACATTGTGTCAATTCTGGCCTGGGTTAGAGCTTTCCTTTAAAAAAAAAAAGTTGGTGATTTGCAGCTGCTGATGACAGAGTTTATCTAACTTTAAATCCTGTGTAACATATACTCACCTTGAATTAGCTAGTGCCCTCTGCAGCTGTTTCCAGCTGTGACCTGCAGACGGAAAAGGGAGCAATTCACTTCAGCTCAGATGTGTCCGTTATTTTTGTTTCATTGGGTTTTGTATTGCTCGTGGTGGTTTGGGACTGAAGCACCTCCTTTCAGTGTCTACTGCTGACAAAATTCAAGCCAGTTTTCACTTTCAATAAATCTGGAAATCTCCATGGGTGCAATGAACTTTTGTTAGAAAATGCAAAGTGGAAACTAAATTTAACTTATTTAATTTAATTCTTCTAAATTTATTTTATTCATTGATCTAATTCTTCTGAATTTATTTAATTCTTCTGTAATTCCAGTATTACATGGAAATAATTGCCTGTTCATCTTTTTGAAGAGGTTTTAATATGTCTAGCTATTAAGATTGGACTCATTCATTCAACAAATGCTTGTGGAATTCCTGGCATATACCAAGGGAAAGAAAGATGAATTAACTTCCTCAAGAAATTTACGATCTCATGAGAATGATATGAGACAGTGTGCGACAGTTGTCAAAGGACTGTCATAAATGAAGAGCTGTAGGATCTCAGAGAAGAGAGATCCCTTCTGGATAGAAAGTTTGGTTTATAAGGCATTTTGAGAGAATTCCAAATCTGAATGATCTAATTGACCCAGGCTCTATCCTATAGTCAGGTCAGACCTCTGAACCAATCAAAAATTAAAAAATTCTGGAAAAACTCAATTTGTCATTGGTAAAATCTCAACAAGCCACAGGAAAAAGGGGAAAGTGTTTTAAAAAAAAGATGAATACAATGCTTTGGAAAATCCAAGGCTCTTAATCACCAATGATTAGCAAATTAAGAGATTAATTTAAATTTAATCTCTTTGGGTTTTCCTGCCTGTCCTTGAATAAAGTTGTTTCTCCGTGCAGCAGAGAACTGCTGCAGGAGGAGGAAGAGGATGGAGAATAAGGGAGGCCTCAGTAATATACAAATAAGCCCCAGTGTAATACCACCTGCTTTTCTCTTCTGGTTTTCTTGATGAACTTCTTCAAATTTATGACCCTGGAGGAAATTTTGAAAGACAAACAAACCCACCTGCAAATTTTTTTTCTCAGTTTCACATTTGTCTTACTCAATTATTATGGACTTTTCTGTGTATAAGAAGCCAGAGGACCAAATGCCCTTCACACTGAAGGTCCAAATTCACTTCCTGCTCCTTTAGGGAAATGCTCACAAAGGATGCTATAAAGAGTGAATCTTCCTTATAGTCCTTGGTAGAGGAACCCTTTGACCCATAAGGTATCATGTTCCCCGAAGATGAGACAACTTTTTATAAGCTCCAGAGGGTACTTTCAAGTGAAAATCTAGTTCAAGGGAAGAGCAGAGTGAGATGTCTGAACACATTGAGATGTCATGTAATTACATGGGACAAAAACCTGACCCAGACTGTCAGGGTTGTCTGTAGGCTGGATCAGCTTTCTTCAAGGCAGGTCTGCATCTCTCTCTCTACAGCCCCCCTGGGACCCACCCCCAAAAAACAGTTTGTCCAACCAAAAGAATCCCCTTACTCTGATTGTATCTCTGGGGTCACAGAGACCAATGGGTGGAACAGCCCACAAAGGATACTTTCTCACCTATGACAGTTTTGACATTGGTGGCAGTTTGATCTAGAGAACTCCAAACCCAGAACTGCACTTCATTGTCCCCTCCTTCTTGTAGGTAAAAGAGTAGAGGTAATACAGAAAAATATTCATTCTTCTGTTTCTGATGTTCAATTACCCAATGGTTCACAATTAGCTGCTGCTTTTAATTCTTTATGTTCTTTGTGTTTATGTCTCCAGGAGTCCCAGGAATAACTATGTTGTGCCTTAGTCCTAGAAATATAGTACCTAGAAGAATGCTTCTGGAAAGGTCCATCTGTACTGAGTGATTGGTATTTGGAGTGCTTAATAGCAGTCCCCAGAGTATCATTTGCTGGACAGCTTCATTCCGGGAATAATGTCAGAGAAGCTCGGGAGGCCCTCACAGGTAAATATTGAACCAGGTGTTAAAACATCAGCCCTGGAAGAGCAGCTGCATGCAGGAATGTGGAGACCTCATCAGGCTGAGATAGAAACTGGCAACCGCTCCAATTAAGACTCCCCCATGAGACATGATGGGGGGAAGAAAAATGACAGTTTCACAATGTGTGGCCAAGACTCAGTGTTTTCACAAACTGTGTCATGCTATGAAACACAGGACTGAGCAGTGCAAATAATCCCGAACATCCCAGCCCAGCAGGAAAAGTGAGAGTGGGGAGCCTCTAGAGAATGAGGCAAGATTGAAGTTGGTGGAGAGCAATTCATTCCTGCTTCTGCCCATAAATCTTTGAAAAGCCAATGGGATCACTTTGGAAGTTTTACCATAAGTCCTTGTTGAGGCTCACTAGGGGTTGGATCAGAGTTATCGAATCACAGAATCACCAGATTTCAAAGTTGGAAGGGACCTCAGCCCATGCAGCCCAATCCACAAATGAAAAGAAATTTTCTCTACAACATACCCAACAAATGGACATCCAGTCTCCACGTGAAGATATCCAAAAAGAAGAAAACATCCTATCTCAAGGCAGCCTACACTACTTTTGGATATCTCTAATTAAAAAAAAAAAAGGGTGAATGTACAGCAGATATAGGCCATGTTCCTGCCTGTTTTCCTCACCTAATAAACAACATAATTTGACTTCTTAGTTGTGAACATAGTAGGAACTTCTGGGGTTTAAATATCAAACTTAAAAGGCACATCAGGCCATCCTAAGAACTCAGCAAACAACACAAGTATAGAACAGTGAAGGGAATTAAGTTGTTCTTTCATGATCAGACCAGCATTATGCTAAATATTGTTGGGAAGAGTATGAGAAGCAAAGTAGAAAGCAAAATCTCAGCCATGTATGGCCATACAGTGCATGAAGACCTATAATTTCTTGCATCATGCTGACTACCATATTCGAAAAGAAACATAAAGAAGAGAGGGGATAGTCCACAGAATAAAAGAATTTCAGAACTGGAGAAGACCTCCCCAGCTATCTATACCTAAAGAGGAATACCTTTTATAATTATCTCCAGTAGGTGGTTATCTAGCCTGCTGAAAGATTTTCAGTAATCAGAAATCCACTAGCTGCTAAGACAACCTACCACTTTTGAACTGCTCTAAGATTTTCCTTACATTAAGTCAAAGTCTATCTCTAACTTCCACTCCTTGCCTCTAGCTCTGTTTCCTTGAGGATGAATGGAATCAGTATAATCTTTCTTTCATAAAACTACCTTCAAATGTTTGAAGAAAGCTATTCTACCCTACCACCACACTCATACTCCAACCCAAGTCATCTCGTCTAGAGAGTAAACATACCCAGTTGCTTCAATAGATCCTAAGAGAATATGGAGTCCATTCCAGGCTTCTCATCATTCTGGTCCCCTGCATCTCAGTTTGTCATGTCCCTCCTCCCTCACAGAAGATGGCACCCACAACAGAGGGTAATATTTGAGATGTCATCAGGGTAGTGTATGATCCAAAATCCCCATTTTGGATACTGGGCCTCTCTTGATCCAGACTAAGGTCACATTAGCATTTGCGGCTGCCATTTCACTTAAATGATCAGAGTGAAGGAGTTGTTGCCACGTGAGGACTAAAAGAATTAAACCTCTGTTCTAGAGAGATGAAAGCTGAGAGAGGAAATAATCAAAGATCATAAAATCGAGAAGAGTAGGGATAAAGTGAGCATGGACATGTTCCTGATGTGGTAGAATATGGGAGCATCTCTTAAAACTTTAACAATAAAAGCACCAGACTTGGCATCAAAAGATGTGGCTTCAGGAATGCTGACTAATTGTGCAACCATGGACAGGCCATTTAATCACTCTCTGAAAGGGGAATAATATCCCTCACACTATATGCATTGAAGGGCTGTTTTGAAGACAGTACTATGTAAGCTGCAAAGACCCTACATAAAGGTGAACTACAGTTTTTCTTTCAGGAATTAGAGGACATCAGGAAGAAATATTACATTGCAAAATGGGGAGCAAACTTATGGAATTTGTGTCCTGAAGAGAGATAGTACCTAAAAATAAAGAAGTTCAAGAGGTTTTAGATAACACTTTATTAATCAGCCATATATTGATTTATAAAAGGAGATTAGGAATTTTTTAAAATTGTCTTTCTTTTTTTAGTGAAGGCGATTGAGAATATAAGTAACTAGAATTATGCCTGGAGGAAATTCCATTAAGGAGGGATGGATCATAGATCTAGAGTTGGAAGAGTCCTTAGAGGCCATAGAGTCCAACCCCCTCACTTTACAGTTGAGAAAACTGAGATTCTGAGAATTCGAATGACTTGTCCAAGGTCACACAGCTAGTTGAGTGTCTATAGGGGCGTTTGAAACCAGACTCTTCTGATGGCCAATTTGGTGCTGTACTTATCACAGTAAGATGCTTCTCTAAGGGTAGAGCATATGACCACACAGAGGACATGAGGATAGTGCTTTGGAGAAGGGGTGGTGGTCATCTCATTATCCAATCCTCATCCTAGAAGCATTTGAGAACAGGAAGAGAAGCACTGTGGGAGAGGAGGCCACAACCATAGGACCTTAGGGGGTGAGGGTGGCCTTACAACAGTTGCATGGCTTACCACTGGAGGAAGCAGAACTGAAAGACTGGCATAACTACTGCTGCAGAGAGAAAGCACACACCTCTTCTCTCCTTTGCTGCACTCCAAAGTGGAAGTCCAAGGGAAAGAAAGCAGCCGGAAAAAAGGCCAGGCTCTTTCACAGTTTGCTTTTATATGCTACTGGGCGAGGCAGTGAGCAAGGGGAAAAGAAGTGGTTCTTCTGGCAAGAATCTATGTCCCTAGACTCACTATAACCAATGACTATTGATGACCAATGCAAGGATTTCCTTGTATCCTCTCAGCAAAGCACTAGGGCCATGTCTAGCTCCACGGGAGATGCCTTTCATATAAAGGTCCGTATCAAGATCTCCTCTGGTAAGCTAATTCCCCTACATTTTTAAAGCTTGTTTCTGGTTTTTTAAAAGAAGGTTACTAAAGGATGCTTTCTGGATACCCATTGCCAACTACCTCCTACAAAGGTACTACTTTCAAAAGAAGAAAATCTTTGGCCAACCAGATGAATAACAAAGAAAAAATATCAGTTTCCTTTAACACTACTGCTAGTTACACTTGTTTATTAACACAGTTTCTTAGTCCTACTTTTTTTTTCTTAATCCCTGAGTCACTGTTTTGCCTTCCAACAATTTATTAAGACCACAGTGATTGATGTGTAGAAATTCAAAGATGAAGCTTTTGTGATGAAAAGTGGTATTTAATGGCCAGAAGAAAAACTGCTAGGATATCATTTGGGGGAAAGCCTAAATTAAGTCAGAATGTTCTAAACATTGTGGATCCAGGATACACAATGAGTAATAATACCACATTGGGCTTAAATGTTGTAGGAGGCATACTGGCATATCTTCATATAATCGCAAAGCTGGTTCTTACCCAACTCCCCAATTAAAATGTTAAGGTCAGAAATCAAAGAATCATGAAATATTCAGGCTGGAAGGAACATTAGAGAGCAGCACATTCAATCCCCATGTTTTATAAATAAGGAAACTGAGGCCTAGCAATTTTAAGAAGCAGTATGATACAGAGGAAAACTTACTATACTGAGAATGATGAGAAACCTGAATCTGAATTTTGGTTTGGATACTTAGCTATGTGACCACAAGCAAGTCATCTAAGTCTCTCTGAGCCTCAGTTTCCTCATATGCAAAATGAGAGTAACAATATCTGTAGTACTTAGCTCACAAGATTGTTGAGAGGATTGAGTAAAATAATAAATAACAGTAAAAGCCAGCATAGCACAGCATTTTAGGATTTATGAGGTGCTTTATACATATTATCTCATTTTATGTATATAGATCACTTTGTAAATTATGAGGATGAAAATTTCAAGTGTTACAGTTATTATTATTATTATTATTATTATTATTATTATTATTATTATTATTATTTGTCCAAGGTCACAAGATTAGTTATTGGGAGAGCCAAGACTCAAACCAAACTTCCTTAACTTACCCATCTCCTGGTCCAATGCACCACACAATATATCACACTATCCTTCTGTTCCTGGGGTAATGGTTTTTTTTTTTTAATGTACTGAGTAAAAACAAAGATATGGCCATTTCGAACATTAGAAATTTCTAATCATATGCTATATTTTCTCTAAATTGGCAATTATGCAAAAATCTCATCTAGTTTCACTGTGCGTCTCTACTTTATATTATTTTCATTGCTAAACTGCCAAGCATAGTTTTTATAATGAAGCAGACAGCCAAGATATAGTGAAACAAAGGGGGGGGAGTGGAAAATTGTTGGTTTTTTCTTCATGCATGTGTGTCATTTCTCATACAGCATCATCAAGAGCAGGTGCTGCCAAACCAAACATATTACTAAACTGGGAGATCAAGGTTACACTATAGATGTAGTTTACCCAGACATTAGTAAAGTTTTTGATGAAAGAGCCTATAGCTTACAGAAAAAGTGGAGAAGTGCAGATAGAATGGTCATTTAGTTAGATGGACTTGGAGTTGTTTGAATGGTAGGATTTAAAGTCCTTCCTGACTCAATAGCAGCTTTGAGGAGGTTTCCTGGTGGGTGCCCCAGGCATCATTTGTACCTATACTGCTTAACATTTTTATCAATGTAACCAAGGCTTTCCAAGACCAATAAAAACTCAGAGGACAACGTCATAGGGATTTGATGTGTTCAAGAATATGTGCAAACATCTTTTCCCAAAGTGATCAGATTTCCAGTTCCTTTAGCCTTGTAGGGACTTCTACATAGGACTTTAGCACGGGCTGCAAAATTAGGAAGGAGGAGAAAACTTCACTGAGCCTAATGCTTGTCCTCCCAAGCAGAGCAAGCAGTATAGGGAAGGTTTGCTGCCTGCTAGGAACAGCAGGCAGCAAAAAGTAAGGCATGAATTGGAATGTGTATAGAGCATTCATGGACACGGGGAGAAGAGAGGAAGATGAAAGCAAGCTATGGCAGGAATAGGACAGAGATGGCCAGAGGAGATGGAGAGTGGTCAAGCACAAGAAAGCAGGTAAGACTGTATCAGAGATAAACTAGCTGTAGCAGTTGCTGAGACAGGAGATTCTGGTCTATAGCTTCCTTTTCCTCATTTCCTCATGTGGCTGTAGAGATTCCCATTGTTTTTTGTTTGTTTTTTAATATTTCAATCATTTACCCTTCCATTACTCTCAGACCAACTAAGAGAACCATTAAGGAAGGAAGGGAAACAAGAATTTTCATTTCATTGCAATCTGTTAATAATTTCTTTTCTAGTGCCATTTGATTATTGTTAATAAATCTCTTGGTCACTTACAGTGAATTATGGAATCTATGAATTGGGGAGAGAGGAAAGACATATTTGGGAGAGGAAGCCAGCCAGAGGAAGATGGACTGGGGACTTGAAAAACTAATTGAAATTGAGGTTTCACATTTTGGTAATTTTTTGTGTGGTTTTTTTTGTTTGTTTTTCTACATTTTGGTAATTTTTGAGTATATTCCACACTATACCCCCTGAATGCCATTGACAAGTCAGGAGGAAGAAGGCTCCTTATGAAGAGTACTCTCTGGAGGCCACACAATGTACAGTCAATCCTCATTATTTACAGATTCTGTATCTCAAAATTTGTCTACTTGCTAAAATGTATTTGTAATCCCCAAATCAATGCATAAAGCAGTTTCTGGGTCATTCACTGAAACATACAAAGTAGTGAAAAATGTGAGTCGATCATAGCATGTTCCTACTTAAAGTCCAACAAGACCGTACTCTGTCTTCCCATTTCAGCTCTCATTCTGTAAAAAGGTGTACTTTTTGTGGTCTATTTAGTACCACATTTTTGCATTTTGGGTATGTCTTTTGCTGTTGATTTCAGTGTTTAAAATGTGCCTCCCTCCCCCAGACTAGTGCTGAAGTGCTGTCTGGTGTCCCTAAGCACAAGAAAGCTGTAAGGGCCTTACAGAGAAAATACGTGTATTAAATAAGCTTCATTCCGGCATGAGTTATAGTGCTGTTGGCCATGAGTTCAATGTTAATGAATCAACAATATGATATACCCATAAAAAGGAAGAGGGAATTCGCCAACCTGTACATGAGGCCATTCTGGAAAGTGCTGAAGTAAATGTTGTGAACAGAGACTGGCAGGGATCTAAGCCTGCATTTTCTTTAGCAGCAGTTCAGAATTTACTAGTTCAGTGTTGGGGCAACTTTATGGAACATAATTATCCTCAATGATGAGAATCAGCTCTAACTAATAACTAAACTCCCCTGAACTGGCTAAGTGATTGGCAGGTTATGAAACTCTTTCTGCTCCCTCCCTCTGTCTCTGTGTCTATCTCTGTCACTATATAGATATCTTTTTCTTGGTCTGTGTTACTCGCTGTCTTTCCTTCTCTGTCTCTTTCTTTCTCTGATTCCGCCTCTCTCTGTCTCTGTGTGTCTTTTTTCCCCTCTCTGTCTTACTCTCCCTGCCTCTTTCTCTCTTTCTCTCTCCCTCTTCTCATTCCTTGGCAAAGGGGGGAGAAGACTGAAGGAAATGAGTGGAGGCAGTAGAAGTGATCAAACACATCACCCAACTACACCCAAACACATCGTTTCACCAGACCTAGAAAAAGATATAGATGGCACATACCAAGTTTCCAGACGATGCAAAGCTAGGAGAGAGTGGGTCAAGGTACAACGAGGTCAAGAACATGCCCTAGATTTCAATAAATTAAGAGGCAATATGACTTGATTCAATTCAATTTAACAAACATATAATAATAATAACAATAATAATGAGCATTCATGTCGTGCTTTAAGGTTTGCAAAGCACTTTACCAATATCTCACAACAACCCTGGGAGGTAGGTACGATTATTATCCCAATTTTTTAAAAGAAGAACGAAGGCTGAAATAGATTAAGTGATCTGCCCTGGACACGCAGCAAAATTTGAATTCAGATCTTCCTAACTCCAACTCCAGTATTCTATCTACTGTGCTATTTGATTGGCCTTTTGGTAATCACACAAAGCAATTATTTTCATCATTTTAAAAGGAATAAGTAAACTGAGGCACAGTAAGTTTAAATGACACACCACTCATTAGTGGAGGGGGAGGGAAGGTTCCTGGGCCCAGGCTTACATGTCACCATGCTGCAGGAGAAGGCAGAATTGACCCATACTTTCTATCCAAGTACTCTTTTTCTATGTTTGAAGGAAATGGAAGGAAGGAAACAGGACAGAGCACTAGGAGATTTGTCATGCCAACAATATGAGGTTCCCAAGAGCAGAAGCTATATCCTATCTTTGTTCTGTAAAGTATTTGGAACAATGAGAATGTATACTGAGTAAGCAATAGTAGCTTCAACAACAAAACAATAATAATAATAACTGAATTTTATACAGCACTTTAAGGTTTACAAAAAACTTTGCAGTCATTCTCTCCTTTAATCCTCACATGAATCCTGTGAGAAAAGTACAGCCTATAAGGGAACAGTGACTTATGGACAGAGTGAAGAGTAAGACTTCCATCTTCTATTTTCAACTTGATACATACAGCCTTTGGTTCATCACATAATGGCTTTGGTCCATCACATAATGTCTTTGAACCTTCTTTAATCTGAGATTCAGAAATCATACTTAGGCACATACTTTCAAAAAGAGCTTGCTTAGGGGTAATGTCTGCTTAAAAAAAGAACAAAGAAAATAAGTTCTTTGGAAAAACAGGATAAGCCAACACTTCAGCATTCTGGGTACATCTGTATGAGTACAGCAAAAAACAACAACAACAACAAACTTGTTCTTTGGTAGAACTAAAATCATTCATTTTATTTGTATTCATGCTAAATTAGAGCTGCTGGGTTTTCATAGTTGTTTAATTAATTTGGGGCAGTACCAGCTTTCTGTGAAGCCTGTAGGAAAGGGATTCCAATTATTCTGCCAACCCACTGGTGAAGTTGAGGGAGGCCATAGTTATTAATGGGTTGTTAAGGAGAAATGTCCTAAAGAGATGGGAACAAAGTTGCTGGAAACAAAAGGAGAATGCGATATATGGGGGAAGCAACTTGCTAATTAGTCTTGTCATTAGCTAAGATGTACAAGAATCTGACACAGAGATTGTCTTGAAAACCACAGACCCTGGCATGGAGATAAATCAGGGCCTGAGCTCCCAGAGCTAACAAAGTAACCCAGTGGGAAATTTCTTTATAAGTGATCTATATTGAGGATTCTGTCCTATGAACCAATCAAATATCTATTGAACAACAACTAGATCCAAGGCACTTTGCTCCATCTTACAGACACTAAAAGGAAACAAAAGATAAATTCTGCACTTATGTCGGGAAGTCTAGTTGGGAAATCTACACATACACAGATGAATTCATGATACAGGAAGCAGCCAATGCATGGTTCAAACAACAATCAGCATAGGAATTAAGAAGGGAAATCACCGTAGCATGGAATTTTGTAGTTGGAAGGGATCTGACAGGCCACCCCAGACCTATAAAAGAACCTGCATATAGACTACAAGATACATTACAAACCAGCATCCACCTGCTACTTGGAGACCTCCCCAGAAGGGGATCCCACTACCTCCAAAGCAGCATCATTCTACTTTGGGATAACCGTAATTGTTAATGAGATGTTTCCTGACACTGAACCTGGCCTGAAACATCCACCCATCCCTCCTAGTTGTGCTCTCAGGAGCTAAGCAGAGTCAGTCTAGACACTTTTTCTGATGATAGACCTTCTAATTCTTGAGGACAGCTCTCATATCCCATCTGAATTTTCTTTTTGCCAGGGTAAACATCTCCACTTGGTCATCATAAGACATGGACTCAAGGACCTTCACTACACTGGTTGTGTTTTTCTAGATGTAGTCCAGCTTTTCAATATCCTTCCTAAAATATGACCTTCAAAAGTGAATACATTACTTCAGAGGAGGTTCAAATAGAACAGCATGCAATGAGACTTTCACTTCCTTATTTCTGAAAGCTAGTCATCTCTTAATACAACCTGAGATCACACTAGCTTTCTTCGCTGTCATATTACACAGTTAATTAACACTGAGTTTTCAGTCTACTAAATCCCCAGCTCTCTTTCATAAAATTTTCCATTCTTTTCATATAGGTATACTTTCTCCATTTTTGTCAGGCTGATTTTTTTTAACGCTGAGAAAGACTTTTCTGAATTCAAGTGTAACGCATTTTTTATCCCTATTAAATTTATCACATTTATCTCTATTAAATTTCATCTAATTCAATTGAGTGTATTAGCTGTTCCTTTCAGCTTTATTTTCTTTAAAAATTAGATAAATATATCATCTTCGCCTTTATCCAAGTCACTGATTTAAAAAACAAAACAAAACATAAGCCTTGTAGAGGTCAGAGAAGAATTTGTGGAGGAGATGCTCCTTTAGCTAAACTTTGAAGCAGCTGGGTTGCCCAGTGGATAGGCGAAGAGGACATGAACAGATATTTATTAAGGACCTACTATGCGCCGGGTACTGTGCTAAGTGCTTTTCAAATATTATATCATTTGATTCTCACAACAACTCTGTAAGGTAGGTGCTGTTCTTATCCGCATTTTACAGATGAGAAGACTGAGACAGACTGAGGTTGAGGGACTTGGCCAGCCAGCATCATAGACCTAGTAAATGTCTGAGGCCACATTTGAACTCAGACCTTCCTGACTCCAGGTCAAAGTGTTCTAAGCACGAGGCCACCTACCTGTCCTGGATTTGATGTCAGGAAGACCTGAATTCAAATGTAAAATGGGGATAAAAAATAGGATCCACCTGATAGGGTTGTAAGGATCAAATGAAACAAAACATGTGAAGTGCTTTGTAAGCTTCAAAGCTCTATATAAGTGTAATTATTATAAAGCAAGATGATATCATTCAGTGTAAATGGTCCAATTGTAGCTCCAGGACAGTAATATCTAAAGCAGACAGCTCTGTGGACATGGACATCTTTCTGTACTCTAATGATTTGAGAGAAATGATTATTTTTTCTGATATTAATAACCAATTATTAAATTAGTATTAAGATTTTCCCTTCTTATTTCCTCATTCAGAAATCAGCCTCTGTAGTTTATTCAGCCAACCTCTGAAGGACAATTGCTGATAGATGAGATTGCCCAAATCCTCTGAGTCCATGCTTCTCAATCTTCAGTTAGACCCTACCTAAGTAGAAGATCTTACAAACAGTATCCAGTTTAGGCAAGTTCTTACCCTTTGGAAATAGGTCCCTGTCCTTGGGACCTTCCATTAGAATTTAAGGTCACCCAGCTTATGAAGGAGAAAACCAACCAGAGCGGTCTGGGTAGAAATGGATTCCTTTGTCTAGATTGCTGGAGGTATCTGGGTCTCATGATCAAGTCATGTTCCCATCAGGAGGAGCTGAAGATTTTGGGGCCATCTCTTGTTAATATGTCCATCCCCTCATTGATCATTTTCCAATCAGGGCTGATCTCTATCTGTCAGGGGCACCTACTTTTCCAAAGGTATTTAAGCATTCAGTGATCTCCATGATTTTTGTCTTTGGTTACAGAGAGACAGCACTGATCATTGATTTATTATTTGCTAGCCTAATTAATAAATTGATTACTAATTACTCTGTCTCTTGGGCTTTTCATTCATCTCAGATTCTACTATTCTTTGGTAAAATTCTCTTCCAAATTCAGGAATCAGGTCAAAGTCAAATCCAACCCTAAACGAATTATATTCTATATGGAGCTGTTCAGAGAGAAGGTAGAAGTTGGGGATAACCATACAATTGACCACCTAAAATCACACTCATAGCTATTGCAGACTGGGAAATATTATACTTTAGGAATACTTTGGAAATAAGATTATTGCCTGCTTCACTAGTGAACAAGTTATTTTTTTTCCTTTTTACTTGGGCAAGTAACTGATGTGTCAATTAGCACTTCATCAATAGCCAATAGACAGTGTTGAGTGAAAAGTCAGCTCTGCTGAAGGAATGATTGGGTGAGAGGTGAGTAAGACTACAGGCACTGACATTTCTGGAACTACTTTTGCTCTCCTCTGTTGGAGATATGGGTTATCAGTTAGGGATGGGGAACCTATGGCCTCCAGACTATATGTGGCCTTCTAGGTCTTTGGGTGTAGCCTTTTAACTGAGTCCAAGTTTTACAGAACAAATATTAAGGGGATTTGTTCTGTAAAGTTTGGATTCAGTCAAAGGGCCGCACTTAAGGACCTAGGAGGCCACATTTGGCCTCAAGGCCACAGGACCCCTGGCACATAGTTGATGTTTCACAGAATCTCTCCATTTGTAAAGATAAAGCTGGAGGACTGGTAGAGGGACTGTGACTAAAAGCCAGCAGTGGTGGTGAAAGCTGATAAGGAGATAATTGAGAGCAATTGAAAAAAGAAAAACCCAGATTCAAAGAGGTGGAATTTTAGTCCTTCAGCAAACATTTTTGGTGAAGTGGATAGAGTGCTGGGCCTGAGGTCAGGAAAACTCATATTCCTGAGTTTAAATCCAGCCTCGTACACTTACAAGCTCGACCTTGGTCAAGTCATGTCACCCTTTCTGCCTCAGTTTCCTCATCTGTAAAATGAGCTAGAGAAGAAAATGGCAAACTACTCCAGTATCCTTGCGAAGAAAACCTCAAATAGGGTCATGAGGTCAGACATGACTAAAAAAGATTCAACAATAATGACAATTAGTGCTCTGCTCAATGCTTCCAGGAATATGAAAATATATATGTATATATATATATATATATATATATATATGTATATATATGTATATATATATATGTATATATATATGTATATATATATATGTATGTGTATATATCTATATATATATATATATGACATCTAGATAGCCTGAAATCCACTCGGGAAGATGGTGTGATGGAAAGAACACTAGAGATGGAGTAAGAGGACCTATGTTCAAATACTGGCTCTGTTACTTACTAGCTTGTGATTTTGGGTAATTCACTTAATCTCCTACGCCTTAGTGAGGGGTGAATATTCCAAACTATTTAACCTCTAAGGTTGATTCCAGCTCTAAGTCAATGATTCAAAGATATCTGCTATGTACCTAGGTACTCCTTATGGTACCAATAACCTCTAAAGGAATTTAATTGGAAAGCCCAGGATAGTGGCGATGGTCTACAGAAAACTTCGGACAAAGATCTGAACAGCGCTTTATGTAATGAAAGATTTGAATTGAGGGGAGAGAATGTAAGACATGTCAGGCAGGAGGAACAGTAAATCAACTAGACTTTATTAAGTACCTCCTATGGCCAGGCACTATGTATGCTAAGCACTAGGGATACAAAAAAAGGTAAAACAGAACAAAATAAAAACAGTGCCTGCTCTCCAGGAGCTCCCAGTCTAATGGGAGAAATAACACACAACTATGTGCAAACAAGGTACATGTGGGATAAACTGGGGATAGTCTAGGTAAGAAGGCACTAAGAGTTTTTTTTACACTTTCCGTTTTCTTGATTTGGTTTTAGATTACAGATATTTACAGATACTCCCACTTCATGAGAGGTCTCTAGTAAGAAAGTCAAACATTTACATAAACTAATAATACAGTGAGCTCATCTAAAACGTATGCAACATTTTCACATCTGTAGCACCCCCTCACCTCTCTAATTTTTAAATGAGCAAATGATTTTCTCTCCCTCCCCATTCACACTCCACTGGGGAAAAAAAGAAAATTTCTTTTAACCAATATGCAAATAAAACCAATTCTTCCGATGACCATGCACACAAATATGTGTATGTCTGTGTGTCTTTCCATACCCTAAATCCATCATCTCTCTATAATGTGTAGTATGTCTCTTCACAGATCCTCTGGAGTCTTGAATGGTCATTGTATGGTCAAAGTTCTTAGAGCCTTCAGGGTTTGTTTTGTAGTATCATTATTGAAAAAATTGTTCTCTTATTTCTATTCACTTCATTCATCACTATATAGAAGCCCACAAAATTTTTCATTTTTATAATACTGACGTTAGACTATGTTATTTTTCTAGTTCTGCTTGCATCATTCTACATCAGTTTATCTAAGTGTTTCCATGTCTTTTTGTTATCATGTATTTCCTCATTTCTTGGAGCACAATAGCACTCCATCACATTCATATACTACAGCCTATTTACCCATTCCTCAATTGTTGGACATCCCCTTGATATCCAGTTTTTTGCCACCACAGAAAGGGCTATATTTTATACTACGATTAAGGAGAACTAGAAAAGATGTTTTTCAGAAGGTGATATTTTAGCTAAGACTTGAAGGAAGTCAGGGAAGCTTGGAGGCAGAGATGAGGAAGAATGAGTCACAGCTAGTGAAAATGTGCCAAGTTGGAAGATGGAGTTTCTTTTCCTCTGGACCTCAGTTTCTTCATCTGTAAAAGGAGATGAATAGACTGAATGACCTCTACATCCCTTGAGCTATAATCAAGATAAAATAAAGGACCTTCAGCTGAGCAAAAGTAAGGGCACGAGTAACACCCGTCCATACAGTTCAAGGTGAAAAGCTGAGAGCAAGTGTATATGTCTAGGCCACCCCTGACAATGAAAGGCTGGTTATTAGGTCAGTGGAGATCTTTGGATTCCAAGCTAAGAAGTTTAGATTCATACCACAGCTAGCTAGTAACTAGAGCTAACCAGTTATTATTATAGTTTTCATAGTTCCTTAAGAATTGGAGTCCCATGATAGAAGGGTTGTTTTAGAAAGCTGAATTGAGTGGCATTATACAAGATGGATTGGAAAAGAGTTCATAGTATCTTAGATCTAAATCTGGAAGGTATCTTGGAGTCCATAGGCACCAACAACCTCATTTTATAGATGAGGAAATTGAAGCCCAGAGACATTAATGACTTGCCCAGGGTCACAAAATTAATTAATGTATGAGGCAACATTTGAATTCAGATCTTCCCATCTCCAAGTCCAGTACTCTATCAACTATGTGCCAACTAGAATTATGAAAATTATCCACCAGACTGCCACAACATAGCAAGTGTGAGATAAGGCTGATGGTAGTAGGAATGGGAAACGTGAGGGGACAATCTTAGAAAGACTTAAAAGTAGAAACCAACGAGATCCATGGTGAGATGACAATAAAGGAGATACCTCCAAAAGCGATTTAGTAAACTGGGATAAAGATGGTAGTACTGAAAGAAATGAGGATAGCTAATAAAGATAAGTGGATATCAAGTTTTGACATGTATCTGGCTTCACATTTTTTGATTGTGGGTTATTGCAATGGGTAGAAGAATAAATGACCACTGTAGTTCTTGGGGCACACACAAGGAGGAGCCCTTTAATTCCCTTAAGGAGGCATTAATTTCTAGAGGAGGATAGGCTGGAAGAAGGTCCCTTGTTTGCCAAATGGATTATGGAATCTCAAATTTTAAACTTATACCTCCTGCTAGGGATGGTTTGGCAAGGGTCAGGAGGAAATAATAAAATGTAAGAAGGAAAACATTGCCAAGTAAAACCAGACCAGTAAAACTATTAACAGGCTAGCAACCTTTCTGGCAAACCAGTATTTAATGAAAGTGTCTGCAAGGCCATGTTATTAGTTAAATGGATAGGAACTATGGGTGCCAGAGTAATGACCTGGTAAGAACTAGAGAAGAGACCATATTTAATTCACTACAGAATCTTAAGCTGTGGCCCAAAGACAGAGAGAGATTCAGTGCCATGGGGGCAATTTGCCAGACTTTTAGGTTCCTAATGTAAACGTGAAAGTCATTGTCCCAGGGTGAGAAATGTCACTGTCAACCTGAAAGCAGAACTGCTGTACGTAATTAAAGAGTAAATGACTAGCCTGCAAGGAGAAACTATAATTTCTTTTCTAACTTAAGTAGCTGGAAGGGTGACAGTAACACCAAAGGTACAATGTTCAGTGAAGCAGTTCAGGGTCAGGAATTCAGAAACTAATTTTGATTTTAGCCCTGGACCGGAGGGAGGTCGCTTTCCCTTCCAGGGCCTTCCCTTCCCTCTCCTTTGTGAATCCTTGTAATGAGAAAAGTTATGTGACTTGCAGAGCTAGGATGTAGATGAGCTAAAGACTGTCAATAATGTATCTTATACAAGAATGCCCCTATAAATGTCCAGTGATACTGCAGATTGTTTTTTTTAATTGTACCAGAAATGTGGAAGAGAATCAGTGGGTCCTGCACACAGGACAAAGCCCTGCTGTTTCGGAGTCTTACACTTTAACAAATATGCTGATTGTTGTTGGCATTTAGTTGAGAAACTGGTTTTCTGAAGCCATGGAATCAGAAAATCATTGAGCAGGGAGGAATTCCAAGAGGCCAGCTAGTCAATCAATCACCCCTGTAGAAACTCTTATACCCAGAGACAGATCTGGACAAAATTGTGGCACTGGTGGCTTGTTTTTGATGCCCTGTGATCTCTCCTCCCAGTGCCCCCATCCTCCTCCTGAAACTCCCCCAGGTACTTCTTCTCTATGTCTTACCCCAGATGACAGCTGACAGTAGCTTACGGTATGATCCTTCCTGGGGGTATCCACGTTTTAATAAGGGACATCCAAAGAAGATTCAAAATACAAAGGAATGAATTTATAATTTTGCATGGCAGAGTAGAAAAACAACCAATAATAGAGTCTGAGGATTTGGGATCAAATCTTACCACTGATATTTACTATCTGTGACCTTAGGCAAGTTACTTTATCTGCTTGGGTCTCAGTTTCCATATCTGTAAAATTAGGGGGTTGTGTTAGATGGCCTCTGAGATCCCTGTCCAACTCTAGATCCACAATTCTACAATCCTACAAAATCACAGGCAGTTAGGTTGATATTTGGGAGCAAAGGTCCTGCCTGACAGCCCTTTGTAGGGAGCAGACTCTGATCTATTCAGAAGACCCCTTTCAATTACATAAAAAGAAACAAAAATAAAAACCTATGATTCCTCACCATCCTTCCCAACAAACAGCCCTTGCTCTCAAAGAGATTCAGCTAGGTAAATTTTTATCTGAAAACCTCATCCTTGGGATATGAATTGTGGTGAAGCCCAAATAAAGTAAATCTTCCCTCCCTTTCTTCACTCCCTCCTTCCTTCTTTCCTTTGCTTTATTTTTCTTCTCTCCTCTCCCTCCTCCCCTCTTCCCATCACCACAAACTACTTGACCATTTTACATACTCAATTCAGAATATTGCATTAGATAGCTTCTGACTTAAATCTAAATTTTAAAATCATCAAAACATTTCCTTCTTTATAAGATGCCTGAAAAGCAGCTTTTATCAGTCTCAGAACTGACTAGTAAGAAAAATGTATTCTACCAGATGCTTCTGAGTTTTTTTAGCCCTGTTTTTCAGTACTTTCAATGCTTTTCAATAGCTATGCAGAGGCTTCGTTTAAAAAAAGCATTGCGTCTTAATGGTGACGTAAATTCATTGTCAATTTTGCATTATTTTTAGAGTTAGGGCTATTTTTTTGAGTGGGGAGTTCAAACCCTGTGGCCTGATATTCAAGAGGAAGTGATGTCTTCTGAATTCCTCACACAACCTGGTTTGGGGTAACTGGGAGGGAACTCAAACTGTACCAGAGCCAGATGATTGCTCTCTATAAGCAAATGGACTCTAGTAAAAAGTCCAGCTGCTCAGCCATACTACTGATACAAGCTAAAATGACCATGATAAAAGGCTTCAGTGAGACAATGAACTTATCTAAAGTGAATCAACAGGACAAAAGCATCCATGCCTCATGTTTTCTTACAGAAACAGACACTTTTGTGGGACAATAGCTTGTATTCACAAGATGTCAGTCTATTGAAAGCTAACATCAGACTTTTGGGAAAATCTCTCTAATGAGAAATTAAAGCTAAAAGGATGATGTTATCAGAAAGATTTTCCCCCTCAACTTTCATAGATTGGGAAACAAAATACATGAATACTCCATTGTGTCTGATGTGAGTGACCATTTTTGGAGCCTTGGAGGAATTTCAATAGTAGGCCAATTAAAAGATTCAATTCAGGTGGGATAGGTTGTGACCTATCAGCTAATCTAGCCTCCCTGATCTAGAGGAAAGTTCAAAAGGAAAGAAGAGGAGAAAGATACTTGGTAGTTGGGCTTGGGAAGTACCATTCACCTGAATTCTGAGAGTTTTCTTACTATGATTCTCCATTTCCCCAGCTTGAACTAACAGTATGGTAGACACAATACCAAGGAACCCATGACAAATTAGCCATCGTGTTGAACCAACTGAGGTTACAGATTATTCTAAATTAGCAAACAGAATAGAAGGTGGTAAAAGATGAGGAGACACTGGTACCTGCTACATATCATTGCTGTAATCCTGGGTTAGCCATAGAGTTCTAGGCTTTTGTCTGTGGCCTGCAGAGGTCTGAGAATCTAAGGGGTTCTGTAGGAAAACAGGAATTTCAAATTCTTTCAAATTCAAGTTCTCTCTTTCAAGAATGGTGATGATAATTTTGATGCTAATGATAATAAGAGGTCACATTTATATAGTGCCTTAAAATTTTGGAAGCATTTTCCATTCATTTTATCATTTGAACCATGTCTTAGCATGTCCTGGCACACAGTAAGCGCTTAATAAATGCTTATTGATTGACTTGTTTGATCCTTACAACAAGCTTATGTGGTAGGTGCTATTATTATTTGTATTTTAAAAATGAGGAAATTAAGGCTTTATGGCTTGCTGGTGTTCACATAACTAAGATGATGAAGTAGAATGAAGTGGGCCATATGGAAGAAATTTGACACCATAGCACTCAGAACTAGGTTTATTCCCTGTGCACAAGTAAGATTTCAGGGCCCTTTGCCTTTTAATTTGGGATGTAACATGGTATCCAGCATCCAACTACCAAACATCAATCACCATTAGATATGAACAGACAAGATTCTTATTCTTTTTTTTTTTTTACTAATAACAGATTTTTGTTGTTACTTTTCTTTTTAACATGCAATTTTTGAAACAAATCTTTTACATTTGCAGTAGAGACCATGGTGAAAGGCAATTGCTATGAAATGATCAGGCTCCGACAAGAGTCCCACATTGCAAATCAGAGTCCTTAGGCAGCTATGGAATAAGACAGAAGGTGATGGATATAGAGATATGAAGGAATGAATTCAAATCCCCTGTTAGATACTCACTAGTTGCGTGTTTGTATATGTCCCTTAACTTCACGGCGCCGTAGTGTCTTCATCTGGAAAATGAGAAGGCTGAAATTAATGGCCTCTAAGGTACCTTCCAGCTCCAAAACTTTAATCCCTATGGTACATATCACATATATTTATTGTCCATTTTGACAACTAGGTGGCACAGTGGATAGAGCTCTGGGCCTAGAGTGAGGAAGACTCATCTTCCTGAATTCAAATCCAATCTCAGATACTTTCTAGCTGTGTGACCCTGGGCAAGTCACTTAACCTTGTTTGCCTCAGTTTCCTCATCTGTAAAAGGAGCTGGAGAAGGAAATGACAAACCACTCCAGTATCTTGGCCAAGAAAACCCTAAAAAGAGTCATGAAGAGTTGGACACAACTGAAATGACTGAACAGCAAAATTGTCCATTATATGTGTGAGAAACAAGACACATGAAGGTTTCCTTTTTTCCAATCATGAAAAAATATCTTGATTCTTCAGGAGGGGGTCTAACTATTGGAATGAGTTTTCTTCCCCACTGGACAGGTTTCCCTATCATACACATTTGCAATGCACACTTGCTATAGTACATGCTATTGATTCCTTTTGGAACGAATAAGGATGGCAGAATTTCCAAGTTAGAAGGGTCCTCTGTGACCAAGCAGTCCAAAAAGAATCCCCACTGTAACACAAGACAAGTACCCATCCAATTTAAAACAAACAGGTAATTATCCAACCTTTGCTTGAAGATGTCCAGTGAGGGGAAATTCATTCCTTGCCAAGATATCTTATTTCACGTTTGAATAGCTCTAATATTAGGAAGTTTTTCCTGATCTCAAACTTAAATGTGCCTCTTTGCAACTTCCACCCACTGATCTACTCTCTGGAGCCAAAGAGAGCAAATCTAATCTCTCTTCCATGTGATAGTGTTCTGAGTACTAGAATAAACTGATAATGGTCCCCCTAGTTTTCTCTTCTTCTGGCTCAACATTCCTATATTCTTGATCCAATCCTCATCCAACAGGAACCTGAGGCCCTTCATTCTGCTTGTCCTTGCCTGGATACTCTCCAGCCTATGTATTTCCTTCCTAAACCCTGGCTCCCAAGAATAATCACAACCCCCATAGTGTGATCTGACACTGAAGAATACTGAAGGACTGTCACGTTCTTATTCATGGAAATTATACCTCTCTTAATTTATCCCAATATTGCACTAGCTTTTTTTTTGTTTTGCCTGCTGCATCACACTATTGATTCATAGTGAATATGCAGCTCACTAAAACCCCTAGATATTTTTCAGACAAACTGCAGTCTAGCCATCACTGTTATGAAAGATTTAGCAGTCATCATCCCTTGACTTCCATAGAGGAAAAAGAGAAAATTTTGAATTCTTATTATTTTCAGATGTTTCAGCCAAGTTAGTTTAAAAAATGCTAGACTTCTGGCCAAGAAGACTTTCACTTCCTCATTTGCAGTTTTAAAGGGAAGGGGAAAAGGAGAGAGGGAGGGAAGAAAGGTGAGTGACATTGCTAGCCACTAGTCTGATTCTACTCAATAAGAATCAGACATTAAGCAGTCCCATGTACTCTACCCAACGTTGGGAGGTGGGGAGAAGAAATTGTATTGGAGGCTATGCTACAGTACTGAGAGAACTGGCTGCTGCCTCTATCGCCCAGCTTCATCCTTCTTGGGGATGGTAGTGCTTGTTTCTTTGGTGTATGGCATGGATTTAGCCAATTAAACTCTTGGCTTGAGCCCCTCTTCACTGGGAAAATTCCACTGTCTTCCATTCCAGTTGCTTTTTAATGAACCCAAATGTGTAAACATGGAAAAATGGATTGGTGGCACCAACATAGTCTAACTATACCTGGCTTTCAAAGAAATAAAAGGAATAAAATCAGCATTTATTTTAGTACAACTATTGTGTGAACTACATGTCCATGGTTCCTCCTGGACCTTAGCAGCCCTTAACCAGTCTATAGTCATGTCTTAAACTATACAAAGCTTGGGAGTTTAGAGTCAGCTTCTCCCCCTGAGATCAAGCACACTTTCCTAATGCTGGTATTAGCAAACATTTCCAGTTTGGGAGTTAACAAATGTCCCCAGTGCAAGAGTTAGCAAATCCCTGGCATCAATTTTCCCATTCCGAACCTTTTATAGAATCAAGATCCAATGAGAACTGAACTTGGAAACCAGAAGAGACATGCCAGGCCTCTGATTTCTCCTTGAGAACAGACTCAAGACAGCTGAATTCAGACTCTGATTTCCTCTACAATTCTGCCACTTGCTACTTTTCCTGACTGCCAGCTCCTCTGCTCTGGCCATGCCTCCAGTCTCTCCTGCCTAGGCACTTTTTTTTTTCTGTGAGCATGCTTTTACCCAGAGACACAATCTCCCTATTATAGTCTCATCACAGAAATGACTACAGGGTCAGAAGCAAGCTTTCACTGTCCAGATGCCATCTTCTTTCCCTTTTGCTTCTCTTTCTCCCAAGAGCTAATGACTCCCAGAAGCCTGCTGTCCCTGATCAAATCCTGCTTTCTCTGGTCTTTTGGGAAGTTCGATGGACAGTTTCTTTAGATAAACCTATAGATTGCTCTGTCTAAAGAATAATGTCTTATCCCAAGAAACTAATGATAAAGCATACTATCTGCCTCCTCAGAAAGAACTGATATTGTTTGAATACAGACTGAAGCATGCTATTTTTCACTTTCTTCCTTTCACTCTTTTTCTTTTATTCAAATCTTTTTGTACAGAATTAGAAACATGAAAATGTTTTACATGATTGCACATGTATAACCTATATCTGATTGCTTCCCATCTCAGGGAGGGGGGAGGAGAAGGAAAGAGGGAAGGAGGGATACAATTTGGAACTCAAAACATTTTTTAAAATGTTATAAATTGTTTTAACATGTGATTTTTTGGGGAAAAAGAACTATATTTTAAAAAAGAATGTCTTCCTGCTCTAAATCTATCCTACTCAATAAGGAATTGTTTAAATATGGTCTCAGACCCTTCCTAGCTATGTGATATTGGGCAAGTCACTTAATCTCTATCTGCCTTCGTCTTCTCAACTGTAAAATAGGGATAATAATATTCGTCTTCTCAACTGTAAAATAGGGATAATAATATTATCTATCAAATTAACTGGTATTCATAAAGTGCTTAGCACAGTACCCGGCTCATAGTAGGCACTTAATAAATGCTTATATCCTTCCCTTCCCCCTCAAGAGTAATAGTCTCCAAAATGGAGTACAAGTAGCCGGTGATGGTGGAGAGCATGCTTGAGAAAGTCCATGAGGTACAGAAAGAAAATATTAGAACTTTTATTTTAGAAAGAAATAAATTAAGCTTTCCTAATATTTAACATATGAACTGATGACACTGGCACCCTCACTTAGTCCACATGTCAGGAGGCTAATTGTCATGTTATCCCTCCCAGAGATAGCAAAAACTGGGAGAAGTGAAATACATTATGATTCCTTAGGAGTTCACAATGGGACCTAGCATTCTCTAAAGCTGAAGCAAGTTTGGGTTATAAATAAAATCCAACATACAGCAAAAGCCTTATTCTATAACTGGATGCCCTAACCAATGGAGAAGTAAACTGCTCTAGATGGTTCAAGTAAATAAGACTTGCTCTCTTAACTTCTTAAAAAGCAGGAGAAAAGGCGGTTCCTACTCACCCCCTAGCTGGCCTTTGCTTTGGACAGCATATTCAGAACCCCATTCTGTCTTCTGTTCCCCACTCCCATCCCTACCTCTCTAGCACTGTAGGAGTAGGGAGAATCATATGATCACAAATTTAAGGCTGGAAGGGACCTTACAGTCCTTTAAGTACATTCCTATCCCCTATTTTGCAACTGAGGAAACTGAAGAATTTAGAGGTTAAGTGATTTGTCCAGGATCATACAACTAATCAATGTATAAGGCAGGATTTGAACCCAAGCCCAGTGCCCCATCCACTATGCAATACTCAGACTATAGTGTTAGATCAGCCAGGGCCAGGATGAGCGGAACTGAACAGCACTGGGCCAGCCCTCTGAGATGCTCTATGTGCTTAAGTCCAAACAGCTGCTATAAGGAAGTAAAGACATGGATTGATTTATGGTAGCAAAATGGTAAGAAATTGTTTTATTTAAGGGGAGGACAAGGACAAGTGAAAATTCTGAAGGTGAACCAGAATATGACATCTGATTTTTCTGGTCCCTCTTTCCTTTCCCTTAGTCATTAATGAGCCTTCTTCCCTCTTTCTTATTCCCTTTCTCCTTCCTCCATTCCACCCACTCCAATGAATTTTACTTGCTTAGAAAATTAGTTCCAGTGGTTTTTATAACCAAGAGTGAATCTTAGGGTGACTACAATATGCAGCTGTTTTCTGTCCCAGGTGGGAACTAAAGGAGAACTAAAGGTTTAGGGACTGGGAAATGATAGTGGAATAGCAGTTAAGATTGGTGAGCTGAAAGGTGTAAAAATTCAGGAAACAGAAATCCTCGTGGAGTACTATTTCCTGTGGTTTTGCTTATTTTGCCCTGTTGGTGTGATCTTTCACAGGACTGTCATTTGTAAAGAGGGTAAAGGAAGGTTCTAGATTTGGTGCCAGAAGTTGTTCGGTCATTATAACCTCATTTTAGGTGTCCTTGGCAAAAATACTGGAGTGGTTTGCCATCTCCTTCTCCAGCTCATTTCACAGATGAGGAAACTGAGGCAAACAGGGTTCAGTGATTTACCCAGAGTCACACAGCTAGTAAAGGCAGATATGAACTCAGCTCTTCCTGACTCCAGGCTCAGCATTCTTATCCACTGTGCCATCTAGATGCTCCAAACTAGGCCTAGATTCAAATACTGCTTCTGACATTTCTACCTAAGCGACATTAGGCATCTCATTTAATCCTTCTGGGCTTCAATTATTCGTCTGTAAAATGAGGGGACTGGACTAGTCCCTTCAAACTCTAAATCTATGCGCCCTTGAAAATTCCTTGGTGCTCATACTAAGAGAAATAATGATCATGCATGATAACAATGTGCAAAAATAGATGCTTTAATTCAATTCAGCAAACATTTATTAAGTACCTACTATAGGACAGGCACTGTGTATATGAAGACAAAAGTAAAGAATACCTACCCCGAAAAGCTTATATTCTACTGGACGTGAGGGTGGGAATGGGGACAAAGAGCACACAGATAAGTAGAGACATATCAGATAAATGCAAAACAATATGAGGAAGAGTGAGAAGGTTGAAGACAGAATATTAACAACTGGGGGAATTCTGGAAAGTCTCTTGAAGGAAGTAACTCTTCTAGGAACTAAGCACTTTTTTTTGAGTTGCAAGTTTTTTCAGAGTTAAGGAAAACTTCTGAGCACGAAAAGCAATACCTTTTTACCTATTAATCTTAACTATTAATTAAAATAGCGTTTTGTAGGTTTTAGCAATTAGTCTATAAAGCCTTCCTATTTCAGCAGTGACAACCACTAAAAGCAAGTATTAAAATAAATTAAACCTAGATTCAGATCGCATCATTGTATCACAAAGTCCTAGCCCAAGATTTTAAAAAGTAATGAAACATATTCAATCACATTGCTCTTACTTTTTAACAGAGAACAAAATGAGCTTTTATACCATTAATATATACAGTGAAATTGAAAATAATTTTTTAAATATTTCTTTTATATCATTCCATCATTTAAAATGCCCAGGTTTTGTTGTTGTTCTAGAAAAGAGCAGTGTGACTGAATGGCTAGAATGCTGTCTTCAGAGCTGGGAAGACATGAGTTAGAGTCATGCTTCTGATGTATGCTGGATGTGTGACCCTGATCAAGTCGCTTAACCTCAGTGTTCTAGACAATTAAGACTATACGTTGCAAAGAAACTATTGACTTGCATTGGTAGAGGGAGTTTCCTCATCTGAAGTCCTTATATAAACGATACAGGTCCAATCCCTGTCCTTGCATATGTTTTATAATGTGTGGTAGTATAACACTAAATTAAATGCATGTACATATATGTGTATGTAAACGTACACATATTGGAGTAAGTACTCAAAAATTTATTGACACAGGGCTATGATCAAAAAAGTTTGGAGACTTGGAGAAGTTGAAGATCAACCTGCTAACTTTATAAATGAAATTAGGGCCAAGAGAAGTGAATCAACTTGGCTGATGGCAGAGCTGGAGCTCCAACCATGGTCTCCTGACCGTTCTAGTCCAGTCCTCTTCTCACTCTACCTTGTTGCCCCATTGGATGGACTCTCCGATTATAGTGAGTCTGTGGCATGCACAGTGAGACCTGAGTCCCAAAGGCCTTTGGTGTAGGACTCTCTCCTCATTGGTGGAGATCAGTTCCCTGCATGTGCACTGGGAGCAGGTTGGAGTTGGCAAGAGTTAGAGAGAGGAGAACTTCTGTCTCTTCAAGCTCTAGGGTGTCTTGACTTTCTTCAAGTCTCTTCATTCCTTTCTTCAAGTCTCTTCAGGCTCTGCAGTTGCTTCAGGCACGTCTGGCTTCCAGCTTTGAGGGAAAAGATGAATGCTGCCAAACCCCACTACAGGTTTCTAAATGAAAAGATTCCAGGAAGAAGCCAACAAGAAGGAGTTGGCGGTCTCCATCATGTCCCTATCGCAGCTCACTATTCTAGAGACTGTGGGGAATTTTCCTTTGGGTAAAAGCTGAAACTTTCTCTCTTAGTTGAGCTGAATTAACCTTACTCCCATTGGGAGATCTCCTTCACTCTGTAAAAAGAAGTTAAGATTTGGTTATAAAGGCAGGTCTTCCTTTCCCTATTAATGAACAACAATAAAAAATTTTGCTTCTGCCTGAAAACCATATTCCCTAGACTATCAATATTTAAGGGAACAGATAGATATAATTCTAGCCTGGTAACCCCTTTCCCTGAGGAGAGCAGAGTGGCCAAGCTTCTGACCCCAACCTCCTGCTTCCCCTCCTGGAAGGAATTAAAGTCTTCCTTGGAGACAGGTTGGAGAGAAGAGGCTAGAGATGTCTATTCTGCCCCCTTTTCAGCCATATGACACCTTGTACTACATATGTAGGGGACAACCCTCACTGCAAAGACAATAATGAAACGCCATGATTTGGAGCCAACCTAGTCTCAGAGAATCATTAACATTTTAAAATTAGGAAAGACCTTAGTGATCATGTAACCCAGAGGTGTCAAACTCATAGCCCACAGGCCACAAGTGGCCACCCAAAAGCCTCAAGTATGGCCTGAACCAGATTCAAATGCAATTGGGAAATGTTTAAAAAATAAAAGTATAACATAGATAATGTTAATTTCTGATTTTCTGAATCAATATACATCCCACAGGGATCCATTTCTATTTGAGTTTGACTAACCCCTTCATTTTGCAGATAAGGAAACTGAGTCTTAAAAACAAGTTGTTTGCTCAAGATCACACAGTTTGAGTCAGAACTGAGATTACAGGCCAGGTCTTCTGGCTTCTGCTACAGTATTCTTTTTTTTAATTTTATTAATTTATTTTGATTTATCAACAATCACTTCCATATGCTTTTGAGTTTAACATTTTTCTCCCCCTTCCTCCCCACCACCCTCCCCAAGACAGCACACAATCTGACATAGGCTATACATTTACCCCTATTAAACATATTTTCACATTAGTGGTGTTGTAAGTAAAAATTAAAACCAACAGGAGGAACCACCAGAAAGAGGAAGCAAAACTCAACAGAAGAGAAAAAAATAGCGATTCAACTTTCATAGTTCTTTCTTTGGATGTGGATAGCATTTTCCATCACGAGGCCCCTGGAGATGTCTTAGATCCTTGTATTTCTGGGAAGGGTTAAGTTTATCAATATTAGTCATCACACAACGTGGCTGTTATTGTGTACAACGTTCTCTTGGTTCTGGTCATTTCACTCAGCATCAGTCCATACAAGTCTTTCCAGGTTTTTCTGAAGTCAGCCTGTTCATCATTCCTTATAGCACAATAGTATTCCATTACATTCATATACCACAACTTGCTCATCCATTCCCCAATTGATGGGCATCCTCTCAATTCCCAATTCTTTGCCACCACAAAAAGAGCTGCTATGAATAGTTTTTGTACATGTGGGTCCTTTTCTCATTTGTATGATCTCTTTGGGATATAGACCTAAAAGTGCTATTGTTGGACCAAAAGGTGTGCACATTTTTATAGCCCTTTGGGCATAGTTCTGAATTGTTCTCCAAAATGCTTGAATCATTTCACAACTCTACCAACAATGCATTAGTATTCCAATTTTCCCACATCTTCTCCAACATTTAGCATTTTCCTGTTTTGTCATGTTGGCCAATCTGATAGGTGTGATGTGGTACCTCAGAGTTGTTTTGATTTGCATTTCTCTAGTCAATAATAATTTAGAGCATTTTTTCCATATGACTATAGATGGCTTTAATTTCTTCATCTGAGAACTGTCTGTTCATACCCTTTGACCATTTGTCAATTAGGAAATGGCTTTACTGTAGCATTCTTTCCACTAAACTATGCTACTCAAGTCTGGGTTTGACTAGAGCCTATAATAAATCATAGTATCCATATGTTGGATAAGCCATACCTTGGATTCTTGATCTAGTCTTCTTCCTCTATTAATGTGTTACATCATAAATTCGTAAGAACTTATGGATACTTATTGTATGTGTTTCTATGTCATCTCTCCCTTTAAATCATAAGCTCCATACACATATATTGTCTGTATATATATGTACACATATGCATGCATGTATGTGTATATATGCACACATATGCATTAAATATGTTCCAATGTATAGGAACTCCTTAAAAATTTGTCCAACTGGCTAACCATCCTTCATTCACACTGATAAAGACAAAAGAGTCTACTGGAGTTATTTTCTACATATCTGGTTATAATGTTGATTTACTGATATTGGTATAAATTCATGATGTCCCTGGTAAATTCCCTTTTTCCCACTGATGCCCCATGTTTTAGCAAAGAGCACATAATTAAATTCAAGATATTTGTAGTATCTTTATCTAACTGTCTATTCCTATAACCTATTCCAGACCAGTGACTAAAGATATAATGTTCTTTCTTAGCTTAGTATAATACCAAGAGGAAAAAGAATAATCCCCTACCCTTTTGTTGGTCTTATTCAATGCTGCCTGAATAACTTTTTTTGTTGTTTAGTCATTTTTTCCAGTTGTGTCTAACTCTTCATGACCCTACAACCAAATAATAATCACACACACACACACAAACACACACACACACACACACACACACACACACACACACACACACAAGATTCCTTAGGTTATTCTCTCAATTCAACAAAAATGCATTGTATCTGCTGTGTACAAGGTGCTGTGCTAGATGCCAGGGGAGATATAAAATTTAGATAAGATCCAAATGTCTCTGCCTTCAGAGAACTTAAAAAAAATAGGCCCATACTCAGGCAATCAACTGAGAAGCATTTATTAAGTGCTTATTATGTGCCAAGCATCATGTCAGTCAACACAGAGATACAAAGATAAAGAGGATGCAGCCCCTGCCTACCCAAAGCTATCTTCTCTATTGGTCCATTATGGCATCATCTCCACTAGCCTTGAATTCTCACCTTGAGAGTCATTCAATGGGTCAGACAATAAAGACAAATATATGATCTTCAGAAAGCAACTGTTAAAATGTACATATTATTTGGTAGGAAAGTAAGGGGCATAAAGATCTCCTCTAAACTATAATCAGCACCAATCACGGATTACCTTAATAAATTAGGTAATTGTCACCTACTACAGCATAGAGAGCTAGATTTGGAATATGAATTTATAGGAAATGCATGGTAGATATTGCATATCCTTTTCTGGATAAGTATGAGTCAAGAGCCCTGAGTTCTAGTTCAAGCCCCACTATTAATACAATATATAATTTTACTTTGTGTTTCAATTCGTATTCTTGTCAACCAGCAAAAATCTGCTTTCTGTCTCTTCTATTTCCCCCTCCAACTGCCCCTTCCAATTGAGAAAGAAAGGAAAACAAAGCCCTGTTACAAACATATGTAGTCAAGCAAAACAAATTTCCACATTGGCTCTAGCCAAAGAAAATATCCCAATCTGCATTCTGAGTCCTTCACTTCTCTATCAGGTGGTGTCTAACATGCCTCATTAAGAGTCTTCTGGAAGCATGGTTGGCCCTTAGACTGATCAGAGTTTCTAAGTCTTTCAAAGGTTATTTTCTTTACAATAATGTTGTCATTGTAAACATTTTTCTCCTGATTCTGCTCATTTCACTTTGTATCATTTCGTACAAGTCTTCCCAGGTTTTTCTGAAACCATCTCCTTCATTATTTCTTCAGCACAACAATATTCCATCACATTTATATGCCATAATTTGTTCAGCTAGTCCCTAATTGGTAGGCACCCTCTAAGTTTCCAATTCTTTGCCACCTTACAAAGAACTGATGTAAATATTTTTGTATGTCCTTAGTTAGCATTTGCTTTATTTAGAACTAATCCCTCCCTTATTCTATCTTTCCCCTTATTTTATGCTTTTTCCCTGTTGTTTCCCTACATAGTGAACCTATTTCTCTACTCATATAATATTCTTTCTTATTTTGATTAGTTCAGATGAGAGGGGGTTCAAGCGTCACCCAGTCCTCCCACCTTTTCTTCCTTATTGGTGCTTATGCACCCAAAAGAAATGTGAGATTTAGAGCCATTTCCATTCCAAATGTTCATATGGACTATTTGTACCCAATCTATGGTAGAGCCTTCTAAGCATATATTGGTCTCATCAGCTACGGTTGGACACACTGTACCTTGAAACCCAACATAGTGATAATGTTCTCTTCAAGAACAAATGACAATAATCAATTAACCAACATGTGTACCCCCAATTATGTGAAATAATTTCCCCATTCATCCCTCTCTTTCCTGCCCCCCTCCTCACTGTGGTCTTCTTCCTCACTTTCCATTCTTCTTTTAAGATCAAGACATAACAGAACTACGCCCAGGCCCTCTGTCTAATATTACACTCCTTCTTTGAGCCCTGATGATTCATAGTTCTTAGGCAGCACAAGTATTATCTCCTCATATTAGAACATAGGCTCCCACCACTCTAGTCCAGGCCCTCTTCACCTCTCACTGACCAGCTTCCTTGACTTTCATCTATCACTTCGCCAATGCACCCGCTTCATCAAGCTGCCAAACTAAGTTTCCTAAGGCCTGGATATATTCACATCACCCCTCTACTTCAAAAGCTTCAGTGGCTCCACCGCATGTGAAATAAAATCAAATGAAAAATATTCAGTCTGGCATGCAAGATTTTTCATCGTTGTTATTGTTGTTTGTCCTTCGTTCTGAAAGAGGACTATGACATCAAGAAGGTGATGCCACGACATGCAAGTGAATTTGATTTAAGTGAGGGAGGGCTGTGCAAGGTTACCAGCCTCACTTTGTCTTCCAGAGCAATCTGGTCCGGTGGCCAGATACGGATCAGGACAAATACAGATGGCCCAGGATGCAGTGGGAGACCTTGGCCTTTATAAGCTAAGGTCTTTAACAGGTCTCAGTTTGACTGAAGCAGTGCTCATTCATTGATTAAGACTTAATAAAATGACTCATCATTCCAGCTTCTAGTTTGCATCCTTTTACCTCCTCTATGTCCCAGACAAGTTGGTTGATTTACCATCTTCTACCTTTATCCACGTATTTGTGCAAGCTTCCTCTTTCTGTGACTGGGATAGACTACATTCCCTATCTCTGTTGATGAAATATTCTTTTTCTTCAAGTCTCAGATCAGATGCCACCTCCTTCCCTGATTTCCTCTCCCCCAGGTAAAGACTCCTCCTTCCTCCAACTTCTGGTGCTTCTCTGCCCTCTCCTGTGAACTTAAGCATATTCTAAATTAAAAGCTACCTGTGTGCATGTCTCTGCCCCAAAACTAGACTACAGGCTCCTTGAAGTCGGAGCCACCGAAAGTTGAGGCCTCAGCAGAAAGCATTCCATGTAGCAGACATTGAATAATGCTGAATTGAGTTGAACGAAATTGAATTGAATTGTATGTCACTCCCACCTCCAACATTTTAAAACTTTAATTTATAATGTCATTGACAAAGAAGCGCCCCAGCAAGAATCCTGGGTGCTGAGGAGGGGAGCAATTCCATTCAATTAACATATATTAATTACTTGTTCTGTGCCAACACAGCCAGGAAAGGCAGGCCCGTAGGAAGAAAGTTGGGGATGGAAGAGAGTTTTTAGCAGGGTTTTTTTTTAAGCAATGAGATTAAAAGATCAGATTACAAACTTCACAGTTTTTTTCTGAAACTTCCTTTGACACAATCAAGACTTTTTTTTTTTTGGCTAGGCAATGGGGTTAAGTGACTTGCCCAGGGTCACACAGCTAGTCTCAAGGCCAGATTTGAACTTAGGTCCTCCTGACTCCAGGGCCAGTGCTCTATCCAATGTGCCACCTAGCTGCCCCACAATTAAGACATCTTGGAGGATGCCCTACAGCATTAAATCGTCCTTTTGATTACTCTAGCCATCAATGATTGCAATAATAATAACTGATATTTATTTAATGCTTTAAGGCCTACAAAGTGCTTTCTTTACATCATCTCATTTGAATCTTGCAATAGCCTTCTGGAGGAAGTGCAACAGGTACTATTCCCCCCATTTTACAGACAAGAAAGCTGAAACTCAGAAAGATTACATGATGTATCCATGATAATTCAGCTTTCAAACCCAAGTCTTCTTAATTCCTCATCTCGTACTGTTTCCACTATATTTCACTGAAGTCAAGTCTTTGCCATTCCACCTCCATAAGATCTCTCTTCTATTCTTCCTCTTTCTTCAAACAACCACCACCCTGAGTAAGGTCTTCACTACCCACTACCCTCATCACAGCCCTCTAGTAAATTCATCTCCTCAATTTGTTCCCCTTCCAAATTCCCTTCTTTCAGACTGCTCCCTGATTAAACTACTTTATGCAGAGATCTGTGCCATGTCTCTCTGTTCTAAAATCTGTGTCTCCATATTGCCTTACAATCAAGTTCAACTTTCCTTTGCCTGTCATTCAAACCCTCCAAATTATAAACCCACTCTACCTTCCTAAATTTATTTCAGATATCTTTTTGTACCCTACCCCTGCCCTAACCCCTTCACTATAAACAAACTATTCTCTGTTCTCCCTAAACATGCCCTAAGTGTACACACACACACACACACACACACACACACACACACACACCCCATCTTTGTTCACACTGGTTCCTTTACCTGGAATGTCCATCCCTTTCCCCTTTGGATGTAGAATTCCTATCTATCCTTAATTTAAAGCCTAATTATTGAAATAAACTCTCATTTATATCATGTTTTATTTAGGATATATAAAGCACTTCCCCTACAACTATCCTGTGCAAGCATTGATAGTTTATTATCCCCATTTTACAAATGAGGAAACTGAGGCCTAGTGAGTGAAAGGGACTCACTCATAAAAATACAGCCAATGAATGTCAGAGATGTTAGTGAAATCCAGGCCCCCCAAATCCAAACCTAGCACTATTCTCTCTACCTTTTTGATCCTAGCTCCACTGATAATAAAATCTGGGCAAAAGCAACATGGATATAGCTAGTTTCAGTTTATCTACAACAGTAACCAGCCTTTCCTCTCAAGTGTCCAAACAAAGCTACCCCTAAACATGGGTAATGACACCATTACCATCTTTGTTTGCCAAGGTCTTCATAAACCTTTCCCCGTTTTCATCATTAAGAATGTTTCCCCACTCAGAATACATATGGCGCTTTGTTTTGTATCTCTGTAGAAGACTTACCAGGTGATATTGTATAGTACAGTTGTCTGTGATTGTACTGACATTAAATCATAAGCTTCCTGAGGGCAGGCATTATCTTGCCTAAACTAGATACCAATACTTAGTACTCTGCTGTCTGAACAAAATATAAACCCTTGTTGAACTAAGTAATTAAGAAGTATTTATTGAGCACCAACCATGTGACTGGCACATAGCTTAGGAACACTAAGACAAAAAAAAAAAAATTCCTGACCTCCAGGAGTTTACATCTAGCCTGGGAGCTAATACATTTACATATAAATAAATATGTTATGTATGTATACATACATATGGTATATGTATATATAGAAAAGATTTACAAGATAATTTTGGTGGGGTCAGCTAGGTGGCACAGTGGATAGAGGGCTGGGCCTAAAGTCAGGAAGACTCATCTTCCTGAGTTCAAATGTGACCTCAGCTGTGTGACCGTAGGCAAGTCACTTAACCTTGTACACCTCAGTTTCCTCATCTGTAAAATGAGCTGAAGAAGGAAATGGCAAATCTCTCCAGTGTCTTTGCCAAGAAAACCCCAAAGGGGGTCACAAAAAGTAGGATGCAATGAAAACAACTGAAGAACAACAATTTTGGTAAGAAGGCACCAGCAACAAGGGAGATCTGGAAAGAGTTTATAGGAGATAATACTAGAGATTCAAATGACTGACTGAATGAATGAATGAATTAAATGAAACATAGTGTTTCACCTGTTTGCTGTGCCATATGATATAAAACCCAAGAAAGTCCCACATAAGATATGAGAGTAACACAAAAAAATTCACATTAATTCTTCCACTGTATGCAACAATACATGACAGGCAACCCTGCAGTTTCACCTTCAAAACAAATAAACAAACAGCCTCTTGAGCCGTGTAAGTCCAAATACATTGCTACACAGTTATCATATCCCTGTGATTTGGCATTCTCCTGCACAGTCCGGTTCCTGCCATTGGTTGCTGAAATTCCAGTCACATCCTGGCAATTTTGCTATCACTCTTACTGTAAAGTCACCTTGTAGGTTTCCCATACAAACCTATGATTATTTTTCAACTTTATTGCTAAGCTGATTTGTTTTCCATTTGTTTATTGATGAATTTCTCAGCTAACCAGAAGCATTTGCTCAGTGGCAATGAATAAGACCCTACAATATTTACAAGACAAACCTTAGGAGCCTGCAGTAGTAAAATACACAACTGATGGCAGCCTCACTCCCATAACTTATGCAGGAGCTAACATGGGGTTCTGCCACTTATCAACTCATCCCCCACCCCCCAAGGAAGACAGGTTCACAGCAAAGCCATAGGGAATACGGAACAATGTATCTGTGTCCATTCTTTTCTCCTGCCAAAGCACTGGGAGTGAAAAACACCAAACATTAGCTTCTGAGCAACAATCTTTTATGCTAATATGTCCCTTGCTTTCTTCCCCTGCCATAGGGAGTATGTTGAGCTCAGGGAACAAGCTGCAGTTTTTCTGAGTCTTGGCAAGGTTTTCAGTTTCACCTCATCTGCTGAACAGGTAGTATGTGCACAGGAAGTCCAGTAAGCGTCTTGGAGATTTCTGACTTCTGATGGAGGCAATGGTTTTGCCGGCTTTCACCCGCGCTGTCATGTTTTGAGCTGAGGCTGATATGGCTCAATTCAATTTCATCCATCAATAAGAGAATGTGTGTGCTAGCTTCAGACAGCATCTTTAATGTCACATTCTTTTCTCAACTGAAATTCCATTTGGATCACTTGAAAGAAAAGAGAAACCCTGTATAGTAAGTAATATTGGCTCCCATACCAGCCAGATTTCTGTTTCAGAAAATATGTCATTCACCAACATTAGAAAATATTCTTCCTGAAACTGCCTAAGGATTAAAGATAATTTTAATGCAATCGCTATCCCACTTTCCTATGTTCTATTTTTGGTGGAAGAAAGAAAGCATGCTACTCAATCAACTATGTCACATGGGCAGTCTCTCAGGACTGCAAAATTCCTAGGAGAAGAAATTTGGACTGTCCCTTGTCTGAAGACATGTGTTGGCTTTCTCTGAGAGGCACAAACAAAGGGAGGGAAGGAAGCCTGGGAAGTGACTGCCCTCAAGGAAAGGATGAAGACCAAGGGAATTATACTGATAGACAAGGTAAGTCGATGAACAAAATGGACACCGGAGCACAGAACTCAGGGCCTCATGATTGGGCAGGATGAGAAAAAGTTCTAAGTAATTAAGGGGCAATTAGACAAAGTTTAATGAAGCCCTGTTAGTTTCTGAGGCTCATGATTGAGCAAGGTCAATGTGATTAAGTCTGTTCCATTATTTATAAGTTTGTCTATAATTACTGTGAATCCCCCACATTTTGTATGTTGTAATGGAACTCAAGGATCTGTTATTTTAGCACCTTATGATGCATGTGTCTGTTTTCAAAAAGATGTAAGTCACGGAACCAAAAATACATACAGCATGCTGTGACATTAATCAAGAGAGCTATACAATATTTTTCTTGGAGTATAAAATGCAGAATTTCAAGAACTCTTGGGATAATGAGGACCAATATTAATTTTCTTCTCTTCTCATTGCTGATAAAAAAAAAAAAACAATAAGCCTTTATGAATATTTGTCTTAGACTGAAGGTTTGAACTTTTTGTGGATTTCTCTATTAGAGGCCACTCCTAATTAAATTCATAAATCCTGTGACTGGTGTCAATGTGGGTAATTAAATGAGTCGATTGTTAAATCAGCTGGAGCAGGAAATGTAGATAAATGTGGGAATGAACAATAAGGAGATGCTTTATTTTAAATTTGCATGACTAACATTTCCGTACTGGTGTGGGAGTTGGCTTCTAGCATCTGCTTCAGACACATGAAAATTCAATTAAACTATCAGCTATGAATTACCGTAAAGCAAAATATCAACATCAGGAACCATAACCTAATTATTTTATGAATTTTAAACTGGAAAGAAAGGTCACATTTCAGGTTATTACCACTGGCTGATTTTTAGAAAGCCAGAAATTGGAGAGGAAATACTACAAAAAATAAGATTTTGTCTGAAAAAAAAATAGGCAATAGGAAAAGTCTTCTTCTATTTATTCCTTCCTCTTGGCAGATTCTCCTAAAACACAATTTGCTGCTACTCAGGAAAAAAAAAATACCATCCTAGATGCAGTCTGTCATTTCTTGAGAGAGGTACTTACTTTTATGAAATAAGCCCAATAGGATTTCACTTCCCAGGGACCGACACATCATTTTTTCCCTTCTCAGATCATAATTTTACTTTCTCATATGTTCATTTCTTGTCTGGTCGGTGGTAGCTCTTGATCCCCTAATACTTTGTCCTTTAGTGATCCATTTCTAGAATTGGTTCTTCTGTGGCATGGAAGGGGAAAATAGCGAGTGAGTTGCCCAGGGGTTATTTAAAAGGACATGATGAGCTTTCACTACCATATCTAGATAGCCACAGCCTAAGCAGGGGGGGAAAAAAAACAGGAGCTAGCATACTGGACAGAAAGCTGACATTAGAAAAAATGTTGGTGCTCAGTCATTTCCGACTCTTCACGATCCCACTTAGGGTTTTCTTGGCAAAGATATTGGAGTGGTTTGCCATGTCCTTCTCCATGAGGAAACTGAGGCAAGCATGATTAAGTGACTTGCCGAGGATCACACAGCTAGTAAGTGTCTAAGGCCTGGGATTTGAACTCAGGAACGTGAGTCTTCCTGACTTCAGGCCCAGCACTCTAGCCAGTACGCCACCTAGCTGCCTATTAGAAAAAATATCTATGTTCAAGTCTTGCCTAACATATATCACCTGTGTGCATATGGGCAAGTTGCTTAAATACACAATGCCTGGTGCAGCTACCTAAAACTATTAAGTTACAAAGGGATTATCGATCTGTATCACCAGACAGTTCCCAGATTATACATTCCCCTCTCTGATAAAAAGTCAGGACTTAAGTGTTCATCTCTGGCAAAACACAAACTTAGACTGTATTGTACATTTCACCAACCATTTAATATTTTTTTTCCTTGAATAACCCTCCCACTATACTCAGATCCAAGTAGACTTTTAATAGAGAACTGGGTCGTTAAATATGCATGCTCCTATCAGAGGAGTGTGAAAAATCTGGGATTATAAGGATAACAAGATTAATACACTTATCTTTGTCTGTGTTGCTTCTTTCCCAGTAGAATGTAAGCTCCTGGAAGCAGGGCCTTTTGTCTGCATTCTTAGTACCTCACCAAGTACTAGCTACAAAACAGGTTCTTAATAAATGCTTCTTAAATAAATGAAGGAGTAACCAAACAATAAATCAGCAAATGTTGACTGAGAAGAAAGTATATATGAGCTCTGTGCCGTGGGTTTTGTTGGTATTTGTTTTTGTTCAGTCATTTTTCAGTCACGTCTGACTCTTCATGACCCCATTTGGGGTTTTCTTGTCAAAGACACTGGCGTGGTTTGCCACTTCCTTCTCCAGGTCATTTGACAGATAAAGAAACTGAGGCAAACAAGGTTAAGTGACTTGTCCAGGGTCATACACCCAGTAAGTATCTGAGGCTGGATTTTAATTCAGTCTTCCTGACTCCAGGTCCAGCACTCTATCCACTGTGCCACCTAGCTGCTATGGGAGATCCTTGAACCCAAAGATATTACAGTCTTATTGCTTACTGATCTAGAACTGCGAGAGTCTTAGAAGCCATTTTGTCCAGTCCCCTTATTATATACACGAGGAAATTCAGGCCCATGGAAGTCAAAGGGATTTGTCCAGGGTCATAGAGACAGAAAGCAGCAGAGGAGAGATCATGAAGCCAGGACTTCTCACTTCAGAGGTAGTGCTCTTTCCACTATGCCATGCCCCATCTACTTGGTGGTAATGATGATGATGATGATGATGATGATCATGGTAGTCATGATAATGATGATAGCTGATATTCCTAGAGCATTTTCATGTTTGCAAAGTACTTTACAGAAATTAACTCGATGGCTAGAGCATGGGGCTGGACTGAGGAAGACAGGCTCTGGATTGAGGAGTGACAGCTAATAAGGGTCATGTAACCTTTCCGTACCTCGGTTTCCTCATCTGCAAAATGAGAGTTGGACTTTATAGACACTGAGGTCCCCTCCATCTCCAACTCCATGTTCCTGAGACCTCATTTAAACCTCACAACAATCCTGTGCAGTAGGTACTATAGGTATTTTATAGCCATTAAAGATGGAGACACCATGGTCATAAATGAGAAGGAAGATTTGAACCCAGGTTATGCTTGCTCCATGCACCCTATCCACCATATCACTCTGCCTCTCTGGGATGCCGAGACTAAGGCTCATAAGGCACTTAAATAACCATGCAAGGCAAAGATTTCTAAGTGCTAGAAGCCTGAGAGTAATGATCACAATAAAAAGGTTCTCAAATCAGAGCCATAGAGAAGAGTTAAAGAGATTTAAGATGATTTTGCGTGGAGAAGAGATGGCCATGGGGTGCCTCCAAAAGCTGCAAGTACATAAAGGTATAATGAAGAGTAATAGAAATAATGATAATAGCTTGCATTTACTTAGCATTTTAAGGTTTGCCAAGAACCTTCCTCCAAATGACCCTGGGTGGAGGCAGAAAAGCATGTATTATTTAGAGTTGAAAGGGACCTTGAGCCAACCCAACCCCTTCATGACAGAGATGAGGAAGTGGTAATTTATGGCTTACCTGCAGAATAAATAAATGGTCTTTTACTCCACCAGGAGAGAGGTAAGTTAGACTGATGGCAAAATTTTCTAGCTCTGAAGGGTGCTAAACTATCTAACAAGTATTTTGGGGAAGCTGGGAAGCCTTCACCTCTATGAAAATATTCAAGCACCAAAGTAGGCAAAAGTCTTAAAAAGGATACAAAATTAAGTGGGGTTGCTGGAAATGGGCCTCATGCATTGGAACCCTAAATTTTAATAATATACACGTGGTAGATAGCATAGTGCACAGAGTTCTGGGCCTGGAGTCAAAAAAACCTGAGTTCAAATTTGGGCTTAGATACTTACTGGCTTTGTGATCTTGGCCAAGTCCTTTAACCTCAATTTGCCTTGGTTTCCCCATCTGTAAAATGGGGATGGATAATAGCACTCATCTCTCAGGGTTGTTACGAAGATCAGATGAGATAATACATGTACACATGTCTTAGCACAGTGCCTGGCACTCAGTAGGTGCTATATAATGCTAGCTATGATGATAATAACATATGCCAAAAGTACGTTCACAGGCCATTCTTTTCTTAATGCTTATTGAACCAGCACCAAATCAGCAGTAGTCTGTTTTCTCACAATTAAGATCATTCTAAGATAGAGGAACAGAGAGGGCCCAAGGACTCTCTGCATGCAGAGACCAAGATTGTTGTGAGAATCAAATGATATAACATATGGAAAGTGCTTTTGCAAAACTTGAAGTGTTATATAAATGCTAGCTGTTGTCATTACTTTGGCAGCTGCATGGCACTGTGGACAGAGTGTCAGGCTTGGAGTCAGAAAGACTGATCTTCCTCAGCTCAAAACTGGCCTCGGATGACCTGGGGTAGGTCACTTAATCCTGTCTGCCTCCATTTCCTCATCTGCCAAATGAGCTGGAGAAGGAAATAGCAAACCACTCCAGTATCTTTGCCAAGAAAACTCCAAATGGGATCAGGTTTGCTCAGTCACAGAGCTAATAGGAGGCAAAGTCAAGATTTGACCCCAATTCTTCTGACTCCATCACCCAATTTTCTCCCCATTGGAGTCTGCCTCCTCCCTGGGAGAAGTGAACCTCCATAGAACCAAACTTTATGATGAACTAAAGGAGAGATGAGGAAGCTGGAGGCAGTGACACCAACCAGGAGACTATTGCAAGGATCCAGGGATGAATTCCTAAATTGATCCCAGCCCTTTGCAAAATAAGACTTTTTTGGATTCTTTGGATTATGGAACACATCAATAATTATCAGATCTGCTTTAAAAAAAAATAAGCACAATATAGAGCTCTGTTGTCCTTGGCTTTGTAGCCCACACTATGCTTGGCCACAGGAAGTAAAGAGAAGTCCAGGTACCAAAGTGGCTGAGGAGACAACAAAGTGGAGTGATTACAGTCCAATCACATTCCATAGGAGTCACCTGCCTTCTACCTCCATTAGTACACAGGAACAGAAGGCCCTCCCTTCTCATAAAAGTGGTTGATGTTTTCTTTGGCATAGTTACAATGGCCCACTTAAAGCTCAGTCCACTTAAGTCCAATGCCTCTAAGTGGGAGTCCAGATTCTCTCAGCAACCTTTAGAATCCACATGTTTTCTTATGGCTACTCATCTGTCCTGCACAATTAAATGTTTTTGGTTGCTAAGAGATTTATTTGTTAAATGCAAAATGATTCTGATTCTATGGATAATAAAAACCTTCTGAGTAACTTGGAGAGATTAGACAGAGGCCTATTCAGTCTTATATCAAGCAGGCTGCTTGAGTCTATGTATTTACTTTCACACCTGGGATGAGGCCATCTTGACCCTCGCAAACCAAACAGACCTGTTTCACTCATGAAGGAACTCCTCCTTGGACTAGACTTGCAATGAGTTCATTCTCCTTCTCATCAGAAATTCTGAGCCTCCATAGAGGATCAAGCTCCCCCTCGAAAGAAGTCATCTGAAACAAACATCTTTAGGCTTCTTCCTCTGCAGACACTAAACATTCTGAAATTAATTTTTTGTTTAATCGCTGCTTTTTTTTTCTAATTATCTTTCTCCACACATGCTAATAGGCTCACAGCTAGCACTTTTCTTTAAGAAAGATGATTAAAAGGTGGCGTTTTCCCCCCGAAGAGTCTAATATGATTGATTTGGCATCTAAAGTAGCTAATAATACAATATAGACTATGGGGGGCACTGTCCCAAGCAACAGCCTTAAGGGACTTCAGATGATTAGCATGAGTAGTCCTTGTAAACACTGAACAACGAAAAGATCTCCTTCTTTGTACTGACATCACATGTTCCCAATCAGGTACATAGTCATCTAAGTTCAATCAGGCTCACTGAAATTTCTCTTCATTTTTTTTGGCCCCTTTTCCTTTTCTTCTTCGCTGCCCTGCTCTCTAATAAATGTATACACACACATATACATGTTATTGCTCTTCAGTCATTTGCATCATGTCTGTGACCCCATTTGGAGTTTTCTTGGTAAAAATACTAGAGTGGTTTGCCCTTTCCTTCTTCAGATCATTTTATAGTTGAAAAACTAAGGCAAACAGGGTTAAGTGACTTGCCTGGGGCCACACAGCTAATAAGCATCTGAGGCCAGGTCTGAACTCAGGAAGACAAATCTTCCTGACTTCAGGCCCAGCACTCTGTCCACCAACCCACCTAGGTGCCCCACATATATATATACTAATATAATGTTTATGTACACATAGGCAGGTAGATAGACGATAGATAGAGACAATAGATACATAGATATGGATTGCCAATTATTTGTCTATAATGAGCGCACTATGCGACTTCTATATATATGCACAACACTGAAGAGTACATGCTGACACCTGAATGTCTCCATAGAAACAAAGGAATTAAATGGCTCAATCATATGTTTTGAAAGGAAAAATAGTCTCAACACAGGTGATTTTAAGTTCAAACAAATGTATTCTTTGCACATATAGGGAGAAAATAATAGCACCAAAGAAGCTGAGAGCTAGAAGGTGTTAGAGTTTGAAAACTAGCCTTAAACAGCAGTTTAAAAAGTATTCATCAGAGGCAGCTAGAGTCCTGGGTCTGGAGTCAAGAAGACCTGAGTTCAAATCTGGTCTAAGATGCTTGTTGTTTTGTCCTTCATTTTGGGTTTTTTAAATTTATTTTAAACTTAAACACACAATAAGAAAAGAAAAAGAAATCTATTATAAACTTAAATGCAAAATAAGAAAAGAAAAAAAAGCATTGCCACATGCACAGCAGAACTTAAGAGAGGATTCAAAATATGCAGCAATAAATGTCCATTTCAGGAGAACCTGCATAATAAATCCTTCGCATTGAGTTCAGAGCTCTCCATCTTTTCTTTGTTTCCTTGTAAGTTTTCTTTTCTTCTCTGCTGGGCACTTTTTATTTTGTTCTTTCTTCCCCCTTTTGTCCTTTGTTTTTGAAGAAGACCAATGACGTCATGGGGTGAAGTCTTGACTTGCTCATGAATTATATTTCAGTGAGGCAGAGTTGCACAAAGTCCTCAGCCTCACTCTCTCTTCTAGAGGCATTAAAGTCCAGTGTCAAGACAAAAGTCAGGATGACTGGTCATGGCCTCGTCATCAATGTCTGACCAAGCTCTAAGCACTCCACAGTGCCTGCGTCAGCTGCCTTCGTGGCCATTAGAACAAATTCTCCTCATCTGCCCATTCCACCGATGGAAGTCTTCACATGCCTGGGGCAGACATCTCTCAAACTCACCAGGCTTACCCTCAACCTGGTTTAGCTTGCTTGAGACAATTTACCAGAATGTGGCTGCTGCATGTGTTATAGCTTCTTGTAGCCACAGGTGACAGTTGAGTGCCCTGAAAGGGGCTCGCAGCCCTCACACCAGAGGTGCTAGTCTTCCCTGAACACCTTATAAAATCATCTAAGATACTTACTATCTGTATGATCCTGGGCAAGTCATTTAATCTCTATCTGCCCCAGATTCCTCAACTGTAAAATGGGGATAATAATAGCACCGCCTCGCAGGGTTGTCGTGACGAGCAAAGGAGACAATACCTGTAAAGCACTTAGCGCAGTGCTTGGCACATAGTAATTTATAAATGTTTATTCTCTTCCCTTTAAATAGAACGTTGGACTGGTTGCCTGTTTAAAGTGGTGAGTCTACACTTTGATGAAATAACAACAAGGTCCACAGTACACATCGTCAGAAATAGTCGACAAATTATGAATTATTATTAAGCACCTACTGCAGCTGGGTGGTGCAGTGGATAGATCACCAGACCTAGAGTCAGGAGCACCTGAGTACAAATCTAGCCTCGGATACTTAGCTATGTGACTTTGGGCATATCACTTAAGCTCTATTTGCCTCAGTTCCTCATCTATATAATGAGGACACACTGGAGAAGGAAATGGCAAACCGCTCCAGTTATCTTTGCCAAGAAACCCCAAGGACAAAGTCCATGGGGTCATATAGAGTCAGACAGGCCTAAATAACTGAACAACAATGATGACCTACTATGGGCAGCATGCCAGAATGGATGGAACATTACTTTTAGAGTTGAAAATTCTTAGTTCATAATTTCACCTTTGATACTTGCTGCGTGACTGCGGGAAAATTGTCTAATCTCTCCTAGCTTCAGTTTCCTCATGTGTAAAATGGAAATAATAATACTCACAGTCTGCACTCCTACAGGCTGTTGTGAAGCTAAAACAAGATACTATACATAAGGTGATTTGCACCTTTTAAACACTGCATAAGCATCAGTTATTACTATTATTGTTATTACTATTACATTGTAATAGATGCTCAGGAAAGCAAAAATGAGAGAGGGGGGGGGGAGAGAGAGAGAGAGAGAGAGAGAGAGAGAGAGAGAGAGAGAGAGAGAGAGAGAGAGAGAGAGAGAGAGAGAGAGAGAGAGAGAAGAGATTTAGGACTTTGGAGTTGGAAAGTCCTAGGGAATTTGAGCCCCAAAGCTGCTTAACAGCTATTGAGCTATTGATGATGAGTGGTCCTTATATGGATAATGACCAGGTTTAGTCTAGCTTTCAGAGATCAAAACTGGGAGATACACAGAAAGCTCACCCAAAACTGAAGTGAATTCACCCACGCATAGCCCAGCCCAGGGGTCAGGTAGTTCAATCTGAGCACATTTGTTGACTGGGAGGATCCTGCTAGAAGGAGCTTTGAGTCTAGGGCAAAAACATCTCCAATTAGAAATAAAAAGACTTTCTCACCAAGACTCTGAAAAGGAACAAAGAGATCAATCTGGGAGGACTTTTGTCAGTCCTACTCTGAAGTTCTATAAAAATCCTCTGACTTTGAACTAAAATAAAAAGCACAGCAAGATTCCACTCTTCTCATAAGGAAGATCAGTTTAGCGCTATGCCAAGGACTTCAACTGAGGTGAGAAGCAGAAAGTATAGAAAAGCATCTGGTTAAGAATGTGTGTCCAAGGGGGCAGCTAGGTGGCGCAGTGGATAGAGCACCAGCCCTGGACTCAGGAGGACCTCAGTTCAAATGCGACCTCAGACACATAACACTTACGAGCTGTGTGACCTCGGGCAAGTCACTTGACCCCATTGCCTAGCAAAAAAAAAAAAAAAAGAATGTGCGTCCAACAGAAACTATGCATCTGGCAGAGAAGGGTCCAGCAGAAGCAACTTGTCCCCTGGGGCAGCATCCAATGGAAGTCTTCCTCCACCATTGGAGGTGTGAGTGTATGTCATACATGTGTCCCCCCTGGCCACACTTGCTCCCAATGTATGTGCCCCTTTTTGAGTGCACCCTGGTCATGATGTTTCTGTCATGCTGTCCCACATGCGTTTCCAGGCTACACATGTTGACATTGTATGTGCCCTTCCACATGTATGCTCTAGCCATATATGTCCCCATGTGTGTGCCTCCACTTGTGTGCCCCATGTGTGTTTCAACAGATGGCACATGCAGTTGTAGAAGAGCATGCCCCCAGGTGCAAGGGGAAAATGTTTTGTTGCTACTTTTCTTACTATGCCACTTCATTAACACTTCTGTTTTTAATTAATTGTGTGCTCTGGTTGACTATTAAAGATGAATGTGTTGTTGGGGACCCATGAGCTATGGTTTTGAGAGTCTACAGAACCACAGAGTGCCTTGAAACTGAAGTAGTCTTCTCTGCAACAATTGCCTTGCAAGTTAGAGGTGCCCTTAGGTGCTACAAAAGTGAAAGTTCTCCTCTATAACCTTATTTATGGTATCAATTTGCTTAGTAAATTATTTTGTTATATAGTTTGTGCAAAGAAACTAACCCACATGTCAATAAAAATTAATTTTTACTTATTCCTACTATGAATCAATAAGTTGTTCACTATGAGCAAAAATACACATAAAAATTATAGGTCAATATGGGCCTTTCCAAAAGGATTCTTCACAAGACAATGGGATTCTCCACAAGTGACCTTTATGGAATAACCAGCTTCCCAAAGCACTTAAAATACAACTCAATGTAAAGATTTGACCCACGTTTTCAGAATCACACTTCTTGCTTAAAATGAGGTATACTTTGCGAATTTGATCCAGCCGCCTTAACCTATATGGTAAACTTTAGACCACTGTCAACATTATTTTTTATTATACAGTTAACATTTTAAATTATTTGCACAGTGAAACAAAAATGAGTGGTTAAAACAAATCCCTTGGTATTTTCTCTTCTTGTTTCCTCACAATTCAAAGGGCCAGGGTTCATTTAGTCTTGTAGCTGGGCTCAACATAGTGAAGTCCAAGTACAATCTTCATGGTGGTCTTAGCCTCCTCCAATGACCAATGTTATTGGGCAGCCATAGCTGCTCCTCTACTTATCTTAACATTTTTCTTCAAACAGGAAGAGTGTATAACGTCATACAGTACCTTATATGGTGCCATTTTGTGGGAATGGGGCTTGCCACGCTTCTCACAGTAAATCCTCCTTATTTGAGAGAATATTCACCATTGTTAGAGCCTTTTGATTTTCTGTGACGGTGTTTGGTTTTGTTTGGTTTTTTTTTCCCCTGAAAAGATACGGTCATTACAAACAACCTCTTCTCTCCAGCTGTCTTGCTCCCTCAACAAAACAAAAAAGCTCTTCCTACCTTAAAAGTGGCTTGCTTTTCACCAAAAGATTCTATCTTATAATTTGCCCCTGTTCCTTTCAGTTCTTGCTATAATCAGTTTTTATCTCCACTTTTGTCTTATCTTTTACAGAGACACCTGCAATTTCACAGCTGCCTCTGAGAAAGTGGGGGAAAATTAACACATTTTATTTGGATGTTACTGATAATGACACCAACTGAATCCATGCTAAGGTGTTAATCTTCCCTTCACTCCTTTTTAATCAGCATCATCATTCATCTATGTCACCAAAGGTGCAAGCTCCACCTTGGAGAGCAAATTTAGTCTGTGGACTTGATAAAAGAACTTTATAACTCACATTTCTGCTTCCACATATTTTATTCATGATTTTGATGCTTCTAGTCATTATTTCAATAACCTTCCATTCAAGGCAGCAAGCTAATGTATATAATAAATTTGTCTGCTAATGGCTGCTCAACAATTAATTGTCATGGCCAAAGGCATCATCAGCCAAACAGTCTTCAGCTTTTTGAGGATGGGAGAAGCAGTTGTATAGACAGAATAGTTCAAAATCACTTAAAATCTTGGAGAGAAGCAGGTAACCAAATTGCATTTCTAAGTTATGAATTATAAATATCTGAATTGGGCTCAGTGTAGACATGAGAATTCAGGTGCTGAAATAGAACAGATGACAGTATAGTTTAGTAGCTAGAGAAGCAGTCTCAGAAACAAGACCTGGGCTCAAGTATTGCTTTTGACAAATACTGGTCACTACATCTCAGTGCCCTAGCAACTCTTTAAGACTAGAACTTGCATAGAAGCTATGTGCCTGCATTGATAGATAGGAGTTTCCTCATGTATTCTCTATACCAAAAAAAAAACTGTAAGCCCAGTCTGTGTTGATAACAGGAGGATTTGAAGAAATGTGAACTCTGATAACTGAAGCTTTCCCATATATAAGAATTCCACGATTTGGATAAGATATGCATGGCTTGCTTATCTAATGTTCAGATGGCATGAAGTTCAGAGGAATACCTAATATGTTGGAATGATGCACCAGTACCAAATAACCCTCCTCTTCTACCCTCTATGACAGGCTGGAGCAACAGGTCAAATGTAGATGGAATTTAATGAAAATCAATGTACAGCCCTGTATTTGAGATGAAATATTTAATTGCACAAATATAGGATGGACAGGGGGAATGGTTGGTTGGCAGTCAATAAAAAAAAATGCCAGGAGATGCAGTGACCTGCAATCTCAATGCAAGTCATCCATGCAATGTAACAGTCAAAGTTTGATGTGGTCTTGGGCTATATTAATTGAAATATAGTATCTAGAACAAAAGGAGGTGATATTGTCAATTTCTTCTCTCCTGGTGAGCTCACAGTAGAATACTATGTTCAAATCTCAGTGCCATATTTTAGTGTAACAGGGAACTAACCAATGAGCCCAGTCCTTATGAGCATGCCCAGAGTACTCAGTTAAATATTGAGTAGACTTTGGAGCATGTGCAGTTATTCCATAAGTGGTTCCTGTATACTAACCATGTGGTGAAAAGAAACCTTTTTCATTGACCACTGAGCTAGAACCAGGGTATATTTAAAAGGAAATTGGCTCTTGGTTGGGTTTTGCCTAGCTGATATTTAAATGAGAAATAATGTTATAAGGAAAAAGGCTTCAGGTCCTCCTACTTCCAAAGCCAGCATGTGGCCAATGAATACAAGGCTCTGATCTTTGTCTTTGTGTTTTTTTTCTTTCCTTTTTTAGGTAGAAGGGATTAGAGATATCTATGACCTTTTGAGCTTTGAAAGTCTAGAAAACCAAGCCAACAGAGTGTAGGAGCTAGAGCCTAAAATAGAAGTTGCCATATATCAGATGGTAAGAAGCAAGGTCTCCAGTAATTTGTTTGACCTAGCCTACCAGCAGCAGAGATTCGGATTCATCCATACATTAACTGTACTGCATTTGGAATTAAGTAAATATGATGTATAAACTGTGTTGAATCTGAGTCTACTTATCTCAGAGCCTGAGACAGTATAGGGAAGGTGGCTCCCAGGTGCTAGGAGGAAAGTTTGTCTACTCTTGCTATATCCTCAAAGTAAATATTCCTTTGTAGAAGCTAACTGATGTCATTTGGTTAAAATAAAGCTGGGGTACTAGTCATTGGCAGTTAAAAATATGATGAAAACACTAGAATGACAGCTTGAATTAATATCTTTAGAGAAAGATATCGCATCCTTTCAGAGGCACACCTAGAGCTCCAATTGGAAAATGTAATTAGCCTCTTTCCGGGAGAATAAGTGTAGAGAATATCACTATATTAGAAAGGAATTTGCAAGCCTTATTGCTTCCATGTGACCAGCTAAGAAAGTGAGCAGGCTAGAAGCCATATTATATGAAGATACATAAGCACTGGAGATGTGTAACCAAAATAAAACTTAATGAGGAAGAGAAAAACATGATCTCTGTCTTCAAATATATGAAGATTTGTCATATGGAAGGCTGAAACTCGATCTGCTTAGCTCCAGTGATCAGATACTACTGAGTGGAATTTTTATGAGGGAAAATTTGACTTAATTTGGAAGAATTTCCCAACAATTATAATTCTTCAAAATTGGAAAACGTTGCCTGAATAGTTAATGAATTCCTGAAACTTGAGGGTCACTGGCACAGACTATTTAGGGATATTGTAAAGGATTCATTCATTAGAGAAGGAATTGAATTAGATGACATGTGAGGTCCCTTCTATCTCTAGGATTCTATGACCCTATGAAAATAGGGATGAAAAAAATTAGTTCTGTTGCTTTAGATTAATTTGTATTATGCAAAATTGTACAGGAAATCATATACATATATGTCAGATATGTGTACATATGAATATATTCGTACAACCAATTGGCACCATTGGTATAATCTTTAATAGATGTCTGCACAGTATCTATTATAAACTCAAGTGAGCTAGTATAATGATCACTAGCATGAGACTACTCTGTCATCTTTATTAGCTCTGTTCCTAATGGGTTATGTAAGAAAGTGAACTGGAATAGTTGGCCACTCACTGCATGTAATCCTGCCTCACTGTGTTTCCATTCCTGAATTCTATGTCAGGACACATCAGAAGTCATTTCCCCACTCAGATTCTTTAGCCATTGCTCAGATTTTTAAGATCTAGTCTGCTTGTATTAGCGATACAAATGCTTAGATTCCTTAAGAGTCTGCCCAATAGGACAGATGTTCTAATAAACCTTGTTTTTGCCTGAAAGATGGCTTGGGTCTAGTTAATTCAGGCAGGACCAGCATGTTGCGATTTTAGGGTCTCAGGACCCCTAACCTCTAAACCTCAAAATTTTGGTGACCCGTATGGGGAAGCTGCCTAACCCCAAGTCCTCCAGCCAAGACTGGAAATTAGGTAAGCCTCCCCCCCTTCTTTCTTGCTCTGCAGTTGGGGTTGCTCTCTAAGCACCTAGGAAGGCTTAGAGGTGCTTTTCAGGCAGACAGTTACAAGGCTGTCTTGCACTCAGCCTGACACTCTCAGGCCCTCGGTCCACTGGTTCAGTTTGCGGCCATGGACCTGAGTGTACCTTCCACAGCATAGAGGACAAGGACATCTCCCTTTCAGGAAGTGTATGCCCAGTTCTGTCAAATCTCCCGGCACTAGGGGATTGGGAAAACTGCAGTTGCTTTTTGGTTCCCTAAGGCTTACTTACTCTCTTCCCTCTACATCTTTGAATCCTCCTTCATGAAGGATACAGGGAAAAGTTAGAACAGCTAAAAACATCTTGGCATATTCTGGAAGTTTTGTGATCGATCATTAAAGAGTTTTGAAACACCTCCTTACAACCCTGGTCACTCTCTTCTCCCACTCCCTTCCCTTGAGTCAAGAGGGTAACTGTTAACCACTCTCATAGGAGAAGAAAGTATCACCCTTCTCCCACCACCTTAGAATTCGCCTTCGCCCATCTGGAAAAAGGAAGGAGGTGGGAGGGGCAGCAGCTACAGCATAGGGCCCCCTGGCAATGGCCGTGGGTCCTAGGGCAACCTTTACCTGGAAGCATCAACCAGGTTCAACACATCATGTTCAAGGTAAAGAAGCTGACCTCTGAACTTGGATAAGCACACTCTTTTAAAGTTGTAGTTTTAACTGTTAATGATGAGATGTTCATTCTCTGTATAAAGTAATTTGGATATGCACTTAACAAAACTAAAGTAACGTGATTGGTAATGAGTTTGTTTCAAGTTTCAAATTAGTTTAACTTTTTGTGTCAGTTATGTCAAGCAACTTTTCATAATTTGGTTATTGCTAAAATAATTTAGCTATTGCTGGTTATTGTTTTAATGTGTAAACTAGCCAAAAAGCTTGTTTGGGGTCTGATTTGCTGAGAATTTGCAAGTACATAGAAATAATCTCTAAGGATTGGCTTTTTACACCAGGACGAATTTAAGTTTGAGATGTAAGTCCTGGAAAAAGTTTTTCCTAAGCTGTGATTAGTGAAACTTGCTGTTTGAGGCCAAAATCTCATAGGATTTTATTTTGAGTTGTCTGATGGATCATAATCCATCAATAATCAATAATCCACCATCTGAGAGAAATGCCATAAGCTACTCAGAGAATATGATACCGGTGGGAAGTCAGCATTGGGAAAAGCTGAGAGGACAATTTGAGCCTCAGTCTAAGACGGGATCCTCCTGGCTCAGTTTCCCCATTATGTTCCTTTGTAAAGGAATGTTACCCACCTGGCTATTCCTGAGTCTGGCAATGAGGTGGATTTGACACTGCATGGTTGGAAAACTGAATTATCTGAATCCAAACAGAGCTAAGTATGTTTTATCCTATCATATCTGAGCCCTGTAGTCTTTTCTGTCAGATTTGTGTCTTCCAGACTACAGGCCATTCACCTACAGTTAGGAGCAAACAGTGGGTACCAGCCAATTTCCCCCCCATCGTTCCCTGGTTGCAGCCTGTGCTCAGTTCCAGTCAACCTCCTCTTTGGGACCCCCTCAAGGCAGGGACACTTCTATCCCTCTTGCCAGCAGGAAGCAGTTTCAGAAGGCAAGACCTTCACCCCTTACCCCAAAGGAACTTGGGTCCCATTTGTTTGAGGAGGGAATGATAAGGAAAAAAGGAAAAACCCTGGACTTTCTCACATGGCCAAATCCCTGGTGTTCACCTGAGGCTATAAGCCCATTAACTGGCCTTTCATTGGGGTGTGCCCAATATCCCATTTCTCTGTTACTGTTAACCTAGTCTAGCCCTCCATTGTCTTACCTCCAGATGGCCCTGGCCACTCTCCACCCTCATTCCTAGCTAGGCTTCGTTCTCCCTTGGCCAGGAGGTCCAGGTCCCAACTGTTTTGTTCACCCCAGCTTACTGGCTACTCCCATCCAGATCTTCTTTAGACCCCTGCTCCAGTCACCCCAAACTACTTGGCCACACCTAGATCCCTCCCATAGTTTTTCTGTATGTAAGGTCCATTTTGTCTCCATTAAGGTGCTCAGATTCTTATAATCTAGCCACTCCTCAGATTCTTAAAATCTGGCCGGCTTGCATTAGTGACACAAATGCTTAGATTCCTAAGAGTCTGCCCAATATGATGGATGATCTAATAAACCTTATCTTTGGCTGAAAAAAAAAAGTCATTTCCCTTTTCACTGTACTTAGTGGAAAGAATTAGCTGTCCCTGGCTTCCTCTCCCCTTTTATCCTCTTTACTGACAGTTATAGCTCCCAAACCTTCTACTGTTACCTGATACTTCTTCCCCTTCTGTTCCATTTGTAGACAGTCAATCAATAAATATGTATTAAATCCCTATGATATGCCAGGCACTATTATAAGTGCAGGGAAAATAAAGAAAGGTAAAAGATAATCCCTGCTCTCAAGGAACCTACAGTCTAATAGAGAAGACAACACCCAAACTATTTTGTACAAACAAATTAGATACAAATAACTTGGAAATAATGCAGAGAGGGAAGGTACTACAATTAAGAGAGATGTGGAAAGACTTCTTGCAGGAAGTGGGACTTCAGCTAAGACTTAAAGGAAGTTTGAGAAGTCAGGAGGTGAATATGAGGAGAAGGGAGAGCATTCTGGAGGAGAGCCAGTGGAAATGTCAGCATCCGGAGTTAGAGTATTTTGTTTGAGGAACAGCAAGGGGGTCAGTGTCTGATCACAGAATGCATGAGGGAGGGGTAACATTTAAGAACACTTCTAGAAAGGTGGAGGAGCAGGTTATGAAAAGATTTGAACTCCAAATAGGGGATTCTATATTTGATCCTGGAGGTGATAGGGAGTCACCAGAATTTGAGTAGGGGGTAGCAACATGGACAGACCTGTGCTTTAGGAAGATCACTTTGGCGGCTGAGTGAAGGATAGACTGGATTGGGAAGAATCTTGTGGCAGAGAGATCAACTATAAGTGTAGTGCAATAATCCAGACATAAGGTGATGAGGGTTTGCACCACGGTAGCAATGTCAGAAGAAAGACGGGGATGGAAGTCATATATGAGAAATGTTGGGAAGGTAAAATTAACAAGAATTGGTAATAGATTTAGAGAGGGGAGAGAGGAAGAAAGAGTGAGGAACCAAGGATGGCGCCTAGGTTGTGAGCCTAGGTGACTAGGAGAATGGTGGTTTTGGACATGGTGAGTCTAAGATATCTATGGTATATCCAATTTGAAATGTCCAGTAGACAGTTGGAGATATGAGATTGGAGGTCAGCTGAAATACAGAATCACCTGCATAGAAATCTTAATTGAATCCATGGGAGCTGATGAGATCAAGTGAAATAGTACAGAAGGAGAAGAGAAGAGGACCCCAACAGAGCCCCATGGTACACTCATGGTTAGTAGGCATGACCTTGGTGAAGATCCAGCAAAGGAGACTGAGGAGTGGAAGGGGAGTTAGGAGGAAAACCAGAAGAGATCAAATGTCCTGAAACCTAAAGAGAAGAAAGAATAAAAAGTGAGTGATCAACAGTGTCAAAAGCTATAGAGAGGTCAAAAAGGAGGATGATTGAGGAGGAAATGGAAATTACATTTAGTACTTAAGAGAGGATTAGCAACTTTGAAGAGAGCAGTTTCTGTTAAATGATGAGGTCAGATGTCAGACTGTAGCGAGTTAAGAAGAGATAAAAGAAAAGGAAGTAGAGGCACCTATTATAGATGGTCTTCTCAAGGAATTAAACCACAAAAGAAAAAAAGAGATAGAGGATGGTAGCTAGCAGGAACGAATGGATCGAGTGAGAGTTTCTGAGGATGGAGAAGACAGAGGAGCATTTGCAGGCAGCAAGGAAGCAGCCAGTAGACAAGGAGAAATTGAATATAAGTGAAAGAGTGGGAACAGTAGAAGGGACAATTTGCTTGGAGAAAATGGGATAGAGTGAGATCACTTGTACATGCTAAGGCAAGGACAAAGGCCACCTCTTCATTTTAGATAGGGATGAAAGCAGAAATAGTGGCAGAAGACATTTCAGAGCTGCGAGTTCAGAAAGGAAGTAATGAGAGAAAGCTTTTTGCAAATAGTATCAATTTTTTCAGTAATTTAGGAAGCAAGATACTTAGATGAGAGGATTGGGGGCAGGGGGGAAAGGGAGTTGTATAAGGAGACATAAAAAAGGTCAGAAGAGCTAAACAATGAGTGGATAATGAGTTAATTAGGGAGGTATAAAGGTATTGCCTTGCAGCAATGAGGACCCAGTTGAGATTATGTAGCAAATTTGTAAAGGATCCAGACAATGGTTTTGTGAGTTTCTTCAACTTCATCCAACAATGGATGAGCAGGTATGAAAGCAGCAGATGGTGAGAGTAATCCAGGTCTGGCACTTGACCCAACAAGATCGGTGATAAGGGAACAAGGGATTCAATAGAAGAGGATAGTGTAGAGTTGAACTGGTTCACTAAGAAATCAAGATAGAAAACAAAGGAAAGTATAGCCAGAACAGAAGGGGTCACCAGGGAAAGATCTAATGGGTCAAGAAATTGGAGGTCATGGTGAGGATGAAGAACAGGGTTTGAGTTTGTAAAGCAAAGGAAGAAGTGGGATGACAAAAGATTGTGATAAGATAAGGGAATTTCAGATTCATAAATGTAGAAGTGGAATATTTGTGGGTAGATAACAATATCAAGGGTATGATGATTTCTGTGTGTAGCTGAGGTGGGCTTGAGGGAAGAGTAGGTCATGGGAAATTAGCATGTTGAGGAATTGGAAGATAAGGATTTTTGAGAGATGTATATTGTATATTATTATATTATATAGTATATTATATTTCTTTCCTGTCCAAGTTATGCTGTCATGCTTGGGAACTTCAATATATATATATATATATTCAATATATATATTGAAGTTCCCAAGCATGACAGCATAACTTGGACAGGAAAGAAATGCTGTGATTAAGGCACTGGACTCATCAAGTTAAAAGGGAGGACACCCTGGAGATTGGTAGACAACAGCTACAATTCTGACCGGCTGGTAAATATGGATTGAGTGAATCTCAAAGAAAGACAGACTACTGAGTGATAGTTATAGAGGATGCCTTGGAAGTGACAATGCGAGCAAAGAGTATTCCAAATCTCCCAACCTCAACCAGTAAGTCAAGGTTATGAATGAAAATGCAACCAATTCTAGAAAGGGTGTCCAGGGAGGCTGCGTTATCAGGAAGGAGCCAGTTCTTAATGAGGGCTAGAAAATGAAAGAAGTGGTAAAGGAAAAGATTTAAGATGAAAGCAAGTGTGTTACCTATGAAACAAGCATTCCATAAAGCACAGTAGAGTGGATGGGTAGCTTTAAATTGTGATATGTGGGGAGGATGGAGTTGGGTTGGGGGGGTGGGTAGGAATAAATGAGTTGGCAGTGATTTGAATGGGATTTGAATAATGACACCCAGGAAGTGGAATAAACACTTATATAGCACCTACTGTGTGCTAGACATTGTGCTAAGCACTTTACAAATATTCTCTTATTTGATTCTCACAACAACCCTATTAAATAAGTGCTATTATTATTCCCATTTTATAGTTCAGGAAACTGAGGCACACAGAGGTTAAGTGGTTTCTCAGGGTTCCACAATAAGTATCAGAGATTGGTTTTGAACCCAGGTCTTACTGACACCAGAACCAGCAATCTAGCCACATAGCTAGCAGTTCAGTATCACTAGGATATGGAGGGTATGACCCAGTAGGAGTTGCTAATCATTGATGAATGAGTTCAGATGGGTTAACACCATTTGTGGAATGGAATTGCATGTCCATTCCAGCCCAATAGACCTGCACATGATAGGATGGCATAGCTGTCTTTCTTTCTGTATGCAGGAAGGGTCTACTGCAAAGGGAAAGAGGTCAGCCTAGGAGAGTGGCATATGATGGAATGGCATCTTTCTCTGAATATATGGAGTGCTGTACACTTAGTGATCCCTCTGTTAAATGCAAGACCTCTAAAACTACTGTCTGCAGTAGCTTTTTTTTCTGTCTGTTGTTTATAGCATCAATTTAATAAGAGGCAAACAAAAAGAAATAAGAGTAGTTATATCGAATCAGACTTGTGGTTGGTCTAGCCCAGTATTTTATGTTTGACAGTGGCACCAAAAAAACATGTTACAAAAGCATAATTGTTTTCCCTAATGTTAAACTTAAAGGTTAGGGATGAGCCCAGAGCACTTTAGTTTCCATTAATAATCCATCTATGAATTTGTCAAAATGTTTATAGAATTTATGCATATTTTTAGCCTGTAGGACCATTTGTGGTAAGTAATTCTCTGTTTACCATTTTCTTTCATTTCCTTTATACTTTATTTTTCAAGTTTGAAAGAATGCTGCCTTCTTCCATAATTTGTTTTTTAAAAGTTGTGTCACAACAAATCTATGTTATCCTGATTTTATAAGTTTAAATCATTCACTTATAAATTATATATGAAAAATACCTAACATATATGATACAAAAAAATTCAGCACATTCCTATATATTGTTTTTAAAGCAGTCCCCTTATTATGCAGCTATTAACCTAAGTTATGCTACTATACTGAAGGTAATATAACTAGAAAACAACCAAGGACACTTCCAACAAGCCAGCTGAGGGAGAAAGTGCATATAACCCAGCTCCCCCTTGTTACACCAAGATAGATAGAAACACACTAAATAAACCATAAAAAAAGTGAAAGAAATTGCCATAGGGTGAGGGAGACAGCAGACTGAGGGTCTCTACAAGTAATGGAAAAACTCCTAACTCATTGAAGAAATTCTACAGAGTAACAAAATTCTAGAAGGAAACTCCAAAGAAATAAATAATTCTAAAATAATTAAAGCCATAACCCTCAGAAAAAAATTAAAGAAACAGCTACAAGAGCCTTGAAAGTGGTGGGAAAGCCTAACAAAAGAATTAAAGGAATTAGAATTAATGGGATTAAAGCAAGAGAAATTAGATCTTAGTGGAAAAAAGCAAGAGAAAATAGAAGCTAAAAAGCTAAGCTAAGTAATTGATAGAATGAAAAACAGAAATGATAGAATTTGCATATTCAATGATACAACAACTACTAGAAATATTAAAACAGAGTCAAAAGGCAGCAAATGACTATGAGAAAGAAGCAATACTAATTGAATTGGAAAACAGAATTTGGAGAGCTAATGAAAGAGTCATTGTTCTCCCACAAAATTTTGATGAAACAAAACAAAACAAAAAAAATCCCTGAATATGCTTCTTAAAATCGACAAAGAAAAATGTCCAAAATATTAGAATCTGTGAAGATGCTATTAGAGAGGAAACCCAGATTTATCTTACTGAGATATGTGATTGCAAAGTTTCAGAATCACCAGGTCAAAGAGCAAACCCTTTAAGTGGCTGGAAAGAGACAGATCACATAATAAGGAACTCCAATCAGAAAGATACAGGACTATCTACTACCAATACAAAATGAAAAGAAAATTGGAATGTGATACACTGGAAAGTAAAGGAAACTGTTATGCCTTTTTTAAAAATAGCATTTTATTTTTCTTCCCAATTACATGTCAAGACAATTTTTTAGCATTCATTTTTACAAGATTTTGAGTTCCAAATTTTTCTCCCTCCCTCCCCTCCCCTCTTCCTAAAATGTCAGGCAATTTATATAGGTTATACATGTGCTATCACGTAAAAATAATTTCCATATTAGAGTTGTGAAAGAAGAAACAGATCAAAAGGAAAAAAAACATAAAAAGAATAAAGTGAAAAAAGTATGCTTCAATCTGCATTTGGACTCCATCAGTTCCTTATCTGGACATGGATAGCATTTTCCTTTGTGAGTCCTGTGTACTTGTCGCATTGTGTTGCTGAAAAGAACTGAGTCATTCATAGTTGATCATCACACTATGTTGCTGATACTGTGTACAATGTTTTCCTGATTCTGTTTGTTTCACTTTGCATCCGTTCATACAAGTCTTTCCAAGTTTTTCCTGAAATCTGCTTATTCATCATTGTACACAGCTTGTTCAGCCATTGACCAATTGACAGTCATCCACTCAATTTCCAATATTTTGCCATCACAAAAAGAGCTACTATAAATATTTTTGCACATGTAGGTCCTTTCCCCTTTTTTATGATCTCTTTGGGATACAGACCTAGTAGGTTGTTGGATCAAAAGATATGCATAGTTTGGTTGCCCTTTGGGCATAGTTCCAAATTGTTCTCCAGAATAGTTGGATAAGTTCACAACTCCACCAACAGTGGGTTAGTGTCCCAATTTTCCCACATCCTCTCCAATGTTTATCATTTTCCTTTTTTGTCTTATTAGCCAATCTGATAGATGGGTGGTGGTACCTCAGTTGTATTAATTTGCATTTTTTCCTGATCAAGAGTAATTTAGAGCACTTCTTCACATGCCTATGGATAGTTTTGATTTCTTCATCTGAAAACTGCCTGTTCATATCCTTTGACCATTTATCAATTGGCGAAAAGCTTGTATTCTTACACAGTTAACCCAATTCTCTATATAGTTGAGAAATGAGGCCTTTATCAGAGACAATTGCTATAAAGATCATTTCCCAGGTTTCTGCTTTCTTCCTAATCTTCTTTTCTTTTTTTTTTTTAAGGCAATTGGGATTGAGTGACTTCCCCAGGGTCACACAGCTAGTAAGTGTCAAGTGTTTGGTCTAAGGCCACATTTGAACTCAGGTCCTCCTGACTTCAGGGCTGGTGCTCTATCCATTATACCACCTGGCTGCCCCATAAACACTTTGCCCTCTCTGAGGATTGACCTAATCTTAGTTGCACTGGTCCTGTTTGTGCACAAGCTTTTTTATTAATATAATCAAAATTATCTATTTTACATTTCATAATGCTTTCTCTTATTTGGTCTTCCGTTCTTCCTTTCTCCATAGATCTGACAGACTATTCCTTGCCCTTCTAATTTGTTCATGGTATCATCCTTTATGTCTAAATCATGTACCCATTTTGACCTTTTCTTGGCATATGGTATAAGATGTTGGTCTTTACCTAGTTTGCACCCTGTTGTTTTCCAGTCTTCCCCCAAACTTTTTGTCCAATGGTGAGTTCTCACCCCAAAGCCTTTGTCAGATATTAGGTTACTGTGGTCATTTACTATTGTGTCTTATGCTGTCTATTTCTTTCTGTAACTCACTTAACTTCTCCTTTAAGAATCTGGATCCTTTACCATTTAGTATATGTATATTTAGCATTGATATCACTTCATTGTCTATGGTACCTTCAAGCTACATGTAGTTTCCTTCCTTATGTCTTCTAATTAGGTCTATTTTTGCTGTTGTTTGGTCTGAGATCAGGATTGCTACCCATCCTTTTTTTTTTTTACTTTAGCTGAAGTAATATAGATTCTGCTCCAGCCCCTTACCTTCACTCTATGTGTGTCTGTTTCAAGGGTGTTTCTTGTCAACAACATATTATAGAATCCTGATTTTTGGTCCACTGTGCTAACCACTTCCATTTTATGAGAGTTCATTCCCATTCCCATTCACAGTTATGATAATTGACTGTATTTCCCTCCATCCTATTTTTCCTCCTGTTTGTTCTATCTCTTCTTTCACCCTTTTCCTCTGTGATAATGTTTTGCTTCTGTCTACTGCCTCCCCATTTCTGCCCTCTCTTCTGTCAGTCCTCATCCCACCTTTACTTAATCTCCTCCCCTCCCCCACTTTCCTGTCACGTAAGATAGATTTCTATATTCAACTAATTGTGTACATTGTTGGTTCTTTGAGCCAATACTGATGACAGTAGAGTTCAAGTGATGCCCATCTCCACCCTCCCATCTTTCCTTCCACTGTAATAGGTTTTTTGCACCTCTTCATGTGAAATAATTTACCCGATCCTATCTCTCCCTTCCTTCTGCATCCAGTGTACTCCTCTTTCTCATCCCTTAATTTTTTTATGTCATTCTCTCAAATTCACATTATATCTGTACCTCTGTCTATGTATATTCCTTCTAGCTATATTATTAGTAGCATAATTTTTAAGAATTACAAGCATCATCTTCTCATGTAGGGATGTAAAGAGTTCAGTTCTATTGAATCACTTATGTTTTATTTTCCATTTTTACCCTTTTAGGCTTCTCCTGGGACTTGATGTTGGAGATCATTTTGGGGGTCAATTCTGAACTTCTCTTTATGAAAGCTCGAAATCCTTCTATTTCACTGAATGATCAGTTTTTCCCTTGAAGTATTATGCTTAATTTCATCAGGTGATTCTTGGTTGTAGTCCTAGCTCATTTGCCTTCCAGAATATCATTTTCCATCATCTTTCATCATGTTGCAGTTGCGAAGTCCTGTGTAATCCTGATTGTGACTCCCTGATATTTGAATTGTTTCTTTCTGGCCATTTGCACTATTTTTTCCTTGACCTGATATTTCTGAAATTTGGCTATAATGTTCCTTGCAGTTTTTCTTTTGGGATCTCTTTTCTAAGGTGATTGGTGGATTCTTTCAATGTCTATTTTGCCCTCTGGTTACAGGATATCAGGGCAGTTTTCCTTGATAATTTATTGAAAGAGACTGTCAAGGTTCTCCTTTTGGTTATGGCTTTTAGGTAGTCCAATAATTCTAACATTGTCTCTCCTGGATCTATTTTCCAAGTCAGCTGTTTTTTCAATGAGGTAGTTTACATTTTGATTAATTTTTTTTCATGCTTTTGAATTTGTTTGATTGATTCTTGATGTCTTATAGAATCATTAGCTTCCACTTGCCCAATTCTAACTTTTAAGGAGCTATTTAACTCGGTCAGTTTTGTACTTCCTTTTCCATTTGGCCAATTCTACTTTTTAAGCAGTTGTTTTCTTTTTCCAAGCTCTTGACTCTTTTTTCATAATCCTCTTGCATCACTCTCATTTCTTTTCCCAATTTTTCTTCTACCTCTCTTATATGATTTTAAGCTCCTTTTTTCACTCTTCCATGAGTTCTTTCCAGGCTTGAAACCACTTCCCACTTTTCTTTGCAGTTTTGCTCATAGGTATGTTGACATTATTGCCCTCTTCTGAGTTTATGTCTTGATCTTCCCTGTCACCACAATAACTTTCTATGGTCAGATTCTTTTCTGTCATTGTTTTCTGCTCATCTTTTTTGGACTTTTCCCTTTCTTTTAAATTTGAGCTCTCCTCCTGGAGTGGAAGGAATACTATCTCAAGCTTTTTTTGCCAGGGGCTACAGGTCTTGGCTGTTTACCTGGTGCTGCACTGATATTGCCCTGAGGTCCATGGGGGACCCTCGGTCTAGTGCTGTGCTGAGGAGATGTGATGGGGGGTGGCTGGTTCTACTGGAGGCTGTAGGACTGTAGCAGCTCACCTGGTGCTGTGTGTGGGTTTTAGTGCTGGTGTCTGGCATGTGCTGAAGATAGTGGAGTGTTTTTCTGTTTCCCTAGGGCTACACGGAAGTATGTGGAGGTCTGGCCACTGGAGACTGCTTGTTTGCCCAGGGTTATGCTGAAGCATGTGGTGGGGGCTTGAGCTGGAAACTGCCTGTTGGTTTAGGCACCCATAGGATTGGCAGCTATCTGTTTGCCCAAGGCAATGCTGAAGCACTTGGAGGTTTGGCAGCAAGAGGTTGCCTGTTTGCCCAGGGCTACACTGAGGCAGGTAGTAGTGCTCTGAGCTGGAGTCTGCCTGTTCCCCAGCTATGCTGAGGCACGTGAAGGATCCTGATGTTGACATTTGTCTGCTCCACTGCACTGGGGCTCAGGATTTCCTACTGGTTTACTGAGGTGGACCTTGCTGTGATGCTTCTTGTCCTGGACTGTGTTCCCCCTTTGCCCAAGTGAGACAGACCTTTCCTGCCAATCTTCCAAGTTTCTTGAACTAAAAGATTGTTTCAACCTTTTTGCTGGTTCTGCTGTCTAGGATTTGTTTTGGGGTGCTATTTTATGGTTGTTAAGACATGAATATGGTAGACTTACAGCCATTCACCACTTATTCTGCCATCTTGGTTCCTAGAAGTACTTGTTTTGCCTTTAAAAAAATTCAGCTTGAAAATTTTAGGATAAAACTGCAAGGGGACAATCAGTAATAAATGCTTGTTGTTGTTGTTATAAAATATACTTTTAACAGAATTAAAGCATTCCAAGCATTGCTTTGGGAGAAGAAAAAAAACAGAATTGGGCATTCAGTGCAAATACAATAGCTAAAGGGCAGCTAGATAGCACATTGGATAGAGTTCCAGGCCTGGAATCGGAAGACCTGAGTTCAAATTTGGCCTCAGACACTTACTACCTGGGCAAGTCACGTAACCCTGTTTGCCTCATTTTTCTCATCTGTAAAATGAGCTGAAGAAGAAAATGGCAAACCACTCCTATATCTTTGCCAAGAAAACCTCAAAGGGGGTCACAAAGAATCAGCAACTGAAAACAAGTAACTAACAAAAAACAACAGTTAAAATAAACTTAAGAAAGGTAAACATTCCTGAGGAACTCACAAGAGTGAAGTCATTAGGGGCAGCTAGGTGGCACAGTAAATAGAGCTCTGGCCTTGGAGTCAGGAGGGTCTGAGTTCAAATTCGGATTCAGACACTGGACACTTACTAGCTGTGTGACCCTGGGCAAGTCATTTATTTGGTGATTGCCTCACCAAAAAGCAAAAAAAAAAATAGAGTAAAGTGATTATCTAATGTTTATATGATGAAAAGAAAACTCTTGTCGTACAACAGTTGTTCCGTTCCGTCTAAAGAAAATTAAGGAACAAAGAGAGGCAAGATATGGGCTTGGATGTTCAAAAATACCCTAGAAAAGGAAAGGAGAGAGATAGTGGGGTTAATCTTGTAACTGGGATGGCATAGACGAAAGTCAAAAGTAGTGATAGGCTTAAGGGGTTATGAACCTCACTCTTACTTTGATAAAGCAAAGGAAATTTTTCAAAAATTATAGAAGTAGAAAGAAAATCAAATATGTAAGGAACAGAGCTGGAAAATAGAGGGGGAAAGTTGTCTAAACAAAAGTGGACTGAGGGTAAAAATTGTGAAATAAATTACAGCTATAAAAGGTAGGGAAAAGACCCAATGATTAACTGTGAGCAGAAAAAGGAGGGGAAAAGGATGAGAGTGAGAACAGATTGTCCAAGAAACATGAACTTCACCTACCTACTGTGTAAGGAAAAAAAGGAAAGGAGAGGAGCAAGGGAGTAAGGAATGAGGCAAGGAAAAAGACAGGAAGAAATGAAGGAAAGAGAGTTGAGGACAAGACAGGAAAAGAAAGGGAAGGGAGGGGAGGGAAGGGAAGGGAAAGGAAGGGAAGGGAAGGGGGAGAGAGAGAGGAATGTAGGCTAAAAACAATAACATGATTTGATGGAATGAAAAACAAACAATTATAGCTATGAATGTGAATGGGATGAACTCAGCCATAAAATGAAGGATGACAGCAGAATGAATTACAAATCAAGCCATACCAATTTTATGTATACAAGAAGTACATTAAAAAACATAAATATTCATGTGGAATTATAATGAGCAGTTGGAGTAGAATTTATCATGCCTTAGCTGAATTTAAAGATCATGATGTTGTATAAGGCAAAAATAAAAATAGTTTCAGTCAAAAGAAACAAGTTTTTAAAAAAAACCATATTATCCTTAATGACATAATAGATAATTAAACAATTTTTGGAAGGGTTGGATCTCTTTCATTAATATTAGCAACTCCTGGAATAGAACCTCTCTTTACCAATGCAGATTGGTACATATTCTGAAACCTATAGTCTTAGAGAATTATCTGACTTAGTGAAAGGCTAAGTTGTTGGTGTTTTTTTTACTTATTCAGTTAATATATGTCAAAAATGGAGTTGTGGTCTCTCAACAACAAAAATCAATATTAAATATATATGTACTAAAAATATCTGTATGTACTTAAAGGAAAGGCTAACTGAATTAAAGGCCTAGAAAGTAAGAAAATAATTGTCGTGGACTTCCATGTGCTTCTTTCAGACTTACACATAAATATAAAGAAATTACATATTTTAACAGAATGTTAAGAGAAAAAACTTAATATGATCACGCAATCAATAAGCATTTGTTAAGTGATTATTATGTACCATGGAATGTGCTAGGAACTGAAGAAAAAAATGCAGTGAATAAAATGATTCCTACATTCAAAAAGATCTTATGTTCAACCATGAAAGACTTTTAGCAATTATTGAATATGAATCTTAAAGCATAGACCTGTTTTTCACTATCACATGCAGCAACAAAAAGTGATGACGTTCTAGGATTTAAAGAACTAGTAAGTGTAGGAAAGCAAAAGTATGAAACATATTTTACTAATCATAGCTCACTAAAAATTATAATCAATAAAGGAATTAGGAACAAAGATCACTGTAAAATGAAGACTGAATGATATTATCTGAAATAATGAGGTTAAAGAACAAATAAATGATTGTATTAATAAAAACACAGTAAGACAACATACCAAATTTTATGGAATGTAAATAAAGCAATACTTAGGAGAAAATTTGTATCTCTAGACATATAATAAAAGAGAGAAAGAAAATACCAACAAATTAAGCATGCAACTAAAAAATATAAATTAAAAATTCTGACCAAAATTGATCATTTGAAAATGAGCACAAAATTAGAAGCCTATAAATCAAAAAAGAAGGAACAAAATTGATTTTAAAGGATTATTGAGCTAATAAATAAAATTAAGATTTTTCTTAAAAGTCCAATAAGATAAATAATTAGTTAAATCACCAGAAGGAGAAAAGAAAGCACAAATGCCAAGAATAAAAATGAGAAGGGGGAATTTAAAAATGAATGAAGAGGAAAGTAAATTATCAGAAATTCCATTATCCCACAATGTACCAATATTTATTGGCACATATTAACAATTAGATTGTATTAACATAAACAAGAATATAATTATAATACGGCAAAAGAAGAAATGAAGAATCTTTTAAAAATCCAGTCTCAAAAAGAAAAACAGAAAGATCTAAATGAATTCCCAAAGAACAAAACTCCTAGGCCAGATGTATTTAAAAACAAATTTTAAAGAGCAAATGATTCAATGATTTTTATGCTAAATAAATTATACAAAAATAGAGGAAGAAAGCACCTTAACAAGCTCCTTCTATCTTACAAATATGGTTGAGTCTCATACCAGAGCAAGAGAAATCTGAGAAAGAAAACTATATGTCACATCACTAATGAATATTCATTTTAAAACTATTAAATGAAATATAAACAATGATGTTAAGAGCAGTAGAGTAAAAATGATTTACCATAACCAGGTCAGATTTATACCAGGAAGGCAAGGATGGGTTAATATTAGAATAAACATTAAAAGTTATATTAATAATGAAGTAAAAAAATAATTTTTGTTTGTTTTTTTAGGCAATTGGGGTTAAGTGACTTGCCCAGGGTCACACAGCTAGTAAGTGTCAAGTGTTTGGTCTCAGGCCAGATTTGAACTCGGGTCCTCCTGAGTTCAGAGCCAGTGCTCTATCCACTGTGACACCTAGCTGCCCCTAAAAAAATCATTATTGTTTCAGAAAAAAATTTTACAACAGAGCAATCATTTATATTTTTTTTAAAAAAGTAACCAATAGGAAGCATAGAATGATCTTTACTCAGGTTTCTACTTAAAACCCAGAACTATTATATTTTTATTTTATTTTTTATTCTCAACTTTAAAACACTAAGTAAAATGATTATTTCAACTTACATGGCAGAACAGAAAAAGATGATGTGCATGTAATTATGGATCTCTAGTACATACTTTTCCTTCTAAGAATATAATAATTTCAGCCTATTACTTTCCAAGCTGTTCTATGAGTCTGGCTTTTCTCCCATTCTCTCCTGTTCATCTTTTAAAGGATTCAGTAATATTCTTTTCTCTTTTTTCTTTTATTCTGGCCATTCTGTCACTAATCCTCCTCTCCATCCTATCTCCCCAACTCAAAATTGGAAGAAAAAAAATCCTTGTAACAAATATACATAGTCAAGCAAAACAAATCTTCACATTGGTCATGTCTAAAAATATTTGTTTTTTTCTTCATCTTGAGTCCATCACCTCTCATTGAGAGGTGGATAGTATGCCTCATCATCAGCCTCTTGGAATCTTGGTTGGCAATCACATTGATCACAGTTCTTAAGTCTTTCAGAGTTCTTTATCTTTAAAATGTTGTTGTTATCGTATAAATTGTTTTCTTGGTTCTGCTCATTTCACTCTATGTCAGTTCACACAGGTCTTCTCAAGTTACTCTGAAACCATCACTTTCATCATTTCTTGTTGAATAATAAAATTTCATTACATCCTTGTACCATAATTTGTTCAACCATTCCTCAGCTAATGGATGCTTCTATAATTTCTAGTTCTTTGTTATAACAAAAAAATTGTAGCAAATAATTTTGTTCATATTGATCCTTTTCCTCTTTCTTTGATCTCTCTTAAGCATGAGCCTAGCAGAGGTACCACTGGGTCAAAGGATGTGTGTAGTTTAGTGATTTTAGTTCATTGTTAGAAATTGTCTTCCAATAATTGGACCAATTCATAGGCTTCTTTAACAGTACATTAGTGTGCTTCTCTTTCTAAAGATCTTTCAGTAATTGTCATTTCCCTTTTTTCTCATCTTTATTTGCCAGGTGGCATGAGGTAGAACCTCAGAGACATTTTAATTTTCATTTCTTTATTATTAGCCTTCTGAAGCATTTTTCATATGATTTTTGACAGCTTTCGTTTCTTCCTTTTAGAACTGTCTATTATTAATTTTTTTACTATATTTTGGGGAAGGGCTCTCATTCTCATAGTTTTCAATCAGTTCCTTATATAGCTTGGATATCAGTCCTTTATCAGAGAAACTTGCTGCATGGATTTTTCCCAATTAACTTTCCCTCCTAATTTCAGCTATACTAGTTTTGTGAGTGCAAAAATAATGTAATCAAAATTTTCCATTTTGCCTTCAGTGATCATTTCTATCCCTTGTTTGGTCATGAATTTTTTACTGTCCATAATTGACAAATGTTTTTCTTTCTTTGCTCTTCTCCTTTGTTTATGATGTGACCTTTTATATCTAAATCATGTGTCCATTTGGAGCTTACCTTGACATATAATTTGAGATGTTGGAATAAACAATTTTTTTTCAGAATTCTTTCCAATTTCCCAAGCAGTTTTATTTGTTGAATAGTGAGTCTTTACAGCAGTAGTTGGAATCTTCAGATTTATCAGACACTATGCTGATATTTTCATTGGTGTCCATATAATCTGTTCTACATCTTGACTCCTTGTTGAACCAGGTCAACACTACTATCCTCTTCTCTTGAAACCCTCCCTCCCTTATCCTGTTGTTAATCTTGCCCTGGTAAGCCCCAGCCTCAGATTACTCCTACCGTCTTCTGCCCTTACTTCTATTTACATGCTGCTGAACATAGCTGGAGAAAATAATAAAACTCTGCTGACTAGGTCCACTACAAATTTATGCTGTGCTACATCTCAGTTGTACCTTCACTACAGAAAGGCAGTCTTTTTGCACCTAATTGATTCACTACCCTACTAATTATAGTGACTTTTCCAAAATTTTTCATCTCTCCTCAAGCTTTGCATGGTTCCTCCTAACCTACTCACCATCTCAGCTGGGAAACTTGTGTAACAGTGGCTCACTTGGGCATGCCCATATAACTTAACATGGAGGTTCCCTTCATCTCCTACTATCTGGGTGGGTGTAGCTTCCATTGATTTCCTGCCTAGCCAGAATATGCTATGTTATCTAAACAGGCTTGACTGAAATAGTCTTCAGTCTTTCCCTATCTACGGATTGCTTCTCCGCTTCCTTCAAACACTTCTATGTCTTCTCCATCCTCAAAAAAACCCTCACTTAATACCCACTGGCTCTCATCCTATACCTTAACACCCACTCTCCTCCCTTTCATGATTAAATTGCCTGAGAAAACCATCTACAAGCAGAACCTCCACTTCCTTTCATCTTACTCTGTTCTTAACTCTTTGCAGTTTGGCTCCTTACCCCATTCAATGGAAATTGCTCTCTCCAAAGTTACCAGTGACTACTGAATTACGGAATATAATATACGGAATCCTCATCCTTCTTCACCTTTCGGCAGCTTTTGACGTTGTCAATTACCTTCTCCTTGATACTGTCTTCTCTCTAGGTTTTGTTTTGGTTTTTTTGGGCAGTGCTCCTTCTGGTTCTTCTTCTATTTGTCTGACCTTGCCTTCTCAGTCAAGGCATGCCTGTTAATCATGAGTGTACCATGATGAGTGGGATTGAGACCACCTACCCAAATAAAAATTCAGAGGTTTCTCTCAGTAGAAACAGAAGTTTTATTCTAGCAAGTCTCGTGGGAGAATTGGGCATCACCTACCCAGGGCGAACTGGAGTAGGGAGGCAGGATACAAGCAGCAAGCAAGCAGTTATATACCCCTAGACAAACAATTCTAAGAAAACTCCACTCTCCCACCTTTTAACCTGAATCTCTTTATCCCCATTGGTTGAGGTAAGAGACCTTACATTCTACCCAGAAACTAAGGGATACATTTTACCCAAAACAAGCTTGGGAGCTAGAAGATTGCCTTATTTGGCAAAGATAAGGGTGGGGTGGTGGTTACAAAACAAGGGAGGGGGTGGGCAACAGATGTATGACCCGATCACATAATTTACAGGAAAACGAAACTTAGGCCCAGCTAATGCTTTAAGCCTTAACTAAATTTGGGGGCATAGCTTCCATTTCATATGAGAAACTTTCATTTGTCCTACACAATGGGGATCTGTCATGGACCCTCTTTCTTCTCCCCCTGTACTATTTCACTTTCTGATCTCATCAAGTCCCATGGATTCAATTAAGAACTCTATGCAGATGAATCTCAGATCTATTTATCCTATTCTTATCTCTCTCCTGACCTCTGATTTTGTATCTCCAAATGTCTATCAGACATCTAAAACTAGATGTCCTATAGACATCTTAAACTCATCTTGTCCAAAACTTAACTGCTTGTCTCTTCCTCAAAAACCTTCCCGTTTCCCAATTTCTCTATTAATATTGAAAGCTCCACCATTCTCCCATTCACCGAGGCTCACAAACTTGGTATCATTCTCTATTCATATGTATCAAACAAGTTGCCAACGTCTATTCTTTCGACATTCACAACATTTCAAATATTCCTTGTCCTCTCCTCTGATTCTGTCTTCCTTACTTTTTCTCACAATACACTCCCAACTCCCAGCTCTTTCCATTGGCTGTCTTCCATGCCTGGAATGCTCTCCCTCTGCATTTGGCTTATTTCAAGTGTCAAAATCTCACCTTCTACAAGAAGCTTTTCCTGCTCCCCCTTAATGTTAGTGCCTTCCCTCTGAGCATACCTCCAGGTTATCCTGTCTATATCTTCCTTATAATTAGTTGTATATATGCTGTCTCTCTCATTAGACTGTGAGGCCCTTGAGGAAAAGTATTGGTTTTGCTTTTCTTTGTACTTCGAGCAACGAAGTAGCTGGTACATAGTAAGCATTTAATAAATGCTTTTTGGCTGACTCAAAAGCTTTGGAACAAAAATTCAGAGCTGCCAACTGCTGAACTGTGCCCCAAGAGCACAAATTGCTTCCCCCAAAATATAGATTTAGAGCTCCAGGTGAGCTCAGAGTTCATTAAATCCAAATACTTCATTTTCTGGTCAAGGAAACTGAGGTTCACAGAGGTTAAGTTACTTGCCAATGGTCATACTGTTAATAAGTTGCAGAGCACAACCTACTAGAAAAACTTGAAAACATGTTAGCAAAAACAAGTTTAAATCAGCAACTTGTACTTTATAATAAATTCTAAAGCTATCTGAATATGTAAAGTCACATCATAAAACTTTTATAGGAAAAGGGCAAGTTATATATTTTATGGTTATAAATAAGGTCAAATGTGTAAACAAGATTGAAGAAATCATAAAGCACAAAAAAAGACAATTTACATAAAATTTTGCACAAATAAGATTACAGTGCGGCTGTAATTGAAAGGAAAACTATAGAATAAGAAAAAAAACTTCCTAAATGTCTCTGATAAAAGGATGGCATTCTTTTTTTTTTTTGGCAATTGGGATTAAATGACTTGCACAGGGTCACACCGCTAATAAGTGGCGAGTGTTTGGTCTGAGGTCGGATTTGAACTCAGGTCCTCCTGACTTCAGGGCTGCTGCTCTCTCCACTGTGCCACCTAGCTGCCCCAGATTGCATTCTAAATATGGAGGAAATTAACAAAATTTAAAAGATTGAGTCATTCTCTATTTTTAAAGTTTTAAAAAGTTACAAACAATACAAAATAACCACCTGAAATGTTCAAAATCATCAATAATCAGAGAGATGCAAAATAAAAGAAAGCTGAACTATCACCCCATACTCAAAGTAAGACATAAAAATAAAAGATAGGAAGTTCATGGTTAGAGTTTTTTTTAAGAGATTCTTAAAGTAAAATATGCCCAAAATGATATGTTTTTGTAACCATGATTTGGGAATAAGAGATGATGCCTATTCATGGACCTTGGCAATTACAAAAATTTTTGGATGAAAATATTTGGCAAGATATTTTACAGTAAGAATTTAATGTAACTGAATGAATCATGAAGAAATAGTCATATACTGCAGCCCTAGGTAAACAGAATAATGCCAACATTTCAGTTAAAATTTCCTTCTCATTAAAGAAGCCATGCTGACATCAGCTCTATTTCAATTGTATTAAGCATGATTTTATGATCATGTGTGAGCTGCAATATGGGATTTCTCAGCAAGCTGCAAGTTTTCATAGCATCATTTTTAGCTGTATAATCAAATAGTTATAGGAAAGACAGTCTAGCTGTTTAAATGGTCTTCTCTTAATACAAAGTATTTCTAAATTATTTTTCCAAAAAGAAAGAAAATTGAAAATGAAGGGATAGTGGGAGTCAGGTTGGGGGGGAGGTGGGGAGTCAGCAGGAGCTAATCGGGTGAGGAAGGAAGGAAGGAAGCAAGGAAGGAAGGAAGGAAGGAAGGAAGGAAGGAAGGAAGGAAGGAAGGAAGGAAGGACTTATCAGGCATTTATATGTACAAAGCAGTCTTCTAAGAGCTGGAAATACAAACAGAAAAGTAAGAAAGCCTCAACTTTCAAGTAGCTCACATTCAAACGGGGGAGACAACGTATATTGGCACACTCCCACCCCTTTCTACTGTCCCTGTCTCTATGATATTGGACTCCCAGTTGCCAAGAACAAACTCACCTCTCCAACATCATCTACCTGCATCCTTATTCCCATTCTTCTCAAACCTATTCTCATAATGGATCACGTCACATCTTCCTACCTCTTCCCCTGTGCTTCCTACCATACATGTTCCATCATTAACAAATCTCCTTTCATCATAAACCTCTTCCTTTCTCAATCCCTCCCATATTCTGGCACTCACTGATATCTGGCTGGTTCCCTCCTAACAACATTACATCCTTGGCCACTCTTTGCAGTGTTGGTTGAACTTTCATGAATGCCCTCTACTCTTCCCCCTCCTCTGTTCCTCTTTTTTTTCCTATCTCTATCCCTCTATTTCTGTGTGTGTGTGTGTGTGTGTGTGTGTGTCTCTCTCTCTCTGTCTCTGTCTCTCTCTCTCTCTGTCTTTCTCTCTTTCTCTCATTGTTTGAGGTAGGAGAGTAGGAATACTCTTTCTTTTAGACTCTCCCTCTACTGCCATCACTCAGCAAGCTTTTCTCCTTTGAGATTCATGCTATTCAAATTTATCACCCAATCTAGATCCAATCCAGGCTGTGGCAGTGACTCATGGTCTTTCTCTCTATCCCAACTCTTAGCCACATGCTAACGGACTTCAACAACAAATAAAATCCCTAGGCCTGTTTCACATGGACACTGAGCAATCTGTGTGAAGGATCTTGCATTTATCCCTATTCAATTTTGTCTTACTAGATTTAACCCGTCATTCTAGCCTGTCAAGATTTGTTTAGATCCTGATTGTCATCTAATGTATTTGGCTATCTCTCCCAGCTTTGTGTTCCCTCCCTGAAAATTTGATGAGCACGAGACTGACACCTTCATACAAGTCATTGATAAAAACATCAAATAAGAGTTGGGCCAAGTACAAAGCCCAACACACTTTACTAGAGCCCCCTTCCTCTAGTTTGACATAAATTGCTTGGACCTTGTCATTCAAAGAGCTTTTTCTATGGACTCCAAAACAGGTAGGACTTCAGTTTAAATCCTGCCTCTGACACTTACTAGCTATGTGACTCTAAGCAAATCAGGAAGCTAGATGAAGTAGTGGGTAGAGTTCTGGATCTGGAGTCAAGAAGATCTGACCTCAGACAATATGACAATATGACCTCAGACCATGTGACCCTGAGCAAGTCACTAACCTCTGTATGCCTCATCTGGAAGATGGAGTCAATAATATTGCCTACTTTCCAGGATTGCTATAAGGTAATAATGCCAGCTATACTTGTTAAGTTATTTAACTTCACTGAACCTCATTTCCTTTATTTGTAAAATGGGGTTAATACCATGGTACTTATATCATGGTTGTTGTGAGGATCAAATAAGAAAGTACGCAAAGTACCTCAAAAATCATCAGGGACTGGATAAATATTGTGACCAGGGAATTGGCCTCAGAATCAAGAAGACCTGGGCTCATAATGTACCTAAGATGTCTCTGGGCAACCTTTTAAAAACTGTAAATTACAAAGAAGTTGCCCATTTCTATTGGTATAGGTAGTTTCCTCCCTGGGAGTTCCCTGTGCCAGTGAAATCATGGGTCTAGTGGTTTAAAAAAAAACACAGTTACCTGCACTTTTATACAGTCCACATTCAATTCAATTTTTAAAATACCTACTTGTGTGTGAATAAGGTGTTGTATTCTCTGGTAGGTCACAGAGATAAAAACTGAACTTGTTCCTGCCTTCTAAGAGCTTCCATTTCCCTGATTAGAGGACTGGGGAAAGAAGAGGGCAGGACAACACCACAGATAACAAGACAGACATCTCTCTGTTTTGTTCACAAGTATAAACAGCTTTGTACAGAGAAGACAGTATTGAATTTGGAATCAGAGAACCAGAGAAACCCCACCCCCAGACTCTGATTATCTGTGTTAACTTGGACATGTCAACTGATCTCTCTGGGCATAAATTTCCTCATCTGTAAGTGGACTCTAAGGTACTGTCAGCCTCTAAAGTCCAAGATTCTGTGAGCTTAACAATATTAAGTGACTTCGCCAGATGCCTTGCTAAAATCCCCTGCAATGGGTCTTTTATCCATCACATGTGAAAGTGTGCACCTTTGGCTCATACATCTGGCACTTCAGAGACCTCAGGGCCCTTATTCCAACTCTCTCTTTTTAACTTTAAGGAAATGGAGGCTGATAGAATCAAATAACTTAGCCAAGGTCAGACATGTAAGCTCCAGAGGTGGCATTTGAACCTGTACTCTCTGATTCTAAAGCCGATGCTCTTTCCAATGTACCCCGCTGCCCCACCACAGCAAATAAGTTAAGAGCTATAATTCGTCTGTTCCACAGTGTGAACAGAAACTCTCATGAGGGATGGCACAGGGAATCATGCTTCCCAAAAAATCATCTTCTGGGTAAGTCTCCCTTCTCAGGGTGAACTTGGGCTGCTCATTTAATTTCCCCATTGCCTCAGCTTCAGCACCTGTTCAAAAGGCAGTATTTATGTGCCTGGGAGTTAGAATGCCCAGTAGACCTGGGCAGGCTGGGCAAGTTCATCTGAACTTTATTATGCAGGATGAACGCTGTTCTCTCTATATTTAGTTGGCAAATCAGAGTGGGATAAAGAGATGATATAATGCCTTAGTCTAGTGATCCTGGGCCTGTGGTTATAATACCACGTGCTTCTCCTGCAGTGTCCCAGAGTCAAGCTAATCCTCCTGCTGAGTGATCTGAGTGCTAATCAGAAGAGCAGGCTCCGCGTAGAGCAGTCCCAGCAGGCGCAGAAGCTGGTGCCCACAAGCAGGGCAGGAATGAATGGAAAAGTAGACAAGGAGAAGGAAGGGGGACAAATAAACGCAATGCCATAGACATCCTTGGTCTGCTGTCTGGTTTTGATGCCTCTTTGGCAATATGACAGTGCTGCAAGAATCAAAAGAAGCCCAAAGATCAATGAAAATGCACATGCTAGGTATAAAGGCGTTGTAAAATATTAGCAGAGAAATGTTGCCTATGAGACATAGTTGTTGTTGTTGTTGTTATACAGTTGTGTCTGACTCTCCATGACCCCAGTTGGGGTTTTCTTGGCAGAGATACTGGAGTTATTTGTCATTTCCTTCTCCAGATGAAGAACCAATGCAAACAGAGTGAGGTGACTTTCCCAGGGTCACACAGCTAGTGTCTGAGGCCAGATTTGAACTCAGGAAGGTGAGTCTTCCTGACTTAAGGCCTACGCCTTCTCCACTGCACCAGCTAGCTACCCCTATGAGACATGGAGAAAAATGGTATTTGTGGGTGCCTGAGACCAGATAAGGGGATGGATGAGATAGTCATTTAGAAAGAGAAACAACAAATCATAAGTTTGGAGCTGGGAGAGGCTTTAGAGATGGACCAGTCCAACCCCTCTCATGGACCACCTAAGTACTACGTTGGTATACTGTTTCTACCACTACGACCATATTCAAATAATTTCACAAAAGGTATGAATAATAATAATTGTACAGATTGAGAAGACATGGAGGTATTGCAATCTACACTGCTAGAGGGAAAAGCTACATCATTTTTATTTTCATTTGTTGTCTCAACTATTAGATTAGGAGCTCCTTGAAGGCAGGGACTATGTTTTTTCCTTTCTTTGCTTCCCCAGCTCTAAGCTCAGTGTCTGGCATATAGTAAGCACCTAATAAATGCTAATTGACTGATTAATTAAATCTTGCACTCCTCAATAGAATCAGATAAGCTGTGTAGTGGATGTGCTACCACACAGAGAAACTGAAGTAGAGAGTTTGTGTGTACTCAGCAAGATTTGAAAATTGTACCTCTACCATGTTGGAAAATGTGATTTCCTGTGGGATACTGTCAGTGTAGTAGGAAGAGCAGGGCATCCCAGGAAGATGACGTGGATTTCAGTCCCACCTGAAATATTTGCTAGTTATATGAGCCTGAGCAAGTCATTTAACTTCTCCAAGCCTTAGTTTTGTCATCTGTAAAATGGGGATAACAACAGGACCTCCCTTAGAGAGTTGTTATGAACATTGAGCAAGATAATAAATGTAAAACACTTTGCAAACTTCAAAATTATTGATGTGTGAGTTATTATAATTATTCTTAGATCCTCTGCTGTAATACCTGCAGCATCTCCCTGCTCCAACCTAACAAAGCACGTTTTTACACCTCCCTAATGAGCTTATCATGCAATGCTTCATATTATAATTATTTGTATTGTTGTTATCTCCTTATTAGACTGTAAGCTCCAGCCAGGATCAAGGAAAACTCTATTTCTATAATTCCCTTGTATGGTGCTTTACATATATAATTGGTTTTTAATAAATTTTCATTGAATTGAATTAAATTGATCACCAAATAAATGCTTACATGCCATGGGAAGTAGAATTTTCTGGCATTAAAAATATATGCATTTTATTTTTTTAAAGTAATATTAAAAAGAGTTTCTTGAGGTAGCTTCCTGCATGAAAGCGACTGGACTCCCTGGGATCCCACACCTGTAGCTAGGTGAGGGAAGTAGCATCTAGACCAGGGCTTCTTAAACTTTTTCCACTCATGACTCCTTCAGTGCTTCTTAAACTGTGGGTCGAGACCCATGGGGTTGCACAGATTAAGAAGCACTGAAGAAGAGCTAATACACCTAGCAGGTTTGCTAAACTATATCTCCTGTACCTTCTTCACTAGAACCCTAGAGATTTAGCTAACATCCTGTCCAACAGAAATTGGACCAGATGACTCTGAAGACACAAATGGGCAAAAAGGCTTTAGTCAGTTGAAAGATAAGGACTAAGTAGATTTGATCTGCATGTATCTGCACGTGGGAAGACCCTCTATATATTCAGACATGAAACCAGGGTCAATTGTGGAGAAGTTTGTTACTTAAACCACCTGTATGTTTTTCTATAACTCTTTGTTGTTGTTGTTGTTGGGTTTTTGTGTGTGTGTGTGTGTGTGTTTTGGTTTGGTTTTAGGCAATGGGGTTAAGCGACTTGCCCAGGGTCACACAGCTAGTAAGTGTTATGTGTCTGAGGTCGGATTTGAATTCAGGTCCTCCTGAATCCAGGGCTGATGCTCTATCCACTGCTCCACCTAGCTGCCCCGTTTTTCTGTAGCTCTTAAAAGTAAACCCTGTTCTTCTCCCCAAAAATAATTATCAGAAGAGTTGAGTTGTGTTTTCAGAGAGAATAGGAAAAAATGGGACTTCTCCCACAGGAAGATCTGCGTAGCAAGAAAACACGGCAAAGAGGAGGGTTGGTTGCAGCAAAAACCACAGGGCCAAAACTCAGTGCTTACTGGTGGAAGAAAAGTTGGGGTATGGAAGGTTCATGGCTAGCTACCACAGTGAGCACAATGTATCACACACGCAGTTGATTCACACAAAAATGAATCTACCAACTTACATAAAACATAGCTAAACATCAAAGTAGCTTTCAAGTCTGAGGAAAAGGTGCAATAAAAGTCATGACACTCAGAACTTCAAAGGTCAATAATAGTCTAAAAATTAAGCCCCAACTACGCGCCCCACACTGTGCTAAGCACTGGGGATATACAAAAAGCAAAAGACAGTCCCTGTTCTCAAGGGGCTTACTTCACTAACAATTAGGCAAATTAAGTAAACCCCAGCCATTTCCCCTCTGAATATCTAAATGCAATTCTTTATCTCATTCATTTAATTTTGTTTCTTTATGTTGCCACTCAACACAACGCAAGTTCAGACCCACTGAACACCAGAAGTGATGAACTTGGGCTCCCCAATTCCATTTCTCTTTGAATAATCGGATCACTGGTTCATTCTACTGAGTTATCACCTTCTGCTTAGTCATTTGTAGTCCTCTGGGATCCAGTCTGTGAGTTGAAAGGTCCATCATCCTTGCTACATTATCTGCCCAGTGTTTCTTCATGCGATAAACTGTCTCTAGTACATCTGCCACCCCTGACCTCCAATGGCACCCTTCATTTGTCATGTGACCATGTCAGAAAATTCCACAGATTATTATTTCCATTGCTTTACAGGCTTCTGCTCTTTAGTGTTCATTATGGACCAGCATTCCAATGCATAGATCAACATGTCTGCTTCAGCACCAGAGGGGGATATTTCTGCCCTAAACCTCCTGGGTGTGCCTTTCTCAGTTCTTGGGGCCATGGATTTATTTATAGGCACTAATAATCATTTTGGTGAGCAGTATAACAACTAAACTGTGACCAAGCTGTACCCTGATGCCTCACTGTAACCCTGAAGGATGACTCCAAGTTCTCAAAAGCTGTACAGCAAAGCAAGATCTAAAATAACATATAAACCCCCCAGCTAGACATATGAAGACCATCCAAATATGGCTCCTATCTACTTTTCAGTCTAATTTTACATTCCTCTCTTTCCTACACTTTACATTCCAGTTCATGTGGGTTTACATGCTAATATATGACATCATACTCCTGCCTCCATTCCCTTACATCTGAAATGTGCGCTTTTCTCACCTCTGCTTCCTTATACTTTAAAACATAGCTCACGATCTACCTCCCACATGATACTTTTCATGATTCCTCAAGTGTCAGTGTGCTGTCCCTCTTGAAATGTCTTTGTGTTAATATAAGATGTTTTATTTATTTATTTTGTGTGTGTGCATGCGTGTGTGTGGGTGTGGGTGGGTGTGGGTGTGAGAGGGAGAGAGAGAGAGAGAGAGAGAGAGAGAATTGGGGTTAAGTGACTCGCCCAGAGTCACACAGCTAGTGAGTGTTATGTGTCTGAGGCCAGATTTGAACTCAGGTCCTCCTGACTCCAGGGTCAGTGCATTATCCACTGTGCCACCTAGCTGCCCCTTTTATTTTTTATTTATTTATTTTTCTATTTATTTATTTACTTACTTATTTATTCATTCATTCATTCATTTCCTTATTTATTTATTTATTTATTCATTCATTCATTCATTTATTTAATAAGATGTTTTAAAAGGAATACCCTGGGGGCAGCTAGGTGGCACAGTGGACAGAGCCCAGCTCTGAAGTCAAGAGGACCTGAGTTCAAATCCGGCCTCAGACCAAACACTGTGTGACCCTGGGCAAGTCACTTAACCCTAATTGCCTTAAATAAATAAATAAACAAATAGATAAATAAATAAATAAAAATTTAAACAAAAGGAACACCCTGATCTACTTAATCCTGATCTACTTAATGAGCTTAGCAGAAGGAGAACCTCATTTTGGACTACAACTCCCTATAGAGGTTATGAACTCTGTGGAAAGTAGGCAACCTCTTTGAAGAAAAATTTCAGTAACTGGGGTTGCCACCAAGATGCAACTGCTGCAACAAAAGAAAACAACAACAGTAATAGGTAGAATTTATATAGTGCCTACAATGTGCCAGGGACTGTGTTAAGCACTTTGCAAATATTATCACGTTTAAGATGCTTGAATGATTGAGGGATGAACTCTCATGGGAGAAGCTGCTCTTCTCCACTAGTCTATAAGAGCCAACAGACCCCTCTTAGGTTCCTTGTCCCCTTTTCCCCTTTGCCTCTCAATAAGGAGAGTTTCTGAGAGTAAAGTAGGGGAGGAAATCCCCCACCACCATCACCACTGCCACAAACGAGCCATTAATGAATGACCAGCAGATGTACACAGTGAGGGCAAGCATGTGCTTTCCCATGTGACCTCAAAGAGGAATTCCTGAAGTTCCTTTGCCCTTCTCCTTTCAAAAAGGGGGTAGAAGGGTTCCTAAGCTGAATAATCACAACTTTTAGCTTTCTAGGTCAAAGGAAAAAAAAAGATTTCCTGGGAAGTGCCAATATCAAAAGTTCAAGGATCTAGCCATTAACTTAGAGAAGCGGAATTTCTTGAGGAGCGTGTCTGTTAGAGAGAGAGGAGGATTATCCCTAACACTGCAGGTGCCTGGCAAAGCAGTAGCAAAGGACCAAAAGCTATCATTTGGAGAAACAAAGAAACTGGACTTGGCACTCTACTGTTAAAGTAAATCATTTAAATAATATAAGTCTGATGAAAGGGGGAGAGGGGGACATGGCATCTAACAGTTTCAAGTGTTTCCCTCCTGTGTGGAGTTTAAATTCTAGGGTGCCACTATAAGTATGGGGGAACTGTGTATGACTCTGTAGGAAAGTGGGACCCACCAGAAAGGAAGGAGGACTTCTGATTGCTTACAGACTCTTGTGAGACCCTTTATTCATTTTCTACATTTGTTTATGGATTGCTGGAAGTACTTTCTATTTTATACATTTATACATTTATGTGAAGTGAAATCAAGTCTATCTTAGACCTGATGAATGCATTATTATCTTAAATGTTTGTAGGGGACATGCTGGCTTCCATTATGCCCATCTCTGAAGACCTGTGCACAAACTGTAGTCTAAAATTACCTGGGGGGGGGGTTAAAATTGTTTTTTATTCTGAAATTAATGCTAAATAAAATGTCCACATGCAAAATAGATTTTAAAAAATTAGGATTGTATGTGAAACCATGGATCTTTTTTTTACACAGAGTATGCTTTTCCTCTTAAATATATAAATTCAAAATATAACTTTCAAAGTTGTCCTACTTTTCTGTGTTTCCTTCTGACTTTCCTTCTATTCTCTTCTATGCATTTAAAAAAAATACTTCTATGTCTCTAAAAATACTCCTTTCTTTTCTTTTCTTTTCTTTTCTTTTTTTTTTCCTTTGGCAACCCTATCAGTAACCCTTCCCCAATCTCTCCCCCAGTCCTCTCACACCCAAAACTACTCTAAAAAGGGAAAGAAAAAAAAAACACACAAAAGTTGTAACAAATACACATACTCAAACAAAAAAAATTTCTGCTTTGGCCATGCGCCAAAATGTATGTCCCAGAGTTAACTCTACTTTTACCTATCTGTGTAGATGATGCAACACACACACACACACACACACACACACACACACACACACACACACTCCCACATACTAGAATGTAAGCTCCTTATAAGAAAGGTCTTTTTCATTTTTAATTTTTGTATCCCTAGCACAGTGCTTGGCACATAGTAGAAGCTTAATAAGTATTTTTTATTAAATTTTCTTTTCATCATGAAATTGACAATCATAAACAAACATAAACATTTAAATATTAAAAGAATGTCATATATGAAATTATTACATAGTTTGTTCATTAAGAAATATATGTATATATACATAAATACATGCACACATATACATACATATTATAGACAGATATAACTTAACTAGGTAGTAACATAACTGCTCTATTTCTGTCTACTTCTGTACTACCTTGCTTTATGTACTTTAAAATGTTTGATGCTCTTCTTTGCATATCCATCACTATCCCCTAATTTACTACTTCTCTCCCTCCTGGTAGAAACCGTCCCTTGTAATAAATACGCATAATCCAGTGAAACAAGTCAACATACTGACCATGTCTAAGAATGCATACATCATTCTGAATTTCTAGTCCATTAATCCTCTGTCAAGAGGTGAGACTACTAAATATTGGTTGAATTGAATTCTGATGCTAAAGAGGCTTTGAGTATGGGCCCAGCTACAGATTATAAGTCTGTTATCCAAGGATCACCCTAATATTCAGTGAAACTCATCACCAATCACTTAGCTACCTGTTTACTGGTATTTTCAGCCTCAGAAGCTCATAAAGATAGCATAATAAAGCATGGAAGAAACTGTATTCTGGCATGACAGAGTCCCCACATTGATGAAATCACAGATCCTTGAAGTACAATAACAAAACTGGACTGAAGCATCACAGCTGCATAAGGAAAGAAATTGAAAGGGAAAAAGTAAAAGGGAGAATAAATATACTCTGAAAAAAAATATATCCTAAAAGGCAGCAGACATGTGCAGGCATGCACTCGCTCGTACACACACACACACACACACACACACACACACACAGAGCTTGAATCCAAAGGACCATAGCGACTAACAATCAGCAGCGCTGAAAGCTGCTGAGTTATCCAATGGCTTTGTACATTCTGTACAATTTTATGGTGTGGAGCACATCTATGTCCCATATAAAATCATCAGTTCCCAGCCTCTGCTGTTCTGGCTCCCGTTAGTGTTCTGCAGATGATACAACTTAGCAGAAAACATCCCGGTGGTTCCCGAGGTTGAGGCAGCAAAAGCTGAAAGGCCGACCATCCCCCCAGCTGACTTCACTCACACACAGATTATGTTTAAACACTCGTCATTATGCTACCCTGGATAGGATTTCCAGATGTGCTCACTCTGGTACAAACGCCCTGAATTTTCACAGAACGAGCTGATGTTTCTTACCCCTCCCCCCCATTGTTAATTGATGATTACTCACCCATAGAATAACTCTCGACCAAGATAGGGGCTATCATGTCTGGGCAACATGAAGCTAATCCCCAAGTTTTAAGAACATGTGAAGCTTGTCTTCTGGCTAATGCGTGCCTCTCATCCATCAAACGAGGAGAGACTTGTGTCCTGTAATTTTTGTAAGTGACTCCTTTTGTTTGGAATGCAACAAGCTGGAATGACTAGAAAGCTGGATCAGAACCTGTTGGGGTTTTTTTTCCTTTTTTCTTCCCAGCTCAGTCACTGGAACACAGTTTCTTCATCTGTTTGGCTTCTCTTTTTCCACTAGTAAAATTGGAGTAGAAACCATAATACCTGTGTCTAATTAGAGCATCTATAAGGGTTAGGGAGCACACTTCTTTCAAGTTGCTAAAAGTACTTTATAAGATGTAGGTTGGTCATTGTATCAAGCCTTCTGTCTCCTCAAAAATGGTCCTGGAATATAAAATTTATGATAACAGACACAGAGAATGGTGTGTTACTAATAAAGTTCAAAGCATATGCATTTTCGGATGTCCTTTTGGCCTCCGTATAAAAACTAGCAAATAGATTATTAACCACAGACCATGAAGCCATCTTTTAAAAAACTAAAAAATGTTTCCCACACTCACTAGAAGGCTGTGCTGCAGAAGGTGAGTTCAATTTGTTTGAACAAGTATTTGTGCTATGCACAAAGTACTGTGCTAAGCACGAGTGGATTGAAAGATGAAACAAGACATAGATATGACTCAAGGATCTTACAATTAACTAGTACATGTATAATACAATTATTATACAATAACTATTATACAACTTAAAAAACTGTAAAATATGTGTGATGGGCAACTTGGAACATGCTTGGCACATGTTCAGACTACCTAATTCTTTGCCTTCTCCTATCACATGGATAAAACTACTCCCATCCAAAGAAGTGTCTTTCGACTGGTTATGTAGCTGGAACAGGCTGCATCTTTAAAATTAGTGGACTGGAAGAGTCCTTTTTCCTGTGCTGTTTTATCCTGTTCCAAGGCTCTATAGCGGACACAGCAGTCACAGCCAGGATGAGGGTAACTGACAGGCCTCAAACCTGGTGAGTTAGGGGCACATCTATTCCAAGCATGTAAAGACTTTCCCTGGTAGAATGGGCAGATGAGAACTATTTGTTCCAAGGGCCATGAAGGCAGCTGAAGCAGGCCCCATGGAGTACTTACAGCTTGGTCAGACATCAAAGACAAAGGCCACACCCTGCATCCCAGGCCATAGACAGCTCTCTTAACTTTTGTCTTGCCACCGGACTTCGATGACTCTAGAAGAGAGAGTGAGACTGAAATCTTTCTGCAACTCTGCCTCACTGAAATCCAGTTCGCTTGGAAGTCAGGACATCACCCCCATGATGTCATTGGTCCTCCTCCCTTTTGCCCAGGTTCTGAAAAATAGGCCTGGGGGTATCTGTTTCCCTTCAGTGTCCTTTGTTGTCAGTTTCAGGTGCTGGCAGCATTTCTGACCATTACAGAGAGTTCCAACCATGACAACCTTGGAGCCAGGATTTTAGGCAGCATGTTGCAGCCAATAAGGCAGGGAAGCCATGAGAAGCTAGGATGCCTGAGATTCAAGCCCAAGGGAGTCTTTGGAATTGGAACTTGGGACTGTGCTCTATTGGAATTCAGCTAAGCTGTGAAAGTAATCCCCTTTCTCTCTCCAGAAACTGAGGTCGTATAGAGGGTGCATTGGCCCCATGAGCTGGAGGAATAAGTTTGTATATTTGTAATTATACTTTTGAGGTAAATATTCCTTTGTAAAAAGCTAATCCTAAATGGAATTGGGATGCAGTGGACCTACCTCCCTATACTTGAGGGAATACCATTGGTGTGGGCTGGGGCCATTGCAGAAAGCCTAGATACCCCCAAATCTCCCCTAGTGATACAAAAGAACCCTGAAGAAGGAGTAAAATGTAACATAACTGGCCTTCAGGCAGTGGTAACCAGAAACATATCTGTTTCTTCTTTTACAATGTGGAAATGTGGACTAATGTGGAAATATGTTTTATGTGATTGCGTATGTATAACCTAAATCAAATTGCTTGCTGTCTTGGGGAGAGGGGAAGGAAGGGAGGAAGGGATAATAATTTGGAACTCAAATCTTATAAAAAATAAATGTGAAGAATTATCTTTACATGAAATTGGAAAAAAATACTATTTAATTTAAAAAACCGAAAAAGACCGTATTATATAAGTTCCAAAATGGTAGAGACTTTCATTCTTGTCTTTGTATCCTTAGTATGTAAGACAATTCATTGTACATATGGATAAGGGCTACCCCTTATCCTGACTAGACCTGAGATTTCATGGATAGGGAGCTCCCATAGAAGGAAAATCTCTTTACAAATGCGAATTGACACCTCTCCACATTTTATAGGCTTAGAGAGTTGCTAGAATAGCCAGAGGATAAATGACTTGCCCAGGATCACACAGCCAGCATTTGTCAGAGGCAGGACTTGTAACAAGGTCAGTTCTCTATCTTTTATACCACTATGCCCCTCTTGCTGTATATAGTAGGTGCTTAATAAATATTTTATTTCTTAAATAGTAATTTGGTTATTTAGAATTCAAAATATATTTGCCTGTAGAAACAATGTTATAAAAGGTGGCTAGGTCCTTAGGAAAAGCCTCTAAAAGTCTATTTTGTTCAGTGATGTAGAAGAAAGAGCTTACTTTACTTAAAATTAAAAGAGACCTGTTTTCAAATCTCTCCTTTGCCACCTATCTGGCTTGGCATAGCACCTGGCACATAGTAGGCACTTAATAAATGTTGATTGGATTGGACTAGACTTACCTACTATGTGACTATGGGCAAGACATGTGATCTCACTGAGGCTTGGCTTCCTAATCTGTGAAACAGATTGATAAAGCATTTTATTATGTGTTTCCTGTGTGCCAGGCACTGTGCTAACAGCTGGGGTTACAAATACAAGCAATCATGTTTATCCCTGCCCTCAAGGGAAGGGATACTTGGGGACATCTCCTTGTGCCACAAGGGGCACAAAGGCATGAGAACATCAGCATAGTTTCAGAATGGCAGCAGGAAGTGAGATAGAGCCTTGGTTCTGGACAAGATCAGATGAAAGCTCACCTGCTAGAGTCCATCATGATTCCAAAGGTGGAATCCAAAGTTCCTGTAGGGAGAAAGCAGGCGCAATAACAGAGTAGAGGCAGCATGGTTTGGAACTGGTGATGGGAAGTGAGGCAGAGAGTTAATGATACTTGAAATGTTTATTTCCCAGGGTTGTTGTGAAGTTCAAATGAGATATTCCATGCAAATCACTTTACAAACCTTAAAGTGCTGCACAAATATCATCTATCATTATTAATATTATTATTATTTAACTTAGAACACACTTGCAGAGTAGTAATGTGCTAAAAGAATGAGAAAGGGTTTAAAAGACAGAATAAGGCCCTGGGACTCAGGCTTCTGATGGACTTTGGTGGGTAGCCTGGATAGGGAGAAGTGACGAATAAGGTTTATCCTATCCTTTCTCCCTCCCATCTTCCATCCATACAGCTAAGCCCACCACCAGTATTTCAGGAAACTAGAAAATGAAATGAAAATCACAGAGAGGTTAGAAGTTGGAGAATATTCCCATTCATGCACTTATTCACACAAGGTGTATTTATCAAGTGTCTCCTATATACAGAATACGAAGGCAAGGATTGCGGGAAGAATAACATTGTTCTTGCCTTTCTGATATTTACAGTCTAGTAGGAATATAGATACAAATAATAATAATAACAAGGATAATTATAGCTAACATTTATGTAGTGCTCACAAATATCCTATATCTATATAATAAAGTATATAATAACTATAATCCAGAATAGAAAAAGAGCATAAGAGAAACCAAGTAGGAGGCAAGTCAGAGGAAGGAAAATTCTTTTGCATCTTATGGGAAGAGGGAGGTAAAAGTGGGTAAAGAGGAGAAAATTCAAAAGTTTTTATCATAGCTGGAGAAGAAAGGGTAATTTCTATTACCACTAGGCTATTCCCACATGATCATTTATTAATGTAGACTGAAAAGACTGAACAATAACAATAGACTTTGTCCAACTCTCTGTGACCCCATTTGGGTTTTCTTGGCAAAGGAGTGATTTGCCATTTCCTTCTCTTGCCCATTTTACAGGTGAGGAAACTGAGGCAGATAGGGTTAACTGACTCACACAGCTAGTAAGTGTCTGAAGCCAGATTTAACCTCAGGAATATGAGTCTTCCTGATTCCAGGCCGGAAGCTCTATCAACTGCACCAACTAGTTGCCCTATAATGTAGACTTAGGAAGCTTCACTGTACCAAAGTCTAGTACAAGGAAACATAAAACACACAAGACAGTTAAGAAAGTCAACTTTATTGAGGGACATACAATAGGAAGGGCAGTCAGGGAGGAATTGGGTGCACCTTGCTGGAGCCTCAGAGAGAATGGAGCACCCCTACCAGTAAAGTTTGATGGGTTTCTATGGAGTTCTTATCTGTATCTAGCAGAATCAGGCATTGGGAGAAGGAACTCAGACTGACTGGACCAGGTTGGTCCTGATTCACACTAGTGGAAGGAGGGAAGACTCCTGGGAAATTGGTGACTGGCTGATATTCAAACTCTCCTGGGGAGAAAGGGATTTTGAGCCATTAATGATGGTCTTACTACTCTGACAGGGTGATTTGGTTTTTGGCCTTCCCTAGGGCTTTTTTGTGTAGCAAGTAAAGGAGGCTAAAGGAGTCATTATACCATTTTGGAAAAAATCGTATTTATGTATTTTACTTTCCTATCACATTTTATATCTGAATATATTCCTCCCCTGTCCCCTTCTGAGCAAGCCATCTTTTGTAACAAAGAATAAAAAGGAGAGAGAAAAAAACCTAGTTCAGCAAAACCAACCATTATATTAACTGTGGCTGAAAATAACGCAATAGTTCATACCTATAGTCCCCCATCTCCACTAAAAAGTGATAAAAGTATATTTTCTCAGGTCTTCTACAGTAGTCATTCACTTTTCGTTTCTTTTCTTTTTTTTTATTATGAACTTAACCCCAACAAACATGCACGTTTGCATATGCATAGAACAGAAAAAGAGGACTGTAATTGAAACTGAATTTCTATTGTGTACAGTGTGTGTGTATGTGTTTACGCGTGTGTATTTAACTAGATAGTACCAATATTGCCCCACTGGTTGTGGCCATTTTTAAAGGACACATACACACACACACACATATTTATTTTTATGTATTATATATATATTATATATACACATATATGCTTAGCACATAGTAGACTCTTAATAAATGCTAGTTGACCAAATAAATAGTGTAGTATAAAGGTCATTGTGTTAGTACTCTAGAGACCTGGCTTCTAATCCTAGCCTCTGACACTAATTTGCTGTGCGACCTTCGGAAATTTGCTTAATCTGTCTCATCTCAGTTTCTTCACCTGCAAAATGAAGGACCTATATTGATCTGTCATTTAATTTCTAAGGTTCTTTTGAGTTCTGTGAATCTATGATTCTCATATGAGTATACATACATATAGATACACACATATACATATATAAGTATATGTGTACATACACACACACACACACACACACACATATATATATGTGTATATACATATATTATATCAAGTGGAAGACTATATATCCCCAGAGTAATAATTTTATTTTTTTCTTTAAAGTGTTTAAGAACAAATAGCTTGGGATCATTTACAAACACGTATAAATGAAAAAGCAATTTCATTGAGGTTTGTAGAAGTTTTCCCTGTTCTTACCACATTCCAATGATACTATCTGTTTCATACTTTCTTCACTTTTCATGTATCTATTTTAGGTTCTAATTTTGTAATATTTCATTTCTTACTTTAAATGATTTTCAGCCTTTCGAAATAATTCCCCAAATTAAGTTATGATGGTGTGTTTGCTTTAAAGAGTAGTTAGGATGTTAATCCTTACCTAAGAGTCAACATTCCTCCGGGGCAAGAAAAAAAATTGGCTAGTAACTATGATGACAATTTTATGTTGCAGCTCCCTAACAGCATGAACATGGCTCTCGCTCTCTCTCTCTCTCTCTCTCTCTCTCTCTCTCTCTCTCTCTCTCTCTCTTTCTCCCTCTCTCATATATATATATGTGCATAATGTATATCTATGTGTGTGTATATATATATATATATATACACACACATATATATGTAGGCATATGTATACATATATACATATATATTTATATAACACCTCATCCTCAACACACAGATCAGAGCCAGCATGATTAACTTTTTTATTCGTTCCACTTTTTTGTATGGGAAAATGAAGCACATTGAAGAGTTAACTGACTTTCCTAACACTGTATAGTGAGTCAGGGGCAGAGTTGAAATCAGCAATTTCGACTTTTATATATACCTTATCTTTTGAAAGAGGGGAACCCCAAGTCACTCTGGCACATTTTCTAACATGGGTCCAAGAAGCTAAGAAAATGTCCATATCAACAAACACGCACACTTGAAGGGTAGATGATTTGTATTGTATGTATGTGTGTGTATGTATATGTATATATAGTGTTTGTGTATGTGTGTATTTCTGCATTTTGCTGATTTTTCTTGATCAATGTATAGAAAATATGTATTTTTATACAGTAAAGACCTCCTCTGATGGCTCTAGGCCAGAAAGTGAGCTGGAGCTCTTCAGAGCGATGCCAATGGAAAGTTCTGTCTTGTAGGTCTTACCAAGTGGGAAAGACTTTGAATATAGACCCATTAAAAGACTGCATAACTGTCATCCAAAGACTAGCCTAGCTAGATTCAAAGAAGCTCATCTCCAGGATTAGCCGACAAGTAATGAATTTCTTCAGTCATGGTGATTCAGTGAGGGTATTTACTAAGGCATAAGGAGAAAGACTGAGGGTTATCTGCTTCCAGAGAGGGAGTCCCCACTCTGATAAAATCATGGATCCTTGGAACATAAATATTTGGTTTATTTGTTTTTTTCTTTACCTGAGATTTTTTTTTCCAGGGAGGGAGCTTGTTGTTTAGAAAACTTCCTTTACTAATGCAGATCTACAACTTATATTCTTAGAGAATTGTCTGGGACACTGAAAAGTTAAGTTACTTGTTCAGGGTCATACAGCCAGTATGGGTCAGAGGTAGGAAGACTCCAAGTGCCTCTCTATCTACTATACCAAGCCACCTCTCATGCATATGCACAGATACAATTTATATCGTTAATATTTCTTTTGTTTAAAAAATAAATATACACATATTAAATGTCTATGTATTTATTATATATACACATAAATTGTATGTATTTTTATTATTTGTAGATGATATATACCCTAAAGAGTATAGATAAAATGCTGTCCTCAGAGTCAAGAAAACTGTAACTCAAGTCTGACCTGTGACACATACTTCCTTTGTGACCCTGGGCAAGTGATTTAACTTCTCAGTGCTCTCAGGTGACTCACTAAGACAGCAAGTTGCAGAGCAAATACTAATCTGCATCAGTAGAGGGATTTTCTCACAAAGAGTTTCCTATCCCAATGAAAATACAGTTCAATCCAAAGAAAAACACAGAGACAGAGAGATGTGTGGGTATGGCTTTAGGGAGTAAAAGTCAACTGAACACTAATTAGTTATAAAGACCAACCTCTGTCCAGGAGAATTGATGATAAAACATGCCTCCTTCGTCTCTTAGGGAGATGAGTGTGTGCATGTGGGAGGGGTGAACTATGGACATGAAATAGGGTATACACAATCAATCAATCAACTACCAATCATCAGTCAATAAATATTTATTAAGCTCGATGTGCCAGGCACCAAACTAAGCGCACAATCAGACGTGATAAATGTATCTGCTGGTTTTCCTTAATTGTTTTTCTTTGTTAAAGGAAGTGTTCAGTGGGGGGAAGGGGACATTTAGAAGAAATAACTACTATAAAAACAAAAGGCATCAATTAAACTTAAAAAAATAAAGTAGGAAATCTCATTTTGATTGGATTCCAGTGTTTTAAGTAGAATTACAAATGCAACCTACTCCACTCCTTCTACCATAACAAGTCTCCATTAAAGTGTAATTGCCTGGCACCTCCACTCTTCCATCTTTTTTTTTTTCCCCACTCTTCCATCTTAACAAACACAGCTACACTGGGAGTCTCCTAGGCGATGCCTCCAAGCTATGACCCTGAAAACTAGACTCCATCACAATCCAACAGATTGGTGATTTCATTTAAGAGATACTTAGACCAATGTCTAAGTATTAGTGCTTAAAGCAATATATTTGGTAAAATGCCACATAAGAATAAGGCCTATCAAAACAAGAATATGATTCTGTGTGCCAAGTGAGGGTTTAACTGCTTAGCAGATTTTTCATTCCTAGCAGCTAGAGTTCTAATACCTAACATGTGGCCAAATTTAAAATTGGCTTTCTGGAACACTGTAAGTGTGTTGGACCTAAACAAATCAATCAAACAGTTAGTAGTTATTGAGAGTGCCTATGAAGTGCCTAGTACTACATTGACATAGTGGGGAATATAAAAGGTGTCTAGCCTTAAGGAGTTTGCAGTCAGTTTGGGAGACAAGTTTAACTAACGCACATGTACCAATAGGAAGAAAAAGGACCAAGGCAACATATAATGAAGACCAAGTTATTTGGTAAAGACAATGGGAGATCGGGGAAGGGGAGAGATCAGGCTTTACAATTTACAAAAGTTCTTCATGACAACAGTCCTATGATGTAGAAAGGGCAAGTATTATGATCTTCATTTTACAGATGAGGAAAATGAGACTTGATAAGCTTAAGTGAATTGCATTGCTTGTAAATATCAGAGATGAGATTTAAATTGAGCCCTTCCTGCCCCATACCCAAGTGTAGTGCTCTTTCTACTGCAAGAATTATGGGCATCTTGAGATTTAAGCTAAGGGTGGAAGGATGGATAGGATTTGAATATGCACAGGACAAAGGAGGGCACAGGCACAATTTAAGTCCAAGAGTAAAACAAGGAAATCAGATAAGTCAAAACAAATGGAACTCATGTTCACAAAACTTTGACTTCTCATTTCAGAGGGTGATCGTCTTCTGTCTTCATATGGCCAAGCAGCAATGGATAGCCAGAGTAATCTGCTCTATCCCCTTTACACAACAACTAAATCGTTTCAACCAATGCAGTGGTTGTGGTGTTAGTGTTGATGGTGGTGGTGGTGGTGGTAGTGGTGGTGGTGGTGGTGGTGGTAGTGGTGGTGGTGGTGTTGGTGGTGGTGGTGGTGAATTACATGCATGGGATACTGAAGTCTCTTCCAATTCTAAAATTCTGTGATTCTGGGAAGTCACCACTTTGTAATGATAGCTCAGCTTTACAATGATTCATACCTTATGCTCCAAAGATCACATTTGAACACTATGTAATCAGAGTATTACAGCATTTGAAAGGTATTTCCAAAGTTATTCCCTCCATCATTAGTATATTAATAATTGAAGTGGTGAATCAACAAGTCAGTGTTCAGCTAACATCAATTCTGTCATGCTCCCTGCTGATGTCTACAAAACAGACTTTATTCAGAGTCCAAAACAATAATTAAAATCATAAATATTTATTGTTCTAACAAGTCAAACAACTGGAAAAAGTGATGCCATTAAAAATGTTTTAATCATCTCATTACCTGGCATGGCCATGTATAAATAATGTTAATTGTCCTACTTTTTAGGTAAAGAGTTCCAAAAAAAATAAGTTCCTTCCAAAGTAAGAGGAAAAGTTTATTGAAAGTAGGATACTTCCTAAGGGATAGACCTTTCAATAAGGAAATAAGACAACATGATGGCACATGGATGGAGTGACATTTTAGTTTAATTAGTAGGACCACTGTACAAACAAGAATTGTTAATATCAAAACAAGTTTACTTCCAGACTGCTGTAAACAGTGAAATGAAAATCCAGGCCCACAGATGATGCCTCTGACATATGTTGGCAAGAAAGTGGCCTACCCAATTTTTCAACACCATTGTCTAATGGATACTCACTTAATGTCCTTTGACCTCCATCTAATCATTAGCCTACAAGATGCTATATGAATGGGGTGGGAGATCAGTCCAACTCCCCGAATTCCATTAGCTAGCAAGGAATTGAACAAGATGGATCCTCCCAAACCTTTCACTGAAAGAGATGGTCACCATTTCCTTTCCATCTCAGCCTCTGGGAAAAAAAAAAAAATCCACTTTCCAAAATGGCAAATAAATATTCATGATCGCATTTCAGCTTTAGCTCTGCAATGTGCTGCATGATGCCACACCATTGGCCTCCAACCTGGCACGACAGGATGTATTTTCAGATGTTGTGGGTGGCAGAAACAATGTGCTAGGAGGCCCTCATTAACACAGAGCCACAGAAACAAATGGAGCCTCCTCTCCTTTTTGAACCCAAAAATGTCACTGCCACAAAGCACCCCAAATCCTAACCCCAGCACAGCAAGAAAAGTATTCCTAAGAGTAGGGTCTTTAATATTTCACTGAGCACATTGCCTTCCCAGACAAAGTCTCTATTTGCACTCATTTATAACATTGCCAATGTTCTCTGTAGCAAAAAGCCTGTTAGCAAATATGCATATTTTAACTCGATTTTCATAGAGAAAAATCTCTGGGTGGACATCAAAAAGTTTCAACTCTGCCTTTAACCTGCTTTTTCCTCTCCTCTATAATACTTTCCAATGCATCACTACTAAACATGGAAAAAATACTTGAATTTTCAACAAGGAAAGAGGTGACTATGTATAATAACATATTCATAGCTATACTTTGTGTAGTATCAAAGAATGGGGAGAGAGGAATTGGATTCTCTTGACTGAGGAATAACTGAACAAATAGTGGCATATGAATTTAATAAATGGATTTTATCATAGAGTTAGAAATAATGAAAGTGAATTCAGAGAAACATTGGAAAACTTTTATGAACTGATACAAAGAAACAAAACAAAGAGAACAATATATACAATGACTATAATAATATAAATTTTAAAAGTGTTGAAAGAAAGCTAAATTCTTAATAACTGTAATGACCCATTTTGGTCCCAATGAGCAAAGGATGAAAAAAACCATTACTCTTCTCATCCAGCAGGGGATGTAGGGGACAAAAGGTGCAGAATAGCATCTATACTGTCAAACACGATCAGGTTAATCTTGTTTATTTTTCAGTCTTAGAAGGGGTAGTTCAAGACTATGGAGTGTGCAAGGGGAGCTATAGTTGAAAATGACATATAGAAACATATAAAAAGCATCAATAAACCTTTTTTAATGTTTATAAACTATAAAAATATGTAAAGAAAGAAAAGGATGATTGGTTAGGATCCAAAGATAAGTACAAGTCCAAGAATCAGGGATAATGGCTTCACCAGGGCTAAGACCACATACAGGATGGTCAAGACATGCTTCTCTTACATTTAGACATTGAAAGGAGATGCGTTTCTTTGGTGGTTTGTAAGGAAGAGTTACTAAAAACTATACTGTAGCCTTTTGAATCTTTACTGAGTGTTATGGTTATACATATTTTTGAAATGTGCATGTGATTTGTCATACTGTATATAGTTAGGCATCTTGTCACTATAGTATCCTGACAGGTGATGTTGAGTATAGTGCCATGTCTACTGCATGTATTGTTAATGGGCATTTGTTTTATTTTAGATTCAATGGTACTGAAGGTTGGTTACTTGGGATGTCAGAAAAATCATCCTTGTTTTTTTAAAGCATTGATTTTTTTGTTTGTTTATACTGAATATTTACAGGTTTTGGACCTGCCTCAGTTGATCTTTGCAAGGGATTGCAAAAAATTTCAGCCCAAAAGAAGAATGTAATCCCTGTCAAAAAGACCACTGGTATGGGAATCTCTTCTTATTGGTGGAAATGAATGCCCTGCCCTTTGTGAGGGGTGTGGCAAAGTGGGTGAGAGGCAAGAGAGCTTCAGTTCTCAGTCAGTCCCCATTCAGGACTCTTCAGGGCCAGTCCCCTTTGGGAATTTTGGAGTACCAGTCTCCTTTGGGACTCTTTGAGTGGCAAGTTGCTTCAGGCTTCTGGCTTCCAGCTTCAAGAGTGAAACTGGAAAAAGACCAGCCCTGCTTCAGGTTGCTGAAGGAAAAGACTCTGGGAAGACATGAGAGAAGTAGTCGCCATCATGTCACTATTCCCAGCTTGATACTGTAGAAGGTTGGGGGAGTTTCCCCTTGTGTAAGATCTAGGACTGTCTTGGTTGAACTGAGTAACCTTTCTCCCCAGTGCGAGAGCTCCTTCATTCTGTATTATCTGGTATATATTCTCCTATGTATACTTTCCCTGATTTCTGTTTTGCTATGATTTGGATAAATGGATTTCTTTGCCATTCGCTGTGTGTGTTCATTGTGGAACTAATATTTGGTGGGAAAGGGGTCAAAACTTGGATATAGAGCTTGGATCCTTTCCTCACCCACCCCCACCTCACCCCTACTAAAATGACAAAGCCATCAGAAGTTAGATGGAACCCAATCTTATCCCCTAAACTAATACTATTTTAGAGAGGATAGATAGATAGATAGATAGATAGATAGATAGATAGATAGATAGATAGATAGATAGATAGAGAGGGAGAGAGAGAGAGAGAGAGAGAGAGAGAGAGAGAGAGAGAGATAGCCCAGTATCCTCCCCTCTCCCTGAAAAGAACAGAGTGGTGGCTTCTGCCCCCAGCTTCCTGCTTCTCCTCCTGGCAGGAAATTCCCCAGAAAAGGGTAGGGGGAGAAGAGGCAAGAGATGTCTATTCTGCCTTCAAACCTACATCCTAGCCACATGTGGAGCCTCGTTACACATGTGGGGTCTGCTATTCTGCTACATATATGTTTGTTTGCATGTTGTCTCCCCCATTAGATTGTAAGCTCCTTGAGGGCAGGGACTGTTTTTTGCCCCTTTTTGTATCTCCAGCACTTAGCACAGTACCTAGCATATAGTAAGTATTTAATAAATGTTTATTGATTGGTTGATTGATTTGATGGTGACCTAGAACTATATGCCAAGGACAGTAAAATAGGCCCATGTTTAGGGTTCAACACACTAGTGACCACTGCTGCATTTTCTTCTCTGATGCTCATCCTGGGCAATAGAATGAACGGCCTTCCCCCACAAGAACAAAACATATAATTAATATTTTTCTTAATTAATATTTTGAACAGCATGACCCTACTGTTTTTTTTTAATTATGAGGAAAGACAGTGTAGTATGATATAGAGAGGGCTGGACTTGTAGGCAAGAGAGATTTAAATTTGAACACCTCTTCATCTTACTAACTGTGTGACAGTGAACAAATCACTTAACCTCTCTGATTCTCAGTCATTTCATCTGAAAATGAGGGTTGCTAAACACTTACTATATACAAAGTTCTGTGCTAGGTATTAACTTTACAAAAATAAAAGAAAATAGCCCCTACCTTCAAAAAGCTTACATATTCTGCTGCAGATTACTGCAGATACAAAGATAGGTACATATAAAGTAGTACAAGAAGATGATCCAATCTAATCTAGCAAGAATTTATTCAAGGGGCAGCTAGGTTGCACAGTGGATAGAGTACTAGCCCTGGAGTCAGGAGGACCTGAGTTCAAACTCAGCCTCAGACCAAACACTTGACACTTACTAGCTGTGTGACCCTGGGTAAGTCACTTGACTCCATTGCCTAGCAAAAAAAAAAATAATAATTTATTCAGCACCCATTATGAGCAAGGCACTGGGCTAGGGCTGAGCATACAAAGACAAAACAAAAATATTACAATATTTTTTGCCTTTGAGAAGCTTCCATTGGGGATTGAAGATAGAGTTGAGGAACACAATACAGATGAAGATATACAGAGATAAAATAATGTAAGGCCCAATGGTCTTACTCTAGATTAACATTAACTAGTTTTTGGTTTGGTGTTTGTTTTTTTTTTTCTTAGAGGAGTGTGACCTCTAAAATAAACATTTTTATCAAACATTTTTAATACTCTCTGGCTCCTGAAATGCTGAAATGCTCCCATCCCAGAGTAGAACTCTAGGAGAAATCCCTAAAAAAAAGTTAAGGCATGGTTTGTACCTGGGGTATCACCAAGAAGGATTAACAAATGTCCCTTCTGGAAGTTGTTCAATACAGAAAGCAGTAGATATCAGGTAAAGACCTGCTATTTAGTTCTTCCACCACCAAGGAAATGCTTAAAGCACAAAAGATTTAAAACATAAAGTACAACTCATCACTCTTATTATTCTCATCACTCAAAGAGAATCATCTCACAAGAACCTATAAACACATGAAGTAAAGGACTTATAGAAATACATGTTACCCATAACTTCTATTATGTACTTCCAGGAAGTAAAGACTCTTGAGAAACTCGTGGAACTTATTAAGGGGTCCCTGTATGTCCTTGGAAGTCAAGACAAGTGAAACCAGACTGAGAAGCTGTTTCACCAGCTGGGGCCCTTATAGATAAGCAGACCATCATATCTTCATGGTCTAGGAGTTCCCAAGGGAAAAGAATGCCGCTTTTGCCATTTTACTTATTCATGATTTCTCCTCCCCTTCAGGAGGAAATTGGTCCGTTTCCTCTCCCCACGACTTCCCTTTTCCCTGTAATTTAAATACCAAGGCTTTCCCTGCACCTCTGGGCTCCTTGGTATACGGAGGTCCCTCATGCATGTGCCTTTCTTTTTGTAATAAATCCAATTGCAATGAATGTCTCACGGACTTGTGATATTATTTTTGGTTAACAAGCTGAACACGTATTTTACATTCTTCTTGGATCTCTGTGGTCTGAGCAGCAATGAAAGAGCCTTACCTTCTGGCCACCAGAGATGCATGGCCCACCCTCCTAGGACAGGTCATCATCTCCCCTAATAAGAATATAGTTGCAGGGAGCACCTCCCACTAAATAACCAGTGCCTTGACCTCTTATTGACTCTGGACTCAAGCTCACAAAGTGACCCCCAAGCCTGGAAATACGCATCTCAGGATCAGTATTCAAACATCTGTGCTCAGTAAAGAAACCAAAAATAGAAGACATAACCAGGTACTCTAAATCTAGTCACAGCCCCAACTAGGAAAGTCTATATACTTGCTGCCATATGTATAAAACAGCCATAGCTGTTGCTGGGAAGAGAGTGAGAGAGAGCAGAGAAATCAATTTCCTCCACTCTCCACCCCTACTTGAAGTTCTAAGGAGATCTCAGTGAGAGGGAAGAAAGAACTAGAATAGAAATTGTTTCTCTTTTCAATTGTTTTTCTCTTTCTGGGGTTTTCTTGGCGAAGATACTAGAGTGATTTGCCATTTCAGTCTATGGCTCATTTTACAGAGGAGGAAACTAAGGCAAACATGGTTAAGTGACTTGCCTGAGGTCACATAGCCAAATGTCTGAGGCTGGATTTGAATTCATGAAGACAAGTCTTCCTGACTCCAGCTGCCATACCTCAGAGTCCTAGATAAAAATCAGCTATCATTATTACTTATGATAAATCATTGTTCACAACCAGCCCAGGTGGGAATGCAGAACATTAGTTAATATACAATCAGACGTTTATTAAGCATATTTATTAAGCGCTGAAGAGGAAAAGAAAGTCATCCCTTTCCCTGAAGGAGTTTATTTACATTCTAATGGGGAAAGACAGTACACAAAAAGAAAACTGAAAAGGAAAGAGGTAGAGAGGAAAACGTACCCTGCAATGGGGGTGGGACATAGAGGAGTCCATTCCCAAGAGTGCAGGTGGTGGGAAATGAAGAGTTGCCTTGTCTGAGAGCCCTCTTTAAATGGAGACTTTGGGAGGAGTTCATTGCTGTGTCCTCTAGACCAGTCCCCTGAGAGAAGGTACACTCCTTGAAAGCCAGACTGTTTCATGTTTGTCTTTTTATTCCCAGTACCTAAAGTGTGTTTGGTTCTTGGTACACATTCAATAAACGTTCACTGGTTAATTGACTAATTGTAGTGTCTAGCTATGTAAGTAGCCATTTCAGCTAGCCAATCACACGAACAGGTTAGAAATATCAATCTCATTCAATTTCCTAGGTCTATCTGTTTCTCCAGGTCTGGTTCTTTCAACCTCCCAAGTTTGAGGCATGCTGGGAAATGAGAGAAAACCACAGTACACAAGTATTTTTAAAGTTATTTCCAATATAACCCACAAACTACCCTGACTAAGCTTGTGCCAAATCACTTACAGTACTAGAGAATAAGTTGGTGATTTTGACATAATTGGTGTCAGCTTGCCAGTTTCTCAGAATGCTGGTATTTTCTGGGATCTTCCAGTCAACACTTATGAGGAAAATACTTTGACTAAACCTACACAAGCCAAATCTGCAAGTACTCCCAACCCAGAGTGATCTCTTCCTTCTCTCCACCCCTCTATCATTTGTCAGTACTACTCATTTAAGCACAGAATTTGACAGCTAATCCTATGAAAAAGACCTGGGAGTCTGAAAAAACAAACTTGATAAACAACAATGTTACTCAGCTACTAATACAGCTAATATAAACTTGGGCCATAATAATGTAAGTTTAGTGTCCAGATCAAGGGAAGCAAGACTGTAATCAGTGCTTTTTAATACCTCTGAGCCAATTCTGGATATCATTCTTTAAGGATACTCAAAACTTAGAATATGTCCAAATGAGGGTGATCATAATGAAGGGAAGGGGGAGGGGAGGGGTGGGAAGGAAAAGGGGATAGAAGGAAAAAGAAAGGGAGAGGGGGAAGGGAGGGAGAAAGGGAGGAGGGTAGGAAGGGAGAGAAGAGGGTTGGTAGATGAGAGGAAGAAGGGAGGGAGACAGAAAGGAGAGAAGGGGGAAGGGAAGGAGAAAGGGGAGAAAGGAGAGAGGAGAGAGAAGAGAGAGAGGAGGGGAAGAGGAGGGGGAGAGAAAGAAGAGTCAAAGGAGAAGGGTGGAGGAGAGAAGAGGAAGGGAGAAAGAAGCTGTTGGCAGCCTATCTCATAAGATACATTCACTTTCCCGGCTTTTTACATTGTATGTTCTAACCACACTGGCCTATTTCCTGACCCCCCAAACAAAGTATTCCATCTCTTGCGCCTGTGTTATACCACATGCCCAGAATATCCTCCCTCCTCACCTCTGTTGCTTGTAATTCCTTATATCATTTAAGGCTTTCAGTTCATACTCACTGCCTCTGTCATTTTGAGCAAGTTGCCAATTCTTTCTGGACCTCAGTTTCCTCGTTGGGAAAATGAGGAAATGGTACTAGATGCCATCTTCCACCTCTAAATCTAAGCACCTATGACCTCGTAATACCTCATATGCCACCTCCAAAGGAGAAGACTTTCCTGGTCCCCCACCTTTTCTGTTGTGAAGCCCTTTGGTAAAGCTTATGGCTCCCTTCTCAGAACAACACTTTTAAGTGTACAAAATAAAATACATAAAGTTTACAGAGGAAGCCAATCATATTGACATATTATCAAATTATTTTTTTAAAAAACAAATTCACGTAACAAATTCACAAAATCAGAGAGTTAAGAAACTCTGTCCTAGATATTAGTATTCTCTCCCTCCTCATATTATCGTGTGTGTGTGTGTGTGGACTATATCATATATACATATATGATATGTATACATATAATAATGTATATGCATATATGTTATAGTCCACATATAGGCAGTGGAACTTAAGTTTCTTGAAGGCAGAAACTAAGTTGATTTTTTCAGAGTTTTTTTTGGGGGGGTGGGAAGTGGAGTAGGACTTTGTATCCTGAGCGCCTAGCATAGTACCTTCACTTAGTAGGTGCTTAATAAATCCTTGTAGAATTACATTGAAATATATCACACACTTCTTTTTGTAATATTCCTATACCTAGCTTGCAGAAGCGCAAAGTTAATAAAGGGAAGAGGAATGGAAATCAGAGGAAAGAAATAAGAGAAAAAGACTACAGATATATGTTACAAGCAAAGCTAACCAAAGTGTGCAACAGAGATATTACAGTTGTCCACTAGCTGAGGTAAGTCCAGATTTCCTGACTTACAGATAGTGAGAATACCAAATCTAAAGGCACATGGCCTCGTCACTATAGGCTCCCTGTAGCCATATGAGAACTATTCTATCCATCTATCACTCTCTGAGTTCTTCTTTCCCTGTACCTGCCAGGGTGAAACTGGTAACATGATGAGGAAGTCCTGTCTTGACCACCACAGAAGGTAGAAAAGTAGAAAACTTTCGCCTACAAGAGTCCAAAACCTCAGGTCATTCTAATGGCTGCAGTTGAGTTCTGGGTGAAAATGAATTAAAGGCAGCATTATCTCATGGATAGGCAGAAGCTGTTATCATATCTTTTTGGCAGATTAATGGGGCCTTATTTAAAGTAATTTCACTTCCCTGAGTGATGGGGGGGGTTCCCTAACTGCATTATTAGCATCATTTGTGGTACCTTAACTGAAAAATGTAGTGTGGATATTATTGTTTGACTTTGAACAGGTAATTGACTGATACTAAATTCACTTACAGGATTCATGACTAACATATATTGCTTCTCAAGGTGACTTCACCCTCACAGGCAGCACAACATTCAGACCCCTTTAAGACTTTTCTAACTCTTCTTCCTGGGCTCAGCTATTTAATCCTTTTCAATAATCTCTCTTATGAATTTTCCGTGTCCAAGACACTCTGCTAGATAAAGGAATGCAGAGATGAAAATTAACAATCCCTGCCCTCAGAGAGTTTATAGTCTAGTAGGCAATGAGAAACATACGTAGGTAAATATGCTGCAAAAAAAATGGAGTGGCAGAAGACAAAAAGAGATCCAGAAGACAAAGTGTTCTAGAAACGTATGAGTAGGGAGACAATACTTTTAGTTGGACAAGGTGGCACCTGCGATGGATCTTGAAACAAGAAGATATCAGTAAACAGAGAAATGGTTGAAGGGCATTCTAGGTATGGCAGACAACCTGAACAAAACTCCTGGAGCAAGAGAGTACTGGACGAGATCAGGCAATGGCTAGTTCGGTTTGTCTGAGCTATAAAGTGTATAAAGAGGAGTTGCTGAGTGACTTTGGGCATCACCCTCACTAGACCTCAGTTTCCTCAACTGTAAAATTAAGACTTAGGGCTAGATGATATAAAAGTCCTTTCAGCTCTAACATTCTAGGAGTCTATAAATAACACTTCAAAGGTAAGTCAGAGCATAATTGTAGTGGCCTTAAATGTCAGGGGTTTGTATTTGATCCTATGGACAGTATTTTCTACCCCCTAAAACAAACACAACTTCACGGTCTTCTCCCTACCCTGATAACTGCTGGCTGATGTGGATTGTGTGATGTTAGGGAAGGGAAGAGCATGGATTGAGACATGATGGAAAGCGTGGGAGCCTCTCGGTCCCTTTTAAATTTTAAAAGCTAAAGCACTGATGCATATGGTAATGAACATCAGGATGAAATACCTAAGGTAATTTGAGTAGTTTCAAATTGAAAACAGGCTTTGTTTTGATTTTCCCCCCAAAATACAATTTGCTGCTAATCCTAAAAGGATTTTAGCACTAATGCTTCCAAAAAAAAAAAAGGACAATAGATATTCTCAATGGAGATAATTTTTGTTTGTTTTCCCCCTAGAAGTATGATTCTTTTGTTATAAAAATTCAGAGAATCTTAACGCTAGAAGGAAACTTAGAAGGCATCTAGTCCAACCCCTCTACCTGAAATACAAATATCCTCTATCACATTGAAGATTCTTCTTGAAAATCTCATGTCAGGAAACTCACTGCCTCCTAAAACAGCTCATTCTATTTTTTGACAATGATTATTATTATTAAGAACTCTTGTCTTTTTTATATAGAATCAGACTTTCCTTCTTTGTAGCATCATCCATTGGCATTAGGTCTCCCCTCTAAAGTCAAGCTAATTCCTTTTCCAAAAACAATCCTTCACATCTTCAAAGAAACCTGTTCTTTCCTTCTACTGTCTTTGCACTGAAAACCAAGGATCTCTACTTCCTTCACAAGTAATGTTTTCAAGTCTCCTTAAAGGAGGGAAAAACACCTGGAAATGTTTGACAAAAAGAGGATAGCTTCTCCTCCTTTCAGTTTTCTGTCACATGCTTTGATTGAATATAATTAATGATAGCACAGAAACAGAGTGAATGAATGAATGCTAAAGTCTTCAGTTGTTCTCTATTCTCTATGAGATAATTTGTAAATTCCATAGCCTGACAAGTAAATGGTCAGCAGGCAAGTTACCTAAGAAAGCAATTCCTCTTAATCTCTATGTACGCCGTGGGATGTAAATAGTTTTTAGCTGTATCTTACTTAATTTTATATTTCCCTCAGAACAAGCATGGTGCTTTACATATAGTAGGGTCTCTCTCTTGTTGCTTTTAAATGCTCTTGTATTTTATTAATCACAATATCATCAAAGCACATTTGAAAAATAGCAATGCAAACACAATGGGGACATGGGCCTTTGTCATGGTAATGGGAATACCACCATTAACTGACAGCTTTCCTCCTCCCTAGTGCCTTCTTGACCCTCCTGGGTCACTGCCTTGTCGTGGCAGAAGGGCTTGTGTAGCTCAATGAAACTACAAACGATACTTTGCAGGGTTACCCAAGATGAACGGGTCATAGTGGAGGGTTCTGACAAAAGGTGATTCACTGGAGAAGGAAATGGCAAACCACTTCAGTATCTTTGCCAAGAAAACCCTATGGACAGCATTAAAATAATAAAACGTGACACCGGAAGATAAGTCCCCCAGGTCAAAAGGTGCCCAGCACACCTTGGGGAAAAGCAGAACAACTACAAATGTCTCCAGTGCGAATGAAGCAGCTGGGCCAAAGCTGCTAGGAAGCTCAGCTTCAGATGCATCTGGTGACAAAAGGAAAATCTGTTGCTGTAAAGATCAATATTGCATAAGAACCTGGGAGTAAGATTTATGAGCCAAAGTAAACTGAATATGGTCAAACAGGAGATAAAAAGATTAAACATCAACATCTTAGGTGTCAGTGAACTTAAATGGATGGGAATGGGTAAATTTAATTCAGGTGATCATTACATATAATAATGTGGGCAAGAATCCCTGAGAAGAAATGAAATAGCCCTCATAGTCAATAAAAGGGTGAGAAAAACAGTACTAGGGTATCATCTCGAAAATAACAGAATGATGTCCGTTCAAATCCAAAGCAAACTGTTCAACATCAAAGTAATACAAGCCTGTGCTCTAATCGCTGATGCTGCTGAGACCAAAGTTGATAAGTTCTATGAAGACCTACAATATCTTCTGGAAATAATACCAAAAAATGATGTCACATTCATCAGAGGGGATTGGAATGCTAAAGCAGGACATTTAAAGATAATTGGAATAACAGGCAAGTTTGTTTTTGCAGTACAAAATGAAGCAGGGTAGAGACTAACAGGGTTTTATTAAGATAACTCACTGGTCACAGCAAACACTCTTTTCAACAGTCCAAATGGTGACTTTACATATGGACATCACCAGAGTGTCAATATCAAAATCAGATTGATTATATACTTTACAGCCAATAGTAGAGAAGCTCTACATAGTAAGTTAAAACATGACCTGGAGCTAACTATGACTCAGATTACGACCTTCTTACTGTAAAATTCAGACTTAAATTGAAGGAAGTAGGGAAAACCATCAGACCATATAGGTATAACCTAAATAACATCCTTTACGAATATGAAGTGAAAGTGACAATAGATTCAAGGGATTGTATCTGGTAGATAGAGTGCCTAAAGAACTATGGACAAAGGTTTGCAATATTGTACAGGAGGCAGCAACAGACTTGCTCCTTGGAAGGAAAGCTATGGCAAATCTGGACATCATACTAAAAAACAGAGACACCATGTTGCTTACAAAGGTCCAAATAGTCAAAGCCATGGTTCTTCCAGTAGCAATGTATGGCTATGAGAGTTGGATTATAAGGAAAGCTGAGTGCTTTCCTAGTGCAACCCTGAGTGAATTGACACTTTTGAATTGTGATGCTGGAAAAGACTTTTGAGAGTCCCTTGGACAGCAGGATCATATCAGTCAATATTTTTAAATTTTATTCAGACTTTTCATTGAAAGGTCAGATACTGAAGCTGAAGCTTAAATACTTTGTCCACATAACAAGAAGATGGGACTCATTGGAAAATACCCTAGTATTGGGAAACACTGAAGGCAAAAAGAGAAGGGGATGGCAGAGGATGAGATGGATAGATACTGTCATGGAAGCAACAAACATGAGCTTGGACAGACTTCAAGAACTAGTGAAGGATAGAGAAGCCTGGTGTGCTGAGGTCCATAGGGTCATGAAGAGTTGGACATGACAGAAAGACTGAATAACAACAACGTGCCTTCTTGAGTTTTAAGGGTATTTGCATAACCTAGCATTAGTAAAGAGAGGAAATGTTTGGAGGTTGGAGGAGCAAATAGGAAAGGGTTTGAATGTGTGTCCTTAGTATCAGAATAATTCAGTTAAAAGTGTGAGGCTATTCAGGACCATAATGTAGTAGGATATTAATAAATGCATGTTGAACAAATGTTGAATAAATGACCAGTGTGAAATTAGGCATATCATTTTCTTAGCCCTGCTGATTAAATATTCATGTCTTTAATGTGCTATGGAAAGCTATAACGCATTACTACCTTTAAAGTAGAGGCCTCATGGTTTAGTGAAAGGAACTTTGAATTGGGAATTCTAAGTCTTGGGCAACAGACCCAACTCCACTACTATATAGCTGTGAAAATCTTAGACAAGTCACTGAAATTCTCAGGACTTTAACTTCCTTATCCATAAAATGAGAGGTTCAAGTACAGGATCTGTAATAGTTTATGATTCTGTGAGTTTACCTTTAAAAAGATACATGACACAACACCTTTATAATATGGATAGAAAACACCCTAAAACTACATGAACACATGTGATCATTTCTTATGGTTAAGTTTGATTTGGGATGGCTTTGCTATTATTACATCCATTTAACAGTTGAGGAAAGTGAAGCAAATCTAGATTGTGTCTGATGATAGATTTGAACTCCGGTTTTCCTGACTCTAAGCCCACCTATCTATAAGTTCATTAAAATCTCCACATCTTTTTTCAGATGGATGACTATCTAGCTATGCCTCTGCCATCTTTTACCTGTGACGTAGAATTTTTTAATACACGTGAACTTTGATTCCTCATTTATTCATTTGTTCATGCATTATTTTATATGCCTCCTACTCCTATTAAGGACAGCTAGATGATGCAGTGGATAGAGCACTGGGCTAAGAATCAGGAAGACTCATCCTCATGAGTTCAAATCTAGCCTCAGACACCTACTAGTTTTGTGACCCTAGGCAAGTCACTTCAATTTGTCTGCCACAATTCTTCATCTGTAAAATGAGCTAGAGAAGTAAATGACAAACCACTCCAGTACCTTTGCCAAGAAAACCCGAAATGGAGTCATGAAGAGTCAGACATGACTGAAAACGACTGAACAAATGAATGATTCCTACCAAACAGGTCAGGCTGTAAGAGTAAACATGAGAGAGACCCTAGGTTATAGGCTAAGAGGAAAACTAAACTATATTAATGAAGTTATACAAAGTTAAAATCTAATTAAGTCTTACAATAGAGAAACCATCAAACTGTTATGGGAAAGTACAGAAAGGAACAGATCACTTATGGTTGGGCTGAAAAAAGTTTTAAGGACCTTAAAGGATAAATAGGATTTTATCACATGAAAATTTAGAGAAAGGACATTAACAGTAAAGGGAACCATGTGAGGAACATAGATGTAGAAGAAATAAAACTTGGGTCATGCTTCATGGGCAACAATGAGAGACTTCAATGGAATATGTGGTTTATGGGAAGGTTGGAAAGACTGGACTTTGGATGACAGGATAAGGAATATAGATTTTATTTTTTGGGCAATGGGAAGCCATTGAGGTTTTTGAGAGAAAGAGTACTATTATCTGAGCTGTGCTTTAAGAAAAGTACAGCGAAAGGGAAGACACTAAAGGCAGGAATAATAAAGGGTAGGAAGTTATTATAGAGATGCAAGTGAGATGTAAGGAGGACCTAGAGTAGAATAGTGAGAGTAGGAATAGAAAGTAGTGAGTATATGCAAGAAACATTATTTTGATGTTATGGAAGTAGAATCAAAAGAATTTTGTATCTGAAAAATGAGAGGAAGAAGACAAAGATCCTCTGAGGTTTAAAGTCTAGGTAACTCACAGGATGGCGTACAGCATCATCCATAGCAACTAATGGAAATAAGCAAATACAAAGGAGGAGGCTGGTAAAAACTGTTGAGTTCACACTTGTATGCAATGACTTGGATTGGAGCCAGAAGCCTCATATTCAAATTTCAGTTCTACTGTTTACTACCTATGGTATTTGACCATGGACAAGTCATATACCTTTCCTTGTCTTAAATTTCCTTATTTTTAAAATGAAGGTGTTGAAATAGATCATCTAAGGTTTCTTGCAGCTCTAAGATTCTATGATCCTGTGAGTTTGAGGTACCCTAGGGGTGGAGAACCTGCAGCCTCGAGGCCATGTGTAGCCCTCTAGGTCCTCAAGTGTGGCCCTTTGACAGTACTTGATTAATAAAATATTTTTATTAAGGGGATTTGTTCTGTAAAACTTGGATGGCCAAAGGGCCACACTTGAGGACCTGGAGGGCCACATGTGGCCTCGAGGCTAGAGGTTCCCCGCTCCTACCTCGGCTCTCTCACTCTCCCTTCTGTCAATGGACTCAACTCTAAAGTAGCAGTAAAAGGCCCAGTTTAGGAACATCAGCTCAGAGGTCTGGCCTTACTCTTCTTTTTTTTTTTTTTACGTTTTATTAATTTATTTTGATTTATCAACAATCACTTCCATATGCTTTTGAGTTGAAAATTTTTCTCCCCCTTCCTCCCCCCCACCCTTCCCAAGACAGCATACAATCTGATACAGGCTTTACATTTACATACCCATTGAACATATTTTTACATTAGTGAAGTTGTAAGTAAAAATTAAAACCAATAGGAGGAACCATCAGAAAGATGAAACAAAACTCCACAGAAGGTAAAAATAAGGGATAGCGATTCGACTTCCATAGTTCTTTCTTTGGATGTGGACGGCATTTTCCATCCTGAGGCCTCTGGAGATGTCTTAGGTCCTTGTAATGCTGAGAAGGGTTCAGTTTAACAATCTTAGTCGTTGCATAACGTGGCTGTTACTGTGTACAAAGTCCTCATGGTTCTGCTCACTTCACTCAGCATCAGACCATATAAGTCTTCCCAGGTTTTTCTGAAGTGAGCCTGTTCATCATTTCTTATAGCACAATAGTATTCCATTACATTCATATACCACAACTTGCTTAGCCATTCCCCAATTGATGGGCATCCTCTCAATTTCCAATTCTTTGCCACCACAAAAAGAGCTGCTATTAATATTTTTGTACATGTGGGTCCTTTTCCCATTTGTTTGATCTCTTTGGGATATAGCCCTAGAAGTGTTGCTGGATCAAAGGGTATGCACATTTTTGTAGCCCTTTGGCATAGTTCCAAATTGTTCTCCAAAACAGTTGGATCATTTCACAACTCCACCAACAATGCATTAGTGTTCCAATTTTCCCACATCTTCTCCAACATTTATCATTTTCCTGTTTTGTCATGTTGGCCAATCTGATAGGTGTGATGTGGTACCTCAGAGTTGTTTTGATTTGCATTTCTCTAATCAATAACGATTTAGAGCATTTTTTCATATGACTGTAGATCTTTAATTTTTCATCTGAGAACTGTCTGTTCATATCCTTTGACCATTTATCAATTGGGGAATGGCTTGTGTTCTTATAAATTTGTCTTAATTCTCTATATATTTTAGAAATGAGGCCTTTATCAGAGAGACTGGTTGTAAAAATTCTTTCCCAATTTTCTACCTTCCTTCTAATCTTAGTTGCATTGGCTTTGTTTGTGCAAAAACTTTTCAATTTAATGTAATCAAAATTATCCATTTTGCTTTTCATAATGTTCTCTCTCTCCTGTTTGGTCATGAATTCTTCTGTTCTCCATAGATCTGATAGGTAAACTATTCCTTGTTCTCCCAGTTTACTTATGGTATCAGCCTTTATATCTAAGTCCTGAACCCATTTTGACTTTATTTTGGTATATGGTGTGAGATTTGGGTCTATGCCTAGTTTCTGCCATACTCTTTTCCAGTTTTCCCAGCAGTTTTTTCAAAGAGTGGGTTCTTATCCCAGAAGCTGGGGTCTTTGGGTTTATCAAATAATAGATTACTATAGTCATTGACTACTGTGTCTTGCATATTTAACCTATTCCACTGATCCACCTCCCTATTTCTTAGCCAGTACCAAGCAGTTTTGATGATTGCTGCTTTATAATACAATTTAAGATCTGGAATTGCTAGGCCACCTTCCCCTGCATTTCTTTTCATTAGTTCCTTTGATAATTCTGGACCTTTTGTTTTTCCAAATGAATCTTGTTGTGATTTTTTCTAACTCTATAAAATAATTTCTTGGTTGGGCTTACTCTTCTTTTATATGCTCTTTACATTCAACCTCATAATGGGAGTAAGGCTGATGCTTTCATCAGGACTATTGGCAGCAGCCGCTGCTTCCTTTCCCCTGTTGATCAACTACTCTGCCTTCCTGATTGTGCTGAAAGCAACATGAGTACCAACCACATGCACGGTGAAGATAACATTTTCTCGGTAGAGACTGTAGCCCCTGGGACTTTGAAATTATCTCTTCTCTATATCTGTATTTTGGTGCTTTTTCAACTCCTAAATTTTCTTTGGAGAAATATTTTGTGAGTCATCTCCCTTATTTTCCAATACATGCCAAGTTTCAATGATTTTCCATGAAAAATGCAAGACCATTTATTGGGCTACTGCTCTCACACAGGTAATTCTACCACTCTCTCTAGATAAGGCTCTTTGGTTGCTGGGTCCTAATTTAATCATCACATTCATATTCTTTTTACATAAACCCAGAGGCTCTGAGGCAATGGGCACTGTTTGATTAAATTAGATCAAATAATATTAATCCTTGATTCCTTAAAATCAGAATCACTTACACAAATGAGAGGCATTACTTAATGTATTTTTGTACTTAAGCCCTTATCTTGAGTGTCAGTCAGAAACAGGACTTGTCTTTGGTGTAGTTTCAATGAAGGCTACCCTATGTGGTATAAACGGAGAAGCACCAAATAAGTCCCATTAGCCTAAAAATCATGATCCCATCAGCTCTGTGGCACAGGCAGAAATACCACCATTAGAACGTTTAGGAGGCAATGAAATGCAACGAAGCTCCAGCTTTACTACTTAACGGTTAAATGGCCTTGGACACATCATTAAGCCTCACTGAGGCTCGGTTTCCTGATCTGCAAAATGAGAATGATGCTAACACAATCTACCTCATAGTAATAGTATGAAGATAAGATGGAGTTGGGGAGGGAAATGAGGATAGATTTATAACCTTATTTTAATCATTAATCAACAAGGACATATTGAGTTCCCAGTGTGTGTGAGGTACTGTGCCAGGTGCTAGGGATACAAACAGAAAGAATGAAAATTAGTCCCTACTCATAAGCAGCTACATGGCTTTGCATAAGCTACTGTCTGAACTCACAGGTATTCATTTCTTTCCAGACACTTGAAACTGGACAGGACTTAAAAGAACATCTGGTCCAACATATACATGAGCACATACCTTCAGTTCCGATCTGGTGGCTTCACTAGACTTCTCCATTGTCTCCAGACACTCATCTTCCTGCAAGATCAAATCAACTCTGCAATTCATACCTCCTCAGTATCCCCTGCCTCTCTGGCCCTTCCTTCCCTTTAACTGGAGAGCAGGGAGGGTGGACATGGGAGAGGTCATACCAGATCCTCTATTCAAGAAGGGGATTCACAACAGACACCTCATCATTTTTCACTTGGCTTTAGGACTTCATCATGTCCCCTTGCCAGTGACCTTTCCCCCTTTTGCTCCCCTCCCCTACCTCCTTCTCAGCTTCATTTTATGTATTATCTTCCTCTACTAGATTATGAGCTCCTTGAACATAAAAACTGCCTTTTTTTTTTTGCATGTTCAGTGCTTAGCACAGTACCTGGAACATGGTAGGCATTAACAAATGTTTGTTGACTCTGACTGTAAGCCAAGATCCTCTCTGCAACATTCCTGAGAAGCAGTCATCCAGTTAACGCAAAGAGGGCTCAGAAAAAATAGTGGGTAAGAGTTCAAGACATGTCATGAGTCAATTGCCTAGAAGACTGAGTTTAAATTTTGCCTCAGACATTTCTTAACTGGATGACCCTGGGCAAGTCACTTAACCTCCATCAGCCTCATCAGGAAAATGGGAATAACAACACCTTCTTCATAGTGTTGTTGTGAGGATCAGATGATGGGCAGTGCTTTACCAATTTTGAAGAGCTATAATAGTTGTTTGCTAGCTATTATTACCATGACTTGGTATAAATGTGTTTTTCCGGTGACATTCTTCTTATCAGGTCTGGATCCTGAAAGTCTGGGAATTTCAGTGGTGTAGCACAGTGGATAGAGTACTGGACCTGGAATCAGGAAGACTCATCTTCTTGAGCTCAAATCTGGTATCAGACACTTACTAGATGTGTGACCCTAGACAAGTCACTTAATCCTGTTTGCCTCAGTTCCTCATCTGTCAAATGAGCTGGAGAAGGAAATGGCAAACTTCTCTAGTATCTTTGTCAAGAAAATCCCAATTGGGTCATGAAGAGTCAGACCAGACTAAAACAACTGAACAACAAATGGAGAAAAGGTAAGGAGTGTTTCAGGAAAAAAATTGTCTGGGATGCCCGGCTTGGGTGGCATTCCATCTTGAAGAGGAAACATTCCAGGTAGTCAGAAGACATCCCAAAGGCAATAGATGATGAAGGTTTAGCTGGTCATGGATAAGGATAGGGATGGAGCTGAAGTATCACTGGTTATGCTACTGGTAAGGTGAGTGAGTAAGTGGGCAGGTGTGGTCGAGGACATGAAATTGAGCTAATAGGGGCAATAGAACAGTCTGAAAATGTGCCCACAGTTGGAGATGAAGACCAGAGAAGCTAAACAGGATTGAATCTAAAGCTAAGAGCTGAGACAGCACCTAGAACCATTGCCAGAGACTCTTGTGCCAATGAAAGTCTCCAGTCCAATGAAGCCTTTTGTCTGGAGTGGCTCAGAGCAGCCCTGCCCAGGGGGGCCACTCTTTTCATACTTTAAAGAACCATGACTGAGTTTTGTTCTATAGATTGACAGTTGATTTCCTTCATCCGTGTCTCTGACTAATAAAAAATATTATCCTCTCTGACTCTAAGGCCAGGTTTGGATAATAATTATATTAACATATTTGTAAAGCCCTTCAGGATTTTCAAAACATTTTCCTCACAACAATCCCAACTATTTCTCTTCCCACTTTTCATTTTTTTTAAAAGGCCCAAAGACTCTAAGTAATTTACCATTCCGTTGGTTTTTTTTGTCATTGTTCAGTCATGTCCAACTCTTCATAACCTCATGGTTTTCTTGGCAAAGATATTGGAGTGGTTTGCCATTTCCTTCTCCAGTTTATTTTACAGATGAGGAAACTGAGGCAAACAGGGTTGAGTGACTTGTCCAAGGTCACATAGCTAATAAATGTCTGAGGCTAGATTTGAACTCAAGAAGATGAGTCTTCATGACTCCAGGTCTGGTACTCTATTCACTGAGCCACCTAGCTGCCCAGCTAGTAAAAGAGGTCTGAGGTAAGATTTCATGGTGTTAAGAACATAGCACTTGCCACTGCGCTATTCTGCCTTTCAGGATGATCTCAGGAAAAATCATCATCATCAGATCCTTCCTAAAGTTGAAATAATGGTCTAATCATCTGAGCTTTTGATGTTGATCATGCCTCCCATTTTTTCATAAGACTAGCTCTTTAGTGGGGTAGGTATTTAGGATTCTGAAGTCTCTTAGCAAGCGGCATGCAACAGGAATGACATAATAATAACAACAATAGCTAATTTATATAGCACTTATTTTGTGCTAGCACTGGCACATTTCCAAATATTGTATCATTTGATCGTCATAACAGCCTGAGAAGGTAGGGGCTATTATCACACTAAGGAAGCTAGGTGGCGCAGTGGATAGAGCACTGGCCCCCAGGAGTCAGGAAGACCTGAGTTCGAGTTTGACCTCAGACCTTTCCTAGCTGTGTGACCCTGGGCAAGTCACTTAAACCTGTTTGCCTTAGTTTCTCATCTGTCAAATGAGTTGGAGAAGGAAATAGCAAACCACTCCTGCATCTTTGCCAAGAAAACTCTAAATGGAGACACAGATAGTTGGACACAACTGAAATGACCTGACAAAAATTATTACACTTCTTTTATACATGAGGAAATTGAGGCAACAGAGGTTAAGTGACTTGCCCAGAGTCATAACGTTAAAAGGAATAACCATCCTGTTTGCAAAATAATATATTTTACAAGGACAGAGTCAGAGTGGCGTAATACCCAGAGCATAGATTCAGGAAGATTTTGTCAGTCCTACTTTCACATCTCTTATTCCGCTTCAGACACACGGAATCAGGCAGCTAGGTGGTGCAGCGGATAGAACACCAGCCCTGGAGTTTGAAAGACTTGAGTTCAAATCCAGCTTCAGATCCTTACTAGCTCTGTGACTAAGCAAATCATTTAACCTCTATTTGCCTCAGTTTTCTCAACTATAAAATGGGGATAATTATAGTACCTACCTGTCAGGGTGATTGTATGGATCAAATAAGATAATGTTTGTAAAGCACATAGCACCGTGCCTGATGCATAGTCGGTGCCATATAAATGCATATTGCTTCCCCTTCCACCATATACATCCCCTTCTCTGCACTCACATAGCCACAACCCTAGCATGTGCCCTCCCTACCTCTTGCCTTCACGACTGCCAACAGTCTTTTAACCAGCTTCAAGTCTCTCCATCTTTCTCTCACCTGCCAAGGTGATTTTTCTAATGAGTAGGGCTGACCACATTACACATTTCTCCATCAGCCACACTGGCTCCAGGATCAAATATCAACTCATCTGTTTGACATTTAAAGTTCTTCCCAGCCCAGCTCTTCCTTCCTCTCTAGCCTTCTTATACCTCACTTCCCCTTCCATGCTCTCTGCCATCTAGCTACACTGTCCACTTAGCAGTTCTTCGGACACAGCACCACCTCTCCCAGACATGCTCCATATCTAGATAGCTCTCCTTCCTCACCTCCACCTCTTAGGTGTCTGTGGCTTCCCTCAAGACTCAGCTCCAACGCCGTTTTCAGCAGGAGGCCTCTCCAGTGCCCTTAGCTGCTAGTGCCAGCTCCTTTCAGATCATCTTCCATCTTCTTAATCTATGTTGTATGTGCCTAGTTATTAATGCATTGTCTCTCCCGTTAGAATATGAGCTTCTTGATGGCAGAAACTGCTTTTGCCCTTTTTTGAATCCTCAACAACAGTTAGCACAGTGCCTGGCTATGCCTGATGACTGGCTGACTGCCTGGATTTGAAGCCTGCCTCAGATACTTCCTCATTATGTGATGGTGTTCACATCACTTAACCTTTCTCAGCCCATTTCCTCTTGTATAAAATGGGGGTGATAATAATAGCACCTATCTCATAAGATTCTTATGAGGATCAAATGAGATAATGGATATAAGGCCCTTTGCAACCTTAAAGCACTATATAAATGTCAGCTCTTAAGGACGGCCAATTATCATAAATAGGAAAGACAATAGATGTTGTGAGATAGCATTTTTCCCTTGCTTTTGAATAGACCAAAAATGTCATCCTACTTGGGGAAGTTCCAATGATCTCCCTAATATTTCCCCCACTGGCAGCACCACACCATGTAAAGTTAGTGATTAGGGGCTGGGGATGTTGGTGAGGAGCTCTCAGGTGGCGAGTATGGAGACAAAAAAAAGTGAAAAACAAGAACTATGTTCCCAGAAGGCAATTTTGTTTGACCAAGAAGGCCACAGACCCTTTACATCTGACACTGGCTACAGAACAGTCTGTGCCTCCCTGGTCCAGGCTGTACAAAAGAATTAGCCTTTTAGGGTCACTGCACAAACTGTAACATCTACGTGTGCAATTTTAGTGCCTTTATATAGATGAGTAAATTCAGTCTGTATTTCTGCCAATTTCCATTTCTTGGCAGCTTTTCTCTGAAGATTTCAGAAGGGGATAAAGGCACTTTGGGGAAAACTGTGACTTTACACTTCTCAGTGTAAATTAATTCTTCACCTTCACTCTTAATTTTTATTCTAGCCAATGGTTGTTTTAAGTTGAAGCTCCCCCTCCACCTCTTCTTTTTTGGGGGGCCTGAAAAAGGGGTGAAATTATCAAGTTTAAAGGAACCTGGATAACCAAGTTCAAACAAAATGTTATTTCATCTTCGACTTACGTTATATATCTGAATGAATTAGCTCAGGCAAGATCCTGTTCCACCCTGCCATTATGGCTGAGAAGGGGTTCCATTGACATATCCGCCTCTTTGTATGGTAAGTATGCTGAGCACCCTCACTCCCAGAGACATCCAGGATTAGGATTGCCGGGCACCCCAGTGCACTGTATTATTGCTAACATCCTGCTGGCTGTAATTCAGATTTCCATTTAATTGTGTTCTTATTTAAAATTCTGCTGCACCTGCAGGAGCAAGAAGGCCGATGTCTCCACGTTAGACATTCACCAGGCATTCTATATGATTTTGAACAATGAAAACTTTAGAAAAATGCCAGATCAGATAGAGGGCTCATAAATCACCAAATGATAATATCATGTGGGGGAAAAAAAATCATACTGAGGACTCTAGAAAAATAGCCCCAATGATGTTCAACACTGAATTCACCCATGATGCCACATCCCCACAGGAGGAGGACAATAGATTATTCCTGAAACAGAAAAAGTGGAGGAGGCTTTTTATTTTTTGTTTGTGTCATTTTCTGCCACCAGTTTTCCTTTTTCAATTCACTGCAAAGGAAAAAGCTATGTAGAAAACTGAAAGAAGATAGTGAGATCAAAATAAGCATCCTCTATGAAGGCTATGACCTCACAGCAGCCTCTCAAACCCCTCATTGAGTTGCCCTGTTTATATTACAGAAGAGATCAATTTCCATTGTGGCGGCATTGGGATATTTGTGAATACTAATGCTCTCTGTGGAACGCTACCTTTAGAATCCCAGTGATTGAACCATTCAGCCTGCTCTGATGCAATCTTGCTGCAGTGAGATACCCTTCCCTACACAGATTTCACTGAGACACACAGCTTGGGTTGATCAAAAGGTTCATTAGAGATGCCAGGAGATGTGGTTTCAGACAATAAAGCCATGTTGATGCTGACAGTTTCTGCTCCAGCCCAGAGTTTTGTTTTGTTTTATAAAGTGCAAAGATGCTGCTTTGCTTCTACAGGAACTCGGGACAATTAAGCATCAAAATGTTTCAAGTGGGTCATTTTCACAGCACCTCTTAGGCTATATAAGAGGTTTTCCCCAGGGCTCCAGTGGGTAAGGTTAAGAGTACTGAATCTCTCTCTTCTCTTGCTTGCTAAGGGAGCACAGCTCTGCGTGCACTCTCTCTCTCTCTCTCTCTCTCTCTCTCTCTCTCTCTCTCTCTCTCTCTCTCTCTGCCTCTCTCTCTCTCTCTGACTCCCTGTTTCTGTCTCTCTTTGTCTTTCTGTCCCTCTCTCTCTGTCTCTCTGTCTCTCTATATATATATCTATATCTATCTCTATCTGTCTGTATATATATACATATATATGTATATATAACCCAAAAAGGATAGTAAACATTTATAAAAGGTAGAGAAAAGTCATTTCATCCGGTTCCTACCCACTGTACAAATCCTTTTCACAATTCCATGCTTGAATATTAAGGGGAACTTAGAACATATGTTTCTAGTATATAAACACAAGCATCATTAAGCACCTACCTATTGTGCCTATGTGCAATATAATATGCTTGTTAGAATAGCATGATGGGAAAATCACTGTATTTGGAATAGAAAGACTTGGAATCAAGTCCTGGCCCTGCTACTAACCAGCCTAGTGATCTTTGGAAAGTTAATTTCTTGCCTCAGTTTCCTCATGTATGAAATTAAAGACTTGTTCAAGATATTCTCTAAGGTCCCTTCTAGTTCCAACAGTCTTTGTGTTATTCTATGATTCTTTGACAAAGTTTTTGCCCTCATTGAGTTAACAATCTAATAGAGGTGATAAGAGTTATAAATCTGATTAAAATGCCATTAGCATATGATAAGTATATAATAAAAAAAGAAATAATGAGAGATAAATTCAGATCAAGGATCTGCCCTCAAACTAAGTCCTGACTTTCTATGTTATTTTCTCCTTTGTCTCTTGTCTATGCTTCTGATTGTGTTAACTTTACTACCATTTCTCAGCTGCCTTTTTCCCCCAGAATTTCTCCAAACTCCTGAGGATCTCTCACCCTGGAACAACCCTCCTCCAGCAGCCCCCTTCTCCAGCTGTCAAGTTTTTTCCTGGAACCTCTGTTTTAAGGAACAGCCTAGGCCAGCTATCCATCTCCCAGCTCTGCTTCTGACTTATGAACTTCAACAGCAAGACTTCATCCATTGGAACCAACCCCTACTTTTCATCTCCCTTTCATGTTTTGTCTTCCTGCTCTAGAATGTAAATTCCTTGAGGGTAGGGACTGTGTTTTTGCTAGTTTTTGTTATCTTAAGTGCTTAATAAATGCATCTTTGATTTGACTTGACTCTTGTGATAATGAGGTAGTCGTTAAAGTCCTAGATCTATTTTTTTTTATTTGAAAAGGGAGGGGGGAATAGAAGATGAGATGTAAGGCAAACTGAAAAGATGCAATCAAGTGAGGTCATCCCTTTATGAGGTGCAAATTAGTCCCCTGCTTGAATCAGAAAGGAAACAATAGGAAGGGTGGAAGAATAACTGGCCAGGGAACCTGTCATTCAGAACAACCATTAAAAAGTCAGTTCATTGAATCCAGAAGACTACACGGTTTGGGGCAGGGCCAGGAAGGGAGTGGGGAGGAGGGTTGGAGGGAGGAGGGGTGGGGCGCTGTGTCAGGAAGGAACACTGGACTTGAAGTCAGAAAAATATAAATTCAAATCTTCTCAGATACTTGGCAGTGAAGCAAAGCACTTAAATGCATTGTGCCTCAGTTTCACCATCTGTAAAACGATGGGATTAGGTTTAATGGCCTCTAAATCTATGATAAGATGATAGAAAGACCTGAAGAAAGAAGCAGAAAAAGCATGGAACTAAAGAAAAAGAAGTTGATAATGATAATAACTAACACTTATATAATGCTTACTATGTACCAGGCATATCTCATTTGATCCTCACAACAACTCTGAAAGGTTAATGTTATTTCCATTATTTTCTCCATTTTACAGATGAGGAAACAGGCAAACTGAGGCTAAATGACTTGACCAGGGTCACACAATTAAGAATGGATTGTTTTTATAGTTTTTTGTTGGTTTTTTTTTTAAGTTCCCCATAGTGCCTAGAACAGTTCTGGGCACATGATGCAAAGAGGAATTCAGTTCCTAAAGAAAGGAGTAGAAGAAGGATGGAATTGAAAAAAAAAAAGCTGTTAGTAATAATAACTAATTTGTTCAGTTGCATCTGACTCTTCATGACCCCATTTGGGGTTTTCTTGGCAAAGATACCAGAATGGTTGGTTTGCCATTTCTTTCTCATTTTACAGACTGAGGAACTGAGGCAAACAGGGTTAAGTGATTTGCACAGAGTCATACAGCTAGAGTCTAAGGCCAGAATTGAACTCAGTAAGATGAGTGATCTTCATGGTTCCAATCCCGAGGCTACCTGGCCAACTTTTGTATAGCTCTTACTGTATTTCCATCAGTTAATACTTATTTAATTCTCAACCTCATTGCTCATTTTAAGTGAGTCACAGTTCAAAAGCCTATGAAGGGATAGAGTTGCACCACTCAAACCCAGGGGAATGGGTAGAAGTTACAAAAAGGCAGACATCAGCCTAGAAGCAGGTAATGGAAATGTGCCAACCAAGGCATATTGCACAGGGGTATAAGGACAGGGTCCTCATGGGCTCTCATTAACTTTATTACCTATCTAATCAATCAACAGTGGAAAAGCCAATATTTCCTTCTCCAAAAGGTTAACTACAATGTACTCAGGGACAGTCTTTGCTCCTATCTGTACCATACGTTCAACACTCATCACATAGACTCCTTATTTTGATACTTTTATATCTGTTTAGTAAATCTCTTCTCCTCAACTAGACTGTAAGCTCTTTGTGGGCAAGAATTCTGTCTTTGTAACATATACAAACACATGCACAATATCTAACATAGAACTTCCTTAAATTTGATCACTCCATAGATATTCTGTTGTTGGAGAGCTTAAGCACATGACCAAAGTAAGAGGAAGAGCTCAAAAGAACTAACACCCCCTTTAAATCATTTCGGTAGCAATCACACCACACCCCATAGTTCTTTACCTGATATCCATGAAGTTATTTGTTTAATATTTTGATAACTGAATTTCAATAAAATTGGCTTCCTTTGTAACCCTAAGTACTTTAATTTATTCATTTACAAAGGGGTCAATAGTCTTCACCAGACTGCCAAAGGGGGCCCATGACATGCAAAAAAAGAGTAAGAAATCCTCATCTAGACTGTGACTAAACAGAAGACTCCTTTCTAAGGACAAAAATGAATTTTTTATTGTTTCTACCAGCAACTGTGCTTCTTAGCCCAGAACATTCAGTGCCCTGCTATGGTGATAATGTACGACATGTGTTCTCTAGAGATGTCTTTGAATTCAAACTACATGTTGCGTATTTCAGATCTGTAGAACAGATGATACACAGAGACATCAGACCCTACCTCCCTGGCTACTGTTGCTATCAAATGCTACGGAAGCCCATGACAACCAGACTTAATATCACACAGACTCAGACACACTTGGGTCAATTTGTGTTCCCCCCAAAACAGAATTTACATGCAGGCAGTTTATAGTCTCTTCTTGGGTCTATAGAACAATGGCAGGGACTAACTTCTTATATGCAGTTGTAAGACTGGTCCTAGCATAAGGGTCACATCCGGCTTCTTGGACTTTGCCATCTATACACCACACGCTTTAATGAATGGCAAGACTAGCAACAATGAAGCTTAGGCACAGGGGTGATCCACCAGCAGAGACAATGCCCGCTGGCACCAAATTGTCAGGGTAGATGTGCAAGGGACTGTTGTAAGATAACTTCAAATGGGGTAGACATTACTCATGCTGTGAGGACACACAGCAGTATGAGGTTAGAAGCCATGGAACAAAATGTGGCATGGTGGAAAGAGCCCTGGATGTGGGCCTGACTCTGACTTACTGCATGAATTCAGGCAACACCTGTCACCATCTGGACACAGCTACAACTCATTCAAGAGGCAAAAGAGGTGAACAGGAACCGTCCGCACCTATAGTTCAGCTCACAGTCAGAGGGACAGGATTTTTGTTGTTGTTCAGTCATGTCCAACTCTTCATGACTTCATTTGGGATTTTCTTGGCAAAGATACTGTAATGGTATGCCATTTCCTTCTCCAGCTCAGTTTATGGATGAGGAAACTGAGGCAACAGGGTTATGTGACTTGCCCAGGGTCACACAGCTAGAAAATGTCTGAGGCCAGATTTGCACTCAGGTTTTCTTGACTCTAGGCCCAGCACTCTGTCCACTGCACCACTTTGCTGCCCTGAATGATAGGATAGACACTGAATAAAAAGTAATACCTATGGTAGAAAGAATGATAGATCAGGAACCAGAGGGCCTGGGTTCAAATCCTGGCTCTGCCACTTACTATATGTGTGACTCTGGGCAAGTCACATAACCTGTCTCAGCTTTAATTTCTTCCTCAAGGTAGAGGAATGAGAGGAGGGGTTCTTAAACTCTTTCTGTTTTTGAATGCATAAAATAAAAGATAGGATCACAAAGGAACCCACTTATATTGAAACACAGTTATAAAAAAAATTAAGAAAAGTTCATGGATGCCAGGTTAAGAAACCTAGACATTATTAAGATCTCTTCCAGCTCTAAATCTGTTATCCTTTAACCTTAGTTTAAAAGGTTATAGATATTCCCTGCTCACTGACATTGAGAATTCATTGCACAACCTCAAACCTTTCCAATGACCTTCCTAAAGGCCATTCTGATGTCTTTTCCTTCAGCCTTATACTGCTGTTCCTGCCTGCTCTCTTAGATGCCACTGCCTCTCTGCTGTTGTTCACATCATTCTGATTTAGGGATGTGCTCCTTTGTTTTTGGCCCCTCCTGGACTCTGCATTTGACAGCCTGGCCTCTGATCTCTTCTGCTGCATCCATCTCCTCTCTGCCCATCTCCTGAAGTACAAGTCTGACCATATCACTCCCCTACTCAAACTCTAATGGCTCCCTAGTGCCTCTAGTAAAAATATAAGCTTCCCTGTTTCATTATTAAGCCCTTCACAGGGTGGCTTCAACCTAGCTTTCTGCCTTGTACATAATTCCCCTTCTGTGATTCAGCTAAACTAACCTCCTCACTATTCTTCACACCTGACCCTCCGCCTCCCACCTCTGTGCCTTTGCATTGGCTGTGCTCTCTACCTGTGGTCCCCACCTCTACCTCTTGGAATCCCTGGTTTCCTTCAAGACTCAGTTCATCTAATACCTCCTACAAGAAGCTATTTCTGATTTGCCTACCTACTAGCACTCTCCCCTCAAAAAAAAAACCCAAAAAACAATTGACCATACATTTATTTTATATATAATTATTTATACATATGTTGTCTGCCCTTTAGTCTATAGGGCCCTTCCAGGAGGGGAGTGTTTCCTTTTTTTGTCTTTGTATCCCTAGCACCTAACATAATTCCTTGCGTTGAGAAGGTGTTTAATAAATGCTTATTGATTGCTTGATACAACTTGCCTCTCAGACATTTTTCTTCTCACCCTTAATATTATCAGATCATTTCATTGCTAACTACATTCTTTCACTCCACTCCTAGTACTGGTCCCCATGGCACTGTGGCCCATTACACCTCTAGCAATGCCATGAGAGACTTCCAGCACATTTTGTTCATGCTCTCAGCCTTACCCCTGGATAAGCTCAGGAGAAAAAGGACTGGCCCAAAGTGATATAACTGTTCTGTGCTTCCCTGTGTTTATTTGTCAGGTGGGAATAATAACTCCTTCTCTAACTTCTGTCACAGTCAACTCCCTATTTTCTGTGTGATGGAGTGAAACATTAGAGAAACAAACTCAAGGTAAAAATAAAATTCCTTACCAATTCCCTTCCCTCACACTCCCTGGTACCTTCAGACCATGTCAGACAAAGCTATATTGAAGTAACTGGGGATTTTTTAGTTTGGAAAAGAAAAGAAGAGTGAGGGACATGACAGCCGTCATATGGAAAAGAAATTAAATTTCTTTTGCTTAGTTCTGGAAAGCAAACAAGTGGGCAGAAACTTCAGTGGGGCAGATTTCAGCTCAATGTAAGGAAGAATCTGGTAATAATTAAATCTGTCCCAGAGTGTAATTGGGATGCTTGAAGGATGGGCTCTCCATCATTGGAGGTATTTGAGCAGTGGCTGAGTTACCATATTTCCCAGGGATGCTGTAGAGGCAATTTCTGTTCAATCAATCAGCAAGCATTTCTTGATCTCCCACTGTGTGCTAAGGAATACAAAGACAGAATTGAAATAGTTTCTGCCTTCAAGAAGTTTTTATTCTTTTAGGAGAAACATCTTGCCTAAGTATGCAAAATGAATGCATGATAATTTTAAGGAGCCACACTACCAGCTAGAGGTATTCCAGAAAGGCCTCATCTAAGAGATGGCACTTAGGCTGAGCACAGAAGGAAGCTAGGGGTTACAAGAGGCAGAGACTGGATTCAGGTTTGACTAAATGAGTTCTGAGATCCCTTCTCACTCGAGATTTTGTGATCCTTTGTCCACCCTGCTCAATTACCATGGATCCACAGAAGCTCCATCCCCCAAACCAGTGTCACCAGAGTCTGCCTCCAGCCTAATAATAATGATAATAATAACATTTATATAGTACTTACTATGTGCCAGGCACTGTGCTAAGCACTTTGTAATTTTATTTCATTTTATCCTCAGAACAACCCTGAGAGGTGAGTGCTGTTAATATAAAGATGAGATCCACAGTGAAAATAAACTGCACATATGTGATTGAAAGTTAGCTGTGCCTCCGAAAGTTTCTTTCCCTGTTATCTTGAAGTGTGATCCTAACTTTTACTTCTATCATGTCTTTTGTGGTTTTTTTCTGTTCCCCAAATGGTCACATTTGGACAATGAGCAGAGATAACTGACAGCCTCTGACCGTTGGATCTAGTGGTATCTGAATGACCTGTTCCTCTATGGCCTGCTCTTTACAGCAGGGGTACTGTCATTTCTCTCTAGAATTCAGAGAATGCATTTTACCCATGAACTTTTGGAGGAATCATACATTTGAAGAAATAAAATTAACTCAAAGCCCAACAAACAGAAATAGCCACCAAACTCCAACATGAGACATGGTCTCAAAAATCCATTCTAAGGTTTCTATGAGCCTTTGACTGAGGACTGCATGGAGAAGAGCAGCATCACCTCATCCATAGACTTTTCCTAATAATAATTTCTTAGTTCAAAAGCATTCTCCCATTGGTGGACATGCCAACTGAGAAGAGTAAATCTTTGACTTCTGAAAAGCACAGCTAAGTGAAAGTGAACACTTTACAGGTGGAAAGGCATGAGTTTCTGAGAGGATGAAGGTAAGAAGATATACCCACTCAAACCCTCTTTTCTGTTAAACATATAAATAAAAGTCTAAAATGTTAGGTACATACAAGGATAGATGTGAGAGAGAGAGAGAGAGAGAGAGAGAGAGAGAGAGAGAGAGAGAGAGAGAGAGAGAGAGAGAGAGAGAGAAGAGAGAGGAGAGAGAGAGAGAGAGAGAGAGAGGAAGAGAGAGAGAGAGAGAGAGAGAGAAGGAGAGAGAAGAGAGAGAGAAGAGAGAGAGAGAGAGAGAGAGAGAGAGAGAGAGAGAGAGAGAGAGAGAGGAGAGAGAGAGAGAGCACCAGGCTTGCTCATTCATTTCATTGAGGGCTGAATTTCACCAAAAACAAACAAATAAACCAAAAAACCAAACAGGTTTAATGCTGACACTTCTTGCTAGCTTTGAAGGTCCCTGGGTGGTATGCAGGGATCCTCTGGAGTTATACTCCAACAGCGTCTGGACTAGATTCAGTCCAGCAATCAATCAATCAATCAACAAGCATTTATTGAACACTTCCCAAGTGGTAGGGCAGGCGCTAATCTCAGAAGATACAGAGATAAAAGTGAAATGGCCCTTGGCCACAAGGAGTTTAAGATTCTAAAGATCTCAAGAATTAACTCTGCCTGGAGGCCTCTTAGGAAACATATGGATAGTTCTTTGAGTGAGAAAAGTCAATTACACCGAGTATCATCAATATGTTGGCAGACTGGTTTATTGGACAGTCCATGCACCACTCAAGTACAAATCAAACTGTTTATGGGCCTTTATCCATAGAGGCTTCCCACAACTTAGGCCAAGATTTGTTGCTGAGTCCGGTCATTTTTCTGTCTGACTTTTCATAACTCCATTTGGGTTTTGTTTTGGGGGGATTTTTTTGTTGGTTTTTTTGCAAAGATGTGGTTTGTCATTTCCTTTTCCAGCCCATTTCACAGATGAGGAAACTGAGCCACACAGAGTGGAGTGACTGTACCTGAGTCACACAGCTAGTAGGTGTCTGAGGCCAGATTTGAATTCAGGAAGATGAATCTTCCTGACTCCAGGCCTGGTATTCTATCCATTGCTCAACCTAACTTCCCTGAGATCTTGAGCCTGACAGAAAAAGATTTACAGCAACCAGAGGCTTTGTTAATCCATTGCACCACGTAGCTGCCCTGGGCCAAGATAGCCTTTATAATATCCCAACTATTGGGTCTGACCATTCATTGGGCACCCCCTTCATCACAGATATAGGAATTGGGATTAGACCTATAATTTCATTGATAGAAGGAACTCACAGATGACAAAACTCCATCTCCTTGGTTAGAGGGGCACTGAGAATTGCTCACTCTGGACTCACCCATCTACCCAGTGGTTCTAGAGATTTATTAGTTGGCGTTGAAAAATTACACTTATGGCACTCAGATGATCATATTCTGTGCCCAGCAATACCAGAAGCATTGCCTGTATAGAAGATAGAATGTGAAGTACAATGCTTTGAGGCAGGAAAGACTCTTCCACTGGAAGCAATTTTCTATGGACGTCTCCCAAGAGGCAAGATGCCTTCCATGCATCAGAGATCTCTCTGCATGGACACTGGCTTCTCTGTGTAGGAAAAAAAAAATAACAATAGTCTTTGGTAGCAGAGTTGAAGGGCAGTGGAAACATGGAGGACTGAGGTAGTCAGTGGACTCAGGTAGAGCCTGGAGGCTGGGAGAGTTTAAGAAGAAATGGAAGCCTCATCTAAAAACTGCTTGTGATGTAAATGAGGGCTGTGCGAAGCTATTTCAGAGAGAGGGAAAGTGGGTGGAAAGTGATACTGTCTTTCATCCTGATACTCTGCTTTCCAAGGGTACAACCTTTGCTAACTGCTACACTAAGTGACAAGACACTAAGTCGGCTTCAGATGCAACTCTTTAACACCCTACTGTGAGTTTAAACGGACTATGTACTTCTCCTGCTGTGTTGGGGATGCAGAGAAATTGAGTGGGGATTTGACTCAGTCTTCTTTGGAGTAATGGGACACAGTTTCCATCTGGATATGAGATGAGGATGCTTACAAACTGATTCACTTCCTTATTACTTTGATTTTAAATGCCTTTATTAAATGTTTTCTTGCTTTGAACTCCTAAGTCATATGGTTCAGTCTACCAGAATTTCTACAGGAGATTCATAGGATGGAGACTCAGAGCTGTGAATTTGAATTGATGTGGGGCCCAACAGGAGCCAGGAACCTGGGGATGGCTGAGGCTGAGACCAGACTTTGCTTAAAGAGTTCTAGTTATGGGGAAAGCTTCACTGGAAGACGGTACAAGGACTTAGTATCCTCAAATTACAGGGGATAGAAGCTTTAAAAAACTGACTGGTCACTTTAAGTGACTGGTCAAAGATCATGTAGCACAATATTGGACAAGTGTTCAGGATTCAGACTTAGGCCTTCTGTCTACTACACCACCCTATTATCCTATGTTCTTAGAAAAGGGCACAGACTAGCAAAATTGATTTCTTGCCTGTCCCATACACTACTACCATTATCTCATCTCTATTAGCAGTGACTATTGCTAGCTCTAGATTTATTAGGTTATCTCCTGCTGTCAATCTCATTGGCACATCAAAATCTGCACGTCTAAAATTGAACTCATCATCTTCCATTTCCCAGGTGCCAAGACTAAAATATTCAGTTGTCTTCAACTCCTTCTTCATTCTTTCAGTCACCAAATTCTATCAGTTTTTCCCCCACAATATTTCTAATGCCTATCTCCACCCTCTCAACCTTCCTTACCGGGTCCATTCCAGAAACCAAATTAAACATAGATTCTGCAATCTGATGAGCTTGACTATGATTCCTAGAAAAATTCTAGAGCATATTATCAAAGGGATGGTCGGTGAGTGTTTAGAAAGAGAAGCAATGATTATTAAACACCAATATAAATATATCTTTATTTAGAACAGGTCGTGACAGGTTAACCTAGCATATTATAATGGAAAGAGTTGTGGTTCTTGAGTCTGGATTCAAATTCTGCCTCTGATGTTTATTATCTGTGTGACCTTGACCAATTCACATAACCTACTTGGGCTCAGTTTCCTCATCTTCAAAAGGAGGGAGTTGGGCTAGATGGTAGGTAGAATGCTTTCTAACTCTATAATCAATTTTTCACAGGGTAACTTGATGAGTAGATCAAGAGAATACTGACAGAGTAGTTTACCTAGAATACATGAAGGCATTTGACAATTTATGCTTATGAACAATATGGAAAGAAGTTAGTCAACAATATAGTGAGGCAGGTTTGGAACTGGTTAAGTAACTTAACACCCTAAGGTCAATGTCAACTTGAAAGAAAGTCTCTGACCCTAAGGAGAATGTGATCAACCAATCAGAGGGTGGGAAGTAGAAATGCATCCAATCTTCCCTGAAATAATCAGTTGTATAGCTTGTCTCCAGCACAACTACACCCTCCTTTATTGCTTAACACTCTCATTCTCCCTTATCCCCTTCCACAGTACAAGCTCCCAATCTCTCTCCCTCTGGGCCTGTCTTAGCTGCTTAGGACCTAATTGCTACCCAGGCACCCCTAGCAGCAGCTGCACAGGGGCCATTGGAAAAAGTTTGCACAACCCTTTATCACTCCCCTTCCATTTCATATTATTCTTAGTATGTAGAAAGACAGATTTCAGAAACTAGACCTTTGGTCAGTATGTCGGTTATATCTCAGATCAACAAAATAGCTTACTTCCTATAGTGGAATTCCTTCACAATTCCAGAGCTCACTTACCCACCCTGTATACTTCCAATCCAATCCAATTATTAAGCACCTACTATGTGCTACTATGTGCCAAGCATTGTGCTAATCACTGGAGATACAATTAGTGAAAAGACAATCTCTGCCCTAAAGGAGCTTATAATCTAATGGGGAGTGACAACAGGCAAAAGGAGGAAGGAGAGGGGGAGCAGAGGACATCTTGTTCCATGGAGTTGAAAGCAGGCAGAGTAGCAGAGGCAGAGTGGAGTTTAACTATGGTTTCCAGCCTCTATACTATAGCAATTGCTGTCCATGACTATGTGGCATCCAAAGTGCTCTGTCCCACCTCAGATTACTCCCTGCAATGCAAAGGGGGAGGGAGGTTTCTTTTTTTATTTTTCAAAGAGTAACACTGCCATACAGAGATGGCAGGTATAGGAACACAACAGATGTCAAGTGCGTAACAACACCGTAGTCCAGGTCTCACTACTCTCACAATTCCACAGGGAGCTGCCAGGTTTAGTAGTTCACATGGGCAGCAGGACACAGATCCAGAAAGGTGCAGAGACACTGAGGGCTCAAACTTACTTAGAAGACTTTTTTAGACAAAGAGCCCAAGTGGCACGAATAGGGGTCCTTGTTATCACCAGGAAGGAGAGGCAGTAGGGTAAGACAAGAGCCTGGGATGGGGGCATTTTCTGAATTGCCTAATAAGGAATGAGAGGCAGGGAGTCAGGAGACAACTCTAACTGTGCCACAGGGTAAAAGCAGCTGAGATTGGAGTGGAGGAACCTAGTTTTTAAGAGGGTCAAGCCTTGGCTTGGGGACTGGACAGAACCAAAGAAATGGAGCTTCATCATCTCAAACTCTCAGACTCAGCTCTTGAACTACTGACTACCAAAGGTGGGGAACCTGCAGCCTCAAGGCCACATGCGGCCCTCGAGGTCCTCAAATGAGGCCCTTTGACCACAGTTGAGTTCCCTACCCGTGGTAACCCACTGTGTAAGTTGCTTTTTCAAACTCTTATATTTCACCTCAGTCCTGTAGCTCATCTGTCTCTAAAATCAAAGCAACACAGATTGAGAATTTAAAGATAGTTTAGAGATTGGGTAGTCTCACTCCTTATGTTACAGATGATATATCTCCAAAGTGGTGACTTGTGTAAAGTTACAAAGAAGGTTAAGTGATAAGACAGACTTGAATCCAGGTCCTCTAGCTTCAAATTCAACTCTTTTTCCTTAAAGTCCTTCAGAAATCAGCCTCCTTCCCCTATCCTCCCTATCAAGGGATTTAGACCCAAAACTATGCTCCACAGACTAAATTTATATTACAAAGTGTGGACTTGTTACTGGTAAGAGAATGAATTCTAACACTTAAAGAAATTAGAAAATTCAGAGAAGAGTCACAGGAAATCAACCAAGAGCTGAGAAATTGAAACTAAGATCAAATCTTGATTACCTGCAACAGCTAGCAATCACTATCTACTGTGTGCCTAGCATTGTGTTGAAACAGCGATTCTTAACCTGGAACATGTTTTGGTTTTTTCAAAAAATATTTTTGGTGAATGTATTTCAATATAATTGGTGTCCTTTGGGATCCTATGTATTTTATTCTATGCATTTAAAAATATTATTCTGTGAAGGGATTCATAGGTTTCGACAGGCTAACAAAGGGGTCAACTGCACAAAAAAGGTTAAGAACCCTTGTGCTAAAGGAGTATCTGATATGATTGCAGACATGGAAAATACTGATACTAGAAATACACAGAAATATCAAAATTCCGATTTAGTTAATAGCTTCAACTCTCATCCCAAGAGGGAAAAGTATTTTAATACCATTAGCTGGGACAAAATTTGAATTTGAATAACTTGAATTTCTTCACCTTCATTTCCTTTACCCACCTCCTGATGAAGGTACTAATGAGCTATGAAATGGCCCAAAGGCAGGAAGTGGGAGGGAGTAAGAAGAGAAAGGTAAGGCCTGGATAGACTTCAAACTGGACAATCCACTAGGGTATAATAGAAAATTGACTGTATTAGGAAAAATTAAAGGCTTTGAGATTATTTAACCTGAAGTAAAGGCAGAAGGGGAAATTCATAACGGTTTTGCAAGCAATATGAAGGCTGAATACATTGAGTATGCAATCAGCCATTTTCAAACTCCATCAAGCATGGAACAAAGATCATTGAAATTAAATTTCTGCAATAGAGATTTTGGGAAAACTTCCTGAGCAGGAGGGTTTTTATACTTTGGAAATATACTTCTCAAGGTCTCAGTGGAATCATCTTTCCCCTGAGCTCTAATACTCAGGCAGATAACATAGAAGATAAGTTTAATAATGCTTGAGGGCAGAGGAGTGGACTCCATGACCTTTCAAGGTCCCTTTGAGCTCTGTAATTTTCTGAACACAATCTCATTTATATTTTGACTGGAGCTACATGTATGCCACAAACGAGATATTCCTGGCAGTGTTGCCTGTTTTCATAACTAAGTGAAAGTGAACAGTAATATTGGAGCGATAGACCAGGAGGAAATACCCTGGGGCGATTGGTAAGTAATGGGGTTGATGAAAAAGTCTGAGAGAAAGGTTGTGCTGAGAATGAAAATAAGATTTTTCTAAGAACTGTATTATTTTTTAAAAATCATTTGTCTAAGGTTAGATCATTTGCATACTGATAGAATTGAAAGGTCAGGTCATGAAGTCCTCTCCATTCTTACCTCTGAGTGTGAAATAGCAAATTATGTGTGAGTGTGGATATGTGATCATGCATAGATAGAGGGATACAGATAGATATGTTTCTGGAAACATCTGTATCTATGTATATCATAGTAAATATGAATTTATATATGCATATATAAAGTACAAGTAACACATTTTGCCTTTTACATGAAAGGACCTGACATCTATTATACAAGAAACACTGATGCATGGCTAACAATTCTTTTTAAACTGGAGAGGATGTGCTGGAAGGGTGACTTACTGGGTCAGAGGTGGCAGGTGATTTAAGTGGTACATGTGTTAGGGTTCCCAGCAGCCCCACAGATCATTTATCATTTTCTTTTCTATATCATAATGATCCAGCCCCCCATCTGCTGAACATCTTCCCTTTTAAACTGCACAAGCAGACTGATACATGGAAACATGTCATTGCACTGAAGACATACACTTTTAAAAAGCTTTCCTGGAAAATCAACATTGATATGGAGAAGGGTGGAAATGGTTCTCTTTGTATTTGGACTAAAACATGGATTCAGCAGACTATTTTACGAGCTCTAAGACACGTACAAATGGGACAGGGGTGGTGATGGAAGCGAGATCGAAAACAGGTTATATAACTTAGTGAACTACCTTAACGACTCAGTCTACTCACTCTTCTTTGCATCTGCTGCTCCGCCTGGTTTCAGCTGCATGGAAAAAGATGCCCTAGCATGGAGTACTACCAGGTGGCCTTTCCAGTCTTTTTCTGCCTCCTTTTGTGCATTGTCTACTCCTTTAGATTGTAAACTCCTTGAGGGCAGGAACTGTCTTTTTTATTAATTGTATCCTCAGTGCTCAGCACAGTGCCTGCCACATAGCAGATAATAAAAGTTTATTGCATTGGATTGGATTCATAACCCAAGGACTGTTGCATGACATGAAAGGCTACTCATATTCAAAACTGGAAGCTCAACACTTTGGATACTCTCACTAGGTTGCTAGTTCTTCCATCTGTACATGTATTGTATTGGTATTGTATCAATTATAATGTATTGATATCTTTTGTTTCTATAACACAGCGGTTCAATTTCCATTTTTAATCAGTTAAAGCAAAATGGACTAACAGATAATTTGCATATCACAAGGAGTGTCAAGTTCCACTCCCAAAGTCCTGCCACTTCTCTCCTGAAATAAAGGAAAAGCATTTCATCATTTGTTCTCCACGATCAGGATAATTCACTCTGAACCTAGCTGCCCTTTAGTGTTGTTTTCATTTATGTTATTAGGTATGGTGTTAGTGTATAGTGTATAGAGTCATTATGTAGAGTGTTCCTCTGGTCCTTCTTATTCCATTCTGCATCAATTCATACAGGTCTTCTCATTTTTCAGATTATCCATTCACATTCTTTCTCCTGAGTTCTAAGGAGAGAACTATGATCAGGGGTCACTGGACTAGAAGCTAGAACAACTGAGGTCTGATTTAGGCTCTGCACCTATGTCTTCCTGCGACCTTAAATGAATTCTTCCCCAATCTGGACTTGTTTCCATAAAATGAAAGAGATAGGCCTATACAACCTCTTAGGTTCCTTCTCATTCTGATTCTCTTATGGAACAGGTTTGAAGGACCTCACCCTGTTCAGTTCCCTGTTGTATCAGAACCACTTCCTTGAATTGCTTTTGCCTTCCCTTTCCCACTCCCAAAAGGAGGACACTGACAGATGTGCAGGCAGAACCACCAAGCAGAGGCACATTTCTTGCCTCTGATCAGATTATTCACAGAGACAAAAGTGGGCAACATTTAACAAATGCAGGTGCAAAGAACTGATCCAGCCTACTAGGGGCAGAAAAAAATAGATTGCTATGTCAATGTAATCAATGGTTCACAGAGGTACTTTTTCAGTGCTTGAACCTTATTAGAATTGGGGCAGCACTGCTGTGCTGAAAATCAATGAGGGAATTTTCAAGCAGCTGCAATCCACAGCAATACAATAGAAAACAACTCCCCTGCTCTTCCAAGCAATCTGGGAAAGCCCAGCAGTAAATGAGGATGATCCTGAATGTACCTCCCTCCAGGACTCAAGCAGGCAAAGAAGGTAAGGAAAGCCATCAGCAGGCATCTTGGGCTTCCATTTTCAGGGTGAAATTGACTAATCTCCATGCTTCAGGCTCGTGTGTAAGATGCAGTTGCCAGGTGTTACAGGAAGGCAGCCTGTTTCCCGGCTTGCAGAAGACTGACTTCAGGCTAGAGTGAGAACCATAAAACATTTAATTGCTCTTATGTCCATGGGACCTGAGCTAGCTTACAGAAATGGCTCCAGGGATGGTATAGACGTCCAGGACAAAGGAAAACTAGAACAAGTGAGCGATGGGGAGCAGTGCCAATAAACTGAGAAAATGGGCACATATGGAATTAAGCAATGGCAAGTATTGGTCCTTAAAATACCATTGTTATTAATGGGCACAATCAGTAAAATCTTGTGAGAGGCAGGAAAGAGCACTGGAATGGGTGATGTCTATTCAAATCCCAGTTCTTTCCTTAGCTAGCTGTGTGACCTTAGGCAAAATGCTTTACTTCTCTGGGCCTTATTTTCCTTATCTATAAAATGAGAAAGTTGGACTACATGGTTTCTAAGTTTCCCTCCAGCTCTGATAGTCTAGGATGTGTACTATAGGAAAACTTAATTTGTGTGGCTTTCTATCAACCAAAAAGCTGCAACATAGGCTCTTGAGAATAGGCACCATTTTGTTTTCTTTTTTTTTTTTGTATCCCTAGCACTTAGCACAATGTCTGATACATTTCTTTGTTCAGTCGTGTCCAGCTCTTTGTGATCCCATTTGAGGTTTGATTGGCAAAGACACTGGAGGGGTTTGCCATTTCCTTCTCCAACTCATTTTATAGTTGAGGAACTAAGGCAAAAAGGGTTAAGTGACTTGCCCAGGGTCACATAGCTAAGAAGTATGTGAGACTTAATTTGAACTCAGGTCTTCCTTACTGCAGGCCCAGTGCTCCATTCACTGTACCACCTAGCTGTCCCATCTAATACACAGTGAGCACTTAATAAATGTGTTAGCTACCTAGCTATCTGTCATCAGTTCTGTAGCATTTCTGAGCTGTGCTTGTGAAATTCACACAAAAGATTAAATAATGTTTCTTTTAGTTAAAATATTTGATCATGTTGCTATTATTTAAAAACTGGCTTTGCCGTATGGGATATAGATTATATAACTACACTATCTTAGTGATAGAAAAAACATCAAAGATTATCTAATCTAAACTCAACCCAATCAGGAATCCCATCTATAACATCTCAGACAAGTCATTATCCTGCGTCTACTGGAAGACGTTTGACACATGGGGAGCTCATTATATGGTAACTTTAAACCTCTGAACCAATTATTTTTTGTAACATGCTTTCTGGTACTAGATCATATTATTATCAGAGAATGGCATAGGGGATTAAATGCTATACTTAGATTCAGGAACACCTGGGCTCAAATCTGTTGTCAGATATATAATAGCTGTGTGAACTTAACAATAACATTATTATTATTAAGAATAACAACCAGAATTTATATAGTTCTCTAAGGCTTGAAAAGTACTTTATAGAAGTATCTCATTTGGTCCTTACACCAAGCCTGTGAAAAGATGCTATTACTGAGGCTGAGAGTTTAAGTGACTTGCTCAGGGTCACACAACAGGGTATCTGAAGCAGAAATTAGACTCAGGTCCACCTAAATTCCAGCCTAGCACTCTATCCACTACATCACCTAGATGGCCGTCCTAACTTTTCTAACTGTGGGCAAGGTACTTAACTGCTCTGATACCCAATTTTCTTATCTGAAAAATGGGGATAATAATAGCACCTATTTTTACAAGATTGTTGTAAGGATCAATTTAGGCAATGCTTAATAAAAAAAACACTTTGCAAACTTTAAAACCCTATAAAAATGGCAGCTATTTATGATGATATGGATGACGATGAGGACCAAAGGAGATAATGCATATCAATCAGCAAGCATTTATTAAGTACTTACTATGTTTCAAGAAGTGAACCATAGCTGTGCTTTGTTAGCAGCTGGGTGGGAATAATAAAAACAAAACAGAGATAGTCTCTGCTCTCAAGGAGCTTGCAAAGCTTAAAGGATATATAAATGTCGGTCTTTATTAGGATTTAGATAATCTACCTGAGTATATATTTGCAGCTAAATTGTAAGTGTTTTGAAGGCAAGGGCACATACTCCTTTTGTATCCTCCATAGCAGAAAGTCCTCGAAATTGTGCAATAGATGCTTGTTAAATGAGTGAATGAATGAATGAATGATTGACCAGAACACCTCATATAGATTAGAAATTAATGATAAAATGGCAGTCTGGAACCCACTAAGGGACCTTTGCTAACAAAGCAGTTCAAAGAACCTCATTAAGTGGTTTCACTCACAAAGTGGCCCTTGGCATGAGTCCAGGCATAAGTCCAGAGAAGAGTATAACCAGAAGGGCCCAGTGAACTTGGTAAAGTTAGACTTTCTCCTGAAATACACTCCTCCCACATAGCTTTCTGAAGTCTTCTTAAACTCTTCAACTCAAGTGTCTCTCATCTTAGCTATGCTCTCCAGAAAGGAATTCCACCTAAATGCTTTTAGTGTTTGGCTCTCAACTCTGAGTCAGGTTATGATTGGAGTTGACATAATCTAAAAATAGCTGTGCAAAATGCAGCCTTGCTATTCCCTTAGAATTTGGAATGGCTTAATAAAGTTTCCATTTTTCCTGTGGTTCGCACTCCTACCTCCCTCAGGAAATAAACTGCAGTTTTGGGGTGTATGTATGTGTTTTGGGGGGAGGTTGCTTGTCTTTAAATTCCCCTGAACGCATACTTACATCTTTGTCTTTCTGCTTTCTTTTTTCTATCTGCTGAAGGAATCCAGAAAATAATTTTGTGGGAGAAGGGACCATTTGTGATCTGCTTATTCTTTATGCAAATATGTTATTTGTTTGTTTGTTTATTCTTAAGGAGTCCCAGAATGTAAGAGCTGGAGTGGACCTCAGAGGCTGTCTGATTCCTTCATAAGGAAATTGAGGCCCAGCTTGAGGAAATGACTTCTTTAAGGTTTTAGTTTGATCTTCAGTAAGGTACTGTTTATGTCATTGAACAACAGCTATAGATTGGAGCCGAGATAAAGAGATTTCCTTAGATTTACTTCTGTGATTATCATACCAGAAGGATACTGACCCTGATTAGTGAAGGTCTTCCCTAAATGAGGCAATAAGTCCCCATCATCTTTGTATAGGAAGAGGGTAAGAAGCAAGGAGATGGAGACTACTGGAAGAAGCAGTAAAAAGAAGCAGAAAAAAAGGTATGACATAAGCAGGACAATCAAACAAAACCTAGCATCATTGAAAACTGACTTTGGAATCTATGATTCTTCCCCTACCTATCCCCAGCTTAATGTCATAAGGGAATATCTTCTACTAATAATTATTGCTATATATTCATAAATCCAGCTGCAAAGGAAGAGTTTTCCATCATACACTTGACATTGTCATTTTTTTTGTTCTTGTAGAATCAGGTTTCCAATTTCTTTGTAACAGAAATCAGAAAAGGCCATCACACTGAGGAACTTTTTTCCAATATCTCCTAAATTGATATTACCATTAATATTCATCAATTTCAACCGAGTTTCTGTTCATAAGTCAGTGTCCCTGAGTACCCTGGTTTGGATTTCTCTAAGAAAGGGTCAGGCCTTAGATGGAGCCTGGAAGAAGAAGAACAGGTACTTGTATAGAAGTTCATCCATATAGCCTCATCCTCATCAGGAATAAAATACTAAGCCCTAAGACCCCATTTGACCTTATTATAATTGCTAGCATTTATATAGCATTTTAAGGTTTGAGAGGCACTTGACCTATTATGTTATTTAATCCTCTCAATAGCCTTATGGAGGTAGGAGATATTTCTATCCCAATTTTCAGAGAGGAAACTAGGCAAGTTAACTGATTTGTCCAGGGTCACACCTCCAGTAAAGTATCTGAGACCAACTTTGAGCTCAGGTATCCCTGATTCCAAGTCTGGTACTTCCTCCACTGTACCACTTAGCTGCTTATTATTACAAAAAATAAAGTCTCCCTACCTTGCTTTGGTCTGATTTCTCTTGAAATAAAAAATGTTAAATATGAAAGCATTTTACAGTAAGAGGAAGACCATGTTCTGGATCCTGTTAAGGTGCTTATTCCTACTCTCTGACCCCTCACTGTTTCATCTTCAATGAGCTTGATTGTTTTGTTGGCTTAGTTTGCCGAGGGGTAAGGGCGAGGTGTGCTTACTGTTGGTGTCCCGAGGTGAGAAGATCCTTCCTGCCTCCTATGCCCCCGAAGAATAAAGATTCCTGTTGTCTGAAGTACACTGGGAAAAAAGAGTTAACTTCTCAACCCTTCCTGATTATATTCTGCCTGCAAGCTGCTATGTGACTTTTGAGAAATTGAATGATTCTCTAAAGATTGGAGACTCTTATTTAATCATTTTATTGAGATTGATTTTAATTTCAGAATATTCTCCAATATTATATTTATATTTTTGTTGATTGAGTAAAACCGTATTGAGGTTGGGCTGTTATTGGGGGCGGGGGTTAGAGGGTGGGGTGGTTTTTTTGGTGTTTTTTGGTTTTTTGTTTGGACAGGAATTACAGAGGATGAGAAGAAATGGAAGGAATTGCAATTTGTGTTATTGAAAGAACTACACTCTTGGATATAATTAGAAATCACAATGTTACCTTGGAAATAGAGCTTGCTGACTCTGGAATTAAAGGATCTGAGTTCAATTATTCACCTTGAAATTTACTATCTTATGACCCTGGGCAGATCATTCAATGGCCCTGGGCCTAATTTTCATCCCTGTAAAATAAAAGGGTTTAACTAGTTGGCCTATTAGGATTCTTCTAGCTCTAGACCTATGATCATATAATAATAGTAATTATTATTATTATTATTATTATAGAAATCATTTACATAGTGTCTTAAGGCTTGCAAAGAGATGAACAAATATCTCATAATGTCCTTACAACAACCCTGGGAGTTGGTGTTATTATTATTTCCATTTTACAGATGAGTAAACTGAGTCAGATAGAAGCTAAGTGACTTGCCCTGGGTCACATAGCTAGCAAGTGTCTGAGGTCAGATTTGACCTCAGATCTTCCTGACACCTGGTCCAGGGTATAGTGGCATGTCTGAGAGTTAATCCATACCAATCATCAAAACCCTATAAAAATGAGACCCCAAACTCCTGACCCACACACTCCTCTACCTGCTATAGGTCCATGCTGGCCAAGTGCTCCCAATTCAGATTTGCCCTTGTGTGACTTTGTGCCCCTTCTCTTCCCCATTCTTTTCTTCCCCCACCCCATCTCCATATTCCCACACCCTGACCCCATGGTATCTGCCTCTATACTTTCTGTGCCTTATTGAAGTGTGACAAGCATTACTCCCTGTATGTTTGCTGTCAGAGTAGTCTTTTCCAGTAAGTATCCAAAAATCTGGGTGTCCCTGCCCCACCTTGACTCAAAGAGTTAATGATCTCATACCTTTAAACATAAACAGGATCACCAAGACTGAAACAATATGCTGTTTACAGCCATGCCTATCACAAATAAGCATGGCAAGATAAATTCCTTGGTAGAAAGGAAAGGTGGGCCACTGAACTTCATGTCTCCTCCTTGGAGATTTCCTCCTCTATTTGGGTCACAATAGATCAGTTAATATATTCCATAAGTTGATTAACAATGCAGGTATTCTTTGCCCTGAGGTTGGTTCACTAGCCACTATACCTTGATATCTCTAAAGCATAAATATATGAAAAATTAAAACAGGGGTTTATCAAAACATTCCCCTCAGACTTTTCATCCAAGAAGGCTCATGAATTGAAGATAAAGGCACAAGTTTTTACCCTCCATCCCACTCTCTCAAGCATTTTGTCCTATCACTTTTTGAACTTTTGTTGCCTCTTTCTGTTTTCTTTATTTAAGGACAAGTGGGAAGAGACACTGTGGTGGATGGAGCTTAGTTTTCCCAGTAGAAAGAGTTTCTTGGCTATAACTATTGTAAGATACTCAATTGAGTTTCCAAAGAAAGTTGTGGGATGACCCACTTTACTGATTTTTCAACATTATATAATGAACTCAGAGGAGTGACTGAACTAAAATCATAGTATAGGAATGTAATGGAATATTATTAGGCTGGAAGAAATGGTAAAAGGGATGGATCCAGAGAAACCTGGGAAGCCATGTATGAACTGATGAAGCAAAGGTAGCCACCAAAAGAATAACTTACACAATAACAATAACATTGCAAATGCAAATAATTTTAAAAGACTTAAGTCCTGTAATCAATTTAACGATACGAGAGGGCTGATGGTGTTATATGCCACCCTCCTTTTGAAAGAGAGGTGATGGATTCAAGATGCAGATTGAAATATTTATTTTGGGTCATGGACAATGTGGAAATTTGTATTCCTTGACTATCCATATTTGTTACAAAGATTTTGTTTTTCTTTTTTTCTTTTAAATTGGGTAGTGGGGCAGGAGGGAAGAGAAAATATAGACTTATTAATTGAAAAATAAAATGAAATGGAAGAAAGTCAATAATTCAACAAGAACTGTTGAATTGCTGTATTCCCTATACTGTTAGGCACTATGTTACAATTAGATATTGACTTTGATCCTAGGCGTAATTACTACCCAAGTAGCCCTGGCAGAGCTTGGGAACTCACAAAAGCAGCACTCCCACACAAAATCCCCGAGTTCAAGGTGTTTCTGGGGAGCACAGGATAAAAGGGAGAGTCCTTATGCGAAATGTTACTTGAAGAATCAGCATTTATATCCCTCGGTTTGGCATATAGATATACAAATACTACAAAGGGCCGAGGATTTAAACTAAAAACGTAGCATGAAATACAGGCCAGAGTTTGAGCTTATAGGATCGTAAATGCAGATGCAATGTAGTTAAGTGGATAGAAAGCTGGCCTCACAGGCAAAGAAGACCTGGGTTCAAGACCCACCTCGGATGTTATTGTTGAGTCGTTCCAGTCATATCTGACTCTGTGATGCCATTTGTGGCTTTCTTGGCAAAGATAGTGGAATGGTTTGCCATTTCCTTCTCCACTTAATTTTACAGGTGAGGAAACTAAGGCAAAAAGGGTTAAGTGACTTAGCACAGGGTCACACAGATATTAAGTGTCTGAGACCAGATTTGAGCTCAGGAAGATGAGTCTTCCTGACTCCAAACTGGGCACTCTCTCCACTGCTACCACCTCACTGCCATGGAGTTAGGAAGATCTGAGTCCATATCTGACCTCAGATATTTACTACCTGAGTGACCCTGGGGAAGTCACTTAACCCTGTTTGCCTCAATTTCCTCACCTGTAAAATGAACTGGAGAATGAAATGGCAAACCACTCCACTGTCTTTGCCAAGAAAACCCCAAATGGGTTCATGGACATGACTGAAAATGGCAGAACAACAACAGCAACCTCCTCTGTAGGATGGGATGTTAAGAATCTCATGTTAAGAATGAGCGGGACGGGACTGAAACGACTGAATGACAAAATCGGGCTCTCGGTGACCCAGGCAACATTCTAAGATCTAACCGGCGGTTATGGCATTGTTCACTCAGTCCAGTCATATCCATGACTCCATTTCTTGGCAAAGACACTAGAGGAGGTGCCAACCAATAGTGGTAGGGGGACTTTGCTCCTCTGAGAGTTCCCTATATACATGTAATCCCTGGTCCAGTCTGTATCCCTATAGATTTAGACCTGGAAGGGATTTTTTAAGGGCCGTCTAACCCGGCCCTTTGTTTTACAGATGTTTTACAGACCTAGGGAAACTTAAGTAACTAGTCCAATGGAAACAGCCAAGTAATAAGCTGCAGGTTCAGAATTCCAACCTGGATTTTCTGACTCCAAATTCAGCCTCCTTTCCCCTGTACCATGGATCTGTGAGTCCATCGATATTCATACTCCTTCCCTGACACAGATCATAACCCCTCTATACTCTTCTATGTGATAATTGTCCATGCCTTTCTCTAAATAAACAAACTCTCTAAACTCAACTCTCCACCCATTCCTTCCACCCAATGCCTTGGAAGCCTTTTGATTCTTTGAATATTTCACTGGTACCAGTGCAGTCCTCCCCTGGCCCATCTATCATCCCTCACGCTTGCCACACATTTGATCAACCTCCTTTCCCAGTCATACATGACTTTGATGATGTCCTTGATTACCCTTTTCCAGTATAAATCATCACCCACAGTACCCCAGAATCTTCACCCACCATGAGTCTTTCCATTACCTTTTAAATCACCTACAATTCTCATTCTTCTGAAATGAGTTTCATGATTCACACCTGTATAGCATTAATGGGAAAATGTGAGTACTTAGAGAACATCTTGGGATCACTGAAAGCATGCCCAACTTCCTAAATGTTACCTAGCCTGATCTTCTTCTATTAATTCTGGGCCCAACTCATTTTCCTCATTCAGTGACTATTCATATGTTGATGGCCTAGCTCAATAGGCTACTCATCCAAATGCATGTTGTCACCTGAGCTATGCCCCTCAGTAACCTCCTTTTCTTTCTAGTGTCTTTGGTTAGGAAGATCTCCTTTGAATGATTATCAATTCAGCCACTATATTCATATGAGAAGGAAAAAAAAAAACAACTCAGGCCTGTTTTAGCTTTAATCAGCAGCAAAGATGAGGCTAGCTTGAGGGGTGGAAATTGAAAGTCTGGGGGCTTGGAGAATACCAGAGGTTACCACGGTGCTGTGGTGAACTAAGATTCACAGAAGTGTTGCTCAGAGAGGACAAGTTGTCCCTTTTCGGTGTCTACTCAGATGACTAAGACTGGTGGCTCAAAATCCAGTCTCAAATATAGCACAAGGACCATACGGGCCAGAATACTGGCCCCAACTCACCAAGATTAACCCTCAAGGGAAAGAATGTTGACCTTTTAGCTTTTAGAAGCATTCCAGGATATTGGAACCCTACATCTAAGGTCAGATGGACCAGAAAGGTATTTGCCTATAGGCTTTCAGGATCACCCTGTACTTTTTTTTTTTTTATCCTAAGCAAGGGAAGTTATGCAGTATGGCCCCTGTGTTGATGGGCACTGGCCCAGCTGGCTAAGTGAGAGGTTCCCTTTCTACTTCTGACTTAATATTTCCTAGTTTTATAGTAACAAACTGTATGTAGGACTTCAGGCAAGTGTTTAGATCTATGACCGATGATACTGAAATGCAGTGGAATTAACTGTTTCCACCTACCCACTCCCTCCAAATTGGGAGCTCTGTCACAGAAACTTTTCAGGTAGAGACTTGCTGACTGTGTCAGTGTTATCATTAGAAAGGATTCCCATATTCTGAATAAATGACTTTAAAAGTCCTTTCTAATTTTCTATGATTTTGGAAGTTGGATTCTCCCTAGAGCTAGACTCACAGGATTAGAGAAGAAGCTGTCTTCACTAAAGATCATTCCCAAAGAGGCCCTTCTGTAAGTCTGGTTTCCCATTATCTAGGTTGGGATTTATAATTCTTTGCCCCAGGCCTCAAGTATAAGGAATGTCAGGGATGAGATGTCCACATCAAATTCTTTCAGAGAAACGTCATCCCTAGAGATGTGGGCAGTGAGATGAAACTGAATGAGGTGTCAGCAGAGAGAATGGATGATAGGGTGAGTCAATTACCCCCACCCCCAGACCCATCTTCCTCCTCCATTCTTTATAACCCTTGACTGCCTTGAGTGTTTTCCTTTCCCTTCTCTGATTTTTCTTTTCTTTCCTTTTCTTTCCCTTTCTTTCCCTTCCCTTCCCTTGGCTCAATAATAATTCACACAAACCTTATGTCCAATCCTTTAGCACGTGCAAATCCTTATTACTGTTGATTGTTTTGGTTCCACATTTCACAGTTGTCCCTCATCCCTCTACCTGCAGATCATCAAATTCAAAATTCCCTTCTGCACCTTGGATACTCTCTACCAGTCATCTATCTCCTTAATTCCCAAGTACTTTGGATTCCCAACCTACATAATTCTCTTCTCTCATCATGTTTTTCAACCTACTATACATAATCTATATATGGGTAATGAGAATACATTATATAATGGGGGGGTGTGTGTCTACTGTGGACAGTCACATAATATTACCACTAGAAGATATTTTAGAGATATCTAGTCCGATCTCATTTTATGGAGGAAAATATTAGGGCAGGTAGGTAGAAAAGTGGTTAGAGCACTGCCTGGAGTCAGGAAGACCCGAGTTCAAATCGGACCTATGCCACTGCCTAGATGCGTGATTCTGGGAAAATCACTTAACCCTGCTTTCCTCAGTTTCACCATCTGTAAAATGAGCTGAAGAACAAAATAGCAAACCAGTCTAGCATTTGCCAACTGACCCCAACTGGGGTCACGACGAGTCAGACAAGACTGAAAACAACTGAGCAGCAACAGCAACCCATCCATGTGATGAGATTACAGGTTATTAATCTTTGTTAAAAATGGGCACCTCCCATGGAACTGTCATTCCTTGCTTAGGGATATGAACCTTGTTGGGATGCCACAGGAACTCTCCATTGTTCCTCTGTGACTGGGCTACCTCCTGATGATTTGCAACTGAGAGGTGAGAGGAAAGACTATGGAAACGCTCTGGAGCTCCTCTCCTTTCACAATAAGAGTGTGTCTTCACTCTGCTTTGGTTACATCTAGACCTTAAGGCCCTAGCTGCCTTCTACCTTTTTGCTCACTTTTCTGAGCCCAGGTCCACAACTAGCTATATTAAATAATGGATATTTCCAGCATTGGTGATTATTTTGCGAGTTAATAATTCCTGAGTTCATGAGCCTAGTGTCAGTAGATTTCCTTAACAATGTGCTTCTCAGAGAAGAGATTCAAGACCAGAATCATCCTGCAATTAGAGGACCAAAGAAAGCCAGGCCACAACTGAGCTGTACCTTGCCAGCTTATCATAATAAGTACTATGACTTGCTCAGAGAGTGCAGAACTGAGGCAAATGTGAACTGTGTGTTCAGGAATACCACATGGGGTCTTTACCTTCTGGGAGAGAATCCAATGAGTGTAAGGGTCTATTTAAATATTTTATGTTTTCTGTATTTGTTCATGCATACCTTTGGGTCCTCTGTGTCTTATACATTTTCTTTGGGGTGAAATAAAAGGTGTTCCATAGCCAATACTCGTATGATACATTAAGTACTTTTGTCAGAGGGGATCCTGTTACCCACTTTGGGAAAAACCTAAGACATGAGCCATACCTAAACATGTTTTAGAGGTTTTCCTTGAGGAAGTCACATGGGGGCAAAGATACAGACAAAGCTATTCCCAATCCAAGTTGCAAGCCCTTTTACAATAGACCAAGTTCTAAGCAAGTCTAGTCTCCTTTGGAGGTTCCCTAGGCTAAGGGATAGTTAGGAATCACAAACTCATATATTTAGAGCTGGAAGGAAATTTAGGGGTCACCTAGTTCAACTCCTTCATTTTATAGATGAGGAAACTGAAGGCAAAAGGGATTAAGTGTTGTGTCCAAGGGGACCTAGGTAGTAAGTAGCAGAGCCAGGATTCAAACCCAGGTCCTTAGACTCCAAAATCAGGACCCTTTCCGTTGTACCGTGCTGCCGCAGCCCAGTTTTCTGTTCAGAAAACACAGTCAACATATATATACTGTTATGCAGGCAATGCTATCCAGGTCTCAGCAAGCAGGAAAAAATGACATCTACCCCAACCAAAATCTCCAGCTAGTCAAATAAGTAGTTAGAGAGGAAGACGACAGCCTAGGGGAGACAAGTCAAACACAATTTTGAAGGAGAAAGGAGGGATGAAAAGAGAGAGAAGAAAAAGAGAAGCCATTTTCAGTTAACCAGAATCTCAGACCTAATCGTGAAAAAAGGCAGAGGCAACAGCATACAGTTCAGTAGTATGTAGAATCAAGATTTCCAGTCATTCATTCTTAGCATTTACCTCACTAAGTTGACCCTAAAGCCATACAGTGCTGTCCAGGATGATCACCTTAACCCAGAACATCAGGAGACAACTTTTGGCACAAGAGAGACATGATAATACCTATAGGAGGAGTTCCAATAGTACTTAGACTTTGGTGGAGGATTTGGGACTTTAGAAAATGCTATGAATGCAACATGGCCAACCTTGTATTGTTCTACATATACAGTAGAAACTTGTTTTGAAAGTATGTTGCTTGACCTATAAATTATTAAAACAAACATTTGAGGAAAACAATTATAGATTTATTTTGAGATGGAAGGGACTGAAGAAGCCCTTTATTCAGAGAATCATAAATACAGAGCTGGGAGAGAACTTTGAGTATAGTCCAAGTCTCATTTTACAAATGAGGAAAGTAGTCCAAACTTCATTTTACAAATAAGGCCTAGAGAAGAGAAGTGACTTGCCTAAGGACCCATCATCATCATCATCATCATCATCATCATCATCATCATCATCATCATCATCATCTTAGCTAACATTTATTTAGCAGTTACGGAGGCAGGATTTGAACCTACGTATTCTGACTTCAGTGCCACTATTCTTTCCATTGTCTCCCTAATTCACTCCCTGCACTCTTCAAATTCAACAGTTGTGAATCTTAAATATTAAAACTGTATGTCCTTCATAGGGTTAAGTGCTGAATAGACACTTATGGAAACTGCTACTCACTGTAGCCAAACATTTTGCAACATACCATTTCACGGTGACCACATTGATTGAAAGTCCAAAATAGAAAATAAAAATTACGGTGGGAGAAAGGGAAATATGGGCACAAACCAAAAAAGTTCTACCACTAAAGAGAGGCATTTGCCTGTAAAAAACAAACCTCTTATCTATTTCTCTAATAAGTCATTGGGAAGAGGAAGTCCACAGGGTCCTGTGCTCTGATCACTTTGACCTCTGATGGTCTGTGATCCTATAATTCTGTGTTATACAATGAAGAGAAACATTTCATATTTCAGCAGGCAGTTCCCAAAATAAAGAGAACTGGTGATGATGATGATATTTAGATATACAATATACTCATGGAAATATTGAAACCAAGAGTAGGTGACTAGTTCTTAGACATGTAGCAAAGAAGATTCTTGTTCAGGCAGACTAGATGACCTCTAAGGTCTCTTCCCATTCATGTTTGGTGATTCTGTAAAGCTATTATGTACATCAGCTAGTCTACTTACCTCATTTTATAGATGAGGCCAACTTGCTCAAAGTCACACAGATCCTTAGCAGCAGAGTGAGGACTAGAGCCCAAGGCTCTAGCCTCCCAGTTCCACATTCTTTTCACTTCACCACAGTGTTCTGCAGCTGTTTGATTTTTAATGAGGTTTATGAGAAAAGAACAAGGGGTTGGGGAAGTAACAGATTAATAAAATGATGATAACAAACCTTTTGCTTCTGCAGTGCTGTATACTTTTCCAAAGCATTTTTCACACACAAATCATCTCATTCAGTGCTCAAAACAAGCCTAAGGAGGAAGGGAGGGAGAAGAAGAAAAGCAAGGAGAAAAGAAGTAACATATTCCCTGCCTAGGAAGATATAAAATGGTTTGAGTTTAAGGGCATGTGAGGAAGAGATTGTATTGTTATTATTATACTTGACTGTCCTGCTTCTCAATTCATCACCAAAATATTCCATTTACAAATAATATATCAATTTAAACAGCACTTCTAGTGAGGGCCTGTCAAGACCATTATTAGCTTTTCAAACAACTTTCCTCAGTGAACTCTGGAGCTAAGGCCTGAATAGCTAGATTCAATTACAGTTTTTAAGTTCATATGGACTATTTTCTGTACAAACACTAGAACATCTTCCATTAATTCAGAAGTACAAAAAAAAAATTATGCTGGGTATATGTTGACCAGTGGTCTGGGAACTGTCAGCCCAACACACCAAATATACACTAGACTGGGATGACTTGGGCCTATGAAATGAAGTTCTCTGAAGTGAAATTTTGACTGGTGCAGTTGTTACAACCTTAGTGACTAATACTTGAGGTTCTCTCTCTCTTATTTTCTCTAAGTGTATGTCTACATGATATCATTTCAACTCACTGAGAAGTTTCAAAATTCAGACCAACAGTTAGGGATCATTTAGAGGACCCTACAACTAAATGATTCAATTGAAGGGTTTGCTTGCCCTGATCATCTATTTGCATCTACATCTATCTCAGAAATGATGACTATAAAGAGGAGTCTTGGGCAGAGGATGAATCAAACTCCTGGGTGACCAAACCAGACGTAAGAAGTCTGGCCCTTAAGGCCCACCAGGCTTCAGCCCTAGGAAGAGAAATAACCAAAGGGACTGACATTGCCTCCAGATCAAAGAAGTTCGTTGACTTAGGTGTCAGTGTCAGAACAAGTAGCTTACTTTGGATCCAGACCCCATCTGGAGGATTGTGTTTGGTTCTGAATGCCACAGTTTAGGAAGCACATTAATAAGCTAGAACGTATTCAAAGGAGGGCAAAGAGCATGGTGAAGAGCCTTGAGTCAAGGCCATATGAGAGCCACTCTCTATTACTTCTAGGACAAAATATAGACTCCTCTTTCTGGCATTTAAAGCCCTTCATATAAATGTTGGAGAAGATACGGGAAAATTGGAACACTGATGCCCTGTTAGTGGAGCTGTGAACTGATCCAACCATTCTGGAGAGCAGTTTGGAACTATGCCCAAAGGGCTACAGAACTATGCCAGCCCTTTGACCTAGCAATACCACTTCTAGGTCTATATCCCCCCGAAAAAATCATAAAAATGGGAAAAGGACCCACATGTACAAAAATATTTATGGTAGCTCTTTTTGTGGTGGCAAAGAATTGGACATTGAGGAGATGCCCATCAATTGGGAAACGGCTGAACAAGTTGTGGTACATGAATGTAATGGAATACATTCCTTAAGAAATGATGAGCAGGTGGACTTCAGAAAAACCTGGAAAGACTTATATGAACTGATGCTGAGGGAAGTGAGCAGATCAAGGAGAACATTGTACACAGTAACTTCAACATCATGTGATGATCAAGTTTGAAAGACTTAACTATTCTCAGCAATACAAGGATCTAAGAGAATTCTAAAAGATTCATGATGGAAAATGCTATCCACATCCAGAGGAAGAGCTGTGGAGTCTGGATGCAGATCAAAGCATACTATTTTCAGTCTCTCTCTCTCTCTCTCTCTCTCTCTCTCTCTCTCTCTCTCACTCACTCTCTCATTTTGTTTCTTGTTTCTCGTGGTTTTTCCCTTTGGTTCTAATTCTTCTCTACAGCATGACTAATGTGGAAATGTGTTTAATATGATTGTACATGTATAGCCTTTATCAGACTGAAGTCTTCACAAGTGGGGAGCAAAGGGAGAGGTAGAAAATTTAGAACTCAAAATCTTATAGAAATGAATGTTGAAAACTAAAAACAAATAAATAAAATTTTTAAAAAATAAAAAATAAAGCCCTTCATAACCTGTTTCCAACCTACCTTTCCAGCTTTATTACACATCCCCTTCCCTCTCATTCACTCTACCACCCAGCCAAATTAATCTTCTTGATGTTCTTCTAACAAGATATTCCATTTCCTATCTCTGTACCTTTTCAAAGGCCAGCCACCATGCCAGAAGTGCAGTCTCTCCTCCCTTTATACTTTTTGGAATCCCTAGCTTCCTTCAAAGTTCAGCCAAAGTAATATCTTTTCTAAGAGCTCTCTTCTTATCTCCTGGGCTACTAGTATGTCCCTCAAAAATTACTTTACATTTAGCACCCAAGCAACTAGGACAATGGCAATAACCTAATAGTCTCTTAATAAATGCTTACTGAGGGACTGATGAATTGAAAAAACTGAGGAGTTTTGTGTGGAGAAGAGAAAGCTGCTGGGGATACAATGAGTGTCTTCAGGTCTGAAAAGAGATGTTATATGGAAGAAGGATTAAATTTGTTCTATTTGATCTCTGGGGGAGAACCAGACACAATGAGTACAAATGTGAACACACAGAACAAAACAATGAAGTGAAAGAAGCAGAAAGTAATGGAGATTTGCATCCTCATATGTAATGTTCTTTTTCTCTTCTACTTCTTATACGGAAATGCTCTCTCTCCCCCCACCTTCCCTTCCTCCCCTTCCCCCTCATTCCCTCTTTTCCTTATCTCAGAATGTTTATATATATATATATATATATATTATATATATATATATGTGTGTGTGTGTGTGTGTGTGTGTGTGTGTGTGTGTGTGTGTGTGTGTGTATATGTGTATGTGTGTGTGTATATATGTGTGTGTGTGTGTGTCTATGTAGACACACACACACACACACATACATTTTAAAGACACTGGTGGTTTTTTATTTATCATACACACGCCTAAGGGTCTACTTCATTCATTGCTTGAGAAAAATGGACCCAAGCTTTCTAAATGACAACTCTCATTGTTTGGTCCTTTACAAAGAAGCACTATGACAACTGAGTTGCAAAGAGGAACATTTAGATTTGATGTAAGGAAAATGAGTCCTAACAGTTAGTGCCATCTGAGGCCAGAATAAACTTCCCAGAATAAAGTGTCTCCTCACCAGATATCTTTAAGTAAAGACTGGATAACCACGTGTCAAGCATATTGTAAAGAGGATTCATTTTGGGGTGTGTGGGGGTTGAACTAGGTGAGAGCTGAGACCCCTTCCAGCTCTGGGAGTCTACGGTCCTCAGTGCTGATGTCTGCCAGGGCTTTAAGCTTCAAGCTTCCCTGACCAGTTAAAACCATATTGTCCTTCCTGAGACTGCTCATAAGGACCCAGATATATCTGTTTGATGGCTGGCTGCTTCTGCTAGGATTTCTACATTCATCATCCATGCCAACAGCCTGAGGCTGATGAGTGACCATGTCTCATATTCAATATACATCTACATAAATAGCTACAATTATTTATAAAAGCTTAGTGGATATCCTAGCCAGCCCTGTGTAGGCCCTGGCTGGCTGTTCCTGCCATACTGTGAAGCTTAACACATGGTATCCTCTGCTCCCAAAAGAGAAATTATCTTTCTCATCTCTCTGTCAAGAGTGGGCAGATGCCTGTCCATTGACTATCCCCAGATCAGTAAGTGGCTTGAGAGCTCATTCATAGTGCTTCCATGTAAAGGATATGGCTTTGAAAAGTTACCGTTTAGAGATGTTGGATCTGCTTTTCTCAACCAATACAAGAATTATCCCCCTCAGGCCTCTGTATGATCTCCAAATAAGAAACCACTAACATCTTTCACTTCATGATTTTGCTGTCTGTCTTCACATATGGATTCAGTCTATTTTGAGAACTGGGGTTTTGGGAGTAGTCCCAAGAGCTTCCTAATCAAATCTACCCAAATACCTGCACCACTTTTAAATGGCTCCCACCACTAGATAACAAAAACCAGAAAGCATCTACAAGATAGTGACCCCTGGGGACATTCTGGGGAAGGAAATTAAAATGCCATTTCAATGGAAAAAAAAAATTTGAATTTATAATCTTGGGCATTTCAATCTGTTCTTTTGGAGCTTGGCAGTATAACAAATCATTGTCATCTTTTGGGGGGGGGGAGTTTTGTGGAAAATCTGATTAGATGTATTTTTACATAGCTATATCCCCACTGACCCTATTTAGAAGAGACTAGTCTTGAGATTTTTTCTTTTAAAAAATCAAAATTAGTTTTACTTTCTCCAAAAAATATCCAATGCATTTTAATAAGATCCAAACCCTCTCCTTATATGCCTTCCCTCAAGATACCTATGCTCGATTGTCTTTGCAGCTTGGCTCCTTCATGCATTGGAGAGGAAATATAGAGTCCTTCTGCCAATCTCTCTCCCTCTTCCATTTCATGTTCACTGAAATAGGCCTAGTCTGCCATCTGCATCTCTGTGTGGAAGCAGCCTGAATGTCAGCTCTCCTGGGGTCCTCCAGACATAAGATGGCTCCAACAGACCTGCTGGTGTCTAACCCAAACTGGAGTAGCCTTAACATTTCTATTCTACTCCATCAATATTTTAATAGTTTGGTTGCATGAGCTTGGAAAAGCCTTTTGTCTCTACGGGGAAGCAGAAGGCAGGCTGTTCCTGGAAGCCTTTTTCTCTATTTGGTTTGAGAACCAGAAATTAATCAGGCTGGAGCTCTGGATCTCAGCTGTACTACCTCCTTTGTGTAGGTGGAGCTATACTGTATAGGATCTCAATTTTAAATCTGTTTCAAGTAGGGAAATGGAGAGAAGGGAGATTAATGATCAGCTGGGGAAATCATAGAAACATAGACTTAGAACTGGAAGAGACCTCAAAAGACATCGAGTCCAATACCTTCATTTTATACATGAAGAAACTGAGGACCAGGGAAGTTCAATGACTCGTCCAAGCTTACATGGGTAGTGAATGTCAAATGTAGGATCTGAACCCAGGTCCTAGAGCCGATGTTCTTTCCTCTATACCATGCTGCCTCCTAATGCCACTGGGCAGAAACTTGATAATGGGTTGGGATTCCATATTGGGATCCCCAGACTGGAGAAATCCTGGGAGGATGGCTCTTCTTAGAGAAGGGGGTTTAATGTAGGTTGTCCTTGGATGGTCTAGAGCTAATTCCTTGAGACGAGGTCAAGGTCCATGTCTCATACAGGTATAGACCCCGACTTAAACTATTAGATTTGCAGTGAGCTACATTTATAAAACTCTGCCAATTATGCCATTATTATGTAAACAATTCTGGCGGGACATATACAAAGGAACAATCTATCAATCATACTGGCCTATAGGGCAAGTGCTTAGTCAGGAGGGTGAAAAAGTTATTACTGTAGGATATAGGAGCCCTTTCTACATGAAAAGCAGAGGAAGCTAAGGAAGCCAGTCCAATGAATGTCATGGGGCAGTCTGAAACTCTGGTCAAGAAAGCAAATGGGACAGAAAGGTATTCTCAAAGACGTCAATTTACTTCTTGACTTTTAATGTGCCAAACTCAAATTTGTCCTCAGCCAAACTAGGAAACGATAGATGGCACAGTACTGGGCTTGGAATCAGGAAGACTCATCACAAAGAGTCAGATTCAACAGATTAAAAAAAAAAACTGAAGAACAACAAATTCACTGCAAATATATTTTCACGGAAAATTAAAATAACAAGACATTGTTTTATAGTCATTTCAGTCATGTCCCATTCTTCATGACCCCATTTAGGGTTTTCTTGGCAAAGATATTGAAGTGATTTGGCATTTCCTTCTCCAGCTCATTTGAAAGATGAGGAAACTGAGGCAAACAAGGTTTAGTGACCTGCTCAGGGTCACACAGTTACTAAGTGTCTGAGCCCATTTGAATTTAAAATCTTCCTGATTCCAGGCCCAGCTTTCTATCTGCTAAGCCATCTAGCTGCCCTTGCATTGAATAAGGACTTTCAAAATGTTAAGTCCCAGTTAATGATAGAAATGTCAGACACTATGGGAGAAATATAGGAGGAGAGGGAGCTCTTTTGGTATGGGGGGAGATATTTGAGCATCCTTCAAATGATACTAGGCAGGCAGGTGCCTCATCTACCTAATTAGGACCAAGCTTGTACTCATGGACTATGAAAGAGATAAAAGCAGGTTCCCCTTGGCCGCAAAAATGATTTTCCGAGGGTACAACAAGTCAGATCTTGTCACCTCCCTTACACAATTAACTCAGGGTCTAGTTTCACCATAACCTTCAGGGTTCAAATATGAAATTCTCTGTATGGCATTTAAGCCTTTTCACATCCTGGTTTCTTTCTCCCTTTCTCCCTTTCTGACCTTCTTATACTTTACTCCCTTCCATATTCTTTATGATCCAGCAATGCCTGCCCTCTCGCTATCCCCCGAACAAGACATTCCAACTACCAACTCTATGTTGTTTCTATGGCTGCCCCAATGCCTGGAATACTCTCCTTCTCAGTTCTTCACCTCTGCCTTCTGCCTTCCCAACATAACTTTAAGACTCAGCTCAAATCCCACCTTCTGCAAGAGGCCTCTCTTCCTGTACTCCAACAACAATTAGCATCTTCTCTCTGAGGTTATATTCCATTTATAATGTGTATATCACAAATGCAGAGTTGTTTGCATGTTGTTTCCCCATTAGAATTTGAGCTCCTGAGAGTAGAGACTGTGGTTTTGCCTTTCTTTGTATCCCCAGCATTTAGCACAGTGTTCAGAATATAGTCAGCACTTACTAAACACTTCTTGGCGGACAACCAGAGGAAGAAGCAAGGAGACAGAAAAATCCCCTAATTGCATAATCAAGTCAACATAGATTTATGGAGTACCCATTGTATAAACCTAACACTGTGCAAGAAAACCAAGAGTAGGGTGGTCCCCTCCCAATTCTGGTTATAAGAACAAATGCTATTGTTGTTCAATCACATCCAACTCTTCATGACCCCATTTGGGTTTTTTTCTTGGCAAAGATCCTGGAATGGTTTGTCATTTCCTTCTCCAGCTCATTTTATAGATGAGGAAACTGAGGCAAACACGATTAGATGACTTGCCCATGGTCACACAGCTAGTTAAGTGTCCAAGTGAAGATTTAGACTCATGAAGATGTCTTCCTGACTCCTGCTCCAGCCCTCTATCTAGCTACCCTACAGGAACAAAAGGATGTATATAATAAAAGAAGTGGAATGAGTGATGCTGATTTGGTTTCCATGCCCACATACAACCAGCAGCTTGTGTGTAGAAATATATGTAATGGTCCCATCTATACAAACCTGATTGCTTCAAGTGAAAAATGACTTGCATTACTGTCGCCTCTTTTAAAAATATTTTGACACCAGTTAGTTTTGAATGCCCTTTATTGATTCTGTGAAGTAGGAAAAAGGCCTTCAGACCACCTGAAGTTAAGTACGAAAAATGGCCAGTTAACAGCCTTCCCCTTCCCACTGCCCCCAGGACTATTCCACTTTATTTCACAGGATTCATTTCACTCCAGAATTTGGTGCCTCTTCCACTCTGCATAGCCCAATTTTTTTTTTTTACCATTTTGGCCTCAATCACCAGCTCAGCCCCCCTCTTCCCCCACTCCCCCTCCAGCCAGTGAGTAAAAACTCAAACTAATAGCAACATATATTTTGATTCAAGGGCTACCTAAATGGTGGAATCCAGGCCGCTGGTATTGTATCCAGCAGCCAAGAGTTGCTCCTCTGTCATGCTGGGATATTGGGACATTTGGTATTGAGCCAACCAGAGGACCAAGAAGCAAAGGCTCACACCTTTAGAGGCAGAAGACAGAGCTGACCTTGGGTGGGAGGATAGGTAGAGAGTGGAAAGCAGCAGCAGAAGAAATCCCCCTGACAGCAGAAGAAACCAGAGCAATCGCACAGTTGTTTGGTTTAGATAACAGTCTCCCAATTTCTGACTGTCAGCATCCCACACCACTGCTAAACACAGCAGTGAGACAATAGAGAATGGCTCAGAAAGCGTTGAGGAAAAAGCTGTCATTTACCCTGAGGCCCAGAGTCATCATCAAACACTTTGGTGTTCTCAGTCCAAGGCTATGGGGACCTTGCAGCATTATCCAGCACACAATGTTTCTATAAAGCACAGGAAGCAAAAGGAAGCATACCAGGAAAACAGACACACACAGGGAAAACCATGAAGTCAGAAAGTCAATCAGTTAACAGATATTGATGGAATGCTTTTTAGGTGCAAGCACTGGGAATTCACAAGGAGAAAGTACAAGTAGAAAGACAGAGCTTGCAGAGAAAGGGGAAGAGTAGGGAGGGAGAGAAGAGACAGACAGACAGAGATGGAGACCTTGGGGGGGTGTGGTAGAGTAAGGCCAGCTTGCAGCCTGAAAAGGAATGACATGTGGCTAGGCTGGGTATTTTCCTTAAATGGAAGTTCAGGTAAGAGCCAGCCAATCAGGGGCCTCTTCCAATGTGTAGATTTCAGGGCTAAAGTGGAACTTGAGGATGTAGAACCAGCTTTGATGGAGGAGGTCAGAAGTGCTACCTGGAGGGGGAACACCTGAACTCCTACATCCTAATTGTTCCAGTGGAGGAAGCAGATTCTGGTGTTTATGTTGCATTTTAAGACATTCCAAGTGTTTTACATGCATTATCTCATTATGGCCCAGAGATAGATGCTGAAAGCATTATTGCCCCCATTTAACAGATAAGGAAATACTCATCTAGTCCTCATGATTTTTTTTCCTTTCCTCCAAAAACAATAAGCTCTATAAACATAATGACCTAGCATAAAACACTAGCCAAGAAGTTCTCCTTCTCGCTGCTTTTATCTGCTAAATCGTTCATTGAGAAAGAGAGGCTAGTGCCCTCATCAGGGCTATTGGCAGCAGCTGCTTCCTTCTTTATTGCATTAACAAAGAAGCCTGATAAGTGACTCCAGACTTTCCCACAGTGCTTAAGAGTAGACATCACCGTTTGAAAGAACCTCTTAGAGCATCTAATTAGAACGGTTTAGAATTATGCTCCCTCTCCAACATTCAAGGCTTCCCTCTGCTAGTGCCGAAGACACACCGCTCACAGATACTAACCTGTGGAGAACATCGTGTGGCTCTGATGCCTGAATAACTCAAGGACTTATAAAGGAAGAACACCTCTCTTTTGTTTGTGTCTTGTTTTTGGTCACAATATTATAAGTAGTGTATAATATTCAGATGCTCCTAGTTGTGGAACTCCTAAGAGTCCACTCCCCATGCCCTTTTAATTAATCTAAAAATAGGATACAAACTAATTTAATTCAATAAGCACTAGGTGTTTCCTATGGTCTGAGCATTGTTCTTGACATTGGGGATATGATGACGAAATGAAAAACAGTTCTTGATCTCAAGAAGTTTCTACTGGGGGAAGATGGCAAGCAAGCTAAGTCTTAAAGGAAACTGGGCATGATGGGAGAGGTGATACATTCTAAGCATTGGGGGACATAGCCTTTGCAAAGGCAAGGAAGACAGAGATGGAATGACAAATTTGGGGAACAGCAGTGTAAATGAGGTGAATTTTAGTGTGTGTAAAGTAGATTTTTGTTATTCTTTCTTAGACCCTTTCTTCCCAGGATCCATAGCCATAACAATCTCTACTTCCCAGGTGTTAGATATGAGTTCTCACAATTATGGTTGAAAACAGTTTCTACTGCACAGTTGCAGTAGGTATAGGGATGCAGTAATGTAAAATTGTGAGGCTATTGTCCGCAATATGCATTCTTTGTCTGTTGCCCTGTAAAGTAAGTGGGCACTGGTCAGTGAGTAGGGACCCACTTAGGGGTGAATGCACGAGCTGGAATGCTGCGTGTGCCTTGATCAGCCCGTCAAGGCTCGGGAGCGGGGATCTGTGTTTACCTCAACCGGCCCCCACTGAGGCTTGAGGGGATTTAGAGGAGAGCACAAGTTGTGCTTCTCTTGATTGACCCTATGGAGATGAAGGTGTAGTTGCCCCGCTTTCATGCTGGCCCCTTTGAGAAGGGTTGGTAGGGAATGCTGTAGGAGTTGGTGCTCCCATTACTGGCAAACTCCCTTTGAGAAGACTAGACTAGAATAAAGTAAGCTTATTTAACCCCTTATTATGACTCCATTCCTGTCTTCCTGTCTGACTGGATTAAAAGTGAACCTGCTAGTGAGAGAGAAGCCCTCCTGTGTCTCCTACCTAAAAAATGGTGTCGTCGGTGTGTTTACCTGTTTAACAAGCAGGTAGGCCATTTTGGTAGGAACATGGCTTATGTGAAGGGGAATAAGTTGAGAGAAATGATTATTTCTCTCTCATATTAGTAGCCAGTTATTAAAATTTGGAAAACCCCAGCTTTTTTCCCATCCTATTTCCTGGTACAATTTCTCAAGGACAGGGCTAATAGAAAACAGGATTAACATTTTCCTCATTTTGGGTATTACTACTCCACCCAACTAAATCTCTTTTTAACTCTGTATCTTTGCTTTACAATTTTTCCAATACCTTTGCTCAAAAAAGAGCCAGGAATTCTCCTTTTCCTAAGAACGGGAGAGTAGCAACCCAATCTACTTTTTAACCAAATGTAGGTGAGGGAAGTTTACATTTTTCAAAAGTTCCCTTGCTTTCATCTAGCAATTCAGGTTTGCAATGCTGCCCTGGTGATAACCCCTAGCAAGGTATCAGTTGGCCTCAGGAGCAAACATTCCCAACTCCATAAAGCTCCCTGGCTCCAAAAGGCCCATAGGTCAGGCTCTATGTTTTATGACCATATAGACAACTAACTCTATACCCTGGCAATTTTTAGTTGAGGGCTAATCTCCTTGATAGCCTAAGTACCTTGAAGTATCTCATTACAGAGGTAGTATGGACATTATCAACTGTAAAAAGAATTCTTTCTCAAAGTATAGGATTCTGCCAGGAAATATTTGAGCACTCATTAAAATCAGAACTGGAACACGAACGTACTTTATCAAAAAGACCCCTGAATTGAAATCAGAAGACCCTTAGCCTTGCCATTTGCTTACTTCATGACTTTGGGTAGGCCATTTAAATTTTCTGTGTCTCAGTTTCCCCACCTGTAAATAATAATTTTTCTATCTACTCTCAGAATAGCCTCAGGTGAGAAGGTGGAAAGCCTGAGCTGTAGTGATGTTCCAAAGATAGCTAAAACTCCCCAACTTGGAGTGACCTCAACCCAGGGACCTTCTCCCTGGAAAAAATAAATGAATAGACAAGGCAATTGAAGGAATCAAGATTTCTGATTTTTGGGACAACACCCAGGGGATGTATTGAGCGATAAAAGATCTGCATAGACAAGGAATTTCCCCTCCAGTCTTGTGGAGACATCTTAGAATGCCTCCTATCAGGGGCAGCTAGGACGGACAGTGGATAGAGCTCCAGCCTTGGAGTCAGGAAGACCTGAGTTCAAATTCTGTCTCAGACACATAATACTTACTAACTGTGTGACCCTGGGCAAGTCACTTAACCCTGATTGTCTCACCGAAAAGAAAATGTGTAAAGATAACCACCTGTTAAAGTTCGTATTCCCAATCCGATTGAGAATGAATCAAAGACAAGAAAACTCCTGTCTTACCTTAATATACACAGGCACCATCTTTTATTCAATCACCTGAAGAAAAGAGCATTGGTATTAGTATCACAATGATAGCGTGCTGGACTTAGACTCAGATTCATCTAGATTTGAATCCTGCCTCTTATACTCATTAGCTGTGTGACCTTGGGCAGATCACTTAAGCCCCATGAGCGTGGGTTTTCTCATTTGTAAACTGAAGATAATAAAAGCACCTACATCATAAGACTGTCGTAAGAATCAAATAAAATAATGTATGCAAAATGCTGAGAACACTTTAAAATGCTAGCTATTATTATCATTATTATTATTATTTTTAAATTTACCTATTTACTAATTTTTAAAAATATCACTTATTATTATTTAATTACTTATTATTGCTGCATGGGCAGCTAGGTGGCACAGTATTGGGCCTGGAGTCAGGAAGACTCATCTTCCTAAGTTCAAATCTAGCCTCAGACACTAAGTCACTTAACCCTTTTTTCCTCAGTTTCCTCATCTGTAAAATGAGCTGGAGAAGGAAATGGCGAACCATCCCAATATCTTTGCCAACAAAACCCCAAACGGGATCATGATGTGTCAGACATGGGTAAAACAACTAAACAACAACGTCAAACCCTAACCCTAACTTACAAGAATACCATCCACCATCATTGCTGTGAAGACATTTCCTTTTCCCTAGCCTTCCCAAGAAGACACTGCCAAAACTGAGTTACCTAATTAAAAAAAAAATCTTTAGGTCAGCTTATCAATTCCTTTGCCTGATAGGGCAATTCAATTCAAATATCTTCAAACCCTCCTCCTTGGTTAACAATAGCATTTAAAATCACCTGCTAAAGTAATTCCTACTAATCGTCCAGCTTAGTTAGCAGAGCATCCTCAAAAACTTAGGTTTGAAGTTCAAGTGTTTAGAAAAGGTATGTAAGTAGAAGAGGCCTTTGGGGGCATTTTTATTGGTTCATCATAAATGCTGTTCACTTTGAACCTAGATTTCAATCTGTGCCGGTGGGGTCAACGCTTTTGAGTTCTCCCGGTGCACCCAGCTAGACCCCGAACATGGTAACACATCCTAACTTTCTCCTTTCTTTGGATGTTCATTTCTTTCTACAGCAGGAGGAGCACTAGACTTCTTGGTATGGCAATTGCCACTGGCACTGGACCAGGCCAACTGTTGCTATTCCCAGTGCCCCATAAGTTACTACCTGATGAAGCTTGTCTTTGCTAGACAACTTAGCAAAGCCTTCCATCTGTTCAAGATGGTAGATCTGAAGGTCACTGAGCTAGACTTGACAGAATCAAATATGATCAAGACCTCTATGGGCACATTAAACCTAAGGAACAAAATGAAAGGTAGAAGGAAAAAAAGTGTCTTATGGCTTGGCCGAATTTTTTTCCTTAAGTCTTGGATCTTTCTCACAACCCAAAGAATTGGCATGTGCCCAATTTCCAGTCAGAAGGTTTTGCTTTGACTGTGTCCATTTATATTTGAATTTCCCTTTAAAAATTATACTGTGTAATTTTTATTCCACCAGCATGCACTTTTTGACAGAGAACAATAGTTAAATTTCACACGCTAATAACGAAGACCTTGTAAAATGCTAGCACCAGGTTGAAATTTATGCATTCTACAATACTGGCTGTACATGCCTTTTAATTATTTTTTATTGGGTTTAGTGTTGTTCTGCAAACCACTAATATATTCAACAATGACATGAAATGTTTCTTGTGAAGTAATAATACCTTACGTTTCCATAGATATGAGTAAGGTACTTAATCTCCCATAATCTCAGTTTTCTCATCTATAAAGTGGGGATAATGACAACATTTCACAGGGCTGCTATGAAGAAAGCAATTTGTAGTGCCTAAAACTCTATAGAAATGTGGGTTATTATTATTATCCAGAGAGATCCCTAAATGCCTCTAATCTCATCCAATCTAACAAGATTAAGTTCTTATCATTATAAGATAATGGTGTATTTATATAGCACCTTAAAGTTTATAAATTGCTTTCCAAATATAATATCATTTGATCCCCACAACAACTCTGAGAAGTAGGTACTATTATCATCACCATTTCACAGACAAGAAAGGAGGCAGACAGAGGTTAAGTGACTTGCCCAGGGTCACACAGCTAGCAAGTATATGAGGACAGACGCTGAATTCAGATTTTTCCTGACTCGGGATCTAGTACTACCTAGCTGCCTTGCTATATGCAAGGCCCTGGCAATACAAAGACAAAACCAAATTCTCTAACAAGGATCTGCTCACCCCTGAATTTCATTTATATTGTGGATAAACTGTGTGGCTGTTTTTATTGCAGGGAAGATGCTGCAAAATTACCTGTGTAACAGAACACCACATGTAATGTAACATTACAAGTCATATAACCCCAACAAGCCTTCAAATACATATAATATAGATTTAGGGGGTAGGGGGAAATTGCTGCATCAGGTAACTTGACATGAGACCCAACCCTCTAACTGAAAGATGAAATGTGGTGTAACCTAGTATAGAGAGAGGTGGCCTTGTAATCAGAATACCAGTGCTGACGTTTCAACTTGCAGTATACTCCCTTATCTCTGTGTCCCTGAACATCACACAAACCTCTCTAAGACTGCTTCCTTCTCTGCAGCACAGGAATAACAGTGTCACTCACACAGTGGTTGCAAGGATAAAATTGAGAAGATGTAGGTAAAGTGCTCCTTAAGTCTCAAAGTACTAAATGTAAGTTATAATAATAATGCCTCATATCTCGTTTCTATATCACTTGCTCTTTATACATTAGTTCACCTCTGCCTCTTAGAATCCCCACCGTCAAGAGATCATGAAAATGGGAAAAGGACCCAGGTATACAAAAAATATTTATAGCACCTCTTTCTGTGGTAGCAAAGAATTGGAAATTGAAGGGATGCCTATCAATTGGTGAATGGCTGAACAAGTTGTGGTATATGAATGTAATGGAATACTATTGTGCCATAAGAAATGATGAGCAGGTGGACTTCAGAAAAATCTGGAAAGACTTGTATGGACTGATGCTGAGTGAAGTGAGCAGAACCAGGAGAATGTTGTACACAGTAACAGCCACATTGTGCAATAACTAATGTTGATAGACTTAACCCTTCTCAGCAATGCAAGGATCTAAGACATCTCCAAAAGACTCATGATGGAAATGCTATCACATCCAGAGAAAGAACTATAGAGTCTGAATGCAGATGGAAGCATACTATTTACTCTTTTTTTTCTTCTGTTTTGTTTCGTTTCTTCTTTCTTGTGGTTACTTCTATTGGTTCTAATTCTTCTTTACAACATGACTAATGTGAAAATATGTTTAATAGGAATGTATATGTAGAGCCTATATCATATTGCACACCATCTTGGGGAGGGAGGGAGGAGAAAATTTAAAACTCAAAATCTTATGGAAGTGAATGTTGAAAACTAAAAGTAAATTAATTAAAATAAAATAAAAGGTAAAAAAAAATAAACAAAAAAGAATCCCTACCCTTCTTTAAAGCATAGCTAAAACACAGTTTAGCCAATCCCTCAGGTACAGGGTCCTTCTCCTAACATCACCCTGCAATTATTTTATACTTCAGTATGCAGTTATTTTATACTTTCTTGTATATAAACAATTTATCTCCCCCTCAATAGAATTTAAACTCCTGGAGGATAAGGACTGCTTTATAACTCCAATATTTAGCACATTGCCTGGCACATAGTAAGTACTTAATAAACGTTAATTGATTAATTGACAGATACTTAATAAACACTTGTTGAATAATAGTAATAGCTAGCCTGAATAATAAAGCATTAATGTTTGTAAAGCACTTGGCAAATGTTACCTAATTTTATTCTCATGTCAACTCTGAAAGATAGATTCTATTATAATCACCATTTTTATAGATGAGGAAACTGAGATCAAGGTTAAGGGACTTGACCCAAGTCCCACGGCTGGTCAGTTTCCGAGGGCAGATTTGAGCTTAGGTATTCTTGACTCCAGATCCACCCAGCCACCCAGCTTCCTCTGGCACTGTGTGAATGCTCCTCACAACAACCCTGCAGTATAGAGTGGGCAGGCATTATCATATTTACAAATGAGGAAACTGGGACTCAGAGAAGTTAGATGATTTATCCAGGGTCATACAGATAATAAATGGTAGAACCAAGGGCAGCTGGGTGGTGCAGTGGAGTCAGGAAGGCCTGAGTTCAAACTTGGCCTCAGATACTTACCAGCTATATGACCCTGGGCAAGTCACTTAACCCTGTTTACCTCAATTTCCTCATCCGTAAAATGAGCCGGAGAAGGAAATGGCAAACCACTCCAGTATCTTTGCCAAGAAAACCCCAAATGGGGGCATGAAGAGTGAGACACAACTGAAATGGCTGAACAACAATCGAATCAGGACTCAGATATTCAACCTTCCGGTACAAGCTCCTTCCACTGTACCAGATTAACTAAGAAGAAATAAAAAATCTGGAAATGAAGTATCTAGTGTCAAGGACAGGCCAGGTTAAGAAGGCTAACACATTTCTGAAGGGAAAGCCATCAGTTAACACTGAGATTTCTGAATGATAGATGCCTACTCCCCTAAGTTACATAGCTGGGAAAGGATTCTTTATTTTAACTTTTTTTTTTACTATTTTTTTTTATTTTGCTTTATCAACAATCACTTCCATATGCTTTTGAGTTGAAAAATTTTTCTCCCCATTCCTCCTCCCCACCCTCCCCAAGACGGCGAACAATCTGATACAGGCTTTACATTTACATTCCTATTAAATATATTTTCACATTAGTGAAGTTGTAAGTAAAAATCAAAACCAATAGGAGGAACCATCAGAAAGATGAAACAAAACTCAACAGAAGGTAAAAATAAGTGATAGCAATTCGACTTCCGTAGTTCTTTCTTTGGATGTGGACAACATTCTCCATCCTGAGGCCTCTGGAGGTATCTTAGATCCTTGTAATGCTGATAAGGGTTCAGTTTAACGATATTAGTCATCGCATAACATGGCTATTGCTGTGTACAAAGTCCTCTTGGTTCTGCTCACTTCACTCAGCATCAGACCATATAAGTCTTTCCAGCTTTTTCTGAAGTCAGCCTGCCCATCACTTCCCACAGCGCAACAGTATTCCATCACATTCACACACCACAACTTGCTCAGCCATTCCCCAATTGATGGGCATCCTCCCAATTTCCAACTCTCTGCCACCACAAAAAGAGCTGCTATGAATATCCCTGTGTATGTGGGTCCCCCTCCCACCTGTTTGATCTCCTTGGGATACAGCTCTGGAAGTGCCACTGCTGGATCAAAAGGCATGCACATTCCTGTAGCCCCTTGGGCATAGCTCCAAATTGCTCTCCAAAATGGTTGGATCACTTCACAACTCCACCAACAATGCATCAGTGCTCCAACTTTCCCACATCTTCTCCAACATTTATCATTTTCCTGTTTTGTCATGTTGGCCAATCTGATAGGTGTGATGTGGTGCCTCTGAGCTGTTCTGATTTGCATTTTGGAAAGGATTCTGAACAGCATTAAATAACTTCAAAATCTGCAGCCCGCTATAGATTCCACAGCTCAAGATGAGTGAGAATATTTTACAGAAAGTTCACTGGAAAAGGACAATTATCATTTTTAGAGAGCTCCAAAGTAGGACCTATAAGGGAAGGAGTTGGGGAATTATTTAGTCTAGGCAAGAATAATTTAAGGAGTCCCCTGATCGGGGTTAGCCCCATGTATAAGTGGTCACCAGTAAAGTCTGGTTCAGGTCCCCCAAGAAGAGTGCCTGTAGACTCCAAGTTTATTCCCAAGTCAGGGCCATTTGCAATAATCTACCAAAGTCCTTAGGTATATTCTTTTATTTGATCCTCATTTTCTCATCTAACTATGAGCTCTTACCCTATTTTGACTAAATCTGCCTTTCCCCCAGTCCCTAGCACATAGGCTCCCAACCTCATCCCAGAAGTCTGCATTTAAAAAGCACTTTAAAATGTTTGTTGAATTTAATTAAATCTTTTGAGTTATGCACTGCCCTTCCAGGGGGCAAGATTCAAATCCTCTTTCCAGGGAAGGGAAACTTTAATTAATTTACAACTTATTGTGAATTAATTTAAGAGAATCCTTCTTTTCTGTGACTCAAGCTTAGGAAGGTGAGATACCAGGGGAAGGTAGTCCAAAAGTAGGAGAGAAGATGGACAGTGATATGTGTGGGGAGTGGGAGGAAGGGAGTGAGAGGGGAAACAAGGATCAACTCCTGTTTCACTGTTTGGCCACACTATTATTTGTGCGGGGGCAGCTAGATGGCACAGTGGAAGACCTGAATTCAAATCCCACCTCAGACACTCACTAGGTGTGTGACCCTGGGCAAATCATTTAACCCAGTTTGCCTCTGTTTCTTCATCTGCAAAATGAGCTGGAGAAGGAAATGGCAAACCACTCCAGGATCTTTGCCAAGAAAACCCCAAATGGGGTCACCAAGAGAGTCTGAAACGAAACAACAAACCACCACCTCATTTTACTATGAGAAGGGACTTCTGAATCCTGAAATGAGTTATCCATGGGATAGTCAAGCTCCCTGCTCCTGGAAGTATACAAGTTATCTTACTTTGATGAGAACGCAAGGAAGAGGGCAGTAAAATAAGCATTTAGCCTTTGGATTAAACAACTCATTCTTTTCCAGGCTCTTCCTCTTGTGAGCTGTGTGGTTTCAGGCAACTCATTTCAGCTCTCCAGACCTCAGTTTCCTCACCTTGTCAATTGAAGATATCTAAGATTCTTTCAAGAACTGACATTCTACTGTTCTGTTCAAGTTGACGGATTGAGGAAAGACCTCATAATTCCCCTTAGCCCTATAATATGCCATTTTTATGGCAGTTTAATATAGCATGACCAGGATATATTGTACCTGGTTCAAGACCCTAGAATGTGAGGAAGAGAGTAGAGCCTAACCCAGCCCCTACTATCCTGCTCATGACCACATAACACCGATCTAGAAATGCAGATCTCATTCAGAGCCTGTGGGGATCAGAGCCATGACTAGGAATTCTGGTGCCTGAGGAAAATTCAATTAAAGGGTGTAATCACCCAGTCAAATGTAGTCCCACTCTGCAACCCTGGGGAGGAGGTAGAAGAATGGGGAGACAATGGTAGGGTAGTGAGGAATGGGAGGAAATAAGAATTTATTAAGTACCTATTTATTAAGTACTTACTATGAGCTAGACACTGAGCTAAGTGCTTTACAAATATCTCATTGTGATCCTCCTCACGACAAGGTAGCTGAGAGATAGCTACTATTATAGTTAAGGAAACTGAGGCAAACAAAAGTTAAGTGACTTGCCAAGGGTCACACAGCCAGAAAGTGCCTGAGACTGGATTTGAATTTAGGTCTTCCTTACTCCAGGCTCAGCACTCTATCTAATGTGCTACCTACATGCCTAGGGCTGAAGAAGCGCAGGACCTTGTGGCAAAAGGTGAGCTCTGGGAGAGTGATGGGACCGTGGCCATGCTGGTCAAAAGACTGAAGCATACCCCACAGATTTTGGCAGCATGTGGCAAAGCCCCAGTCATAACAACCTAGTTATGGCCCTAATGGGGATGGTGCTCAAAATACCTATCTACTACAAGATCTGCCCGGAATGTCACTCTTAGTAGTTGGCGAGGATTGTCTCAAGTTCTTGCCAGCCTCTTTCATTTCTAGTCTACCATTGACACCCTGGCACCTGGCACAACTTTTCCAAGTCAGAGTGGATGCCACCACCCATCTGACACTGACCATCACAACCTAGTGCCGATGATGATCCAACAATTAAACAGCCCAGATTTGCTTGAACCAAATCCGGTCAAGCTTACAAATCAAAGTGAGTATTGCCTGAAGAAAAAGCCAAGCATCTCCAACATGAAGGCCCCACCTGAAATAGCTCTGGGTTTCTGCCAACATGCATTTTTAATAGAGGTAGACTGTAAGCTCGTCAGCAGTGAGTCTTTCTTTTTCTGGTGTCCCATTGGCATTCAATACGGTATTCTGCACACGGGAAGAGCTCAGCAAGGGTCCCTAGTTCAAAGAACAAATGGATTTAGTGGTGCTGGAGATCTATCTTCTCATCAGCTTATTCTTTCCTCTATCACACAAATATGCTTTTACCAAAGCCCCAGGAAAGAAATTGGCTCACTCTGAGGCCAAAAGACCAGCAGAATCAAGACTGGAACCCTCCAGGGAGGAAGCATAGAGCTGCGGAAATGCCCTGGATATCAAGTCAGCAGATGAAGCTAGGAATGTTGTTGGTCAAGCCACTTCATCATCATTGTCATTAAAAGCAGCCTGGGCCTGGAGTCAGAAAGAACTGAGTTCAAATCCAGCCTCAGTCACTTCTTTGTTGTGTGACCCAGGGGCAAGTCACTGAAGTTCTCTTTGCCTCAGTTTCCTCAACTGTAATATGGGCTTAATAATGGCACCTGCCTCCTAGAACTGTTGGAAGGAACAAGTGAGATATTTGTAAAAGGCACTTAGCGCAGTGTCTGGCACATATAAATGCTTATTCCTTTCCCCATCTCTCTAGGCATAAGTTTCTGTATTTATAAAATGAAACAGGTCAGAACAGAAGATTTCTAATGCCCCTTCCAGCTGTAAACCTATGATCAATCATATATTACCTCCCTTCCTACTCCAAATTTGCATCCTTCATTCCATCCAGATCGCTGTACCCTCTTCCACCAAGAAATGCTTGGATCTACAATAAAACATAAAACAAATTACTCCCCTTTCCTAGATTACTGTCTATCTGTCTATTGAAATTCTATCTATCTTTCCAAATTCTACTTCCTCCCTAATGCCTTCCTAGATCGTCCCAGTCTGGTGGTCTCACCTCTTGAAGTGGTATCAAATTCAGATAGAAACAGGGACCACTAACCTATGTGTAAAGATCCTTGCAGACTATATATTGACTTAGAAAATCACATATTAGCATTATCGATGTTTTATTGTATTTTTTGTTTATTTTATTAAATATTTACTAATTATATTTTAATCTGAGCCACACTCAGCAGTGCTGGACATCTTGTTTGACATCTCTGTGGTCTTAGTACCCTTAGCACTCTCACTTATACCATTCATTTGGCACATATAATGCTTCAGCTTGTATTATTAGTCAACTTAGTTATGGGTATTGGTCTATTTCTTGCATTAGATTATAAACTCCCCTAATATCACATACTTAGTCCAATGTCTGATAAATATCTGTTGATAAATATTAGCTACTCTTGTTCAACTTTTGTTTTCAAAGATAACCAAAGACATCATGATGTTGGGGTAAAATAGTGGATGATGGGTGTGGTATTGACTTGCCAGTGAATTGGATTTAAGTGAGGCAGAGTTGCACAAAGTCTTCAGACTCACTCTTTCTTCCAGTGTCATCAATGTCCAGCGGCAAGAAAAAAGTCAAGATGACTAGCGTTGGCCTGGGATGCAATGGATGACCTGGGTGTCTTCAATATCTGCTCAAGCTCTATGTGTCCTGCAGTATCTGCTTCTGTTGTCTTTGTGGTTGTTAGAAGAGATTATTCTCTTCCACCAGGAGTAGTCTTCACATGGTTGGGATAGATATCCCCCTAACTCTCTGATGGGTCTGAGGCCTATTGGTTACCCTCAACCTGGTATAGTCCACTTGCCAAGACAGCTTTACCAGGGTAAATCTGCACTTTAACCTGTACTTGCTACAGCATCTTGGAGCCATGAGTGAGAGTTGTGTGACAGGTAGACACCGAAGGTGAATGAGCGCCTCTGAAAAGGGCTCAGCATCCCTCACATGAGAGGTGCTAGTCCTCCCTGAATGACCCATCCACCTGCAGATTAGCTTCTTTCTCAGGGTTAGAATCACCTTAGATGATCCTGGATTAATGGAATCCATGAGTCATGAAACCATGCTAACCTTGGACTTTCCAAGTTATTAGCAATTGTTCCCCAAGCAAATTGTTCAGGACAGGTACATTTCAATCTAGAACACTGCCTTAACGGTATCTGTTTTGTAATCAGTCTTGAACACATCTGTTTAAAAAACAACAAAAGAAAAATCAGGTGGGTTTTTTTGATCTTCAGCAAGAAATATAAATAAGTGTAGTCTCTTCGTTCTGAATTTGAGCAAAATCAAAGCAAGTCCCACAGGGTAATTAGGCACAGAACTCCCCTGACCCTTTCTTTATTTTTAGTTTAGTATGGAAGGGAAGAAGTTTGGAGTCACACCCTAGCTTGTCTCTCACCAGGCTCCATTCCCTTAGCCCCAACTTTATAATTATGCAAAACGGGCAATTTTCTGTCCTGAGGTTACTTTGCATGAGTGAAAAACCGTCCCTGAATCCAGGGTAACGACTACTTCCAATTACACACAGAAACTAAGAGACGAAGAATGGTTAGCCTGGAAACGTTGTCATCCTCTATACAAACGTCATGCTTTTTGGATGTAAGCAATGTATACATTGGAAGACAATGAGGTTGAGAAGCTGGTGATGAAAGATTTTGGATATAAGTATTGCTTCTGGATGCCATCCACTTAACTTAAAGTTTTCAATAGCTCTTTAAAGAAGCTCAGGGATGTCTCATGTTTATACTCTTAGGGGGACTCAATCTTAGAAAATGCTATCAACCACTTTTTTGTGTGTGTGTTTTGTCAGCAAATGTGTAATCACTTCTTGCCCCACCTCCCACCTCACCCCTAACATGCACTTGGACTCAGAGGCAGTGAGGTATAGTGGGAAGTGCAGTACACTCGGTGGCAGAAGATAACTGGCCTTGAATTCTAGTTCTGCTGTTTATTACCTTGTGATCTTAGACAAGTTATTTAATCTCTCTGGGCCTCAGTTTCCTTATTTGAAAAATGAAGGTTTCCACTAAATTATCTTTAAGGTCCCTTCCTTCTCTGAATGCATGATTCTATAGTTAGTTCTATTTGGGGTTATGCTCTTTCATCTGCATCTGCTACATATAAGAAATCTGCAAGGGATATAGCATCCCTACCGTCAGGGTGCTCAGTCTAGCAGGAGACATACAAAGCATGTACAAATAACTATAATGTTAAGTAGAATATCATAAATGCTGTAAGGGTTTAAAAAATGGAAGCATATGGATATTTCAAACAGCAGAAATCATGTAGATCATAGACCAAGAAAAGCTTCAGGAAAGAGGTGGCATTTGAGTTAGAATTTGAAGGATAGCTAAGATTTTGACAGGTAGAAATGCAAAGGAGGGCATTCCAGGCAGAGGGAATGGCATGAGTGCAGGTCTGAAGGTGAGAAGGACTTGTGAGGGGAATATTTTTGGAACGGCAAGTAATCCAGTTTGGCTGTGAAATTATATAGGGAGTCAATGGGGAGCTAAGGCTGGAAATGTAGACTCAGGCTGTATTTTGGAAGCCTTAAAACCAAGTCTAGAACCTTGGATGTAGTTCAAAAGATAATGGAGAGTAATCGCAGGTTTCGAAGCAAAGTGAGTATAATCATAGCTATTCTTCAGGAAGATTAATCTGATAGGACCAACTGAAGCAGGGCGGGGCAGTGAGATGGGAATCTCAAGCCAGAAATAGGAATAAGGTCCTTTCGTCTTCTTTGGAATGCCAAGCCCATCCTGATCCACATGTAAACCATAGACCCTGGACATTTTCAGTACTGGCTTAAATTTTTTGACAAGAGAAATCATACACTAGCCAAAAGCAACCTCTGGGATGTTTTCTAAATCTAAAAGACATTAAGAGACTTTGACCAGGAGTGTAGTGTGGAAGATTGTATGGAGGAAGAGAGGACATGAAGAATAAACTATTTTTAAAAGACTTTAAAAATCTAAATGAGAAAATGAATGATGTAAGTCAGACTTGTTCCCAAGTCTGCCTCCGTGGAGAATTCTTTAAGTAACCCAGAACTGCACTTAGAGCTATTTTATTCTCTGTAGCACAATTGAAAATGTCACCTGCACAGGAAAACATCCCACCAAAATTTTTTATCAGAATAAAACAATGTTAGGCTTCTTCAACATGTACCTTCAACGTTTATTACTATTATTATTGATAATAAGTATTTACATGCCACTGTACTATTCACAAGACTCTTGAAAACCATTTTATCTATAAACTATTCCTCACCACCCACCCTTTAGTAAATTAAATCAGTTCTATCTGGATTTTACAAATTGGAAAGCTGAGGCATGCCATGATTGAAGAACAGGTCTAGGTTGTCTCTGAAATTCTATTATTAAGCAGAGGTGATATGTTTAGTGCAGAGGATTTGTAGTTAGAAGGAACCTTACAGACTATCCAGTGGACTTCCCTCATTCTACATATGAGGAGACTGGCCCACAGAGATTAAGTAAATCATTCAAAGTAAGACAACTATCAGGTAGAAGATGCTGAGTTTTAAACTCAGAACCTTTGCTTCCAAACCTCGTGGCTTTTTATACCACATTAGAACACCAGAGTTTCTTTGTTTCCAGCCTCCAGCTTTCTATATTATACCAAGTAAATGAAAACGGAAAGAAAATCAATCAATTATTGGAATAATGCCTTCCTTGTAAATCTCTTCCCTTCCACTTCCATAAGATTGTAGCCCCAATATTCCCCTCAAAAAGACAACCAGCATTAACCTTGCACCTCGCCTTCATTTAAGCATCTCCAAATTATTACCAGGAAGTTCTTTCAAAACTATGTTTCTTGTTCTAGGAATTATGAGTCCCAAAGTACTATGTGACAGAAATCTCGTTTTACCAAGAACAAGTGAGCATTCCAGTTATGAAACTTAACTGTCCCACTCATATATCACTGTAATATAGTGATCAGCCACAGCTATTTCTCCAGCAGACCAGTAATACATTGAGTGCAATCTTCAAACTGGAACATTTATCAAGGGTATATTCCTAATGAAGCTGGATGCCAGCGGAAGAAGCAGGAGCATTTTTCCTCCTATCTTCACATGATACCTCATTTTGTTTTGGTTTTCCTTTCTTTGGGAAAAAAGTGAAGAAGAAAAAGAAAAAGAAGCCTTAGGCTTTGGTCCGAGTATGTGACCAGTTTCTACTCAACCAACCCCAATGTTCAGGGAGGACTAGCACCTCTGGCATGAGGCTTGCTGAACCCTTTTCAGGGCTGCTTATCTACCTTTGGTGTCTACCTGACTCTCAGCTCTCAACTGGGGCTCTAGGAAGCAGTCGCCACACCCTAGCAAAACTGTCTCAGCAGACAAGCTGAATAAGGTTGAGGGTGATCTGTGGGCCTCAAACCCATCAATGAGTTAAGACAATAGCTGCCCCAAGCATGTGAAGACTTCCCCCAGTGGAATAGGCAGATGAGAACTACTTGTTCCAAGGGCCACGAAGGCAGCTGACTCAGGCATTGCAGAGGGCTGAGAGCCTCGTTAGACATCGATGCCAAGTCATCCGCTGCATTCCGGGCCATTGTCAATTGTCTTAAGCTTCTTCTTGCCACTGGATTTCAGTGACTCTGGAAAAGAGAGTGAAGCTGATGACTTTCTGGAACTCTGCTTCACTTAAATTCAATTCATCCACGAGTCAAGTAATCACTCCATAATGTCATTGGTCCCCTTCAAAAATGAAAAACAAACAGAATTGCTTCAAGGATCAAATATAAACTGCTCTGTTGAGCTTTTAAAGCCCTTAATAACCTGACCTTACCTTTCCAGCTTCAGTGGACACTACTCTTTCTTCCACATGTTGAAATTCAGCCAAAATGGCCTTCTTTCTGTTTCTCAGCCACAGTCCCCACCTTTACACTGGTTTTCCCACATGTGTTGAATGTTGTCCTTCCTGACATCTTCCTCATACAGTCCCTCCCTTCTTTCAATATCCAGCTCAATCACTACCATCAGCAGCTAGATGGCACAGTAGATAGAGCGCTAGTCCAGAAGTCAGGAAGATCTAAGTTCAAATCCTGCCTCAGATACTTCCTAGCTGTGTACCCTGGGCAAGTCATTTAACCCTGTTTGCCTCAGTTTCCTCATCTGGAAAATGAGCTGGAGAAGAAAGTGGCAAACCACTTCTTTGCCAAGAAAATCCCAAATGGGGTCACAAAGAGTCAGACATGACTGAAAACAACTGAACACCACCACCATCTTCTACATGGAGCCTTTCCTGAGCCTTTCAATTGCTAGTATCCTTCTTTCCATTCTACATTGTATTTGACTTTTTTCTATGTTTGTATTTATCATCTTTATATGTGTGCTGAATGTATTTTCCTATCTACTTGTAACCCCTATTAGAATGTGAGCTTATCATTTTTGGCACTTGTATTCCTTATATCTAGTGCAGTACCTGGCAGATAGTACTTGTTGATTAAGTGAGTGAAATCTTCCTTGCAATGCCAGTGAAGGGAGAGGAGGTACCTTGCAAAGAAGGCCAAGGCAATGGAGGGAACAGCGGTGGAGGTTGCCTGCTGACTAGGCAGGCTTTCCTTCCTGCTGGGCTCCTGAGGTATTCTCACCAATGCTCCAGGACACCAGGAAGATGCAAAGTTCTTCCAACTCATGTTGCTTTCTCTATGGGAGAGGAAAGCCTCTCCTCCTTTGCTGCATCTCCAGTGGGTACTCAATAGCTATTAGCTGATGATTGGGAAAAGATCTATCCTCTGTAAACCTGGCTCAGTGCACTAGAAATGTCATCATTCAACTGTGACCCATTTCTTTCCGTTTCTCCCTACAGAATTGGAACTTATCCTCACGAGTGATTGGCACTGCGACAGCAATACACTAAATGGCACTCAGGTGGCCTGAAAGAGTTAATGTGCATGCTGAAGGGTACTAAGGGAAAAGTATTTATAGAACTAGTTCTTTGATAAAATAACCTCTGGTTCTGTACTGGTGGGCCACCTTTGAAGGAACAAGGAGCCCTCAGACACCTCCACAGAGATATATAACTGACAGCACTCTTAGTCCACCCTCCTCTTTTTACAGCAAAGGAAACTGAGGCCCTAAGTGCTAAGATGACACTTCATGAATAAGCCCACAGGATGAATTCAACTGATTCAGACCAGGAGTACCTTCAACATCCTCCAGGGTATTGTGAGTCGTGGAGGGGGGAGGTCACTCTTTCCCAGCCCATATCTGCTTCAAATGGTCCTCTATAGAATCAACACATGGATTCTCGGTGGCCTTCTTGGCATTCCAATAGAACCCCAAAGCGTTGGACCTAAATGATGCTTGCCAGGATGAGATAAACATGTGCCAAATCCTCAGAATTCCTATTTGTTGTACTTTCCATGACACTAGGCTGCTTCTTAATTTAATTCTGATTCTATTTCGAAGTCTCTCTCCACCTACAATTTTGGGCCCAGTGGACATAACTGAAGACATTCCTGGGAAATCACAAAACCAAAACTGGCTATCATTGAGTCAGACGTTTTGAAGGTCTGGGTCAATGAATGCCAGCCCCAGACAAGGATTTATACAAGGAAGCCTATAAATATGCAATGTAACCAGCAAATTCTCTTGGGTTCTTGAGGTGAAGGAAGATCAGGGGCATCTTAGCACGACTCCTTAGGATGCTGGAGATAAATAATATATATATAAGGTCAAAAAAGCCAGGCTTCATGGAGCCTGTGAAATTTTTCTCTGAAACTGAATGCAACACCCCAGAAGCATTGGAAGTTCAAGAGTTTCTCCCTGTGGAGCTACAGATGAAGCTGCTCTAACTTGAACTTGATTGATAAAAGCCTTAAACAAAACACACATGTGTAAATGAACAAATGGAACCTTTTACTGAGTCAGTGTCTAGTCATGAGGAATTTGGATTAAGTAAAGCTTTTGTTTTCTAATGTGCTTTTGTTGGGTTTGGAATGATGTTCATCCTAAAACATGTGCAAAATATATCTCAGTAATGCACCGCTGCTGAGCCCAATATCCATTCTCTATTACCTAACTCGTTAAAATAATACAATCCCTACCAGCATCCACCTGAAAAATAGAATAGAAGCTTAGCATCCTTGAGACTAAGACATTCTATCAAAACATTCCAAAACAACTAACTTTAATTCCCAAATTTCAGACTGGATCCCAGAGAACATGACATTGTTCCATTTCTGAGAAGCTATCAGAAGTGAAAGTGGAGAACACTGATATTTTGTTGTTGTTCAGTCATTTTTCAGTCATGTCTGACTCTTCGTGACCCTATTTGGTGTTTTCTTGGCAAAGATACTGAACTGGCTTGCCATTTCCTTCTCTAGCTCATCTTATAGATGAGGAAACTGAGACAAACAAGATTAGGTAACTTGCCCAGGGTCACAGAGCTTGTAAGTATCTGAGGCCACATTTGAACTCAGGAAGATGAGTCTTCCTGACTCCAAGGCCCAACACTCTATCCACTGCACTATCTAGCCGCCTCAAGGTTGATATACCCATGTTCAATTATAGCCTTAGATATGAAATTAAATTATTGTTTGACCAAATCACTATAATCCCACCCTAGCCTATATTAGAACTTTGAATATCGTACAGAAATCATCTTATCCCATTCATTTAGTTCAACTCAACAAACATTTATTAAGCACCAACTGTGTGCTACATGAGAGCTAATGTGCCATACTGGATAGGGAGGAAGTTGCCCTGGAGTTGGGAAGATCTTTTATTAAGCTCCACTTCTGATGCAAACTGACAAAGCATTTGACCTCTCAGTACATTCGGGCAACTTTCTAAGACTCTAAGTAGCAGAGACATTGCTGCTCTCCATGAGATCACAGGTCCAGTAAAGAAAAGAGAAATTGCAATACAATGTGCTTGAATCCTTGGGGATTCAAGGATAATATGTGACACAGTTCTTATCCTCAAGATCTTACACTCTAATAGTGAGGTAGCACATAAACACAAATAACTATCATCCAATCAAAGGAAAAGGGATGAGATCTACAATCAACTTGATCACTTGATCATAGGATCATAGATTTAGAGGCAGAAGGGTCCTTAGAGGTCACTGTCTAATCATTTTACAGATGAAGAAACTCAGACTCAAAGGAGTTAAATGACTTGCTCAGAGTCCCAAAGCTAATGTATATCTGAGGAAGGATTTGAACTCAAGTCTTCCTGACTTCAAATCCAGCTGTACTTCCTTGCAGCCTATCCCATGATGCCATTCCTTACTAGTGTATAAAGGATGTGCAGAGTAGAATGAAAGATCGGGAGAAAGGCAACAGTTGCCTGTGGAGAATGCTTCATGGAGGGGGTCCCCACTCTGAGTGGGGTCTTGAAAGAAAGAAGGATTTTTAACAGACAGGGATACAGTGTTTTCTAAGCTTAGGAGAATAGTTTGCACAAATGCATGGAGGTGGGAATGAGTAGAGTGAAATCATTCTAGAGTGGCTAAAACACAAGGAATGAATGAAAAGCAATAGCACAGAAAAAAGCGGGGAAAGGAGATTAGACCTCAAATGTGATGTGCTTCAGTGCTGTCAAGGGACAGCCTACAAGAGTTGCAGAAGGAGCATAAGACAGATTTTGTGCATCAAAAGCAGGTTTGTTTTTGTTTATTTTCTTCCCTCCATATCTCCTGGTAAGACAAGGAACTTCAGGTGTTGCTGTGGGAATGGATGATTTCCCTCTTGCATTGCCCACCACCACCACCACCACCACTTCTCATGTTGGGAAGTATGCCCACGTCATTTGAAAAATTCTACCTGGTCATCCCCACGGAGACTCACGGGGATTTGAGGATCAAGTGAAGAGAAGTGAGGGAAAACATTTAATAAGAACTTTTTAATTAAATAAATTCACATGTCTTATCAAGTTTCTTCATCTGTGTTCAGTGCTTGTTTGGGCAATTGATGCTCCATCTAGGGGCCAGATGGAAAGAGGCCTTCAGATTTTGAGGTCACAATGTCCCAGACTGGTACAGGTGACAGAGACCAGCTTGGAAATGAAAGGGGCATTTGGTGTGCTCCTGATCACTGGGAAAACTTCTGTGAAGTCAGAGACTGGCAGGAACCAGGGGAGGAGGGAAAGAATCTGCAGAGGAATCCCCTTGTCTGACATCGTGCTGGAGTTGTAACACAGACAGAACCATGTCTCCTGGTAAGACAAGGAACTTCAGGTTATTTCTGCCTAGAGTAGAAAGGCAAGGTCCATAACAGAAGAGGACCTTTCTCTGACAAAAATCTAGCAAAGCCTCAAGAATTAAGTGGCAGAGAGCAATAGACAGAGCAGCCTAGGGAATGGCCCTAGGAGGAACCACAGTGAGAGGTGCAGAGGACTACATATAGAAGGAATTGGGCTCTGCGTTGCTGCTAGACCCAAACCCACCTGGAATCCTAACTAGACCACGACTGTAAATGACTGAAGAAGTAGATCATAGAGAAGAAGGGCTGGAAGGAACCACACAGGTCATCCAGTCCCACTTCTTCATTTGACAGATGAAGAAACTAAATTTTGGAGACTTATCCAAAGCCACACAGCTTATAAGGGGCAGAGCCAAGATTCTGAAGTCCAGTTTCAAATCCTGAATGTTTCCTCCTGTCACAGGAGATTGGGCAGACTTGCTCACTGGTGGACATTGCATTTCTGTGAGTTTTCAGTTCTATATGTTTTCATTGACCTGAAGGGGAAAAAAACAACAACAATTTTTCTTCTTTGAATTATTGAACTTTGTGTTTGCAAGGCAACACCTTACTTCTGGGTGTCACATAGTAAGTTTCCCAGATTTTCTAGGTGAGTTAATGAATTAAGAAGATGAGAAATTTTCTAAAGTCTACCCTTTATATTATATGGCAAGGAATCTGTAAATATTCAGCATTTTAAACAATGAGGCCTAAAAGAAACAGCCCTAGTCTGTGAGGTAAAGGCCCTTCATGACTAAATAGTTGTGGGATTTCAGAGATATCACTTAATCTCTTTGTGCCTTAGTTTTCTCATCTGTAAAGTGGCAATCATAATAGCTGCCCTTCCCATGCGACACAGCACAGAACTCTAGGCCCTCAATAAGCACCAGGCCAAACTTCTGTTGTCTATGGCATCCTGAACAGCATCTCTCTGGGTGGGAAAACAAGTCCAGCTCTTGAGCCTTCACGACACAATCACAGCTCTACCTTCTTCATACCTAATAATCTAAAATGTTTGGTTCACTTCCAGGAGCCAAGGTGGTGGAGAAATCAGGGAGTCCTCTTCATTCCCCCATATTCACCTCCAAACAGCCACAAAATAGCACCCCAAAGCAAATCTTGGAACAGCAGAACTAGCAAAATGATGGGGTGAAACAACATTCTAGCCCAAGAAACTTGGAAGGTCCACAGGAAAGGTCTGCCCCACTTGGGTAAAAGGGAAGTGCTGTCCAAGAACGAAGCATCCAGCAAGCCAGAAGCAAGCCCCACCTCAGCAAACCAGCAGGAGGTCTTGAGCCCCAGTGTGGCAGAGTGGGCCAATGCCAACACCAGCACCCCCTACGTACCTCAGCTCAGCCAGGAAATGGGCAAACTCCAGCTCTGGGACCTCCTCCTACATGCCTCAGCATAGCCAGGCAAACTGGCAGACACCGGTGCCTGGACATGCCATGTGCTTCAGCACAGCCCCAAGCAAACAGGCAGATGCCAGCACTGGAACCCACCAGCATATGCCAATGCCTGGACCCAACATATACATGAGCCAACCAGCAGACACCAGTACTGAGAACCCTACGTAACCAAGCATAGCCAGGCGAACAGACAGAAGTCAACACCAGGACTCCTCATCTGCCTCAGTGTAGGCAAACAGGCAGATACCAACACCTGTGCCACCCATGTGGGCAGCTTCCAATGCCAGGACCGTCTAGAGGCCTCAGCACATGGGCAGTCACTAGCACTGGAACCCTCCCCCATGGGCCATGCCTTGGTCCATTACCAGGTAAGCTCCCAGACCCCCACAGCCTCCAGCAGCACCAGCCACCCCCCCACCATGAACCTTCACCAGACATGAGTGTCCCCCATAAGCCTCAGGGCAGCACCAGTGCAGCAGGTAAACAGCCAGGGCCTACAGCTCCTGGCACTAGAAGCTTGGGACAGTGCCCCTTCCATCCCAGGAGCAGAGCTCAAATTTTAAAATGGGGGAAAAGACTGGAAAAGATGAACAAAAAACAACAAAAGAATCTGACCATAGAAAGTTATTATGGTGACAGGGAAGATCAAGACACAAACTCAGAAGAGGACAACAATGTCAAAACACCTATGGGCAAAACTCCAAAGAAAAATTAGAATTGGTCTCAAGCCCAGAAAGAACCCATGGAAGAGCTCAAAAAAAAAAAAAAACAGTTTAAAAATCAAATAAGAGAGGTAGAAGAACAATTGGGAAAAGAAAATGAGAGTGATCCAAGAGAATTATGAAAAAAGAGTCAACAGCTTGGAAAAAGAAAATAACTCCTTAAAAAGTAGAATTGGCCAAATCTAAAAGGAGAAAAATTAGAACTGGGCAAGTGGAAGCTAATAACTCTATGAGACATCAAGAATCAATCAAATAAAATCAAAAGAATGAAAAATAGAAGAAAATATAAAATATTTCATTGGAAAAACAACTGACCTGGACAATAGATCCAGGAGAGATAATGTAAGAATCACTGGACTACAAGTCAAGATCTGAAGGAAGACCTGGGCATTATACTCAAGAAATTATCAAAGAAAACTGCTTTGATATCCTGGAACCAAAGGGCAAAACAGATATTGAAAAACTATGTTGATCATCTCTGGAAAGAGACCCAAAAGTGAAAACACCAAGGAACATTATAGCCAAATTTCGGAACTAGCAAAAAATATTGCAAACAGCCAGAAAGAAACCATTCAAATATCAGGGAGACACAATCAGGATTACATAGGACTTAGCAGCTGCAATGTTAAATGATCGGAGGTCATGGAACCTGGTATTCCAGAAAGCAAAGGAGCTACGACTATAACCAAGTATCACCTACCCAGCGAAATTGAAAGGGAAAATGGTCATTCAATGAAACAGAAAGATTTCAAGCTTTCATAAAGAAAAGACCAGAACAGAACAAAAAAATTGATTTCTAATATCAAGACTCAGGAGAAACATAAAAAGAGAAAAAGGAAAAAGAAAAAAGAAGGGATTCAATAGAGCTAAACTGTTTCCATCCTTACATGGAAAGATGATATTTGCAATTTGTAAGAACTGTATCATTAATAGTGTAGCCAGAAGGAGTATACATAGACAGAGGGTATGAGTAAAAAGCAGATTTAAGGAAATGACATAAAAAAATTAATTAAGGGATGAGAAAGAGGAGTACACTGGGTACAGAAAGAAGGGAGAGGTAGAATGGGGTAAATTATTTCACATGAAGAGGTAGGAAAGGCTTGTTACAGTGGAGGGGGAGATGGGAAGGTGGATGGTAGGCATTACTTGAACCTTACTCTCATAAGAATTGGCTCAAAAGGGAATAATATACACAATCAGTTGACTATAGAAATCTATGTTACCTAACAGGGAAGTAGGAGGGGAGGAGATTAAGTTGAGGTTGGGGTGGGGTGGAGACTGACAGAAGGGAAGGAATAGATAGAATTCAAGAGATAGCATTACAAAATGTAAAATAGATAATTTTGATTATATTAAATTAAAAATCCTTTCACAAACAAAACCAATGCAACCAAGATTAAAAGGAAAAAAGAAAGCTGGGAAACAATCTTTAAATCAAATGTCTCTGATAAAGGCCTCATTTCTCAAATACATGGAGAACTGAGTCAAATGCATAAGAATACAAGACTTTGACCCGATTAATAAATGGTCAAAGGATATGAACAGGTAGTTTTCAGATGAAGAAAGCAAAGCTATCTATAGGCATATGAAGTGCTCTAAATCACTTTTGATTAGAGAAATGCAAATTAAGACAATTCTGCAGTACCACCTCATACCTATCAGATTGACTAATATGACAAAAAGGGAAAATAATAAATGTTAGAGAGGATATGGGAAAATTGGGACACTAATGCACTGCTGATGAATTTGTGAATGGAAACCATTCTGGAGAGCAATTGGGAACTATGCCCAAAGGGCAACCAAACTGTTCTTACCCTTTGATCCAGCAATACCAGTACTAGGTCTGTATCCCAAAGAGATCATAAAAAGGGAAAAGGACCTACATGCACAAAAATATTTATAGCAGCTTTTAGTGGTGGCAAATTGAGGGGATGCCCATCAATTGGGGAATGGCCGAACAAGTTGCGGTGTATGAATGTAATGTAATACTATTGTGCAATAAGAAATTATGAGCAGGCAGATTAAAGAAAAACCTGGAAAGACTTGTATGAACTGATGCTGAGTGAAGTGAGCAGAACCAAGAAAACATTGTACACAATAATGGCAACACTGTGTGAAGATCACCTATGAATGATTCAGCTCTTCTCAGCAATACAATGATCTAAGATCCAATGATCCAAATACAAACAACTCATGATGGAAAATGCTGTCACATCCAGATAAAGAACTGATGGACTCTAAATGTAAATTGAAGCATACTATTTTCACTTTATTTTTGTGTGTGTGTTTTTTCCCTTGGTCTGTTTCCTCTTTCACAACTGTGACTAATATTGAAATATGTTTTACATGATTGCACATATATAATTTGTATCAAATTGCTTATTTTAGGAAAAGAGGAGGTGAGGGAGGGAGAAAAATTTGGAACTTAAAAGCTTACAAAAATGAATGCTAAATATTGTTTTTACGTATAATTGTGAAAAATACTCTTAAAAATAAAATATTTGGTTCTCACTCGAACCAACAACATAGTATATCTACCTCAGATACTGTAATTCAGATAATCACAAATTGACCATCATCCAGTACTTGCCAAAAGCTCAATTACACATTCAATACTGGACAGAGACAGTCTAATGGATATATTAAGTCTCCTTTCTTCTAGATTCTCCTATCTCTAGCCTGTATTAAGTTAGATCATTAGAAAACAAATTATCTGGACTCTGTTTTCTCAACTCCCTGCAGAAATGCCTTCAAGGAGCTACCTCACAAGACTGTGTCCACAAACGTTATAGGAAAGCATCCTTTGGAATAGTTTCTCTGTCTTTTATAAAGCACTATGTTACCTAAAGTCCCTCAGGTCACAGGGATTCGAGCAATACATTCATCCTGGAATTGAATTCTAGAGAAGAGTTTGTTTCTGTAATTGGGACTATTTCCTTTTGCCTTTGCTTGTTTTTGACCTCTAATTAAAATAGCCACCTTCTTCTGCCAATGCAGACCAGCCCTCCTGAATCTTAGGGTTTTACAGAGTTGTCTGGGGCACTGAGAGGTTAAATGATTTGCCCAGAGTCACACAGAGTCACAAAACAAGATCCAGAACTGAATTCAGTTCCAACTACAGTACATATTAGCAGTAGGCATTCATCTCAGATGTCTTGCAACATCTATTCCCTCTGCTGCTTTTAGATGATATCGTTATTATTATTTTTATTAATCATCATCATTATCCTGAATTTTCTTATTTTCTATTAGGTTGAATTTTGCAAGTTGCTTAAAATCCCCTTGATATAAATCACGTATACACACACGTATATTTCTTTTTTGCTCAGGACCTAGGATTTCGTCAGTACGGAGAACTCTGTGTAGAAACTATTTCCATCCCACCATTCCAAGGCAGAACAGAAATTTAACAATCAGAGAAAGTTTCCTGGGCAAAAATAATCTGCCTCTAGACATACAGCTACTATGTGGGAGGGTGGAAGGGGCAGAGATGGAGCAACTATTTATTAGGTATGTATTATGTGCCTAGCACTATGCTAAGCACTTTAATACTATCTCATTTGATCCTGACAACAATCTTCTAAGATAGGTGCTATTATTGTCTCCATTTTACAGTGAGGTAATTAACTTACCTAAAATCACACAACTAGGAGGAGTCTGACACAGAACTTGAATTCGGGTTTTCCTGACTCCAGGCCCATGTTCTATCTACTGATCCACCCAACTGCCTTAGTTGCCAGAGGCAAGAAATGAACCCAGTTCTTGTTGATTCCAAGGCTGGCCCTCTATTGGCTATGCCAGGCTGCCTCTCTCTCAGATGCATATGTGCATAAAAATACCTGCCCCATCTTGCACAGTAGATAAGAGTTTAAAAGGTGCTTTTGAAAATGTGGGCTATGCTTGATTATTGCCACTGGATCTGAGAACTCATTGGTGTGGAGATGCCCTCAGTCAGTGTAAATTATAGTGCATCCATGCCTTCTCATCCTGTGGTATTCTGGTTTATATTCTCTTACAGATCTCCGCAGAAGATCTGTGCAACATGTCATCAAAAAATGCAAAAGGACTTTCAAAATGTTAGAATGTGCTATACAAAAGCAAGGAATGGTATACTGTTTATTTAACATCTTTATTCTGCCATAATCCTAAGACTTAAATTTCCTTGTACTAGTCTCAGAGCAGAGATCTGCAGGCCCAGTGCTTTAAGTCTTTGTAAAAATAAGTTTTATCAAGCCAGCCAATATCCCACTCTCCCTCAAATCTGCTTCTACATATCTATCTTTACAAGGGATAATGGGCAGAGGAGGGGAGGATACTCTGATCTTTACAAGAATATGTACCCCCCCAAGCACCTCTTAAGCCATGAAGTCATCATTTCAAAACTCTTAAGGATCTTCTTCTGCCCATGCACACCAACCCTCCTGAATCTTAGGGTCTTACAGAGTTGCCTGGGGCCTGAGAGGTTAAGTGATTTGCCCAGTCACACAGGCAGTCAGGATTAGAGGTAAGATTTGAACCCAATCTTCCTGACACCAAAGCCAGCTTTCTATATGCTACTGCATGCAACCTCACCTGGAACTCAATAAGTACTTGTTAATTAGCCAACTCAGTATTTGAGAAGATTTTGATAAAACTCATTTGTAAATAAAGCCCAGAAGTCATTAAAATTATTTTGCCGCTTGCCCCAGGGTGCCTATGAAATTCAGGCTGGCATGAGATGACTTGTCTTCATGCTTACATGCCCTTCTCCTGCAAGTTGCCTCTCCAATTGAATGATCCTGTGAACCTTCACTTATTTTGTCCTTTGAACTTCAAACAAATTTTTCTCTTTTGATTACTGACATTCACTAGGGATGGAGTAGGGGAGAGGGGTGACTGCCGTGTTCAAAATTAGAACTGTCTCAGTTTCTATGAAATGAAGCTGTTCGACAAAGGCAACACCCAGCCTTTCACCCTTCATCTTCTGACTGACTCCTCAGCCCACATTAAATAACAAAATCTCATCATATCTTATACTTCATCCTAATATATGAATGTTTTTCAAGCCCTCCTCTCATTCCCCTCTTGATCTCTGCCAAAGAAGTCTTCCCCAAGTTCCAACCTTCACTACTAATTATTTTTTTTCATTTTGTATGATGTCATTTCTCTCATCTTATCAGTAAAAGGTATTAGAACTGCACTGAAAAAGAAATCAGCAAATATTTTTCTAAGCTTCAGCTCTAAGTATCATATAATGAAAACATCACACTGGTAATGGAAAGATTTCTCCACCGCATTCTTTATTAAGAAGGTAAACAACACAGGAAAGAGGCTGTAGGGACTGGGTACTATTTACATAATGCTTAATTCTGCAGTGAAGTCATTTAGCAAATCGTAGACTCAATATTTTACACATTTTTTGGATTTAATTTAGTATCCAGTTTATAATAAACACTGCCACAGAGCACCTCACACTCCTTAAAGCCATCCCTCCTCCACCCTGACCCCAACCCTTGCCCTTCTGGTGACTGTATCTGATGATTTGGGTTACTTTTTCTAACTTTTGATGATAACTTCTTAGTGGTACAGAGCTTAACTATAGCAAGTGGTAGGAGATGTCATGTTGCTTTCTGGTTCCCTATAAATAATAAATAATAATGAAATAATAATTAAAAACCAGGATGTCAGAGTAATGTTCAGGTAGTTTACTTACCCTCTAAAAGTTATGGTAGAAACAGTAAAAGCCCTGTTCTCCTCTGACCCTTAGGCCTAAGCCCCAATTCCCGGTGGTTATGGATCTATTCATGGTAATTCAGTGAATAGGAAGTCAGCAATTATAATCCTTCTGGTAAAATGAAGGACCACCCAGCCTTGCCATCTGCCTGGCTGATACACCTTTCAAGTCACTGGGAATTGCCAGCTGCCTGCTGATGCACCCTAAGGACTACTGGCCCTTTTCATCCAGTGGATCCCTCCTTTATATGCTACCTTCCTCAATTAGAATGTGATCTACCTGAGAGCAGGGACTTTTTTTTTTCTGTCTGGATATCCAGTACTTAGCACAGTGCTTGATACATAGGAAGCACCTAACAAATATTTTTTTTCCATTCATTCACTTAAAGGAAAATAGAGCTCACAGAGATCAGAAAAGGGATATTACCCATAAAATTCAGTTACTATCAGTCAGAGAAGATAACTTGCCTCAGAAGATTCAACCAGGGGTAACCTCTCTGTGGTCCTATGGAGGCATACTTCAGAGCTTTGTGTATGATTGTTTATATAAGGTTAGTAAAAGAAGAAATAAAATAGCTAGTAAAATTATGCAGTGCTAGATAGAGGGCTGAGGCTGGAGTCAGGAACACCTGAGTTCCAATCCAACCTCAGATGCTTACTGGCTAGGTGAACTTGGGCAAGTCATTTATCTTATGTCTGCCTCAGTTTTCTCAACTGTGAAATGGAGATAATAATAGCACCTACCACCCAAAGTTGTTGTGAAAATCGAATGAGATAATATTTGTAAAGTGTTAAGAATAGTGCCAGGTGCATAAGCAGTGCTTAATAAAAGCTTATTCCCTTTCCCCTTGATTCTGAGATTAAAAATAATACACTATCCTTTGAAAGACCTAAAATGATAGAGTACATAAGAATGTTCTAACCAACCCAAAATAGTAAATAATTTCTTGTGTTGAGTATTTAAATGGGGGTGGAGCCAGGGAGGGGGCAGAGATTACAGTCCTTTGTTTATGATAAGCATGCTGATGTGTGGTACAGTAGAAAAAGCCCTGAATTTGGAGTGAGAACTAAGTTCAAGTCCTTCCTCTGCCTCTTATGAACTTGTATGACCTTAGACAAGTCACTTAACCACTTTGGGCCTACATTTCCTCATCTGTAAAGTGAGAAAGATCAACCAGATGGCTTTCAAGGTTCCTACCAGTCCTAAGTCTATGATCCCAGGATAATATGATACTATGAATACTCAATTTTCCTACCCTTCATCAGACTGACCATACTAAGACTATGTTTAATGCTGATGCTTTTGTGTTTAGATGGCACAGTGGATAGAGCACCAGCCTTTTAGACAGGAGGAACTGAATTGAAATTTGGTCTCAGACATTTACTAGCTGTGTGACCCTAGGCAAGTCACTTAACCCCAATTGCCTTTAAAAAAAAAAGAGCCATGTGTTTGGTATCAAAGGATTTGTGTTGGAATCTGAGCTCTACTATTTATTAGCTATGTGGCCATGTGTGCAAGCACCACTCACCCTGGGTCAGCTATCCACTGGGCATTGCTCCACTGGTCCCTCTGAGCTCATGATGACTGCTACCTGGGTAGCTTTGGTTGAGTATTGCCCCTCTGGTTTTGTGGTTAGTAATGGTTAGTAATGGTTAGTGGCTGCTAGTCTCTGCTGAGAATTCCTCCCGACTATTTATCTCTTCAGGGCCACCCATTGGACATGTCATTTCCCATCTACTAGGGAATAGTGACTAGTACATCTTCCTAATAAGACCAAACTGACTACTTTTTGGTCATAGCCATAACCTCCATCTAACAAAAGCCAGGCAGCTGCTACCAGGCTAAAATAGTCTTTTTTTTTCTTTTTGATCCCCTGTTGGGGCAGTGTGAGCAGTAGCAGAATGAGAGCCCTCTGTTACAGATCTCTATCTAACTTAGGGTTAGACCTTACCAAGATTCTTTCAAGCTTAGCCTTGAAAAGCAAGCTAAGGAGGTAAGATTCTATACCCACAAAGCCTTCATTCCTGTCTTTATTATGCATATCTGTCAGCACCAAGACCCTCTTGCTTTGATGCTGTATTTTGGTTGGGTTTTGGGGTTGTCATTTTTTTGTTTTTTTTTTTTTTGTTTTTTTACTTTTTAGGCATTTGGGGTCACACAACTAACATGTGTCAAGGTTTTTGGTTTGAGGCTGGATTTGAACTCAGGTCCTCCTGACTTCAGGACCAGTGCTCTATCCACTGTGCCATCTAGCTGCCCCGATGCTGTATTTTGGCCAGTAAAAAACTTCCCAGTCTCCCTACAGTTGTTAGGAAATAATGAGACAATATGTATAAAGTATCTTGTAAACCATAATGTGCTATATAAATGTGAGCTATTTTCATTTCTCATTACATAAAAGGACCTCTCTGTTTATCCAAAGAAGCAATTTGGTAGTGGAAAGAGTTCTGGATTTGGAGGCAGAGGATTCAGATCCTGGATTCAGATCCTGACTCTGCTACTTACTTCCTATGTGACCATGGGAAAGTTACTTAACCTTTCTTGGCCTCAGTTTCTTCATCTGTAAAAGGAAGGGAGTTAGACTAGAGGATGTTTACAATCTCTTCCAGTTTTAAATGTGTGATCCTATCATTAGTTGGGGAGTTACATTTCTGCATTAGAATTGTATAGGTGGGCATGTGTGTGAGTTTACCTGGATTAGTCCAGTAACCCCCATTAAATTATAAATTTCATGGGAGCAGGAACCATCCTAACTTATTTCTCTATCCATTAAGAAGGGAACCCCACCCCACCCTCCCAAAAAAAGGGAGCCCACTCATAGAGGGAACTTAAATGTTTTTGACTGTGGAGTCATCTACGTACCTCTGGGAAAATGTAGTATATTGGAGACTGAAAAGGTAAGGATTTCTTTTATTAGCTTCTTCTCTTTAGCTCTCTTCTTTTGAGTATATTCTCTGAACAGATAGGTCCCCAGACAAATGCCCTTAATTGCATGAACATTCTATTCCTAGATGAACTCTCTGGACTGCTTTCATGGGCATTATGACCCAAGAACCATTAGCTGCCCAACTGCAACCTATTTATTTATAATGCCGGAAAACACACACACACACACACACACACACACACACACACACACACACACACATACACACTCCATTTTCAGCTTAGAGAGGCTGGTAGTATTTGGCTGGAGCTTCCCTGACTTGACTTCAAATAGGATACTGAACCTAGCATTTTGGCCAAATGTTTTCTATATCTTTTTGGTCTAAGAGCTGTAGTCATACCTAAGTGCCTCTATCAGACTGATAGAGAGACAAAGATTAAAATTTTGGATTTGGTAGGTACATAGATTTAGAGCTGAAAAGGACCTAAGAGATCATATAATACTATTTTTTCATTCTATAAATGAGACAACTAAACATACAAGTACATGACTTAGCTGAAATGCAAACTCAGATCAGTCATTAGGATCAGAGTTTAAAGCTGTAAAGGACACTGGAGGCCATCTGGTCCAATCTTTTTTATTTTATAGATGAGAAAAGTATATTCCAGAAATATCAAGCAACTGATCCAGGATCACACAGGTAGAAGATGGCAAAGATAGAATCAGATATTCTTTCCATAACGTCACTATAAATGCATTCAGCAAGGCTGAGCTCTACACTGAAGTCATCTCCACAAACTATAGTACCTAAATTCAATATTTCAGAAAATTGTTAGTTCATTGGCTAGGTGACTACCTGCAATACCTCGTGGAAGAGAAACAAGGACATTTATTTCCTAGGAGCTATACCTCTGAATTTGTTTTCTCCTTGGCCAGAGTTTTTACCATATGACCAGAGGTCTCAGCCAAACATAATTTAGCCTGCCTCCACCCAGAATTAAGTTTTTCCATGTGCTTCAGTCACAGAATTGTGAAAAGCAGGCTAGCTGCCACTGGTCAGTCAGCTGCCTAGACTTTGGCTGTAAACTAGGTTCTGGCTTCCAGTGTGGAGGTCACAGTACTTAGCACACAGCCTCATGCATAGTAGCCATTCAATAAATGCTTTTTTGGATTAAATTGAATTAAATCATTGGCTCATCTCATGGCCATGGGGCCAACTGTCATCTTGTATCCTCTCAGGCTATTTCCCCACGCCTGGAACCTACTCACTCCTCATCTCGCCAGTTGAAATTCTTCTCCTTCAAGGCTCAGCTCAGCTACATCTTCCCCAATGAAGACTATGTGATCCTCCCAGCTGGCACTTCTTAAATTTTCTAGAGAATTTTTTCTGGCTTTTTATTTTGCCCCTATTACTTTCTACCTTGTAATCTTATCTGTGGGCATTCACATTTGTTAGAAAGCCTTTTTACTCCTTGACAGGGACTATGAATGTTCTTATCCTGGTATCCCCAATGCCTCAGTAAATGTTTCTTGAGTGTGGAACAAGTGTTGCACTAAGGACTAGGTCTGTTACATTTTACAACCTCACCCCACTAGGGTTCTCTAGTAGTACCCTGAGAGGGTGGGGAATGGATTCTCTATTCTCTGTCATCAGTTGAGCTTTCACTAATTGTATTTCCCACTCCCATTTTAGGGACCCAGGAAACCCACTTCTGTTTAACCACTTAACTTTGGATTAACTTTTATAAACAGATATATACTTCTAAGATATAGCAAAACTCAAGTGCAAACATTTCCTCCCCAAAACCTCAGAAGCATAATCCTCACTTTATTCTACCTCTGGGGCCTAAAGAGAGATTAGTCTCATACTTTGGCTCAGTTCCTATGTAGGATTAGTCCCATGGTGTTCAAGTCCAAAACCCCACTGGATTACTAGTATCCTCTGACTTTTGGTCTTCTGTTCATCAATGCTAAACTGTTTGTAAGACCTGCCCTCAATTCCTGGACTCCCAGATCTCCACTGTCTCAAGACCCTATTTCCTGCATTCAAAATAAAAAGGATGAATAAAAAATGCCAAAACTTGGGGCAACATGGCTCAAGAGGTACAGAGAGGAGATGGTCCAGAGGCCCTCTCCCCTCACCGTATCATGTCACTTGTTATGAGATTTCCATTCATCCTCAGATAACAGTGCAGAAAAGACCATCTGAGTTGCTGACCCAAGGTGAACTCAGCCAAGTTCCTTCTCTGTAGCCAATGGAAAAAGGGTACTCTTAATCATATGATAGGCCTACAGAGGATGTTCATATATGCTCCAGTCCTCCAATGTCCCAGAAGCAAGTCTCCAACATTTTCCACATGGATGACACCATCTTAGGTTATCTAGGTATGCACCAAGCCCTCATTACAAATCAATCAATAAGTATTTATTAAGCACCTATTACATGCCAGGCACTGTGCTAAGGGCTGAGGATACACAAAGAGGAAAAAGACAGTCCCTGCTCTCAAGGAGCTTACAATCGAATGAATGGATTAAAGGGATTCCTGCTAAGGAAGGCTACTATGATCTGAAAAGGCCTTTAATGGTCAGTCCAACCCCATCATTTTACAAGACAAGAATCTTAAAGTCTAGTGTGGTTAAGTGACTTATCAAAGGTCCCACAGGTAGTAAGGGTCGCAGGTGGGTTTGGAAAGAGAAGACCTGAGTTCAGATTTTGGCTCTGCCACTCTCTATCTGTGTGACCCTGGGCACATGCTTCTACCTCTCAAGGATCCAGTTTTCAATCCCATTGTATCTTATGATACTTGAAGGACAAAGGGTTATGCTCCTGGCAACTATTGGACAGTAATGTAGTTCCCATTTCCTATGTTTATTTCATCTACATTATAAAACTCACAGCGAGACGGAAAAGAATCACATTGGATTTTGTGGGATACTAGATCAGGTGAAGATTTGAATATTTGAAGTCTCTTTATCAAAAAATCAAAATAATCCTAACATTAGAGGGAAAACTTCAAGATCATCTATTATTTATTTGGCAGCTAGGTAGCACAGTGAATAATGGGCTGAACCTAGAGACAGGAAGACCTGAGGTCAAATCCAGCCTCAGACACTCACAAATAACCTTGGGCAAGTCACTTAACCTTTATTAGATTCAGTTTCCTCAACTGTAAAATGAGAATAATAATAGCACCTGCCATTCTTGGTTGCTATGAGAATAAAATGAGATAATATTTTACATAGTATGTGGCACATAGTAGGTTCTATAAAAATACGATGATTATTATTATTATTAGTGTTTAAATCATGAATTCCGTCTCTATTACCAACATGTAGTCATAAAACCTTCACTTGAAACCCCACACCCATTCCCCTCAGTGATGCTCATTATACCCTAAAACAACCCACTCCATTTTTGTTTTTAGGAAGTTTGATTAATATTGACACGAACAAGATATTAAGCTTGTCAATAACTATACAATGGTATTAGCGTGGATAGATATCAAGCTTTACAATTATGAAATGCTTTACATATATGATGTTGTAAAAGACAGCTAGGTGGTAGAATAGATAGAATGCTGGATCTGGAATCAAGAAGACTTGAATTCAAATCCAGCCTCAGATATTTATTAGCTGTATGTCACTCAATGTTTTTCTGTCTCAGTTTCCTTATCTGAAAAGTAGGGATAATGATAGCACCTATCTTCCTGGGTTCTTATGAACAACAAAGTGAGATAATATTTACAAAGCTCTTTGCAAACCTTAAAAACGATATAAATGCTAGCTACTGTCATTATTTGATACTTTCAACACCAGCAGGTAGTTAATGCAGTTATTACTATCCCTATTTTGCACATTAGGGAAACTAAGGCTTACAGAAGTTATGACTTGCCCAGGTTTGTACCACTATAGGTAACTGACATTCATATAGGGCTTTAAAGTTTTCAAAATACTTTTCATGCATTATCTCATTTGATCCTTGCAATAATCCTGTGAGGAAAGTATTATAAGCTTTAGCACAGTGGAAAGAGTGCTATATCTGCAATTAGAGGACCAGAGTTTTAATCCTGGCCCTTGAATCTGTGTCTCAATTTCCTCATCTGTAAAAAATTAGGATGTTGGATGAGAAGATCTGTAATGTCCTGTCTAGCTCTAAATTCCGCTTGACTGTGAGCTCCTTGAAGGGAGGGACTCTCTTTTGCCTTTCTTTGTATCTGGTGCTTAGCACAGTTCCTGGCACATAGCAGGTGCTTAATAAATGCTTCTTTACTTAAATATGTGATCCTATTATCCATGAAGAAACTAAGGCCCACAGAAGTTAACGGATTTGCCTGTGATTGCCCAGCCAAATGGATTGGAAGAGGAAGGCCAAGTCCCTTCATGGCCCAGCTGCACCACACTGCATTCTTATGACAAGATAATTGGTGATGAACTAACATTTGCTAAACACAAAATTGCTATGATTACTCTAACAGATATATATACAACTGAAATAAAATGGAGCACAAAGATACGAAATATTCCTAGGTTGCATGATCCTCCTGCAGACACAGGCCATTGCCATTCAGCTCCTCTTCTGAAAACGATCCAACTTTTCTCTATTCCTACATTGGTGTTTGTTGTTTGTTTGTTGTTATTTGCCCTTCATTCACAAAGAGGACCATGACATCAGGAAGGCGATGCTGTGACTAGCAAGTGAATTGGATTTCAGTGAGGGAGGGCTGTGCAAAGTCACCAGAAGGCATTAAAGCAATGAAAAGGTTTCTGTCTGCAAGGTATTTCTAATTAATATTTTGAGAGGACTCTAATAGTATCTTTCCAACCTACCTAGGATATCTGAACTAAGCTCAACTGAGATACAGCTTCAATATCTGCTACATTACTTGGAGTCATCTTTTTTTTTCCTTTTTGATATTATGTAACCCCTCATAGTACCTTCTTGGCTTATATTAAGATTAATATTTTTAAGAACTTAGATGAAACCTTTTGCTCTTCCCAACACTTCACATCTGCTTTAAATCTTGGCTTTGCCACTTACTACTTCTGTGACCTCGGGAAAATCATTTGACCTCTTTCAACCTCAGTTTCCTCATTCTTAAAATGACTAAATGATTTCTAAGTTCTCTTCCTACTTTAAATCTGTGATCCTGTGGTCTCCTCCTCCTCAAAGCACTTCCTAAATCAGGTTCTCTTCTCCTACTTCTGATCTGGCAAAGACATCTTTTAAAAAATCATTTCCTTCTTTTTTGACTGTCTCCATAGTTCCTGGGTTACCTGTTGTTCCTGTGATTTGGCATATGTGCTCCCAGACTCCCCACCTCAGAGAGTCTAGAGTCGAAGGGAGGAATGTCTAATTTGCTTTCTGAGACTTCACATTTGTTCTTGGGTGTGATTACTCATTAAAAAAAGAGGAAGGCACCTGATGATTCACTTTATGTTCTGAATCTCTAGGATCCAAGACCACCTTTTCCCTTGCACATTGTAAAGAACTCTCTGTATTACTACCAGTTGTTACACTGAATGGTGAATAGCCATAATTCAGAAAAGCACAAGCTTTTCCAGATTCTAGTCCTCAACTTGCCACTCAATGCTGCCAGATGACCTAGGTCAAATCCTTCTGTCTCCCTGTTTCTCTGCTTGTCTCTAATGAGGAAAATACTGACCTGGCTCCCTGGGCTGTCATGAAGAAATCCAATATAGTCAAGTCAACAAAAAATATTTTGAAAAACTGGTGAGAAATATGCATCAAGTGCCTTTGACATTTTAGAAATGCTGGAAGTAAGAATAAGCTATGCCAGCATATGGAAGGTTTGCTCCATTGATGGTTGGTCCATATCCTGCTTTAATCCATACATCTTGAAATATCTGTGATATATCTTTGTCTTTGTTACATTTTTCAATAACTCTACTGTCATCCATACCATTAACTTGTAAAAGAAAGAAATATGTTATAATAGAATGTTAATTATAGAAAGTACTTTATTTTCTATCTTGGCAACCTCCTAAATCAAATGCTCATGCACTCTATAGCAACAGAGATCCAGAATTGTTCGTTTTCCCAGACTGGGAACAACCTGTAGAATTGCTAAAAATATCACTAGATGATCTTAGTTTAATGCTGCTGATAGGATTCTTTCAGTTTGTCCTTTAGCTTCATAGGCAGAGATAGAGCATCTCTATCTCAAATGTTCAAATGGACTATTTGTGCCTGACCTCTAGTAGTGCCTTCTGAGCTCCTGTTGGACTGATCGGCCACAGTCGGACACATTGTACCTTGATCCCAACATCGTGATGTCATTGGTCTTCTAGTACAAAAGGATAAACAACAACAGTAGCTCTGGTAATCTGATGCTGTGTTTATGTGGACGAACATAAATATTTCCTCCCTTTAAATTTCAATTCTCTTTCCTCTAGACTTGGGAGGTTGGGGAGGGGGATTATGGGAGGAGGAGAGAAACAGCAGTAGTTTGCCATCTCCTGTAATTTAATCTATTTAATCCAATTAAAAAAGCATTTTTAAAGCACCTACCATGTGCCAGGCACTATGCTAACTACTGCTAGTCAAAAATGTATTAGCCTTTGCCTTCAAGGAGCTTATATTCTACTGAGGGATAACACTTAAATAGAATATTAAATACAAAATATTTGGGGGCGGGAGTGGGGAGAAGAGTATAGGTCTCATATGAACGTGAACAAGGATTTCAAAGGGTACAATAGAAGGATATAAGAGATAGGAACCTCAGAAGGGGGTGGGGGTGGAGATGGGAGTGTGTTTGAAGAGATAAGAAATAGAGTTCTGAGCCATAGGGTAGTATTTGTCATACCCTTATTAGTAGCAGAGGTAATAATATGATCCCTGAGAAGACGAGGAAGTAGAAGGAAGAATAGAAGCAGATGGAGAGTCCCTGGTTCTGCATGAGGGTCAGGTTAAGGAAGAGATTTGAGGGGAGGGTGGAGACGCAAGACATGATGTATAAGACACTCACCCTCCAATCCTTAGCTGTTCACCTTTGCCCTAGGGCTCACACAAATGTTGATTTACATTACAGAGTGGGAGGAGAGGGCTGAAGGAGGCCTCTGGCCCTGGACTGGTGACTGGTATGGAGGGGCAGGGCAGCAGAGCAGATGGTGTATTCCTGGTCCTAGCAGGTGGTCAAGGTAGGGATCAGTAGTAAACTCTTGGCGTAATGGATAGTGTCATGAGTTTGGAGTCAGAATGAGCTGACTTCCAGTCTTGCCTCATACACATAATGACCATGGGACCAAGAGCAAGTCACTAACCTCTCAGTGGCCAAGGCCTAGGCAACTCCTTAAGACCATAAGTTGCTAATAAGCTGCAGATCTGCATAGGTAGAAGGAATTTCCAAAGCCAGAAATCCAGAATTCAATGAAATCATGATTCAGAGGCACTCCCTTTCTCCTCTCACTGCCCCCCAAAAAAGATTTAGACTATGTAAAGTTAAATATTTAATGATAATTGTTCCTGTGGATAAAATTATACTTACATTGTGCCCTTTGGAGATTACTTCTCTAATTCATCAGGAAAAGTGGTATTATTTCTAATAGACTGCATCTTATACAAACATTGATTCATCATTGTTATCACTTTTAATTGGTGTCAAAACAAGCCCAGTTTTACACAGGTAATGTTTGCTATGAAAATTTCATTGCATCTCTATACCCATCTCATTTTGGCCTTGAACTTGGCCACATTTCCCCAGAATATTTGTGCTGTCCATAACAGACCTATTCATCTCTAGGAGGCCTCCCTTGGCAATGCTCACTTCTCTGACTTCTTGGTTGTTGATTCCTCCAGCTTTCCCTCAGGTCTCCTCTGGCTGCCTCACAGAAATTAGGAACAGAAAAGAAGCTACTAAGTTGTCCAGCCTATCTTTCTGCTTGTAAGAAATGGTTCCCTGTAGTCTTACTTCTAGTGTTTTGTCCAGTGAGTTGGAGGAAACCTAAGTAATGGAACTGTCATGGATTTTCTCAATGTCATTTCTTTACTCATTCTTCCTTCCCCTAACAGAAAGGATTCCTCCCCAGGTCTAAGGTATTTTGTCCCTTCTTGATGTTATTTAGAGTGTTCACTCAAAAATCATTTTTACAAACGTTTGTTGCTCCAAAATCTGCCTTCCAAAACTCTCTCATCCTTCTGCCTTTTTCTAATAATGAAGTTACTTGAACTCAAGCCAAGTTTCTGTTTCATACTATAGAATAATAATACTGCTAAGTACTGTACTTCCAGAACCACTTTAAGATAGTGATCAATGGAATCTCACATCAGCAAGAAGAATTACTATTGGAGATTATCACCTCCATTTTGCAGGCTGATACACAGAGTTTGTAATGCAGTGAATTATACCCCCTTTGCCATTTGTAATAATCAGAGGTGTGCAGAGCATAAACTGGTATTCATTAGATCGTGAGCTTCTTGAGGATGAGGACTGTCTCTTGCTTCTTTTTGTATATCCAAGCACACAATAGATGCACAATAAGTGCTTACTGACTGACTGACTGCTGACTAGACCTCACTTTATGCCCATGGTAATAATCCATAACACCCTAGAGCATATGGACCTCTTTGAAACCGATAAGGTTCATTTCTGCTCATCTGAGGAATGATATGTTTGCTCTGGACACTAGACATTTCCTGCCCTTTCATAGAAATTTTCCTACCCCATGCTAATTAGCCAGTACCTAGCATTTCCTTGCCAATGACATCAGAGACACAACACCACACAGATTTACCGCATGAGAATCCACCTTCTTTCTTATAAATCTCATGACCTGTTACTGCAGGGCGCACTTTCGTCAATCAGTCAATAAATATTTATTAAGTACCTAATTTGTTCTAGGCCAGGGGTGGAGAATGATCCGTGAAGTTTGGAATCAGTCAAAGAACTGCACTTGAGGATCTAGAGGGCTACATGTGGCCGCGAGGCCACAGGTTCTCCACCGCTCTTCTAGGCACCGTGCTAAGCATTTTTCTGGCAAAGAGATGACTGCAACACAGGCAGCATGGTGTAATGGATTTGGGATCAGAAGATCCAGGTTTTAATCCTGGCTCAGACACTTTATAGCACTTAATGTTCCTCTGGGCAAGTATCTTAACCTCTTAGGGGACTCAGTTTCCTCAAGCTGTAAAATAAAGGGGTTAGGCTCAATGGCCTTTAAAGTTCTAGGTCTAAATAAAGGATCCTATTCACCCTTACAGTAGGTACAAGTGACAGAAAGCTTGATGTGCCAGATCAAATGGTAGCCTCTCGGAAGGGCATGTACTATTGCTGAAATTCATTCCTCTTCTTTCCATGGTACCTGACCCTTCTGTTAAAGATGCTGGTACCTGACCCTTCTGCCAAGGGAGACTTGGTTGTATCCAACATCCTCACTTTAGCAACTGAGACCCAAATCCTTTGCCCCAAGTGCCTCTTGCCCCCTTTCCCTTTTTCTTCCCTCATGCTACTGACCCTATGTGTGTTATTTTAGGCTTCGACTCTCCCCTTATGAAAATTCAAGGTTCCATAATAAAACATTTATTAACAACATATAAAACAGTTCTTTCAATGAATTTATCATGTACAGAGACTGTGCACGGACAATGAGCTGGCACCCAGAATTGAATAGAAGAGTGGGTTGCAGTGCCTTTGGAAAATTATACCATGATTTTTCATGACCCCAAGCCTCTCCCTGAAACAAAGGCTCATGTTTTCACCCACAATATTCTTCTGGTAATGCTATATGGCTGTGAGTCATAGAATATTATGGTCTCCAAAGAATTGAAGTTGAAGGTCACACAAAGGTCACTAGAGAGGCATAAAGGTAGAGATACAGAGATATAAATAGGCTGCAACACACCACCAACAAAGCATCATTTGGAAAAAAGGAACACAAAGGTTGTCATCAGAGAGATATATGACTAGAAAAGAAAATGAGTTGATCATGCAATGAGGCAAAGAATAACTGATTTACATCCTATATGCACACATTAGTCTCTATGCAATGTCCAAAGATCTAGAAGAAGGCCTCCAGCATCCTGTGTAGATCCCTTTGGAGCATTTATGGGAAGACATGGGCAGGAGCAGAACAGGTTAGGCAGGGATGGATGGAATGCACTCCACATTTCTGAAGGGAATAATCAGATGAATGAGATCACAGGCTCACCAAAGCAAGGAAGTAATAAAACAATTACCACTTTATACATTATTGATTTGTATGATTCTTTTGTCAAATCCCTTTTAAGTCCCAAAATTGACCGTAAAGATCGGGACACTCAAAACCTTCAATAGTCATCCATGGTCTACAGGAAAAAGTCCCAATGCAATAAATATAAGTGCCTATCATATTGAAAAAAACAAAACAAAACAAACAAACTATGCTTTGTGCTGGGCATACAAAAACGAAACTAAACATGCCCTTTTCCCAAAGAGCTCACATTCTACTTGGGAGTCTGGCATCAAATTCCCACTATCTGGTGTCAACATAGCCTTTGAGATATGATACAGAATAGGAGAAATGCATGATAGTGGAGATGGGCTAATGTCCTGATTTCCAGAAGGGGGAAGAGTGGTTTTCAGAAACTGCATACTAGTGAGCTTGACGTCCATCCCCAGCAAACTGTAGGATGGATCATTGAGCGGATGATTTGTCATTGAAAAAGGGGTAGATCCAGTAACTGGTGTTAACATTTTGATAAGTTTACTAGACTGATAAATCAGAATAATGTTCTAGATACTAGATGTCTAGATTTTAACAAGACACTTTCAAAAGTCTCTAATTTCATTCTGGTAGACAAGATATGGGCAAAATGATAATGATGCAATTAGGTGGATTTAGGACTGGCTGAATAACCAGATCCAAAGATCAATAGATTGGGGTTCATGTGGAAAGAGGTTTCTAGTTGGGGTACTGTGGACTCTGTCATGGCTCAGTTCCTTGCAGAAAATTAATCAATGATTTAAATGGTATGTGTAATGAAAGGATTATTTTTTCCAGTGAACTTTGGTCATTAAAATTGGTGATGGATTGCATATTTGATCTCATTCCTCAAACTGACAATTTCAAATCATTTTCCTTCTTTTCAGCTATCTTAACTAGGGCTCCATCTTTCATGCTCAATAATACATGATATAATTTGAACTTCACTGAGGAAAACTTCATTTTACAGGACGTTGGTCATCTCCACTCCCACCCCCACCCCATGCTCTATGCAACTCTTGAAAACTAAGTATTACCACCCATTCTCTCTTGCTTTCCTCTGGTGACACAAGAAGTGGTATTCCTACAGGCTCATTAAGGCTAACACCCTTATCCTTGAATCCTTTCCCTCTGGCCTGCTATATAGCCCTGCTCCAGAAGTTCATCATCATCATCATTATCATCATCATCATCATCATCATCATCATCATCATCATCATCATAATCTCTCTTTCTCCTCCTTCTTTCTCTTTCTCTCTTTCTATCTCCGTTTTTCTCTGTCTCTGTCTCTCTCTCTATATATATATATCCTCATTCCAATTTTTCTCTGTCTCTGTCTCTGTCTCTGTCTCTCTCTCCATATCCTCATTCCAATTTGCCTACAAATACGATCAAGCCTACTAATCTTTAAAAAGAAAGCAAAGCCTTCACTTGACTTTTAACTCATATTGCCCCATTTCCCACTCCAGCACAGTGATAGGCATACAATGAGCACTTAAAAATGCTTCTTGCCTGACTAACCACCTCTTCCTTTTTGTTTTTGTGGGGGATTTTTTAATTTTTTTTTACAATCTTTTGTGTTTTTTTACTATCTATTTTTGTGGTTTTTTACTATTTATAGTTATTTTTGTATGGATTTTTTTTTACTATTTTTGTGGGTTTTTTACTATCTTTAGTAATTTTATTTTTAGTAATGTTTTATTTTTTTCAATTACATGTAAAGACAAATCTAAACATTCATTTTTTTTAAATTTTGAGTTCCAAAGTTTTTTCCTCCCTCCCTCGCCATTCACCTACCTAAGATGGCAAGCAATTTGATATAGGTTATATATGTGCAATCATATAAAACATGTTTCCATATTAGTCATCTTATAAAAGAAGAAACAGACCAAAAGGAAAAAAAAACATAAAAATTAAAGTGAAAATAGTATGTTTTGATCTACATTAAGACTCCATTAGTCCTTTCTCTGGTTGCTTCACCAAATTTCTTGAAAAAAGCTATTTGTTCTCTATACTTCCACTTCCTCCTCTTCTCATATCTCTATTCTCTTTGCACCTCTCAACTAAGATACTAGATAACAAATTCAGGACCCAAAAAGATCACAACTGATCAGAATACTGGAAAGAACTTGGGAAAATGAAATTTTATAAGGACAAATGTAAAGTCCTACATTTCAGTTCAAAAAAATTACTGCACAAATTGATAAAACCTATAATAAAATAGCCCTAGAAATTAACGCAGTCTTAGGCTGCATTAAAAACACATAATTTCCAGAATGATAATTACCTTGTATTTGACCATGAGATTCTGGGATTGGGAGAGCACTTTTGAATCTGGTTTGTATGCCAACCACTCTCCTGAAACTGCCATCTTAAAAATGATTGGCAACCTACTCTCCAAATCCAATGACTTTTTCAAAAGGTGGCCCTTCTTGCCAAGAAAAACCTTTCAATAGGCAACCTTGATCCCATCTCCTGTCTTCTCCAGTAGAGTGCCCCCTCTATCATCTCCATACATTCTCTAATCTTCAATATCTCCCTACATATAGACTACCTACAAACTTATTGATGTCTCCTCCATTGTTAAAAATCAAACAAACCTCACTCCATTTGACCATCCCTGCTAGCTACCAGCCTATATCTCTCCTGCCCTTCTATAATATCCTCCCTGAGAGAGCTGTCTTCAGTAGGTACTTCTACTTCTATTCCTCCTACTCTTTTTAAATCTACTGCAACTAGTCATCCTGTCTCATCAAACTGCTCTCTCTAAAGTCACCAGTTATCTCTTAATTTCAAAATCTAATAGCCTTTTCTTAATCCTCAACCTTCTTGACCTCTCTATAGCCCTGACACTCTCAATCACCTACCTTCACCTCCTAGATAGTCTTTCTTCTCTAGATTTTCATGACACTGTCTTCTCCTGATTCTCCTCCTATCTATCTGTCCTTTCTCCATCTCCTTTGTTGGATCTTCATCCAAATCACACCCACAACCTGAGTATCCCCAGAAGTTCTATTCTGGGTCCTCTTTTCTTCTTCTTTATCTCTCCTTCCATGGGTTCAATTATCATCTCGATACAGGTGAGTACCATATATATATACATATATGTATATGTATATATGTATACATACATACATATATGTATATATGTACATATACATACATATATGTATATGTATATGTATACATATGTGTGTGTATATAGTGTATGTATGTGTATGTACACACACAGACATATATACTTGCCTCAAGTGTCTCTTCACTCCAATTCATCTTTCATTCAGCTGCCAAAGTGATTGTCTTCACCCACAAAGTTGACCATGTCAGCCTGTTATGCAAACTCCAGTGATTAACTCCAGAATCAAATAGAAAATCCTCTTTTCAGCATTTAATGCCCTTCAAAACCTGTCTCCTTCTGACTTTCTCAGTCTTATATTTTACTCTCATCTACCTACTCTATGATAAAGCAAAACTGACCAGCTTACTCTTCATTGAACAAAATACCCCATCTCCTACCTCCAAACCTTTTCACTGGCTGTTCCTCATGTCCAGGATGCTCTTCTTCCTCAACTCTGCCTTCTGAACTCCCTATCCTTATTCAAGACTCAGATCAAATTGATCTACTTTCTGTAAGAGGCCTTTCTTAGTCCACAACCTTTTGTATTGATCTTTGTCACCATCTACCTGTTCTATTGCAGTCAGCCTCTGATGTGTCTTGCCATTCTCTTCCCTTTTCAATCTGTCCATGATGCTACCAGACTAATTTTTCTTATTTATCCACTTGACCACACCACTCTTCTGCTCAAGAATCTTTAATGGTTCCTTATCATTCATCGAGTAAAGTTCCATAATCCTTTTCTTGACCTCAAAGCTCCTCCATTATCTGGCATTACTTTACTCATCCAGCTTTATCTTGTTTTGCTCCTTTCTGTACACCATGTACTACAGCCAGGTTGAACAACTCTACCACAAAACAGGCATTTCATTCTCCTACTTTGCTCACTCTATTACTTGTGCTTGGGAATTCCTCATTCACTCATTCACTCAATAAACATTTATTAAGCACTTAATATGTGCTGGAGCTACTAGGTGGCGCAGTCGATAGAGGGCCTGGAGTCAGGCATTCAGATCTGTCTTCAGACACCTACTAGCTGGGCCTGGGCGAGTCACTTAACTCTGCTTCACTTTCTTCACCTATAAAATGAGCTGGAGAAGGAAACAACAAGCCACTCTAGTATCCTAGCCAAGAAAACCCCGAAAGGAGACATGAAGAGTTAGATACAACTGACAAATAATTAAACAACAACAAAACAATATATGCCAGGCATTGCCCAAGCACTAAGGGTATGATCAAAATGAAATAGTTCTTTTCTTTAAAGAGTCTACAATCTACCTAATCAAGATAATGTGTACACATACTGGCATATAAAAAAAAGATGGGGCAGCTATGGCACACTTACTAGCTGTGCCTGGGCAAGTCACTTAACCCTGTTTGCCTCAGTTTCCTCACCTGTAAAATGAGCTAGAGAAGGAAATGGCATACCACTCTAGTATCCTTGCCAAGAAAACCCCAAATGAGGTCACTAAGAGTCAGACAACTGAAAGGCCTAAATGCTGGGGGGTGGGGTAGAGACATTAACAAATTAGGGTATCTACTGAGCCTTAGAGGAAGTAAGGGACTCTAAAAGGCAGAGCTCAGGAGCGAGGGAATTCATTCATGGAAGATGGCCAATTCAAAGGCATGGAGATTTGAGGTAGTGAGTTACGTATGAGAACAATAAAAAAGGCTAGTTTGCCTGTAACATAGTGTACATACAAGGGAATAATGTGTAATAGGTCCAGAAAGGTAGTTTGGGGTCAGGTTGTGCTGGACTTTAAGTGCCAAGCAGTGGAACTTATATTTGATCCTTGGACTAATAAGTTGCTACTGGAGTTTATCAAATAGAAGAGTGATATGATCAGACCTACCCTTTAGGAAAATCACCTTGGCTGCTGTGCTGAAGTTGAATTAGAGTGCGGGAAGATGCTATCTACCTTCAGAGAAATAGATGACTGGAAGAAATAAGCATAGTACAGTCTTACAAATATGTGCATGAGTGTATATGTGTATGTTTATAGATATCTATGTATATGCATATATATCCAGAGGAAATTGTAGCCTGTTTTGGGGTGATGGGGAGGAGAGAAGAGAAAAACAAAGTAAAAATTACACAGCAGAAAACAAAAGAAAACCAACAAGGAAACAAAGAAAAGCTGGGCAGCTTTGAAAACAATGCATAGTATTTATTATATAAGTTTTCTTGAAATAGAAATGCATTGTTTTATATTGAATCCTCTCTTATGGTCTGCTGTGTACGTGGCAATGTTTTTTTTTCTTTTCTCATTTTGTATTTAAATTTAAGATAAAAAAATTACAAAAAAAAAAAAAAGAATTAGTGCAGTGAAAGACTTGAGGCAAGGAGACCAATTAGGAAGCTGTTGCAATAATCCAGGTAGGATAATCCAGAGGTGATGAGAGTCAGAACTAGGGTAGTGGCTATATGAATGGAGAGAAGGGGAAGGATATGAGAGATGTTTCAGAGATGGACATGACATGATTGGACAATTGATTGGATATGTAGAATGAGTGATAAGGAGGGGCTGAGGATGGCTCCAAGTTATGAACCTAATTGAAATGCGAGTGGTACCAGAGATGGTACTAAGGAAGTTCAGAAGGGGATTGGTTTGGGGGGGGGAAATGAGTTATATTTTGAATAGAATTCATGATGAGTTTGAGATGCCTTCAAAATATCCACTTAGAAATGTCCAATAGACAGATGATGATGTGGGACTGGAGCTAAGAAGGAAAACCAAGGCTAGATATATAGATCTGTAATCCACCCAATCCTTTAAATCTCAACTAAAGTATTTTATTTCCTCCACGAAAACTTCTCTGATCCCCACTGTTGGAAACCACCCTCCCTTCAGTCCTCACCCACTATACTTCAAGAGGTCAGAGTCCCAAATTCTGTAATATTGAAATAGCATTTAATATATATTATTTTATTTGAAGCTCATAACTCTATGAGGGAGGTAGTACAGGTATTGTTGTTGTTCAGTCATTTCAGCCATGTCTTATTCTTCATGACCCTATTTGGGGTTTTCCTGACGAAGATCCCATAGTAGTTTGCCATTTCCTTCTCCAGCTCATTTTACAGATGAGGAAACTGAGGCAAATAGGGTTAAGGGACTTGCCCAGGGTCATACAGCTAGTGTGTTGAGGTCAGATTTTAACTCAGGAAGATGAGCCTAGGTCCAGTACTCTACATACTATACCACATCACCTTCTTTGCATACAGCAGGTGCTTAATGAATACATGTTTAATTGAATTAGGTGGCTGGGAAAACTTTACTGGTGTATTATAGTTCTTTTTAGTCTATCCCCACTTTGGGTGGAAGAAGGGGAGAAAGAGGATCATAGGACCAGAGGATTTAGAATTGAGATCTAGTTAATGATTACACAGGCCTAAGAGTGGATCACCAAAAGCCAGCCAACAATCCGGAAGTCTCCAAGCCCTGTATCTCTTGCAGGGTTATTGGTTTCTAAGTTTCTTTTGCTGTTAAGTTATCCTTCCAAAGATGTAGTACCACCTTTCAAATTAGGATGCATCTGGCACTTTTGTCTGATTTTTCTCCTCTTGTTTTTTGCTTTCTCCCCCCTACCTAAAACACTCGTCCTCCTTTATCCTCTGTCTTTGCTCATCTTGTGGTATCAGGAATACTTCCCAAAGTTAGTATCATCTGAGAATGTCATTAATGTACCCTTCTCTCCCTCCCTTCTCTTCCAGAGACTTATGGCCAGTGTACAAGTAGTACAAACCAGAGACCTTCCCTCCTTGCTCCAGGGTGACCCTTGACCTCTCCCAGCAGCTGTATATTCCAGAGTCTCCCTGCTAAGGTGAATCCTCCTTCCTGTTTTACTGCTCCAATTCCCCTTCTCAAGCACAAACCACCTAGGCATTTCTCTGAACTGCCTCTTATCCACTCCAACACTTTGCTCTTTTCAGAACACATCTAGTTATGCCTTCCCCACTTTGCTTTCTTTTTAAATCATTTACCTTGCCAGCCTTGCACATTTCTGTGGCATGGCGAGGCTCTTGGCAGAGGAGCAGTGGAATGGGGCCCCCCCTCTTCTGGGGCAGCACAGAATCACACACCTCCTCTATATACATACATCCTGTGTCAAATAGGGCACCCATTTGTTCCCAATTTTTTCTAATAAAACCTTTAGAGACCTTTGTTTTCCTTTTGTTTTTTCCATTCCCCCCCCCCCAACCCGACTTGAGTTTTTACAGTCTCAAAGTGTGTCTGTGTGAGGGAAGTCTGATTGCTAGACAGAAGCTGGTGGGAGGTGAGAGATTTCACCTAAGCCGCCTAGTCTGGGAAGCCTTCTGCATGAAGCCAAATTTAAGGAGGAGAGACAGGTGGCTTTGGAGGCAGGGAGAAGGAGATTCCAGAACCATGAAGCAAGGCTTTGAGATCTGCAGTGAGAGGAGATAAAGGAGGCTGGAAATGGATTTTCATGATGTTCTAGGGGCCAGGGTATTGTCATAACAAGAATGGGGGGCAGTGGAAGCCTGGAGATAAAACAGGTGGACCTCAGCTCATTTAACATCTCTGTGGTTCAGTTTCCACATCTACAAAACAAAGCGAAATAAAGCTTGTCCTCTCCACAACCCACAGGAATGAGGGGGAAGATTAGCTGAGCAAGGTCAGTGTAGCACTTTCTGAGCAGGCTTCCAGGTAAACCCCCAACAAGAAGAACTGCATGGTATTTAAAACAAAACAAAACAAAAAAATGTCAAGGGTTGGGGAGGAGGGTATTATTAACATTATTATTAGAACAAGTTGGAGATGTAATTTTTATGACCACTTCTGATTTAGAGATTATTATTATTATTATTCACATTCTGCCAATATGAGTTTTCACATGCCTTTTATTTAACTTTATTTTTCTCATATGCAATTTAAACAGTTTAATAGGTGATCCCGGTTGGAATGGGCACTAAAACTCCCGTTCTCTTTTATACACAGTGAGACATGAACCTCTAGGGAAAAGTATATTCTAAATGTATTTGTACTCAAGCATGGTTATAACTGGAACTGGAGTTGTCTCTACCCTGGCTTTCTGGCTAAGAGGAGAGCTTGGACCTTTGGGAAGGCATGTCCAAATGGAGAATGGAGACCACCTGGCACAGAGAGGTGGAAATGATCATTTAAAGGGCCAGCCATATCTGCCAACCTGTTGATAACGCTCCAATTGGCCAAAGAAAATAGAAAGTCTCTCTCTCTCTCTGTCTGTCTCTCTCTCTCTCTCCCCCCCTTCTTCTCATCTCTTTCATATATATTATATATACATATTTTATGTATAAATATTTTACTATATCTTATATATAAATATATTATATATTATTTTATACTTAAAATATATTTTTATATATTGCTAATTTATATATGTATATATATAATTTTAAATAATTAAAAAGAACAAGACCATATGAAAATACTTTTACTTAGAATCAAGATGCAGGTTTCATATATAAGAACTGAGCTCTGAGTAGGTTTTAATAGTAGAAATTGAAAGAGCCCTAAAGATGAAGGAACTTTCAGTGTGTTTGAAAATCCACAGAATGATGTCCTTCCTAATGTGAAAAATCAGATATGAAACGAGACCACAAAAATGATGGCATTTGTAAATACTTATATTTATATTTATTTATTATATTTGTATTTATATACTTGCTTGAAACCAGGTACCATGCTGTGATTTTTTTTTTACAAGACAGCAAGAGGAAGAAACCTGTGAATCCTGAATAACATTTGACCAAGAGTTACTCTGCCATTATGATTACACAACAGGCTCCTTTATGTTACTCCATTTAAGGGTCTGTAAAGTTATATTTTAACCCGTTTTTGGAAGGTTTCTTCATCTATAAAAATGTGCTCATGGTAGAAACTTGACATAAATTCTTTACCAGAAATGCTGGGTTTGCACTAAGGTTTCCCCACCCCCCCAATCAGTTTGATATATTTTACTGTGACAGCTACAAAGGAAACATAGTTTGTGCTGAAGATAGGAATGTTCTGATCAGAAAACAGCACTGGTTGCCAAGGAAGCAAGATTGTCCAGAACAGCCAAGAAGAGATGATGCCCACACAGCCACGGGCAGCCTAAGCCAACTCAGGCACTGGGCCTAAAAAAAATCCTCAAACACTGGGATTGCATTCAATTCTATTTATGTTTGGGGTTTTCCTGGGACTACCTATCAGTGACATAGACTAGGGCTAATGGCTGCATGGGGATCCAGTTTTCTATAACATAACCCCTCATTTATTTGCCTGCTCCTGTCTCTTATTTTTCACCAGCTCTAATTTATCCAGACCATTTTTGCTAACAAAACTAACTTGCACAGAAGAGAGAAAATGGGTATAAAATGCTTTGCAAACCTTAAAGTGATATATAAACTATTTATATTCATATATATAGAAAGTGATATATAATATATACATATATTTATATATAAAGTGATATATAGTATTATTGTTATTATTAAAAACATTCTTACCTTGCTCAATGAAATTCAGATAAAAATGGTCCTGGGGACAAGTTGCTATCCTGCTATTATTCTTTCACGTGTAAGGTCCTATTGCACGGGTAGTGAAAATAACAGCTTTTTGTAGCTGAATAAACATGTTAGGATATAATATCATCTTCTGCAGGCTAACTGAAAGCATCCTCAGTTCAATCCCAGTAACAGGCAGGATGACAGGGATGAGGTGTTCCTCATTCTATTCATACATGATTTTGATTTTTTCTAGCTAAGACTCTATATTTTGAAAGTTTAAATTTTTTTCCTATGTGGCTCTGAAATTATGAGTTTGGGGCATGGTGACATCTATCATTATTAGGAAGGAAACAAGCATTTATTAAGCATCTATTTCACAAATATTATCTCATTTGATCCTTACAACAACCCTGGCAGGTAGGTGCTATTATCATCCCCATTTTATAGTTGAGGAAACTGAGGGAGACAGAGGTTATGTGACTTGTCCAGGGTCACTAATCTATTGTCAAAGGTTAGATTTAAACTCAGATCATCCTGACTCCAGGCCCAGCATCTATTTACTGTACCACCTAAGTGCTTATTTGGGGCAGTTAGGTGGCATAGTGAACAGAGTGCCAGGCCTGGAGTCAGGAAGGCTAATCTTCCTGAGTTCAAATCTGGCCTCAGACACTTACTAGCTGTGTGATCCTGGGCAAGTCACTCAACCCTGTTTGCCTCAGTTTCTTCATCTGTAAAATGAACTGAAAAAAGAAATGACAAATCACTCCAGTATCTTTGCCAAGAAAACCCCAAATGTGGTCAGGGAGAGTTGGACACAAATGAACAACAGCTAGCTGCTTATTATTATAATTATTTTTACTATCCTATTTTCATCTTGTTCGATGGACTTCAGATAGAAATTATCCTAAGACAAGCGGACATCTAGCTATTATTTGTTTATGTTTCATGTTCTAACAACTATTGCATAGGTAGAAAAAACAACTGCTTTTTGTAGTTAAATAAAAGCATTCGTATGTATGCCTTCTGCAGGCTCACTGAAAGCAGCCATGGCATGACTTTAGTAAAAGACAGGATATTATTATTGTTGTTGTTATTTGTTATGATATAATACCAGTACAGAATGAAATGATTGGTGTCTTCAGTCCATTTTATGTATATCCATGGTTCATCAGTCTTCTGGTTACTCTCTTCTCTTGGTTTCCATGACATCTCTTTCTCCTGCTTCTTCTCCTCATTCAGCCAGACACTACATGGTATCCTTTTTTGCTGGTTCTGCATCTGTGTCACACCCTTTCGAACATGGGTCATTCGATGCTGTGTCCTGGGGCTCTTTTCTATTTCTGTTCTGTACTATCTCACTTGGTGATCTCATCAGCTAGTATCTCTATGTGGATGATTCACAGATGTATATATCCAGTGGAAATCTCGTAGGCATCTCAAATTCAACATGCACAAAACAAAATCCACTATCTTCCTCCTCCTCCCCCAAACCCTCTCCTCTTCTAGCTTTTCTATTACTGTGGAGGACACCACTATCTCCACAGTAACCCTGGACGGCAACTTCAGTGTAATCTTTGACTTCTCACTCTCATTTGCCCCATACGTCCAATCCAGTGCCAAACCTTGTTATCTCTACCTTCACAACATCTCTCCTAAATGGTCCTCCTCTTAATTAACTCAGCACAACTCTAGTTCAGACACTCATCATCTCTTATCTGAACTCCTAACTGATCTTCCTGCCTCAAGTCTCTCCCTACTCCAATCCTCCATTCATCTTCCAAGGCAATCTTTTTAAAACATAAATCTGACCATGTCACCCCCCTGATCAATGAACTCCAGTGGCACTCTATTTCATCCATGATCAAATTAAAAAACCCTTTATTTGGCACCCAAGTCTTGTCTTATCCTGACCTCTTCCTACCTTTCTAGCCTTTTTATATCTTATACCATCCATAAATTCTACAATACAGCTGCACTGGCCTATCTTCAGCTGAACAGGACACTCCATCTCCCTCTTCCATGTGTTTTCACTGTCTGTCCCCTATGCCCAGAATGCTTTGCCCACCCTCTCCCATCTTTGCCTTGAGGTCCTTCAAGACTCAATTCAAGTCTGGCCTGCAGGAAGCATTTCGAAGGCTGCTGGTAACGTCTTCTTCCTGCTAATGCACAAACATATGCACATTCATATATGTGTGTGTGTGTGTGTGTGTATACATATACATACAGTATGTATGCATGTATGTATGTATGTATATATATATATACATACAGTATGTATGCATGTATGTATGTATGTATATATATATATACACACATTTATATCTATATCATATAAATATATGTATCTTGTACGTACCTAGCTATTTTTTTGCTGTCTGCCTAACTAGAATGTACACTTCCAGAAGATAGGGACTGGTTTTTGCTTTTCTTGCAACCTGAGTATGTGGTCTGGCACACACTTGCTGACTACTTTAGTGGTCAGGGCCGTGTACATGGACACGTTTCCAGCAGATGGGGTATTAATATTTCTGACTTGTTCTGGTGTATTTTGCCTTCTTGGGGTACTAGAAGATGAAGGACCTCTACTAACTCACCCTCCTTGTCAAGCTGATCTTCATTTCAAACATAGCAAGCTTAGAGCTCTATGCAGCCCAGTCTATTTCTTGGCCTCTTAAGAACAGTAGCCTCTTACTAACTGATGTGCTAGAACAGTCAGTGGTACAGCCAGAGTCCATTTAATCAATATTTCAGAGTTTCTGCCAAGTCTTCCCAGCTACTGTAATGGACCCAGGGCACATTGAGTCTTTGCCATCTAACAGCCTGGCCGGTATTCCCCTACTTTACCATTGCTTTCTCTTTTTTACAGCATAGACAATGGGATGGATTTTGAGAGGGTGTTATTTTTAAAGTAAAATTGTATTTATATCTTTAATTTTTTATATTGTACATATTTTATCTGTGTCTTTTCCCCTCTCCCTCCCAAAGAACTATCCATATAGCAAATAATATTTTTGAAGAATAAAAAGACAAAGAAGAGATAAGCCTATTAGTATATCAGCAAAACCTATTAGTATATCAAAACAATCAACAAAACCTGTTAGTATATTTTTAAAAAATCTGAAAACTTATGAAATTTAACACACCCAGGGACCTCCCATCTCTGCAAAGAACTGTGCTAAAGATGTTTTCTCATATCTTTTCTTGGGGGCCATATTTGTTCTTTGTAATTCAGCAACATTTATTTTTTATTGTTTTGTGGTTGTTCTTTCTATTTACACTATGGTAGTCATTGTGTGGGCACGATAAAAGACAAAAAAAATGGTAGGGATTTAACAGAAGCAAAAGAGATTAACAAGAGGCAGCAAGAATACGCAGAAGAACTATACAAGAAGATTTTAACATCACTGATAATTATGATGATGTGGTTACTGATCTAGAGCCAGACACACTAGAGAATGAAGTCAAGTGGTTCTTAGGAAGCATTGCTAACAATAAGATTAGTGGATGTGATGGAATTCCAGCTGAGCTACTTAATATCCTAAAAGATGATGCTGTTAAAGTGCTGCACTCAATATGCCAGAAAATTTGAAAACAACAGTGGCCACTGGATTGGAAAAGATCGGTTTACATTGCAGTCCTAAAGAAGGGCAAAGCCAAGGAATGTTCAAATTACCAAACAATTATTTTTGACCAAACAAGAATATCAAACAAACATTTCACATGCCAATAAGGTTTCAGATAAAAAAAAAATCTACTTCTGCTTCATTGACTACACAAAAGCCTTTAACTGTGTGGATCACAACAAAATGTGACAAGTAATTCTCAAAGAGATGGGAGTATCGGATCATCTTACTTGTCTCCTGAGGAACCTGTATGTAGGCTAAGAAGCAACAGTTAGAACTGAACATGGAACAACTGATTGGTTTAAGGTTGGAAAAGGAGTATGACAAGACTGCATGTTGTCACCTTATTTATTTAACTTATATGCAGAATACATCATGTAAAATGCCATGCTGGATGAATCAAAAGCTGGAATTAAGGTTTCCAGGAGAGATATCTCCCAGGAAGCGATGGGACCAGTTGTCAAGACCTTGTTTGTTTGTTTGTTTGTTTGTTTTCTTTTAAGCTTCAAGTCAGCTTTTGCACTCTTCTCTTTCACCCTCATCAAGAGGCTTCTTAATTCTTTTTTACTTTCTGCCATCAGAATGATACCATCTGGCAAATCAAGAGAGAAGAAACGGAAACAGTGTCAGATTTTATATTCTTGGGCTCAAAGATCACTGTAGAAAGTGACTGCAGCCATGAAATTAAAAGATGCTTGCTCCTTGGAAGGAAATCTGTGGGAAAATCTGGACAGCATACTAAAAAGCAGAGATATCACCTTGCCAACCAAGGTCATGTTTGGTTTTTCCAGTAGCAATGAATGGCTGTGAGAGTTGGACTATAAGGAAAGATGAGTGCTGCAGAATCAATGCTTTTGAATTGTGGTGCTGGAGAAGACTTTTACAAGTCTCTTGGACAACAAGGAAGTCAAATCAGTCAATACTTAAAGAAATTAATTCAGGCTGTTCACTGGAAGGTCAAGTACTGAAACTGAAGCTTAAATACTTTGTCCACATAATGAGAAGATAGGACTCATTGGAAAATACCCTGATGTTGGAAAGGCAACAGAAAAAGGGGATGGCAGAGGGTGAGAGGGATAGTCTTACAAAAACAATGAATATGAACTTGGATAGACTGAGAGACAGTGGAGGACAGAAGGGCCTGGCATGCTGTGGTCATGAAGAGTGAGACACAACTGAACTATTGAAGAACAACAGAAGTCATTGAGTGTGTTTTCTTGGCTAGCCTTACTTCACTCTGAAGTAGATCGTATAAGTATTTTCATGCTTCTCTGTATTCATCATTTCTAATATTCTACTGTATTCATGCACTACAATTTGTTTAGGTAGTCAATGGGCTTTTACTTTGTTTCCAATTTTTTGCTACCACATAAAGTGCTACTACAAATATTTTGGCATATATGACTTCTTATCAATGACTTTCTAGGGGAATAAACCTAGTGGTAGAATCTTCGTGTTTCTTTTCTTGCTAAATTTTCTAAGTAAATATCTATTTGTAAAAGCTAATTGAGGTGAATTAGTTAAATGGAATGGAGATGTTAGTTGCTGGTGGTTAACAGTTGGGGGACAATATCAGAATGGGGGATTGAGCCCATAGCAGTAGTGTAAGATACCCCACTGCTCTTCAAGGATTCACATAGAATCCTGAGGGTGAGATTATCTGACCTTGCTATGGAGGAATATGGTCAGACTACTCCCTAGATGTTAGCTTCAGATGGAAGAGGGCCTGTGGCCTCTCCATTTACAGCACTGTTTCTCTCCTCTCCCCGGAAAGCTGTCATACAAGAACCAGTTACAGAATGTCTATGCTTGCTCCAAAATCCACATAGGAATTGCATCAGCCAAACATTTTCTGCATGCTCATAAGCGCTGGGCTCAATATCCAATACCCCATCACACTTCTATACATGGTTTTCTCCCATGTTAAGTTGTGAGCCCTTGGAGATCTGTGTCTGTATCCCATCTACATTTGTTTCCGCAGAGCCTAGCAGAGTACCTTGCACAGAGGTAGCTAATTTTAAAAATGTTTGTGGAATTGAATTGAATTCTGAAACCTACGCATTAAATAATGCATAATTAACTGGAAGGCACCAGTAATTGCTAACCTGATTCTGCCCAAAGGTTACATGGACACCAATATTCCAACCCAAACAGCTTCATGCCATATGTGTTAACTCTGTACTTTCCTAGGGCTCATGACCTGGAATGTAAACTGGAATGTGATCTTCTATATTACCTGTCAAGAATCAAGCCTGAGGCAGCATTTTTCATCCCTGCTTACATGGGTCTGGACACTAAGAAAACCATTCAGTTCCCTTCTGTCCTGGATGATGCATCACAGATTTTAATCCTGCTCTGTTCTATCCAGTAGTTTTCTATAGCAACACTTCAATACCTTGTAACACCCTTACTGTCACTTTCAAACAAGCTCAGAATGCGTACTGAGAAATGAGATTTTTTTTTTATTGAAGCCTACCATCTCAGTAACACAGAAGGCTTTATCAAGCTGGTTGATCTTGTCTTGAAGGCAAAATTTTTTTTAAAAAGTTACTGGCATCAGAACTCAAAAAAAAAGCATTTTAAAGTTGGGAAAGTATACTAGCAGGGTTGCTAAAAGTAACCGATTATGGCAATTACTTGTGGATAATGAAAATACTTTCCATATTACTAGGCATTTTTTTTTAAATCAGGGACAAAATCCAAAAAAGTAATCTGATTCCTTCTAAAAATGAATATAAATTGTTTGTAGTAACTTACCTCTCATGCTTTCAGAAATTGACAAAGTCCTTGTAACTGACTATATAGCAATGATACTTAGAAGGAATTGTGTGTTTAGATTTAGGTAACTCACAGCTCATATCCATGCAAAACAGCACTTAATACTGACCAAAAAAATCAAAGTAGTGGAGGTGGTATGCATCAAGCTACTTCTCTGATGTAATATATTTCTCTAAGTCTAATTTGAATTGACCATAGATGATCCCAAAGCACACTTGACACCATATTGGAAAGTACTTCCATTGACTACTTATGTGTTTGGTCTTAGTAGTTTGAAACTGCATTAATCAGTTTCTTAAGAAAAGAAGCAACGTTGGGTAGATTCACTGAGGTATTCTGTTATTTCACTGAATGACTAATTCACCTGCCCTGATGGCGTCCCCTGTGAGGTCTGACCTGAAGGCATCAACTTGATCTCTTTTAGGATAACATTTTCATCACTTTTGTGCATACTGAAGCAAATAGGTCAATAGAAACAGTTATTTGGCATGCCTCACTCTCTCCTTCCCCATCCATACTCTCCACTGTGGAATTGATTTCATTGATGTGTAACTGGTGTCTTCCCAACCACTAGAGAGTCAAAACTATACTTTAAAGAAAATAAGGGATTTGAGATAAAGGACTTGTGGTTTTCTAAAATCATTATATCCCAGAACTTGCTGTTGATATTCAACAAGAGGGAGAGTTGAATCTAATTTTTAAAGGATGTAGTAGGGGACTTTAGATGCCTATAAACATCCTGAGGGCAGGAATTATAATCTTCCTGATTATCCATTGCCAACAAGGTATAGTGCTAAGAAAACTGGATTTAGAGACAAGGGTCCTGGATTCAAATCTTGACTCCAGCCCTTAGACTCTATGAGGCCTTGGGTAAGTCACTTAACCTCTTCAGTCCTCAGTTGTTTCATTTATGAAATAAGGGTGTTGGATTCAATGACCTCTAATGGCTCTTTTGGCTCTAAATCTATTATCCTATGATCTAGCATTCTGTCCATGCTTAATATATATTACACAATAACCTCCTTACCAGAAAGTGAACTAAGACTAGGAAACTGATCTGGATAAACCTGTAAACAACAGTCAGAGGAAAACAACTTTAAATCACCTCAAATCCAGTTTGAATTTAGATTGGTGGCATTTGAAGTGAAAAGCCTTGAATCCTATTAGCAATCCTTGAGCCTGCCAATCTTTCATAATCAGTAATTCACTTCAGTGAGAAATCATCAGCACTGGGTAACTATTCGTTTTGCTGGGCCAAGTGATGGGAAATAGATCATCTTTTCAAAGTAACTTTTAACAACAGCCGTGGGTAGCAACATATTTGTTCCCTGTGACATTTTCGTTATGCAAGTAGTTTGATTCATTTCTGTTTTGAAAAATAGCATCGGCATTAGCTAAGATTTGGCCTGGTTAAATAAAATGGGTATTAGCTTCTCTATAAAAAATGACAGCAACATCATGTTGGTCCTTTTTCATGAATTCAAAATGAAAAAGCCTCTATTCCTTAATTTGAAGCAATGTATAGAGATTTATTTTTAATCTCATTTTGCTAACTCAATTAAGATCAGATCAAACATCAGTTGCTATAATTCTTCACTGACCTTTACAAGAAACTTATTTCCTTTCCCTTTTGCTCTTAGCATCTTGCTTGGGTGCATAGTCTCTGGGGTTCTTATTTTTAAGATGTTGAATAAAGTAGATTATCATGTATTTTATATATTTTAGCTTTTAGATATTTAGTAATACTATAACCTATGCACCGATATATTAGGGTTTCCTGTCAAGGTGTTAGAAATGTAACCTATGGCCTACCCATCCTATATCCTTCCCTAAGCTCACACAAACTGGGTCCCATCTTGGGGCTGACAATAACAGATGAATTTTTCTTTTCATTTTTTTTTCATTCTTCCTCTCTTTCTCTATCTTTCCTTCCCTTCCTTCCTTCCTTCCTTCCTTCCTTCCTTCCTTCCTTCCTTCCTTCCTTCCTTCCTTCCTTCCTTCCTTCCTCTTCCTTCCTTCCTTCCTTTCTTCCTTCCTTCCTTCCTTTCTTCCTTCCTTCCTTCCTTCCTTTCTTCCTTGCTTTCTTCACTACCCCACCAAGAATTTATTCCAGGAAATCTCCAAATGTAGTTCATTTATATAGCTCATGTCTAGGTTGCCACAAGTGCAGAATAGGGTCCTTAGCCGCTATATAAATACTCAACGTAACAAATGTACATTGCACAGAAGAGAACCTCTATTTCGCCACAGAGAACCTGCAGGAGGGGCAAAAGACTCAGAGAAGTCCATAAACAGACACAGAAAGTACATAGAGCACTCACAGTGATTCCCCTCAGAAGGGAACCTCTATTGGCAGTGGAACAACATTCTGGTGAATCCTTAGCTCTCTCACAGGGTTCCATGTAGTTCTTCCCAAATTCATTGCACCACCCTTTTGGTTTGGTCTCCTCCTGGAAGACTTTGAGAGATGTGCTGTGTTGCTATATTGGCAGCTCCTTTTCCATTGTACCTGTACTGTCTGAACAACTCACAGGAGTAGTTAAGAGCAAAGTATATACAGCTAGATGACATAGTACACAAAGTGCTGGACTTGGAGTCAGAAAGGCCTGAGTTTGAATTTGGCCTCAGACACTTACTAGCTGCATGACCCTGGACAAGTCACTTAACTTCTATCTGCTTCAAACTTCCTTACCTGTAAAATGGGATAATAATAGCACCTACCTCTCAGGGTTGTTGTGAGGATCAAATGAGATAATATTTGTAAAACACTTTGCACAGTGCCTGTTTTATAGCAGGTACTTAATAAATATTTGTTTCTTTCCTTCCTGCTTTCCCAGATTGTGACTTTTGTCTAGCTTTGGGGGCCATATAGACAACCCTCTTTTTTTTTTTTTTCAAGAAGCATGTAATTCAGAATCTCCCTTTTCTCTTTCAAAGGTCATATCTCTGAACTCTTAAGCTTCAGGTTGCTCTTCAAGTAAGTCTCATTTTTGTCAGACTCCAAGAAGTGCCTCTGATAGAAGTCTGGATTCTGAGATGACACTTCGTAGGAAATGCCCCTCCTTTATCAGGATGCAGGAGTGCAGGGACATTGTTTATGAATTCTCCTTTCAGGCCTGTGGGTGGGAACATACACCTGCCTACCTTTCTGCTACCATCTCTTAGACCAGAAAAACTACTCTAAGGAACTCATATTGGCCATGTGGGTGAGAAGCCATGATGAGCACTTTTAGCTCCTATGTGCTTGATCTCATGTGCTTCTGCCCCAATGCAGCCATTGACCTTTTTTTTGTTTTGTTTTGTGGAGGGAAGAAAGAGAGAGGAATCCTTCCTTCTCCTAACCTGTATTCCAGAAGAAAGGCATAAAAGGAAGGGTCAAAAAGACATTGAAAGGTCATTGGTCAGATTTCTGTGCTTGTTAGCACAGAGAGGTGTTTTCTCCAATAAGGGTCAAATGTCCCTCTTCCTAAGGATCCCATCCAAATATATCATCTTGGGGGTAAACTGAGTAACAGACACTGGATCAAGAGTTGTCTTCTATTATCTAAACCCTGAATACCAATGAGTACAACCTTGTTCTATAGGGAGAGAGATAAAGATAATCAAATGTTCCAAATGAAGACCCACCTCCAAATAAATTCACCAAATTCACCAGGATCCACCCTAATCAGTCTCTGTCAAATAATAAAAAGTAAACACTGGAGCATTTAGTAGATTTCAGTGACAGGTTAGGGAATGCCACAACTGACCTTGACGGGTAAAACAGTTTAGCAATAATAATAACGATGATGATGATGATAAGATTTGCGTGCATCCAATACTAATGATTACCCCACTTCCCTTTTGATTAATATGTCTCCAACTTATAAAGAGGTGGTTTTCCAAACATTTGTGTATGTCAGTTGGTTGTAACTTGGAACATATTTCTTCATAAAAATAATGGTGATTTGGTTCCCAGCCTAGCCCACAAAAATATATTGCATTCAGAGGTCAAGTTAGAATCCAATTAAGTAGCTATGGGTCAATCTTGAGTCTTGAGGATATACTAAATTCAGTTGTAAGAATAACCCTGAATAAAAGACCAAAGGAAAGGAACTATACTATGAAACTTTTACTCACCATGTGAGCCTTCACTAGAATTTTTAGATTCCCTTACTTAACCACACATTTTCTAAGAGTACCCTAGCGTATGGGCCTTCTTTAATAGAACTGCATTTGTGTTTAATATAGGGAGCCCTTCAAAGTCCACATAGGAATAAGTCTATTTCTGTGGTTTACAAAGATTTAAAAAAAACACACACAAAGGACCATCTCCAGGTAAGGTCCCATCAACTAGACATCAACAGAATCCTAAATGAAGAACAAGAGAGGAGTAATAAAGTTACCATTCCCTTCAGAAGCAGAGGTATTTCACATAAAATAACAGAAATGAGGTAGCTAGATTGTGTGACCTACATTCTATATGTGATTCACAGAGACCCCTGACAGACAGGCTTGGGACATGCATTCCAGTCCCAAGGAGTGAATGTGCATAGGGAAGGAGTGTGTGCAAAGGCATATACAACTTACACTTAAAAGAGCTGGATAGCTGTGGAGAATATGTGTGTGTGTGTGTGTGTGTGTGTGTGTGTACATACACATACACACATATATACACATACACATATACATATACATCCTTATAGGTTATCCACCCACCCAACCACCCCCAAAAAGTAGAAACAAGGAATGTAAGTGCATGTGTTGTTTCTTGTTTCTTGTTTTCCCCCCCACAGGAAGGGGAGTGCACAGATTTTTTGCAACTGAACAGATTTCATAGGTTAGGACTGAACACCTCCACTACTACCACAAGCTCTAATACAGGGAAAAAGACAGTTGGATCCAGAGCTAAACTCAAGAGTCTAAAACTAAACTCTTGCTACCTCCAAAATATCTATTTAAATAATTATATTCTTGAAATGATGATCATTAAAACGATAGCTACACATTTGCAATACTTGCAATAAGAACAAGAAAATCACAAAATTTAATTTTAAAAAAATTAATTATCTTGAATATTGGTCCTTCAGGGAAATATTTAATTATATAAGAGAGATATTTCATGAAATATTTTAAGGGGACTTCTGAATACTTATAAATTCTAAAATTTGATGGTATTTAGTTCTTAATTTTACTTAGGCCTTTATTACATATTAATTTTATTTAAAACCTTATTGCAGCAGTTCTTTGCCTAGAGTCTGTGAACCCTTTTTATAAAAATCGGATAACTTTGGTCCAATGTGATTGGTTTCCTTAATAATCTTATAGATTTTATTTTATGTATATAAAAATACTGTTCTAAAAAGGAGTCTGCAGGCTTTTGTTTACCAGGCTACTGAGTCCATTACACAAAAAAGCTTTAGAACCCTTGCCTGATAGCATTTTCCCCCTTGCTACAAAAGTATTGTTATGTTATTTAATTAAATTCAACAGTTTTTGAGTCCCTACTATATGCAGATCACTATAATAGGTATTGGGGGAGATGCAAAATTAAATAACATACTAGTCCATTCCCTGTGTTTCTGAATAATATGATCTAGTTTAAGAAGAAAGACATATACAGCTAGCCATACTACAAAATGAAGCATGGTATTCCAATATAAGGTAGGGGAGACTTGGTCCCCTCCCCCCAGTACCCATCTCAGGTTATAATCATAGATGGAGATGCCAAGATGTTGAGGGTTTTACACTATTATTGTTTTTTTGAATACTTATCTCACTCTGAATCAGATGGGAGCAATCCTACTGGACAAACAATGATTGGCTTTACTTTTGGTGATACTTAAATGATGCAGTTTGAGTCAGTCCGACGCAGGAATGGTTTGTGGAGTGTGAACCTTGAGGATAGTTTTCCCCTCCCCCTAGTGGCCATGAGGTCTAACAGTGGAACTACTTTCCCAGAAGGAGACAGATACTCCATCCAACAATTAAAGTTAATCTGAGAGAGTTTGAGGGACAATTGAGGGAGCAGAATAATACATTTTCCGGTTAGGTAGATACAGAGGGGCAGTAGCTTGAGATCAGAAGCAACTTCAAGTAGCATTATCCCTGTAAGCAAAAAAGAAAGCTAGCCACGGACTCAAGGGAACTAATGCAGGTGTTCTTGAGTCAAGCCATGGAGAGGAGCAGACCCTGGGAGCCCATCTGAATAACAGCAGAGATGCTGTGCTCACAGGTGGAGATTTTGACTATGTGGAGAGAGGACACGAAGGTCCTACAATTCTGGAGTTTGGAGTTGTCTTGACTACATTTATTCCTTACATGTTTCTCACTACCACTGTGTGAATGATGGGCATAAATGTAGTGTAGAGAAAGAAAGAGAAAGAAATCTTCTCTTCTTCCTCACCCCTCCACCATCCCCCAGGGATCACATTCTATGAAGTACTACCAGCCTGGCCTGAACTGAACTGCTTTACTGTGTCTTTTAAGGATCATAGGGAGTGGGGAGAATAGGAAGATGATCGATCATTTTTTTCTTCTATTACTTGGCTACCTTCTGACTCAAACAGAAAGACAGAAAGACATGTTCATACTGTATAAAGGGATAACAGGGCATTAATACCTTATTAACTCAGCAATACCTCATCATCTCTGATTAAATCCTGTGACTACATCAACTAAGTTGGGGAATAGGGGTGGTAAGAGAACAAATCCCACCTCCCTTACACCCATAATAGATGCCATTTATACTTATTAGCATATTGTTAGTGATTAGGGTTGATTTTTGACTCAGTTTTTGAAAGGAAAAAGAAGGGGAGACAGAGACAAAAAGAGAAAATTAAATCAAAAGAAAAATGGTAGGAAAAAATCTATCTGAGGTTACTGTACCAGAGTTTAAAGAAATAGGGCATGGAGGCAGAAGGGAAAGGATATATGTGTATACATGAGAAAAGAATTGGTCACTGACCAGAAGAAAGGAGAATATTTTCCTTAAAGAGAGAAGAAAGTAGGATGAAAGGAAAGGACAATGGAAAAGGCAGATTCCCAACTTTGATAGGACCTAGTAGCACTACTTAGTCCAAGACAGCTTGGCTACTGGCCTGGTACTGGAGACATCCATGGTAGGAAAAGTGGGAAACAGCATGCAATCAGTCTGAGGGAGTGTCTCTATTGGAGAAAAAAAAAACCAAAACAACTATATTTCCCTGTTAACTAGATATTAAAGTTAAGTTATTGTTTCTCCTTTAATTTTTAATGATGTTTTTGTTATCATATTATACTTTAAAAAGAAAGCCAGCATAACAATGTCTAAAGACAGTATATGCAATATTTCATAGCTATAATCCCCAATCCCTGTACAGAAAAGAATGAAGTGGTATATTGTATTCAATCTTCTGTGGAACTTAGCTTGAACGTTATAATTAAATGGCATTTAAATTTTGTTTTGTTGAGGTTTTTTTCTTGTTTACATTGCATATCATTTTCCTAGTTCTTATTTTACTGTGCATCAATCAATCAATAAGCCTTTGTGAAGGGATTATTCTGTTCTAGGCATGGTGCTAGGTGATGTGGACACAAGTACAAAGAATTAAATAATCCCTATTCATAAGAAGCTTACATTCTAATGAGGGAGGCAATAGGTATATATATATATATATATATATATATATATATATATATATATATATATATATGTATACCTATGCACACATACATATATATGCATACACATACATATATATAGCATAAATATAAAGTGAATAAATACTAAGTAAAATATAAGTTACCGTGGGAAAGAAGACATTATTAGCTAGTGAAGATCAGGAAATGCTTTATGTAAATGAAATAGATGAATGTTTATGATAAATATAAAATGTTCAGATTAACAAGAAATAGAGTATTTAAATGATCAAATATCACAAAATGAAGTTGAACAAGCCACATATGAACTCCTGAAGGAAAATCCCTGAGATCAAATGGATTTTCAAGGAAATTCTTTTACATTATTATATAAACTGTTTTGAATAGTAGGAAAAGGTGGGATTTTGATAAATTCTTTCTATGATGCAAATATGATCTTAATACCTAAATAAGTTAGAGTTAAAACAGAGAAAGAAAACCACTGATCAATGCCCCATCAAATACCAATACAAATTATTTTTCCTGTAAATAATAGCAGTGGCTTTAGAAACATATAAACAAGATAATAAAATATAACCAGGTTGCATTTATAACAGGAATACTTGGTTGTTTCAATAATAAGAAAACTATTATAGACCATCTTAATAACAAGGAAAATAAAATATATCAACAGATGCATAAAATGTTTTTTACAAAGTACATGTATTTCTGTTAAAACAAACAAACAAACTAGAAAACATAAGACAAAATAGACCTTTCCTTAATATAGAAAGTTGTATCTATTTAAAACTAAGAACTACATCATATGTAATAGAAACAAATTAGAGTCATTTCTAATAACAGCAGGGGTAAATCAAGGATGTCTTTGTCACTACTACTATTTTATATCATGCTAGAAATTATAGTGATAGCTATGAGACAATGCAAAGAAATTGAGAGAATATAAGCACATGCAAAGAGGAAACACATTTTTTTTTTTGCAGATCACGTGATGGGAGGGGCAGCTAGGTGGCACAGTAAATAGAGCACCTGCCCTGGAGTCAGGAGGACCTGAGTTCAAATCTGGCCTCAGACACTTGACACTTAACCCCATTGCCTAGCCAAAAACAAACAAACAAAAAAAAAACCCAGATGATATGATGGTTTACTCAGAGTATTCTAGAGAGTCAACTAAAAACCGAGATAATAACTTTAGCAAAGTTGTAAGACAAAAAATAAAGTCCCATAAATTATCATTTCTATCTAAGACCAACAAAACCTATGAGTAAATTATAGAAAATTAATTCCTTTTAAAATATCCTCAGAATATACAAAATATCTGGTAATTGACATATCAAAAAACACATGAGAACTATATAAATACAACTACAAAACACTGTTTAAGAAATAAAGACAGACCAAAATAGCTAGAGAACTATTGATTGATCATGGGTAGGCTGAGCCAATATAATAAAAATAACAATGCTGCATAAATTAATTTGCCAATATCATGCCAAACTTCCAAAGGATTACTTTATAGAACTAGAAAAAATAATACAAAAATTCATCAGGACAAAGGTCCAATATAAGGTCAAAGATCTAAAGGGAAATATATTTTTTTAAATGGGATTAAAGGAGACCTAGAAGTATGAACTCACAAACTATACTACAAAGCAGTAATCACCAAAATGATGTAGTACTCCTTAAACAACAGAAAGGCCAATGAGTGGAACAGATTAATTACACAACATGCAGAAAAAAAAATAAGCTTAGCAGTCTAGGGTTCAATAACTCCAAAGACTGTCTCTACTAAAGTAAAAACTCACTATTTAACAAAAATCTGCTGGGAAAATGGGAAAGCAATCTGGAAGAAATTAAGTTTAGACTAACCCCTCCCACTATAACCCAGGATAAACTCTAGAAGGGGTATATTATTTAGACATAAAAAGTGACACAATAAACAAATTAGCAAAGCAAACAATAAATTACCTTTCAGACCTATGGATAGGGAAAGAATCCATGACCAAGTTGAAGATAGAAAGGATCATGAAATATAAACAATTGTGATTACATGAAATTAAAAAACTTTTCATAAACAAAGCAAGGGCAGCTAACTTTAGGAGGGAAACAGTTAACTGGGGAAAAATCTTTGCAGAAAATTTCTTTTGATAAAAGTCTCATTTCTATGTTATATAGGGAACTGATTCAAATTTATAAGACTAAGAAGTATTCCCCAATTGACACATGATCAAATGATAAGAACATGCAGTTTTCAGAGGAAGAAATCCAAGATATCAATACAGTGTGAAAAAATGTTCCAAGTCACTAATAACTAGATAAATGAAAATTAACCTCCTACCCATCAGGCTGGTGATGCCGACAAAAAAGGAAAATAACAAGTGCTGGACAGATTTAGGGAAACTGGTACATTAATTCATTATTAGTGAAGCTGTGAACTGACCCAGATATTCTGTACAACCCTTTTGAACTATACCCTTAAAAGTCACTGAACTATGTATATACCCTTTGATCTACTGAGACCACTACTGTGGCTATATTCTCAAATACATAAAAGAAAGAGGAAAAGGGCCCCCATATGTACAAAAATATTTATAACAACTCTTTTTGTTGGAAACTAAGGGGGTGTTTATCTATTGAAGACGGTTGAAAAATCATAGTATATTAACTTAGTGGAATACTTTTGTTGTATGAAAAAAAATAAAGGAAATTGGTTCAGAGAAGCCTGGAAAGACGTGAACTAATGAAGAGTGAAATAAGCAGAACCAAGAAGACAATTAATATAGTAACTACAACATTGTAAAGAAAAACAACTCTCAAAGACTTAATAACTCCAACCAACACAATGACCAACCAATGGACTCATAATGGAACATGCTTACTACTTCTGATAGACAGATAATAGAATTGGGGTGAAGACTGAGCCATATATTTTTGGTAAGGCCAATGCAGGAATTTGTTTTGCTTGACTATGCATATTCATTACATGGGTTTTGTTTTTATTTTCTTTTCTTTTTCCTTTTCTTTAGAGAAGTTCAAGGTAGAAGAGGGAGAAAAATTGAGGAGAGACATTGTTTCTCCTTCATCTCTTTTCCAGGTCAGTTGTTTTTAATGGAGACACTTCACATTTTCTGATACGTTTTCACTCTTTGAATTTTGTTCTATTATTTATTCTGTTCTGTTATTTGTTCTATTGTTTCATGGAGTCATTGATTTCTGCCTGGTACAATTTCCAAGAAGTCTATTATTTGAAGAAGGTTTTACATCTTCTGTACCATCCTCAAAAACCCCTCATTTGACCTTTCCATTCCCACCATTTGTTGTCTCATATCTTTCCTGCCTTTTGTGGTTAAAAAAAATCCTTGATAAAGACATCTGCAATAGATGTTAGCACTTCTTTTCCTCTCATTCTCTTCTTAACTCTGAAAGCTGGCTTCCAATCTCATCATTTAATGGAAACTCCAAAGTTACTAATGATCTATTAATTGTCAAATCTAACTGTCTTTTCTCAATCTTTATCCTTTTTGTTCTCTCTGCAGCCTTTGGCACTGTGAATCATCTTCTCCTTGATGCCATCTTCTCTCTGGGTTTTCATGATACTACTTTCTCCTGATTCTCCTCCTAACTACCTGACTGTTCCTTCTCAGTCTTCTTTTACTATGTCTTTATCCATGTCATGCTTTCTAACTATGAGTATCCCACACAGCTCTGTCCTGGATCTTTTTCTCTTCTTTCTTTGTCTATATTACTTCACTTGATGATCTGGTCAGATCTCATAAAGCAGCTGGGTGAAATAGTGTATAGAACACTGTGCCTGAAATTAGGAAGATCTGAATTCAAATCCAGCCTCAAAAACTTACTCTGTATGTGACCCTGGGTGAATCACAATCTCTTTTTAATTAAGTTTTCTCAACTATAAAATGGGGATAACAAATGAATCTACCTCCTACTGTTCTCATGAGTATGAAATGAGATAATATTTGTAAAGTGCTTAGCATGGTGCCAACACACAGTAGACAATTAATAAATGCTTCTTTCTTTCCTTTCCTTTCCTTCCTTCCATAGATTCAACTCCCATCTCTACGCTGATGCTTCTTAACCTGACTTATCCAGTACTAACTTCCCTGCTGACTTCCAGACTTGTACTGCTTATTGGTCATTTAAACTGGATGTCCCATAAGGGTCTTAAACTCAACATGTTTGAACCTGAACTTAATATCTCTCCCCTCCAAATCCCTCTCTCTTCCAAATTTCATTATCGCTGTTGAAGGCACCACTATCCTCCCAGTCACCCAGGTTTACAACCTAAGTGTTATCCTTAATCTCTCACTTATTCTCATCCTCTCCTCTCTATTCAATCTGCTGTTAAAACCTGCTGATTTTAGCTTTGTAACACCTCTTGAATAGGCCCCCTTCTCTCTTCTGACACTACCACCCTGGACTATTGAAGACTATTGTTCTGCCTGTCAAAGTAATCTTAAAATGTAGGTCTGACTCCATCAACTCTTCCTTCCACCTCTACTCAATAAACTTCAGTGGTTCCCTAAGACCCCCAGTATCAAATATAAAATCCTGTGTCTCATGAAAAGTTGGACATGACTGAAATGACTGAGCAACAACAATAACAAGATAACATCTGGACAGGAGTACAATGTTCTTGAAGCACCTCTGGAGCAATCTGACAGTGAGCTGTGCCTGGGGAGTCTACACAGTTCATGATCTGGGTTAGTCTACACAGGAGATGCAGGGGGTCCAGGACACGCACTGATTGTTGACTTTCTGGCTTCTGAGAACCAGTTCAGGATCAGAGTAACATAGCTAAAGGCTCCAGGGATCCTTAACTATCCCTACTCCAGGCATCCTCTCCCTGCCCCCAGCACATGGTTTCAAGCTCCAAGCTTTCCTGAGTCTATTCTGATCCATACCTGAAGGCTTTCTTGTGCTGTGCTCTCCTATTGGTCTCTTTGGATTAGATTCTTTCCCTGGAGCTTGCAGGCTTATAGCTATCTCTTTGAGTCAACTTGGGCTTGTAAAATGTACTCACTGTAGTTTTTTCCTTGAATTTCTAGGTAACTTCTTGGTCTGATGCTCTTTTTTTTTCTTGCTTAAGGAACTGTGAGAAAACTGAGCTGTTTTTCTTCTACTCTGCCACCTTGAAAAGAGTCCTCTATATTCAGCATTTCTTACAGCATGATCCTTCAGAAACAGGTACCAAATTTTGTTTTGCCATTCCCCATCTTCTTTGTTCCAGTCTTTTGTCACTATAAAAAAATTATGTGGTCAATATTTTGATGTATTTGGGACTTTTCTTTCTGTCTTTGATATCCTTGGGATTGATGCTTTGATACGATTTCTCTGGATCAAAGGGTACCAATATTTTATTTGCCTTTCTAGCATATTTTCAAACTGTTCTCCAGAATGATTCGACCACTTTGCAGATCAAAGAGCACATTATCATGCCTGTCTCCACAGTCCCTCCAATATGGACTCATTCCTACCTTCTATTATCTTTGCCAATTTCCTGGTGAAACTTCAGAGTCATTTTGAATTGCATTACTCTTACTGCTACTTATCTAGAACAATTTTATATGCTTGTTAATAATTTGAAACTATTCTTTTGAGAACCATTTGTTACTATCATGAGAACAATGGTGCTTAGTCATATGTTTATGTTATTTCTCTGAAAATACTGGAGAGTAGATCCAAATCAGATATATTTGATGCAAAGATTTCCCCCTCCACTAGATGGTTTGCCTGCTTCCCCCCACCCCTGTCAGCTACACTGAGTCTGTTCATGGAAAAGCTTTTCAATTTCATGAAATCTCCTTTATTACTATTTCAATTTAATGCAGTCTCCTTATTATTATTTTTATGCACTCTTCTCTTCTTTGTGTTAGCAATTCTTTAATTAGTTATAACTGTGAAGGTACCTGATGTTGTCCTATTCTAACTTTTTAATGGTATGAGCCTTAATAATCAGGTTATTTATTCATTTTGGGTTTATTGTGGTATATCGTGTAAGAAACTGTTCTAAATTTAATTTCTGCCAAATTCTTTTCAAGCTTTACCAGCAGTTATTGCCAAATTGGGAGGTCTCTCCTTTGAACTTTGTGTTCTAAGGTTTTTTAAACACTGAATTATTTAATTAAATTGGTACTGATTTTTGTTTATCTCCTTTTTTCCACTAACCTACTTAAAAAAAATTTTCAAACACTTCCAAATAGTTTCTATGATTATTGCTTTGTAATACAGTTTGATGCTGCAATTACTTTTATTTTTTTCCTCATTATTTCCCTGAAGATTCTGACCTTGTATTCATCCAAATGAATTTTGTTATTATGTTATATAGCTCTATAAAGCATTTCTTTGGTAGTTTTATTGATATAGCAATAAACATGTAAATTAATTTGGCTAGCATTGTCATGACATTTTTATTATATTGGTGTGTCTCAAATATAAGTAATATATATTTAATAATAATTATTATTTAACACCTATTTAAGCTATTCTAATTATTTAAGCTATTATTTATTTAACACAATTTGTACTTATATAATTCTTGAATTGATCTTAGTAGAATGAGTCCCAGATATTTTATTCATTTTATTTTGTTGTAACTTTCTATTTTTTTTTCTTCCTGGGTATTGCATGGAACTTGATGATTGGAAATATTGTTGATTTATTTTGTATCATACTATCTTACTAAAATGATCGTCTCCATTTTTGGGGTTTTTTTGCTGATTCTATGAGGTTTACTAAGTGAACCATCATCTTACTATTATCATCATAATAGCTATACCGTGAGATAGGGGATGTTTCTATCCTCATTTTTACAAACTAGAAGTAGAGAGCAGTTAAATAATCTGCCCAGGGTTACACAGCTAGTTAAGTATTTGACTCAATATTTCAACTGAAATTTTCCTGACTTCAAATCCAACACTTTATTCACTGTGCCAAGTCACATAGCTGCAAACACCACTTGTATATAGAGCTAATTTTGTTTTCTCTTTGACAATGCTTTTGCATTTAATTCCTCTTTCTTGTCTTATTGCTCTGAATTGTATTCATAGAACTATGTCAAATAATAGGGGGTGGGAGTGGCTATCCCTAAAGGGCAACCTTACTTCCTCCTCTTCTTTTAGGGACATTGTCTAGTTTTTCTTATGGAAGATAATGCCATTTTTTTTTGTTTTAGGGATATAATTTTTAATTATATCAGAATGCTTATTCTTTACTTACTTTTTAGGGTTTAAGCATAAATGAGTGTTGTAATTTTTCAAAGGGCATTATCAATTGAAAAAAAAAACCCATGGTTTCCTTTAAAAAACAAGACTTATATTATTTTTCCTGATGACAAACTATCCTTGTATTTCTGGTGTCAATACAACTTAAACAGAAGAAATAACTTTTGGATATATTGCTAGAAAGTTTTCTCTAGGATTTCATTTAAAATTTTTGCATTGATATTCACTAGAGATATTGATCTGTTGCTCTTTTTTTTTTTTTGCTTTATTCTTCCTCAGGCTTTAGTACAATATTTTTCTCATGAAAGAGTTTGGTAATGTGTTTTCTTTCTCTTTTTTGAGAATAACTTAAATATCATCGTTATTAATTCCTACTAAGTATTTGCTAGTATTCTTTTGTAAATATGTATTCTCTTTAATATTGTTTGACACGATATTTTAATGATATATGTTAAGTCATTTCAGTCATCTGACATTCTTGCTACCTCATTTGGGGTTTTCTTGGCAAAGATAGTAGAGTGGTTTGCCATTTCATTTTCCATCTTATGTTTATAGATGAAGAAACTGAGGCAAACAGGGTTAAGTGACTTGCCCCAAGTCACACAGCTAGTAAGTGTCTGAGGCTAGATTTGAACTTAAGTCCTCCTGACTCCACAGTTGTCACTCTATACATTCTATACACAGTGCCATCTAGCTGCCCTTGTCTTGGACAGTAGGTCTCCCTCTACTTTAGTCGTTCTTTTATCATTTCTTAGTTTTGTGTTTAGTAAAATGGGATTACCTATTCTACACCTACATTATTTTTCTGAACAATTGATTGATGCCTATTTTGCTTTTTATATTAAAATCATTCCCAGTTTACTCTCCAGTGAACTCTCTCTTATAAGAAAGTAAAACTGTTAAATAAAATTGACAGGGAAACAGGCCTAATCTGAGAGCAAATTCAATTTCTGTCTCTGTATTTCCACACTTCTCCACTGAGAGGAACAAAATATATTTTTCTCATAATCTGCTTTTTAGGGTCAACCATCAATCCATTTTAACCAAATGAGCCTATTGGGTATTTACTATGTGCCAGGCCTGGGGTTCAATACAAAGGCATAAAATGAAGCAATCCCTGCCCTCAAGGATTTTACATTGTACTGAGGCCAAACACCATGCGCACTAAAACAAATACAAAATATATAAAAGAATTGGTGGAATACAGACACCTGGGAGAATTAATAGAGATGGCTCTTCACAATTAATCCAAATTTTAGTATTATTCTCCTTAATATTGTTTGACATGTATTTTAATAACTACATTGAATGTGGGGATTTGGTGGTCCCTGGTAACCTTGAGAGTGCAATTTCAGTTTTTGCAAAGCTATAAACAAGTGGAATGGACTCCAAATTGCAAGGCCCTGAGGCTGGAATCGGAAATGGAGTCGTTGAGTTTAGATAACTTTTTCAATAAGGTTAATAGCAAAGAGGAGGAAAGAGCTGGGATGTTGAAGGGTCAAGGAAGAGCTGTTTTAGTTAAGAATTGATGAGACCTGAGCAAGTTTGCCGGCAGATGTGAAGGACCTTATAGTAAAGGAGAGATTGCTAATGCTTGAGAGAGTGAATAACTACTCCAGTAAGGTCCTGAAAGTAGGGGTAGGGCAGCTCACAGACTGAGGAATTAACCTTAGTGAGGAGAGGGACCTCTTCTGCAGTCAGAAGAAGTGAAAGTGGATAATGGTCTTAAGAAGTTATGAGGAATGAGGAAATGAAATTGAGGGAATATGAAGTGAATGGACTTAATTTTTTCAGTTAAGTTGGAGACTAGGTCATCTATTGTAATTGTGAGGGATGACACGCCCCTGGTCCAAGGAGTAAGTGACAACAGACAGGGAAATCCAGCAAGTGTCATCATTGCTGATGTTTTGAAATATCATTGGAATATTCCTGAATAAGTCAGAAACATAAGTATTAACATGATTTTATTTTGATTATTTAGATTACTAATGAAATTGTGCATTTATAAGATTCCTTCCCTACAAGCAACTAAATGTTATATATGTTGCCCTTAAAATCTAGAAGACAGTGATTACAACTCATCCCCTCCCTAATTATGTGACCTTAGACACAATTAAACCTCTTTTCTGTCTCATTTTCCTTTCCATAAAATAAGAATAAAATATACATTACATATTCCATAGGATTATTCCAGGGATAAAATTAATGTCTTATGAAATAGATATGAAAATTTTTTGAAAATAAATATACCATATCCCTACCCTCCAAGGGCTTACAGTTTAACTGGGGAATCAAGACATAGAATATTTAAGTAAAAAATGCAAAGCAATATGTGATTAAGTACCCATCCCCTAAAAGTGATGTCAAAAGTAATTGCTAAAGAAGTCAAAAGAAGGCGCATAACTTGGACTGGAATGATCCAGAAAGGTCTTATGGAAAAGGAAGAATCTGAATGAGACGTTGAAGGAGGATAGGGTTTTATTGGGCAAAGGGGAGAGGAAATCACATTCTAGTTGGCAGGTCAGTCGATAATCAGTCAATACACATTTATTAAGAACCTGCTATGTGCCAGGCACTGTGCTAAATGCTGGGGACACAAAAAGAGGTAAAAGATGGCTCCAGCCCTCAAGGGCATCACAATTTAAAGGTAAGAAACAGTTTAGGACAAGGCTGTGTAAGTCATGAAGAAACAAGGCATATTTTCGGGACAGTTAAGAAACAGAGCTGGCAATTTGAGTGAAGTGTTTGTTTAGGGGAGTAGTGGGAGAAATGATTGGATAAGTATTGTGGAGCCAGATTAGGGAGAAGTTTAAGCGACCCATAGAAGAGTTTAAACTGTAGGCAAGGGGAAGATTCTGGATCACAGAAATAGCATTAAGCTTTGGAGCAAAAGAGTGACATCTCCTCATTTATGGAATAAGAATAACAAAAATAATAATGCAATGGAGTGTTATGCACAGAAAAAATGCCCAAAGGGATGTTCCTGTTCCCCAGTACACACTATTTATAATCTATGTCAGACCAAGATAAAGCACTCTATCATCCTTGCAGGAAGCCTCTTACCCAGGGCTGGTAATGGCTTATGTCTGGTTGGTAGGAAAGAGTGTTTACTTTATCATCTATGTACTGCCTTGGGTGTTAGGAAGGCTGGAAGTCAGACAGATTTTTGCACTTATCTGCAAGGCACCAAATGGCACCTACACACACACACACACACACACACACACACACACACACACACACACACACACACACTTTGGCTGAGTGGAAAACACAGTAGGCCCAGTGAGAGGACACCACTCCTCCACTTACCTGGCAGTTTTCCAGATGAGGAAGATAGGAAGTCAATTGCCAGCACTGCTTCTCTCAGCATCCCAAGGCCAAACTACCAGATGCCTTGATTCAAGGTGAGTTTTCATATTCTGCCTGCCATGTTGCCCCAATACCTTCTCAAAACCACTCGGGTAGTAAATTTATTCATTCATTTATTAAAATCTCTGATGCAAAGCTGTACTCTGTTGGTCACCAGAAAAATGAGGGTGCTTATTTAAATGGTAATAAACCTTTTTTAAATGGCAGGATAGCTACAGATATCAAAACAAAGTCAGAAAAAAATTATTCAAATTATAACATCTTGGAGCTATGGCAAGCTTTTCTGGGGGCTGACAATTGTTACCTTCATTATAGAGTGTGCGTCTAAAACCCTCAGTGACAGCAAAGTCCTTGGTCACTTTGTGCCAATTATCTTGAATTAGCTGATGCATGGGGAGCTGCCATGGTTTTTTAGTATTTCCATTAAACAGTAGGAGCAGGGTGACCAGCGCTCTCTGTGTTTTATGAGGGCAGTCAGGGCAGCAAGGCTGGCCCTGTGCTTTTCACAGGGAACTTTTCACCTTTGGGAATTGGTGTGGAGTCTTTATGTAGCAGCTGTAAAGAGGAAAGGAATCAGGCAATAAGAGAGAACACTAGAAAGGTAAACTTAATCAATTAGTGGTTCAAAGCTGCTCTGGTGAACTTCCTCCCCTTTCCTCAGAGCCATTCTTGCTGGTCTCTGACCTCAGAGTGAGACTGAAGCATTGGGGAGATGGTAGCAGACAGAGTAGCATATCCACCCTAGGAAAGAAAACGCTAATCACTGAGCTGCTTTTTCCTAGTCTGCGCTCCCACCCCCACCCGCTGCCCCACCCCAACTGTAGTTAGAGGCAACCGAGATAGAGCATCCGAGGCAAAGTGGTTTGTGCCTGATTTGGAGAGACAGATGTTAGATGATATAGTGGGGTGTGTTAATGCCTCCTATGTCTGCTTGGAGGGAAAGGAAAACAAGTGACAGGATACACAGAGTGGGGTGTTTGTGTGACTGATCTGTTTCAGCATACCAAAGTAGGTCTAGAGGCAGCGTGGGGGAGTTGGTGCAAAAATAAAGTTACTGGAAATAGGCAGATAGCAGGCTGATTGACCTCACAAGTGCCAAATCTACCTAGTTGACTGATTTAGCGATATTCTTCTCAGTCTTAGAGAGATGATTTAAGGGTCGTTGGGTCAGGGTAGGAGAGAAGATCATAGGATCACCAAAGAAAAATTCAGAACTTGATGGCTCCAGAGCTCCAAAATTGGGTGGAAAGGCAATTTGGAATCCTGTTTTGTGGACAAGAAACTGCAAACGGTCTAGTAAAGTGACTCTCTGGCAGAGGATCACATGTCCGTCTAGGTCCTTATCCTTGTTAAGCAAGTCACTTAATTTTCCTGTGCTTCAGTTTCCTTATCTGGGAAATGGGGGTAACATTTGCCCTACCTCCCTTGTATGGTTTTGAAAATCACATTAAATAACGAATGTGGAGGCGCCTTGGAAAACTATAAAGTGCTCTACAAATGTTGCCTTTAATGTATTTTTATGCCATCGTGTTTTGATTGGCATCCTCAGGACCTCAAGACTCCTGCTAAAATTAGTCTAGCTTCCAGGTAGTGAGGGTGGAGGGAGGAGGAGATTCCTCCTGCTTTCTCCCACAGCCCTCCAATAGGCCATCTCTCTCTGTGTACCCACCTCCCTCCCCCAAACCCCTCCGCTATAGCCCTTCATCCTCAGTCATCCCTGTTACTGATGCTTCTTCCCTCTCCCCTTTCACTCTCAGTTTGGGAGGAGGAGACAGCTAGAGCCAGGGAGAGCCTAGAGAGAGGCGCGAGAGCGAGCGCGGCGGACTGTGTGTGCGTGCGTGTCTGATCTTATAGGGGGAGAAAAGAGAGGCGGTAGCAGGGGTAGGAGCGGTGGAAGCGGCGGCGGCGGGAGCAGCAGCAGCGGCGGTGGCAGCAGCAGCAGCAGGCGCTGTGGGAGCAGCAGCAGCAGGCGCTGTGGGAGCAGCGGCAGCAACAGCAGCGGCCACAGGGAGAGGGAGCCTCGTGTCGAGATTTGGGCTCTCCTCCCGGTAGGCTGCGCTGTGATCAGAGCTGCGGGCTGGGATATCGACCCCCATTCCTCCTCCCTCCCTCCTCCCCTTTCCCCTTCCTTTCTCCTCCTCTTGGCTCCCCTCCTCCCCTCTACGAGCCCCAGGCAGCGGCCGGAACGCCGAGCGCCTCTCCTCCCGGCCCCAGTCCTGGTGTGTGCTCTGCGCCGGGCGGCTACTGCAGTGGCGGCGGGCGGCAGCGGCTGGGTGCTGGGCTTCCTCTTCCCATGGAGCGCCTCTAGAAGCCAGACAACGGGAAAAGCTCGCAGTGGAGTTGCTGATTTGCTGGAGGAGGAAAGGGTGCGTGGGTATTATACATATTTTTAAAAATATTATTGTTATGTTTTTCGGTTTGATGCGTGGGATCTTTCCTACCCTAGCAGAGCTCCAGTTGCCGGGTATAGATGTACTGTGTGATGCGAAGTGTTGGGGGCGGGAGCTGGCGAAGCGCGTGGGGGAAACTTTTCACCTTGCAAAGTTGCTTCCCTGTATAGCCCGGAGCCTGAGCTGAGCTGCTACCGACGCCGCGGCCGCCAGCCTGAGAGGAGCCTCCCAGGGCATTCAGTATGGGAACAGGAGATTGGCATTTTGGAGTTGCAAAAGTTTGAGGTTCAAGGCTAGGGGAGGGAAGACGAGAACCTCTGGCTGTGGCCCCGGGGATGCTGAGCAGAAACCAGCTGCAGGTGGACTGAAAAGTGCCCCAGCCTGCGTGCCCACGCTTTTGTCGCTGGTTGTCTCCTGTGCGCCGTTTGAATTTTCGAATGCCTATGGATGCAGTGCACTTGGAGGGGACTAGAGGCGCAAGTTTGGTCGCTTTGCAAGGTGCCGCGAGGCAGCAGGGACTGGGGCTCGGAGATCCCCGGGGGCCTAGAGGGGCTGTAGCAAAAGCTACTCTGTGTTCCGCACCTTCTTTCTTTCTTTGCCCGCGGTGGTTCTGCAATCGGAGGATCAAATAATTGCCCAAGGTTGGACTCTGTTGAGGAGGTACTCTTGCTCCTGGGGATATATGTCTATTCTGTAATAAGGGAGGAAGGGAAGGTTGTCCTCAGCATCTTGACAGAGGGAAGGGGGAAGCTGTGTTGGGAATGTGCATCATTTTTGGCGGGCGTGAGGGAATGGTGTTTAATTTTAAAAATAGACCAGGGCAGTCTGGGACTGTGCCCCGAGTCCTGCCTCGCCCAGCCTCCAGCAATGGGTTTGCTTTATACTTGTTCCCAGCCGAAGCGGTGCAGGAGAGGCGGCTGTGGCTTGCACGCACTGTGCGGGCAGTCTCTTGAGCTTTGTGGGGGCACTTTTCAGCACTGGCTCATGGGTGTGTGGAGGGTGCTTTATTTTTTCGAAAGAGATGGGGGACTAGGAGGTTGGCGGTTTGGGAGATCGGATAGGAAGGACTGGATTGTATCTCTCCCGGGGATAGGGGTGTGCAGCCGTCGCTGCCGCGGACTCTGTCCTGTGGGGGTCGCCCAGAGAAAGTGCATCTTGCCTGGGGTGGGGAGAATGTAGGCGGGGAGGAGAGAAGAAGGTAAACTGGGGTAGGTTTAGAAGAGCTGGAGTTTCTCTTCTCTCTCTAGTTCTTGCAAGCCTCTCAGAGGTGGTTAGAAGCAAGCGAGGATTCGTCTTCTTTGGAAATAACTTTTATTGTTCACTTTCGGGGTGGGGGGTGTCCTACAGCTCCTGGGATGAGGAGGGAGGCTAATGATGTGATGGTGGGGGCAGGATGGGGCTTGAGATGGTGAGGATGCAGGGGTGGCAGAGGTCCTTTTTGGAAGGGAGATTGCTTAGGTCGCCGCCGCCTGGGATGTGTGGGAATGAGGGAAAGGAGCCAGGGATGAGGTGGGGGGCAAAGCTGGGGTGGGGGTGAAGGGAGCGCCCAAAGCAGGGAAAGCCCTGGGGGCTGTTGCTCCTCATTGTGCCCTGGGCAGAGCTGAGAGTGGAGGGGGAAGGTGGTCCCCCGGAGGAAGCTAGGAAGGAAGAGAGTAGCTGCTGGCGCCGCCGCGGTTGCTCCCGCCGCTTCTGCTTTGGACCCCAGGAGCTGATGCAGAGGAGGAGAAGAGGGGATATGACCGGAGGAGACGCGAGCTGCGCTCTGCGCCTCTGCCCACCTCCGACCGTGGGTGACCAGGGTGACACTGCTGGTCCATTAGTCCTTGGGGAGCGGAGCTGCAGCTCCCGCTGCCATCCGCGCCTCTACCCTCCCTTCCCCCCCCCACCTCCATCTAGAGGCTCAGCTCAGAGCTACCAATCTCCCAGCCAGGAGTTGCTTGTGATGCTTGTTCTGGTGTTTGCATGCCTGCGGGCAGCACTCAGGGATGGGGAGAGGGGTTGGAGGGAGGAGGGTAGTGGGTTTGAAATTGAGGAGGCCCTTCCTTTGCTCTCACCCTCCTTTTTCTTTCCTCCCCCTCCCTCCCAGCTCCTGCTCCTCCTCCCCCGCCCCTGGGGCTCCAGCGCGTTTGTTTTCCAAGTTGGAACCCACTTCCATTTACAAGTGTCAGACAAACGAGCTTGACCTCCCCCACTCTCCAACCTGACCAGACAGCAGAGGGGGCGGGAGGGAAGCGGCTGGCTAGTCTTTCCTGAGCTGAGGGCTGCATGATGATCCCACCGGGGTCTTGACCAGCTCTGATTTCTATTCGTGCCCCCTTGATGGTTAAAAAGGGGAGAATCGAATCTCTGCCACTTTCATCTCCCCCTTTTCCCCCTTCCCCCTTCCTCTCTTCCTCCTCTAAGCGCGGGCTGCTTTCCTCATTCTCCAGTCCGGTGCATTAATTCTGGGGCCAGAATGCCTGTCTTTTCTAAGGGGAACCTATAGTGGTGGGAGGAAGGGGGTGGGGGAGGAGGCTGGTTTGTTCATCACTGTGGATTTGTATCCTCGCTTTGTTGTGAGGATTAGATGCTATGATTGCGTCCTCAGCCCCAGCCCAATTAAAATAAATGCACAGAGAAACCACACGAAAGACTGCAGAATACTTGGCCCTCATAGGAGGCTAGGCAAATTCACCTCTTTGAAAAGGAAGGCAGGCAGGCATCGAGGAACTGAGGACTTGTTCACAGAAGAGCATTCAAATATAGGACCAACCAGCCTGTTTGAGGGAGAGGATTTAGTTTCCCCAGCCATGGAAAGGTTCCTAAAAATTTAGCAAAGGCTTGAATGGTGTTTAGGTTTGTGGCATGGGAACTATAATCTGGGACAGAGCCTGTTGTGTGTGTGTGTGTGTGTGTGTGTGTGTGTGTGGTGGGGGGTAGGTTTTGCAGAATCCAGGAAATGTCATCAATTCTAGTACCCCATCATTTTTTTTTTCTTTGAGCCAGACTTGATTCCTAAATTGGAGCAGTTGAACAATGAGAGAAGAAAGGGCAGCCAGGAAACCAGGGCACCATAAAATACAAAGACAACCCCACCCCCAACTTTAGAGTTTTGCTGGTCTCTTTTCCGTGCTTCTCTCTCCTCTTCCCCCACCTCAACAATAAAGTCTGTAACATTTTGAAGAGAGCAAAGTTGTCTTTTTGAACTAAGTTAAATGGAGAAAATTCTATAATTTTTTTTTTGACCATTTAGGAGTTTGCCTATGGAGTGGTTTGGGGGTGGTACCAGCCAGGTTTTTATGTGCACTGCTTTGTGATAAAGAAGTTCCCAGACCTGTCCATTTATAATATCTTCATCTCTGGTGGACACTGAAAAATCCAAATTCGAGGAAACTGGTACAGAGATCAATTATCAGTCAGATGTTGGGTTGGTACCATTTCTTGTCTCTGCAGCATGGCAGTGTTTTCTGAAAATGACTTAATATCATCCCTTTTCCCCTTTTAGTTAGTGACAGAGACATTTTTGGGGAATTTTAATAGTCAATATCCAGCCTGCCTGTTAACTAGCAATTACAGATGTGCTGAGCTACTAAAAAATGGAATGAGGAGCAGTAAACAGAGAGGGTGCCCATTGACCTGTGTGTTATATGGGTTTTTTTTGCTAGCCTATAGTTTTTTTTGGTAAAGCAATCAGTCTTCTGTTTGCTCACATAAATGCCTTGTGTTGAGTCAAGTTATGTTATCATCTCTGCTTTCTTCATAAGCTTCAGTGTGACCTGCTGTAATCTGACTGATGAATTATGCCCAATAGAATGAAGTAGGCAATTACCAATGAGTAGTGGGTATTTAGCAATACCCAGCTAGACTGAAGAGGCCCTTGGTTTGCTATTGTGGGGTTATGCAATATTAGTAGCATATGACACAAATAGGACAATGGTGACATTATTTTAGGGGCTTGCAGTTAGCTGGGTTCAGCTTTTCTTCTGTCAACCCTGGCTTCTCTCTCGTTGACTGGGAGTCTGGCTTTTTCTTTTGAGTCTGGCTCTCTTCTCTGAGGAGAAAAGGGAAGGAATGTGGATGCTTGCTTTCACACTCTTTTAAGCCATTCCCAGGTCCCTTTTGCTTTTGCTCCTTCACTAGGAGTGAAGAGAGATGTGGCCTGGCATTGGAAGTGATCCAAAAAACAAGTAAATGACCCTTCCCCTTAAGAGTTTCCAGGGAGATGGCCAACAATTGCTACTTTTTTTTCCCCTCCCTTAAGAAAATACAGGCTCTTCCACATGCTTTAGGTCTGGCTAAGATCCCTCAGTACTAATAGAAGATGACTTTGACAGGGAAGAAAACCAACAGAAGGATTGTATCCCTGAAGATGTCCTAGTCTGGAAATAGTAGTCTGCAGTTCCCCAAAGCTGAATCTGTCCCTATCTGGAGAGTCATGTATGTTGACAGAATAGGTAAACAAAGATCATCTGTTGGGGTCAGGTGGACCTATCCACCATGATTGATTTCCTTTTGATTTGCAGAGAAGGGAGTATTGAAGAAGCTTGTTTTTCCTGACTTTTATGATAAACACTAGGATTAGAATGAGAGAAGGAAAAAAAAGAATTTGGTGGTGGAAATAAATGGAGGCCTCATCTTTAGCCCAAACCCTTTCTTCTAATTCTGGCAAAGAGAGACAGCTATGGCACAAAGTGCCTGCTCTCCATGTTACAGAAAGATCTCAACTAGCCTGTAGTTTTTTTGGTAAAGCAGTCTTTGGTTTGCTCACATTAAATGCCTTCTGTTGAGTCAGGTTATGTTATCATCTCTGCTTTCCTCATAAGCTTCAGTGTGACCTGCTGTAATCTGACTGATTTTCTATGAGGTCCAAACCCTGTGATACTGTGCCATACCTTTTGTATTGCTTTGAGGACTCATTGTGTGCACCACACAGTTTACCATTTTATTCCATGTAGTGTTGTTCTTCGATTGTTTTCTGTTCATTCATTATTCAGCAAACATTTATGAGCTGTAGGGGGTTGATTCCTTGATCATCTTGAAGAACCTGTAGTGTAGTGAGCCTTCCTTTGGGTCTTGTGTTTCTATAAAAGACTTAGATTGTAAGCTCCTTGAAAGCAGGGACTGTCTTTTGCTTCTTTTTCTATCCCCAGCACTTATCACAGTGTTCAGCACGTAGTAAGTCCTTCATAAATGTTAACTGATTGACAGAAGGACTTAGATCTATCCTTCATTTCATCCTTGAGGATAGGTCAAGTCAGTCAGTCAAGCAGCAAGGATTTGTGAAGCACCTGCTGTGTACTGAGCACTGTGTTAAACTCAGGTGATACAAAAATAAAATGCAGTAGTCTAGGAGCTTACATCATTTTGGCAGAAACAACATATACGCATAATAAGTGTATACAGAATGTAAGTGGTCCAAACATTGTTTTAGTCATTACTAGTAGATTGGTTCACTAGTACTATTGATAGAATCAGTCAAGCAGGCATTTACTAAGTGACCACAATATTCCAGGCTTTATGTGCCAGACTGACCAGACTATTGACCCTCCTGCTGGCCTATAAAAGGGAGTCAAGGAACCAGCAAATCTGTTTGGCCACTTGCCTTTCAAAAAAGATAGGATGGGACAGGTGTCCTGGGGCAGGGCACTTATGGTGGCCATGGTAGAAGGCATAGGCACTCATCCACATGATCAGGTACACTAGAGATGACATCACCTGGGGCAAAAGGAGAAGGATTCAGAGTTCCTTCTTGGTGTGGAGTCGTTCTGCTTCAGTTGTGTCCCACTCTTTGTGACCCCTTTTGAGGTTTTTTTGGCAGAGATACTAAGTGGTTTGCCATTTCTCTCTCAACTCATTTTACAAAAGAGGAAACTGAGGCAAATAGGGTTAAGTGACTTGCCCAGGGGCACACAGCTGTCTGAGGTCAGAGTTTGAACTTGTCTTCCTGACTCCAGGCCCAGCATTCTCTCCACTGCACCATCTAGCTGCCCTTCAAGTTCCTAGAGAGATTATAAAGATCAGAGGGGACTTGAATGGCTTGACAGCCAACAGCTTCCAGGAAAAGAGAACCACAGAGGACCAGGAGAAGGAACTACTCTGATCAAGCCTGCACTTGAGGATTTATGTGTGCAAGGCTCTGTGTTGGGTTCCCCGGTGAAGTTATAAAACCCTTGTAGGTAGGTATTATGTAATGCTTTGACTCCTTTCCCTCCTCCTTCCCTTCCTCCCATAGTGTTTTATGATTACTGTGCTTTCAATAAATACTTGTTGATTGATTACACCTGAGATATCTCCCCAGCCAATTCTGAAGGCAGCTGTCTCATACATGGTTTAGGTAGACTCAGAGTGCCCTCAGGCTAATTGATTACTGTGTTGCTGACTGATGTCCTCTCCTTTAATGTGCATTTTAATTTACATTATATTCATATGTATGCATGTGTATGTATACATATTTCTTCTCTTCCCCAAATATGTATGGAAATGATTTACTTCTTTTCAAGGCTACCATTAGGAAAATGCCACCTTTCTACTACAAAAAACAAGCTGTGGGTTAATGTCACAGATTAAATGTGTTGAGAAGGGTATATTTGACACCCCTCTAACTGCCCCCAAGCCAATTTCTGCCCAACCAAAATAAGCTATACATTTCACAGCAAGGTTCCAAACGACCTGCTGTAGAAGGCTTGGATTGGAGAGGCATACTCAGGATTGACTTAGCTTTAGCTTGCATAAGGATTGAAATGTTTCGATAGGTTTAAACTTTATTAGGTGGATTGGAGGGAAACTTTTGGATGGATTTGCTGGGGTGATGATACTCTCAGAAAGTGTAGAGAACATTCCATCACATAAGCTCAGACTTTTTTGTTCTCAATGTAGATGTTTTTTCTTCTTCCACTGCTGCCATGGAGGTATGTGAATATGGAGATGGGAGAGGGAGGGGGTGGAATGGAGTGCGATAGACAATTGTCTACATTCTGTCTCAAAATTCTGAGGGCCTGTCTGTTGGGGATGGGGATTGGTGGGAAATGGAGAAGACTGTGTATGAGAAGTCTAAGAAAGTGTCTTCACTTTCAAGTAGCTAGGAGAAATTTGGGTAGAATTCCACCTTCAGTACGTCAGAATTATGTGCTTAGGGTCTTCACATCTCTGACCCTTACTTGCCTTACCTATAAAATAAGCAATTTAGACTAGATGGTCTCTTAGACCCTTCTATCTCTACATCCTGTGAACTATTTTTGATCAACTCCTAATTTCGAAGAAGATCCTGGAGGAATTTTCTGGGGAAAAAAACGTAGATTAACAGTGCCTATGCAACCGTTGTAGCTGAGTTTTGGCCTTAGATATCACTTATTAGTGATATGATCTTAGACAAACTGTCTTTGCTTCAATTTAACCATCAGTAAAATGGGGGCAGTCCTTAAATTTTCTTTAAGTGATATAAAAAAGTTTACAGGCTATGAGTCTCTTATACTACTAGTATCTATATCTGTATCTTTATCGTACATACATATATATTTAGCTATGCTTTGTTTTTTACCAAATGAGGCAAGTTCTTTCTGACATTTTGTAGCCCAGTGTAAATTCCCTAGAAAACACTAGGCTACAAGGCCTCTGTGCCTATTTTTGATCTTTCAGTGGGGAGCTAGAGTAGAACTATGTTCTGGTCCAGAGCTCCCATTTCAGAGGACATCTGGGACCCCGTATGAGTTGACAGTGACATGGTAGTCAAAAAAGCTAACTTAGGCTTTCTTATTAGAGTTAGAGTGTCCAGGACTGTAGAGGAGATGTTCAGTTGTTTTTCAGTCATGCCTCACTCTTCATGACCCTTTTCTTGGCAAAGATACTGGAATGGTTTGCATTTCCTTCTCCATCTCATTTGACAGATGAGGAAACTGAGGCAGAGTTAAGTGACTTGCCCAGGGTCACACAGCTAGTAAGTGTCTGAACAGATTTGAACTCAGGAAGATGAGCCTTCCTAACTCATCCTCTGTGCCACCTGTCTGCCCAAAGAGGCATTACACTATATGTTCTTGTTCAGCTGTTTCAGTCATGTCTGACTCTTCGTGACCCCTTTTGGGGTTTTCTTGGCAAAGATACTAGAGTGGTTTGCCATTTTCTTCTCCAGCCCATTTGACAGATGAGGAAACTGAGGCAGAGTTAAGTGAGTGGCCCGGTATCTGAAGCTGGATTTGAACTCAGGAAGATGAGTCTTCCTGATTCCAAGATTCTCATGCTCTATCCACTGTGCAGTCTACCTGCCCCTGAAGGTGATAGTGCCACTGTCATCTGGCCTGGTCAGACCACATTTAGAGTATTATACTCATTTCTTAGTGCCATATTTTAGGAAGGACTTTGACAAATTGGAATACATCCAGAGGATGGCTTGCTATTATAAGGGGAATGGAAACCATGCCAGATGATCCAGTTGAAGGAACTAGGGGGGTTAAGTTTGGATCAAAGAGGATCTAACTGGGAAATAATAGTTATCTTCAAATACTTGACCTATTTTGTCATATAAAAGAGGGTTTGGACTTGTTTGCCTTAGCTCTAGGGGACAGAATTAGGAGTTCAGTGTACAAGTTGCTGGAAGGCAGATTTAGAAAAAGCAGGCTGTTTCCTAGAAGGCTACTCTGGGAGGTAGTGGGTTCCCCATCCCTGGAGTCTTTAAGCAGAAACTGACCACTTATCCACACCTGGGTGAAAGGGATTCCTCTTTCAACTAACTCATATTCTGTGATTCTGTGAAATTGTTGGTTCCTAAATATGGATGTCATCCTTAAGGCACTAACTGAATTTAAATCCCTACAGCTGAAGATGAAACAGATTTGACTCAGAAATCTGGGGAATCCAAATCCTCTCAGCTTCAGCCTTTCTCCGTCCTTTGTTCTCAGAGTTGCTTCTGTCCCCTAGGTGGAGCTGACTTGATGTTAGAAGAAAACATTTATTCTGAGTTTTCACTGTAAATCACTCCATCACCACCTCTGGCCAAAATAACCCTCTGGGTGCCAGAGAACTGGTGAATGACTTTTGGAAGAGTTTATTCTTTTCCCAGGACCAGACCTCCCAGGTTTGTCCCCTTCTAATCTCAGGTGTCTGACTTTGCTTGGTAACTGACTTGACCCCTAGGATGATGGAGAAGGGAGGACCAGTCAGCTTACTTTTTACTCCAGTCAGCACCCGGGACACAGATACTTCACTCTTTAGACCTATGATGCTCCATATATGCTTGGTCTCCAGTTACTCTCCTTCTGATGGGCTTTGTTTGCCACGTTAACAGTGTCTCCAGGAGTGCCAGCAAAGGAGTGCCCAGTCTTTTCACCCGTTTCCGCCTTAATTTTTTTTTTTTGACTTCTACTCAGTATCACACTAGGTTACCTTGTTTCTGAGGGCTGGGGAAAAACTATTTTTGGCAATTCACCCAGTGCTTGCTAATACGTGTCCTTTTGCAGACTGGTTGCAAACAACTTTTCATTCCCCCCCATCCCCTTGGATATGTCAAAGATTAGTCCAGCTGTTGAATGAAGAACAGATCTGAGAGGTTAACTGGAAGTTTAATTGTAGCTTCAGGACTAAAGCTAAATCAAATTCCAAACAATATGATTAAAAAAATCCTCCTCCTCCATGCTATTGAAGATTGAAAGTGAACACTCAAGAACAGCTATTAATGTTTTACATTTTGAAATAAACCCTAAGTTATTAATACTGCTAAATATCCCTGAGTATTACTTAACACTTCTAAATATCCAAGCACTTGCCAGGGTAATACAGATTGAATTTAGTGAGAGATGTGTTTAATGACAGTATAAATGTCAGTTATATGTATCATCAGATAACTTAAGGCATTTTTTTTAAAAAGCTGCATTAGAACATTTGTGGGTGGTATGGAGAGGCTCTTGTGAGAATGGAAGTATTGATTAAATGAATGTAATGTTATGTTGACTTTTCAAGTTGAAATATATGATTAATATTTTGGATATCTGAGGGCTATTTTTAAGACTGTGGTTTTGAATTCTCAGTCTCCTCTTAAGTGGAGGTTAAATAATGAGAGTTTCTTCTATGATTGGCTGGATTTTAGGTTGAGCAGTGTGTTACAATTCATGTGGCATGATCCTATGCCAGGTTGGGAGTTCAACTGTAGCTTTATCGGTCTAACTTATCTTTACAGATTTTTATGGCAGAGACATAACTACTCACCCAATAGTGGGCCAAATGCAAGTGACTGAATTTGAACAAGGCCTATGGTGAGATTAGGGTGGGAGTCCTTCCTAGGATTCATTAAAAAAAAAAAAGACAATAACTTTTTAAAAGAGATGACCCAGACTTCTGTATCTGTTTTAATAGCCTCTCTGGAGAATTTGGTACTTACCCAGTCAAACTTCTGTAGCATTTTAGAGTGGTGATTAAATGGAACACTATTCCTGGAATTAAATATAATTAAGAGATGTTGAAGTCTCGTGTCTATATAGTCAGATGTAATAGTAAATGTTATAATTAGATGAAGCAGGATTTGGATTTATTAACAGGATATATTAACAGGAGGCCTCTCTTGTGGCATGTTTCACTCCTTAAAAGCTCATAGTACTTGGATCATTTTAGCCATTGGATCGTGCCTATGTTCCATCTTGTTCTTGATCACCATGGGTTTTTTTCCCTCTGGTTTCTTGAAGGAGGGGAGAGAGGAAAAACTAAGAACGTATATAACACCTATTATGTACCCATTTGATTTTATCCCATTTGATTCTCACAACAACTCTGGGTGGTAGTTAATGTTATTTTTCCCATTTTACAGTTGAGGAAACTGAGGCAGATAGAGGTTAAATCACTTGCACAGGGTCACATAGCTAGAAAGTATCTGAGGCTGGATTTACACTCAGGTCTACTCCAAGGCTACTGCTTTGTCTACTGAGCCACCTCACCTGCTTCTTGACCTACTTAAAACTCTACTGCTTATTCCCACTCAGCTCTTGTTGCTACATCATACCCCATGTTTAGCACTTGGATATGGTCCATAGTTTCTGTTAAAAATATTATACAGAAATGGTTGATCAGAGACAGCAGTTGATCTGATTGCCTCTGAAGAGTGAGGAGCAGGCAGTGAGATGATTTTTACCTTTTTTGTTTTTGTTTTGAAACACTAGGCACTTAAAGTAATTTGTTTCCTGGTTATGCTCCTGAAATTTTGTGTCCCAGGGTCAAGTTAGACTCAATTATGTTTTCTGAGTGGCTCAGTGGATAGAGTGTGGGACCTGGAGTTAGGAGGAGCTGAGCTCAAATTCTGCTTCCTATATTGGCTAGCTGTGTGACCCTGGCAAATCACTTAGACTTTCTGTGCCTCATTTCCCTCATTTGTAAAATAGGGATAATAATAATACCATCTACCTTACAGGGATGTTATGAAGATCAAATGCAGTGCTTTGCAAAGCTTAAAGCACTTAAAATATATGCTATTATTATTTTTATTACTCATTACTTTGATCACTGTTTTCTCCATGAAAGCTTTGTATACCTATGATCAATTTCAGGCAAATATATGTTACCTCAGATTATTTGTGGGAAAAGTGAAATACCAATCTAAATCATACAAGAACCTCTTGGGGTTCCCTTTTTTACAATGGGAGGTACAGATAATTTAAATGGCTTGCTAATTATCAAACTAAGAGGAGAAATTGGAACTTGAGCTTAGGACTTCTGAGAAGTCCTTTGCATTTTCTGCTGTGCAACATTGTTGTTTGTGTATTAACCGTACATGGAAATAGGACTCATCAGGATAGAGTGGGGATAATCATAATTAGAAAAGCCTTGCTAAAGGGGTTTGATCTGATTTTTGTAGGATGTGGCAAAATAGTGTTTGTAACTGACATTTTTATAGTGCATTATACATCTTATCACATTGGAGGTGCTACCCTCGTTTTACAGAAGAGAATAATGAAGCTGAGAGACATTCAATGACTTGCCCATGGTCACAAAGATAATAAATATTAGAGGCAAAATTTGAATACACACACAGAGCTCTTGTAAACTAGTATATTGAAGCTTCATTTTTCCTGCAATCACACAGATGGCAAATGACAGAGGGTAGGTTTTGAATTCAGGTTTTTCTTCCTGACATCCAAATCCATTATTCTATGGATATGATACCACCACTGCCATTAGCACTATGTGATGCTATCTCAGAAAGACAGAGATTGGCAGTTGGGTGGATAGCAGAGAAAAATTTAAAGAAGGACCTGAGTGAACCACTTGAAGAGGACCCTGTAGGGTCAGGGGAAACTTTTAAGTATTTATTGCTTTCCAGATTATATTTGATGATTACAAATATTGAAGATTCATATAAATTGATACTGTAATAACTTGAAAATATTGAGACAAAGCCAGGCAGAGATAAACATTTTTTCATAGACTGTCCAAGGTAATTGTCATTCACAATTTATAGTGTTAAAATGACTTTGGGTCGCTTGCTTTTACCAGGGACAAATGTTAATTGGAGAGCCCATTTTATGAGATTTCTTACTTTCTCGCTAGTGTAAGTATATTTGTAACTGAGAGTTGTTTAATCTAGCATCCCATCTTTCCTGTAGCTATGTCAGATCATTCACAGTTTGGTAAAACTGAGCACATTGTGGTGATGCTAGCCTTCAGGTTCTAAGTAGCATTATGGGTATCCAGGCTCTTTATCGTGAAACTTACTAAGAGCCAGCCACATCAGGGTCTAGTACAGTGTTGGGATAGTTTCTAGAGTGAACAAACTTAATAGGTATGTTCTCTGTTATGCCTAAAGTTCGATTTTCCAGGTGGTGGGCAACATGGGTGTCCATAGACAAAAATGTAGATTTAAAGATGGAAAGGTCTTTAGACTCTGTTTACTCCACTCCACCCCACCCCTCCACTTCATTTTACAGATGGGAAAACAGAGGCCCATAGATGATGTAAAGTGATGTTGCCCAAGGTCACAAAGGTAGTAAAAATGACAATGATCTTGTGCTTTTTTTTCCTTCTGCTACATTATATTTGTGTTTGTAGGTTAGAGAGAGAAGCTGTTATGGGTGATGATATAGTTCATTGTGAATACAACATGGGTTCAGATGTGCCTTTGAATGGTGATGGCTTTCTCCTTAATCGTTCACTAATATTTTCCACCATCTCAATTGAAATTCTGCATTCTAGTGGCAAGTTAGCCTAAGTGAATTTTTGACGACATAAGTCATGGAATTATCGAATTTGAAGGTTGGAAGGGACTTTGGCAGATATCCGGTCCAATCCATATACAAAAGAAATCCCAACTCTAAGAAACCCGAGAAGTGGTCATTCACCCTCTGCTTGAATACCTCTCCAGAGGGAGGCAGATAAGGGAGGATGTGTGGCATGGTGAGTAGTGTCCTGGAGTCAGGAAAACCTGGGCTCAAATCTCACTTCTGACACAAGTTTCCTTGTGACTTTCGGCAAGAGTTTTGTCCTCTCTGATCTATGGTTTCCTCACCTGTTGTAATATTTGTAATGTCTACCTGGCAAGGTTGTTGTGATATTCAAGAGAAAAAACTGCATATAAGGCACTTGGCAAACCCTAAAGTGATATGTAAATATTACTTTCACATGAAGGTAGCTGAAAGTGGTGAAACTTTATTGTCTCTGAAGAATTAGAAATGAGCATCACTCAGAGGTTAGCAAAGAGATTTGTGGTGGTAAGCCTGCTGCAACATAATCGTTAAGAAACTACAAAACAAGCAAACAGTGAAGTATGTCATTGGGGCAGTGAAGTGGTGCAGTGGATATGGGGCCAAGGCCTGGAATCAGGAAGATGAGTCTTCCTGAGTTCAAATCTGGCCCCAGACACGTACTAGCTTTGTGACCCTGGGCAAGTCACTTAACCGTGTTTACCTCACTTTCCTCATCTGTAAAATGAGCTGGAGAAGGAAATGGCAAACTATTCCAGTATCCTTACCAAGAAAACCCAAAATGGGGTCATGAGGAGTTGTACACAACTGAAAGATGACTGAACAGTGACAGCAACAATGTCATCAAGGACCGAAAAATTATGATGGGGTGGTCTTTTGAGAGGGAGGAATAGGGGTAGCTAGGTGGCTCAGTGTATAGAGCGCTGGCCTCAGGAGAACCTGAGTTCAAATCTGGACCCAGGCCATTTACTAGCTGTGTGACCTTGGGCAAGTCACTTAATCACAATTGCCTTCTTGACCCTCTGAGAGAGAGAGAGAGAGAGAGAGAGAGAGATAATGGGTGGATGGCCTGTGCCCTCCCCTGATAGTCTTATGAAGTGAGGAGATATTGAGAAAGGCCTTCAGCATGTTGAGTGGACCCCATGTACCGAACCTATGTTGTACAGGATGGCTAGATACGGATAAGTTGCAATCTCTGTCATTGGAAGGAAAATCCTTAGGGATCACAGATCCTTTCGAGCATGTATATATGCATGCATATATGTATGATGATGGTGGTGATTGTAAGGCCAAAAAAAAGAAAGTTGTTTTCTCAGGATTGTTTTAAAGCTCTGTCGAGATAACATATATGGGCAGGTGCTTTAGAAAGCAGAAAGCTACTTATAAAAGTGTAAGTAAGGCATTATTATTATTTTTTATTGTAAAAGTAAGACCATGGACTTAGAAGACGGCCTAAGGTTAAAATAGGCTATTTTGCCAGACGACCATTTAGTTTGGTGGTGTCAAACTCAAGGGGAAATGGGACCAGTAACCTGTAAATAAGAATCCCAGTGGCTGCATGATAACTTAGTTTTAACTGTAATAATATTCACATTTTATTGTATTTTATTTATTGTTGTTAATTATTTCCCCATTATATTTTAGCTTGGTTCCAGCTGCATTGTGGGCTGCATGTTTGACATCACTGGACTAGTTAATTGGGTACTGGCTGATCCTTAATCATTTAACCCACAAAACCCTTGGGTCTGTGGAATTCCTTGAGATAATAAATTACTTTTATTCCCAAGGTGCCATAAGGACCATCTTATTTATCCTCCAGAGATCTCTCTGAGGGGGGTAGGATAGTTTTAGCTCTGTTTTTGAGATAGAGAGTGGAGATGTAATTTAAGAGGTTTACTACAATTGCCTTGCTTTTGGGTGCCTGTTAGAATAACCCACTTGTACAAGCATACAGGGATTTATACGTATATGTTTCTGAAAAGTTGCAGTTAAGTCCTTTGTTGGGAAATCAAACCAGATTTTTAAATCGCTGGGGAAACTGGCTTTTTAAAGGAATGAAAATCTGTTTACAAGATAAAGGATGCTGTTATAAAAGCTATCATTTCCCAGAAGACAATACCTTTAGAGTTTATAAAGTTCTTTCTTTCTAACAGCCTAGCTAGGTAGGTATTATAGATGTTATTATATCCATTTTATAGATGGGAGAACTTAGCTTCAGTCACATCAAGTGACTGATGATGGACCTGAATCCAGGTCTGTCTTGACCTGTCTCTACTTCTACCTCTAACCCGATGTGCCTTCTTCTATACCAAAGTCCTTTCTTTTCCATCCGAACTTTCTGATGTAAATCTTTGGGGCACCTAAGTGACACAATGAATAAAGAGCTGGGCCTAGGGTCAGGAAAGCCTGAGTTCAAATTTTATCTCAGATACTAGTTATGTGACCTTGGGCAAGCTACTTAACCACTGTTTGCCTCAGTTTCTTCATTTGCAAAATGGGTGTAATATGACATTTACCTCCCAGGGTTGTTGTGAGGATCAAATGAGAATAATTGTAAAGCACTTAGCACAATGCTTGGCATGTAGTAAGTACTATGCAAATGTTAGTTATTATTATTATTATTATTGAAAAATTGCCCCTCCGTAGACATAGTTTGTATTTTTTAAGTTTGGAGGAAGCAGAGCAGACAAGGCAGGTGTGGTGTTTTCAGCAATGGAAGACTTCAAAAAGTGCATCAATATCTACTTTATTTTGACATTGTTGGGGGAAAAATGTTTGGAATGCAGGAATTGCCTCACAGGTTCAAGAAGGCTTCTTGCCCAATTGTATTTCCTCCCTGTTGATTCTTAAATGCCTGAAGGTCCACCACTGGAGATTACTTGTTTTGATTTAAAGTTTGATCTTCTGTTTAAATGAGCATACTCATGGGATGGGTAACACATCACCTTACCAGTCTTTTTTTTTTTTTAGCATGAATGAATGGATCCGATTTTTTTCTCCTAACCAGTTTTGACAAGTTAAGGCAGATGAGGGCATACAAGGCAAAGGAGGACGGATGGAAATGTGAGAGAGCATAGCACTGAGGGTCATGAAAAGCAGTCCTTATCACTTCAAGGACAGTGCTGTTAAATGGACATCTGTTACGTACCTACTGTATGCATTGAATTCTCTTAGGTACTTAGAGAAAATTAATGATGGATAGCATATGTTCCTGACTTCATAGAGCTTGCGTTTGGCTGTGATGGTTGGTTGGGTAGAGAAGGATTGAGAAGAGATACAAACAAATAAATGGAATACACATTAGAATATAAGCATAAGAGAGGGACAGAGTACTAAGAGTATTTATATGGGGAAGCAATTGCCATTAATTTGGGGGATAATCAGAGAGAGAAAAAGAGAGTGTGTGTGTAATATATGGAGATATACACATATAGAGATATGTGTGTGTATATTTATCTATCTATGTACATATACATATATGTATATACATATTAGTATATTTGAATTAAATTTAAATATTTAAATTAGTATATTTAAATTAAATCAAAGTCTGAAGGAACTGTGACACATCCATAGACTTGAGATAGGTAGGAAGACATTCCTGACATAAAACAGAGTATGGATAAAGTCTGAGGTTGGAAAGGGTAGAATAATTTAGGGGAACAGCTAATAGTTCACTTTGGGTGGAATACGAGGAATAGTGTTAAGTGAAAGCCCTGAATGCCTAGCTAAGTAGTTTGGTCTTCATTCAGACTAGTACAGAGCCATTGAATTTTTTTTGAGTATTGCTATTAATCTGATCTGTACGTTAAGGAAATTAATGTGGCATCTGTGTGAATTGGGAGTGCATGAGAAGTTTGCATCCTCTTAATTTGTTCTTCAGTTATCTGTGTTTATTGAAAATTGACTCGAGAGTACATTAAGTTATTAAAGTCTGAAGTTAGACAGTAGTTACCAGATACCACAGGGAGTAAACCAATTGTCACAGAGAATTGTCAACCAGATAAACTGAGTTGTAAACAGCTATCTCGTGGAGCTGTCAAACCAAAGCCAGGTCTGCCTAGAATGATTTTGTAACTAAACTGTGAAGTAAGTATGCATATTCTGTGACAAGGACCCTCTGATGATGATGGGGAGGAGGAGGAGGTACAAGTTTGGGGATCAGGACTTTGGGGAACCAGGGCCAGACTCTTCAGAATCGACAGTGTGTGTTTGTTGAATGGCATCTGCATCTGCTTCTGGTGTTTCTGCTCCCTTGGCCCGTGCCTTCTGACTTCGTTTCAGGAGCTCCTGCACCCAATTCATGACAAATTGGGTGGTGTTGGGAAGGGTCAGCATTAGATCACCATATGGACAGATGTGTATACTCCTGCCCCATTGGATAGGTGAATCACAACTGAAAGATGCTGTATGCCTCTCTCTCTAGGAACTTAATCAACCAGCCATTTTACAACAAAATCTCATTAACACCCCATCCGTAGGCGTGTAAGAAGTTTGTGATACTCTTAATTTCTTATTAAATGATCTATGTTGATTGAAAGTTGACTCAGAGGCACATTAACTGGAATTCATAGCGTGAGTTTTCGTTTTTCCGGACTAATGAGGCTTCACTGTTTTCGGAATTTGCTCATTGTATGACATGTGAGCTGATGAAAGAAGAAGGCTGTCTTATTTCTGGAAGGTTATATTTGCTGAAAATAAGAAGATGAGTTTAAATTCTTTTCTTATGTTCCTGTGCCTTTTAGGTTAGTGTGATTGTTTTTGACCTTGCTTTCTTTCAGGCATGCTGCGTGCATGCCACAAAGCAGATGTGAAAGTGAGGGCACATAGGGGCTGGTAGAAGCAAATGTAAATCCCGTTCTTTCCCTATTAACTCATGAGGCCTGCTGAGCAGCAAGCGGTAGGCATTACCAAATACTTAATTGTGTGCTAGGTAAGCCTGGCATGGCTCCAGCATCCTGGTGAAGTGAGACTTGCGCTAATCAGCTGGGATATACTGCATGTATTGATTAGACTCGAATTTTTTTTTATTTAAATAAGAAACCCTTACTAATAGTGGGAAAGTAATTGAGAGTAATTAAAAAGGCAGAGAGTTAATTTACAATTCTTTAGATGAAAGGGCATCTTGATCCCTTGCTTCCATGTAAATTTCCAGGCAGACTAGAGTGTTCTGTAAGTGCTGTGTCTCAATGGTGGGATGGCAATTACTGTTCAACTGGAAGAGTAAATGGGCACATTATGTAGGTGAAGGATTTGGGCACCAAATTCCAACAGTTTCTTCACTGTGGCACCTCACTGTTGGAGGTCCAGATTACTGTATGAAGAGCCTGGACTTCCTTCCTTCCTTCCTTCCTTCCTTCCTTCCTTCCTTCCTTCCTTCCTTCCTTCCTTCCTTCCTTCCTTCCCTCCTTCCCTTCTTCCCTCTTTCATTTTCCTTCCCTTTTCCCCTCCTCTTCCTCTCTCTTTCCTTCTTTCCTTCTTTCCCTCTCTCTCTCTCCTCTCTTCCCTCTGTCCCTCCCTCCCTCCCTCCTTGTTTTTCCTATAAACCCTTTGAGGTAATGACACTAGTAAGAAGTTGGGAATTCACAGAATCATGGAATCAAAGCACTTTAGAGTTGAAATGGATTTTAGACACCATTTGGGCAAACTTATCCCACAACCTGCATCACAAGGGATCACCCAGCCTTTGCTTTCAGAGAGAAGGAAACTTACTACCTCCCATGACAGTCCATTCTGCTTTGGGCTAACTCTATTGGTTAGGATTTTGTTTTTCCAAAATTAAGCATAGCTTTGCTTCTTTTTAACTTAAGGGCATTGCTTCTAGTTCTGTCTTCTGGAGCCAAATAGAATAAGCCCGATTTTTCTTTTACATCACAGCGATCAAATTCTTAGAAACAGCATTCATCCATGTGTAACTCCTGCCTCTCTCCAATCTTCCCTTCTCCAGACTAAGCATCCCCAGTTGTTTGGCCTGATCCTCATATGCATGAGTTCAAAGGCCTCTACCATCAGTTCAGTTCAGGGAAATCCAACAAATAGTTATAAGACAAAGTCTCTATCCCTCAATGAGCACACAGTCTAGTGGAGGAGATAGACAGACATGTCATTAACTACAGCAAAAAATAAAAAGTAGGAAATCCATGAAGTAGAGGTATAAATAGAGATGTGAGGAGTGATTTTGCATTTGTTGTAGAACTTACTGGTATGATATCCCTCAAATAACTTGTCCATTGTTAGACCAAGACTCTTAATTGTAGTGATAAGAAAGAATTCCATTGGGGTAAAATTGATAAGAAAAAAATTCAATCTGGCTATTTTCAGAAAAAAACAAACGAATAAACTAGCCCAACTGGTTTCTCTGAGCTGGTGTGAGGTCTTTTTTTTGCTGACCATCCATGGTAAGGCACTGAGAATAATATCATATGAACTTTCTAATTAGCCTCTCTGAAGACAGCTGCCAAGGAGACATTAGAGCACAGGGCTGACCATATCACTCTTCTGCTCACACAGCTCTGATGGCTCCTGATTGCCTGTGTGATAAAATACCAGTCCTTTCTTTGGTATGTAAAACCCTTCACAATCTGGTTCCACTGAGGCCCAGAGAGGTTTTTTGGGATGACCTCTGAGGAAGTGACTTCATTCCAACTCAGAAACTCTGCATTTTATTATTAGTATGTATTGACAGCCTACTATGTATCCAGTGTGGTGGGAATTGCTGTTGGGGGATATGGAAGAAATCAAAGATGTGGGCTGTGGATGCTTATTGATCATCTAGGTAATAGACGACACAAAAGATGTTTTAAATGGTGATGTGAGACAGTATTTACCCATTCCTACTCCCTCCTGGCTCCCTTGGCTTCCTCTGGGTCCCAGCTAAAAGCCTACCTTTGATGGGAAACCTTTCCTCATCCCCCTTAATACGAGTACCTTTCCTTGGTTGATTATTTATGATTTATCCTTAATGTAGCTTGTTTGTACACAGTTGTTTTCATGTTGTCTCCCTTATTTAGAACGTGAGGTTTTTATAACCCATCATAAGAAGGCATTTAATAAATGTTTATTGGCTGACAATATAGCGTATATAACTAAATAAGTTACGCAGATGATGTAGTAGGTGCTAGAGAAATGTTTATTCCATTCCCCTTCCCTTAAACACTAGAATAAGGGGTTCATATTTTCCATTTTAGTGTTAGGGAAGCACTGTTCAAGAACCATGGGAATTGAACATGGTCAATAGGAATGTGCAATATGAAACTTATCTAAACAGCCCTGTAAAGGATAGATTGGATAAGAAGAGAGTGACCCGATTTGGGAGGCTATGGAAGAAAGCTTAACTAGGATGGTGGAGTGTGAAGAAAGCTGGGGAGATGGATGTGAGAGATATGTGGAAACAGAATTAGTAGACTTTAGCAGCTGATTGATGTCAGGGTTAGATGGGAGAGAAAATTCTAAGACAGCTTCAAGGTATTTTCAAAGGGTTCCTCATATTTCAAAGATACTTTGTTAAATAGTGAACTCTTTCAATGTGTTTAAACTGTGACTGTATTTAGAAAATGTCTTTGTACACTGAGAAGTTCAGAAAAACAAATCTATAGGCACTGAATACAACTACAAATTTTAGAGCTGGTCTAGCTCTATCTTTTTACTACTCCTACTACTCCTACTACTATTACTACCACTACTACCACCATTACTATTCCTCCTCCTTCTCCTCCTATTACTACTACCACTACCACCACCACTATTACTACTACTGCTACCACTACCACTACTACTACTACTACTACTACTAAAACTACTGATGTTGACAATAGCTGACATATATATAGCGCTTACCAGGCAGTGTGCTAAGTGTTTTTCAATTATTTTCTCATTTTATCCTCACAACAACCCTGGGAGGTAGGTACTATTATTATCCCCATTTTACAGATGAGGTAATTGAGGCAAATAGAGCTTAAATGACATGCTCAGGGTCTTCCTGACATCTACACAGCACCAGCACATGGATCAACTTGGATTGATGTTATGTTGAACTTTCTTCTTTTTTTTTTTAAACCTTGATTTATTTAGAGTGGAAGCGTTATTTTAAAAAACATGTCATATAGATTGTCTAAAATAAAATGCATTTAAAATCCTTTCCTTCTCCCCCAAAAGACAAACAAACAAACAAAGGCCCAACTGAGGTTAAATGATTTGTCCAGGGACAGTGGCATACCTAAGACTAGAATCCAAGCATTTTAACTGTAATTCTAGTGCCCTTTGCACCAGGCTATTTGCCTTTGAAAGCTAATGCATACAGTGAGGTATCCTTGCAAAGGTGACTTTTCCCTATCATAAATCACTTTTACTGAGATAAGTTACTAGTTGTCCAATCACTTTGGGTAGTGTTGATAGTATACGTTATTCAGTCATCCAAACCTGTCTTTTCTTAATTATTGCATGTTATAGTAGAAGGAACACTGGACTGAGCTGGATTTAATGCCCTGCCCCTGGCCTCGCAGTGTGACTTTGAGAAAAAACAGTTCACCCCTCCGGGCTTCAGGTTTTCTTCACTAATGAAATCATTGGTTTGAACTAGGTGATCCTAAATCCCCTTCTGTGAATTCTAGCAAATAGTTGTAATGATTTGAGTCATCGCAGGCACTGCTGGCCAGATCCCTTCTTAGAAATAGGTACGAACATGTGGTCTATTGGAAAAGGTCAGTCAGGCATCAAGTGATGATTCAATGTAAGACACTGTCCTAAGCACCAGGGATGCAAGGAAAAGTAGGAAGAGTTCCTGCTCTCAGGAAGCTCCCATTCTAATGAGGGAGACAAGCTGTAAATAACTAGGCACGTACAAGATGTATGCAAGGTTGGTAGAACATAATCTCTCAGGGGCTCTAGCAGCTGGGAGAAGACTGGGATTCAAAACCTGCCTTTGCCATTTAATAACTGTGTGACCTTGGGCAAGTGACCTGACCTCACTGGATCTCAGTTTTTTTCATCTGTGAAATGACAGGTTTGGTATTACATGGCCTGTACAGTCTGATCAAGCTAAGTCAGTATCTTGGTGAGGTCTTGGTCCGTGTCATTTTACAACTGAGAAGGCCACAGTCCCCTTGGGTCCGGGGTGTACCATGAGGGTATTGAGTCAATAATTCAGATCTTGCCACTGGACCGGATGGCCCGGGGGGGGAAAGTGACTTTGCACAGCCCTCCCTCACTTAACTCCAGTTCACTCGCAAGTCATGGCATCACCTTCCTGATGTCAGAGTCCTCTTCAAGAACAAAGGACAAACAACAGCAGTCATCTTTGGATAGCTTCTGAGAGGGAAGCAAGTGAAATGCTGGAAACATTTTACTTCTTTAATGAAGGCTAGAACGGTTAAGATTTTTGTTGGAAAGGCCCTACTGTCTACCAAAATATCACAGAAGCATTTGTGTGTGACAAAAATACAAACAAACAAAATAAAATAGGAAAGAAAATAGGGCCCTGCAACTGCAGCACACAGTTGAACAAATTTTGGTAAATGAATGTAATGTAATATTATTGTGCCATAAGAGATGATGGATTTGATGAATTCAGATAAACTTGGGGAGATGTGCTCTATTGCAGACCTAAGTAGACTGAACCTATCAGTGAATTTGTATGCATGTATGTGTATATATGTATATATATGTATGTATGGTATATGTATGTATATGTGTGTTTTGTTTTGTTATTGTTGAGTCATTTCAGTTGTGTCCAACTCTCCGTGACCTCATTTATGGTTTTCCTGGCAAAGATACTGGAGTAGTTTGCCATTTTCTTCTCCATCCAGTTTTACAGATGAGGAAACTGAGACAGACAGGATGAAGTGACATGCTTTCAAAATACTTGTAATAGAAAAAAGACAAGAAAGAAATTAAAGGAATAACAATAGGCAGAGAAGAGATAAAACTAATCTTATTAGCTGATGAGATTATGGTTTATTTTGGAAAATCCTAGAGAATCAGCAAAGGAACTATTATAGACAATAGCTTCAACAAAGTTATAAGCTAGAAAACAAATCTATGAAAATCAACAGAATTTTTATATAATAACAATGAAATCCATCAGGTAATTATAGAAAGGGAAATCCCATTCACAATAATTAGATAATACATGAAATATTTGGGAGTCAGTCTTCCAAAGTACAGTTAATATTAGTACAGATTCAGTTACAAAATGCTCCTTAAAGAATTAAAGAACAGCTTAAATAGCTGGAGGAATATTCAGTGCTCATGACCGGGTGGTGCCAACATAATAAAAGTGACAATACTGCCAAAGTTAGTTCACAAATTTTATGTTATACTTATAGAATCACCAAAAGGGTAATTTACAGAACTAGACAAAATCATAACAAAATTTATTTGGAGGAACAAAGATCTAGAAAATCAAAGAAAATGATTTTTGAAAAGGAAATAACACTTCTAGACCTCAAACTATATTACAAATCAGCAATCATCATAGCCATTTGGTGCTGGTTTAAAAACAGAAAAATCTGTCAATGGAATAGACTACACAGGGAAGCATCAGAAATAATGGAACTCAATACACCAATGTTTGATGAACTCCAAAACATAAATTACCTGTGAAAGAACCCCACATTTGACAAAGAAATGCGGGGAAAACTGGGAAGCAATCTGGCACATTCCACAGAAATTCTTGGATATATGACCAGAATATTAAAGATTATACAATTTTTAAAAATAGAAGTATATTCTTTTTAGAACTTATGGTAAGGGATGAATCCTTAGCTAAACAAGGAACACAGACAGTGACAAAAGATAAAATAGATCATTTTGACTGCATGAAATTGAAAAGCTTTTGCACAAACAAAATTAATGCATGTAGTTAAGAAAAGCAGTGGACAATTGAGAAAAAAACTTTATTTCAGATATCTCTGATAAGAGATCAACAGAAATATATGACTAAAAGTCACGTCTTAGATAAACTGTTAAATGATATGAATGAAAAAATTGAAAACTGATAACCATGTAAAAGAAAGTTTCACATCACTACTAATAAAAAATGCAAATCAGAACCTTAACTGGGGTTTTACTTCACACCCAGCAAACTGGCAAAGATGACAAGAGACAGGAATAGTCAGTGTTGGAGAGGCTGTGAAGAGACAGCTACACTAAAGGGGTCATTGGTGGAACTGTGAATTGTTGTAGCCATTCTAGAAAGCAATCTGGAATTATGCAAATAAAATGACTAAACTGTCCACATCTTTGACCCAGCTATATACTTTATATGTATTTTTATTTATTTACTTTATATTTTTATATATTCTTATCTCCCCAATTAGAATGTATAGGGATTAATTCTTTATATTTGTATCCTCAGTACCTAGCACAGTGCCTAATGCATAGTAGGCACTCAGTAAATACTGGCGGATTAATTATTAATTAATTATTTAACCCAGCTATAATAATGTTTGTAAAACACATTATAAATATATCTTATTTGATATGAGTTAGGTGCCATTATTACCCCCATTTTTACCGATGAGGAAATTGAGGCTGGGGTTGAATTGCCCAGGGTTAGATGATTGTTAAGTGCCTGAAGCTGAATGTGAACTCAGATCTTCCTGACTTCAGGTCCAGTGCTCTGTATATTATGCCATCTAGATGCCTCAGTTCCCTAGATGCCCCCAGTAGGCATATGCCCTGAAGAGGTTATGGACAAAAAAGCAAGGTTCCATATGCACAAAATATTTATAGCAGCGGTTTTTGTGGTAGCAAGGAACTGGAAGCAAGGTAGATGCCTGTCACTTGAAGAATGGCTAAAGAAATTGTGGTGCATGAATGAATTGGAATATTACTGTGGCATAAGAAAGGATGAGCGTAATGAAGTGAGAAAATCGTGGGAAGGTAGACCTATGTAAACCAGAGTGAAGTAAGTAGATTTAGGAAAACAATATACTCCATGACTACCGCAGTGTAAATGGAAAGAATTACAACAAATCGAAACTTAATGCTGTAAAATTGTGAAGAGCAAACTTGGTGCAAAAGAAGAGATATGAGAAGACCTCTCCCGTCTTCTCTTCCTTTGCAGAGGTGGAGTCCAGAGATGTGGAGTATTGCATTATAAAGTCTGACTTTATTTTTCTCTTTTCCCTCTGATTCTTTTTAAAATATTCTTTGTGACAAGAGTTGGCTCTCTGGGAGGGAGGGATACAGGGGGAGGGGGAGAGAGAGGAGGAAATTGAGTTGATGTAAAAACAAAAGATATTCATAGTTTCAAAAAAAGAGAAAAAAAAAAGACCTGTCATCTGTTTAGTTGTTGGCTTTTGTGGTCTTGGCTGTCTATGTGATTCAATCCATTGTATGAAATGAAAAGTCCTTGTTGTCATGGGGCTGGGGTGCATGTGAAAGAGGATGGTAACCTTTCAGAGTCCCCCTTGAGTAGCAGCTAGCTAGTGGGGACCAGGACCCACAGCAACAGACTGTCTGGGTGATGGATGGTTTTGGAAGCCTATAGGCAGAAAGCAGCCTGAGGCTTTAGCCTCACGTTGAATGAAGTTGGGCTTATTTTATTGACAGTTTTACTGGCTTTGGGTACCTTGTGGGTGAAGTGCATTGTTCTCCACTTAAACAAAGTTTGCCAGTCCGCAAGAGGCCACGATTTACTTGTGTAATGTTACTTTGGAAGTATCCTGGAAAGTTTTCTTTTTTCTTTACTGTCCCGTTCCCCCCCCCCCCCCGCCCCCGCTCTGGCCCTTTACCCGCTGTGGCTGATTTTACTCAGATGATGAGAAAATGCTACTAACTTCGGAGCCCCAGGAGGCTGGTGGGTCTTTAGTCTGTGAGTCGCGCAATTCGGCCCCTCTTCCTCTCCTCCCCCCACCCCATGCTATGGTGCTGCTCTTTTTCCTTAGAAGGGGTTTGCTTCATGTCACAACAAAATAAAACAAGGATTAGGAACAAGCTCCAGTGTTTCTTTGTGACACCTCATTGCCATGCAAATGAGATGCGGGAAGGTCATCCCTTTCGCAGTGCCCTAGCCACGGTATCTGCTTTATATTCGTCAGCTAAACTTGCTACCAAGCATTCATCACCGAGCCCGGCGAAGGTGTTTAACTCTTCGGTGGCACTGACCACACATTGCCGGAGGCGACTCCGGGATCGCTGCCGCTTCAGGGTCCCAGGACTATTTCGGGGCGTTCTTGAACCGTTTCTCCACCCCAGGAATACAGGGAACAATTTTCAGTTGGAGACTTGTTTAAATGAGTTCTCAGTGTTACAGCAGTTCCATTTGCAGGATGCATAAGCTCACATGCCAAGACAGGGCTGGAAGAACTCATTTGCTGCATGAATTTCCGTTGCCCTAGCAAATTTTACGAGCCTGAGTATTTCACCATTATTAAATACTTTACTTTTGGACATTTTATTGAAAAAAAAACCCACTTGGGGCAAGTCATATCAAGTATTTCACAAGAAATGCAGACCTCTTCTTTGGAAACTTTAACATAATACCTGCTTTTTTTCCTTTTCTTCCATAATACCTGTTTTTAAAGAAATTAGTGGGTGGTGGTTAGAGAGGCTCTTAGAATCATATATTCATATCTAAGAGACCCATAGAGTGTACTTAGTCTAACCCCAAAATTTTACAGATGTGGAAACTGAGGTCCTGAGACATTAGTTTGCCCCAGTTCATACAGGACTTGAAAGAGGCAGAATTCACTCCAAAGCTCTACTAAATCACATATCTTGTCCTTTCTGTGGTTCTTCCTCTGAGTTGCTCCATTTCTTTGGAAATGGTTAATTTTTCAAGGTCTCCTTTTCTCTTTTGGAATGTTAGGCTCTTGCTGGTGACCTTAGCCACCAAATAAAGTGATAATGAGGAAATTTTTTTAGTTCTGCAGGCCCTTGGATAGAATATGCAGTATGGAAAGATTTTGGTAATTTGGGGAAATGAATACTGGGAAACTGAAGTTTTAGCTGTATCAAGAGCTAGATATAAGAGCTATATCTCTGTGTATTGTTTTCCCCTTTTAACTGTCCCACCTTATAATTTCCCTGATGTACAGAATTTCCTGTAAGGACACTCACTCTATACCAATGCAAATTGGTAGCTATTTTGCAGTGTGTAGTCTTAGAGATTCCTTTCCTCCCTTCCTCCCTTCCTTCCTCCCTTCCTCCCTTCCTTCCTTCCTCCCTTCCTCCCTTCCTCCCTTCCTTCCTCCCTTCCTCCCTCCTCCCTCCCTCCCTCCCTTCCTTCCTTCCTTCCTTCCTTCCTTCCTTCCTTCCTTCCTTCCTTCCTTCCTTCCTTCCTTCCTTCCTTCCTTCCTTCCTTCTTTCCTTTGACAAATCACTTAACTTCTCTAACATCATCTGTGAAATGGGGGTAATATACATTTGGTATGTCTTTGGTCCTTCTCTGAGACTGTTAGACAAAATGCTTTGCAAACAGTCCATTACCGGGTCAAGTAGGAGAGGCAGCTTGATAAAATAAACTTCCCGAACTTGAGAATCAGGAAGATATGGGTTCAAATACTACCCCTGACACCAGCTGGTTGTGTGTAGATGAGTAATACCTCCTCCAAACCTTAGTTTTCCTCATGTGTAAAATGGAGATAATATCCATGGTACAGGGTTGTTTTGAGGCTCAAATGAGACGTCTGGAAAGCACTTTGTAAATTTTAAAGCATTAATAATATGAAATGTGCACATATGTGTACCCATGCATGTGTCTGTGTATACACAGAGACATGTGAGTGTGCATACTTAGCCATACACAGGGAGATGAAGCCTGATACGCTCTTTTCATTCTGCTGACAGTCTGGTGTTGCTGTTGCTCCGTGTTTCTCTAAACTGTGTTTCCTGAGACTGTGCCAGGGAAGAGGTAAGCTATTCAGTTCTGAGCTCTCTGGATCTTCATTCACCCTGGCTATTTTCCCACCCTGCTGCCTACTGGCTCTGAGAATTGTAATTAAATCAACATTGTCCCTGTATGGGTTCCCAGAGCAAATCACCCTTCCCCGGGTGTCTCTCCCTGTTACGCTGTAATCTTCTTGACTGTCTTGCTTTTGTATCTCCGGTGCTTAGTACATTGTGTGGCACATACTGAGTGCTTAATAAATATTTTTTCATTCATTCATTCATTCATTCATTCAGATGTTCAGGTATGGGACATATTAAATTAATTAAAAGTCAAATAGTCGTGTTTCCCTCTACTTTGGCTTAAATAATGTTCTTCTGATAGTGTTGCCTGACTTTTGGAATTGTTAATAGAGTTGATGAAGCTAGTTTATAATGCCTTGCATTTGTTGTAGACCGGTGCAGGGGGGATTTTGTCCAAAATGCCACGAAGGAAGGTGACAACAGTTTGAGCCAGGTAGCAGAGTCCTACTGAGATACTTATGGAGGAAATCATGACTTCTGGGATTTAGGAAGTTTCACAGGGGAAACTGGACCCAGAGTCAAGTATGGAAGAATCAACAACGATTGAGAAGAGAATGCAAGATGCTAGAGCTGTGAAAACTGGGCTGAATTTGCATACTTGGGGTTCTGTGGCCCAACTCTTTTTGGGGGCCTCTTCCTGACCTCCCCCCAAAAAATAAATTTGTGCCTCTAGTAATCCTCTACACCTGTGCTGGTGGGGGGCCCAGACAATTGCTCTTAGTATTGAAAATTGTGAGAAAATGCTCAGTGGAAGCTTGATTCTGAAATCATTTTTTCCCCACTGCCCCACACTTAACAAATGAAAACATGACGATGAAACACAGCTGTGGCCCCAGTAGGAACTTATTCTTAAGAGTTGATTTGAAGTAGTGCCCCAAGGACTTCAGAAACCATATTGTCATGTTGTTACCTTCTAGGGTGGGAAAAGATAAGCTGTCTGGGGACACTTTGCTGATATGATTGGTTTCAGGGATCCTGTGATTGGTTTCAGGTATCCTGTGGGGTTTTAGTACCTCACATTCATTTCCTACTGCTAAAGTCAGGGTTTGGGGTGCAGTTTATGGTGAGGGATAGCTTGGCATGATCTGCTCTGCAGGTTAGTGGCAAGAGAACTAGTATCCCGGACTCCCCTTGGCCCTCAACCAACTCATTAAGGCTGTCAGTATTATAGGGCTGGAGTTGTCATCACAAAGACCCAGATCCAGCGAACCAGAGAAAAGTTATAATATCCTGAGAGGAGGGTGATGGTAGGGGGAAGGGAGAAGGATATAGTGCCTACTATTTGCCAGGAACTGTGCGAAGTACTTTTACAAATATGATCTCATTTGATTTAGTAGATTCAGTGTTGCGTGATGGACATAAAGCTAGGCTTAGAATCAGGAAAACTTGAGATCATATCCTACCACTGACATTTATTTTCTAGCTATGAGCTACAGAGCAAGTCACCAAAACTCCTGTGTGTTTCAGGCAAATAACTCCATCAACAAGAATTTATTGCATACTTAGTATATGTATAGATGTGCACATGTGTGTATGCATATACACATGTGCGTACGTGCATACACTGCATGCATGAGAACACACAGATTATGCATACGCATGTGTGTTTATGTGTACGCACATATATGTATGTACATGTGTGTATGTGTGCTACACGCATATTCTTCCAGGCTAGGCAAAAATTAACCAGTCCCTGCCCTCCAGAAGCCTGCCTACCTTCTATCAGCAAGACAACATATACATATAAATATATATATGTATAGAACAACATTATGTGAGGGAAATGAGATGCAACTCAATTAGCTTTATCTTTTTATACTCTCAAAGTAGTAAAATTCTATGCTGAACAATTTGGACAGTTTTCTGCATTATTTCAAGAAAGAGGACAGTTTTATTTTTCCTTTATTTTTCCTTTTTATTCTTTTTGTCAGGCTGCTGGTTTCTACTCTGCATGAGAGCCTGCTAGGTAGTATGGAGTCTGGAAGATCTCAGTTCAAATTAGACCTTAGTTATTATTATTATCTGTGTGACCCTGGGCAAGTCGCTTACCCTCTGTCTGCCTAAGTTTCCTGAAGTATAAAATGGGGATAATAACAGCATCCACCTCCCAGGGTTGTTATGAGGATTAAATGAGATAATATTTTGTAAATAGCACAGTGCTTGGCACACATAGGCACTTGATAAATGAATGTTTCCTTCCCTTCTTCTCCCCTCACCCCTCTGTTACCAGCAGTTTTTTTTTTGTCTTTGCCTCTCCAGTACCTGATACACTTGGTAGGCCGCTAGGTGGCGCAATAGATAGAAGACAGGAAAACCTGAGTACAAATGTGACCTCAGCTGCTCACTAGCTGTGTCACCTTGGGCAAGTCACTTAACCTCTGTTTGCCTCAGTTTCCTCAATTGTAAAATAGGATAATAATGACATCTAAATCCAAAGATTGTTTTGAGGATCAAATGAGATAAATAGGTGCTTAATAAATGTGTATTCCTCCCCCCCACCCCTTTTTCATTTTTGCCTTTGTGTCTCTAGCACCGGGTATACTTTCTCATGCTATTTGTCATGCTATATTTCTCATGAATTGAACTGAATGGAATCATGAATTTAGGGTTTATTTTATAGTGCAGTGTAATTTGTTGAAATATTTAATAAAAAGATTATACCGTTTCATGAAATGAAAAGACTTTGAACCCAAGCCTAATCTTTGCATTCTATTATTTGGATCAGCACCATGGCTTCTGTCCATCGCTTTGAATGAGCAGGTCTGTGAAGATGGGTATTGTCAAATGATTGCAGACGCATTCTGGAAATGTTAGTTGTAAAAATCCCCTTCTCTTAGTAGATGTGTCTTGGGAGATTGACAGTCTTTGTACCTTTGAACCTGCTTCTGTCTCTAGCCAATATCAGAGAGCCTCCCTCTTGTCCCAAATGGGTTTCACACCCAAACCTCTCTAAGCTTATAATTACGTTGGAAGTTATTGTACTTCTGTTGCTGGCTCTTAACTGCTTTTTTCTGTATTATCATTATTGAGAAATTATTAAACAGGGCCATTAATGTATCTGTACTGGTCTGCTCTGCTGACACATTTATTTGGAAAAGCCAAAATTCTGAATTCCCAAGCTGTGAGTTTTACTGTTTAATCGGATTAAAGCAAGGTGGCTCGGCTGAGGTAAGCCATTTAAAACTCTGTTGACACTCTGCTTTGAATGAATGAATGCATTTTCATTTCATTCATACTTCGGTCTTTTGTGAGCCACTCCCTTCCTGGATGCATCTTATCTAAATGCCTGCTTGACAGTGGAGGCCTGGGTAGATTTCTGATATTGGACAGGTTATCTTCAACTCTCTAGGGTGAGGGAAAACTTCATGATCATGTCCAAGGGCAGTACAAAGCTACTAGTGGTTAAAAGGATAGAAAGAAGGATGAATGCCTCAAAAGGGCCGGTTTCAAAGCTCAGTGGGGGGAAGTAGACACTTTAAGAATCAAATGACTTCAGGGCTTTGTGTAATTTACTTGTAATGAAATGATTCCTGCTCATTCTCCCCCAGTTACACCCCCATCCCCACCCCCTCAGCCCTAGGAATTTCCTGTACTCTTTAAGGGTATGAGTTGTTTGTTGTTGTTATTTTTTTTTTAATGTGACTACAATTCACTTAAGAAGAGAGGAGCAAATACTCCTTCTTCCTTGCAGAAATGATCCCCTGTGGAATCTTTGCCTCATTCAATCATTTTTCAGTCCTTTCTGACTATTCATGACCCAATTTGGGGTTTTCTTGGCAAAGATCCTAGAGTGGTTTTCCATTTCCTTCTCCAGCCCATCTTTACAGATGAGAAAACTAAGGCAAGAACAGGGTTAAGTGACTTGCCCAGGGTCACACAGCTAGGACGTACATGAGGCCAGATTTCAACTTAGGAAGACAGACCAGCCTTCTTGACTTCAGGCCTGGCCCTGTATCCATTGCTCCGTGTAGCTGCTCTTGCCTCATTACTACATGATTATTAGAAATTTTGCTTTCATAGAATCACAAAATTAGAGGAGATCTCAGAGGCCATTAGGGTTGACCTGTGAATCCCCTCTCCATCAGAGCTGACAGAGAAGCCTGAAGTACTCCAGGGAAGGAGAGTCCTTTTCTGTAACCAGGCAGCCTATTCAGCTTTGGGTTTTCTCACCTACCTCTTAGCCACATGCACTGCATCTATCTCTGTCCTTGGAGGCCAAGAAGAAAAACCTAACCTCCCTTCCACCCGACAGCCCCTCAAATAACTTGCAAATCACCATCCTGTCTGCTTTGTCTTCTCTTCATCAGGCTGAGTAAACATCCTTCACCTTCCTGAATTTGAAGCTCTTCGCTATCCTGAATTCCCTCCTCTCAATCAGCTCCATCTTATCAATGCCCTTCCTAAAAAGTAGAGTCCACAGCTAGACATAGCACGCCAAACAGACTCTGATGAGGGCCTATTACAGGAGGACTTTGATCTCCCTTGTTCTGTATGTTTTGCCTTTCTTGATTCAGCTTAAGCTGATATTAGCTTTTTTTAGTTCAGTTAAGTTATATGAGTATAAATTATGCCTCAATTATGTGAAAAACAGTATGTTACATGATGCAGGAAATACAGAGTTCAATGAGATATTTTTCCCTTTTCCCTTAAAAAAAGAAAGGTACCCAGACTACTGTAACAGAAAATAGAGCATGCTAAGTGTCTAATAGAGGTATAGATAAACTGTGGGAGAGGCAGAGCTGGACGTAAGGAATGGTGTGAGCAAAGGCATGAAGGAGAGAGCAGAGGGTGGATTCCGGGGAAGGTCCAGTGTGGCTAGATGTGTAGAGTTGTACCCGAGGTAGAGAATACTGGGAAATTGGGGAGAGGAGCAGCTTGAAATGGCTAGGATTAAAAATAGGCCCATGCCCACCAAAAAACCTAGGGCCGAAAATCCTATCAACTCTTTGTGGAATTGAGATATTAGCTGTCAAGTAGCAGCCTGAGCCCCAGGCTTTATCTTTGTTTGGATCTTGATATCAAACTTTTCCTCTAGTCATATCATAGTATGCTTGGAGTCCTGAACTTAATTATATATCTGTATTCACCTCTATGTTAATTTATATGTATATATGTATTTAGGATTATAGGATATATACACACACATATATGCATATATGAATACATATGTATATATGTATTTAGGTACTTAGGATTACAAAGGAAACCAATCATATCTAAATACAGTTATCAATATATATTTATGTATCCTAATATATGTTTATGTAATTCTAAATATTTTGTTATCTAAGTATTTTAGTATCATATCTAAGTAGTTACCAACACATGCTCATGAATATATACACATATGTATGCATGCATATACATACATAAATACTGACATATATTTGTACAATACACAAATACAACCTATATAAGCATACACATGTATTTAGTTATATACACATGTATGTGCATTTATGTATTTATGTATGTAGGTACATGTTTGTATGCATGTGTATACATACATATTGAGAAATGTATTTAGATATAATTGATTTCTTTTGTAATCCTAAGTATTTTCATTTATGCCATTACAAACATTATTCTGAGAAGTGTTCTACCAGCCTACCAAGGATGTGGGGTCTAGGACACAGAAAAGGCTAAGAACTCCTTCCCTAAATCAGTGGCATCAAATGAGTCTTTCAGGCAGCATATTGACTTGGAAAACCGAAAGATAACATTATCTCTGTTGTAGTATGTGTTATTCATTTTGTTAAACATTCCCCAATTATATTTTAATCTGGTTCAGGCTGGACTCTGGAGTTTTGTAGGTTTGACACCCCTGCTCTAGATGAATGAGCTGCTAAGACACTAAAATTTTAGGGATGCAAAAAATTCATGCAACTTGTAGCTTCTGTGTTCAAAAGGGGACAGTAATAAAACAGATATTAGTACTTAAGCATTTCAAACAAACAATAGTTGTTACAAAGAAGCTGGTCTAACTTTTAAATAAACACACAGGAAAATAGACTGTTCAACTGCAATCTAAAACAAAAGAGAAGGGAAAAAAACGCCAATTTTCCCTTGTGTATCCAAGAGTGAGAGTCCTGGAAGGAGGATCTCTCCAGTGGGTCTTTGCCAAGGAAAAAGGCCTGAGAATTATCCCTAATGAAGCCTCCTGCTCTTATAGTGATTTTTGGGGACAATGGTAAGTTACCTCAGCTGAATTTTCATTATAAATGGCTGTCATTTTTGTCTTCTTAAAATTATGTTGTCATACAATATTCCTACTTGATCTAGTAGCAACTAATTTTCTAATAAATTTTTTTTTAATATTGTGCCTTTATAAAGATGCCCAAGTCCTGCTTCGTGTTGCTTCCTGGATAGTTTACCTGAAATTATGGTTAATTGCCACCAGGCAAGCAGCCATACTTTGGTTATGTCCTTTAGGATATGTGCTTCGATCACAGATCCAGGATAAAAACCTGGATTCATTTTTCACTCAATAGCCTTAAAAATAGAATTTGTTGTTAAAGCAGTTGAACATAATGACTGACTGTGAAGTATAATAGAAAGAGCACTAGATTTGGAGTCCAAAAAGCTGTTTTTGAATTTTGGCTGTGGTCCTTGCTACCTATGACCTTTGGCTAGTTATTGAACCTTTCTAAGCTTTAGTTCAGTGATCTGTAAAATGAGGGGATTGGGACAGATGATTTCTCTAATTGTATTTTATGATCCCTCCGATAAGTAAAAACTGAATTAATAAAATTATATTGAAAACATAGTACCCAGAGAGCAAGGTTTAAAAAAATAAATAGTTAAGTACAACTTCTTATCTTTCTCACAAACCTGAATGCTATTCCCAGACTACTCATGCATATATTTGATCTGTCTGCTGTTTATAAATTATCCATTTTCTCTTAACTTATCTGAGGGCTTATATATTACTCAGGGGTTTAGGTCAGTTTAACTTGGGTTTTGATAATCCTTGAGAGTCCCTTAGAAGGCCTTGCTCTCTTCCCCTATCTTAATCACAAGTTAGACTCACCTATAAAGCTGTTTTTCCTATCTATAAACACATACCTGCAAGGTCTTGTCTGCCCATTGAAAGGGGAGATATATAATATAGTACCTGGGATTATTTTTTCTCAATAGGAAGGATCCATTTTTCATTCCTTTAAAAAAGAGAGACAGGTAGACAGACAATAGAGACTGAGACACTTCTTTACCAGCAGTGATTGCCGGCTACGAGGTGTAAGTGAAAATTTGCTGGTAATAGAAACTTTGTACAGTGGTTATCTTCAGATGAGGTGGATTGTTGGAAAAGGGCTTGAATTCAGCTCTCGTTTATAGTTTAACCCCTTTGTGTCTGTCCTCTTAAAAATACTGTATACCTTTCCAAAGAGGAAGTGGCATAAGGGGCATCATCCAGGAAATGTATCACCAGAAAAGCAGGCATCACAGATGGACAATTCAAAGCGCTTCACTGGTACCTGTTCAGTGTGAAATGTCTTAGAGCAGGGAACTTCTTTTGTGTGTTGTAGTCACATTTGGCAAAGCTGATGGACTCCCCTTTTTAGAATGTTTTAAAATATGTAAAATAAAATCTATAGAATTACAGAGGAAACTGATTATATTGAAATAAAGTAATCCAAATATTAGATTTTTTCGGACTTCCTGAAATCTGTCTCCTTCACTGAGTTCATGTAGACTTTGAAGTAGTAAATTATGTCCCTTTCTAACTTCAATTTCAGCCTTATCCCAAAGCTTAACTTTTAAAAAACAACATTAAAACAGAAAACTTAACAAGATGTTAGAACAGAGACCTAAAGTGGTTTCTCTGCAGGGTATGACATCTGACTATCTCTTTCAGAGGAAGACCACTTTCCCTTCTATTTCTTTTCTCCCCTCTCCTCCCAGTGTTGTTCTTTTGTCTTTCATCCACAGAAGAGATAACTGACATTTTGTAAACTTTCCTTTGAAGCTGTCTTCTTGCTTTTGTCTAAAATCTCAGAACCTCTGATTTGTCAGTTGAAAATTAGGGAAAATGAGTTGGAAGGGTAACTTTTTTTTTTTTTAGCATTTTAATCAACTAAGACTGTGCTTCTCCCCCTGGATCTCATGTCTCTGAGGAATGTGAGCTGACAGAATACCTTCTGCATATTTTCACTGTGGTTTGGGATCGCCAAAGGGAAGATGTAAATATGAAAAGTAATGAATGTGAGAGAAAGAATATTATAATAGTTGTCATATGTGATGAATAACATTTCCTTTTGCTGGGATGGCAAAGGACTAGAAATTCCCTTGATGAGGAATTGTGATCGGAACAGTTTATTCAGTACTTGAAATCTAGCAGCATGTTGAATGCTACAAGAGCCCCCCAAACTGCTCATGATTGCCCATAATAATAATGACTAACATTCACATAGTTAGCATTAAAGAGTTTACAAGGTGCTTTAACCTTCCAAGAACCTCCTGTGATGAAGTCAGTACAGATAGCCTCACTTTTTCAGATGAGGGAGCTGAGCCTCTCAGGCCAAATACCCTTAGCCAGGGTAACACAGCTAGTTAAGTGTTAGAGCTGGGATTTGCATGTAGGAATGCGGTGGTGCCACCAGCTTGGGAGAGAGGCGTAGGTGTGTGTGGGGTAAGTTGATGGGTTCAGTTTTAACCATGTTGAATTTGAGGTTTGAGTAGGCAGGGTTGAAGCGTTGAAGTTCAGGGGAGTTTGGAATTGGAAATAAAGATTGAGGAGACATCTACATTCATGCATTCATTGCCTAACACAACGTGTGACACACAATAGGTGTTTGCTGAATTAATTAAATCTGTTTAGAGGTTATGGGAAAGAAGGCAAGAGTAGTTTAGGACATCAAATGAGAGAGTAGGGATGGAGAGTAGAAGGCTGGGAAGAGAGACATCCCCACTGAAGTCCACATATAAAATCGCTGAAATATCCTAGAGATAAGCGCAAAGAAACCTGGGTTCTGAAATATGTCTCTTATTCCTCTGTCAGTGCCCCCCTCCCTCCCCTTCCACCCTCCCTTGGAGGTCTTAGTAAGTGAACTGAGTGCTTTCCATCTAGCCATGTCAGTAATTGCCATCGACCAAGGGTTCTGTCACAACTGCTTTCTTTCTCTTTCTTTTTTTTTTTTTTACTTCATTACATATTGATTGACTTCTTGGGCTTTACAAGTTCATAAATCACCTTCTTTTAAGAGGGCTCTTGGCTTTTGTGTGTGTAGGTTTTGTGGTACTTGGAAAGATTGATACTCAAATCACAGTAACAAAGAGTTCATCTCCCCCCCCCCCCCCCCCCCCCGCCTTCAGTGCCATGTGCCATGGAATCAAGAGACAGTGTCATTTATGCTGAAACGGATTTAAGGGCAATGCAAACAACCTATAAAAACATGAAGCACTAACCCCTAGCCCTCTTCAGTTTGATAGAATGTCACTGTATCTTCTTGTCACATACAGAAGGTATTGGCCAGCTGACAGCACCTGAGAAGGCAGAAACCCAAGTTCCCTAGGCTTGCCTTCCTTTATTTGTTGAGGGCCTAAGGCCTGATACTAGGTTCTGAGGAAACTGAAGAGAGAAATAGAACATTTTCTTGCCCTCAAGGAGTTGGTAATTTATTAGGGTAAATGAGATCATTATACAAATCACTGTAATGCAATATAGACTGTGTGGGCTAGGCTACAAGGGGGTCATAGGCTCATATGATCATAGGTCCAGAAGGGACCTTAAAGGCCACTGAATCCAACCCTTTCGTTTTATAGATGAGGGAACTCCATCTTAGAGATTGTGATTTTTTTCATTCACAGGGTCCTTTAAGAGTTGAAGGTAGATCGAACTTAGGTCTCCCTGACTCCCAGACCTAGTCCTCTGTACTACCTCCTGCTGCTTTTGTTTGGAAAAAGAGATGTGGAGAATTGTGTCATTCTTGCACCTGATGGTTCAAGAAATCATGACCTAATGAGAAATGTATGACCTATGTGTTTAAACCAAAAACAAAAAAAGGTGCATTTTCAACTGTCTTAAATGACTTATATGTTATTCTTCTTGAAACAGGTAAATGGATAGGATGATCTCTAAAGTCACGCTCAGACTTAAAACTCTCTTGAGTGTGTGCTGAACATCAGGGAACATAATTCTTCTTTGTGATACTGATAGAATTATTATTATAGAAATATACATTAATAGGCTATTTTCATATCTTTTAGAATTGTAAATTGTCCAGCACACAAACCAGCTTACTAGATTATTTTATAATTTGTAGTGCTATCATTGTTTTATGTAACAATTATACAGTATGTTATTTGAAAAGGCCTTTGTGTTCACAGAGTAATTAGTCCCTGTTATCCTCTCTGAAACAGAGTCAGCCAGATCTCTTCCTGATCTGAAAAATCTCTGGATGTATAAGTCTGCATAGGGATGATTGTTAGAAGGTAGATGGTAACTGGGCAGCTTATTTATAGTCAAATTCCACATCAGTTAAAACTATTTGACACTTTATTTAACTTCAAGGAAGCTCAGCTGTTTCCTTCTGCATTAATTTAATCTCTGACATCTCATTTGATTAAATGGCAATATAAAAAAAACCCGCTCTAATCTGACACTTTTATGATTAAATATTATCCTCTGAAAAACTCAAGACTCCTGTGGTCATTATATGCAATGGGAGGAATGACTCATTCTGAATGTATTTTTTTTTCTTTTTAAAAATTCTTAATGATTTTTTTCTGTGGTATTACATCCAATTCACTTTGAAATATGTTTACGTACTTCTCTAGCCTGTCCCATGTAACAGTGATTTAAATAGAAAGAGAAAAGTTTGGCAAAACCAACTATCCCATCAGCTGTGCCTGACAGCATCTGTAATATTTCATGCCCATATTCCCCTAACTTTGTAATGAAGTGAAAGAGGTTTCTCAGCACTTCTTTAGGGCCAAACTTTATGAAAGCTTTCAGTGGCAAAGTAGATGGTAATGTATTTTTAATGTCATTTCCACTGATAAAACCATAATCTGTTTCTAATGTTGAGCTCTATGATTGTGCCAAGGACTTTGGTGTCAAGAACTTTCTTTTCTAGGTCTTCAGTAGCTGTGGCTGCTTGGAATAGTTTTTCTTATGACTGATAATAGTTTGCAGTGCTTCTTTTGAGAATCATTTATTCAAATTCATTGACTGCTCATCCAGTGGGGGAAATGGTTCTTGTTTTTATATATTTGTGTTATTTCACTTGTTTTTTCATTGTTGTTGCCCTGTCTGAAAGTATTTTCAGGGGATAGTTTGAATAATAATATTGACCTCTAGCACTCTAAGTTGGGAAGCTAGGTGGTGCAGTGGATAGAGGACTGGGTTTGGAACCAGGAAAACTTATCTGCATGAGTTCAAATCTGGCCTCAGAGACTTAATAGCTCTGTGACTTTGGGCAGTCTAGTATCTTTGCTAAGAAAACCCAAAAAGGGATCATGAAGAGTTGGACATATGAAAACAACATCCTAACAAGAGAGCAATGTGTTTTCCATACAATATCTTATTTGAACCTCACAACAACCCTGTAAAATTATTACCCCCGTTTTGCAGATGAAGAAAACAAGACTCAGAGAGATTTAAGGTTTGTCCTTTTAGAATCACTTTCTGAACTTCTTCATGACTTGCTGAGATGCATTGTATAAAGTTTCCATGTGAGATCTAGGGAGGAAGAAAACAACAAGGTCTTTTCTAGTCTTCAGCAAAGGCCTTATCTTTAGCTGTCATTTCTGTAAGGAGTTTGCAAACAGATGTTAGAGGCAGCCTGAGTATCTTGTACATTAATTGAGCAGAATGATATTAGACCTTACAGTGTTGCCATGGGAAGTTAAATAAATGAAGTGCCATGATGAAGATCACTGTATTTATTGTGAATCAGTCAGTTTCTTCAGTGTATGCGTCCCCCTCCTCCCTATCCCCTTCCCTAGGGGCTATTTTAGTTACTCTCCAGTATGGGAATTATTCCATTAAATCAGCACTGCATGCATCAAATTAAAATAATTGTACAGGACTTTGGGATCAGCTGGTTGAATTCATGCAAGTCATTCATATCACCACAAAAAAGATGGCGGGATTTGAAGGGAGAGGACCCAGATTCATATCCTGGCTATGTGCTACTTCATACCTGTGATCTTGTACAAGTCACTTAAATTCTTTGACCCAAATTTCCTCATCTGTGAAATGAGAGGGTTGGGCGAGCTGACTTCTAAATGCCCTTTCTGGCTCTAAAACTACAATTCAACGACTTGTGGTATTTTTGATGAAGTAACAACATTATGTGGATAATAATGATACAGCTAACATTTATATAGCACTTACTATGTGCCAGGCACTGTGCTAAGTGCTTTACAATTATTATCTTAGATCATTCTCATAACAACTCTGAGAGGTAGGTGTTATGAACTCCATTTTACAGATGAGTAAAAGTTAAGTGACTTCCCTGAGATCACACAGCTAGTAAGTGTCTGAAGCTGGATTTGAACTCTGGTCTTCCTGGCTCCAGGCACAGCAGTCTACCCACTGTGCTACCTAGCTGCCTATGAATTATCATAATTTAGAACCAGAGGACTTGGATGCCAGGCTCAGAACCAATCTCTTACTGTGTGCTCTTTGGTCAAGTTTATGAGACGGATATAATAATACCTATACTACTTACCTTAAAAGATATTGTGAGGATCAGAATAGATAATGTTATCTGAGAGTGCTTTGAGAGTAAAAGCATTATCGTTATGGCACGTAACAGGCACTGAATAAATGCTTCATTGATGGATTGGTTTTAGCAGTACTAAAAATATTATTTATCCCAAAAAATGTTTATCCCTATTGACTTCCCTTAGTACCCAGAGTTCTTCTTGTGTTAAAGCATTAAAGATTCTTGTTGAAATCTATTTTCTAGGAAGGGCCAGGCACTAAGCCATTATCACCTACTACAACCACAGAATATCTTAGTTTATTGGATTCACTTTTTATACCATACCTACTGAGGTAAGTTGAGGTGTTGTGTCTGGATCTCTGCGTAGAATAACATGGTGGGTATAACCCTAGGTAGTCACAGAGGAACATGAGAACTTGGGCACTTACTTGTTCATGGGGACAGTGATTACCACAAAAGAAGAGAAATGTGCTGGAAAAAAGTGGGAACATTTGGATAGTTGGAGACCATCCTTCAACTTTGTGTCACTGTCAAGGCAGTATGAATCCTGGCCCTGCTGTTTATTATTAATGGGCACTTGGGCAGGTTAGGTAGGTACTCTGAGCTACAGTTTTTTTCATATATAAAAGAGAGATGATAATTACTGAGCTGCTTTCATATGTTGAAGATACATAATTCCATGAGGGGTATGTATTATCTCCACATTCTATCTCTTCAAGATTTCTTATCTTGGTTGTTTGGTTCATGTTCCCCACCTCTTTCCCACTTTCCCCCGCTGGCACCTCCAATACATCTTCCATAAAGAATCTATCCATCCTGTGGCTTTCCTCTATTTCTGTTTATCTGTTGTTTTTGTTTTATGCCTTTATGACATGCAGTTCATTGTGGGTAATGCACTGTAGCCTAAGTGTAGACACACCATTTCCATTACCCTTTGGGTGGATTGAAATTTTAATTCTCTGTCTCTTGTGGTAGTGTTCCAGAGCCCTACTGGCCAGATAAGGTGTCCCAAAGGCATGTGGTTGATCAGTGGCAGAGAAAGGGTTTTAAACTTATTATGATACCTTTGTAAGTTTTGTAAGCATGGGGACTTCTGGGTATGGTTGTTAATTGCTGATTTCTTTGAGTTTATGGGGAGTATACACCCCCCCCCAAAATGGCAAAGGAATGAATAAGGGGATTCTGTGCTGTTGATGGGCGGCTAGGTGGTGCAATAGATTGAGTGCCAGGGCTGGAGTCAGGAGTTCAAATTTACCCGTAGATACTTACTAGCTGTGTGACCCTAGTCAAATCACTTAACCTTGTTTGCTTCAGTCACTCGTCTATAAAATGAGAAGGAAATGGCAAATTGCTCCAGTATGTTTGCCTAGAAAACCCCAAACAGGGTCATGAAGAGTTGGACGTGATGGAAAATGACTAAACAGCAATGCTGTTGGTGGTGTCCACTTTCAGAAATTAAAAATGCAAAATTCTGATTTTTCACTGTGTGCCTCTATCGCTCCCCCTTTACTTCCTTCAGTTTCCTTCTGAGGCCTTACACACCGTAGTAGAAAAATTAGCATGCAAGATTTATCCAACCACTTACATGTTGCATGAGCTGCACCAACTTTGGATACCTCATGTCATTATCATTATTCTCTGTCCTTTAGTAACAGTTTTTTTCCTTGCTTTCTACCGTTAGTCCTTCTATCTTACCACAATTTACTACCACAGTTTACTATATTATTATTATTGTTTTTACTATATTCTATTTACTATATTATTCTATTATTACTATATATTACTAAACCACAGTTTACTATAGTGAGCTGAAGCATTTTTCTCACTAAATGACATGATCTCCTGATAGTGTTAGGGCTCTTATGAAAGCTGTGTCTTAGATTTTTATTTTTTTACTGTTTTAACCATGTAAGAAAGACGTAAAATCACAAGAAAATAGGAATTTAAATGAAACATCTTGGAGAATATGCATTGGAAAGACAGTCTGGTGCATAATGGAATGAGTATTAATCTTTAGTACTTGACCTTGAGTCCTGATTCTGACCTTTAGTAGCTGTGTAACCTTAGACAAGTCACTTAATTTCTTCAAGACTGAGTTTCCACATTTGTGAAATGGGGATGATACTTGTCTCACAGAGTTGTTTTTTAAGATATACTTTAAAAGTTTTTGAGTGTTGTAGAAGTGTATGGTTAGTACAAATTCACGTTAAGTATAGACTCTTAGGAATTGTGTAAGTTACTAGGGCAATCTCTCATCAGTTCAAGAATCCTTATAGCTTCCCTGCCAAATAGACACCTAATGTCTTCTTTAATAATTTCCCTCATGAGAAACTTGTATGTATGAGCACTGCCCATTTTATGGGTTGTAAAAGAAAGTCCTCCCATATACTGAATGGATATCTTTCTTCTTTTGGTCCTAGTTTTCTCCTGGAGCTACCTAGAATAAGCCTATTTCATCTTCCACGTAACAACTCTTGAGTTGTCTTGCTTTAATACAGCAATCATACATGTCTCTTCCTTTTCTAAGCTAGGCATCTTTACTTCCTTCAAGAATACATTAGAAGAGAAGATTTCTAGGAGTAGTCTGAGCCCTCAGCTATATAGTGGGGATACTATTTCCGGATACTTCTTTTAATGTGTTGGCTTCCATGGCAGTCACATCATCCTGATTTACTATATCAATTGTATGGTCAATTAAAACCCCCAGATCCTTTTCATTTGAACTGCTGCCAAATTATATTCTTCCCGTTTTGTACTTATGTGATTGATTTTCTGAATCTAAATGTAGGACTTTACATTTATCCCTGTTAAATATCACCTTATAGCCTGTTGAGGTGATTTTAAATGAGTCAATCACCGAAAACTGTCACAGAATTTTAGAGACATCATTAGAAAGCAGCTATTCTAAATGCTGCATTTTAAAGATGAGGAAACGGGTCTGGAAAGATTAAGGGACTTAGCCAAATATTCTGTCATCTGTCCTATTAACCATCTTCCAACTTTGTCTTAGCTGTAAATTTGATAAACTTATCTTCTATTTCTTCCTCTCAGTCATTAGTAAAGATACTGATGAGGACAGGACCCTTTGTCCATTGTCTGGACCTTCTAAGAGCCTTGTGACATTCCCTTTAGGTAGCTACCAAACTCTTATTCAATATACTTGTGCAGTTATTCAGCCAGCTCTGGATCTGTCTACCATATATGTTTCATTTTCTCATTTACAATAATAGAGACTCATAAAATCATAGAATTGCAGAGTCAGTAGTGTCCATAGAGGTGATCTAGATGACCCAAAGCATAAATTTCATTGATTTTTAACATCCCCTACATATTGGTCAACTGCCAGCTTCCATTTCAAGATCTCTAGTGATAGGACACTTACCTAACCTCAAGGGCAGCCCCTTTCATTTTTTGGTACTTCTAAATGTTAAAAAAAAAAAAAGGCTTTTCTTCCCTCTGAAGCAATATCTGTCTGCTTGTTATTTTCTGATGTGTTTTTAGCCCATGGATTGGTTTGGCCCTGGGATTACACTTTTACGGTAAACTCCCAGTGAGGAAGTCTATTCTATCAATGCAGGTTGGTAGCTGTATTACAAATTATCCCAGAGAACTGCATGGAATCCTGAGAGGTAAGTGCATAGGATCACAGTATATTTGATATAGCACTGAATGGGACCTCAGAAACCATCTAGCCCAACCCCCTCATTTTATAGAGAAATATGAGGCTCAGGGAAGATAATTGACTTTGTCCAATGTCAAACGATCGGTATGTGTCAGAGGAAGTTCTTGAACTCCAGTCTTTCAGATACTAAAGCCAGCTCTCTATCCATAAGCCATATTGCTTTCTTTATATGTCCTTATATTGTAATTCTCTTATGTTTAGCTGAAACCTGCCTCTCTGTTGTTTCCTCCCATTGGTCCTGTGGGGCCAAGCAGGAAAAAAAATTCCTTTTCCACATGAAGAAATTTTCCACATGGGAACCCTTTATCATATGCTCTGCTGAAATAAAGATGCACTCTGTCTAGAGCATTTGCCAGCTCTACCAACCTGTTAACTCTATCAGAAGAGGAAATGAGGTTAGTTAGGCATGACTTGTTCATAGTGGATCTATTTGACTTTTTATAATCACTGCATTCTTTTCTAAATGTTCAAAGACCTTCTGTTTGAACATGCATCCTAGAATTTTCTTGGGGATCAGGGTCAGGCTCATCTGTTCATGGTTTCTGGAACATACCCTTTTCCTTTTTTTTTTTTAAGAGTCTCTGCCTCACATTTTTCATTTTTTTTTAACCATCTTTCTTTCTCTGTGAGTTATTTGGTTCTGCTAGTAGGGGCTGTGGGCAAATTCCTTCAGCAGCTTGTGAAGCTGTTCATTTGGGACTGGATGACCATGCAAACTTTTACTTTCTTTTGCCTATGTCAGTGTTGACTAGGCAGTTTTACCTAATGTTCATTATTTGATGGGTGTCCTTGGACTTGTTACTTGGACTTCATTAAATTAATACTGTTAAAAGCCAGCAATTCTTAGCATTTCAGTCAAGTAAGCCCAATTAATACACTAGGGAAAGAGCATTGTGATGGAAAGGCACTGGAATTGGTATCAGAAGACTCAGGTTCAAATCCTTGCTTTGATACTTGTAACTTTGGACAAGTCCATTAACTCTGGGCCTCATATTTTTCTTCTGTAAAATGAGAGGTTTATATTGGATGATCTATAATGTCCCTTCTAGCTCTAAATCCCATGATGCTATTCATACTTCCTAAGATTTAGTTAAAGTCAATATTAATCAGCATTTGGACTCCATCTCAGACATAGACATAGTGAAGCAGGGGTTATAGAGGAAGGAAGGAATCACCTAAGAGGTTGAGAAATGATTATGTTCTCTGCCTCGTTTCAATAATAAGCAGTAAGTGATTGTGGAAGGTAGTCAGGCAAACTGGTTCTGATAAGACTACAGTTGGATTCTGGATCTGGCAGGAGAGTCACAGTTTGCCAAATGGATCTGCACACGGCAAAATCTCCATTATATTCTAACATCATGGATGTCTGAAGATAGCTAAGTGAGGTTGTTCAACTTTGGTGGCCTGGCATGGTGTTACTGGGGCATTTTGTGTCATTTTTTTTATCCTCATATTGATTGGTTTGGTTAAATGCACAATACTGTTCATTGGGGTGGTATACATTGCACTTTTTGCTGAAATATCTAGGGGCTTTATGCTGCTGGATACGGAACAAGAGAAAGAAAATGGGTGCCAGTGGAGACAGCTTACAGATCACTGTGTATTTAGACCTAAACCCTTGTACTGTATGGCCGTGGAAAAGATTATTTAAATGCCATGAAATTATGATAAAGTACTATCCAAGTGAGAAAGAAGTCTCAATGAAAAATCCAGCTTATTTGTAAAGTTTGCAATGCATTTTGGAACCTTCCACAATGAATTACTTAGGTCTTATACTTAGGCATAAGATTATTAATGTTATCAGCAAATAATAGGGACGACCAGTCCAGAGACGCGTTAGAGAGAAAAGCCTAAAACCAAAAGAGTACAAAGACTTGTTTCCTCACTGCCTTAGATAGAGAAGTCCAGGACCTGGAGTCAGGAAGACCTGAGTTCAGATTTGGCCTCAGATACTTATTAGCTCTGTGACCCTGTGCAAGTATCTCTGCCTCAAGTTCCTCAATTATCAAATGGGGGATAATAATAGCACCTATCTTCTGGGGTTGTTGTAAGGATCAAGTGAGATATTATGTATAAAGTGCTTTGTAAATCTAAAAGTGCCATATGAATGATATATTATTATTAGTAATCATTACTACTACTACTACTACTACTAACAGGTCCTGTTCCTTAAACAGTCTTATATAGACGAAGAGGACTGTAGCCTTCTCCTTGAATGTAACTGTTCCACTTCAGAAGAAACTTCATCACAGATGCACTAGCTCAAGTCTCGTCTGCACAGGGAATGACCGTTCTCTTCCAATAAGAGTAAGGTACAGGTGCCCCGACCTGCAGGGCCAGTATATGTGGGGGGGTCGAGGAGGACCCTGGCTGAAGGGAATGGGTGAAAAGGAGGAGTGAGACCAAAAGGGTGGTAGGCAAGGTCTAATTTTATTTTTGAGCATTACAAGCTTATATAGGGCAAAGCGGGGAGGGGCAAAAGAGGAAAATAGGCCTCCGGGACTTTCCAGGGGCGGTGTGGCAACATCTTGCGGTCAGCCCTGACAGGAACACGTTATGGTACGGTTTGTCCCGGAACAAGCTGCTTGGGGTGTGGTGTTCTCACGGGGTTAGGGGCCCACTACCAGGTGCTGGCCTCCAACATGTCCCCCTTTTTTATTTAAAATAGCAGGTGAGAGGCCTGTCTTAGGCTATGAGGTCGGCCTCCATGTTCAAAGTGCATTAGTGGCAGTGGTCCCTGTCTTAGGCTAAGCGAGGGGACCCCACGACGTAACCCATCATGGCCTCACTCTATTCCCGTCATGGGGAAGCAACTGCAGCCGCGCTTATCTTTTTGACACATGGGACCTCAATATTCCTGTCATGGGCTTTCTCGCAGCTGCCAGATTACTTTTATCCTTAAGATTTCTCCACCACCGTGAGCAGCGAGATTCCGGTTGCACGAGCTTCGAGAACTGGAGACCCTCTTCCATGGTATCACTAGGATCTTCTGACAAAGCAAGTTGGTGGTAATGGATATTGACGGTGTTTTTAAGAGAAGCCTCAATCTGCGTTTTAATGAAAAAGGTTAGTCTAGTAAAGGCCCAAGGTCCAAAAGAAAGAAGTAGGAGGAGACCAATTAAAGGTCCAAGGAGAGGGAGGAGGTATGGGAGGACTCCATTCAAGCCACTCCAGAGGGGATTTTCAAAAAGTTTTTTGCGTCTTTTAATCAGATCCTCTTGCAGTTTTTTGATTTTATCCCGCACTATCCCAGATTTATTTGCATAGAAGCAACATTTTTCTTGTAGGGCTAAACAAATTCCCCCCTGTTCTGCTGCTGTGAGTAAATCTAGGCCCCTCCTATTCTGAAGAACGACTCCCGCCAGGGAGTCAATTTGGTCTTGAAGGTCATTTATCGTCCCCGAGAGGGTTTGCACATCATTAATAAATTGATGGGATAGTTTTGTATATGAATCAACAGCAACTCCTATGCCGGCAGAGCCGGTAGCGAGTGCCCCTGTAATCCCAAGGCCAACAAGGAGGGGGATAAATGCGACAGCCCTCTTGGGTCTTCCAGTAATATAATCAAAACTGGGCAGTGGGACAGGCTCATCTCCCGGAATGATGTCGATATCAGGGAGGATTGAAATTTGTGTGCAGAGTCCTGTCCAATTCTGGGGGAGGGCAGGGTAGGCCATATTTCCCCCACAGGCGAAAAGTTGTCCCGGCAGGGGACAGAGAGATTCCTGCGAGGTATAGTTTTTGATTTCAGAGCAATTAGCAAAGGTAGCGAGACCAACATCAATATCAGCAGTGGAATTCTGAAATGGGGCTTGGATACAAGGAGAGGGGCGGAGACCTACAGGTTGTACCTTAAAAGGTGGACTAAGTGTACAATTTATGGATGTGGAGCCATTCTGGGATATCAAAGCTATGGGCATGGGTGTGCCAAGGGCCATACACAGCCAGCAATCGGCAGCCAAATCAGGGTTAGAGTAATTAAGGGCCTTAAGTGTTGCTTCAAGGATTTCTGAAGTTTGGACATCTAGGTCCGTTCCCCGGGGTTTGGGCAGTGCAAGTGGATGGTAATGGATGGGGGGGTACATACTCTTAACTATTTCGTTTATACGTTCCCTTACCTCGTGTTCCCTAATTTGGTCTGTAGGGCCACCCCCATCAGAGGTATGGACAGGTGCATGAAGGGACCAACAGACATTTTTTCCAATATTTTCTTTGCCACAGGAAGCCTGAGCATACTTATTGGAATTTCCACGTAGGCTGGAGCTACTCCCTAATTCCCCTCCAAAGGTGCCAGCATATTCTCTCTCTTGTATTGTAGTAAGATAGACTGTTCCCGAGCTGCCACTGCACTGCTGGGTAGAACTATAGCATGTGGAGTGCAAGGCCTCAAGGTAGTTGCAATCACTGGGGCAAGGCCCGGGCTGGCCACCATTCGGAGGGATAACTCGGGGCTTTCTTACGCATTCCCACTTGGGTTTGGAGACGCCTGTGATAGAATGACGGTAGGCGAGGTAGGCTGTCTTTTCCCCGCAGTCACTTCTTGCGTGTAGGTGGCGGGACGGACAGTGAACGCGCCCCCGCCGCAGTCACAAGGGCTTCCAAAGAGGGCACGGCTGAGCGCTACTGGGTCAGGAGATTGAAGACCACCGTGGCTCCCATGGAGCAGGAGGAGAAATACGAGGATTGTCATCTTCTGTAAAACAGAGAAAGAAAACAGAGGTGTCTCAGGGGGGTGTGGTTCCCTGGACGGCATTACCTAATCAGCCTTTCAGGCAACCATCTAGCATTTTGGCACTTTGAATCATAAATACAAGCATGGCCTTTGCCCCAGATTAACACAGGATCAGGGCCCTGCCATTTGCCAAGCAGGGGATCTTTCCATTTTGCCTGAGCGTAGGTTTGGGCCGTAGAGGAATGCCAAAGGCGGTCTGCGGCACTCTTTGCCGCAGTGTCCAGGGTGAGAAAGTTTAAAACAAAAAGAGCGTGATTGAGCAACGTTTTGGCATTGCCAGCTCTGGGATAAAGAACTTCCCTCCCTGATTGTAATTTCAGGACCATGTTTTTCAGTGTCTGATGGGCCCTTTCCACAATTCCTTGCCCCTGAGGATTATAGGGTATACCAGTAACATGCTTAATATGCAATTGTGCACAAAAAGATCTGAAAGAAGAACTGGTATAGCCAGGGCCATTATCTGTCTTAAGAATTGTGGGCTGCGGGAGGACTGCCAAGGCACTAATGAGGTGATTAATGACATGTTTGGCGGCCTCTCCAGGTTGCAGGGTGGCAAAAATGAAGCCACTGAAGGTATCAATGGACACATGAATATATTTAAGCCGACCAAAAGGGGGATAGTGAGTGACATCCATTTGCCAAAGTTCCCCGGGGATAAGACCTCGGGGATTGATGCCATTATGAGGTTCAGGAAGGAGGGTCAGGCAACCAGGGCACTGTTTCACAATCTGTCTGGCTTGTTCCCGGGTGATAGGGAACTTGAGACGAAACGTATGGGCATTCAGGTGATGCAGCTTTTGGGCTTGTGTGGCAGCCGCAACAGGAGAGGCAGACAGAGCAAGCAGAATGCGACGAGTTACTTGATCAACCTGATCATTCCCTTTAGAAAGAGGACCGGGGAGGTCCAGTCGAGTCAGCTCCTGAATCTAATATTCCTTCAAAAAGCCTGCCTTGAATAAAAAGCGTAAGCATGGGGCGGTCCTGGGAAATGGCCTGGACCCAATAGATGTCTGAGGAACCAGGCTTGGAGTTGCCTCTAACAGTGGTGAGAGCAGGGTATGGAGTTTGTAGGGGGAGCGGGAGAGCCTGCGCAAGGCGTTGTCCCTGACGGACAGTGAGGGGCCCTTTCAGGGTTGAGGCAAGTATCTGAATTTCCCCCGTATAATCACTATCCACAATGGAGGGATGAATTATGAGGCCATTGATAGTAGCGGAGGCACGACCAAGGACGAAAAAATAGAAGTCGGGGGGCGGGGGGCCAAAGATGCCTGTAGGAATAATATGGACGCCACCCTCGGGGGTCAATACTGAGGTGGAGGCGGCACACAAGTCCACCCCTGCGCTTCCTCCGGTGGCTCTGAAGAGTGGGGTGTGGACAGGCTGATCCCCGAGGCCCGAACAAAGGGAGTCGACTGGGGGGCCCGGGGCTGGCCCCTCCGACCGTTTCCCTGTAAGGGGTGGCCATGAACGTCTGTAGTGGAGCGGCAGGTGTTCGCCCAGTGTTTCCCTTTCCTACACCGAGGGCAGAGGGTGGAGGGTTGGGAAGCCTTATTGCTGATTGGAGCGGAGGGAGTGTCAGGGGCACTAGGGCACTGTCGGGCAAAATGGCCAGGTTGACCACACCGGAAGCATGCCTTTTGGGAGTCCCCGGTTTGGAGAGCTGCCCCTATGGCCAGATGTACGGCCTGGGACATTTTGGTAGTGAAGGGATCTACATCTCTGCACATACGTATCATTTCCTCTAATGTTTTATCTCTCCACTTCCCGCGTAAGGCGGACCGACAGGCATTGTTGGCATTTTCATATGCTAAGCGTCTCACAAGCTGATCATCAGACGCCTCTTGTCCTAGGGTTCGTTCAGTTGCTTCCAAGAGCCTACTAACGTACTCAGAAAAATCTTCCTGAGTTCCTTGCACGATCTTATTAAGCGGAGCAAGGGGGGGATCCAGAAGTGGGCAAGGCACGCCAAGCTGCGAATGCAGCATTGGCGGTTTGCGCCAAGAGGCCTATTGGGAGGCGGCGTTGTCTGGCCTCCTCTGCGTATTTCCCTTGGCCACTCATCTTTTCATAAGTCCACTTTGAAGCGGGGGAGCCAGGGGATTTTTGGTTGGCTGTAGCCATGGATTGGCAGCGATCGAAAAAATCTGCCTTCCATGTCAAGAACTGCCCCCTTGAAAGGACTGCCTGTACTACGCGAAGCCATTCTGCCGGCAAGAGATATCCTCCGCGGGACATAGCTTCAAGAGCTGAGAGGGTAAACGGGGCGTTGGGACCATAGGACTTGACGGCGGCGTTAAGATCCTTAATCCCTTTGAAATGCAGCTTCCTATATTCTAACCGCTGTCCTTCCTTTTTTCCAATTGCCCGTTCCTCTTCTTCTGTTTTTCTACCATCCTGTCCCTCCCCCTCTCCCTCGTCCTCTCCCTCTTCCTCTTCTCCCTCACTCTCTTCATCTCCTTCTCCTTCACTAGCAGAAAATTCCTTGGGGTCGTTGTGCGGGGACTCAGGCTGACGGGACCGGGTTATAACAGGGAATATCATGGGCTGCGCCTTCTTAGATTTTTTATCTCTAGCACTGGCTCTGATCTTCTTCAGGGGTTTCTGATGTAACTGAGACTTATTGGGGGAGAAAATGACAGAATTCTGGAGGGAGTGTTGCAAGGAACTCAGCTCCGAAGAGAGTTGTGCATATTGCTTTTGTAGATCTAAGACTTCTCGGAGCTCCTTAACTTGAGTGGAGAGTTGACTTCTGGCGGATGTGAGGGCTGAGGAAGTGGGAATGGGGGGCAGAAGCGCAGGAGCGCAAGTTTGGGATATGTAGGGAGGGGGTAGGCACTGGGAAGTAGTGGGCCAATCCGGGTTATTATATCGGGCGGCTTCTTCCTCCAGTTCCGCCTCGTCCCCGGGGTCTAGAGTATCAGGGTCAGGATCTCCTAAAGGAGGAGTTTTGTGTTTTGCAATTATAGGAAACGTTAAGGGCTCAGTGACCGGGACCGTCTCCACAGGGAGGGGAGGATAAAGGGGCTTTGGAGGTTCCGGCGGAATGGTAATGACCACGGAAGGGGGTCTAGGTCCCACTGATTCTAATGACTTTGTAGAGGCGGTTCGTGATAAAGGGCGCTGTAGCGACTTAACAGAAGCTGCCCGCGACAAGGGGCGTAAGCAAAACTCTGCCACCGAAAGGAGTTGGCGCTTGCCTGGGTCCCCAGGGGCAGATTCCACTATGTCTCTGATGATACCCCAGTAAGAAAAGGCCGAGGGAGGGACCGCCTCCTGGCCCCTCAGTTTGCAATTTTCTATTGAGGTCTCTCCCTACCTTCTGCCACTTTCCCGGATGAATATCTGGGCCAGTAACCATAAACCAAGGGCAGACCTCATCTACAAAAAGAAAGAATTTCAAAAGGTCCTTTTTCTTAACTTTAACTCCTCTCTCCTTAAGGGCATGCTTAAGGTCTTGGATGAAGACCTGCTCCTTAGAAAGGTTGGAACCCATGATTAGAATGAGGCGGACGAAAACTCAACTTACCAAAACGCAGGGGCTCTTCATGAGCGATGAGAAGGAGGGGGTCGCGACGAATTGTCTCTCAATGCTGGTCCGCCTGGCAGAAGTCCGGACCTCGAGCCCCACGTTGGGCGCCACTTGCCCCGACCTGCAGGGCCAGTATACGTGGGGGGTCGAGGAGGACCCTGGCTGAAGGGAATGGGTGAAAAGGAGGAGTGAGACCAAAAGGATGGTAGGCAAGGTCTAATTTTATTTTTGAGCATTACAAGCTTATATAGGGCAAAGCGGGGAGGGGCAAAAGAGGAAAATAGGCCTCCGGGACTTTCCAGGGGCGGTGTGGCAACATCTTGCGGTCAGCCCTGACAGGAACACGTTTTGGTACGGTTTGTCCCGGAACAAGCTGCTTGGGGTGTGGTGTTCTCACGGGGTTAGGGGCCCACTACCAGGTGCTGGCCTCCAACATACAGGGACTAAATCTGTGATTTCATTGGCATAGAGAACTTGTGGGTGAGGAAACTCCAATCAGCATTTCAGTTCAGCTTCTTCATGGCAATTTGGAGTCTCAGATAATTGCCTAGAGCATTGAGAGACTTGCCCAGGGCCCCAGAACCAGTATGTGCCAGAGGTAGGGCGTGAACCCAAGCATTCCTGATTTTGAGGTTTGTTCCCTATTCACTCTGCCACACTGAAACAAAAGACCAGGCATTCGGTCTTAGTGGTGAGACCAACCAGTGGTTTGGAGAAATGGTTTTAAAAAAAGTTACACGGCCGTTTCTATTTGTTCCAAAGGATGTTTAGCCTGCACATAAAAAGCAAAGGGGTCCTGCTTTTAATAGCTGTTTGCAGTTTCAACTCAGGTCTTGTTATGAAGTTTAAATTTAAAGCTTTGCAGTGATACCAGGCTCAGGCTAAATTTGAAAGTAACTGTGGGGGAGAGGACTTTAACATTTCCCCAGGGAAGTGGACTGGAAAATTGCTGAAGAGTAAACTGCAGGGAACACTCCTGAATTGGCCCCTGGGGTTTGACATAATTACATAATGACTTTTCCATATCTCAATTTTTAGGAAGGAAAAATTGCTTAAATTTTTTTTTCAAAAGTGAAATTCAGCAACTTCTGTCATTTCTCGTCAGGATGCTAAATTCTGCAGTGGTGTCCACCCTTTGTGTATAGAGTATGAGTTTGAGGGGAAGTAAGCAAGGGAAAAAATGAATTAGATAAGTTAGATTCCTATAGGACTTGACATTTCCATACTAAGTAGACTTTTTGTGTTCCTGGTATTTCCCAAAGAATAGGCTAGAGCACACACAATGCAAGACTGGTTTTCAGGAAGATATAACTATATTTTTGTGAACAAAGTAAAAAAAATTGCATTTTCTGTTTCTGGGAATCAGTAGGTAATTGTATAACTGGTTAGGTGGTTATAGGTTCATAGAATTTTAACTATAGAAGGACCTTAGAGGTCATCTAGTCAGAGTCCATTATTTTACAGATAAGGAAATAGAGGTAGAGAGAGAGAGAGAAGTGACTTCCTTAAGATCAAGCAGTGTAGTGACAGAGTTGGAAATAGAATCATGTCTCCTGATACTCAGTCCATTGCTCTGTCTGTGACACCACATTGTACACTAAACATTGATGGTCAAGGTCCTGATTATACAAGGAAACTTCATTTAGCTCCTGTCCTTATAGCTCAACACATTTTGATTAAATTCAGCCAGCCTTGTGATTCCATTTCATTTTTGCCTTTTATCTGAAATCATGTAATCTGAACAATTAACATTAACTCCATGAGCTTTGATTATGGACTTGCCCCCTGTGTATTTTCAGTTTAAATTTTCTTTATTATTATACAGATTTAGTGGGAGGAATTATGGTTTGCAAGGGTTTGTTGTGCAAGGTTTCATTTCAGCAGTGGGAATTTAGTGTTATAACACTTTCTTTTTAGAACCATATAGATCTATAATAATGCAAAAATAAGAGTATTACTTCCCTGCACAAATATGTATTCTACAAAGGAAATTTAAAGAGAATTTTAAGCACATACAGCATTTCATTTAAAAAACATGTAGATTCTATTACATTGGATTATCTCTTGAAAGTGAAAAGTGCAGTTTATCCTGCCCTGGTCAAACCACATCTGGAATATTGTATTTGGTTCTCAGGGCCACATCTGAGACAGGAAATCAGTAAAATGGAGTGGGTCCACAAGAGGATGACCAGGATGCTGAAAGAGTTGGAAAGCTTGCCACAAGACTATAAATTGAAAGAACCCAGGATACTTAGCATAGAGAAAAAAAAAAGATGTGATAGGATAGATGACAAAAGATGTGATAGAGGAGATAACTATATTCCTGTAATTTTAGTTACGGTGTGGTTCAGTGGATAGAGTGCCACCAGAAGAACCTGGGTTTGGTATGATTTAATCTGAGTCTCAGTCTCATCTTAAAAGTGAGAATCTTAGTATCACCTACCTCTCAGTGCAGTTGTGAGTTAAATAATATATATGAAGTACTTTTCAAACATTAAAGTGTTTTGTCAAAATGTGCTACTATTATTAATTGAAAGACTATCCTATGGAAGAAGGAATTGACTGGAATCAGACCAGAATACCAGACTGCAAATCCAGCCTACTATTTGTGTGAACTTAGGGAGTAGGCTTGGAGTCAGGAAGATCTGAGTTCCAATCCAGCCTCAGACACTTACTAGCTGTGTGACCCTGGGCAACTCACTTAACCCTGTTTGCCTCAGTTCCTCATCTGTAAGATGAGGGGCTTGAAGTAGGTGGATTCTAAGGTGCCTTCCTAGTTGAGAATAGTGATGACCTCCGAAGACGTCTTCTGTTTGGCACTATAGAGGACCGAAGTAGGATTAATAGATGGAGGAGTACAAACATACAGATTTTTAGCTTAATAGAAAGAAAAGTTTCCAAAATAATAACTAAGGTTATCTTCAAATAGAGATTGGGAAGTCCTCATCAGGAAGGACACAGAAGGGGTTCCTATTCATGAATGGCTGAACTCAATATCCTCTGAATTTCCTTATGAGTTTGAGGTTGTGGTTCTTTCAGGTAGTAACAGCATTTAGGTGAAGAATTCTTCTAAATGAAGACTTACCAAAACAGGTCTCTCATTCACTCACCATTTAGCATTTTTTCCAAATGCTGATCAACAGAGGGAGATTAATATGACATAAGCCAAGTTCTTTTGCTAGGCAAAAGATAGCCCAGTTCAAAAATGTCTTCAGAAATTTCTCCTGCTGTATAAGAAATAGACTCTTGACATTTGAAGTTGAAAAAAAAAATGTAACTTGAATAGATAGAGCAGAGGGTATGTTAATTATTTAGGGAAAGAGGAAGATGTTTCCCCTCTTGACAAGTATGGATGTCTTTAATTTGGAATGGCACCAACACTGTCCAAGACTGATTATGTAATGGATAGTGAATATGGAATATGATGAAATTTCCATACAGGACCCACTAATAGACTTCTTTTGAATATTACTTTAAAAATAACTCTTCAGCCATCTCCTCCTTTCTCTTTTGATGTTGAATAGATGAAATAGATCAGAGTTGTAGGAGAAATGCTTTGCCCTAAGGTTCTGACTTGACTATATTTAATAGTAGTTTGATGTGTATGAGAAGAGTATCAGGATTTAGAGAGGAAGATGGGACCTTAGCAGTCAGCTAGTGCAGCTTGCTTATTTTACATAATAATAACAATGATGATGATGATGATGATGATGATGATGATAATATAATTCATCTCCCATTTCCATGCCTTTGCACTGCCTAGTCCCCACATCTGGAATGCATTTCCCCAATTAATCATTCATTCGCTCAATAATCAGTCAATACCTCTGCCTCAGAATCCTTCACTACCTTTAAGGCAGAGCTCAGACACCCCCTTCTATGTGAGGGTCTTTACTGATTTCTCCCAGTTGTCATGCCTTTCCTCTCTAAATGTTGTTCAGTCGTTTCAGTTGTGTTTGATTCTGCATGACCCCATTTGGAATTTTCTTGGCAGTGATGCTGGAGTGGTTTGCCACTTCCTTCTCCAGCTCATTTTACAGGCGAGGAACCTGAGGCAAACAGGGTGAAGTGACCTATCTGGGGTCATACAGCTATTAAATGCCTGAGGCCAGATTTGAGCTTGGGTTTTCCTGATTCCAGGCCCAGCAGTCTATTCACTGAACAGCCAAAGTCCTCTCCAGACACCTTTCATTTACTCTACACATTTATTGTGTCTTTAGTTATATATGTTTCTTCCTTCATTGGAATGTAAGCTTATTGAGATATACCTTGTTTCACTTTTTGTTTTTGTATCCTCAACACCTAGCACAGTGCCTAGGATATAACAGGTACTTAATAAATGCTTATTGATTGGATGTTTTCTCTAGTAGTTTAAGGTTTACAAATTACTTTCCTCACAACAACTTTATAGGTAGGTGGGCAAGTTGAACAAGTAGTATTCCCATTTTTCAAAGGAGATAAGCAGAAGCAGAGAGGTTAAATGACTTGGAGGAGGTGGGAATTGAGTGGAGGTGACATGACAGCTGTCTTCAAGTATTTGGAAGTCGGTCATTGGTAAAAGGGATTGGGTTTGTTCTGTTTGGCCTCATAGAACAGAGCCAGGAGCAATGGATGGAAGTTTCAAATAGGCCGCTCTAGATTTCAGGAAAAATTCTCTGATAATAGAGCTGTCCCAATTTGACCCTTCCCCATTGGGTATAGGCTAACTCCAGAGGCAGTGGTCTCCCCTTCTTTAGAGGTCTTCAAGCAAAGGCTGGACATCACCAGTTGGGTAGGTTACAGTAGGAATTCCTTTTCGATAGAGGTAGTTCTGAATATCTGGTGAGACCCCTTCCAGTTGTAGAATTCTGTAATTCTGTGACTGCTGGAGCCAGTGAGCCAAGCCACATTGGAATTTCTTGGCTCCAAATTCAGTACAGTTTTCACTGTATCACATTGAAGTAGGTTGGATCAAAGAAAGGCTCCATTTATACAATTATTTGTAAATGTATGAGATAATACACTAATGCATGCACTACCTACCTCAGGGTTTTTGTGGGGAAGATGACTTTGTAAACTTTTAGTAATATAGAAATTTGAATTACTATTATTGTTGTTGTTACTGTTGTGGGCTTCCAAGTCTACATGCAGTAGTTCAGATAAAGGTAACTAATAGGTAGTAAATTCCCAGGAACTTTCTCTTTGATAAGCAGTAAATAGTACTTTCCTAATGGTTCTCTTCCTCCTAATGGTTTTCCCAGCTTTAACACCTGCCGTAGGACCATTGGTGAAGCCATTTAGTGGATCTGTCACAGTTTACTCAGGAAAGTGTGTGGTGATTTTTGTTGTTGTTGTTGTTGTTGGGTTTTTTTGGGTTAGACCTTCAGCAGATCACTGAAATGTTAATTATTGCTTTTATTATGCACCTTGAACTAGGGTCAGATAGGTTCTTTGGGTTTCACTAGAGCATTCTACCACTGCCTTTGTTTTGCACTGTCCATTCCACTTGGCTGGAATGTATTCCTTCTACATTTCTGTCTCATAGAATCTCTTGCTTCTTTGAAAATACAGGTTAAATATCACTTTCTTTCTCGATTCCCTTAACGTCTAGTGCCCTCCCTTTCTAACTTGTATCTGTTCTCCTTATATTTTGTATATTTAGTTATATGCAAAATATATAGTGTATTTGTATATTCTTTATAGTATACTTTGTACATTATATAAAAATATTATACACTGCATATTTGCATATACTTACACATATACTTGTTGCCTCGAGGTGGCACAGTGGATAGAGCCCTGGGCCTGGAGTCAGAAAGACCAGAGTTCATACATTTACTACCTGTGTGACCTTGCCACTTAACCTGTCTGCCTCAGTTTCCTCAACTGTAAAATGTAGATAATAATAGCACCTATCTCCCAGGATTGTTGTGAGGATCAAAACAGATATTTGTAAATCGATTAGTGTAGTGCCAGATACATACTAGGTGCTTAATAAGTCCCTCCTTCTTTTCTTCCTTCCTTCCTTCCTCCCTCCCTTCCTTCCTTCCTTCCTCCTTTCCTCCCTCCCTCCCTCTTAGAATGTAATGTAGTAGTGTAATGTAGTGCCTTGAGAGTAGGGATTGTTTCATTCTTGTATTTGCATATTTACATCTCTAGGACCTAGCTGTTGTTTATCCTTTGTTTTCAGAGAGGACCAGTGACATCATTGGGTGATATCTTTGATGTCTTGACTCATTTGTGACCTAGCCTAGTGTCAGGCACACAGTAAGTTCTTAATTAATTCTTGCTGATTCGTTGATTGACTGATTTGTCTCAGCCCCAGCGAAGATTAATTGTCTGGGACTCCTCTGGATTGGCTGGCTTATAAAAGGGAGACCCACAAAACCTTCTGAGCTTTTCCTCCTTTCTTCCATAGAGATTGGCCAAGCTAGGGGTGTTTGTGGTCTTCTGCTGGGAGCTGCGTGAGAGCAAAGACGCAAAGGGGCTGCATTAAGGTGGGACTTGAGTTTGCCTTTGAGTTTCTAGCTCCATGCTCCCCTCACTCCCTTTTGTGTAATAGGAAGTTAATATCTACAGAATTGAATTTCCCTTGAGCCCTGCACAGGCAAGCTAGTTTCTTTTACCAAGGGTAGCATCTTTTACCCCTGAGCAGCTGCTATTTTGAGGCAGGAAAATAAAGCTGGAGAGCTTTGTACAGCTGTCATTTGGAATCCCAAGCACCCATTTAATATAACCTGTCAGTGTGACCCGATTTCTTGGGCAGAGGAAGCCTTTGGCTGTAGGCTTCCTCCCTGTTAGCCCTTTTCTTTCACCAGTTTTATTTTTGTTTCTTGTTGGGAACTTTCTGGATCTAGAAAAGAAGTGATGGAACATATATGTGTGTATGTGTGTGTGTGTGCCTGTTATTTATGAAAATATGTGTAGCCTGCAGGAATTACATTCAAATTCTGACCCAGCCCTAATTAAACTCAGTTCAAGAAGTTTTAGCCTAACGGGAAGGGAAAGGGGTGAGATTCCTTATCAAGTCTCTTATAAAAGCATATGAAATGGAAGCAGATGTCATGAAAACACTAAACATAGCTTCTTTAGGGTCCTTCCACCCAAAAAAGATCTTTTAAAAATGAATACTTACAAGTTCTCATTGTCTGTGATCCTTTTCTTTAGAAATCTCTAAGATTTTACCAATCTTACCTAGATGTCTCTTAGGGAACATAAGACCTTTGATTCTGAGCTGGAAGAGACCTTTGAGCCCAACCCCTTCAGTTGGTGGGGTCAGTCAGTCAATAAACATTTATTAAGTACCTACTATATGTAAAGCACTCTGCTACATGCTGGGCATACAGAGAAAAGCAAAAGACAGTCCTTTCCCGGTAGAGCTCACCATCTAATACGGGAAGCAAAGCACAAACAACTTGTCCAACATTATATAAGCAGCAAGAAGCAGAGGTGAGATTTGAACCCAGATCCTGTTGCCATCATTGCTCAATCTACTACTACCATAGCACTTTATAAAGTGCTTAGCACAGTACCTGACACATAGTAGGTGTTTAATACTCCACCCTTTCTCCCCTCTCTCCCCTCCCTCCCTCTCTCCTCCTTCCTTCCTTTCTTCCTTCCTTCCTTCCTTCCTTCCTTCCTTCTTCCCTCTTAGAATATATGTTATAAACCACTCCAGTCCCCTGTGGTCTAGACTAGGAATCTTATTTTAAGTACTGATAATAAACAGAGGATAACATTAATAAACCATCTGTGTCCCTAGTTGTTTTCAAGCCTCAATCACATGGTAACCTGTCTACCTTAGAGGGGGTGGAGGTGCACATTAACTAACCTCTCTTTGATAATCTAAAGTAGTCTTTAGTGTTTCCTAACAGAGGCCTTAATGGAAAGAGTAGAACCCATTTGGAAATGCTTTGAGAGTTACAAGTGGAATGTGTGCCAGCCTGCAGGACATCAGACAGACAGCAAAATAGCTTAAGTAGTGGGTATCTTTTTCCTTTTTTGTCTGCAGATATTAAGCAGCTTGAATAGCTGGAGGTGGAGAGGGAGGTTGTTATATTATTAACCATGGGTAGCGTGGTGATAGTTTATTATAGGGCAGACTTACTGAAAGAGAGTTGTATCATTTTTCATGTTTAAAAAATGCTGTGACAATGCACTTCTTCAGCAGGCTGTTATTCCAATAAATCACCCCAAATCCTGGTTCTCTGAGGCTTTTGAACAGACTTTTTGGGGAAGCAGAGTGATTGGAAATGTCACCCTGTAGGAAAGCTTGGAATGTGAGGTGGAAATCACTGAAGCAGGAAAGTCTAGTTGTTTTTATTCAGGGTATTCATGCCTTTAGAATAGAAGATGTAAATGGAGATTTTCACAATCTGGGGAGCTCCTAGAAATGTAAGAGCAGAGTGTAGGGTGGGTTAAAAAAAAGTGCTATATCTCTCTGGGTTTGGTATCTTTGATGTGGCTCTTTATTGGCCTCGCGTCCCATCCATCAAGCACAGACCTTCCTGTGTGGTGTCTCAGTCCAGCTCAGCTCAGCTCAGCACAACACAACACAACACAACACAATTAACGACACCTACAGGACCCAGCTCAGGAAAGCATCCCAGGCCAATGGCCCCTCCGCTTCAGCCTTATAGTTCCTATATCTGTGGATGGCTCCAGACCCCTGGATGGCTGCCTCCCACGTACATTAATAATTGCTCACCAAAGAGATTTATTTGTGAAAGCAAACACTGCCATTGATGCACAAAACATTTAAAACCCTCATACCTCCTCTTCCGTGACCACCATCATAATGTTGTTGGCTGACGGGCGGGGAAGTTAGCCAGAGATCAATTCAACAAACATTTACTGAACTTATATCATATTTGAGGCACTGTGCTGAAACAGAGATACGAAAAATGCCCCACTTCTAATTACTACTTAAGTACTAGGTAGGTGGTGCCATAGATAGAGTGACTCATCTTCCTGAGTTAAAATCTGGGCTCTCAGACTGTGTGACCCTGGGCAAGTCACTTAACCTTGTTTGCTTAGTTTACTCATCTGTAAAATGAGCTGCAGAAGGAAATAACAAACCACTGTAGTATCTCTGCCAAGAAAACCCCGAATGGGGTCATGAAGAATTGGACATGACTGAAAATGACTGAACAACAGCAAACCGAGTTGTTGCTCCAAATGATTGCATTCTGCTGTTTTCCCTTTTCATTTCAGTCTTCTTCCATCTTTGTTGCTTCTCTTTGGTATCAGTTTGGCTCCCTTGCCTAAGAACCCCTCCACCCCTTCTTGCCTACTAAATCTCTTTGGAAGAGGACAGCTGACCCAGACCCAGAATGACATAATATCAGGAGTGGAAAGGAGTTTAGAGATGATTACTCTGGTGGTGTCAAACTCAGATAGAAAGGGGTCCCTGCTGCAGTGTATTGACTCAGAAAACCACAAAGAAACATTGTCTGTGTTGTATTACATTTTTATTTATTTAAAAAAATATTTCCAGTTACATTTTCATCTGGTTCTACAGCACTCAGGGGTGTTGGTGGGCCATAACTTTTGCACCTCTAATCTAGTGCATCATCATCATTTTATAGATGAGGAAACTGAGGAAGTAGCAAAGCCAGGTCTTACTAAGCTTTGACCAAGGGCTTCTTTTATTACATTATGTTGCCTTCATTTCCTAAATGGGCCATATTTTGCTCCTCCATGAGCTGAAGAATGCTATACCTAAGGCAGTCTTATTTGATGCTATCCTTCCCAGCTACCTCCCTCATAGAAACATCTGGGCTGACTGTAAAGTTCTATGCCATTGTCTAGGTCCAGACTGGAAACAGAACTTCCAGCTGACAGTTTATGGGGGTAAGTAGGATCATAGACCTATTGTTGGAAGAGTTCTCTCAGGCCATCCAGTCCAGCCCCATATTTTGTAGATGAAAAAACAGAAGCCCAGGACAGAGAAATTACTTTTCTGTGATTACACAGGTAAGAGTTTGAACTTAGGTCTTTTGACTGCAGAGTTAATGTGCTGAAAACTATCTTTTTTAGGCAACCTGAACTATTATTTTCCTTGAAGAATCCTTTCCTCCTCCTTTTATTCTAGGTATTCCTAATCTTTTTGGTGTCATTGACCTTTTGTCAGTCCATCAAAGACTGTGCACCCCAGCCCAGGGTATTTTTAAATGCATAAAATAAAATACATAGGATTATAAAAGAAAACAATTATAATGAAATACAGTTATCAAAATATTTAAAAATGTTCATAGACGTTCTGAAATCTGAGACCCTAGTTAAGAATCTCTGTTTTATGCATTTGCCCAAATAGATACCATTTCTAAGATCAGTTTCACTGTATCTTATGGGTAAAAGAGAATGTATTTAGTTTGGTTGTATCCTTAAATAGACTTTTCAACTCACTAGTGTTTCCCTAGTCATAGGGAAATCACTCAGGCTGCTAGTTTTGAGAAGCTCCATTTTAAAATGCCAGTCGAGCATCCTTAAACTGACCCAGCACCTGTGCACAGGGAAGGATGGCAGGAACCTTCAGTCACACTCAAAAAAAGCCCCAGGGTACTATGTGGCTGGCTTTAAGAATGTTTATCCTCACTGGCCCAGCACTAGTAGGATCTCATTGATCCAATCAGACTTTTAGAGGCAATCAGAGCAGATTCTGTGCTTTTGGTGGCAGTCTCAATCATAGGGTTCCTCTGTGTGTGTATGGGCCAAAAGACAAGCCAACAAGCATTTATTAAGTGCCTGTTACATGCCAGGTACAAAAACAGTCCTTCTACCCTCAAGGAAACTCACAACCTAATGAAAAGAAATAATAATGAAAAGAATAAGGCATTTGAAGTTTACAGTTGTGAAAGATCTTGGGTAAAAGACAGAGTTTAAGATAACCATGTAGTTTGTTTATGTTCACAGTACCCCTTCTTAGGCTAGAGGAATGTCATTGCCTTTTTAAAGAGAAGCTATTGAAGATTCTTGATCTCTTTTATACATTTGTCTTTCTAACAGAATATATACTCCTGTTTGGTATTTACTAGGTGTGTGATTCTGGGGAAGTTACTTATCCTCTGTTTGCTGCAGTTTCCTCAGATGTAAAATGGGGATAATAACAGCACCTACCTTGCAAGTTTGTTGTGAGGCTCAAATGAGATGATTATTAAAAATGCTTATCACAGTGCCTGCCTGGCACCTAGTAGGAGCTGTCTAAATGCTTATTCAAACCTTTTTGTGTGCATTTGTTTTTTCAGCACCTAGCACATAGTAATAGACACAAATACTTATTGGGTATCAGATTGAACAGAATTGAGCTATGGCATTCTCATTCATGTTACATTTATGTTAATGTTAATGTATTTCTTCCTGTTTAGATTGTAAGTTCCTTGTATTTGTGTCTCTACAGCGCATTACATGTAGTAGTATGCACTTGATAAAGACTTAACTGAATGACTGGTGAAGATATTGGATGCACCTGCATTTAATGTCAGCCTCCCACATGTAACTTGGCACATTTATTTTTTTAAACTAAAGACAATTAAAGTTAACTTGGTTTTGACATTGGTTGGAGAATTTTGCTCAAGAGTGTCCAACATTTAGGACTGAGAACCATTGCCCCAAAGGCAGCTACTGTATCCATTTAAATTGTTAGTTTTTAGCAAACACTCCCTGAGGATGATGGGAGTAGCATAGAGTAATGGTACAACTTAGCCTGTGGAAAAGCTGGCAAATGAAGCAAAGTTTTGGCTTCATTTTTCAACACTAGACTACATAATGACTTCCTTTTCTTTCTTCCCCTTTCCCTCTTCATTCCTCCCTCCACTTCCCAGATCATTTAAACTGCAGCATGTTTTCTACTCCATCTATTCTAATGAATGGAATACTGATCCCACCCCACCCGGGCCCCTGGGGGCTTTATACCCAGAGCTCAAGCATTCAGAGTGTGGGAGGTGGCTGCTTGAGTGCTGGAGCATCTGTGCTTACACAACTGGCATTGAGTGTGACCCCCAATTCTATTGGTTTCCTGTCGATCATTTTTAAAAATCTGATCCATTTAATTTTGTTTCCTCAAGGGCTTTTGTGTCGTATCTTTCTCTGAAATTATATATAGTGTTTGCCCTTTTGCCATGTGATGAGGCTGTGGTGAGTGGGAAGTTGATTTCTTGTAAAAGATTTGCATATCATCACTACTGTGGGAGAGGAAAAAAAAACCTTTTTGGTCTTTTATTCAATTCTCTTTTTTTTTTCCAGGAAATTCCCTTTCTTACCCTCCCACCCCCTTTCCCAGTCTCTAGCATAATCCTCATGTCATCAAAGTTTGGGGGTTGATTCTTCAGAATGTATTTTAAATATAGTGTGGATTGCTATTTATAGTTAAAATTCTTTGAACTCTTAAGTATTCATTTTTTTTAAAGTGAGAAAATGAACAACCCATGACTATTATTGAGGGAATCAGAGATGTTTTAGCCTGGGGAAGAGAAATTCTAGAGGAGACACAGTAGCTGTCTGCAAGGATTTGAAGAGCTATCATCTAGAAGACAGATTAGGCCTGTTCCACTTGTGTCTGGAGGGGCCACCATTAGGACGTGTATATGGAAATTGCAGAAAGATTTCAGCCCTATGTAAAGGAAAACTTCCTCCCGATCAGTGCTGTTCAGAAGTGGACTATTTTGCCAAAGGAGACCGTGGCAAAGGACACCTCTTCACACAGAGGTGGGGTGACAATTTGATGCGAATGTGATAGAGGGGGACTCTTTTTGGATAGATTTGGATTGGACAAGGTAGTCACCGAAGTCTCTTCCAGTTCTGAAATTCTGCAAGGGCAGGGCCCTGCCTTATTCCTTTGAGTACCTACATCTTTAAGTGTAGGATTCCTACACATGCTGTTTGATGGTGCATTGATATTGACAAACTTTATTTTTTAATTCTTTTTTGCTAGTCCTCTGATTTCATAGGGACCAGTGGGTGAGACTTCCCTCTAATAATATAGATTAACCTGTAGAAGATAAGCCGTGGTGGGATGGGTCTAAGGTCACACAGAATAGGACAGAAGTGAGACTTAAATTCAGTTCTTCTTTGACTCCCATGCTGCTCTCTGTTCGCTAACGTTACACCTCTTTGTGCTCTCCTATTCATATTGATTGGTGATGAGCTGGCATGGATGAATTTTATCATGGTAGTAACGTTTTGTAGAACTAACTGATCAAAAATCATTTATTCATTGCTTGTGTGCCAGGTGCTATGGTAGCTGGTGGGGGTCCAGATACAAAGAAGGAAACAATTCCTTATTTCAAGGAACTTACAAATTATTAATAAACAATCATTTGAAGCTTTTTTTTTGGTGAGGTTAGCACTAATTTGTCTGTTCAGCTAATGTTCATGAAATTTCGACTATGTGTAAGGTATACTGATAGCTGATAGGTTTAGAAGATGTGGTTCTGGGTATGGGGCAGAGGCCGGGCTGGCCTAGGGCAGGAGGTGTTGGGGGGAAACCAAATAAATAAATAAATAAAAATTTAGAAAAATTAAAAAAAAAAGAAAATGTGGTTCTGGACCTCCAGGAAACTATAGTGCAGTAAGGGAGCTAATAACTTGTAAGATTAACCAGAACAAGCACAATGAAATTCAGAAGAGATGAAATTCTAGCTGAGAAGTCGGGGAGGGAAGCACCTATAAGCTTTATGAAGGAGGTGCCGGCTCAGCTAGAACCTGAAGAATGGAAAGAGTTCATCAGTTTTCTATTCTGCTGTGTTATGAAAATGCTTGTTTTATTTCTTGAGTTCAGAATAATAACAACAATAATAAAAAGAAATGTGTGGGGTGGGGCGTGGGAAGGATGGGTGGATAGGTGGGGAGAACATTCCAGCCACTAGGCACCATGTAAGCAATAACATAGAGGTGAGAACCTGGACCGTCATTGTAGGAATTAGGGGTGCCTCCCAGAGTCTTCAGTTTTGAATCTTGTTTTTTTTTTTTTATATCAGAGATTTCTGGGGGTAAAAGGCAATGTTGTATGATAAGTGGAAAATAAAGCAAACTCAAGCATACATTGCCCCACTCATCCTTTTTTAGGATTCTCAGTGATTTCAGTAAGTAATAAAATATGATCAAGATCCTTTTGTAGATACTTAGACTTTAATCTTCCTTTTCTTCTGTAATGTTCCCCCTGGCCTTCCCCCACACATATTCAAATTCATACTATCCAAAATTATAATTATGCAAAATGTGGTAATTGGTTCCAGCCCAATGGAAATATTCCATGTGAATTTCATTTTGTTTTTAATTTTTTTTTGTAATTTTTAGGCAGTTGGGGTTAAGGGACTTGCTCAGGGTCACACGGCTATTAAGTGTCAAGTGTTTGGTCTGAGGCTGGATTTGAACTCGGGTCCTCCTGATTTCAGGGCTGGTGCTCTATCCACTGTGCCACCTAGCTGCCCCTCCATGTGAATTAAAAAAAAAAAAGTAATTATTTCTTATTTGTACTAATCAGGACCTAACTGTTCAGTGGGGAGAATTCTGCATTTGTAGTCTAAGGACCTATGTTAAAGTCCCAGAACTACATGAATGATCTTGTGTGAATATCTTAACTTTAAATCTCTGGACCATGGTCTCTAAAATGAAGAGATTGGATTCAGTGATCTAAATACCTTTCTGTTTCCAAATTTCTGATCCTATGAAGTGTACCATATAACAATATAGGTTACACTGCATGTAACTCATTACTTTTCTGTTCTTTTAAAAGGGACTTTGACTTTCAAAGGAAATATTATTAGGTTGCTTTAGGACAGACATCTGTCTGCCTCAGTTTTCTCAGCTATAAAATGGGGACATGCTCAGGGCTGTTGTGAGGCTCAAATGAGATAATATTTGTGCAGGGCTTAGCACAGTGCCTGGTACATAGTAGGTATTTAATAAATGCTTGCTTCTTTCCTTCTTTCATAGGGAGCCCCCTAAATGGTGTTCTCAGTGTCTCCTCTTGTTAATTTATATCGAATCTCAGTTTTCTCATCTGTGAAATAAGGGACTTGGACTAGGAGATCTCCAAGGTCTCTTGTGGATTAAAATTCTATGAATTCCACTTAAGGCTTATATCTTCCCCCCCCCCCATATGGGGATATATATTCTCACCATATTGATATGATGCAGGGACCATATCTAAACTTTTAAAAAATCTCTTGAAGTGTTCCATCTGTGCTCTGAATACAATAAGCATTTGATAAGTATTTGTTGAATGGTTCTGAAGGCCTTACTAACGAAATGGTTAAATTATTGTGAACTAGGAAATAGGCTTTTGAGTTGTTTTGGAGACATTAACTCATCCATACCACATACCCCATATAACAAACTCCATATTTAGAAGAAACCAAGCTAGTAATTCAGAATTGCCACTACTGTATATCCTAGGCTTACTGTGGGTGAATGCAGGTTGCCATGACTACTGACATATTTTCATTTTTCTGCTTTGGGACATTAAAAAAATAAGAAACTTGAATATTGCTCATCTGAACACTGTATTGGCCTTTTCTGGTTTAATGTTTCAAGCATAAAGGAGTGGATGTGCCATACTAATCAAGCAATTTTGCTGCTCCATAATTAGAGATTTCCTTTGCTTGAAGTGCCGCATTGGTTCCTTGGGATTGAGCAGGGCTGATTGAATTCCTCTCTTGGATGTTCTCTCCTTTTGGGGACGTTACTCTTTTCTGCCCCCTGATTCCTCTGCTGATTTATCATCCCTCTCATTGTCCACATTCCCCTGTCTCCTGTCCACTATGGGTGTACTTTGTGGTTTGTCTTGGCTTTCTTTTTCTCTCTACGTTCTCTCTTGATGACCTAATCAGCTTCTATAGGTTAAGTTACATTACTATTTAGATGACTCCAATTTGTAGATATCCAGTTCTACTCTCTCTGTTGAATTCTAGCCCATCAACACCAAGTGAACTTTCAAACTGGATATCCAAGAGACATTTCAAACTAAGCATGTCAAACTAAGAATTCTTTCTTTCTTTCTGAAGCCATACCTCTTCCAGACAGCTCTCCCTGGTACTATCATAGGAAGCACCATTCTTCCAGTCAGCCAGGTTCTCCACTTGCTTTACATATCAACTTTATTGCCCAGTCTTATTTCTGTCTCTGTAACATCTCTCATATGCCCCTTCCTCTTCCCTCACACTGCTGCCACCCTAGTTCAGGCCCTCTTTACATCTATCCTTGAATACTACAGGAACCTCCTTTTTGGTCTTCCTGGCTTGTGTCTTCCCACTTTACATGGCTGCCCTCCTCAATAAACTTTAGTGCCTCCCTTTTGCTCCTAGACTCAAATATAAAGCCCTCTGTTGGGCATTTAGAACTTTTCATACCTTGTCTCCTTCCTACCTTTCCGGGTTTCTTGCACTTAACTTCTTCACACTCTGCATCCTTAGCCATGTTTTCCTGTTCACTGTCCTTAACACAGGATGCTCCATTTCCCATTTCTATACCTTAGCCTGTAATGTGCATCTTCCTCACCTCTCAGAATTCTTGCTTTCCAAGGCTACTTTCTTCATGAAGCACATCTCGGTTCTCCCAATTTGCTACAAACATCGATCCCCAAACTACCCTATATTCATTTTGTATCTCTTCCCTGTGAAGTCGTTCATATGTACATATTGTCTCCCCTGTTAGAATGTAAGCTTCCCAAGGGTAAGGCCTGTCTCATTTTTGTCTTTCTGTCTCCAGCACTTAACACATAGCAGATGCTTAATAAATGCTTTTTAGTTGCTTGCTTGAAGACTCATCTCTCACTCCTGAAGCTAAGCTTTGTGGACTAGGAATCATGAAGCCTCTGTGTATGTACTGTAAAATTCTTTCTTGGTGTTAAAGGAAAAAACAACATACTTTCGTCCCACAGCCTGAGGTTAGTAATCACCACGTTCAGCAAAGTTGCCACACAGATGCAAGGTATCTGCTGTGTTTTTCTCCCCCTTCAGCTTTGCAAGAGTCCCACTGTAGGCTAAGAGGCTCTCTGGCACATGCTATTACTGCCCTCAGGGTTTACAATGCAAGTTAAGTGGACCACTGAGGGGCTTGTCAGCTTGAAATAGTTTAGCCTTTTTTTGAATTATCTGGGTACTGAAGTCTTGTGTTATTCGAAAAGTAGAAAAATTATTACCCTCAGTCCTGCTTGGGTAACTACAAAAATAGCTGAAGAGATTTTTTGAAAAAGCCCTACATATTCTGACTTTTACCTTCAGATTGATTGCCTGCTTCCCCTCTCCCATCCTCCCTACTTTCTCCTTCCTATGTTCCTTTCTTCATTCTTCTTTCCTTCCCTCTTTTGTTCATTCCTTTTCATTCTTCTTCCTCTCTCCTTTCATTCTGCTTCTTAATTCCTTTCATCTCTACCCTCCTCCCTTCTTCCTCCTCTTCTATTTCTTCCTCTCTTCTCTTCTTCCATTTCTCCCCCCCTCCCTTAAGTAGGAAAACTGATCTCCTAGCTTAATTTGAATCTTTTCCACACCTGAAATTACAGCTGTAATAACTACTTTATTATGAGACATAAGACACAATTTGTAATAACATTACCCTCACTGTCTTTAACTTTCAGGGAAAGTAATTTCTTTCAGACCTTAAATGCCTTTCTTCAGAAATATCAAAGGAGTGTTTCTCTGAGAGAAAAAAAAAAGTAATAAATAAACCTGTACCACATTTCTTGTCAAGATTCATTGAAATCTGCCTTTCCCTACCATTTGGCCATCTAGTAGAGAACCCTGTCTCTCCCTATGCATGTCTTTGTCCACGTGACCTTGAAGATATTGTTATTTTGCTATTAACCTGGAGTGGATTTGGGGTAGCATTCCCTGGTTCCTTAATGCTGTTTGTGCAATGTTTGACACGCACAAATCCTCTTTGATAAAAGTCATTAAGCTGGGTATAGTGAGTTGTGTTTTTTTCAATAGCTATGTGCTGTTTGGCTATTATCTCAGAATCACTCAGAAAATTAAGTGGAATCCTGGATTGCTTCCTCTCTAAAGTGGGGAGGCTTTCCTCCTTGGGAGCTGAAGGACATCTTTTTTCCTTAGAGGAATACATGTCACTTCTTACGCTGAGAGTGGTCACTCCTGTACAATTGTGGCAAGAAAAGGCCCACAGCCTCTTTTCCTGCCCGCATACTTTTCAGCCTGTCCCTCTGCCCTGTTCCTGAAGTGGTTATTTTCAGAAGATCCTTCAAACCAGTTGTGTGTCTGCAGGCACAGTGTGTGACTGTCTGGTACTTTTGTAGAATGTGCTTTGGATGTGGTGGTGGGCTCTTGGAATAGGAGGGTGGATTTGGGTTTTTGTGCCCGTTTTCCATTGAACTCTCTGTATTTGGCATATTCTCCTTTATAGTGTATAGGATCGTAGATGTAGGGCCGGGAGGGGTTTTAGAGGCCTTCTAGGTTAGACCTTACTTTTTACAGATGACGAAACGAAAGTAGCACGTATCAGAGGCAGGATCTGAGCCCAACTTCTCTGACCCCTGAGCTGGTGCTCCTTATATCTTAACTTAACAGTTCATCCTTTGGATTTCTTGACTAGTCCTGCTCGACTGCCCATGGAATTAAGTAACCCATCCGAATGTGTATATGATGTGAGGTGTTATGAGCACTTTCTTTCTCTGTCTCTCTGTCTCTGTCTCTGTCTCTCTCTCTCTCTCATTTTTTATAAGAGCATTGTTCTTTTGTTGCTGATTCATCCTGGTGTGATGTAGAGAATGATAAAAGACCAGAGTGACTAAAAATGTGTTTTCTACTCCTCAAACATCCATGGGTATTTTCTAATCCTTGAAAGTTTCATTATTGTCTTTCTCATGAAAACGAATGTTTCCTGGGAAAAAATAACCTGTTAAACCAGTAACACTAACTAACCCTTATCAGCCATGAATTTTTCAAGCAATGTAGTTATCACTTAGCAAGTCCTTAATGGCATGGGACAGAGGACAGGCGAGTTTTGATGGAGGAAGAAGAAGTAGAAAACGGGGAACTTTGCCTGGCATCTCTGGAGCATCCTGGGGCTGAGGCAGAGGTGCTAGTAGATAGATAATAAATGTTAGAATTAGACAAGGTTGCCAGAGAAGGGGGGGATTTTAAAGAGGGATAAGCCATGACAAAATAGGGGAGGGAAGGTAGGGAGTATAGAAATGGATATGGCAGGAGGATCTAACAAAGGTAAATTCCACTTTTATCTTTGATTCTGTACCTCTTGACTAATTTTGCTTCTCTCTAGAAACAAATAGGCAAGTTTGCTTAGAAATATTTTGGCGTCTCAAAAGGATCCTTCTTATAATCCATTGAAATTTAATTTCTTTGGAGATAAAACATACACAGAAAATTTTAAGTAATCTCAGTTGTAAGAATAAATAGACTTTGTAGAACAGCCCAAGAGAGGATGAGTATCTTGGGAAATTAAACAAGTTTCCCTTTTCTAGGGTAGGATGTGAAGTAATAATCTTAGATCTCAGCTTCTATCTAATTGAACCCTGAGTTCTAGTCTCCCATTAATATGTTACAAATAATTCAGTTCATTTCAGCATTTATTAATCACCTGCTGTGTTCAAGGTACAAAGTGCTAGTCCTTGTCCTCAAGGAGAGTACATTCCGTTGGCGTGTGCGCACACGGTGCCTGTGCATGCTTGAGCACATGCTGGAGAGGGGGAGAATACAACTTGTACAGAACCAAGTAAATACCAAGGACATACCAATATATAGCTATATCAAGAGGGAGAGAACACCGACATTGGGGTGGGGGAGTTTTTAAAGGCAGCTAGGTGGCGCAGTGGCTCGAGCACCTGGCCTGGAGTCAGGAAAACTCAAGTCCAAATCCAGCCTCAGACACTTACTAGCTGTTTGGCCTTGGGCAAGTAACTTAACCCCATTTGCCTCAGTTTCCTCATCTGTAAAAAATGAGCTGGAGAAAAAAATGGCATACCATTTCAGTCTCTTTGCCAAGAAAACCCCAAATGGGGGTTTTCTGTCAGACATAACTGAAATGACTGAACAGCATGTTGTTAAAGAAAGGTCTCACAGTCCAGAAATAATCCGCTGTGTGTGTGTCTGTGTGTGTGTGTGTGTGTATGAAATCACTTGTGTAAATATGAGGAAACTGGAAACAAGCATTTTTAAAGCAACTACTGTGTGCCATGCACTGTGCTAAGAGGTTTACAAATATCTCATTTGATCAAAAGCAAGGAAATGGAATGTCCTCTAAAGGTTAGCATACCAGTTTGTCTGGACTGGGGAGTCTATGAGGTAATAATCCTAGAATATTAGGACCTGGAATGTTAAGTATTCCACTACTCCAGTCTCCTCATTTGCATAAGAAAATTGAGTCCTATAGGTGAAGTAATTTAATGAAGGTTATGTGGGTAGAGAGTGGTAGATCCAGCCTTCCTTCCTTCCTTCCTTCCTTCCTTCCTTCCTTCCTTCCTTCCTTCTTTCTTGAATGGCTCAAGTCATGAGGTCCATAAGTACAGAGTTACAAGGAATTTTCTAGGTCATTAAATCCACGCTCCCCTACCCTCCAGTTTATGAATGAAAAAACTGAAGCTGAGAGAAGTTATACAAGTAGAAGCAGCAGAGTCTAGATTTGAACTCGGGGCATCAGACACCCAAACCGATGCGCTCTTCACTTTCCAGCATGATTTCTCCTAGACTCTCATGCCAGAAGATTTTTTTTTCCTCCTCCCTACAGTAGTTTTCTACTTTTCATTTGCACAAAGAAGGAATTATAAGCCCATCATAAATATATAGATCAAAGTAGAAAATATATTTTCCCTTGTATTTCTAAAGTAAAATTATTCAAATGTAGATGGACTTAAGTCTTTCATTTCTTCTGCTCTTGACTGCTTGTATAGGGAGGATATTGAGCTTTCAGATGCATCCCTAACTTAATTTTAATCTCTGGCTTTTCTTTTGTATGTATTTTCCATTCAAATGATAAGCATGCAATTGTGGCTGCCTTGATTAATGTTTTACATATTTCCCCAGGCATTCATGTAGAGTTGACTGAAATATAAGTTACTCTTGGTTGCAGAGAACTTCTGATCGGCATCTAGAAATATTCGCAAAATATATCCTTTGGTAAGCAGTATTCCAACCTATAATTTTCTTCCTTTTTTGCAGGGGTGGGGGGTAAGAGGGGAGAGAAGGAGGCATTCTTGAGAGCCATGTCTGTTCCCGTAAATAGAAGGGTGTGGTTTGCAATCATTATGTTTTCATTTTCAGCCTTTTACCGGGCATGAGGAAAATTAAGAAATAAATCTATTCAGGTGTTTTTAACAGGACAAACTGGAATGGAATGCAAAGTCAGCTCTTTTTTCCTCTTCATCTTCTAGCAAAAATATCACCTTATTCTAAATTGCCTTGGGTCAGAACACTGTTTGTTGAATAATTCAACAGCTTGAACTGGTAAAATTAGAGGACTCATTAGGCTGAAGGTCAAAAGTTAAGTTAAAAGCATTTCCTTATAGTCATGATGTGACTCCCAATGTTGACAGATTCGAGAAAGGCAGTGAATGCTGAAGAATGTAGGGGTCCTAATGAGTTAGAAACACAACTGTTACCTTGCCATTTACATGCCTAGCTGCTAGGAAGTGTTCTGAATTACAATCATTTAAACCTCTATCTGTATCTGTAAATGGATGTATTGTAGAAGAATATTACTTGGTCTTTTTCACAAAATTTTTAGTTAATGGGCAAAATGACTCTCCCCTGTTCATTTTTTTTAAAAGTTTTCTTGGCCCTAGAAATTTTCTCAAAAGAAATCAACTAGTTTTGCATCATCTTATAAGCAAGCAGAACTTTTCTTTTTCTTTCAAGTCATCTCTTAATGTTTAGTATTAGACCTGGATATCCAACATCAAAACCACTGTTCTTTTAACTTTCCTTCATGGTTTCTCCTAGCCTCACATGCCAGAGTTTTTTTTTCTTTTTTTCTTTTTTTCCCCCATCCCATCGTTCTGCTTTTCACTTATAGAAGAAAGAAGGAAGGTAAGAAGGAAGGAACGAACTATGAACTTATTGTATGATATATAGATCAGAGTAGAAAAGATATTTTTCCTTGTATCTCTAAAGTAAAAATTATCCAGTTATAGACCGGAATCCTTCATTTCTTGTGCCCTTGATTCATTGTATACGGAGGACATTGAACTTTCAGATGCATCCCTAACTTAATTTTAATCTCTGGCTGTTCTTTAGTATATATTTTTCATTCAAAGGATAAGTGTGAAATTGTGGCAGCCTTGATTAATGTTTTACATATTTCTTCAGCTTTCCTACTCTCTATGTGAGAGAGAACTCAAGGTTTGAAGCCCTGAGATGACAAATCTCTTTGGTGGATCAACGATCCGAAATTATTGCATGGAGAAGAGAGGCACAACAAAAGTGTTAATCATGTCGCATTTGTAGAATGTCCCTCCCTGGTGAACACCAAGCAATGTACAAATATTTTCAACCGTCCATCTTTTTGGGAGGACCTTAGTATTTACCATCCTTATTCAAAACAAAGATCGTAGTGTTAGTAATAGAGTACTTCTTATGCTTTCCTTCTTCTATTCCCCAGTCTGGAATGCCCTCTTCATTTCTGCAAGTTGAAACCTGCTCAAGTTGAAGGCCCAGGTTAGGTCACCTTCTTCACAAAACCTTCCCTGGTCCCTCTAGTTGGAAAGGATCTCTTCCTTCTTTGAACTCTCAAAAGATTTTTTGTTTTGTTTTGTTTCTTTTGGTGCTTCTTATACTTATCATAGAATCAAGGACTTAAAATGTTAGAAGAGACCTTGGAGATTATTTAGTCCAGCACTTTCATTTTATAAGCACTTCAACCATCAGGGAAGGTCACTGACGTGTCTTGGTTCACATATCTACATAGTGGTAGATTCAAGAGTGAAACCCAAGTTTTCTGAATTTCATTTTTTGAAAAAGGCCAATAGAAGTTAGAACCAGGAAAGGTTATTGGCAGTTCATATATTAAAGTTAATTGGTGGACCCTCATTCCAAAACTGTCTTTGCGATCATCAAGAAAATCTTCCATATAAATTCTGATTTGACCCCTATAACTGAAGGAATATGATTTCTGGTTCATCCAAATCCCTCATGGCTTTTGAATTTAATCTCACTTTTCCTAATTAATAGCTCATCTTAATTTTAAAAAAAACTTATATATTAGTATATTGTACTAATATAAAGGATATATTTTTATTACCTTCTAATTTAAAGTTGGCATGGAGAGAAGGTAAAATGTAGAGGCTAAGGCACAGGCAACAGTTAAATATTTTAAATTCTTTCCAGGAAAATTTTTTCTTCTTTAATTTCTTCAAACAAACCTGGTATCTTTTTACTGCTTTTATGATATTTGAAGATATGTAACAAACTGATCAAGTTTGTTCAGATGAAGTCTTGCAGCCATTTTCTAAATTTCACATATTTCCACCATTAACACAATTATGAACTATAGGCTTACTTTGATGTCTTGTCATGATATGGAAGGGGACCCTGAGTTCTCCAAGCCTATCCCAGTAGTGTATGCTCTTAAAAGTATAGCCTTGTAGTTGGATTGCATGTCTGATGTCCAAGACCAATTTAGCTAGGTTTGGAGAGGCTCCTTCCCACATTGAATGTGATGTAATGAATGTTTTTGGATATGGCAACTCTCAAAGACTTTTCTATACTAAGTACTAGGGAGACTGCCATTTTTCATCCCTAATTGCCTTAGTAAAATCAAGGATCATTATAGTTTTGAAGTAATCTTATTTGCTTTTCAGCCTTACCTTCCTTCCTTGACTCTTAAGTCCCTTATGGATAAACTTTTTTTAAAATCTCCCATTATAGTACTTGACGTGTAGTCAACACTCGATAAATGTTTGCTTTGTGGATGAATGGCAAAGTGGACAAATCCCAAAATTAGACTTAAAAACAAGGTCTCTTTGTTTTCTTTTCTGGAATTCTATCCATTATGAAATGCACTTATCTCTTGGGAAGATGTCATGTTGGTCTTGTACAAGTTGGTATGGTAGAGTTTGTACCAAAACACATCGGATCATCTTAATAGAATTCAACACTATCTTCTTCCTGCCCCTTAAGACTTACTTCTTATAATACTTCAGAGAAATCTGAGTGAATGTAAACTAAGATGTTATTTTGCCTTGTGGTTACCATCCCTCTCTCTCAGCAGCACTTGTAGAATCATAGAGGTGGAAGGATCTTTAGGTGATGACTATCCCAACATCCTCATTTTACAACATGGGAAACTAAGGCTCAGAGAGGAATGTAGTTTGCTCAAGGTCACATAGCTGATGAGCCCATCTCAAATCTCTCTTTCTCCAAGTCCAGGGCCTGTTCCATTATACTGGCTGGCTCTGCTCAGGGTCCTTGGGATCAAAGACTATGATATTTTTCGGGTTTTTTTGTATACCTAGCACTGAGTACAATGCCTTGCACAAAGAGGTTGCTTAATAATTTTTTGTTATTTAACTTAATTGGGAGTTATCATGAATATCAGTTGTTATGCTAGAGAGGACTTGGTTAATGGAGATTTCTGGTATGATGGTAAGCCGGCGGCTGTCTTTGTTGGCATTGCAATCTGAATTTTGAGATTCTAAGCTGCTAGGCAGGGGAGAAATCTATCTTCCATGTGACATTTAATACATTGGGGATAGTTTCCTTAGGCTTGTAGGTCCTTTATTTCTACTTTTCAAGGGGAGACAACAGGTCCCTTTGAAATGCTAGACTGAATGCTGTAGGCTTGTTCCATCAGTCCGAAGGGGACAGTGCTGTGAGATCCCATGAATCTTCTGAATGTGGCTTGTTTTTTCCTTGCTTCCTATAGGCACTTGATTTGAAGTTAGATTTATTTTATGTCTCAAAACCATTGTACCGTTTTTTACCAGTGCCTGACAGTTCCTAGCTGAGCAAGACAATTGCTTTCAGTCCTCCTGCAAAGTCAGTTTGCCCCTGGTTTGCAGAGCTGTTAGGCTGCTCTGTAGGAATGTGGATCATTTTCATGAAGGGGCAATCTGTCACTGTACTTCCTTCATATCTAAAACGAAGATAACTTTTAAAAAATGTACCAACATTTCAATATACAAAGAAAAACAAAAAAAGTGTTTTGTAAGAAACCATGAAATTCTATTATTTTTTTTTAAGGTGTATATTCAATTTAACAAAGTGGTAACAGAATTACCCTGCTTGTGTCTCCTGATTTTTAGGGACAGGGATTCTCAGTGTTTTTGATGTGTGCTTCATGGCATTTTGTTTCTTTTTCTTTTTGCATGTCTATCATTAGCTAGCCCCAATTCCCCAAGCCTCCCTTGTCAGCCAAAACAAATCACTGTGTTGGACGCATCTGAATATATTTATCTCATGCTACAGCACTAGTCAAGGGCAGCTGGGTGGTGCAGTGAATAGATCTCTGGGCCTGGAGTCAAGAAGGCCCGAGTTTAGATTTGGCCTCAGACACTAGCTGTGTGACCCTGGGCAAGTCACTTAACTCTCTTAGCCTCAGTTTCCTAATCTATGAAATGAGCTGGAAAAGGAAATGGCAAACCATTCCAGTATCTTTGCCAAGAAAACCCCAAATGGGGTCACGAAGAGTAGGGCATGACTGAAATGACTGCATGGTAACAGCACTAGGCTAGTGTGACATTCCAGGGGGGAGAGGTTCTTTTTTTTTATTTCATGAAGTCTTGAGATATCCTGGTTCGGGGTGTGAGAGTGGTTCTAACAGTAAACTTTTTGTTTACTGAAGAGGGGAGAAGGGATTATGATGACCTGGCGTTCCTCCCTCTCCAAATTAGGAATTCCAGCACAATGAGAGGAGAGGGGCCTGATGATCTCTGCTCCTTGGAGATCAACCAAGTAGACTTGGACCTCTACTACTAGGTCCCTGTTTTAATGGTTGGGGAATTCTGTTTCAGGGTGAGCTTTCCACCAGTGTGTGACTCAGAATGGAATAAAGTCAGTGTTCTGTGTGAGATGGGGTTTCAGAGGGGACTCGGTGACCCCAGTGACCCAAATGCAATGCAGGAGCATTCCGCTACTGTTGTTTTTCTCGGTAACCTTGGCCAACCCACTTTCCCTCAGTTAATGTCCTCAGCATACTAGTGGAGAGGGGACTGCCAAGGAAGCTGGCTGGACATTTTGGCAAAAATTAGATCAGTGGAACAGAAGCAAACATGCGAGCCCAACACAGCTGCTGGGCTGACAGATGGATATCCTGCCCTGATCCTACCCCAGAGTTATGTCTGTCGGCAGGGTGAGGCTGGGGAAGCCCATTCTGCCCATGGCCGTGTTGCGTGCCAACTCAGCAGGTAAGTAGGAAGAGGATTTTGCACCCCTGGATTGTGAAACTCTGCTCTTCAGAGCTTCAGCATACTTTCATTTTTTGTCATGGGCCAGTATATCATCAGCGTTTTTATAGCAGTCCTAATAAGTGCCTCCTCTCATGCTTTTCCTCCTTCCTCCCCCATGGACTCAGTAAAACTCCAAGCCTATGGTGGTTTTAGAGGACATCATAAAAAAATATTGTGGATATTTTAGGATTTGAAATGTAATAAGAGGAAAATTACTAATGCACCAAACTGCCATTTAATGGGAGGTGGTGATATTGATCTGGTAATGTTTCCTATGGACCTAGTTGTAAAATAATTTAAAAGTTGGCAAATTAAGCCATTATGGAGGCTCTGAGTCAAGGGAGATGGAATTTAGAGGGATGAGGATGGTAAGGAGGTCGTATCCATGTGACTAGAAGTGGTACCTAAGGATTCATTTTGGTCTTGTTGACCCTCTTCTCCAAGGCTATTTATAAATGTTTATTGATTAATTGATGGGATTTTCTCCTCCTAAGAGAATTCAAATTCAGAGCTCCCTGGCAAGACCAGCGCCTATCCTTCTAGAATCACCGTGTGACCTTGGGAAAGTCCTTTCTCTCGGCTGGGACTCAATTTTCACATCTGAAAAAAAGATCCTTGGACTAGATGAGCTAAGCCACTTCCTTCCCCCCACTGCCCTCCCACCTCCCCCCACCTGGAGCTCCTTTGGTCGTCTCCTCGCAGCCTGGAGCTCTTTGAAGGAGAGTAAGGCTATTTTTTTTTTAACATTCATAAATGCTTACTGTGTGCCAGGCACTGTGCTAAGTGCCTTACAATCATTTTCTCATTTGACCCTCACAATAGCCATATGAGATAGACCCTGTCATTATACCCATTTTACAGATGAGTAAATCAAGGCTAGAAGCGACCAAGTGATTTGCCCAGGATCACACGGCTAGTAAGTACCGAGGTCAGATTTGAACTCAGGTCTTCTTTGACTGCAAGCCAGTCACCCTATCCACTGTACCCACCTAGCTGCCCAAGGTGAGATCTTTATGGTGTCGTATTCCTCCAATGCAAGGTTACAAAAGAACAATGCCCAGGTGTTTTTTTTTTAATTCTTCCTAACTCGAAGCACTATTATTACTCTTTTGAGATGACTTTCAGCATTGATGCTTACATAAGATAACATGCTAAAGTTCCTTGATTTGTAGAATATGATTATGTTTATTAGAACATTTCTGGGACAATAAACTGCTTTTATGAGGGGTCCGTTATCAGCAGGTTGTAAGTTTAGTGCATAGCTCAACACATTGGCTTTTATAGCCTGTAATGAAATGTCTGCTGTTACCAAAAATTTAATGAAAATTATTATGGTATTTCAGCTTCCTTATTAAAAATCAGGTCTTGGTATTTCAGAAACTTTCATTATTACTTTAATCAGTTTGTGCTCCCATTACCCTTCTAGGGTGCTCAACTTCTTGATTTTGCTCAACTCCTCGAAAGAACTGTTCTTTCTTTTAATGTTTTCTCCATATGCATAGTCGAGAGCATATTTGATGAGGAGTAATTGAGCATAATAAAAGGAGAAGATTTCTTCCTGCTTTTGTGAAAATAAGAAGCCATCCATTTTCATTACCAGAATTAAACAGTAAAACCTTATTTCAGACCCCTCTAATTCAGAATTTGTACTCATTTGAACAGGGTTACTAAAGTTCAGCTTTGCATTATCTGCAGAAAGGGAGTTTGCTAAGCAATTTACTAGTATAAACAAGATTATAGAGGGAATGTTGAAATTCTTTAAGGGAGCCGACTTTGTGAATACTTTAGAGGCATCAACTATATACAAACAATCCATGTGCTCATCATAAACCACTCTTCATTCAAGGAGGTTCACCTAAGCAGTTTTCTAGGCAACACTTTATTAGTTTTATTTGAGTAATTACATGTGTCAGAAAGAAATAAATCAAATATTTTTTTTTCTTTAAAGTATTTTAAAACATAGTAGACTAATGACTTTCCTTAGGGGTATCAATTTTTCACGGTATTTCTTTCTGCTTTTATTCACTTTGATTCAGTAAGCAATAAAGTTCCCACTTTGTGTAAAGGACTTGGCTAGTTTCCAAGGAGGTGCAAAGAGCACAGGTAAGAAATGATGCCTGCCCTCACGGAGCATTCAGTCTAATTCTAAATTTGGGGAGTCAAGTTAAGAGCAGTATTACTTTAAGACCAATAATGATGACTATTTGGCCACATTCTTTTAGTCTGTAAAAAGGACAAAACAAGATTCAAAAATAATTCCTGAGCTGCGCATATGAAGATGTTCTCATTGTTGTCTATTCTCAGTTCTGTAATCATTTTGGGCTGGTAGTGGGTTGTACTGAAGCAATGAATTATGAGAATAGCTTTTAAAAAGCAGTTCAGAACAGTTAGAATCCCTTAGAGCCATATGAAGCAACTGCTACACTGTCAGTGGGAATTGTTAGGGACAGATTTTTCAAAACAAGGGCTCGGTTTATATACTCACATTATGTAGCCCCACAATTAGCTGCTTATGTTAGACTTATCCTTTTGATATGAGTAAACACAGCAATAATCATTTGGAGCTTCTCTCAGTGGCATTCACCAAGGCCTCCTTGGAGAACTGACTTGTTTGGTTCCGAGGCTCCAGGAAAAGAGCACAGGAAAAGAAAGCATCTCGGAGACTGTAAATAGAGCCAGAACTCAAAGGATGCTCAGCATTGTTGCTTATAGGAGAGGGTCTGTGATAGTGCCTACTCCAGTTCTGAATAGCTCACGTTTATGAAGTACTGCACAAAATGCCTTCCAAGCAACAGCCCCATGTGTGGGTAGTTCAGATACCACGATCTCCGTTTTACAGGTGAAGGAACTGAGGTTTAGAGAAGTCAAGCAATAAAAGTTCATGGAAATGTACCTCCAAAGTATCAGAGCCTAAATCTTCTGAAGCAAAGTCCAGTTTTCTGCCAGCTCACATTGATTGTTGATTCACTGCTGTGGTGTGGAAATGAAGGCAGAGAGCAACGAGGTGGCCTCCCTAAAGTCACAAAGCAAGTTGGAGAGCTTAGAAACTGTTGCAGATCCAGGAGAATCTCTTCATTTGAGGGAAATATTCTCTTTGGATAAGGAATTCTATGATTATCACACCATCAATTCAACTGTTAATTCAGTTAAACATTTACGCCTCTCCCAGAGCTCTGTGCTAGGGAGAAGGGGAATACAAGCATCAAAAGCACATAGTAGGGGCAGCTAGGTGCCATAGTGGATAGAACACCAGCCCTGAAGTCAGGAGGACCTGAGTTCAAATCCAGCCTCAGACCAAACACTTGACACTTACTAGCTGTGTGGCCCTGGGCAAGTCACTTAACCCCAATTGCCTTAAACAAGAAAGAAAAAGAAAAGCACATAGTCCCTGCCCTCATAGAGCTTATCGTTTTACTAGTGGGAGACAGTACATGCACAAATAACTTAAACAAAATGAAATGTGCTAAATGCATAAAAAGAAGTACCACCTCCTTCTGGGCAGGGACTGTGTTATATTTCATTTTTCTCTCTCCAACCCCCAGCACAAGTGCCCTGTATATCTAAGAGGATCTTAATGAATAGTTGTTAAAATGAATTTAATTGAATCTAAGTTTAAGTGAGTGAAATATAGTTCCCAACTGGGAAAAATACTGACGGGGTCATTTGATCTATGTTTGGAAGGATTTGAGCAGGATTGCAACAGGCTTGGATAAATGGGGAGGTCATTACAGGCTTATGAAACAGCATATGAAACGGAAGTATATAGTACAGACAATGCCATTATCTCATTTTTACCTGTGGTAGGTAGATCCCCTCTATAAGGTATTAAAATAGAGACTGACAAGTACTAGAAGCTTTATCGGTGTCATCAGCAGTGGAGACATACAGGCTGTGTGTCTGCAGCACTGGCCGATGGGATGGGTTCAATGTACCATCAACATTTGATATCACAATGGCCAGAGTTTTATTGGCTTTCACTTATTGAATGTAATTTTAAGTTTAATGTATAATCTCTAGACTTCTATCATTATGTTCAGTTTCACACGGTCAGTTCTTGGAAGGCAAGGATTGCTTAGTTCAAACTAAGACATAAATAGTTAAGCTTTTACTAATGTAATACAATTACTCTATATTATTAGAGCGAATGCATATGGGAGAATCTGATAGAGTCATTTCAAGAGGGAAGAGTACCAGAATTGCAGTTGGGGGGTTGTTAAAGGCAGCTAAGTGGCACAGTGGATAGAATGCCCGGCCTGGAGTCAGGGAGACCTGAGGTAAAATTTGGCTTCAGACACTCAGTAGCTGTGTGACCCTGGGCAAGTCACTTAACCTTGTTTGCCTTAGTTTCTTCATCTGTAAAATGAGCTGGAGAAAGAAATGGCAAACCACTCCAGTATCTTTGCCAAGAAAACTGCAAAAGGGAATATGAAGAAACAGACACTACTGAAATGACCCAGCAACCTTTGAGAAATAATTCTTTGCATCACAAAAGTATTCACAGCAGGAAAAGGGATGTTTAGCCTAGCCTTAGGGGCAGTATAATAGCTGTCTTCATTTGGAGTTGAAAAGCTGTCATATGGAAGAAGGATGAGATTTGTTCTACTTGGTAGACTTGGAACAAGATGTGGAAGTTTCAGAGAGGCAGACTTTGGCTAAATGTATGGGAAAAAAAATTCCTTAAAGCTAGAGTGAGTAAATGGGCTGCCTCAGGAAGTGGTGAGTTCCCTCTCATTAGAGGCCTTCAAGCAAAGGGTAGGATGGAGGAACACTTATTAAGTAGATTGTAGAGGCACTCTTGTTCAGGGATGGGTCGCACTCAATGGTTTTGGAGATCTATCCCAACTCTCAAATTCTGTAATTCTGTCATTTTGATTTTAATCACTTGAAGTAGAAAATTCCCCCAAGTATGACAGTTTTAAGACATTGATTTTCATGTGATTTTTTTTCAAGAAGACATCTGTTGGATAAAGGAACGAATGTAAAATAAGATAGATGCATGAATGTTGAGTCTTGATGATACTGATTCTCCAGCCCAAACTTGTATCGACCTATTTCTTATCCACACAGTTTTTCAATACTAATTCCAAATTTCCTCCTCTGTAAAATGAACTAGAACGCAGGCTCTTAACTTTTTTTGTTTCATGGACTTCTTTGGCAATATGGTAAAGGCTGTTGACCCCTCAGAATAAGTTAAATGCATAAAATAAAATTCATAGGCTTAAAAAGAAACCAGTTATATTGAAAGAATCATCAAAATATTTTTAAAAATTCCACAAGTTCATGGACTTTAAGTTAAGAACTTTTGGACTAGAGTACATCAGGCACTAGAATTCTTTGAGACTGGAGTACATCGTACCTCTGAATTATTACAAGTTTCCAAAGTTTGGGTCTGAACAGGCTGTCTAAATTGCTGTCAGTGAACATGAGCAGTCTGTGTTGGGTAGCAGTGCAGTTCTCTGTGTTCAGATCTACATAGGTAAAATTCTTAAATTACATTTCTTTTTGCTAAGAATATCTTTTTTACATAGGGTGCACCCTAGTGAACCAAGTGTTGTATTTCTGTTGACCAGATGCAATCCAGGCAGTTGGTAGTGCTTTGGTGAGGGAATAGAACAGGTTCCTGATATTGCTATGCCTGCAATATGTTGTAAAAGAGCATTTTATGTTGGCTGTGTAGGCTCTCCAGATGTGTTTCAAGGAGTTTTCTTTTATTTCATTGGGGGATTGCCCCCTGGTGGAAAAGTGAAGTAAAAAAAAATCGTGATTTTTTTTTCCTGATGGAGGAGTGTAAACATTTTCTCTGCATTGTGTGTGCGCACACACATACACACACGCACATATCTGTTTCTGCCCTTTGAAAATAGTTGTCCACCTAACTCACAGGGTTGCTGACTTAAACCATGTTTATAAAAGCATTTTAAAACTTTAATAATAATATATTACATACATGCAAAATACAATCACAGTTGTACTCAACAGTCAGTTGTCAAAAATTAATAAGTCACCATACTAGGTACTGATGATACAAATACAAGAAATGAAACAATTACTACTTCTACAACAATAATAGCAGATAACTATAGGATGATTTATTATTTCAAAGCGTATTTTACACATATTATGTCATCTAAGCTTCAGAACAAGTCTGTGAGGTAGTTTGTTGAAAGTATTAATAACATGCTCTTTTGCAGAGAAAGAAACAAGTTCATCTGGGACATGCAATTTGTAGGTGATAGAGCCAGGATTTAAAGTTAGGTCTGGAATCTGTAAGTTCAGTCTTATACCACATATTTATCGTTACTGTTATTCGGTAGCATCTCTTAAGCCTGTCACTTCATTTCTTTTCTCACTGCTTCTATCTTAGACAGTTCCTGATTGTCACCTGCCTGGACTAAGATTCTCCCAATTAGTCTCCCAATTAGTTTCCAGTCTCAAATCACTCCAGTCCATCTTTCCTAACTCTGTCAGATCAGTTTACATCATGTATAGCTCTGATATCATTGTTCAAAGTTCTTTGCTGGACTTTTCCTTTTGAACACAAAATAGAATCTAGGCTGATATTCAAGGCCTTTCCCCATCCTTGGTACTTCCCTTTTTTTGCTAGGCTTCTTTCTTTCACATCACTGCCCTCCGTATGAATTTTATATCAGCCAGACTGGACTACTTGTCATGTCATGTACACATCTAGCACTTGAATATTTCCATGCCTTTTCTGTTCCTGGAATATCCTTCCACAGCTCCCACCCATCCTTCAAAAAGGGCCAGGCCAAATTCTTTCATTATTGACTTTCCCTCCTCTTAAGAAATGGCCTTTTTTCCCTTCTAATCTTGTACTTTTAAAAAATCTTCATATTTTGTCTTCTTTTCTGTACTAATTATGTTATAATTATATGGCATTGTGTAGTTGTCTTTTCTGCCTTGCTAGGGATGAATAGGATCCATGAGGTCAAAGACCATGTCTTAAATATCTTAATAGCTCTCTCAGCACTTAGAATAATACCTTGCATGTAGTAGGTGCTTAATAGTTACTCTGTTTCTTTCCCGGATATGAACATACCAATATATCTACTAAGTATATTATTTTACCTACTATGTGCTACTTTGATAGCTTACTATGAAGTCCTTTTAGATTTCCTGCTTTTGAGAAACAGAGTCAAACCATTACGGCTGCTAAACATGGTGAGATTTTCAGGATCTGTAATCATGTCTTAGGTGTTAATTCTTGAAAAATTCTCCAAATATAGCAATTACTTTTAAAACAAAACAAAACAGACAAAAACCTGCTAATATTTCTTGATTTTCTAGGAAAAATGAGGTCATCCCAGGAACTGTGGTTAGTGCATTCTTCTAGTCACAATATAGTCTAAGTTATGCAAAAATGTATATATGCTAGGCACTTAGGAAGTATTCATTTTCATACATAACCAAGCATAAGCAACTGTCAGAATAAATTGGGCAAATGATTTGCAATTCCACTTCTTAGCTTTGAATTCTGTTTGCATCTAAGATAATTTGCAAAATCCTGTGATTTACAATGGACCTCTCTGTCATTAGTGCCAATTAGTGAAGTTTCACCCTTAAAAACCATGGAGATGAGAGCAAGGGAAGTTGCATAGGAGACCAGAATGCTCCAGAGACCAACTATCAGGAGTATGATAAATATGGCATTTTAAATATTGTTGATTTAAGTGTGTCCTGTTTATCCCTGTGTGTTTGCACTGTTGTTGGTTTCTCATCCTTTTCTACCTGGTGAGGCTGCTTACGGTAGGAACAATGTGTGCAGACTAGGATATGAAAGTATTCCTTCTTAGATGTGAAGTGTTAATGCAGAATAAATAGATTCTTATGTAATCTATTGTGAAAATGATTTCTATGCAGGAGTATTGACCAGTTTAATATCACATTGCTTTCTTTGCTCTGCCTACTCTCTGAGACTTTGGAAGCCTTTATAAATATAGAAGACTCTCTGGATTAGTGGATTCTGGTATGTGATTTTTGAATATCTGCAGTAATTCCTAGTAGCCCTTTATGAGTCTGACTGCTCCCTGGAGTCAGTGCTGCCCTGGCCCTAGTCACAGCCCCGTTCTTTACTAAAGCTACTGCACCCTACAGGCATCTCAAAATGGTGATGTGACTATTTTGTTAAAAGGAAAGTTAGCAGGTGGCCTTGGTTGGAGATAACCAGAAAGCATAAGGTAGTAATGGCCTATTATCACCTAGTTTGATCTTTGTCCCAGATATAATCAAGACTTGGATGAATAACGAAGAAAGGAGAGCATTGGGTCTCTGTCCAGAGACCCAAATGTGGAAAGCAAATCCTTGGAGACTTCTTTTTTCTTTGAGATCCCTAGAACTGATTACACTCAGGTTGGGAATGACATTCTCTGTAAAACTTCTTGATTTGATATCTTATTGCCTTTGAAACCCAGCCAGTTGTAGAATGGTATGTAGAAATTAACAGAATATAGAAACACTATAGTTTAAGATAAATGTGGAACAGCTTTTTGAATCCAGGTAGTAACTTTTCAGGTGGCATACATATAGATGGGCTAGCTGACACACCGGATAATAGCATCAGGAGCCAAGAAAACCTCGGCAGGCCAGACTGTTGGACTGAATCCAATAAAATAAAATTCAGTAAAGATCAATGTAAATTTTTTACTCTTGGGTTCAAATAGTCAACTTCATAAATATAAAATGATAGGGCAGAAATAGAAGTTCATCTAAAAAAAAAGTGCTGGAGCTTCTAATAGACTATAAACCCAATATGAGTCAGTGTTGGTTTTATGAGAGCCAAAAAAACTAAAAGAAAGACCAGCTTTGGATTCCACTGTGGAGGTCATAATCTTGTTCTACTCTGCCTTGGTCACACCACTAATGCAGTATTGTGTTCAGTTAGGGGAGTCATATATTTGGAAGGATGTTCATAAGGGAGTATCTTTCTCAATATTTTAAATTGGGTCCTGTTATACTCCCTTATTTGTGAAGGGAATGCCAAGGAAGTAATTTTCTATGCCCTTTCCTTTTTTTTTCAGTCTTTTTTTGGGTAGAATTGTACAAGAGTCAAAGCAACCTCTTTCTCTTTCCAAATATTATGCCCAAACCCTACAATATATAGCTTTTCATAGGTGAAATGTAACATAGTCAAGAAATAGAGCTCCAGTTGTTTTCATTTATCATTCTGTAATCAGATGGACAGGTGGATAGATGGCTAGCTACAAAGATGGATAGGATGGGAGTCTACTGAACTGAAGGGAAGAATTTTCCCCTCTCTTTCTTAGAGTGAGGAAAAATGGACCCTGATTTTTTTTTTTTGTTCTCATGACAATTGTTTGATTCATAACCCTATTAGGAATCAAGATCCTAGGTGGTCCTAGGGTCTTGAGATTCACATTGCTTTTCTCCTCACATTTTGAGGGAATTGAATTCTGATTTGCCTTCTTAAATTTATATTGCAAAGAATAGAGGGCTAAAACAAGAGTATGCTTATTAACAGTTACCTAAACTCTGTTCATATTCCCCCAGAATTATGATGTCAGTGTAGAAATCTGACACTATATAGATTTATTTCATCTGGATTCAAGAGTTTTCAGGTATTTTCTTATTCTTATTGGAGAGATGAGAAGCAAATTGGCTCTTTTCTTTTCCAGATCTGGGCCTGAAACTAGCTGCTGCTTAAGTGATCCTGTGTTAAACAATGGGACCTTGGTCCACACTATTATGCAGAGCAAAGATCTGCATTCATGGTTCTCTGTATCCTCATTCCTGTTCTGGTGAATAGCCAACCTGTGGAGCTTTTTGGTGGTAGGGAAGACAGAAGGAAAATGTAGTTGTAACTCAGTGCCTAAGGGAGAAGCAGATCAAGGAACAAGCATCCAGGATGCCGTATTTTTCATTTTGACCCTCTCCCTAACCATTACTCTGGGTCTCATTTCTGCCTTATGTAGTTAACCTGGAGCAGTAAACATTCTGCTGAGAACTCAAGGGGTTCTGAAAGCATGGTGCTGAAGGAAGCAGGAACAGAAAAGATCATAGGGAAAGAGCTAGGAGAGAAGTGGATTCTAGCCTGAGGCATGTAAGACATCAACATTTACATCCCTAGAGATCTAAGCTGCATTTTACTCCCCAAGAAAGTAATTTGGAGGATGGCAAGATCTCCTTTACTTTGCCCATTTCACATCCCCAGGACTGTTTCTTCATGTGCCTCTGTTTCTGAGGAAGACTACTTAACTGCTTGAGAAATAGGAGAAAGGACATTGTATATAGGAATTGGGGATGGTGGTATTACTTCTCCTATATCCCTTTCCATGACCTCTGAATACTTAGGAGGTGAGGAAATGAGTTTTGAATACTGCCTTGGATTCTTAATGACACCCTTTATCTCTGTGGGCCTCCATTTCCTCCTTATCTGTAAAATGAAGGGGATGGATTTGATGGCCTTTAAGTCAGGGTAATGGCCCTTTCAGCTATGATTCTATGATCCTATAACCCAGAATTGCCACTGATTATCTATGTGACCTTTGGCAAGACACAGCCTCTTGGGACCTCATTTTCCTCTTTGGTCCAGTAAGAAAATTGAACTAGATGACTCTTGTTATCATTTGGAGCACTACCATTTGATGATACTAATCGTTTATGAATTTATAATAGGTGGCAGCCATACCTTTCATTTAGGCAGAAATGGAACAGTGAGCCTCCCTATACAAATGGATAGGAAGGGTGCTTTGGGAAAGACAGAAGGTAGGGATATGAGGTAGGAGGTTATTGCAGAAGTAAGCAAAGACTGAACAAAGGTTATGGCAATGAGAATGGAAAATAAGTGCGGACAATATTTCAAAAGAATATAATGGATTTAGCATCTTCATGTCTTAGTCTTCTTATCTGGGGATTCGTAATGCTCATTAGTCTGCTCTGATGAGAATATTTGGGAAAAAATATTGTTGGCAGGCAAATGTTTATTTAACATTTCCTTCCGTTAAGAAAAACAATAGCTCACATGAATATGGTGCTCTACAACGGTAACAACCCTGTGAGGAAGGCAACACAGGTGTATTTGTGTTTTATAGATGAGAAACCAGGTTTAGAGAACCTAACTAGTCACATAACTAGTAAGAGGCAGAGCTGGGACATGTACTCAGGCTTTTGGTTCTAAGCTCAGTCCTCTTACTCCAAACAAGGCTGCCATCCAATCATATTAATAATTTTTGTCTATTCCTGTGATTTCATACTTTGGCCCTTTATCCACTATACAACATTGCTTCGCAGCAACTCCAATGGAAAAAGTACCAGCAGCATTGCCAAGACCACCACTCTGATCACCTCATGTTTTCAGTTAGAAGGACCTTACTTAAACAGCTGGTGAAATCATGGATCTCGGACTATCTTTGGATCTTTGGATTGTACCCTAATCTCTTGTGTTCCTTTATGTGAGCATATAGACCCAGCTTCCAGGATGCATGTAGGCTAAGGCTTAACAGCCTGGATAACAGACCATTGATCGCCCCTGTCCGCAGCTGGTTGCTTGCTGTGGTATAGTTGAGAGGTGAGTTTCTTAGGTCCCTGCCTCTCACTCTTTATTCCTTATAAGGTACCTCAAAAGGCATCAAACATCCTGTCTATAACATTCCTAAATATAATGGGGAAATATTTAACAAAATAAATGAATATACAATAAAACAGAGATAATGTTTATATGTAATCTTCTAAATCAATATGTAGCTGGCAAGGATTCTTAGATGTGGTTTAATGGCCCCATTTTTATTTGAACTTACATCATTGATCTTGACTATCCCATGTCTTTGCCCCATACATGTCAAGGAAGTCTCCCGTTAGTGCCACAGTTGCTCTTTAAAATCCCCAGGTGGCTTGAGGCCTGAGATCAGAGTACACAGCTTGTGTCATGTCACCAAAGTACTAGCCTGTTATGGAACTGAAGACCACGGAGAGGGTTTTGGCCCTAGGCTGTTCCCTGTGAGATCTGTCCCACTGTCACGGCTGCTAACCCTGTGTTAACAGTGTTGCTTTCTGGGAATAGTTTTCTCCCCTTTTCCCCTGAACTCTGGTTTGTAGTTGCTGCATTCCCTCAGGTCCTGGTGGCCCCATTGGGCAGTAGAAGAGCTTGGTTAATTGTGTATTTTATCTCCATTATGGGGAAAACTAAGCCCTGGATTTCCTTTTTGGTGACACTGCTCTGCACACTGATGGGTATATCAGTAAGGATATCTTAAAGGTGCATCAGTCAGATTCTTACACCCGACTACTACCTTGGAGAACAGAAATCTTTCATTATCATCATGATGAGATGGCAGTCTACTAAGCCCACTTCCATTAGTCTTCTCTCTCAGTAACACCTCCTTGATCTGCTTCTCATTAGTTTCAGCAGTTTGGGATTCAGAGACATTTTAGTAAGCAATTGAGTGAATTCACAAGCAGCAAAAAGAAACCTGGGTTTCTTTTGCAATCTCTTAACAGCTAATGGTATCACCTTGACTTGAACAGACTTTTGATCTCCCCTTCTCTTCTAGAACAGCTGAATGATAGGACTCCCTCACTCTTACCCTCTGGGGTTGAATACCTGCCTCTTTATGCCGCCTGCACACTCTCCTCAGAGTGCCCCACTGAGATAGTGGAGAATTGGGTAAATGGAAGAGTCTTTTTGAATGGTGATCACTGAGGTGACAGTCACACTGCAAAATCAACACATGATGAAAACTTCCTTGCGTCAGTATGGTACAGCTGGTGGAGAGCACCGGGAAACAAACCAGAGATAAGATGGGTACTTATTGACACCTAATGCTGTGCTTCTCTCTCTGTGTCACTTTGGGTTAAGGGGATAGTCTTGGCTCCCTTTGCCTTCTCCATCTGCTTTGAACTAATTATGAGGCTTCTTAGGTGTTCCAGAGTCAAGATAGTGAAGGTAATCCGGAGTAGGACTAGAGCTGAAAGAGCAATCATTCAATCATTAATTGAAATAAGATGCAAAAAATGTTTTGCAAGATTTAATGCCATAATGATAATAACAATAATAATAATAAGCATTAATAAATAAGCATTTATTAAGTGCTTACTATGTGCCAGGTACTATGCTAAGTGATAGGAATACAAAGAAAGGCAAAAACAGCCCCTGCCCTCAAGGAGCTTGCATTCTAGTAGAGTTGGTGGTGGTGGTGTTAGTCCTTTGTTTTAGAAGAGAACCAGTGACTTCATGGGTGATTTCTTGACATGTGCAAATAGAGAGAATATGATCAGGAGAAGACCTTTAATGAATACCAGATTGAAGAAGGCCATGCTATTCCACTCTAGGTGGGAAGATAAGAAATATATTCCACTCATTTAGCAATTTGGGGACTTCTGAGCATTCATATGTGGGGCTGTGTGCTGGAAACTATGTAGACAGAAGTTCCCAATTAAGATAATAGGGGCTTTGATTAAACCTAAACCTTGTATTATTTATATTGGCTGACATCAGAACCAAGATTTTTCATCTGAGTTAGAACTAGATTAATTAGTAACTCAAGGATTTATTAAATAACTACTGTGTGCCAGGCATCATGCCAGTTACTGAGGATAGAAATACATAAAATTTGTCAATTCCTACTCACAATTGGGTTTACGATCTAATGAGAGAGAGAGGTACATATAAAATATGTGTGTGCTTGTATACATGAATGTATTATTGTATACATTATATATAAATATAAAATTAATAAATAAGTTAAATGCAGGTTAGTTTGCATGGGAGGATGCTAGCACCTGAAGAAGGAAAAGCTTCATTCAGAAGATGGTACCAGAGCTGCATCAGAGCTGCATCTTAAAGGAAGATAGGGTCTCTCTGAGGCAGAGGTAAGGAGCCAGAGAATTTCAAGGCATGGGGGTTGGCTGGTGCAAAGTAATAGAGATGGGAGACGGAGTACCATGTGTGAGGAAGACAGAGGCCAGCTTAGAGCGTGGGAGACAGAATAATGTTCAATTAGGCTGGAAAGATAGGATGGGGCCAAGTTGTTTCAGGCTTTAAAAGCTAAACAGAAGGTTTACATTTTATCCTAGGGGCAGTAAGAAGCCACACTATTTAAAAAGTTATGCTTTTTAAAAAATTTTCTTCGTAATAACACATGAGAACAGGAGATAGACACACAAAGTGACAGTAGTTTGTGTCTAAACTAGCAGTTCCTCTCTGGAGCAAATTCACGATTGGTTGTTTTTTCTACTTTTCATAAAAATTGATGCTCCCTGCTAATGGCACAGTATGGTACAATGGACACAGGCAAATCTCGGCTCTGCTGCTTACTAGGCACGTGAGCTTGAATTGGGTGGCAGCTTCTTTGGAGTATCAGTTTCTTCTCTATATGCAGAGTTGGACTACATCGGCCTTTTCCAGCTCTGAGTTTTTGGTCCTTTGATTGAAGACTCTCACTTAATGGGCATTACCTTACTCAAAGAGAATTCGAAAAGACCTTAGCTGAAAAAGGCCAAGGTCTCTCATTGCATGCTGGGCCATCTCCAGTTGTCCCAATCTATATCTGACCACTGGACCCAGATTTCTCTGGAGGAGAGAGTGAGGCTGTTGACTTTGCATAGCCCTTCCTCACTTAAATCCAATTCAGTTGCAAGTCATGTCATTTCTCCCTGATGTCATGGTCCTCTTCTGGAATAAAGGACAAACCACACACACACACACACACACACACACACACACCCAATGTTTTAAAGGGAGAAGATACCTAAGACATACTTCGACTCTGTGGATCCATTGAATATGAATGACTAGGATGACAAGTTTTCAGGAATATTCAGTCTGCTTTTTCCATTTTGCCATACAACTGAATGAGCATTTTTTTTTGGTAGGGACGAGCTGTTATCTATTAATACAATATCATTTTTGCCAAATGGCTAGACTTTGAGAATGAAAGTACATTGACTATGCTGAGGAATGAAACAGGGTTGGATTACTGAGCAGAGATAATAGACGTTACAGATTGGCGAGTGGCCAGATTGTCCTGTTCACACACCTTGTGAGAACTCACAATCCTGGACAAAGCATTTGAGGAGGGACCTCAAGTGACTGTTGGATTACCTATGAAACAACTGTCAACGTGCAGGACGGTGGGATGTTTGTGTCCAAATGTGTCCTTTAGCCACATTGGAAATGATTTCATTTATCCTGTGGCAGAAGAATCTTATCTTCACTTGTTTTCTTGCACATCCAGTTTATTTGTGCCCTAAGAGGAAGTATTGTTTGTTGCCAAACTAATATCAGAACAATATTAAATTCTTTTCATCCATTTGTGTGCTGGGTTTTCTTTCTTGAAGGAAATTGGTATTATTTTTTTAGCTAGTTCTTTTTTCTGCTTTCTCTTCTTTTTACCTTTTCAAACCTCTTAGGAAAAGGGAGCCTAGGAATGAGCAGGAAGGAAGTCTATAGTTAAATAGTTTCTCTCAAGATCCATTGCTTATTGTCTCCACTCAATTGGAGAGTGTTGTCTCCTTCCCACCAGTCCGACTTTTTTCTCTTATTTAGTCAAAGTGTGTCTTACCCTGAATGTTGACCTTAATATCTGAGACAATGAGCCCCAGTTCAAAACTCCCCTTAGCTTAGGCATTTCAGGATCACATAGCTCATGCTCTCCCATTCTAGCTGTTGATTTATTACAAAGATTTGCCATGCGGTGCATATATAATGGGCAGTTCAGAGTTCAAGTAATTAATTTCTGGCCACCTATGATATGATCAGTCCAGAACTTTGAATTATTCTAAATTACTTGTTTTTAAAATCTTGATAACCTCAAAATGATCTTGGTTCCTGCAATCTTGGAATAGGAATTATGATAAGACATGTGATTTCATTAATATAGGGAATTCCTAGGTGAGAACACTTCCATTACCAGGAAGTTGACTGGACCACTAGAGTTTAAGTGACTTGCCCCGGGTTACATAGCCTGGCTGTATCAGAGGGGAGACTTGAACCCTAGTCTACCTCTTGACTTCAAGGCCAGATGTTTATTCACTCCTCCATGCCACCTAACAATCATAGAAACAGACATAAGAAAATCTTTCATTATATAGGTGGAGGAATTTAATTTATTTACTCATTTTTTCACCCCAAAATATTTATTGAGTGCAGTGGATTGTGTTGCAAAAATGGAGTCATTAGTAATATTTTAACAGTCATTGCTTGACATTGAAAAGTTTTATATTTCTATTGGGTTAGTATGTCACCGAGGGCCAAATTATAGGCATTTTTCTAAAATATGGAGTGTGGAGGGTGTGGAGGAAAAGTCTAATTTCTGCAGCCATCTTGCAGTTATCCACTAAAGGCTTCTTCCTTCCTCCCCCCTCCCCCTTCTTGCTATTAAGCCTTGTTTCGGTATGGCATCTGCTAGAAAAAAAAAAAAATCCTGTTCCTGGTGGTCTGGAATGCATTAGGGGTGAAGCATGGAGCGTTCATTGAATCAAACTGTGACTGAAAGTTGGCTTGATACTCCCTGCTCAAGCGGAAGACAATAGATAGTATGTGGAGCTTTATGATTATAGTTCAGATCTCCAGCTTTAAGAAGCTGCCCTTTGAGCGAGCTCTGTAAATACTGATTAGTTGCAAACCTTCAATCTTCACCACACAGGATGGTGCCAGGGCACTGAAGAAAAGTGCTCTTTCCATTTCAGAATCCCTTTAAACAGTAGATTCTGTTTGTGGTAAGACTAAAATAGGTCTCCTATTGTTAAAATGGGTATTTTAAGTGCTTCGCAGGTGCATTTTAGAGAGTGGAGCTATTTATTTTTAATGAGAAGAACTGCAGAATAAAAACAATTGTAGCCTTGGAGAATTGCAGATCAAAAGTTTCTTCCTTCTAAAACAAATGAAGGCCGGTATCCCAGGAGCCAGGAATAAATTGATAAATTTTTAATAAGAAGAATAGGCTATAAATGGTAATTTAACTCTTTGGGGGAGAATGTCATTTAAGTGGTATTTAAAAGCTAGATGCTTGGCTGGTTTAGAGTTAAAACCTATAGTGATAATCATTGTGGTGGACATCCAGTGCATTACTAATGTCATAATTCACACTTCAATTGTAATCCTCCATGCGCCATATTGTGTTTGTCATTAGTCATACCTGACTTCTGTGTTGTTCTTGTGAGAGAGGCAGTATAATGTAGTAAAAGTAAAAGCATTGGACCTGGAGACAGGAAACCTGGGGTTCTCTACCATTTACTGTATGACCCAATGGAAGTCATTTAAATTCTCTGAACCTTTGTTCCCTAATATGAAATGGGGGGGGGCACAGTATCAGTGAAGATCAAATAAGATAATGTGCATGAAAACATTTTGTAATAAAGTTCAATTCAGTGACCGTTTATATGGTGTATGCTACATGCCTAGTTATTATACTAGGCCCAGAAATACAAAAGAAGTGGAAACCAGTCCTCTGTCCTCAAGAAGCTTATCTGCCCTAGCGTGGTCAGTGGAGTATAGAATCATAGCTGGAATGGATGTCAGATGCTATCTACTCCAGCTTCCTCATCTTACAGACAAGGAAACTGAGGCCCTGGAAGTTGAAGTGACTTGCTCCTTGCACAGATAGTAAGCATCACAGGCAGGATCTCACCTCAAGTCCTTGGACTCTATAGTCAAGACCACTGGTTTTGATGTTAGCCCATCTGGATTTGAATCTTCATGGCCACTTGTTATCTGGGTGGCCTTGGACAGACAAGCTGCCTTCTCTGGCTCCATTTTCTTGTTTCTAAAATGAAAGTCCAGGCTAGATGGCTCTAAGGACCCTTTCTAGGCCTTAAAATCCTGTGATACTGAGTGCTATATTTTTTGTGTTGTTGTATCCTCATCACACATGATTAGATGAAGATGGAGAAATATCAAAAGGTACCCCAGGATCATAGAATTCGAGGGGAAGTGATCTAGGGACCCTATTGGATCCATCTAGTTCAGAGGTTCCCAAACTTATTTGGCCTACCATCCTCTTTAAAAAAAACCCAAACTACTCAGCACCCCCTGGAAATCTACTTTCTTTAACCCTTTAGCAGTTACTTTTTAAAAATTTGTGTCATTTCAAAAGTATATAAAATATATATATTTTAAAAATGACGAATCTTAAATTGAATCATTTATTGCAAATTTTTGCTGAATTGAAATTTTGATAACACAATATTGACATGTAACCTATAGTATCATATTGTCAACAAGTCATCACATGCACATATTCCTGATGATGCATGCTGGACTTCTTCACTGCTTGTTAAGACTTGTCAGCTGATTGGTTATAACTTGCATTTTGTGTGTTCATTTGAAAAATAATGTAATCACCATGACTTTAACTCTGTTACACAACAGATGAAACATGTACAAATGGTTTTTCCAAATTGTCTTCTCTTCTGTTCTTTCCTCATGCTTCTACCACCTCCTTATTTTAATTCAGTGCCCCTTAATTGCACCTGAGGCTAGTTACCCCCCCCTCACTGTCCCTCAGGGGGCGGTATTGCCCACTTTGGGAACCTGTGATTCTAGTAACTATGATTATAGTAACTAGAATCTAGTTCCACACCCTCTTTTTATTTACAGATAAGGAAATTGGGGACCCAAAAGTGGTTGAGTGAATTGCTTAAGGTCACATAGGTACTAAGTGCTTTTCATATCTTCTTAATTGTTTTCCTAGTTGTTCAGATATATTTTCCTTTCCTTGCAATGTTTGTGCTGATCAGTAAAAGACTCCTATTTATTTCTTTTAATCCTCAACAAACATCCAAGTTAGATTGCTCAAGAGGGGTTCTTGGTTCCATTGGAAACCTTATTTGATTTGACTTTATGCAGCTGCTTTCTCAGGTTTTTGGGTCATAGCCATCAATGACTTCTCCCCAGGCCACGCTCTAGGATGTCACAGGAGCCACTAGGGGTAGTGGCTCAAACATGGGGCCCCAGGTGGCAGCTGTTCCAGAAAGAAAACCTGCCCCTGCTTGGAACTTGTGACCCAGTACCATGCCCTGACCTTCCAGCTGTACCAGGATATAGAGGGTACTGAACATTTGTCAAACTTGCTAACATTTTTAAGCCACTCAGCAGGTAGAGGAAAGTTTGAGAGCAATTTTAAAAGCTCTAGGTCAAGACCTATGAACACACAGAAGCGTTTAAGCCCCAAATAGAGAACATTTGGGGATTACCAAGTCAGTTGGCACCTCCCCTATTCTCTGTTACATTTATGTGTATACTTCTTATGTGGCCTAGAGGTTATTCTGAGATGCCTATTGGTGCAAAATTTTTGCAGGTGGAACTGCCTTATAGGTTAACCTGGTTGTTTTTATTTTATTTATTATTTTTTTAATTCAGATCTGTGATTTCATTGTAGGGAGCCCTTGATGAGGGGCTTAACTTTGTGTCTTCTCTGTTTGACTTGGGATGGTCCTCAGAAATTTGAGTTTTGTACGTGTGGTGGAAAGAGTGTGGGGTTTGGACTCAGTGGTTCCTGGGAACATAGATTTATTTAGGTCTGGAAGAGTCTCTTAGAGGTTATTGAGCCAATCCCCTTCATTTTGCAGTGTTAGACCTCTTTTCCCTCTCTCTTCCAACCTATTCTGCATAATCTTAAGAATTAAAGTTATGATTTACCAAGACTTGCTAGGGTCACACAGACTAATAAAGTGCCTAAGCCAAGCTAATTGACTTGTCCCCCACCTCCCAATTACATACAGTGAGAGCCAAGATGTGAGCCCCAAGAGGCCCTCAGAGGCCTGCCGCCCTCTATTTCTAGGCACATCTTGCATGTTCCCTGGCTGTACTTGTCTACCTCTGTGGCTTCATTCCTGCTGTAGCCCAATCTGGAATGACTTGTCTACCCCTCCCCCCCCAATACTCCCTACATGATTTTCCTGTTCAGATTCTACCAAACCTTCAGATCTAGGTCAAATGCCACGACTTTCAGGAAGTTGTTTCCACTGCTTCGTTCAGAAATGATTCTTCCTTCCTTGCGCCTCATACAGCACTTGGCATGAGACTTTACTGTTCTGTGTTTTGCTGGTTTATAACACATACGTATTTGTGTATGTACCTTATCTTTTCAACTAAACTCCGTGAGGACAGGTTTTTAGTTTCTTATACTTTCCGCAGTGTCTAGTACAATGTTTTGAATGTTTTCTCCCTTTCAGGGCTTTCCATGGACTGAGGCAGACTTCCCCCCCTCCACCAATTTTGCGGGCTTGGGTTCAAGTACTATCTCTGCCACTTATTATCTGAGATAACATTTGTAAAAATGCTTAGCACAGTGCCTGGCATGTAGCACTCAATAAATGCTTGCTCAGTCTGCTTCCCTTCTCTGCTTTGGGCATTTTCTTTGGCTGGTCCCCATGTCCGGAACACTCTCACTCCTCATTGTTGTTGTTTAGTCTTTTTTTGACTCTTCATGACTCCATTTAGGGTTTTCTTGGTGAAGATACTAGAGTGGTTTGCCATTTCCTTCTCCAGCTTGTTTTACAGGTGAGGAAGCCGAGGCAGACAGGATTAAGTGACTTGCCCAGGGTCACAAAGATAGAAAGTATCTGAGGTCAAATTTGAACTCAGATCTTCCTGACTCCAACTCTGGAGCTCTGTCCACTGTGCCACCTAGTGGCACTCCTTCCTCATCTCTCCCTGTTAACTTCACCAGCTTCCTTAAATCCCAACTAAAATTCCATCTTTTTTATAGGAAGACTTTTCCAACCTCTGTTAATTCTGGTATCTTTGTTAATTATTTCCTATTTATCCTGTATGTGTTTGTTTACAATTTGTCTCCACTTTAAATTGTTGTTGTCCTTGTTCTGGAAAAGAACCAATGACATCAGAAGGGTGATGTCTTGACTTGCACATCAGCCTCACTCTCTCCTCCAGAGTCATCTGAGTGTAGTGGCAAGACAAAAGTCAAGGAGACTTGCTATTGGCTGAACACTGCGCCCCCCCCCCAGTAGATTGTAAGCTCCTTGTGGGCAGGGACGCTTTTGACTCTTTATGTAACCCTAGCACACTGCCTGCACATAGTACTTGCTTAATAAACGTGAGTTGATTTATTGGGTGACTTTAGGCAGTCCGCTTCACTGCTTGGGCCTCACTTTCCACACCTATAAAATAAAATGGGGTGGGCCTCTGACTCTTAAGTTCTCTAAGGTCCTTTTTGACTTTTGTCTTGAGTGTTATCGCATTAGACCCCATGCTCCGGGAGAGTATCTGCAGAGTTATAGTCAAGAAGTTCTATTGTTTTCTTCATCAGCCTCTGGCTATCTGGAGGCTTTAGAGCACGCCATTTACCCTATTCACATAGTCTCTTTTGACAGCCTGCCAGACTCCTTGTACTATTACTGGAACTTCACTGTTCCACCTGACTATTTACTTTGAATGTCTTGGCAGGCTAAATGCAGGGTTGATGTCTTAAAGGCTTGAAAAGTAGTACTGATGAGGTAGAGAACAATAGAATTTCCTTCTAAACAGCTTTGGGACATTGTCAATTCCCTTGGGGCATAGATGACTCTCAGATATGTATATCCAACCTTAGTATCTTTCCTGATCTCAAGTCCCTCAAGCCAGCTATGTATTGGACATTTCAGAAATAAACTACTCTGGTTCCCTGTTGCCTGGAGGATGAAATGTGAATTCCTCCATTTGCTACCCACAGCCATTCCCAACTTGGCCCTACCCTTCCTTTCTACCTTATTAATGTTATTCTCCTTCCCGTACTTTATAACCTAGACAAACTAGCTGTTTTGCTGTTCCTCACACATGACATTCCATTTCCTGCAGCACATAGTAGGTGTTTAATAAGTGCTTGCTGTTTGATGCCCTGTTGACATCTCACCTCTCAAGCAAACCCATTATCTTCTCCCTCCCTTTTCCTCTACCTCAACTCATCCCTTTTCTGACCTTCCCTATCTTTGTTGAGGGTATCTAGGTAGTGTAGTGGGCCTTCACCAGGCCTGAAGTCAGGAAGACTGGAGTTCAAATCTAGCCTCAGACACTTGCTAGTAGTTATGACCCTGGGAAAGTCACTTAACCCTATTTGCCTCAGTTTCCTCATTTGTAAAATGAGCTGGAGAAGGAAATGGCAAACTACTCCAGTATCTTTGCCAAGAAAATACCAAATGGAGTCATGAAGAGTCTGGACACAACTGGACAAAACTGTCATCTTACTAGTCAAACAGATTAGCAACCTAGGAATCGTCCTCGATGTCTCACTCTCCCACATCCCACATATCCAGTTAATTACCAAGTCTTGTCAGTTTTACTTCCATTACGTTTCTTGTATTTGTCCCTTTTTCTCTACTCACAGGGATACCAACCGAGTAGAGACCCTCATCATCTTTTAAATGGATTATTGCAGTATCCTTCTAATTGGTCTCCCTGCTTGAAGTCTATCCCCTCTCCAAATCATCCTCCACACAGTTGTCAAAAGGATATTTGTAAAGCACAGGTTTGATGTCACCTCTCTGCTTGATAAGCTCCAATGGCTTCCTGTTACCTCTACGAGGGTATTGAAGCGCCTTTGTTCACCATTTAAAGCCTGTCACAATCTGGCTCCAACCTACCTTTCCAATCTTATTATAAATTACTTCCCTTCCTGTACTCTATCCAAACAGGCCCTCAGGCTATTAGCTCCTTGAGGGCAGGCATTGTTTCGTTTTAGGTTTGGTATCCCCTGTCAGACTCTGAAAATAAATGACCAAAGAGCTCACAGAGGTTACACACCAGCTGTTAACTCTGAAAAGCAAAATAAAATAAACCAAAGAGCAACTGAGGTTATTATACCAACTGTCAACTCTGACCAAAGGGCCACAGAGGTTATAGCAAAAGCTTAATACCAACTGTCAGCTCTGAAAAATAAAACAACATAAAACCGAAGAGCTCGCAGAGGCTATAAACAGACACATGCCAGTGTCTCCTCCCAGGGGGAGACCCAAGGCATTGAGGCTAAGCCTTGGTGTGTATAGTTATGGCTAGACAAAGAGCTAAGCAGTGAGGTGTAGCCATGGTAATGAGAGGTAAAAGCAACAGTGAGAAAGGTTTGATTCATAGCAGGCTTCATGATCGGAACGTGGTTTCTGCAGGTGCTTGTCCAAGCTCAGGGACCACCTGGGTTTGGTATGAACCAGTTCTGTGATGTAGCTGCAGCAGCGTTCATCCAGATGGTGAGTGCAGACGATTGTTGTGATGCCAAGCTCAGGGCACAGCTTTCTTGCTGGGCCTTAGCTCTGGAAAACAGGGTGACTCCTAATAGTAAAAAGAGAGGTGTGGTCTTGGCATGGGGATCCTGACACTCCATTATCTGGCACAATGCCTGGCACATAGCAGATGCTTAATAAATACTTATCTTTTGGGTGCTTAGGTATTGGCAGAAGACTTGAACATCTACCCACCTTTAAACTTCTACTTATAGGGGGAGAGAATCAGGGTGAGAGTGCTATAGTCATTAATGTCAGGGACCAGAAGAGCTTTTATTCTACCTTCTGTGACCTTCTGGCCTGGACTTCAGAGGAGAAGAGCAAGAACTTCTACTATCTATGAGAGATAGCATGGTTAAGCTGAGGAGCCCTTGTGTGGATTGCATGGATATATGGGAGTGGGAGGTAGAGAGGCTAGGCCTGGTGAGAAGACAATAAAGAAGGAAGGACTCATCTGGCCTCACCAGGGTCCTAAGTTAAGAGTTGTTACCATGACTGTCTTCTCTAAATCATCAAGCAATGGTCAAAGGAAGTGAAACCTTAGATTACTGTGACCACATAAATCTAGAATTTGTGAGCTTTAGGGGACCTTAGAAATGATCTAATCCCTTTATTCCCATTTGACAGAGAAAGAAACTGAGACTTAGGTGCTACAACCAGATCACCATGATCAAGTGAATTAGCTGCAGAGCCCAAACCAGAATTCAGTCTAGCGCTCTTTTCTCCTCTGCCATTCTACCCCCAGTGGCATCATCATTACCACTACTGCCACCCCTATCCTCATAGTCCATTTAGTGCTTCGAAAGAACTGTGATATCCTAAGTGGAGGTTCTCCCTACACTGACACAAGTTTAAAATCTCTGAGCCTTCATATAGTTTTCATGAGTTTCTACGGTCACAAAATTAGCCTTCTAACGTGGTAGTCAACCTTCTACGGATGAGTTTGTCCCTACTTTTAAGCATTTTCTGTTTGTACTTTTGTGGCATAGTCTTTGAGTGCTCCAGGGGCACCTTCACCTTACAGGGAGGAATCAGAGGAGGGCTTTAGGGGAGAATCATCATTAACAAACATTCATTTAGTGTCTACTGTGTATAAGAGATTGTTCGGCAGGGAAGATGGGCTTGATTAAGTACTAAGGAACAGTTTCTTTTGTTTGTTTGTTTATTTGGTTTATGCAGTGCTGGCACATACTGGTTTCATCCTTGCTTGGTGATGGACTGATTGCAGATACAAAGAGGGATAAAATGTGTTCCCTGTGTTTTTTATGTAGCCAGACGAGACTGTGTAGTAGCCATCATGTCTCTCTTTCAGGGCATTAAATTTTGTGAGCTTCAAAATGCTTAAAGTTATATAACTTTCTAAAGAAGCAACTTGACCATTTCAGGTGCTATTACTATTTTGTAGAGAAAAACAAACAAACAAATTTTGTATTGTAATCAGAATGCAAAATTGCTGATAACCTGAGTTACAACAGTTTTTCAAAAGATCTGTAACTTCCTCAGTTAGGGCATTCCCTTCACTACTGGAGATTGCAACCCATCCATAATTTAATACATGCTTTTCTTGCTTGATGTGGCATACACCAAACACACGTCCACACATTCACTCGTCCCTTTGCCTGAGGACCAAAAATTTGAAGATGAGACTTTCAGAATTTATCTAGGTTGATACTTGGATTGCAATTTCATGTCTGGTTTCTTTGTCTTCTGCTTCAGTTGTGTCTTGACTCTTTGTGTCCCTGTGAACCATGCTGTCTGTGGGGTTTTCTTGGCAAAGATACTGGAGTGGTTTGCCATTTCCTTCTCCAATGAATTAAGGCAAACAGTGGTTAAGTGACTTGCCCAGGGACACACAGCTAGTGAGTGTCTGAGGCTGGATTTGAACTGAGCTCCTCTCGACTCTAGGGCCAGCACTCTTTCCACTGAACCATCTAGCTGCTTGGCTTGTACCTAACTTAACTTGGGGTTATTTTCTACAAAGTTAAATGTTGTTGCTAATGTCTATTAATGAATCCCAAATCTTCAGAAAGTTGGAATTTATACCATATCTCCTCTTTTCCATTCGTGCTCCTTTCTTTAATCCAGTACTTTATTACTTTTAACCTGGTCTGTGGTGGTATTTGATCTGCCTGACTCTGCCTGACCTTGTCAGATTCCTGCCAATGTAATCTTCCTAATACAGAAGTCTGAATAGGATGTTCCTCTGCTCAGAAGCCTTCAGTGGTTTTTCATTGTCTACTGATTAAAATGTAAACTCCTTAACTTGGCATTCAAGGCCCATCGGAATCTGGCTGTAGCTACCTTTTAAATTTTGCTTCATGGTATTTTGCCTCATGTTCCCCTAAATTGGAATACTTGCCGCTCTGATCCTGGCCAACTGTCCCCACCTTCTCCATAAAGCCCTTTCCCATCCTCTTAATTCACTCTTCCTAACTCTCTCAAGGCAATTTTGAAAAATCTCTTCTGTTCACTGAATCATATTTTAATTTGTGTTATAGATATTTGTGTATTCTGCTTACTTCCAGTTCCATTACATTCTATAAGCTCCTTTGGGCCTGGACTTTTCTTGTTTTCATTTTTTAAGAATATACAACATATATACAAAATAACTACAAGGTAATTTTTGAAAGGGGGCAGCTGGTTGGCTCAGTAGATAGAGTGCCAGACATGGATTCAGAAAGACCCGAGTTCAAAGTCCAGCCATAGATACTTACGAGATGTGTGACCCTGGGCAAGTCACAACCTTTTTTTGGCCTTAATTCACTGGAGAAAGAAATGGCAAACCACTGCAGTATCTGACAAGAAAATCCCATGGTCCATGGGGTCACAAAGAGTTAGACATGACTGAACAAAAGGAAGAAGTCAGGTACTAAATTTTGACCTAAGGACCAACCTAGCTAAATTCTGAAAACCTCATGTCCAAAGTATTAGTCATTAGGCAAAGGGATGAGTGATTTGTGTACATGTGTTTTGTGTATGCATGTGTCTGTGTTTGGCCATTTCAAGTAATAAAAGCATGTATTAAATTATGGATGGGTTGCATTTTACATTAGTGAAGGGAATACCCACTCTGAGGAAGTCATGCATTTTTTGAAATATTGGCAAGTATGGTCTACAGGGTCATGAAGAGTCAGGCACAATTGGACAACAAAAGTTTTTGACAAGGAATCATTAGTTACAGAGGCAGATAGCAGGGTAAGATCAGGAAAGGTCTCATGTAGAAAGCAGCTCTTGAGCTCAGATTTGAAAGAAAATGAGGTTTTATAAGACATGTAGATGAGAGGAGAATGAATTCTAGGCCCAGGTGACAACCTTTGCAAAGACACGGAGGTAGGAGATGGTGTGTAACAGATGTTTACTGGCTGACTTACTCTGTTCCATTGGGTGACATACGTATCCCTTCACAGCTGTCTTCACTGTGTCTGTCAGGATTTTCTTCCGTTTACCACATAGTAACAGAGCTTGATTATCCTGTTTAATGAATGCTTATTGGATTAAATTGGAAATGTAGGCTATTATTGCCATCGTTCTGCATCCACAAATTCTGAAATTATCCAAGTTTTTCTTCATCTGCCAACCATCGAGATAGAAAGAATCCTAGAAGAACTGTACATACAGCTATTCAGAATGGTGATTATATTTTGGCTAATTCTGGCTTATATTGGCAACAAGGAAGAACAGTGAGCAAATTTACGAATTTGCCTCTTTGCAGTTTATTTATCAGAGTAAAATTTTAATTTAAGTCATGGTTTCAGTGCATTGTAGCATATTAAAGTTTCAGCAGTGCTTGAATCCCTATTATGAAATATGACTGGCAAAATGTAAACCTAGTTGTGAAATCCAAAGATAATTTCATTGACTAATAGGCCTCAATGGCCTATAATCAGGTCTAGGTCAATGAGCTTAAAGCCAGTTCATCTACAAATGATTCATTGGCATCATTTCTCCTAATGTTCAAGTCAGACCCAGGCAAGTATTCAGGGCCAGTAGGATTGTAGGACTTTATAGCTGGAAGGATACTTATTAGCTTGTTAAATTTATTCAAGTTATAGATGCTCAAGCCCTAGAGAAGTGATTTGCTGATAGTAAGTGGAAGAACTAGAATTCTAACTCAGTTCTTTTGATCTAAAACTGGTTGCTCTTCCCACTACTGTAGTCTGCTTTTTATTTCTGTTTCATGAATGAGAGGATTAAGGCTTAGAGAGCTAAAGGGACTTGCTCAAGGCCACACAATTACCATGTTGCAAAGATTTGACTTGAACCCAGGTCTTCTGTATCTAGGACTGCTGCTGCTGCTTCCTCTTAATCAAAAGAGTTAATAAATATAGACAAAACAGATGACAAAAGGGGGCAAAAATAGCAAAAGAGATCCAAACTATTTTAATGAATGTGACAAGGAATACATTTCATAAAGACCTTTTTATTATGTCTAGTGAATTTAAACGTAAATGATGCTATACAAAGTGCCCAAGGGTAATCTTGAAACTTGTGGAAATCAGTTCAGATCTTTAAAAAAGCTATAAGAAATGCTCAGTAGGAGCCAAAACCACTGCTAAAGTACAAGAATTAAAAAAAAACAACCCAACACCCTCCTCCCCCACAGCAATAATAATGTACAGATGCTTAGTTGGGTCTACCATGAAAGGTTAAAAATAATTCCACATATGAAATGAGAAAAACAGCAGTAATGGTGCACAAATGCTTAAGAGGGCTAGGGGAATTGATCGTTAGGTGAATTGGCTTTAGGTAAATTGTTTTTAGACAAATGGGCCTGTTCTCTCTGTTTGTGGCATGTCGGTTAGCTAAACAGTTAGCTTACTGGAAGTATTCATTTTCATTCCATCTAATCTTCACTGCTGTTTCTAGACAGTGCAGATCTTCTGAGTTCCAAGAGTGACCATCTTGTGTTTTTGAACAATTTGCCACCTTTCCTTCTTGTTGTTATTGTTTTAGTGATTATTACTGGGTAGCTGATCTTTGGTTTTCTGGCCCCAGTGTACCCCTAGGTTGGAGGGAATCCTTCTGTCTGGATCTCCAGGCATTCCCACTTTAACTCAGCTGAAGGCCACACCTCCCCTACATCTCATTTAGGATGAGGGACCTGTAGCAAAGGGGAATGAATGTTTCTGGATATTTCTACTCATATGGCCCAGCCACACTAGGTTGATGGCATCATAAATTTAGAATAGAAGGAACCTCAGAGATCGTCTGCTCCAACCCTGTCATTTTACAGACAAGCAAAGTAGGACCCAGAGAGTTTAAGTGATTTGCACCACCAAGGTAACACCGGTAATTGTGTTTCACAGCTGAGAATTGAATCCAAGTCCTCTGACTCCAAATCCAGGACTTTACTCATCATGCCACACTGCTGGCACAAGAAGGGAACATGTTGTTGGATTTGGGATACTTTATAACATTTGCTCTGGGTTTTTCCTTGTGAGGTACTTTGTCATTGTATTTAAGAAAGCTGTGCCAAAGGGAGCTATTATTGCACATCTGTTCTTGGGTCAGATAGGTGCTAAGACAATGGTTCCCAATCTTTTTGAATATAAGGACTCTTTTTTAATGTCAGTAAATTCATGCACCTGCTCATGATAAAAGTTATTCTGTCACTGTTTCTTTGTCATTTTTCCTTTTTGGTTTTCTCTGATATCTGTCTCCAACCTTGACATTGGTACTTCCAAAGTCAATCTCTCCTGACTTTTCTGTGTTTCATTATTATATTTATTGTTACCCTTACTGAGAAGCATTATGATGTAATGGAAAGACCACCAGAATTGGAATGAGAGAACCTTATTTCCAGTCCTTGGTCTGTGATTTTGAGGAAATCAGTTGCTCTCTAGGCCTCAGTTTCCTCCACTGCAAAGTGAGATGGATAGACTTTTTGTTCTAAGCCCCTAATCCCATGAGCCTGTAAACATAGCAGCAAAAGTTCCAAGAAGCCATTGGTGAACCAGAAAAAACTTTTTATTAACAGCCTAGCAAGGGTCCCATGTGTGGGCATACCTTACAGAAGGGAGAGCAAGGCTTTTCATTCCTAGACTTGAAGCAAAGTTCACTCCCCTGTTTTCCCACTGGCTGGGGAAGGCAAGGTTTACAGCCTATCAGGAGTGCCTAATTTCCCCACGTGAGTCTCTGCCCCTAATTACATCTCCCATTTCCCAGCAGCCTGCAGCTGTCCGTAGCTCAGCAGCTACTCATCACCCTGATGAGTAATAGGAAGAAACAACATTCTCAACCACATTTCCTACAAGCCCATGAAGAATTTAGACTGGAAGCAGTGGACAGTGTAGATAGGGATAACACAGTGGAAAGAGTCTTGGATTTAGAATAAAGAGGATCTGAGTTCAGATCCTGGCTTTGCCACTTTCTGTGTGACCTTGGGCAAATTACTTAACCCCTCCACCTCAGTTTCCTCAATTGTAAAATGAACTGGTTTGGCTAATGACCCCAGAGGATCATTCCAGCTCTGTATTTAAAGCCCGTATGGTCTCTCCTAGCTTTAAATCCTATAATCTTCCCTATGACCCGTGACATAAAGCAAATATGAATTCAGCAGAGTGCTTTCAATTGAATTTGTTGCTTGTTAATCACAAGCGTATCTATCTGCAATGAAAAACCAGTCATTTAGTTGCAAATCAGATTATTTATTCAGCCTGCAGAAGGTATGTTTGCTTATCGAGTGTGTTCTGTCACACTGCATAGTCTGTTGGAGTTAAACATCAAAATATTGTTACTTGGCGTGCATTTGGATTCTTGGCCCTCTGCAGCAGTGATTCCCCAGCTCTATAAGGTCTTAGAGTCCTAGGGGTTGGTAAGTATCGCTTTAGTATATCTTTTAGCAAACCCAGATCTCTAGAATCTTAGTTTTGGTTTTCAGTGGATAAGAGTATTGGACTTGGAGTTAGGAAGACCTGAATTTGAATCCTACCTCACATACTTATTAGCCATGTGGTCCTGAGTGTAGGACACAGGTTAAGTGACTACTTAACCTTTCTCTGCTTTAGTTTCCTCATCTGTAAAATGGGGATAATAACAGCACTTACCATACTGGGTAGTTATGAGAACCAAGTGAGGTAACATATGTAAAGCATTTTATAATCCTTAAAGAGTTACATAGTTATTGTTATTATTGTTCAGTCCTGTCTGACTCTTTGCGACCCCATTTGAAGTTTTCTTGGCAAAGATATTGAAGTGATTTGTCATTTCCTTCTCCAGCTCATTTTGCAGATGAGGAAACTGAGGCAAACAAGGTTAAGTGATTTGCCCAGGGTCACACAGCTAGTAAGTGTCTGAGGCAGGATTTGAACTCAGAAAGAGGAGTCTTCCTGACTCCAGGCATGGCACTCTATTTGCTGTACCATCTAGCTGCCCTATATAAATATTAGTCATTGTTATTATCTTTATCAGATTTAAAGGCTCCTTCTTTAAGGAGGTAACTAGACCAGCCTGACCCACACTGTGAACATGCTAAATTCTTACTGGAGTGAGACAGCTACATAGGACCCTAGCTTTTACCTTCTGACTCTAGGGGAAAACACAGTCCTGGAAACACAGTCCTGGAATTCCTTTGCTTATGTCCTAGAGTTATTGTTGTGGAATGTGATTCATGTATTGCTTGCCTTTTGTCTCCCAGAAAATGAATGTGTGGCATTTTAAGCACAAAATGAATACTGTAATATTCATTAAGAAAACCCAGTTCATGTCCATGAATATTTTAACCAGTACACGAAAGCTCTTTGAATGCACTACAGATGGCAAATTCCTACCTATTTCAAGTGACTTTGTCACTGAATTAGTGTTTAAGGAGCTCCTTTTAGAGACAAGGGACTTGGAAACTCTGAGTGGTCACAAAATGGGTAGTTTCAAGCTGACCCCTAAATGAGAGGTTCGAGGAAAAAAAGTTGGAAGATAGGTTGGAGCTTATTGGCTACTGAATGTGCTGTTCTCTCAATATCTGACCTAATGGAGGTAACAGAGATGTAGAAAATACTGCCGGATAATCCACCAGAGGCTGTCTATGCTGCCCAAGAGAGGGAAAAGCTAGCAAGTCGTCTTCCCGGGATTGTGATGAGTACAGAGATTTTTCCTTCCTTTGTTTTATGCCTGTGCTGTGAACACAACAGAGGTCAATATTGGCAATACTGGGTATGTGAGTCCAGCCTGCATGATTGACAGCAAGAAACAACAGAAAGGGAAGCATAGAAACAAACCCTGAAGACTTGTAAAATGTGGAAGGTGAAGAGAAGCCTGCTGGAGGAATTGAAAAGCTGTGCATGGGAAGAAGGCCCTGGCCTAGATTAACAATGAGGGGAAATACCTGGGAATTCATTTAACGATAATGATGATGATGATGATGATGATGATGATAAACATGCTCATCATAATACATGCTTTCACTCATTCTTGTTCCATGAAGTTGGTGGGGCACGTGCCATTATAGGCATGCATATAGCTCACCTAAAGCTGTTACTTCATTAGCAAAATCTCATCCTGGTGGGTGGGAGTATTTAGGACAGTAGAATATATCTATAAATGGTTAACCCTGCTTTCCTCCTTGGTATAGCCCATTGTGCATTTTTTTCTGTAGATAATATTAAGATACAGAAAAGAATACCAAGTCAGCCTTGAACTTCATTTATTATGGTCTTAATTCTGGCCATGCACTCTTCCCCTCTTCTCTTTTCCAATTCCTGTCTTACATAAAGAGACAGTTGAAAGGTTTAGCTGAGCACTGGTAATCTCCATGAATCCCTGTTGATCTCCCCAGTACAGTTTACTGACTTTATTCACTTGGCTGTAGGCACTATTTCTTCTTTCAAGGTCTTTCTGATTAAGTCCATCAGGAGCAGACCTAGCATACTTTGCCTTCTCAGCCTGATTGTTGATTGGGGAATACCAAGGGAAAAGAGGTTTTGTCTATCAGTAAAAGACCTTCCTTCTGTTGCTCTCTGCATGAGATTCTCTCACCAGGTTGCACCACAGGGTCTTAAGTAGTATGGAAGATGGCTAATGAATCTGAGAATTGTCTAGTGTGCTTTTTTCCTAGGGGCAGAGCTCTTTATGTAAAGGATCCATCGGTCTATGTGTGTCAGTAGGCAGAGAAAAGAAAGGCTTGGGCTGTTCCAGCAAATCACAAAGGGTGCAACACAATCATGAAACATGGCTCCAGCCTTCAAAGGTTGAGTGCATTTGACTCTAACGTGCTTGAGAATCAACAGGAAAGAGAGCAATCTCTCACAGAGGGAAGGAGACAGGAACCAGAGGCAAGGGGTATAGCTTAGGGGTGTGACCCATCCTGAAAGGTGGAAATCGTAATGAATGACAAGTTACTTCTGGCTTTGCACAGAGAGTAAAGATGGAGTTTTTTAATTCAATTTTAACATTTATTAAATGCCAACTAGGGAAAAGACTAAGTGCAGAAGCACGGGGTTAGCTAGTTGACATTTGCCTTGACATAAAAAAATGTGGTTGTGTCTTTGGTTCCCAGAAAAGGTCTAATGTGAGATCAGTAGCCTGTTTGTAGACCCTGAGTTTCACCAGCACGAATAAGCATCCAGGTGACACAGTCTGGACTTGGAGACAAGAAGACCTGAGTTTGAATCCTACTTGAACTCTGTGACTTGGGCAAGTCAATTAACTTATCTCAGCTTCAGTTTCCTCATTTGTAAAATAGGGACAGTTATAGCACTTACCTCATAGGGTTGGTTTAAAGATCAAATGAGATAACATATTGCCTTTGTAAACTTTAAAGTACTTTATAGATACTATTAGCTATTCTTTTGTCATTGGAGACTTCAGTGGCTCTCTGTTGCCTGTAGGATTGAATACAAACTGTTCTGTTTTCCATTTAAAGCCCTTCACAACCTGGCTCTCACCTGACTCTCCGGGCTTATCACAAATTATTCCCTTTAACACACTTTATGGGCCAAACTGGCATTCTTATTGTTACTCACTCACATTATTCTGTTCCTCTCTCTGAGCATTTGTGCTATCTGGCCTCACCATGCTGGGATGGCATTCCTTTCTTCACCTTAGCCTTTTAAGATTTCTAGCTTCCTTTAAAGCTCAGTTCAAAAACTCCCTCTACATGAGGCCTTTCTTAATGCTTCCAGTTATTAGGGCATTCTCCTATGCCCAATTTGCCCTGTATTCACCATGTAAATATTTTGCATATGTCACCCAATCACTCAACATTTGTTAAGTCTTATTTCAGTTGTGCCTGACTCTTCATGACCCTATTTGGGGTTTTCTTGGCAAGGATACTGGAATGGTTTGTTATTTCCTTCCACAGATGAGGAACTGAGGCAAACAGAGTTAAGTGACTTGCCCAGAGTCACACAGCAAGTTAAGTGTCTGAGGCCAGATTTGAACTAAGGAAGAGAGGTCTTCTGGACTCCATGCTGGTCATTCTTTCCAATATGCCACCCATTATGCCCTTATTATATGTCAGGTACAGTGCTAAGTGCTGGGGCTACAAAAGGAGGCCAAAGACAGCCTCTGCCCTCAAAGAGCTTACCATCTAATGGAGGGACAACATGCAAACACATATCTAAAAAGCAGGCCACATGTAGGATAAATAGGAAATAATTACAGAGGGCAGGGGCTAGAATGAAGAGGGGTTAGAGAATGCTCCAAGTGAATGTAGGTCCCTTTTTCATGACCATGAGCATACTTTCCCTGATGATCACTGTTCTTTCCAAGAGGATGAGTGAGTTGTTGACTTCATACTACAAGTGGTCTATTTAGATTTCCATTAAGATATGGCAGACTTTATGATGGTCTTTCATTCTTATTTTCCATTGAGAGTTAAATTCCTGATTCCTTTTGTTTCTGCCCAGACTCAGAAATAGTATGGTTAAGACTTATTTCTTTCCCATATCTGAAAAAGTGTCATCAGATAAGTTAATAAGTCAAGTTAGGTATTCTTTATAAAGAATAATCAATCAATAAGTAAGCACCTACTCTGTGCTAGGCACAGGACTAAAAGCTGGGGAGACAAAGGCAAAAATGAAATAGTCCCTGCCCTCCAGGAAGACCTTAGTTCAAATCCTGCTGTGTGACCTTAGACATGCCACTTGAACTGCCTACCTCAGTTTCCTCGTCTATAAAATAGAAGTAATAATAGCTCCTACCTCCCAAAGTTGTAAGATAAAATGAGATATTTGTAAAGTGCTTAAAGTGCTTTGCAAGTCTTATGGCAGCTGGGTGGCTCAGTGGATAGGGTGTTGGGCCTGGGGTCAGGAAGACCTGAATTCAAATTCTGCCCAGACACTTATTAGCTGTGTGAACTTGGGCAAGTCATTTCTCCGTTTGCCTCAGTTTCCTCATCTGTCAAATGAGCCAAAGGAAATGGTAAACCACTCCAGGATCTTTGCCAAGAAAATCCCAAAAGGGGTCACGAAGAGTCGGACATGACTGAAAAATGACTAAACAACTTGCAAATCTTAGTATGATATCTAAATGCTAGAAATTAGCATTGTCATCATCATAATCAGAGAGGAAACATAGACAAATACTAACATATACAATACACACGCATCTCCAAGATAATGTTTGGAGGGAGTCCACTTGCCGTTGGAGGGATCAGGAAATCCTTCATATATTAGGTGGGGCCTGAGATGAGCTTTGAAGGAAACCATGGAATCTGAGAAGTGGAGGTGAAAAGGGAAGTCACAGAGAAGAGAGATAGATTGTGTGTGAGGAACAGAGAAAAGGCCCATATGGCTGAACTGTAGAATGGGGGAAGGAGAGCAACGTGTAATAAGCCTGGAAAAGTGGGGCAGAACCAGTTTGTAAAGGCCTTTATATACCAAACAGTGGTAACAAGAGGGGCAAAAGGAAGAAAGAAACCTCAAACAACAGATAATTCCTTTATTTGACTTTAGCATTTAATTTTGGATTCCTAGATCTTCACACCTTTTATCCAAATGACCATTAAGCATCAAAATTAGATTCTGAGTTTTAGGGCCTTCCCTTTCCTTCTTTAGTTCATTTTGTAGTAATATGTTGTGAAATGTAGGAAAATAGATACAGCAGGTGGGAGAAGGAAAAGCATAGGATGTGGGCAGTCTATAGACTGGGTAATTAAAGAACATCTGGATAAATGGGAGTTGGATAATTGTGACCGTCAGGGACTTGAGCTCCATTTGTCATTGCATCTCCAGTGTCTGGAGCAGTGCCTGGCACATAGTATACACTTAATAATGCTTGCAGATTAATTGACATGCATATCTGTGACATCTAAATTGGTTATGGGGTAGGGTCATCAAAGGATTAATATTACTAATTTCCAGGAGTTCTGAATTTCAGTTTAGCTTAAAAGGCTTCTCACCACATTTTCCAGAATGTTTTGAAACTTATTTCCTCTCCAGTACAAACCTAAGCAGAATAATAGGTTTGAATAGTAGACAGGCTGCATTAATTTTCTTAAGAAATCCACAACTGAAATGATTATGGATGCATTTCTAAATAGATTGCTGTGCATATTTATGTGTGTGTGTGAGTGTGTGTGTGTGTGTGTGTGTGTGTGTGTGTGTGTGTGTTGATGATTTCTGAGACGGCATAGTTTTTAGAATTCTCCCACCTGCCTCCAGATGTCAAAGAGGGTTTGCTCTAGAGATCAAATTAATTCTGCTTCGGTGGATCCTATAGGGGGGTGGTGCAGAAAGGGTAATTTTACCTGTAAATTTACTGTTGGCATCTTCCATCCACCAGTGTGCAGAACTCTTCATGAATTGCTTGGTATGTTGGAAAGGTGGGGGGTGGCAGTAATTTCCGTCAGAAAGTCAGTCCAGCAGAAACTGGATCTAATCAAGCCAACATTTTACCTATCTGATGGTAAGTTAGTTCCAAGTAGGATTAAAAGCCTGTTTCAGTATGTGCACAACAAGGAGGTGGGTGTGGTAAAAGACATGCAGGGTGCAGACAAGCCTTGATTGACAGCCCAGCTGGTGGAGATGGGTAATTGGAAATTCATGGCACATAAACCTTCCAGTACTTATCGTGGGGCACAGGAAGAGAGGAGATCTGAGCAGTGAAACATTTAACGCTTTCAAAAAGATCTAATAATGTAGTGCATCTTTTAGTTCTTCATTTAACCTTAATTAAATTATGCTTTCTGTCATGGTGAGATAAATGCATGTTGCTTAAGGAAATGACTCTGTACATAGCAAATGGTACTATACACAGGAAGAAGGATGAGATGCTTCATATGTGTGTGGTTTCTGTGATATATGTAATCCAATCACATACACACACTCCAGTTCCATTTAAAGGCAGCATGAATCTCAAGTTCTTGAGTTTTGTTAACCCAGGGCCATGCCCCTGGTTTTCCTTACAAAGTGAGGAATCATCTCTCAATCTCTCATGGTTCAGATTTCTCACTTTCAAAATGGCGCTTTGAAAAATGAGCTAGTAGTGGATGTAAGACAGATTGTACAGTGAATTTTTGCACAGAAATTGACTGGCTGAACGATAATTTTAGTAGTGTTCAGTGACAAGAGTGCCGTGAAGGCATGTATTTACAAAACAGGGCTAAAACCATTGGACATGTTGAATGCCAAATGGGTCATCTCCATTAAAGAGAGAGATTTTAGAGATAGGCAGTGTGTGTGGCTGCCAGTTAATGCCTAAAGATATAAGAGAAGGGCTAGGAAGAAACAGAGAAAAGAGTTCATGCACCTAGCTGAGCATGATCAGGATGTCAAAACGTCTTTCAGTTCATCTAAGCCACCTAAGCAGCAGTTTTAAAAGGTATCCAGGGACAGAATTTTCACAGCCTACCTTGGTAGACTGTTCTCATCATAAATCATCCTTGAGTCAAGAAGTTTTTCTTATCAAACTTTATCCTTTGTGACAATTCAAAAATTATGTCAATGTCCTCTTGTCTTTGATTCTCCGTCATTGGAGTGGAAGGACTAATGAAACATTTTTCATCTAATTAACTCATTGGATACTTGAAGATATGAGAGGTAGGGTGGTGTTAGTGAATAGTGAGTTGGCTTCATTCTGGGAAACCTGAGTTCAAGTCCTGTGACTTGACCGACTGAGGGTATTGGCCATTTAACATCTTAGTACCTCAGGCAGTCCTCTGTTTATATAACACTTTAAGGTTTGCAAAGCACTTTACAGATGTTATCTCATTTTATCCTCACTGAAGTAGGGGCTGTTATTATCCCCATTTTTCAGGTGAGGAAACATAGGCAGAAAGAAGTTAAATGACTTACCCTGGGTCACACAGCTAGTAAGTGCCTAAGGCAGGATTTGAACTCAGGTCTTCCTGACTCCTGGTCCAGCATCATGGGCCACCTGGCTGTTACTCTAAGGCCATTATGTTTCAGAGAAAATAAACTGTGCTGAGGAAATCACAGATCTGGTAAAAAAAAAGATTGAGGACGGTTGTTGAGTCTTTCCTTTCCTTTTTCTTTCTGGCAAAAAAAAAGCCTGATTTTTTTTAACCATTTGTAGTATGAATGGCTTTCATTTTTATTTTCATTTTATTCCTTTCCTTAATCTCTTATGCTGCTTTAACATATTTCCCTATTTGACATTGCTTTGCTACTTTGAATACTTTAGAGTCTGATTCTCTCATTATGGGCCACTAATATATCCATCATCATCATCATCATCATCATCATCATCATCAAGTATAATTCACATCCATGTGATGTCAATGGGAGCAATTATTACAAAACTGCTCAGTGTACATTATCTCTTCTGATTGTTTCAATACCTTTGCAAGGTTAGGTGGCACAAAGGTTATTATCTCTTTCATATTTGAAGATTCCCAGGATCTGAGAATGGAGGTGACTTGATAGGGTCACGCAGCTGGTAAGTAGAATTATTTCTCAATTTGGGCCTTTCAAATGTAGTTCTCTGTTCAGCACCTAAACCCACTTCCTAAAACTGAAGAATCGTTTCTTAGGTGATGCAGTGGAGAGAGCCTGGAGTCAGGGAGAACTGAATTTCACTGGAACCTTAGATATGTATTAGCTGTGTGAGCCTGGGCAAGTCACTTAACCCTGTTTGCCTCAGTTTCCTTACCTATAAAATGGAGACAGTAATAGCACCTACCTTCCAGGGTTGTGTTGTGAGGATCAAATGAGACAATATTTGTAAAGTGCTTTGCAAACTTTAAAGTGCTATATTATTGTTATTATATCATTCTCCTTTTGATATATCCAGTTATTGGATCATAGGCTCATAGATCTAGAGCTGGAAGAATGTCAGAGCCCATCCAATCCAGTCTCCCCCCGCCATTTTACTCTTGAGGAAATGGAAGTCCAAAAAGTTTATCTACGGTCACACTGGTATGCATAAGCTACAGTATATGAATCCAGGTGCTTCAAATAGAACTAATATAGAACCAGTAGAACCAGTATAGAACCAGTAGAACCGATGTTTATTTTTTCCCCACCGTACTATCTTATAATGCCAAATAACTTTTTTTTTTTGAGAGGTAGCATGGCCAGCTGGACTCAAATCTGATATTGGGCACTTATTAGCTGTATGATCATGAGCAACACACTCAACCTTGCCTTAATTTTTTTCATCTATACAGTGAGGATGAAAATATTTCCATTTGCAGGACCATTGTGTCAGGGAAAGTCATTTGTAAATCTTGACTAAAATGTGAGTTTTTATGATTAATTTCAGCACTAGTTCAAATCATTTGTCTAATATTGGTTTTCCCAGTGCTGATGGTATTACATGTATGTATATGTTATTTTTGACCTAGAAATGGCTATTCCCTAAGTTTCATGGCCCTAAACAGGTTGCCACAGTCACCCACTGGCATGGATAATTGTGAAAGGGGAGGGTTCCTCTCTCTGGCCTTCCAGGTTCCTGGGGTTGATAGTAAAAGTTCTGACACATGACAAGAGGCTAGAAAAGGAGAGACTTAGCTGTGAGGAGTGAAAGGATGCTGAGGTAGAGGGTTGTTGTTGTTCACTTTAGTTGTGAATCTTCATGACCCCATTTGGGGTTTTCTTGGCAAAGATACTGGAGTGGTTTGCCATTTCCTTCTCCAACTCTTTTTATGGATGAGGAAACTGAAGCAAACAGCATTAAGTGACTTGTCTAGGGTCATACAGCTAGTAAGTATCTGAGGCTAGATTTGAACTCATAAAGATGAGTCTTCCTCACTTCAGGCCTGACATCTTATCCATGTGATCTCTAAAAATGTGATGTGGTGGTTTTGGTATTAAGAGTTATAAGAGACATTGAAGTTCCTTCACTTTCATCAAAATTTCATGGAAAACAGGGGCCTTGCAGCTTTTTTCTCCTGAGGTTTACACTCTCCTGAAATTCAGAGTGTAGAGACCCCCAAATACATGGAAAACCAGAAAACAAATCCTTGGGGGTAGGACAGAGAGAGGAACTAGTGAAGCCTTTTTCTGAGATAAAACACATTTTAGTCACATCCCTCCCTCTGGAGATATCTAGTTCAGTGAGGAATGAGGGAAAAATTGTGACAATTTATTACTTTCAGCTTTTTTCCTCAGGATTATGTTGTAGAGTGACAAAGACATGGGGTTAATCGTGTAACCTATTTTCCCTGCACCAAGGAAATAGTCTGAACTCTGGAAGGCCCTCTTGAATAAGCAGCCAGATTATAGAATGAGTGCACGTTCTCTTTCCAGGATGGTCCATTGGCTGCTGGTACCCCAGATATTACAGAGCTATAAGGGGCTGGTAAACTTACTACTCATGTCAGGTCACAAAGTTAACTTAGCAGCCAAGGTGGCTCAAGAATCCAGTTCTCTTTCCTCATACCATATCATTTCTCTTTCTAATATCTTTTCTCATTAACCTGATGTAAGGATGCCCCTTTGTTCACTCTCTTTTATATTTCTGCAAACCAAGAGGCATGGGTTCTGTCTAATGAAGGTGAGGAAGTTTTGTCATCAACCCATAAGGTGGATGTGGTCTGTGCATTCATCAGGTCCCCATGGCAAAGCAAAATTCTCTGTTAAGGCTAAGGGTTAATAAAATATTCTCAGCTTATAAATTCTGTGTAGAAAAGCTGAAGCTATATAAATGCAGGCTATTTATTTGCTTAGGGTTTATAGTATTTGGAAAAAAGATTTTTAAGCTAGTAGCAAGAACAGTTCCTGGGCAGCTATTTTGAGAAATTGGGCTAAGCCCATCAGTGAGAATCTTGCTTGCTGTGGTGACGCAATCCTGGTCATGGCAGTTAGTCAAATGCTAGTTCATTTGGCAGTCCTGAATATTATATTCTCTACATAAGGTCCCATTTCTGTGCGAAGGGAGGCTTGGAGGTAAGACAATTTGCCTGCAGGAGCATCTGCCAGCCACCAGCCAGCTTCACCTGTTACGCTATTAACTTTGTCCCCAGGTGATCTCAATGAAACTTCTTAGGTGAAAGCAGTCAGAGTGGAATAGAAATCGAGAGAACACTCTGACCTTTATCTGTTGGACAGAGTGGGTCTAATCTAGCCTGAAGATGATCTTTATTTCCATAGGCTTTAGGAAGTTAATCAACAGTGATTTAAGAAAGACAGCTCCAGTTCTGGAGTCAGGAAGACCTGAGTTCATATGTGGCCGCAGACACTTCCTAGCTGTGTGATCCTAGGCAAGTCACTTAATTAACCCTGTCCTTCTTAAAATAAATACTCTGTGTCTACCACTAAATGCAAGGTCCTGTGGAGGGTCATAAAGAAATAGAAGATAAGGTCCTTGACTTTGATTCTGTTCTACTAAATGGAAGCTCAGGGTGCTACAAATGGATCTTGAGAGCTGGTTTGTAGTATCTAACAAGGGAACAGGATCAGTAGTATGCTAGAAGTTGCTAGATCTCTGTAAATCCAACTCAAAGAGATTGCTTTATGGAAATGACTCTTGTTGTTGTTGTTATCCTTCGTTCTTAAAATTGGATCATAATGGCAAGAATTTATGACATTCTTTGGGGGAGAGGGGTGGGAGGAAGGGGCCAAGTAGCAAGGTAATGTCCTGTAGTGAAAAGAGTGCTGAAGTTTGCTGACTAGTTGGTTGTCATTAGAATAAATTCACATTCCGTCTCTGTCACTTTACTTCCCTGGGTGACCTTAGGAAAGTCACTTAAATGCTTGAGGGGCAGTGGTGGTGGTGGTGGTGATGGCAGTATGTCAGTGATGGTGGACTACCTGGCTTCTTAGATTCCTTACAACTTTTTATCTATTATTCTGTTGCATAGGTGAAAAGAATGCTGGCTTTGGAGTCAGAGAAGCTGAGTCTAAAGACTGGCTTTGACCTTTTTACTCTCTGCCACCTTGGGCGAGTAACTTAACTTTCCTAGGTCTCATCTGTCACAAAGGAAGCCAGATCACCTCGAAGGTCTCTACCATCTTCAGATCTGAGATCCTATGATTTCCTGTATGAGGACTAGAGTACCATTGAAAGAATGTTGAAGAGACTGTTGGAGTCTTATTTTCTTCATACGATTCAATTTAACAAGCAGTGATTTATTAGACACAAGGCATTGTGGAGCACAAATACAAGAAAGACACAATCCCTGCCCTCTAGGAGTTTTCAGATTAATTGGGGCTAAGGTAGCTATAAAATTCTGTGCAATAAGTCTTAGAAGCTAGAAGGAGAGGTTATTATGGCTGGGTGTTTTGGTTATGAATATAAGAGGAGGAGGTGATGGCAAAGGAGATAAACTAAATTGTAGTCATTTTTATGAATTTGCTTGATTAATAAGGCAGCATAATCAAATTCAGGCCTCTTGGTCCTGTCATCGAACCTCGTCTTCTCTGCACGAAAATGGCCTTTGTCTGATATAACAGACTAAAGCACTTAGTTGAACAACCCAGACGGGTTATTGTGTTGTTGCAAATTACAGTTATCTAGCTAACCTTTTTTCATGGTAAGCATGGTTGAGAAGATTGTTTTATTTTCCAGGTTTTTTACCCCTTTTGCTTTGTGCATTGGCGCTTTTTGCTTCAGTATTAGAACTTAATTTTGAGGTGGAAAAATTGCTAAAGCATAATTGGCAGAAATCTACAACACTTTAAGTTGTTTTATTTTACCCGTAGCGGGATACAAGACACCATGATTGGTAAATATTTGACACAGCTCACAGATATTTCTTTTATACTTTCTGCAAAAAGCCAAGCAGCATTTCTGGTTTTGTTTTGTCAATGCTATTAGTTTTGAGTTATATTCGTTATAATCTTTATTTATATTAATCACTTAACAATTGTATATGGCTGATGAATTTTGGGGATGTATTGCGTTAATAGGATTTTGAGGAATGAAAAATAAGTCTTTCCTTTCTGTGTTTGGTACAGTCTTATTCACCCAAACAGAATGCAAATAGTATAAACAACCAAGATAAGCAGAAACTGGGGCTTTGCCTTCTGAAGTAAGAGGAGATTAGTTTCAATGAATAAGTAATGAGCAGAGTTGAGGACTCTGGGAAAAAAAAAGTTGGGTGCTGCTTTTCTGAAACTTGGAGACCCTTGTGTTTGAACCATCCTTGTGTGGGCACTTATGCTTTTTCCTCTAGGACAGTCCTGCAGATCCAGTGGTGCTTAATAAATACAGAATGTTGAGGATTGCAGAGAGCATCTGCAGAGGGGACCATTTGGTATTTGTGAAGAGCATTGATACATTTGTAAATGTGGCAGAGCTTCTTCCAGTAATTTGTCTTCTGGTTCTGACGGTTTTTCAGAATTGATTCATTTGTCCTCATCATTAGATACTGTCTCATTGTGTGTTGGACAACTTGTCCTTTCTCTTCATTGAAATGGGATGGGAGAACTCTGCTAATTTACCATCTATTGCTTTCTCAGAATAGATGTATCTGTCACCAAATTAAAACACTTGGAAGAAGAAATTAGTCACCAGCCTACCTCCCACTTTAGAAAAGAACATTGAGATTCAGGAGTACAGCAGCATTTCTGGTTATCACTTCGCATGAGAAGCCTTTCTGACCCCCATAATTGGTAATGTTCTGGTGTAGAATCATTGATTTATAGTTAGAAGGGGACCATTTAGAGACCGTTTAGTTGACTCTAGGAGCAGCTGTGTGTTGCAGTGGGCAGAACACTGGGCTTAGAATCAGGAAGACTCCTCTTCCTAAGTTCAAATCTGGCCTCAGACACTTACTCGCTATGTGATCCTGGGCAAGCCACTTAACCCTTTTTGCTGAAGTTTCCTCATCTGTAAGATGATCCGGAGAAGGAAATGGCAAGCCACTGCAGCATCTTTGCAAAGAAAACCTCAAATGGGTCATGATGAAAAATGACTGAATAACACACTGAAAGTTGGCCCCCTCATTTTGTAGAAGAGAAATTGAAGTCTTCCCTGCTGACAGTTTAAGTGATTTATCCCAGCTGCTAAATTCTGTGATGGCGTCCACCCTTTGTGTGTGGAGTATGAGTTTGAGGGGAAGTAAGCAAGTGAAAAGATGAATTAGATAAGTTAAATTCCTGTAAGACTTAATATTTCCATACTAAGTAGACTTTTTGTGTTCCTGGTACTTCCCAAAGAATAGGCTAGAGCACACACAATGCAAGACTGGTTTGTGGGAAGATACAGGTATATTTTCGTGAGCAAAACGAAAAACTGCATTTTCTGTTTCTGGGAATCAATAAGGAATTGTACATCTGGTTAGCTGGTTATAGGTTCATAGAATTTTAACTATAGAAGGACCTTAGAAGTCATCTAGTCAGAGCCCAGTGTTTTACAGATAAGGAAATAGAGGTAGAGAGAGAGAGAAGTGACTTCGTTAAGATCAAATGGTTTAGTGACAGAGTTGGAAATAGAATCATGTCTCCTGATACTCAGTCCATTGCTCTGTCCATGACACCACAATGTATGCTAAACATTGATGGTCGAGGCCCGGATTGTACAAGGAGGCTTCATTTAGCACTCCTGTCCAGATAGCTCAACATATTTTGATTAAATTCAGCCAGACTTGTGATTCCATCCCACTTTTGCCTTTTATCTGGAATCATGTAATCTGAACAATTAACATTAACTCCATGAGCTTTGATTATGGACTTGCTCCCTGTGTATTTTCAGGGGGGAGGTTAGACTTGAACCAAGGTCCTCTGATTCTAAATCTGACTTCCTTTCCACTGTATTCCTTTTCTTTTCCCTCCATCTTCTTCCCTTGTCTCCATCTTACAACATCTTGACATCATTCCCCACTCTCTTTCCTCTAGTGTCTGAACATGAGGTGACCCTTTTTCTTGCCAAGGCCAGCCCCTCATATGTGGCCTTGATTCATCCTGTTCGTCCAGGTTTTCCAAAGCAATTTAACCCCAATCATCCCTTCTACAATCTTCAACTTCACTCCAGCTTCGGTTAAATGACTTGCCGAGTATCACTAGCAATTATTTGAGAATGGATTTTTAACTCAGATCTTTCTGATTTCCCATTCACTGTCCTGCCTGTCTTTCTTCCCTTTTTCAGCCAAATTCACAGAAAAGGTTGTCTCTGTTTGTTAAATCTGCTTCTCTTCATCTCATTCACTGCTCAACATTTTTTGCAGTTTGGCTTTGAACTTCATCACTCAACTGAACCTGCTGTGTCTGTATAGTATCAGGAAGTCCTTCTTGACCTATCTACAGTATTTCATCTTGTTGACCGCCGTCTTCTCGTACTCTTTGGATTATGGCATTATTCTCCTTTGATTCTTCTCCTACAAGTTTGACTCCTTTTTATGCTTTCTTCACTATCTTGTTATCTTTGTCATATCCCCCAACTGGAGATGGTCCCCAAGACTCTATTCTAAGTCTCCTACTCTTCTCTGTCTACACACATTCTCATGGTGTTATTATCGGCTTCCATAGGTTTAATTATCATCTTGATGTATATTATTCATAGAATTGATATATCCAGACATTTTCTTTCCTTTGCACTTCACTTCCACACCACCAGTTAGCTATTAGATATTTCGTACTGGGTTTCTGAGATACGTCTAAAACTCAACACGTCAAAAACAAAATTTGCTATCTTTACCCTAAACCTTTTCCTCTCCCAAATTTTTCTATTTCTGTTGAGTTCACCACTATCCACCTAGTCTCTCAAATCTATAACCTTGACATTATCTTCAACTTCACAAACTCTCTTACCCCGTATATCCAGAGCTGACAAAACTCTACCCTTTATCTTTGCTCTCATGGCCATAGTTTAGTTGAAACCTTCATCACCACTCACATGGATTATTGCAATAGCCTCCTAATTGGTCTCCATGCCTCCTGTTTCCTCACTCCCATTCATCCTTCAGTGTTCAAATCTGACTTCAGGCACTTACGTGATTTTCTTAGGTGTAGCTCTGATCATTAATGTTATTCTCCTCAGTAACCTCCAGTGCTTCTGTATTACCCTCTAGGACAAAATATAAACTTCTTTGTTTAGCAGTTAAAGTCCTTCAGAGGCTATAGCCAAGCCAACCTTTCCTTCCAGCTCTCTCCCAACAATCCAGCCAAACTGACCTCACATGGTTCTCAGTCTCTATCTTGCTGGCTTTGCATTAGAATGTACTTCTCTCCCATCTTCTGCATCACAGACTTTCTTCCTTCAAGACACAGGTCAAGTACCGCTTTCTGAATAGGAAGTCTTTTCTGATTCTTCTAATCATGAGTGCCCTTGCTCTCATGCTATTTTGAATTTGTTGTTGTTCAGTTGTTTCAGTCATGTCTGACTCTCTCTGACCCCATTTGGAGTTTTCTTGGCAAAGATCCTGGAGTGGTTTGCCATTTCCTTGTCCAGTTCATTTTACAGATGAAGAAATTGAGGCAAACATGGTTAAGTGACTTGCCCAGGGTCACGCAGCTAGTAAGTGTCTGATTCCAGATTTCAACTCAGGAAGGTGAATCTTCTTGACTCCAGGCCCACCACTCTATCATACAGTGTGCCACCTAGTTACCCCATTGAATTTGTCTGCTTTGAATCCGTTTGTATTTATTCTCTTCATATACTTGTATACGTTTGTGTCCTACATTAATACGTAAATTCATTGAGCATAGTAATTGTGTCATTCTTTGTCTTTTTATGCATCACCTAGCCCAGTGCCTGGTACATGATAGGAGCTTAAGAAATGCTTGTTTACTGATTAATTACACACACTGCCTCTCCCCCTTGCTCTTCAAATTGTCATGTATATAATTTTCTTTTTATATGTTTTATTCCCCTAATAAAATGTAAGATCCTGGGGCAGCTAGGTGGTGCAGTGGATAGAGTTCCAGTTTTGGAGTCAGGAGGACCTGAGTTCAAATGTGACCTCAGACCAAACACTTGACACTAGCTATGCCTCACCAAAAAAGCAAAAAAAAAAAAAAAGTAAGATTCTTGAGGGCAGTGACTTTTCTTGTGTTCTTCACGTTTAATAACGTGCCTTCCATATAGTAGGTGCCTAATAAATAATTACTGAATTTGAAATGTCATTTAGGATTTCCTGAGGTATTCTTTAAGTCAGTCAGTTAAGAAGTATTGATTAAGTGTGTAATATGTGCCAGGTACTGTGCTAAGTGCTGGGGATACAAACAAAGTCAAAAGACGGTCCCTGCCCTCGATGAGCTCACAACTTAAGGAGAGAGACGACATGCAGACAACCATGTATGAACAAACTATAGTCAGGATAAATTGGAAATAATAACAGAGGAAAGGCACTAGAATTAAGTCTCACTAGCACAGAAGTTTCTAAATTGTAAGGGACCATCTGGTGATTCAGATGAACACATGGACCCCCAAGAGAACAGTGTTGAAGTAAAAAACGTTTGAGTTTGAATTCAAGCTTTGACTCAGATTAGCTGAGTGTCCTTGGGCAAGCCTTTTACCTCTCTGAGCCGCCCTTTCCTCATCAATAAAATAGGGATAATAATACTTGCTTTACCTAACAGGTTCCATTTGAGGATAACATCTTGTAATCCTTGAAGTGTTATGTTAATGGACTCTTTAGAGGTGAAGTCTCTAACCTTGTGATTTAGAGTAGCAGTCTAATGAATTTCTGTCTTTGTTGGAATCTATAATACCTTTGAAATTCTGGTGTAAGATGGATTTTTAAGAGGGAGCTGCAGTGCAAACTGAATTCTCAGATGTACCTCTAAGTTGCCCAACAGGTTTTGCAAGTTTGTAACTTGGGTAGCATTTGGTTGCAAGGCTGGGGATACATGTTACATGGGTACATTAAGGTTGGTCAAACAAACACTGTTACACTCCTAAATGGAATATTAGCATTGCTGGTTTGTTGCCAAGAATTAGTGGGTAGGGTTTGCTTGTAATCTATCCATTTAATTTTGGCCAAGAAATTAGCATCTAATGTGGGAAACCCAAATAAAGTTTTGTCGACCAATTGGAAGCATAAATTGGAGAGTTTTTCATTATGGGAGTGGATAATGAGTATCAGATAATTTGGTGACTTTGTGGTTATGAAAAGGTTTCAATCAATCTTACCAGATTTGACAAAATGATCTTTTTTGCATTTTACTGTTTTTTTTTCTAAAGGCATTTATAGAGCATGTTATCTAGCCTTAATCACTGAATGGGTATTGCCTCAGTCAAACTGAGACCTGGTAAATACTTTAGCTTAAAAAGGCCATGATCTTCACTACATCCGGGCCAAAATCTCCAGTCATGCTAATCTATATCTTGACACTGGACCCAGATGGCTCTGGAGGAGAAAGTGAGACTGATGACTTTGCACAGCCCTCCATCGCTTAAATCCAATTCACTTGCAAGTCATGGCATCACCTTGCCGATGTCACGGTCCTCTTTGAGAACGAAGGACGAATTACCACAACAGCAACCTGGAATGTATATGAACTTTGTCGTGGGTTTTTCCTAGCCTTTTCGTCTATATTCATATTCATCCAGGGAAGGGGAGGGATTTTTCCCCGCTCCTTTGAGCCAAGAAGTGCTACATGTAGAACAGGTGTTCCAGCTGTATAGAAAAGTGTTTGCTGAATATTGCAAGCTGCCTTTTTTCTCTGAGGAGCTGTTTCCTTAACTAACACCCACATACTGAATCAGAAACTGGGGACAGAACTGGGTTCCTGCATGCTAATTTCTGCTGTAGTTTTTCTCTGAGTCGTGAATGAGTGACTTCTTCCCAGCTGTTGGCTTGGCTCCCCAAGTCAAGGCCTGGCTCCTTGCAAGTATTCTGGTATTTAAGTTTTGAAAAGCTTCAGTTGTTAGGAAGCTTATTTTTAAAGAATCCCTTCTCCCTTCAAATTTTGCCCATTTGTCTTTGTTCTACTGTCTGATACCAGGATGAATAAGTCTGATCTTCATTCCATGATAGCCCTTCATATATTTGAAGAGAAAAATCATTACTTCTCCCCCTTTCCCAAACCCCCATAATGGCATCCATTCTCAGGCTAAACATCTGTTCTCATCTAGAGAATAAGGGAGTGAGACTACATGGTTCTTCAGGTCCCGTTAAGCACTAAGGCTATGATCTTATGACTGATCACCAGATCTTTCAAAGGATCTTCATATAACCTGGTTTTATGTAGTCATGCTTCTCTGGAAGAGTCCTAGCTTTTAATTTCTCTGCTGTGGTGGTCATATAGGCCACAGAACTCCGTGTGGTTTTGTCAGGACAGAGTATAGCACTGTGTTCCTTTCTCTATCTACATTAGACAAATAACATAAAGTATTTGTTATTTTATCAGTGTGGGAATGTTGGTATGAGAACTCCCTTCATAGAACATCCTACCATGTCTAGGAATTAACAAATATTGTAAGTCCTGAGGAGTGGCCTGTGGGTCATACAACTCCTCAGTGTCAAAGACAGGATTTTAAACCTAGGTGTTCTCGTTACCAAGCCCAATAATGCTCCATTCACTAAACAAATAACTTCCTTTATCGCTGTGGAAATAATTCTTGTATCAATGTGGCAGAAAAGCATATACATTTTTTTAGCTATCGCATTAGACCCATTCCTGTTGAGCATGCCACTCTACTAAACTCCTTAAATCTTTTTTTCAAATGAATTACTTTCTAGTTTTGTGTTTCTTGTCCTGTATTTGGAAATATTTTAAACCTAAACATAGGACTTTTCATTTCTCCCTGTTAGATTTCACTTTACTAGTTCCATCTCATTGGAATCCTTTTGGATCCCCTTGTACCCCTGGGCTTTGCTGTCTTCCATATTGCTGAAGCCTTAGGACTTCCAGGCATTTCTAAGTCTACCTTCCAGCTGAATTCTCACTTCTGTGGGACTGTATTGCTTTTTCTGTGTATATCCCCAGTGTTTTAGCACAATGATTGTCACATAGAAGAATTTTTTTTGTCATTCATTCATTCATTCATTCATTCATTCATTCGTTCGTTCGTTCGTTCATTCTCTAGTCTATCATTGTATTTCCTATTTCTCAACTTCATACTATCTGCGAATTTGATAAGTATATCATCTGTGCCTTCATTAAACATTCATAAAAATTTTGGCTAGGACAAGGCCAAGAACAGCTCTGAGGTACTCTATTGGAGAATTCCTTTTGGACTGGTGTTGTTTGACTGATCAACACTTATAGCATTGGTTTGGCCCGTTGGTTCTGAACCAACACAATGATCGTCTACATCTCTATCTTGTCTACAGTAGTATCATAAGAGATGTTGTCAGATGCCTTGTTGGAATTCAGTTTTACAGTGTTTGTGGCATTCACTTGGTAACCCTGCCAGAAAAGGAAATGAGGTTAAATTGTCGTGGTTTGGCTTCTCTCTCCTCCCCTTTACTGCTGTACTTCTAAACAGAGCAGTGTGTACTCTCTCTGCCTCTGCTTCCTTACTTTTTCTTCACTTCTCAACCACTTGTCATCTGGCTTTTGTGTCTTTTACTTTGACTCTTTCAGGGTGACCAGTTACCTCCAGATTAGTAAACTGAAGAGAATCAGGCCTTGTGGACTACCTCCTTTGTCTTGGTTCTTGGTGCTTAGTACAGTCCCTGACGTATAGTAGTTGCTAAATAAATGCTTGTTCCTTTCCCCTTCCCCTTCCTTGAATGTGGACTTTGCTCTGTACGCTCTCTCTCTCTCTCTCTCTCTCTCTCTCTCTCTCTCTCTCTCTCTCTCTCTCTCTCTCTCTCTCCCTCTCCCTCTCCCTCTCCCTCTCTCCCTCCCTCTCTCTCTCTCTCCCTCTCTCCCCCTGCCTCTCTGTCCCTCCCTCCTCTTTTTTGTCTCTCTGTCTCTTTTTCCCCTACCTCTGTCTCCATTTCTTCTTCCCTTTCTTTCCCTCCCTCTCTCCCTCTATTTCTCTTCCTCCCTATCCCTCCTTCCTTCTCTCCTCCTCTATCTCTGTATCTCTCCTTCCTCTTTGATTTATTTTCATATTCTCGTCTCCATCAGGCATAGATCCTATCCCTTCTTCAGACTTCCTCTTGCCCCCAACATAATTTGAAAAGAAGAGCCCATTTGTGTCATCCCCAACATTTTTTTTCTTGTAAGCCCCTGCTAATACTGAATTTTAGTTATTTTGACCAGACTATGCTGCTCTTTTGTATTCATCTTCAGCCACCTGCCCTTGCTTTTCTCTTGTACATGTGCATTTTAAATCTTTGCTTCTCATATATCAGTTTGACAAGGTTAATGAGTAGATGTTGACTAGAAGTCATGCCTTTGACATTTCTTCCTGAAAAAGGATGTAAGAAAACATAGATGATATGCCCTTACTTACTTACTGTTAAGTTTCTCCTTGTACTGTCAGATAAGATTCCTTCTCCATGCTTTCCCTCTTCCCTTGGTACTTGCACGGGTGGACACTGCCGCGCCCCCCCCCCCCCATGCACTTGCTGCTTTAAATATCTTCCTAGGATTAGTGGTAGGTAAAAAAAAAGCCTATCGCCTGGTATATACTGTGCATGGTAGCACAACATAGGTTACCTTAACGTTATTTTTTTAATGCCAGAAATTTTCCTCTCCATTAGTAATGATAATAATGATGATGATATATAATATTTATGTTGCACTTAGAGTTTCGTAAAGTACTTTACATGCATTATCTCATTTAATCCTTACAACAACTCTATAAGTAAATGGTATTATTATACTTATTTCATAGGTAAAGCTTATAAGGGCAAGTAAGAACATGAAGCAAGATTTAAATTCAACTTTTCTTGGCTCCAAATCCAGAACTATGTCACAGGCATATACAGTGATGCTTCAAAGTATATTTTAAAATCAATTTTAGTGGACATTTTCAGATACAATTTTCAAACCCTGCCTAACTCACACAAACAGCTTATTCTGGCTTTGTAGTTGTAATGCTACATTACCAGGTTGAACAATGGGCCTTCCTTCACCCCAATAAAACCTAATATCTTCCCGTAGGAGATTTCCCTACCAGGAAGCTTCATTGAACTAATTCAACTAATGAGAATGCCTTCCTTGAACCAACCCCATACAAAAGAATTCAGTGGAGTAAAGTTGAAAGTCTACTGCTTGCATATTGCTTTATGTTTTAAGTCAGCAAAAGAGAACAAAACATCCAGCTGGAAATGAAATAAGGGACTTCACATGCTCCATCCCCTTTAGTTGCAGTTGGCCTAACATCCTGGGAAGTGGGAGCCTAAGTAGGGGCTGAAGAAGAGGATAAAAATACAAGGAAAGCATCCTTGGGACACATTGACACATTCTGTCAGCGTTCTAATTTTACTTCATCCAAGAGATCACAGTCCATGGAGTACTGTTGCATTTTAGAAGCATAATTGCTTAGGAAGTGACTTGAATTTGGCCCCTGGAAACACCACTTTCCTGGACTGCATGGCTTGGAGGGACACCATTTGAGCCCTAGCCTCTTTTTTTTACCTTCTAGGTAGGTACATCTGACAAGACCATAGCCCAGGGTTAGAAAGGGAGTCGTGGCTGAGAAGCTGGAGATTTCAGAACCGAAAGACCCCACAAGAGGAGGAAAATAACCCAAATGTAGAAATCTGTGTTAAATAACATACAGAGCTGAGCCAAGCAGCATGAAATTTGGAGTTGATGTTGACAGACCTTCAATCCTCTCATTATTCCCATTTTATTTTCCCTCTTGGCTTATGTCATAACCTGAAAATTGTTTAAACATAGGTTTTTGTATTCATTGATTTAACTCTTCAAGACCTTTCCCAGCACTTGGGGAATTAATGATCTCTTTCTTTATGAACATTTTAAATTGAGCTTATTCTTATGGAAATGTGATCCCCAGTAATTTAACAGAAGGGATTTTAGCCAGCTGTAAACCCTGAACTTACTGCTTGCATTTCATCTTTTTTTTTTTCTTCAGACTGCACATTTAGGTCATTTGAAATCAGAAAACTATAACTGCATATCAGAAACATGGGGCACTGATGTAGAAGCTGACCTCTGGTCTCCTAATTATTTTTGAGGGTGAGTTTTGTTGTCATTTGTTTCTATAATTGGTAGTTTGTATGTGTATGTAAGCTTCTATTGTAGAAGGAAAGGGCATATGTTGAGAGAGAGCCTCTTTAATCAGGTCTCATTTAGACAGAAATAAAATATATACTACCAGATAAAAAGATGAACATTGTAAGCCTCACTTGTTGGTGGTATTAGTTTGGGGAAAAAGAGTTCAGCTCGAGTAAGTTTGTTGTGTTTGTAGTGGAGGATGTCATAGAACTTGTACAAAGTATATTCACTTTGTACACTCCCGAAGTGAAACAAAACGTGATTTGGAAAGTAAGAGGATAGAAATGGAAGCAATATTCTGGGAGTGGGGCGGTTATCTGTGTGGGTTTAAAAAAAGTTTTAGTGACACTTTTAGCTAGTACATTGTAGTCCTTTTTAAATATATCCCTCCCTTATAAACCTTCCTTGTAAAAAAGAAAAAAAAATGCAAAACCAACCCACATCGTGACCGTGTCTGGCCCATGTTAGACGTTGCATAGCATGCTCCAAGTGTGACTGCATGTCTATCCATTTCTGATGGGGGGGGGAGGAGGAGGAAGAGGAGGAGGAAGAAGAAGAGGTTATCTGTCCCCATCTATTTTCCTGGACCGAGTTTGGTCATTATAATTAATCATCCTTGGCCTCCTCTTAGTGTTGGTTTCATTTACATTATTGCAGATGTCGCCTATATTGTTCTCCTGGTTCCTCTTACTTTACTCTGAATCAATTCTTACAAGTCTTTGGACTAGGTCATATTTGAGACAAACTGTTTTTTAAATTTTGGTACACTTATCTTGTGCCATAATGCTACTGTTAGGCTGTGAAGACTTGAGTTCAAATCCTGATCTAGCCTGAGCTAACTTCTTTTGCCCAGAGTAGTAGATATGACAATTTAAGGATAATTAGAAGACCTGGTATGTGAGAGGTGCTTTTGAGTTACCTGTTAAAAATCATTGTGTACGCTTCAGGTCCTTTTAATATATTGAAGTGGATCACACCTTAGTTCTTCTTGGGGTTATGTGTCTGTGACGCTGCTCCTCCCTGCCCCCAACCAAGACTTTGGGTTGTCACTCTGTAGGGGAAATAAGAAAACAGCAGTCTCAATTTCTAGGCCTTTTTTTAAAAAAAATTTATGGTGATTCTAAAAGGCAGCTTATTTCATATTGATCTGACCAAGGAGTTAGCCAAGTGTGGTGTTAATTGGGTCCTCTGGAATTCTAAACCCCTGGGACCTGGAGCTCTCTAGCAAGGAAAAATAACAAAAAAAACACAGGCTGTGCATCTGTCTGAGATGCTGGAAAACTGCTGAGGCAACCACGCAGATTTTGGCAACTCATTTTGCATCCAGTTGCTTATTTCAATTAGCTTGTTTTGTGTTTTCAGTTCCCTTTCTCCCCTTTACCCCCTTTCCTGCAAAGCTGTGTTTTGAAAACTGCTGCCCAGAGGGCAGGGTCTTGGCGATTCAGTCCGCATTGTTCTAATGCTCATTCCATATGTATGTCACATCCTCACTCTTCCCTCCAGAGCCTAGCCCCTGCAAGCAGCCCTTTCCTGGCTCCCCTTCCCCCACCACAAGCCTGGGCTCTGCTCACTCTCTCTCCTCCCTTTCCCTCTCCCTCTGCCCTTTCTTATTATTCCCCCCAGTCTCCAGAGGGAGATTCTTTCTGGATCTTGTAAGTGGGGAGATCCAAACTTTAAAAAAAAAAATCTTGTGCTGTGTGTGCATTTGGCTGGATAGTCTCAGTCAAAGTAATTATTCTGTTCCCTCCCCCCCCCCTTCTCTCTCCCTCTCCTTTTCTCTCCCTCTCTCTTTTTCCCTCAGCACAAAGCTTTTTAAGAAGCTAAGATTGGTAGTTCTTTCTGCCTTTTCTGGTTACCGTGGTAGTGGATATCTCAGTTACCGAAGAATGGAGCAGGCAGGCTGGGGTTTTTATGTGCCTTTCTTTTGGGACTGCTGGAGGAGTCCACTGAGAAATGCGGACCCGCAGCCCTGCCTGCTGAGTTTATTATGCCTGTTATCTGTCACTTACTCTGACTAAAAGGTAAGGGCTGCTGTAATTTGTCCCTGCAAAAGCAGTGTACATTGTTCTACTTCTGATGCTTTCCACTAATTGGCTCATGAGGGAGGTTAGAAGATGAGGCATTTGTGCTTGCCTTTTTTTTCCCCAGAGACCATCCAGTCAAAGCTCTCTGTTTTTATGTATGTCTAGAGAGAGGGAAAGTGCTGGAAATCTTATTGTTATCTTATGTTTGGTGTAGGTTTCACATGACTCGGTTTTGTGACTTTTTAAAAAAAGGTCATTAGTATAGGCATGTTTGTACATATGTGTGTGTGTGTGTGTGTGTAAGTATATGATCAACATGTATATTGATTTTCATAAACTTTGAGCACATGGAAGGTGATAAGATGTCCTGGGGCATTAGAACAAGGTAAGAATGTCTTTGCTCAGCAGATTGCATTATATACCAGTTTTCTAAATTATTACTTTGGATTACAGTGTGTACAGAGGGAAGTTAATAGTTTTTAAAGAAACCACTTTAATTGAGGACAGATCTTGGCAATGATTGTGTCATATACTACAGTACACATGAGTCTAAGATAGATAAGAATTTGCTGTATTGATTGTAGCACCTGATATTTTGCTTTTTATAGGAAAAAAACCTTTTTAATTTCTGAAGCTGCCAAAAAATCGAGTTGTGAATTGAACTGCAAATAAAGGCACCTTAGATAATAATAACAATAATAGAAGCACAGGATATGTTCTTAAACTTATCAATTTTTAAACTAATTGGAATTGGAATAATGGTTATCTGTAATTCTTTTAAACAGGTCTTATCTTTGACCAGAAGAGAGGGAAATACCGTGCTTTACTAACCTACATGGTGGCTTTTGTTTGGATGATGCATCACTATGGTTTTTATCTAGTAGGAAGCCTCCATAGCTTTGTTTGGCAAATAATTTTTTCTGTCCTATTCTATTAAAATCTGTTGGTTCTTAAAGACTGTTGGTTGTATGGAATATTTTTACTTTTGCATGCAGAAAATGCACTTAGTGATCTTTTCGGCTATCATTTTCCGTCCTTGGTTTTGTCTATGTATATGTTTTGTGGTAAGACTTTTCTATAAAAATATTTTTAAAGTATATATTTGTATGTATATACATATACACACTAATACACACCCACATGTATATGACTTCTTTTATTCTTTGTATTTATTGCTTTCTGGAATATATTCTGAACAGGAAATAGAAAATGCTTTTCCATTAAAATTATATTTTAATAACATACAAAAATAATTAAGAAGACGGAATGAGATAGTGGATAGAAAGAGCCAGCTTTGGATTCAGATGTCCTGGATTCAAATGACACCTCTCTGATACATACATTGACTGTGTGACTTAAGACAAGTCACAGCCTCAGTAACCTCAGTAACTCTGACTGATTGCAGAGCAGCTGCTGATCTTTGTTGGTAGAGGTGGTTACTAATAATAACAAAGGTCCCAAAAACAATAAAAACTAAGAGAAGTGATGGACACACAGCACAGTGTAATGAATAGATAGGCAGCCTTGGAACCAGGAAAATCTGAGTTCAGGTCCAATGTCTGACACATTTAGTGGATGTGTGACCCCGGGGCAAATTGCTTAACCTTTCAGGGTGCCAGGCAGCCTTCTAGGAATAGGAATTGCAGAGAAGATATTGGCTGACCTGCCCTAGTAAGAGAGAAGGTTCCCTGTAATGATCTAATGATCAAATCAAAGGTTTAGTTCCTAACCCTCTCTCTCTGTTTTTAAAAAGCAGCATTTGTACATACCTAATTTCTTACATTTTTTAAAAAGAGTATGAAACATGAAAATGTAGAAGGAAATAAAAACAATACTGATATAAGGAAGTACTGTGTTTTTTTTTTTCTTTCAGCAGTGATTATTTCTGTTTCTTACCTATTGAAGGCTCAATACGTTAGTATCTTGGCATTGGAACTCAGCCACCTTGATATTCCGATATTATAGCAGGATTCCTCCTACTATACTGCTGTTAACTGGCAAAATTATATATGACTTCCTCTATGCCTTATAGTTTTGAGATATAAAATGGACCTCAGCCTGCTTCCCAAGAGTGTCCTAGAGTGAGAAACCACTTAATAGTGTCACAGAACATAGAGACAGAAGGGACCTTAGAGATCCTTTCATCTAGAGAGCATCTCCTTTACATTACGTGTGAGGAAACTGAGGCACAGAGTGATCAAATGACTGATCTAAAGTCACGCAGCTAGATTAGTGGATAGAGCTGGGATTAGAGCCCAGGGCTCACAATTCTCAATCCAGCTGTCTTTCTTAAGGATAACAGTAAAATGCCAGACAATGTTATTGAGTGAGGAGGGGGATTGGAGGGAGAATGGAGCATATGTGCCTTCATGCTTTGTAAACTCCATTTAGTGTTATAGATTAATAAAACACTTGTAGTTTACATTATTAAATCGTATATATACACGTATTTATACATTGAAAATAGTTACTTTGTTGAAAGAAGACCCTTAAATATTATTAACTTCCTTTTAAACACATCATTTCAGTTCTTCAAAAGATTGATGATTTCATCAGCATGGACATTCCCTTTACCAGCCCACCCATAAAGATTGATTGAAAAATTGAAATCCTTCCCCACTGTAGAAGGTCTTCCTGAGCTGTTGGAGCCAAAAAAAAGTTATTATTTTATGACTTGTCCCAAGGTGATGGATCTCTCTTCACTTAAGTAGGTTGGTTCTTGGACAGTGAACACTGAATCTGTCACCGGGCCTACAGCTGAAAGATTTCCACCTTGTTATATTATGTAATATGTGACTTCAGACAAGTCATGGTCTCAGAAACCTAGGTTATTCTCTAAAATGAATTGGAGAGCAGTTGTTGATCTGTTGGTAGAAGCAATTACCAGTAATAATAAAGATCACAATAACAATGACAAAAACTAAAATAAGTAACAGACAGTATGGTGGAATGAATAGATAGGGCAGCCTTGGAAGAGGAGAATATGTTTTATATATACATACATGCACACATATATGAAATCCTTTAAGTGTGGGCCCAGTGACACAAACACACACATATAGTATGCATATGTATAAAGTACTTATGTATATGTGTGCGCTCTTGTAGGTGTGTGTGTATATATACATACATGTGTGTATATATGTGTGTGTATACATACGTACATACATACATACATACATACACACACAGAGACAGATAAACAAAGAGACAAGAGAGAGGTTACAGGTATGTAAAAATTACAAACCATCCTGATGTTTGTGAACAATTGTACAGACAAAAACTTAATCTCAAACATTTGGACTATTATATTTAGATGTTCTTAGTCTATTTGTCTTCTATTTATTACCAAAAAACCAAATAAATAGACATATAGTTTGTTGAGAGACATTTTCATTTTGCAGTAGTAACCTCTGTGCCTTGTAAAGACATGCAAGGGTATGGAAGTTTGTGTATATCACACTTTTAAAAAAATGTTTATTATATGGCTTAGTAGAGTGAAGGATTTAGGTAATTTTTTTGTAGAGTTCATATCTTTTGACTACAGGCAGTCACATCTTGAGTTTGCTTTGCATATCTCTCCTGCTGCTTCTTACAAGGATAGATTTCTGTGAATTCTTAGCATTTCTTTGAAAACTTTATGGCTCTTCTCAGTGGATGTTGAATGAATTGCATAAAGTAAATCACTTCATCAGTCTGTGCCTCAGTTGCCCCATCTGTAAAGTAAGGGGTTTGGACCAGAACTCTGGAATTTTTCCAAACTCTAAATCTAAGCCCTATAATGCTGATGATTGTTTGTTTACAAGTAGTTACATGTCTTCCTGGCTTACAAAACCTTCACATACATTTCTCAATTTATCCGGAAAATCCTGAAATGTACTTATATTGTTCCCATTCTACAGTTGAGGAAACTGAGCCTCAGTGAAGTGAAAGGGAATATCAAATGCTAAGTGGTAGATTGGAAACTCAAACCCCAGGTATTCCAAATTAAGTGTTCTTTCAGTGATGCCTTGCTACAGATCTGAGTTGGGTGCTTTGTGCCTAAAGTTACATAGCCTGGAAAGCATGAGAGGCAGGATTTGAAACCAGGTCCTCTGACTCCAAATTCAGTCTCCTCTTCCTTGCACATACTGCTTTGCAAACAGGGCTGAGGAAACAGAAAGGCAGCAGGCGTATTTTTTTCAAGGCACTGTTCTTGACAGTGCATTAATCCAAATTGCTTTTTTTGGAGAGAGACAAGAGACTGTGTGTTTGGGACTAGGACTCAGAAAGGAACCCTGTACATTTGAGTTAGTTATGGAAGATTTTTTTTTTATCTACATTACAAAAAGAGAGATTGGAATAGGACCTGAGACTGAGAATGGATAGAGGGCCAGGGTTCAAGTTCTGCCTCTTAATTACTTAGCTATAGCTACAAAGTAATCTGGCTTCAGACACTTACTAGTTGTATGACTCTGGGCAAGTCCCTTAACCATGTTTGCCTCAGTTTCCTCATCTGTCAAATGGCAAACCACTCCAGCATCTTTGCCAAGAAAACCCCAAATAGGGTCACGAAGAGCCAGACACAACTGAACAGCGAGAACAGCAATAACAAGTTGCCTATTTCCACTGGTGGAGCTTGATGAGGCTTTCTCACTCTGCTAAAATCACAAACCTTTTCCCTACTAAAAAATTATAACACATAGAATAACCTAATTTTAAATGTGGAATCTTCAAAATATAGACCACTGTGGAACTGTATCTGATTTAGTGTTTTAGAATAAGAAAGAAATTTAAAGACTATCTAGTCTAACCCCCACTTATTCCCTATTTGAAGACATCTGCCCCTTCTTGCTGTAAAGCTATGATCTCAGAGTTGACAGAGGCTGCCCACATATATTCATTTAGTATTTTCAGACAAGTTCGTAAACAGGCGCCAAATGAACGTGCATGGCAAAATCTTATGTGGTCCCTCTGTAAGATATCAGAGGAACAAGGAGATTCCTCTGTAGATAACCCAATACATAAATATTTACTGAATTCTGTTATGTGTACCACTCTGTTGAATATCAAGAAGCATAGGGGAAGCATTTAGAAAATATAAAAGAAAGCCACTCTACCCATGGGGAGGCAGTGCTGAGTCAGCCTAGGAAATGACATTTTATGTATTAAAGAAATAGTCCATTTCTTTCTCAGATTGTGGTTTTGTGACTTCACAGTTGCCATTCTTATTGAAATCAGTTTCCTTATTTGCTCAGAAATACATTTAAAATAGGTTCATCGTTTCAGATCAATTGTACATAAAAGCATTCTTTTAGATGAACTTGTTGGATTGGGAAAAATAGAATAAAAGGATTTAACCAGTCCCCCTTCTCTCCTTCCTTCCCCCCACAATCCCCCCAGGTAATCTGGAGACATATATAATAAATTGGCATTCCCTAAGAAGATGGAGGATCAGCCCAAGGGAGGCTTTTGGTCTCTAGGACTGAATGATTGTCAATACATGTTTGAATTGAATTGAATTGAATTGGTATTTTCCACATCTCATTTAAAATATGATGTTAGCTTGAGGTTTGTAATACCCAGCATCCCATTTCCTTGATAGGTTTGGCCTGCTATCATTTTAAATGCACGTGTGAGGTTATTAAAGATAGGGGTACCCTCCTTTAATATGCTACTCACTTTCCCAACATGTGGATTCACATGTCTTCTTACCCACCGGGCTTATTCCTTTTGTTCTAAGCAAAACACAGGTTAATTTTCTTTCTCTTCTTCTTCTTCTTCTTCTTCTTCTTTTCTTTCTCTTCTTCTTCTTCTTCTTCTTCTTCTTCTTCTTCTTCTTCTTCTTCTTCTTCTTCTTCTTCTTCTTCTTCTTCTTCTTCTTCTTCTTCTTCTTCTTCTTCATTCAGTTTTGTGGCTCTTCCTCATTGACCCCAGATGGGCTTTTTGCATAAAAACTGAAAGATTTGGTTGTTTGAACTCCATTAGCATCAGAAAGGCAGATTGTGTGTTGAGTAAGGTGGCCTTGCAGAAGGGGAATGGGGTGGTGGTAGAGGGATCAGGGTAGTTTTTGGAAATCCAGAGAGCTGGAAGAGTCTGTCTTAAATGGAGAATAAATAAATAAATCTGTGGTCTCAAGTAAGGGATGGGTACCAAACCCTCTTTTCTGGGTTGGAGAGCAGGTTGAGGCATTTTAGAAACCTTGAAGACTGATTTTCTTCCATTTTAAAGACTGCCTGGTTTGGCACCTTGTATCCTTCCTTCCCTGCTTTGTATGGTTCATCTTCACATGTAGTGGGGTTGGCTAGGCACCCCTTGGTTAACTCCTTAATGCCTTGTTTTGATTCCTGTGCATAGATAGAACTTTGCACTCAGTTTGTCCTTCCAGGTCTCTGGGAGTCTCAGCAATTCTTTCACCATGCCAGGAAATGTAAGCTGGAAGACAAAACAATACCTATATATTTATCAAAACTTTTTTAAAAACTTTTTCAAAATTTTTTTCAAAACGTTATCATACCTGTTACCTATAGAGGAGTCAGTGTGAGCTAGTGGAAAGACAGATTGAGAGTCTGCATCATCATTATCATCATCAATATAAATAAGAGGTAGCTAAATGGCTCCGTGGATAGAGTACTGGGCCTGGAGTCAGGCAGATCTGAGCTCAAATCCAGCCTCAGACACTTACTAGCTGTGTGACCCTGGGCAAGTCACTTAATCTGTGTTTGCCTTAATCCACTGGAGAAGGTAATAGCAAACCACTCCACCATCTCTGCCAATAAAACCCCAAAAGGAGTCATGAAGAGTCAGACATGATTGAAAACGACTGAACAGCCTAGCAACATGTATGAACCAGGCGCTGTGCTGAGAACTAAGGATACAGAGAAAGGCCAACACAAGGTCTTCTCTGCCTCCTGCTTTCCCTGGATTCCTTCAAGTCTGCAAAATTCCACCTTCTACAGGAAGCCTTTCCTGTTCCCAGGGCATGGTAGTGCCTTCCTTCTGTTGATTGTGTATATAGCTATCTAGCTACATAGCGGTTTGCATGTTGTCTCTGCCATTAGATTGTGAGCTTCTAGAAAGCAGGGAGTGTTTTTTACCTTTCTTTGTGTCTCCAGAACTTAACACAGTGTCTAGCACACAGTAAGCACTTATTAAATGCTTAGAGACTGAACAATGAGTCAGACTACATGCAAACAATCGTATATATGTAATACATGTAAAGGATAAATGGGAGATGATGTCAGAGAGAAGGCAGTGGCAGAGGGAAGGGGGACATTAGACAAGTTATTTACTTTCTTTGGACCTGTTTCATCTTCTTTAAGAAGAAGGATGGTTACGCTAAGAGAAATCACCTGGGTTTCCGTCCCTTTCTAGTGCATATTTCAAAGACCTTGTTTAATTCTCACAATGACCCTGTGAGTTTAGGCAAGCCTGAAGTTAATGGGATGGGCTCACATGTCACAGGCCTTCCCAGGGAAGAAGCTGGTCTGTTCTGCCTTTGAAAAAATACATTCTTCATAGATTATGGTATGAATGATGAATGAAAAAATTAAAAATGCTTACTATGTCCCATTACTAGCTAAGTTCTATGGATTATAGATAGAAACATGAGGAAATCCTTTTTTTTGTACAGGAGCTCACACTCTGATGGGGAGTGATAGCCTAGATGTGGAAGACAGAGTGGCCTGCCTTCCTCGAGTTTGGTGTGAAGCAGGAGATCAAACTCACCTCCTCAACTAGCAGATTCCATTGGGTGAGATAATTGAGGAAGGACAGCCCATTTAGTGGAGGTGGCATACTTCATTTTATTTTTCCATGCATCTGAAAAGAAAATCTTCTGTCCCAATACTTCTTTAGCTAATCTTTTGCATAAAAAAAAATGAAAAAAGTTAAGAGTGGTAGAAGTAAGGGGTCATGTTAATCTCATGTACATATTTTTGAAAAGAAATATGCATAGTAATAAGGGAAGAATGCTTTCCCCTACAGATTTGTTTGTGTCCCTTTTAGTTATCTCCTTTACCTCTGTACCTTTGTCTCCTTGGAAACCAGCTCTGGTATTCAAGAATAACTCTAAAGCTTATGAGAAATAGATGCCCATAATTGGTTCGATACAAGATACATTTATTAAATACCTACTATGTGCAAAGTACAGTGCTAGGCAGTAGTAATATAAAGATTAAAAATTGGCCTAGTCTTTGACCTGCAGCAGCTTTCATTTTACTAGGGAAAGATAACACAGTACAGGATTGTATTTGATGAGATCAAAGGAAAGAGGCAGACAGAAGGCTCTAGGAAAATTTGAGGACTGAGTTAACACTTTTAGCTGGGGGAATTAAAAAAAGGGAGAGGGGAAGGAGATTGGAACTGAGCTATAAATTAAAGGAAGAGCAGGCTTCTGAAAGGCAAAGATGAAGACGGGGAGGGCATTCTAAGCGGGAGGCTGGCTGGGGGCAGGGAGGAAACTTCACAGGATTTCAAAAGTGGGAGGGCAGATTTCAGAGAACAGCTAATAGTTCCATTAATTGAAGTTATATTTGATTTTAGGAAAATAATATGGTTCCTCTTTCACATTAAAAGTATTCCCACGATGAGGGGCTTAAGGAAAAGAGGCCAAATAACTAGTTTATTAGTTTTGAGAATCTCCCTGGTTGGTGGGATTTTCTTGCGAATAAATTTTAGAGCTAGCATAGTTGGTTTGTTTTGCTAAGGTTTTGAGCAGCGTTGGGAACCTTTGCTTGGTCCCCACTTAACTTATGTTCCTTCTTTTGCCGCTCATAGCCCAATTGAGTTTGAGCATACCACGTAAGTGGACTTTAACTCCATTCTCCCACTGGCCAGGGAGTAAAGAATTTATTTGTTTTATTAAATATTTTATTTGCTTTATTCATAAATTTAGATCCCCAGAGAGAGTAGATTTTCTATTTGGAAAATATACTATATTCAGCAGTCCCTGGTAAGGAAATACACAAAGCCTTTGACTCAAGTGAGTCCTGTTTATTTGATGACCCTTGGGTGCAGACCTGAAATGAATTTTCTATTTTTAGAGTGAGAGAGCATCTTAGAACATCCCTTTTTGTGGAAATAAAATATATTCTAGTCAGCAGGACAAATTTTGGTCCGGAGTCTACGATATCTTTTCTGAGGACAAACATTACAGAAAGTTCCTTGAGAGAAAATTAATTTTCTACTCACAGAAACCTTTCTTGGAATGTTTCTGGAGAAATAATGGGGAAAGCCATTCACTGAGGTTTTCCAAATAGCAACAGAAAGGTTACACAAATGCAGCCTTATCTCTGTAGGCCATGAGCATCTAGTAAAACCCTAAAAAATCTGTGGACTTTTGAATGATCCGTATCTATAATATTTTGGTTCGTAAGAACTCATACTGGTAATCTCATTTTGCTTTTGTTCTTATATTGTAAAGCATATTGAATATTTTTGTTTATATATATATGTGTGTGTGTTTATATATGTATATATGTATATGTGCATGTATGTATGTATGTATGTATGTATGTATGTATGTATGTATGTATGACTACATTCAGCTTGGAAGTGTTTTGGTATATTTACCTGCAGTTCTTTTTAACCGGGAGGTCTTTAAAGGTTATATGGGCCTTCCCTATAGCATATAGAGCTAGAGGACACCTTAGTGATATCTCAATCCAACCCTTTCTTTAACATAGGAGGAAATTGAGGTTCAGAGAGGGAGAGGGATTCAAGTAAAAGGGAAAATTATAAGGGAAAGGGTGCCAAATGTGGAATCAGGAAACCTGGGGTTCGAATTCTGGTTTTGCTGTTTGTGTGGCCTTAAGCAAGCCCTTCAAATTTGTAGGCCCCAGGTTCTGTATCAGTCAAGTGGGTGAGTTGTGCCATATAATGACTAAGATGTCTTTCAGTTCTATGGTTATCCCTTCCACATCATGAATTTCTCTACTGCAGTTTTGATATATCGTGATATATGCGGGTCAGCATAAGAAATTAAACGGGAATTTGTGGGGGAGTTTTATGGAAGCTGCAGATGACACTAGAAGGCCAGGAGATGACGAAGAAAAAGTTTAGAAACTCCAAAACACATAAACCATATGTATAGTATTGTATAATGTAAAAATATTTTATCTTTTAATACCATAATAATTCAGACTTCTCTCTTCTCATAAGGGATGGACAAAATATTTTAGTCAGATTTTCCAGATTGTGGAGGCACCATGCCCCTAACCACTGCAATGTGGAAGGGATAAATGTAAAATCCTTTTGCCTAAGTAGAGAGCAGACCTGGGATTCAAACTCAGGCCTTTTGACTCCAAATCTGGCTGTCATCAAAAGTAAGTGTCTATTGCTACAAAGGAGAACTATGTAGACATAGTCCTTGTCTATTGAAATTTGAGGCAGCTATGTCAAATCAGATATACAGGACATATCGGAAACATAAAAACATCATACTAGTATGAGTGGGTAGTCAGTTTAACCTTCTTTCAGGTCTATTTTAATGAATCCAAAGATGTATGGAAGAAAAGACCAATTATCTCTGAAGTCTCTGGGAGTTATAGGGCCTGTCATCTGGACCCTCAGCAGAATTTAGCCTGAGGCCCTCACTTAAAAAAAATGTTTCATTTGGAATTGGAAGGAGGTATTTAGAGAATTTGGACCTTTAATCTGATACCATTTTAAAACAATTTCAAGCATGTTAGGTAGATTATTTCAGGTTTCTAGGAAGTTATCTGTGGAATTTGAAAATTCTCTGGGGATTATGGTTTGACATTTGAAGCAGGTGAAACAGCCACAGCATGTGAAGTCATTAAGGTGTAAGGATGATGAGCTTTGCTTGATCTGACTTGATTTGCCTGTCTGCCTTGACACATCTCAACAGTTGGTGGGGAGCAGGAAGACAGTTTATCTCAAGTACCTGGCAGAGAATTGGACACGAAAAAAATTCTGCTCCTATACAGCCTTGTGAAATAACTTTTGTAAGGGATAGACAGACTAGTTATTTTCTAGTGGCTTTGGCCATTCCTTTGTTCATAATAACCCCAGAGGCTCTAAGTTCAGTGGAAACTGTGTTCTTCTCTTTCTGAAAGGTAGCAGCTCAATTGTTCTCCATATTTGGTTGTCTCCTCTCCATCCCTAGGCCCTCTCAGGTGGAGATTTCTTTTGGAAGCTGTGCAGGTATGCTTCCAGCAACTTGAGAGATGAAAATTTACATTAATTCTTAATTTTCAGGTGTGTTTTTTTTTTCCTTCAAGCATGCTTCAGGTTGGTGCCTGGCTCTCAATATATCTGTACTAGTGAGATAGATTTTTACAAGATTGTTTGATTTCAGTCAGAGAGCCTGGATTTCAGTCCTGATTCTGCCACTCACTGTGCATGGCCTTAGGTACTTATACTCTCTAGGCTTCGCTTTCTTCATCTATAAAATGAAGATGCTTGACTAGATGGCCTCTAATGTTACTTTCAGATCTCGGTCTTTGATCTGGTGGCCCCGTGGAAATAGGACAAGACTTGCTGGTCATCAGCCAGTGGTTTGGTGACAGCTGATCAAACTCACAGGCATTTTTAAATAATCCTCAGAATTTTGATTCAGTTCAATATAGGGATAGGGATAAGGACTAGGCTATGATTTAACTGGTCAGGGAACTCCCTGGTAAGGAAACTCCCTCTACCAATGCTGATCTCTAATTATTCTTCAAGGTAAAGGCTTAAATAGTTGCCTGGGACACTCCAGAGGTTAAGCAGCTTGCCCCATAGTCCTTATGTGTCAGAGGTAGTCCTCCTGACACCGAGGCAAGTTGTCTATGCAGTATGTCAAATGAGGTTGACTTAAAAGGTGCTTAGTGTTCAGAATAAGTCAGAATAAGTCTGTTCTGTTATGTTCATTTCTTGACAGATTCTGGGGGGGGGCATTGTCAAGTTGTCATGCCTTGGGGTGGGAAGGTGACCAGAATGGCAAGGAGACTTGAAACCATGCTGGGGTTGAAGTATTTAAGCTGGGTAGCTAGGTGGCTCCGTGGATTGAGTGCTGGCCCTGGAGTAAAGAGGATCTGAGTTCAAATCTGTCCTCAGACACTTACTAGCTGTGTGACCCTGGGCAAGTCACTTAACTGTGTTTGTCTCAGTTTCTCATCTGTAAAATGAGCTGGAGAAGGAAATGGCAAACCACTCTAGTATCCTTGCCAAGAAAACTCCAAATGGGGTCATTGAGAGTCAGACATGACTGAAACGACTCAACGACAACAAACTTGGGGAAGACAGAAGGCATGTGATCACTACCTTCAAGTTGGTATCTTATGCAGGAGTTATTACCCTTTTCTACTTGGTCCTTGAAGGCAGAACCAGAAATAATAGATGGAAGTTGCAGAGTGGCAGATTTTGGTGTCAATATAACGAAAAGCTTCTTAATATTAGAAGTGTCCTAAATGGAATTGACTGCCTGGTAGTGAGTAGTGAGTTCCGTATCAGCTGAGTTCTTCCCTGGGACCCCACCAGCGGAACCCAGATGACCTCTTGTTGGAGGTGTTATGGAAAGTATCTCTCCTGCTTCGAATGTGGGTTGGACTAGATGAATGAGGAGAGCTTTCTCCCACCTCCCAGATATGAGGGAGCTTTTTCTACGTGTGCAAGAATGAGAAGAGGTCTTGAGTAACAGGGGCAGGTGCCTGGCTAGTAGGTCACTGTGAGCTAGTACAGAATTGAGTATCAGACATTGTAGATTACAGGACTATCTGGAAAAAAACCCATATGTATAGACAGGGCTTTGTCTCAATTCTTAGGACTCAGAGTTCAGGCTTTTAAAGGACATTGTGCTAATTTACCATCCTCTCTTGATACTCAAAGAATTCATGACATGATACTTACTTTAGGCTGGAAGAGACTTATAGGATATGAGATTGTTAACTTCAAATAAAAATGTTAATGATATTGATATTAATGCAAATAATTATTATTATGGGCAGTTAGGTGGTGCAGTGGATAGAGAGCTGGGCCTGGAGTCAGGAAGACTCATTTTCCAGAATTAAGATCTGGCTTCAAACACTTAGCTAGCTGTATGATCTTAGGCAAGTCACTTAACCCTGTTTGCCTCAGTTTCCTCATCTTTCAAATGAGCTGGAGAAGAAATGACAAACTACTCATCTGCTATCATCTTTGTCAAGAAAACCCCAAATGGGGTCATAAAGAGTCAAACATGACTGAAGAACAACTGGAGAACAATGAATATGGCATCAGGCACTGTGCTAAGAGCTTTACAAATATTGTCTTGTTTGAGCTTTGCAGTAACTCCAGGAGGGAAGTGCTATTATTATCCCCATTTTACAGCTAAGGAAACTGAGGCAAACAGACACTAAGCGACTTGTCCAAGGATACATAACTAATCAATGTCTGAAGCTGTGTTTGAACTTAGGTCTTTCTGAGACCAGGCTCACCTAGCTACCTCACCAGTTCTGCAGAACACTGGGGAGAACCCAGGGGGCAGAACAGGGAAAAATGAGTGTAAGTAGCAAAGAGGAATATTTAGGCCTGATAGCATGAAAAACTTCATAGCAAACTTTCTGTTATTCCAGAAGTGAAATTGGCTGCTTCATATGGAGGTAAATACTCTGTTATAGAAGGATTTCAGGAAGAGATTGGATGACAACTTATTGGAGATGTCAGAGAGGGAATTGCTGTCTAGGTATGATTTGGGGACTGACTAGATGTTCTCCTGGATTCCCTTCCAACTGTGAACCTCTGTTATCTGTTCTAGACATGGAAGTGCCACAATTACATGAACTCATTTTATTTTTTTTCCTGATATAGAGTGTTTTTGGAGGGATTATTGGAAATTCTATTTCCAGATGCACTTGTCTCAGTAGTCATAACTTGTATCTTACAGCAATTGTATATAGTTTGCTTTTAAAAAAAAACAGCTGTGGAGTTTCTGTTATAAGGTATCATAACTGAGCATATCAGGACATTTCCAGAATGGAGATCTGAAAATAGGTCATTCATGCGTCCTGACAAAGTATTTTAGGCAACTTATGTTCTAAAAGAGCCTGATTTGAGGAGAAAGTATTTCTAGCAGTCATAGTTGAGAACCAGATAATACAATACTAACTAGCCCACCCAAACTTCCTGTAAAATAAAATGAAACAGGCATTTACATTTACTCACCTGGAATAAAGGAGAAAGTAGCTTTTTGAAGCCTGTATATGGGAATGTCAAGAATTAAAATTTGTAAGATATACAGTCTGCAGATAGTTTTCAGAAATGACCAGCCCTGCAAAGATCATCTAACTTCATTTGGGTAATAATTGATTGCCCCTTTGATTTGGGAATTCTCTCATCACTGTGGTCTTTTTCCCCTCAGATACTCAGAGCCCTCATGCTTCCTATTGATTGTACAAATACTTAAGATGCTTAAGACATACTAATGGAGGCTAAGAGAATCTGACAAAGGACACCATTGAAAAAAAAAGGAGTTAGGTCTACGTAGCAACTTAATATAGTGGAAAGAAGGTTTCTCTTCTGCTAGTTACCAATTGCGTGACCTTCAAGACGTGATAATTTCTTTGAGCATGTTTCTTCATTTTTAAAAGGTGTCTAATAACAGAGTGGTATGCAGATTATGTGGGGGGGGAAGCAAAGTTATTACATTTATTAATAATGAACCATAAATTTTGTATCATCAAAATGCTTTTAATATGCAATTTATCCATTTTTGGTAATCATTTGTTTCACTGATTAGACATTGAGTAAAGTTTTGCAACATTCTTTAATTCTTCATCATGAAATCACACTTTTATCCCATTGGATATAAAGTATACTTTTGGCAAACTGTCCATTTTTCCAAGTCTAGCCTTAATTATAACCCATAAGTTTTCAGTGGGAGTTAAACCCAGGGAGATGTCAGGCCACTGAAGCATATTTATTTCAATCTCTTGGATATGTATCTTAACTTTTCATTACATAGGGCTTTTGGTACAAGATTGTATTGCAATATTCTGCCTCCTTTGTCAATTTCTGTAATTCTGGAACATTTCTCCTTAGTATAGTAGTATAATTATCAGACTATATCTTTCCCTTATAGGAGACAAAATTCCCAGTTCTACTAGAGGTAAAAAAAATCCCTCAAATATTTTTTGAGGTAGAAGTTTTACATTCTGATGAAGATATCTAGATCTTATAGCTCACTCAGATTTCTTTTGATAATGGCTTTGAATGAAGAAGTGAGTTTTATAAATAAAGGTTGCCTTTCTCTAGGCGTTACTACTCCATTGTGTTATTTTATCCATTCATTAGCTTTTAATTAATAGCAACAGTTAGGAGCTGTTTTTCCCTCTTAAGCTGATCTTTTCATTGCTCTTCCAACTTCAAAATGCCTGTATTGCATTGTGTATAAGAATCAGTAGCAACATCTCTTATATCTAGGCCCCTCTGAAGGTCCTTGTCTGTTTCCTGAGCCCCTCTGAAGGTCCTTGTCTGTTTCCTGAGGATTAATTAGATAAGCCTATAAGATCTAGGTATCTTCATCAGGATGTAAAACTTCTACTTCCCAAAATATTTTAGAGATTTTTGCTTCTAGTAGAACTGGGGATTTTATCCCTTATAAGAGAAAGATGAATTCTGGTAAGTATACTGGTATCACTGGTATGCTGGAGAGAGTGGCTGGGGTTTCAGTGTCATCGAAAGGAAATGTGTTCTCAGTAAGGCTAGAAGATGAGAGGAGTGTGAGACAAAGGGGTCCAGAAGGAAGGGAAGTTAGTACATTGTGGAAGGAAGTTCTGTAGGGCACAGTGGAAGGAAGTTCTGTAGGGCACAGTGGAAGGAGAGTGGCGTTAGAATGTGACGTGTGTGGTATAGGATGGAAAAGAAGGAAGATGAAAGAAGAAAAGGGTAGGTAAAGAATACTTTGCCTCTCTCTTGCTCATGGTGGATTAAAAAAGGAATAAGGAGGAAAATGGGGGGTAGCAAAGTGTTAACTCTAAGGGTAGAATTGTGTAGCAGATGAAAAGTAAAAGTTCATGGTCTCAGAGGGGTGAGGCAGAGGGTTCTGGGCCCAGGTCCAGCTGCTGCTGCTGCTCTTCTGGAGCAGGTGGGAGAGAGGTGGACAGTGAGTTCTGGCTGCTGTTTGGAGGGGTGGCTTTTTAATTATCTCAATTGCATAGCGTTTCCGTAGTCAGGCCCAGTCAGTCAGCAGGCATTAAGCACTTTTTATGTGTCAGGCATGTAACTTGATAACTACCTTGTTTTTAACTACTATGTATATATTTGTATTCTGTGTATATTTATGTTGCAGTGTTAAGGGGATGAAGTAGTGATCACCATCCTTCTTGATTTATCTGCAGCCTTTCACACTGTTAATCACCCTCTTCTCCTTGACTTTGTGTAACTCTGCTTCATTTAAATCTAACACACACACACACACACACACACACACACACAGAGACAAGAGTCAAGGCATCATCCTGTGACATCATTGGTCCTCTTTGAAAAATGAAGGACAAACAACAACAATTACTGTTCAGTTTACTACTGTACTCCTGGTCCCTCAGGCTCTTAACCTAGGTGTTATCCTCAACTTTTCACTCTTTTTCCCTCCAGCCCCCCTCTAGATCCAATCTGTTGCAAAGGCCTGTGGATTTTACCTTCATAATATCTCTCATATATGCACCCTTTTCTCCACTGACCTTTGTTAGAGATATTTGCTGCAAAAAATATTTTCCTGCCACTACCCTGGTAGAATTCTTTATTACCTTATTCCTGACCTATCACAATAGCTTGCTGTTGGTCTGCCTGCTGCAAATCTGTCCGCTTCCCAGTCCATCCTCCACTCAGCTATCAAAATGATCCTAAAGTGAAGGTCTGACCATGTCTCTCCCCCATAATCAAGAAATCCCAGTGGCTCCATATCATCTCCAAGATCATGTATAAAATATTCTAGTTAGCATTCAATGCCCTTCTGAACCTGCCCCTCCCCCCACCTTTCCAGTCTTCCTAGAGCTTATCTTTCCCCCCACCATGTACTTTGCAAACTAGTGACACCCCTGGCTTTCTTCAGGTCCTTTGTGAAATCTTGCCTTCTGCAAGAAGCCTTTCTCAATGACTCTTTTTTCCAGTAACTTCCCTCTGTTGATTATTTCCAATGTATCCTGTGTCTAGCTTGTTTGTACAGTCTTTTTTCAGCTTCCATATATCTTCTTTCCCTATTGGGAACTAGGTTTCTTGAGGACCCTGACTCCTAGTCTCAGTGACCTGACTTTTGAAGGTCACTCAAGGGACTAATTCACATCTGATGAAGGGATCATTTGGCCTAGTCATATGTTTAGTGTGAAAGCTATTCGCACAGTGCTTCGTATATAGTAGATAATATATAAGTGATTATTCCTTCCCTACAAGCCAGTGAAAGGCTAAATTCTTTATAGACATATATAGGTTTCCCCCTAAGGAACAGAAAGTCCCTGAGAGCAGAGAATTTTTTTTTTGTCTTAAAATGTCCAGCACCTAGCACAGTGACTGACATATAATAGGCACTGAACCGGTATTTGTTGATTGCTTATATGGTTGGTGCAGAGAAAGTAGGAAGATGGAAAACCATTGTAGTATAGAACATCGATTCTTTGAAGTATTGTGTGTTACTTGGGATAATGGAGCATTTTCTTCTGGGAATATTTTTAAGAGTCATCAGGAGGAATTTTAGGAATAAATCTAGCAAGAATTTGATGAAAAACGAGAGATCGTAGGACTGGCCTGCCCAAATGCTGCCAACAGGATAGCGGGGAAAAAAGGGTCTTAGGCAGGGGAAAAGAGGAAGATTAAAGATGGAAGAAGATATTTGTGAAGAGAAGCACTTTGTGCTAGAGAGAGGCGTTATGAAATGGGTAGCAAGGATCAGCACTTGGGGTGGATTGTTGAATTTATATTTCATTTCTCTGGGAGGAAAGACCAGTAGAAAGGGGGTAAAATTTGCTGATGATACAGAATGGGAAAGCAGCAAAATTCAAGGAATAATGTGTTCAAATAATATGAGAGCCCTGAATGAGTTAGGGTGTGTAAGTAGATAAATGGCTTATAGAATTGCCTGTGCAGGTAATGAGGCCGGGAGCAAATACTTGAAAAAGGAATATATTCTTCAGCAATTCTTCTCTATAAATAATGAGGATACGGGTATCCTTCTGAGCAGGAGGTTTCCTAAGACCACAGAAGAAATGTATGTCTGTGTATTTCAAGTCACATTCTTGTCAGGGAAACAAGTTTAGATCAGTGGAATAAGGCAGAAAAGGGTATGGAGATTGATAAGGACGTGGGATAGTACTGATATGAGAGGTTACTGGGCTCTTGAAGTGAAATTAGCCAGAGACCTTTCTGAGCCCCATCCAGATCCTCAAAGATACTGCTGCAGTAGTCTTAGAGATGCTGTCAGGTTCAAAGAGTAGAACAAGTTAGGTTAAGCAGAGGTTTGAAAGAAAGGGAGAATAAAAAGAATTTAAGATTTGAATGTCTTTAGTGGGAGAGAAATGAAGGACTAGGGAAAACACCTCATTTACATAATTTCAGAATAGGGCAAAGGTTCTCACTGGCCTTGGAGTCTGGAGTACCTGAGTTCTAATACAGCCTCCCTCAGACATTTACTAACTGTATGACCCTTAACCCTGACTGCCTTCCACCAGCTCTCCAAAAAGAATAGGGCAAGGGCTGCACTGTGTACAAGCACGTAGCGCAGTATACACAAGAGATTGGAAATTTCGTCTCATAACTGCCTCCTCGAGAGTTGATTGACCTGTCTGCCGTATTTCACTTTGGAAGGGAAAACATCAGTTGTTTAAGAGCACAAGTGTTAAATTTACCGCCTTACCAAGATGGAAGAATATGTGTCTATATGTGGATGTCTGTGTGTAGAGGAAGGTAGGGGTGGGGGTTAGGGCACAGGATATGAATGGGAGGGGAAGAGGGCAAGCTTTCTGAAGACAGGGACTGTCTCATACCTTTTTAAAATAAATTCACAGTGCTTTGCATACTGTCTTGATCATGGTAGTGTATCAAAGAATATTAAGCATGACTGTATGAATTAACAGCCCCTTGTGCTCCCTCATGATTAACACCCCCTACACACACATGCAAGTACTATGCAATACACTGGATAAATTAAATTAATAAACACTACTGTCAGAAGTTCATGATCCTTCGGGTTGTGGGGCCAGTTGTCCTGTGCTATTCACTGTGTTGCTCACTCAGGTTTATAGCTGTTGCTGTTGCTGCTGGGTCACTATTCTTCTCTCCATGATCTCGTGCAGTGAGGACAGCTAGAATAGGGAAGGCAAGGGGGAATGGAAGGAAATAAGCATTTATATAATGCCTACTATGTGCCAGGAATTGTGCTAAGTGTTTTTTCTCCTTTGATCCTCACAACAAGGTTAGGTGCTATATGTGTATATGTATGTATACACACACACACATATATTTACAGTTGAGGAAACTGAGGCAGACAGAGGTTAAATGACTTGCCCAGGGTCACATAGCTGAGGCCAGATTTGAACTCAGGTCTTTCTGACTATAGGCTTAGTTCTCTATCTACTATGCCATCTAGGTGACTAGGATACAGTTGTCTCAATGGGAATCTTACAGGATACTAATCACTTTTCTTCTGTAGCCTTTCTTGGGGAAAAAGCCCTAGTGAGTTCACCAGGATAAAGTCGCTAGGATATGGTGACAAGACTTACCTATCCCTAATATGTTTTATGCAACCATTTCTCCATGCCATGAATTTCCATAGACTCTGTGCAATCTCGTTGGTTGTAATTTATAGGAGCATCTGTGGTTTTGTTGCTATAGGTACTTCCCTTAGCTTATTTAGATGGTCTTCCAAAGTGGCGGCTGTGGAAGAATTTGTCCCTGGACCTTTTGTCACTAGACCTTTTTATTTGAAGACTTTCCAGGTCGCTAAGATGTGGTTTCATCAACATAGCCTTTCCAGAACCCAAGGTCACCTCCGTGCCATGATGAGGCTTTATTAAAGGGTTGAGCTTTCATGAATAACTTTATAGCACTTTACAGTTTGTGAATTGTTTTCTTCACATCAACATAGAGAGATAGGTTGAGTAAGCATAACTTTTTCCATTTTACAGATGAGGCAATTTAGGCTTAGAATGGCAAAGATGCTTTCTCAAAGTTACACTAAGTCAGAGATCCAAGATATAAGCCTTCCAAGTATACTGATTCTAAACTGAATACCCATTTTACTGTAACACCACCCCTCACAATTCCATATTTCCAAAGGTTGGCCTTGATAAAAAGGCATTAGGAAGCAAATCTTTTTAGATACCTTCTAGAAAACTCAATGTCATTTCTTTCTGGATGCACATTTAAGAGTTGTCTACACATGATGACATCTTGATATGTATTGTGGAGCCATTAGAACCTCTGGAATATTTACAGAGCTTCTGGGGAGGTTCACTTTGTTTTATCCTAAGTTCCTCCTGAAAATTATGGGTCAACCAAGAGTGTAAGCTTCTTGAGGACAGAGATTGTCTTTTGTCTGTATTTGTATCCCTTGTGCTTAGCCCAGTGCCTGGCACATAGTAGGTGCCTTATAAATATTTACCGATTGATGTTTCTTATTAGGAATCTCTTGGCAGGCATCTGTCTTTGTTTTATGTCAGACAGTAAAAGAGACAGGTAGCAATGTCTCATGCATTTGTCACCTTGTGGATTCTGTATGGTGCACTTGTAATAAGATGGAAAGGGGAGGCTTCTCCTGAATACCTGAGAGATAGAGACCCTTCTCAAACCTACCCCTCTCCCCCACAGTAGCTTGGTAGCTTTTTCGAAATTGTAGCATCAGCTATCAGTTTGTCAGAAACGTTGACAGTTTCTGCATTAATACACTGTCCAAGAGCACTGAAAAATACGCTCTCAGCAGTGATGGAGGCACTTCATGAATTTAGTGCCCTCTTGCTTCATTGGAGTCTTTGGAAGCGAAAACGTTCAGCGTAATTGTAGGCAATAGACATTTGAAGTCGCTTTGCATTTTTGATCAAGTGAAGATTGCTGGGGAAGGAAATTTCAGTTTTGACAGGGCAGCCTTTCCTTGCATGAAACATGGCAAAGTCAAAGATCAGCGTAATTTAATGAAACTCTCTGTTGTGGAAAGTATGCTAGATTTGTAGTCAAGGTTGGGCTCAAAATCACAGGTCTGCCACATAGAAACTGTGTAACCTCAGGAACATCACTCTCTGGGCCTCTTTTCTCATCACTGAAATGATGGGGTTGGATTAAATGGCCTTCACAATCTGTCTTCGACCTCTAAATATTATTGCTTTCATGGATCGGAACAGTTAGGTGCTGGTTGATGTATTACACTATGGGAAATATAGTAGCTGAATAAGATAGAGTAGGACGTGTGCCTCATGATTAGGGCAGTTGTTGGGGTTGAGAGACCCAACAGAAATATAAATTTAGGGTCCAAGTTAGTATTCAAATGAGTATGAGGCATTGTGTATGCAGTGTCAAGGAATATAGTTTCTTGGGAATGCTAAAATCTTGAAATGTTCAGGCCAACAAGGTCTGCATGGGTTCAGGAAATGTGTCACCAGGAGTGTTGGCAAAATGATCATTTCTGTGATGCAGTCAGCTTCACCCAACTCTGAAATTTTATAGCAGCCCAGCTCCAGCCTCTGCTGCAACGTGTTGACGGGTCTTCCTTTATTTTTTTCTGTGCCGACCAGAGTTTGGGCTCAGACACTAGTCATTCTATGATACTGATTTTTGAGAAGAATCAATTATTTGTGAACTCTGAAGATACAACTTTTCATAGAGGGATGGGGAGGGGTGGGCATCTGCAAAGAGGTAGAGGACTACATTTATCAGTTATGTTTAGAAACACTGATTTAGATTTTACTCATCCTGCTCCAGAAATGTGCTCTCATTCTTTGGTTGGAAGGACAGGAACTCTCAGACAGAACTGTTTTAAATATCACCAAGAACAACTTGTTCAGAAACTCTTAGGATGAATCATAGTTTTTAGTCTTAAATAGTGACAAAGGAGTGATGACATGGCTTATAAATTAGTGCAAGGAATACAGTGAAAGGAAAAATGAGAATGTTGTGCTTGTAACTCTAGCTGTACCCAACATCTGAGACTTTATAATGTTTCTAGTAAAACACATATGTGCATATATGTGTACATTTATGTATCTGTACACACTTGAGTATAGACACATGCTTGTATAAACACTTGTGTATAATACATATACATTTCCCTCTCTGTATGAACCTGTGATTTCATAGGCGTAGGGAATTACTAGTGTGGGAACTCACACCAATGAGACTGGTGACTTATATAGTGTTACAATTTACTAGGGGTGCTTAGAAGCTCAATGATATTCTCCATGCTCGCACAGCTAACTTATGTCAGAGGCAAGATTTGAACCTGGAGCTTCCTGATTTCCAAGCAATATCCATTTTGACAGCTGCTTCAACAAAACTGATTGGTAAATAGTATGTAGAGTTGTATAAATGTCAAGAAAGTAAAATGTGCAATAAAATAATTTATTTTTAAATAAAAAGGATGGTTAAATATATTTTTTGCAATTATGAATTTTTTCATTCTCTTCTTACATATAATAATTGAATAGTGGTTTAAAGTTATTTAGCAAACCAAATGTATGTTTTTGTCGTTCACTTGTTTTCAGTCATGCCCAATTCTTCTTATCTCCATTTAGGGTTTTCTTGGCAAAGATACTGGAATGGCGTGCCATTTCCTTCTCCAGCTCATTTTATAGGTGAGGAAACTGAGGCAAAGAGGATTAAGTGACTTGACAGCTAGTAAGTGTCTGAGGCTGTATTTGAACTCAGGTCTTCTGGCTCCAGGCCCTATACACTTGCCACCTAGCTACCCTAACCTAATGTATACAGTTATGGTTGACTTTGAATGAAATATAGTTTGTATAAAGAGTTTTGTCTTTTTTCATTAAAAAAAAATGACAGTTAATGGAAACTTTTTTAACTGTTAAGAAGCCTTCCTCTGATCTTCATAGACATTTTCTTTCTCAGGAAGTCATTTTTTATAGTTTGTTTAATGAAGTAAAAGCTGTGTTTTGAGACATGAGAAAGCAGACAGTGGTAAAGTAACCCTTGGAGTACAATCCCAGGTCAAGTTTTGCTGGATTGAGAATGCTGTTTTTGAGAAGAAGCCCTTTATTCAACTTTTTTCTCTAGCAGGTCCTTCTTTTGAAAGTTAACAGATTCCCTTTTAACCAAAGAGGCAGAAACACCAAATACATACCTCCTTCTTCTCTTTTATCACAATTCTGGCAGCACAGCTGACTCTCTGATTGAGATACTGACTTTTTTTCTTGCTTTCTAAATGTTGTAACATCTTTGAGATGAAAATTTGAAAAGGTGATATGAAGGAGGAAAAAATAAAGTAAAGAAAGGATGAGGTTTTCTAGTGAACAACCACATTGTAACAGCTTGGCTTTATATAAGGAAAATTGGTTTTATTTTTAGTGTCCTTGAGATCTGTTTAATTTCCATCTTGCTTTTGAAAGGAACCCTTGAAGGGGTGGTGTGGGACAAAGGGTGCTTGCTGGGGGTCAAATTTCAGCCTTAGGAATAGTGAAAATGCTGCAGGTAGCATGAAATATTTCTTTTGAATAATATATACAATTTTAAAATATTAAACCAGAAATGAACTGTGCTGAGCCAGGGCAAATAAAGTGTTCTCAAGATAGGGTTTCATTGGTTTCATGCTGTGGTGAGCCAGAGGAGGCAAGAACAGTGGGGTTTAAATGATATTCTCAGTCAGTAATAAAAAATGAGATTTTTTTTTCAGTGTTTAAAGGTTGCTGCTACTTGGTTTCGTTTATAGTGAGAATGTCAATATGGTTGTGGCTCAGTTGCAGTGTTAGTGTTAGCCCTCTATTTGCTGGACCAAGATTGCATATTGAGAGTACCAACAATTAAACTAGTATTTGTAGACAGTCTAATAAGTGTAGGATTCTTAGAAGCTTTTTTCCCTCTTTTCTGTCATTTTACCACCATTATTCTGGAAGAAGCAGAGGGGTCAAAAAACCGAGCTATGGTTTTTCTGTTCTTTTCTTTTCTTTTTTTGTGTATTTGTATTTTTATCCATTTCTGATGTCAGATAATTCAAAGGGTTATGGTGCCCATTGAGCTCTAAATTAGGATTGAGTTTAGGTTTCCTAACTCAGTCCAGTATTCTTTCCTCTTTATTATGCATACTACCTCTCTTAATAATGTTCTCCTAATCAATAATACATGGATCCAAAAAATCAACCAGTTCCAAGACGGCCTACCCATATATATGTGTGTGTGTGTGTGTGTGTGTGTGTGTGTGTGTGTATTGTTATCCATTCCACATTTGTCTGTCTTGTTCAATAGTGAGAGAGAGAGAGAGAGAGAGAAGAGAAGAGAAGGAGCAAGAGGAGCAAAGAGGATGGGAGAGGGAGTTTTAATTATATTTTTATACATACACACATAGGTATAACAGTCCTTGATTTCTTTGGCAGCCATTACTTGGATAACGAGAAAGATAGCATACTTATCATATTTCTTGTTGGGAAGGATAGCTATAGCTTGAACAGGAGAATTAAGATCCAAAATATAGTAACAAACTGGAGCTGTGGTTCTGAGCCAAAAAGAAATTCAATGGGGCTAGCATGTAAAAGCTGCACACGGATACAAAAACTCCCAGCTTTATAAGTACTGGAATGTACATGTAAGTATCAGGGGAGGAGGAGCTGTGGTTTGAAAATATTTCATGTGAAAAACACCTACTACTTCTGATGGATTGCAAAATCAATCTGAGTCAGCATTGTGATACAGCAGCCAGAAGGCCCAGTGAAATCTTAGGCTGTTATTACTACAATAATAGCATTCCATATTAGCCTATAGGCTACAGTGGATAGAGTGCTGGGCCTCGAGTCAGAAAAACAAGAGTTCAAATCCAGCCTTAGATACTTACTAGCTGGGTGACCCTGGGCAAGTAATTTGATTTCTGTCTGCCTCAGTTTCCTCATCTGCAAAATGGAGACAATAATAGCACATACTTCCTAGGCTTGTAATGAGGATCGGATGAGATAGCTTTTATAAACTACTTTGCATAATGCTTGGAAAATAGTAGACACTTATTGCTTATTTACTGTATCATGTGAGGGAGATGGTAACTCTGTGTGTCCTGTACTAGTCAGATCATATCTACAGTATTGTGGCCCATTCTAGATGCCATATTAAAGAAAAGATATTGAAAGTTTAGAGCAGGGATTGGCAAACTACTGTCCAAGGGCTGACCAGGGGTGGGGGAATCTGTAGCCTTGAGGCTACATGTGGCCTCTAGGTCCTCAAGCATGGCCCTTTGACTGAATCCAAACTTCACAGAACAAATTTTGGCTTCTGGTTCCTGAATATCTCTAGGTTTGCCTCTGTTCTGGGGGTAAAAGTCTTCATGGTTGAGGCAAATTGATGAGGAAGTCCTTCTTATTTTAGAGTGAAATATCTCAGGAAAAAAGGGGTATTTTCCCAATGCATATGATAGTTTAAAGAAAGCAAAAGCTAATACTTTCTTTCCATTTAATTTAACTAAAGCAGTTAAATTTAACTAAAGAGAAAAGCTTTGTACACCCAGTCATGGTTCAAAACCTTACCTTCTTATTTCCTTTCTTCTGGCAGCTTTTTATAAAGATATTCAGGTCTTTTATGGTAGACCAAAAAGTACGAAATAGTTTATCACCTACTTTAGGAACATATTTCCTGGGTCTGTATAATAGAATTGGTTTATAATTTTTCCTGGAGCTTTAGATGTAATAATGGCACCCAATTATAAAAGAACTTTAAAACATCCCTAGGCCACGATCCTCAAATCTGTCCTGAGCCTATATTTTTTCCCCTCTATTAGTGAAGAACTCTCTTGGTTTGGCTCTGGTCACAATTAAATAACACTGGATGAGCACATGTCAGGGAAGTAAAGGGCCTTGGATGCTCATAGCTGGTCAGACCTGTGTCCGTTTTGGTTCTATCTGGGGCTCAGGACCCTCCATATCTCTGAAGAGAAAACTATTTTTTCATGATAATAGTGGCAACACTAGGCACTAGGTCTTTTGCTTTGTCTTTTGTTTTTATGTATTGAAATTACCCTTCCCTAATTCATTTATGTCTTTTCTCATCAACTTTTGCCTTAAACCTCCATCCTCACGGTATGCTTTGGGCTAGGGCTTTTGCACAAGAGTCTGTGAACTTTTTAAAAATAGCTATTTCATTTTAAATGGCTTCCTTTGTATTCTATACATCTTATTTTATTTATTCTAAAATGTTATTCTGAGAACGGATCCATAGGTTTCACCAGATCACCACAGGGGTCTTTGACACAAAAAGGGTTAAGAACTCAGGACTTTTTTTTTTCTAGAGAGATATGAACCCTTGTTTGTAAGGAGGGAAAAAAAAAAAACCACCTGCTGCCACCTCCACACAAAGATGCACACATCTGTAGGCAAAATCTTCAGTTATATTTCAATTGCTGGTTTCTTTCCTTTTGGCTTTCTATTTGGGTTTAAGTGGTTGATGATAGCCTTGCTCTCTTTGTTGGCCTAGGGATTTTGCTGTCCATTAGGTAAGAGATAGAGTGTGATGCATTAGTGTCATTGTTTGCTTCCTTTGGTTTATGTGAGGTAATTGCTTGCAATTATGGAGCCTGTAATGATTTTTTTTTTCTTTAACAGAGTCTGCCTCTGCAGAAGGTCTTAGGTGGTATGCATTAGTCATCAGAACTAAATTTGATATAAGTCTCCTAAAAGCACTGCTCTCTCAGCTATTGGAAAGACTTTGAGAAGGTCTCAGGTTAGTGTCTGAGGCAAATGAAAGTGATATTTTCATGTAGATAGTATGTTTACAGAAAATGGCTAAGAAATAAAGGATTCTCAAAGAAGAAGAAAGCTTTGCTTGGAAAAGGAGAAAAGGATGGGAGAGGAAAGGAACAGCAGAGGTAGGTATTCAAAAATATTTCCCTGAGCCATCCAGCCAAAGGAAACACCTGACCATCAATTTTAAGTTGCAAGGTATCCTAGAGATCATTTGATCTGCTTCCCTTCTTTATAACCTTTCCTTCTTTTATGGATGAGGGAGTAGTTGCAGGAGAAGTTAACTCGACTTAACCAAGATCAGAGCCAGAATTAGAACCCAGGTTCTCTGACTCCATATCTGGTGCTTTTTTCTATGCTAGACAGACAAGCTCCATGATCTTTATATGTAATGTAAGAATGGACTAATTTTTGCTAAAAATTATACTAATCCTCTTTAGCACCTGCTTCCTTCTCTTTCAAATCTTAGTAGGTCAATCTCATGTTGACCTTGTCTGAAACTGGGGTTTGTGCCTTAATGGGACAACAAAATTAACATTGAACAAATTAATGGGACCAGTCTTTAAGGTATTAATTAATGTTTCATTAGTGCTTTCTGAGTGCACTCTAAAAAAGCAATAGGACTTTCCCTATAAATAATAATGCTCTCTGCACTTGTAGTTTATATAGGAAGCATTAAAACATTTTGAGGGGATTGATCATAGGAAATTGAGGTTCATAAAGAGCTAAGGTGGATGATAACAGTTACTTGGAAATAACCTGATAGATGCTTTGCAAAGTGTCATTGTGTAAGGTGTTAAAGAAAACGACCTAGGCCATTAGTCCTTTCTTTCAGTCATAGTTCTTCTGAATTTCTTGGCATTAGAGTCTGAAGACTAGGATTCTCATTCCACCCCTGTTACCAGCTAGTGCTGTCTTTCTTTGGGTCTTGATTTCCTCATCTGTAAAATCAAGGGGTTGGCCTAGTATCTACTTGATCTAACTTCCCTTCTAGCTCTGTAGTACTGAATACATACATCTATCTTCAAATGTGCATGTGATTTAGATGTTCATGTTAATTAGTTAAGTGAGAGTTGGCCTTGAAATTAAGGAAGACCTGAGTTCAAATTCTACCTAGGATATATACCAAATAAGTCAGTAGACCTCTCAGGGGCCTGAGGCAACTCTCAAGACTGTAAATAACAGGTATTTGCTGATCTGCTTTGAGAGAGTTCTTCCGCATGGAAATTCTTCAACAGGAGTTAACTATGCTGAAGTCATATGTCTAATTAAAACAAACAAGGAAACCATCAGTTGGGGTGTTACTTGGTGATCTGTCCTACATGATGGAGATGTTAGGTGTCTCAGATTTGTAGTTAATTAAATGTTCATTTATATTAGCTTAGCCACTTTTTCCTTAACATTTTCTTTTTTCTTCTTCAAGAAAGCAAAATGTGAAAGGAATGGTAGTATTTTGACCTTATGAATGACCTGTGTTTGAAAAAGACTTGTGGGGAAGCTAGCATTTGAGTCACTTAAGCAGGTGTTGTTATTGTTCAGTCATTTCAGCCATGTCTGGTTTTCATGACCCCATTTGGGGTTCTCTTGGCAGAGATACTGGAGTGGTTTGCCATTTCCATCTCCAGACTTATTTTACAGATGAGGAAACTGAGGCAAAGTGGATGAGGTGACTTACCCAGGGTCACACAGCTAGTAAGTGTCTGAAGCTAGCTTTGAATTCATGAAGATGAGTCTTTCCAGTTCCAAGCCATATGCTTTATCTGCTGGCCCACCTAGTTGACCCCACTTACACAATTACATTGGGCAAAACACTTGCCTTTCCTGGGCCTCAATTTCCTCATCTGTAAAACAAGAGGTGAGGACTTTTAGGTCTTTAAGTTTCCTTCAAGCTCTAAGTTCAGGATCCTGTGAGCCTATGATAATTGTAAGCACTTTAAGTGGGAGGACTGTTTTGTATATGTATTTTCTTAAGTATCCATCATAGTCTTTTCCATAGAGTTAACTGCTTAAAAATATTTACTAGTCTTGAATTTTAACGTGACTAGAGCTTTGATTGCATCTGTTAGCATTTCACAGTTGCATGTACTTTGACTGTAGGACCCATGGTGGCATTCTTGCCAGTACTCTGACTCATGCAGATGGCTTCTTATCTCCATGTCATCATCCTGTGTGATTCCTGGCCATGTTACTCCATAAAGCCTTCATAAGAATCTCCCCAGACTCCTGACTTTCCCTGGTTCTTCACACCCACACCCACACCCACACACACACACACACACACACACACACACACACACACTCTCTCTCTCTCTCTCTCTCTCTCTCTCTCTCTCTCTCTCTCTCTCTCTCTCTCGTGCAAGTGCTCTTGGTCACACACCTACTATGGGTGTCCGAGGCAACACTTGAACCCAGGCTTTCTCCAAGGCTGCTCTCCATATTCAGTAGACTTTAGAAAGGAACTGTTGTCTTTAAATAATGATGAGTGAGAGCAAATTGCATTTATTTGCATTAAATCTGTAGGGTTGCCCCAGTGAGAAAGAAAACTAGAATGGTGGATGTTTCCACATTCATTGAGCAGGACTAAGGCAGGAATGTTATGAGATAGTGTGAGAATCTGGGCAGAGGGCAAAGAGAATCCTTCATACCTTTGTTTGGCATCATTTGGTATAGTGTTTTAAGGCTGAACAAACGGCCTCTCACTGTGGTGGCATTTAGAAATAATTTTCATCTAAATTCTAGTCATCTTCTGCATACAGCTGTTTCCTCACATCTGCTGTGCATGCTGAAAACTGTAGCTACTCCCTTTGACAGTTTACATACTCTTGTGTAAACTATTTATTTGTAATACATAATTAGTGGGAAAGTATATCCTGTGTTTCTGATGATAACATGCCCCCGGGTAAGCTAAGAGGAAGCTGTGTATTTAAATACATGGAATGAGTCCACTCAGGTGTAGTAAGTGGAGGAGCAGGGCTTTCATCTACTTTCCAGCAGCTGCTGATATCGAAGGAAAGTGTCCGAGAAAGCTGTTTCGGTTATAGTTGGGAATTTGAGGGAGTTTTGCCTGGTTTCCTAGCCTTCTGTGGAATTATCTTTTGTTCTTAATGCTGTGCTGCAAAGAGCATGGTGACTTCTCTCGTGGTGTGACAGGGTCACACTATTGAACCGCTGGTACGGCTCTGGTCTTAGTAGTTATGGAGAGTAAAGTAGTAAGGTCTCTGGAGAGAGAGCCCCATATTGACTTGCAAAAATCAATATTCTAGTTTTGATTTTTCTCTGCAAGTATGTGTTTCTGTAAAGAGGAGATCCAAGGTAGAACGGTTGAACACAGGAGAGCAGTGGGCCTCAGGAATGACTGAGACATTTAGCCATTGAGGTGTGGTGGATGTTGGAAAGAAATGAACATCAGAATTCTTACTGGATATAATGAGTCAGTCAGCAAGTGGGGATAGCATTTCTCCTTTTTTATGGTGGAAAAGAATTTGGAGAAGATTCTGTTGGTGCCCAAGAGTTTAGAGTTACACCAGCGCCAAAAGAACTCAGAGTAATCTGCACGAGGAGATGAAATGCTCACCATCTTGGAACTATTCCTGGCCTTGCCATAAGTAGGGATAACTGTTCACTGGGGCCCTATTCAGAAAATGTCCCCAGCCCTTTGGACAGAGTGCCTGTTAAGCATGTGGCCTGAAGCCTTTTAGAATTAAGTTGTTTTCTCTCTGTTTCCAAGAATTTTATTTTATTTTACCTTGAAGAACCTCTACAATGACTTAGATAGGTCTCTCTATAGAATTTATCCTTTCCATACTATTGGTTATAGACCTCTCGGTGAAATTGTCCTGTTTCCTCCATTGGACTTTTTTCGGGGGGTCTTCTTAAATCATGTTTCCTATTCCCTCCTCAATCTCCATAACTTTTACCCACTTACAGGAGCTGTTTTGTCCTCATTCTTGATTTTTGCTTTTCCTAAGTCAAAATAGTCCTTGTGTGTGTATCTGAATAAGTGCTTGCTTCCAGTGTACTTTTTCCCACTTGGCATCTATACATTAGTGCTTTCTTTTTATAACTTGGCTTCCATTATAATGCATTTTATTAGTGTTCCACTCACTGTAGCATTGCATCCTTCAATCAACAGTAAATATTCTGCTCTGCATGGACCAAGATGACACTTCTGACCTACCATCAGAAGGACATTTGCTTATTTCCAGTGGTGATGATAAATTTATGCTTTGCTACCCACATCCTCTTAGCTGGACCCTCTTGTGACTGATGCAAACACTTTTAAGAAGGCTGAGCTTGCAGACTATAGTTAGGAGCTGAGTTTTCCTCTGTGTGATGCTAACTGGACCATGTGGGGATTGAACCTGTGACCTTGGCCTCATTAGTACCATACTTTAACTAATCCAGACAACATCAGCATAAACCCATCAGTCAGTAATAAATAAAAGATCTTAATGGGATAGGGGAGGGAACCAACTTTGTATTTTCTTCATGTATATACAGTTATCTATGAAGCCTGCCTGAAAGTGCCTAGTTAGTATCGTTACTGAATTGTGGGCAGGTTTAGATGTGATTGGGTGAAGGAGGCATAGGAATTCTTAGACTTCTGGCTGTCATTTTGAGCCATATTCGTTGTTGCCTCACGTCTAAGCCCTCTTCAATTTTGGCACCTTTTACAGCTCCCTATTTAATAAATTTTTCCTGTTCTTTGTGACATTATAATTTCTACCCATGTTCTCGATGTTTCTCCTCAATGTTTTGATCTTCCGTATCCTAACCTACTGTAACCCAGAGGCGTGTTCTTGATATAAAGGATCCTGGTACAGTTTGGGAACTTTTCAGCTCTTAGACATATTGCACCCATCACATGTGAAGGTCATTATCTGGCACTCCCCCAGTGGGTAACTACCACCTCCCCTTACAAGCAGCAAAAAATAATCTTATTTACATATTGGTAAATATGTAAAAAAAAGAAGGGGTTCTTACCAAGCCAAAGGAGCACCTCATCTCTCAGAGAGTTGAACAGTCTCTGTGACTTATGTTCCTTCCGGCAGGAATAGTTTAGCAATAGGAGGAATCAGGGTTTTCTCCTTCACAGTGGTACTCCCCTCTGTGCTCCATTTGTTCATGTTCTGGTAGTTCTCATCAGGTATCACTGGTTTTGTTTTTCTGTATTCTGCACCTGCTGTAACCCAGCTCCCACCCCCTGCTGCCATTACCTTCCTGTGCTAAGCTATTTTTTGCTGTTGTTCACTATAGTTATGCCTCCTCCATGGCTCAGTTCCATTGCAGGCTTTTTTTGTGGTTCAGCCATTCTCCAGAGGATGGTGCTTGTCACCTTATTTAGGGGACCACCTCTACCACTCTAGTGTATCAGATGAATGGGTTACACAGCATAAAACATTCTTTCCAAACCTTTTTGGTACAATAACAACACAGCAGAACAATAACACACAAGCCCAGCCCTCCCTCCTTCAGGTTTGCTCAGGGTTCTGTGAGGATACTTCCTTCTTGCTTTCCTGAACTAAATCTCTGCTCTTTATTTATGGTCACTTATGCTGAGTCCATCACATTTCTCTTCTTTTCCCCAGGAACTAGAAGATGTGCTTCCCATTCACATCAGTACCTTGTGATGAATCTTGGGGTTCAGAAGGACCCTCCAACCTCTTCCTTTTTAAAATGTCCATCTCCCCCTGCTCCTACCACCACTATTTTCCAGGGTAGCTATACTGGGTTAATCACATTACCCTGGACTGCCTCATGAAAAATGGCCAAAAGGAAAGGGGTAGTGAGTGGCCTAGCTAGCTTGGAGTACGGGTGTCTGTGCTAAGGGGAGGGAAGCTTTGTAGTCTCTCCCCTACTGCTTTGGCATCGTCTTTCCTACGTGGTTTCCATGAGCTTTTTCTTTGTATCTTAGAATCTGGTGTTCTTGTGGCTCATGATGCTTCTCTCATAACCCATAACCAACTCCCAACCAGAGAATATAATGTTAAATTTTCAGTGTGAGAATTTACACCCAGGAAATTGACAAAGATTACAATCAGCACTTGATTTATTCTTTTAGTGATTGTCTAGATTTAAGAAAGTGATGAAAAAATGTTGATAATGCAGATTACATTTTAAAATGTTGTGCATACTTTATTCTCCCTCCTCCCTACCCCCTAGTCAGTTGTTAAACATTTACCAGCACACTCTAGCCCAAAAACCTCACTGAGTGGAGACTTCACCTCCTGACCTTATGATCATGATTCTTTGCTTTTGGTTTCTATGTCCACCCCTTTTTTCTTTTATTTGTAATTTATGAAATAAAATAAGCATTTCTATAACATACTAAAATAATAAAATATAATTGCACACAAAACTGCAAATCTATTATATACAACTTGCTATTCCTTTTAAATATATAATAAATGTATCATGTAAATTTCTTCCCCCCCCATGGCTAGCATTAGACACAAATATGTATGTGTGTATGTGCATATATACACACACATATATATGTATGTATATATGTATATACACATACCTCCCTATTTTAACTACTCTATATATTTGTATTAATATTTATACTGTATATATTTATTTGTGTGCTTATGTCTGCTTTAGAATGTAAGTTCCTTGGGGTTAGGGATTGTTTGATTCTTTTGTCTTATGTTCTCAGGATATAGCAGATTGCCTGGCACACAGTAAGTGCTTAATAAATACTCATTGATGCTTGACTGTTCCACAGGTAAAATTATCTAATCACAGATCTAGAGTGGAAAAAATCTCAGTGACACTATAACCTATCCTCTTCACTTTATAAATGAACAAACTAAGGCATGAGGTTGGGGTTGGGGTAAGTGATTTTCCTGTCATACATGTAATTAAAAATACTGTATATAACACATACTATGTGCTAGGCACTGTGCTAAGCATTTTACAATTATCTCATTTGATCCTTACAATCTTGGAGGTGGGTGCTACTGTTATCTCCATTTTGCAGATGAGGAAACTGAGGCAAATAAAGGTTAAATGACTTGGCCAGGGTCAGATTTGAACCCAGTTCTTCCTGACTCCAGGCCCAGTACTCTATCTACCACACCATCAAGCTGTCCCAAATGTCCTATATGAATCCTATATCCTCTAACTCCACAGCCCAAGAGGGCTTTCCCTTGCACCATATGGCCTCTGGTCATTCTATCACAGCTATGCTATTTCTGATCTCCTGTGTGATAGGGTAGAATTAAGGAGCTGAAAAGAACTTAGAGCTCATTTAATCTAAGTCCTCCTGTTGGAAGCTTTGTGGGCTTTTCTTTCTTTTCCCCTAGGGTCAAGGTTGCTCTCTATATATCAGAATAACGCAGATAGGTAGACATCACAGGAAGCCCCTTCTTCTCTTTGAAAACATTTGGGCTCCTTCTTGTTGTGAAAATCTTTATTAGAGTCATCACTGGAAAAGTAAGTCTCTTGAGAAATGAGGGGCACATGAAAACCCTGTATATAAAGTATGCAACCTTTTATTTCCATCAGTGACCCAGTAGTGAAAAGGATAAAAAAAGTCTTTGCAACCAGTATTCCTTGGAATTCCTACTCAAGCTGTCACACGCGGCAGCAAATTAACTCCTCCCTGCCCTTTTCTCCCAAGATGTGTTCCTTTCCCCTCTGGAGGAGAAGGGATTTTAAAAAGCCTGCACATAATCTCTGACTGAATGTGAAACATTTGCTGGCAAACTGATATTTGACATGAACTAGTTGTATGGAAATATTCCCAGCACCTGGGGAGAAGATAAAGGAAGGTATTCATAATGCTGCCCCTCTGTGGTTGAATCTTCCTTTGCTTAGTATCAGCTTGGATTACACTTGCTTCAGTCTGACTGGCTCTTCTCCTACATTGTTGCTTTTACACAGGAGAAAGATTTGCAGTGGCTAAGAAAAATTGGAATTTGCTGGGTTGTTTTGTTGCAAGAAGTTGGTGTTGGGAAAGGTCTGTTTTTTCGGTTGATATATTTACTGGAGCCTTTAGGTTTGGAATTTGTTTCCCTTCAAAGAATGATGGAAACCTAAGGATATTGCAAGTCTCAACCTTGTAAATCAAATATTGCGCATTTCCACTGAGCCCTAGTTAGACTTTACAGGCCAGATAGGAAAACTGCTTTGAAGGGGAAGAGTGAAACCTGAATTTCCCTGATTGCCTTTGGCCTCTGGCTAAAGTAAAATTAGATCAAAAATACGTTGAATGACTATTTAAAATCCATACTTCTTTTTTCAAATACCATTTTAAACTACCATTTTTAAATTCCACTTGTTCTCTACATTAGTCTTAATAGTTCATAGAACTGCACTATGGCAACGTCCATGTTTATCTAATTTAAAAATAAAAACAAAAACAAAAACAAAAACCAACCCAAAATCACTCTTCCAAAAAACAAGCAAACAAAAAAGGAGACACTTCCAAACTTTTTATCCCATTCTTTGATTGAAGTGGGAGGTGTGATTAATGGACAGGTATTGAATTAAGGCTTCCCAGGATAATTTACCAACTCAGTTAAATGGGATATCTGTGCTTTGAATTTGGAGAGCTCCCAAATAGTTGTTTCTTCCAGGAGGTCACTTGATTCCTAATTGGATTACCTTCTCTTCTGTTACCTTTTATTAGAAGCAGCTAGTTCAGGTAATGTAGTAGAGTTTAGAACTGCAAATGAGAAAGACCTGAATTCACATCCTTCTTCAGACACTTAATAGCTATGTGAGCCTGAGCAAATGGCTTAACTTTTCTCAGCTGAGTTTCCTCATTTGTAAAAAAAAAAAAAGGGGGGGGAATAATAAGAGCATTTACTTCACAGAGTTGCCGTGAGAATCAAAATAAAGTAGTATGTGTAAAACACATTGCAAACCTCAAAGTGATATATGAGTGTTAGTTATTGTTATTGGTGCTGCCATTAGGTACTAGAAAGTTCCATTTTATATTGATAGAATCATGATTCCAACTTCAGTGGTAGTCAGGGGTTGAATGGGATCTTAGAGATGATCCCATCCAAACTTCTGTGTAATAGTGTATATTGTACTCTGTAACATTCCCATCGTCTTCTAATCCAAATAGAGATCTGGATTCTAGAGTCTGACACTAACTGACCATGGGACCTCAAACAAATTATTCAGTCTCACTAGATGTACAGTTGGTCCTTAAAAAGAAGGAATTGGATGCAGACTTCGTAAGTAAAAATTGGTGAATGGCTATTTATGTTATCCAGTACCTTGGCCAGTTAAGCTAGGAATGGAGTGACATGAATTCCTTGTGGTCATGGCGCATTCCATCTGATCACACTGCATTATGGATTGTGGTGGTAGGGAGCTGGGTGTGAAGGGACAGGTGACACAGGGAGTGGCTGGAACTCTCATTTCTTTGCTACAGGTGAGGAAACTTTCCCCACCAATTTACAATAGGTCATTGCCCAGGAATTTATGATCTTAGAAAGTTGCCTGGATCACTGAGAGTGACATTCTGAGGGTCACACTGACAGATGTGTCCGAGGTGGTGCACTGATCCGTGTCTTCCTGATTCCGAGGTGTACTATTTCTACTTATTTTACCATAGTTGTTGTTCAGGTGTTTGAGTCGTGTCTGACTCTTTATGACCCCATTTGGGGTTTTCTTGGCAAAGATACTGGAGTGGTTTGCCGTTTCCTTCTCCATCTTATTTTACATATGAGGAAACTGAGGCAAACAGAGTGAAGTCACTTGCCTAAGGTCACATAACTAGTCATTGTCTGAGACCAGATTTGAATTCAGGAAAATGAATCTTCTGACTCCAGGCCTGGCATTCTGTCCACTGTGCCATGTAGCTGCCCAATTACACCACAGTACTTTGTATCAAAAATAAGGAAACTTCTACGAATTTTGTCTAATGCTAAATACAGTCGTTAGCAGGAGGAAGAGAATAGGACTTTATTCCCATGCTTACTGTAATGATCTAGGTGCCACAGTAGATTCTAGTTCACTGGAATCAAGAAGACCTAAGTCTAATTGGCCTCAGACACTTCGTAGATGTGTGATCCTGGGCAAGTCACTTAGCATGTGTCTGCCTCTGTTCCCTTATCTGTGATAAAAGGATAAATGATAGTACTTACTTTCCAGGGTTTTTGTGAGGATACTATTTGTAAAGCACTTTGTAAATCTTAAAGCACTATATAAATGCTAGCCATATAATTATTACTGTACAGATGGTAAATAACTGGGTCTGCTTGAAAACATAAAAGCATTCCCATTAGGATGCGAAATTTGAAAATAATCTTCTCTGGAAGATAACGTTTAGAAATATTTGGCTGGTCTGGGACTCCTCTCTTTAAGGCGACAATCTGTTGGTATTGTCCCTGGATCAGATCCCCTTGTATGACTAAGAGTAGAAAATGTTTGCCAAGGAGTTGAGAGCATAGGAGTTGAGGAGCTGAAGCTACATTGCAGATACCAACTAGGACCCCTTTCCTGATTCTAGCACCTGATTCTAGCTCTGATTTGTGAACAGCTATTTAAAAAGATTTTTTAGAGAGTAAGACTAGAATTTCCTATGTTTGGATCTCACTTCTTGAAATTACATGTATTTTGAATTTGCTCATCTTTACACCTGTAATTACCCAAGCAGAATGGAAACTCATTGAGGGTAGAGACGGTTGAATCTTCACCTTTATAGCTATAGTACCTAGCACAATGCTTGGAACATAACATTTATTAATTAATAGATGCTTTTGAATTGAATACAACTGATTCTGAAACCCTCTTCCCTAGTGAATCAGCACTGCCACTGTTCATCAAGTCCTTTGTCTTCTGTGCCTTCTACTTTCTCTTCTTAATTATTTCTCTTAAAATTCTCTTTAGGAATTTTTTTTTTGAGTTTAAAAACATCATCACTAATACCTTTGCAATCAGCTGTGGCTTGAAGTCTCAAATATCAGAGGGGACTTAGAAACATCTCATGCTTTTTAGCTTACATGCTTTTATGGTTCAGGTCCAATTGCGACCTTCCAAAACTGATTTAGCAAGTCACTTGCCACATTTCCCAGCCATTACTGAATGGCTTTTAAAATTGCAACACCAGTCTGTCTCATCTTTTCTCTTAATTCTAAACCATAACAATAATTGACAAGAAATGCTTGTAAAGAGAGGTTTTCCCATTTGCCATGGTTTGCTTTGTTTTTTGTTTCTAGAATCAATCTCACTGCATTTCTCAAGCACTGGTGTTGGGTGCAGGGCACTCTCTTAAGTGAATATGTGATGGGAAAAGATGGATAGAAAGTAAATAGAAGATCCCTCTGCCACACTATACGACCCATTCAAAAAAAGCCATTCAAAAAGCTCATTTTTTAAAAAAGAAGCCACTTTACCAATACCAATTTAGTGGATACTAATCAGACTTTATTTGGGGCTTATGGAGGAAACCCAAAAGCCCCCTGAGCAGTAGCCTGACTGGCCAAGGACTGGGTATTTTAATCGGTCTCTTTGGTGCTCATCCTCATGAAGATAATCTTCTGTGTGACTTATACTGAATTCAACAGAGAATCAAAGAAAGACAGAAGGTGAAGGCCCACTCAGAATTGCATCTGAAAATAAATGTCTGAAAGATTTATGACTTGATGATTACTTTGGAGATTTTTTACCAAATATTATTGATTAGGTTACTAAGTTGTAGAAAATAGGCTTGGAGGTAGGGGACTGAGTGCTTTCTTTATAATAACCTGGCATTAGTGGAATAAATCAATGGCTTAGGGGATCTCAGATATCATCACTGTCATAGTTGGCCTTGAAAATAGCTTTTACACTATGTGGAAAAGATGAAGCATACATTAAAAAATAAATACATATCTCAGCAATTGTTTTTGAGAATATCAGAAATAACCCTAGAAACTGGATCCATATTCTAACATATACTTTGCTAGATTTCACAGAAATCTTAACTTCTACCATTCATTTATCTCCTTGGATCAATAGGAAAACAGCAAGTTCTTTTAATTACTTTGTGCCAGGGAGAAAATTTTTCAGGAGAATAGAAGCACAAAGATCTTGCGAGGTGGCTTTGTTTCTTTAGCATCTGAAAAATATAGACCTGTTTTGCCAACTAGAAAGAGCTCCTTTGAGTATCACATCACCATCAATCTATTTGAGTTGTGCATGCTCCTAGATTAATTTTTATCTTGTATTTAAACTAATCAGCCTCAGTGCAATAGAAAATTCTAACAGCTTGAGTATAAGTGTGACTTATGAAAACTCTATGTACAAGAAAACCTCAACTTAAGAAAACATAAATCGGAGGATGATTAATTCATTAATTTATCAAAGATTTATTGGATGTCTTCCATGTTACAGATAGAGTCTGGATAAGATTGGAACTTTACTTTCATGGAGCATGCTTGTATAAGGTTAAACAACAACAACAACAAGCAAAACAAAACATAAGTCCATGAGTCATACATTGAAACTGGATTTATTACAAGAGAAATGAAGGTCAGGGAAACAATAATATACAATATGAGAGAAAGGTATTTGCTGTAAAGAAAATGGTATGTTAAATGTGACGGGGAAAGTCATTACTGAATGGAGGTAGTGGTAAAGGAAGGCTTCATGGAGGGGGTAGCATGTTTTGGCCATTTAAAGGTTGGGAAGGCAACATGGTATAATGGAAAGAGTACTGAATTTGGAAATAGAGAACGTGGGTTCAAATTCTGGTTCTGCTGCTTGCTACCCTGTATGTTCTTAGGGACTCACTCATCTTTCTGGCCTTTAGTGTCCTCATTTGTAAAATAAGGGAGTTGGACTAGATCAGTGGTGTCAAACTCAAAGAGAAATGGGGCCCACTAAAGTATACCAGAGGCCACATATTGATTTAGTTGTACAATATAATATTCTCTTTGTTTTATTGCATTTTTACTTATCTTGTTAAATATTTCCCAATGACATTTTAATCTGAGTCTGGCTAATGTTTGACACTCCTGGAGTGCATAATCTCCAAAGTAACTTCTAGCTCCAAATCTTAAATCCTGTGATGGGAATTAACAAGGTGAAAGGGCATTCTGGGCGTGAGCAAAGGTATGGAGGGAGTCTATGATGTGGTCAGGGACTGAGGCAGTTTATTTATAGTCTGTACAGGGAAGTAATATTCCCATATTATGAGAATATTCTTTACTTAAAAAAAAACTCACAGAAGGATTTGTTATAATAACAACTCTCCCAGTACCTTTAAGTATTTACTTGCAATCCATTAAGTACTTGATGGGGAGAGGGCACACCAAGGAGTACGATAATATCAAAGTGTTAGAAAACACTGCCCACTAAAGATCAATCAGAAACAAAGATAAATGTTTGCTGAAATGATGATGTGATTCTGTGAGAGAACAGCTCAGCTCGAACACAGCCTTAAAACAAAAAACACATGTATTTCATAAAGCCAAGAGAGACTTGTAGTTGGGAAGCGGAAACTGAGCATCCAGTATTATGAGATGTGAAGTCTTGTTGACGTTTTCTCACAGCCATACATCAGCATTGAGAAGAGTTTCCTTTGTGAGGACAATGGAGTCTAGACACCTAGGGAAAGAATCAGGAAACTGGTCAGCCATGTATGAACTCACAAGGCCTCCACAGCATACGTATGGTGATCAAGAACAGAGAAATGCAGCAAAAGCAGATGTGCTATTTTGCCTGAGGGAGTTGCCTCTATTTTTCTTTGCTTTGGCTATGGAGATATGGGGTTGATGTAACACGACCACTGGCAGATCTCTTAAAAGAGCCTACTCCTCCATTTTGTCTCTATCTTTAATGAACATGAGAATACTGACTGTTGCTTAAGAAGCACTTTTCAGTTTTGGAGATGAAAGAAATGACATTGAGACATAATTAAACATGAGTGAGCTCTCTTAGATGGTTTACTCTGTGTGATCCTTAAGAGGTTTCTGTCTTTCACATGTTCCAGCTGAGGCTGTTACCCAGAACAGGCATAACCCAACTCACTTTCCCTTTAATGTTCTCATTGCTGTGGAGGGATTTAGAAATACTTGGACAATAGCCAAATGGTCTCCTTTTAAACAGTAGCGGCTCTGGGTGTTTCTAGGCAATCTCCCCTGCAGCTCTCCTGGATTCAAGATACCCCATGCATTGACACTTAAAATTCCCTCCTTCCTTTTAGATGTGACTATTTCAACTACCTCAATCACTCATGGGAGAGAAAGCAAAAATTGTTTAATTAGTAAAAGCCTGATAATATTGACAACTGCTATAGAAGTGAAGGAGAGGTTGCCCATAACCAAGAAACTGTTATGTCTTAAAGCAAGGGTCCTGTGTGGTGTACTGGAAATGGCGTTGAGTTTGAATCGTGAGTCTATTACTTAATTTTTGTGACTTTGAGTAAACATTTAACCTCTCCAAGACTCAGTTTTCTGATCTATAAAATGAGAGCAGTTTGATTACATGGCCTCTGATGTCTCTTCCAACCCTAGGTATTTTGGTCCTGTGACATATGCCTAGCTAACTCCACAGGGCTGTTGTGAGAATCAGGTAGGATAACCTAGGAAAAGCATGGTGGAGCAGAAAGATCCCTAGAGTTGGGAAACAGAGTTAACAACTGGGCTCTGTAATTTATTTGCCAATCACATGTCACCAACAAGTCCATAACCTCTCAGCGTCCTCACCTGTGAAATGTGAATGCTAAATGTCTTGTTTGCCTTGCAGGTTTATTGCAAAAATTCAACGATGTAATGATTATGAAAGTATTCTGTAAACCATACAGCCTTACACACATGTAAACCAGGTTTACTTTGCCTGAACTGCCAGGCATGCCCTAAAAGCGCCCCCACCCCTAACCCAACCTATAGAGAAGGGTTAGGAGCTGCCATTGTACATTTGTTTCCTGAATCTCACTTTTTGCTTCAGCTCACCACACATTCACCTCATAAACTGAGAACTTTAAGCATTGTATAGGGACAGATGGACTGTGTTTCAACAGTTGTATAGGAAATTAAATTGAATTAAGTAAGGCTCTCATGAGTTTTGAGAGTCAGATCCCTTTTCCCTACTTCACATTTTGTCAATCTACTTGGGCAATGCTGATGCTTCAGGACCCATATGTCACCTCCTTCTGTCTTTACCTGCCTTGACAGGTGAGCATGCATGTGCTGTGAAGATAAAGGACAAGCACAGTCAGGATTTTGCTTTACTGAAATCTGTTTTGAGACTTGTACTTAGCGATGCATTGTAGGGGAAATTAGAGACCACCTCTGTGAATTTTCAAGCTTGGAAGAAGCAAGGCTAGTTTGAAACTTGATAAGAATTGTGAAAAAGAGGGTAGAAGGGAGTGGGAAAAGCTAGTGAAAGAGTTGAGGAATCGCTGATGGACAAATCATGGGCTTCTCTGGGGCTCACCATACAAAGTCAAAAATTCTAGAGGAAGGCCTGCAGGATATTGGATGAATGATTTATGGGAGGATGCAGAAAAGAGTCACAAAGAGAGAGAGAGAGAGCTAGAGAGAGCAAGAGCGAGCAAAGATGATTTGCTTTGGGACCAAAGAGGGCAGCTAGGTGGTATGGTGGATAGAGTTCTGGGCCTGAAGTCAGGAAGACACGTCTTGGTGACACTTACTAGCTATGTGATTTTGGGAAGGTCACTTAACCCTGTTTGCCTCAATTGCCTCATCTGTAAAATGAGCTGGAGAAGGAAGTGGCAAACCCTTCAGTATCTCTGCTGAAAAAAAAAACAGATGGGGTTACTAAGAGTCAGATACAACTGAAAAATGACTGAACAGTAGGATCAAAGATCCATTATAAAGTATTGAAGTCTTGAACTGTGGGCTAAATTTTACCAAATAGAAGAGGTAAAGAGAAGAATATGTAAGATGAATTTTTCTAGGAGAAAATGCCCAACCGCTGGGACCTAAAAATCTGGAATGCTGGAGTCCAGTTGTCTTCAATTACTTTTGTAGAAATTTGTTATTGTACTGATAAAATATAGAAAACTGATTTCAGAAGTGCATATGAAAGAAGCAAAAGTATCTGTATCCTAATCAGGCTTAAGCTAGAAGTTCTTAGGGGTTCAGCTCACTGGATTTGTGTCAGAATGTCACAGTTGGGATCATGGTAGACAGGGAAGGAGCTAAAGAACATATTGTTAGAGGGGGTTAGCTGAGTATAGTCTATAAGAAAGCAAGTTAGTTTTCATAGGATCACAGAAATTAGACTAGGACACATAAAAATAATTTAATTTAATCTCTTCATTGTATAAGTGAGGAAACAGTGCTAAGGGTGGAAAGCAGGAGAGAGGGAAAAATGACTTGTCCCAAGATCACAATCAGTAAGGTGGTTGTTGTTCAGTTGCATCTGACTCTTTATGACCCCATTTGGGAGTTTTCTTGGTAAAGATGCTGGAGTGGTTTACCATTACCGTCTCCAGATTGTTTTACAGTTAAGGAAACTGAGGCAAACAGGGTTAAATGACCAGCCTGGTGTCACACAGCTAGTAAGTGTCTGGGGCCAGATTTGAACTCATGAAGCTAAGGCCAAGTGCTCTATAAACTGCACCATGTAGCTGCCTACAAGTCAGTAAGGGGTCGAATAATATTCAAACCCATGTCCTCTGACCTAGGATTAGTACTTTTTCCATTACACCCTTGTGTAATCAGCAGGAGGAAGAGAGGAAGGAGGAGGAGCTTCATTCAACTCAGGTTTTCAGAGAACGTTATTGGGAATTGTAGTCTATGAGCACCAGAGCCGCATTTCTAATGCCAGATGAACTAAGTACAGGGAAGGGGAGGTCCATGTGGTAGATAAGTCAGGAAGGAGATGGTCCAGGTCAGAGGTCACTATCATGGATATTGAGCTGAGCACATGCTCCACGTGAACATTTTGCTGTGTTCTGATAGCTTATTGCTTTGTCTGTGAACCAGTGGCACAGGCCTCCTTGCTCTTCTTTGAATAAGACATTCCACCTCCAGACTCCAGGCATTTTCACTGTCCCACATGCCTAGGGATCTCTCTCTGTCTCCCTCCCTGCCTCCCCACCCCTTCTCTTTCCCTCTCCCTCCCTCTCTCTGTCTCTTTTTGTCTGTCTCTGTCTCTGTCTCTCTCCCTCTCCTTCCCCCCTTTATCTCTCCCTCTCCCTCCCTTCCTCTGTCTCTCTCTCTCTCTCCTTCCCCCCCTTTCCTCTCCTTCTCCCTCTCCCTCTCCCTCCCTTCCTATGTCTCTATCTGTTTGTCTCTCTGTCTCTGTCTCTCTCTCCCTCTCCTTCCCCCCCTTTCTCTCTCCTTCTCCCTCTCCCTCTCCCTCTCTCTCTCCCCTCCCTCTCCCTCTCCTCTCCCTCTCCCCTCCCTCTCCCTCTCCCTCTCCCTCTCCCTCTCCCCTTCCCTTTCCCTCTCCCTTTCCCTCTCCCTCCCTTCCTCTGTCTCTGTCTGTCTCACTCTCTCTGTCTCTGTCTCTCTCCCTCTCCTTCCCCCCTTTATCTCTCCCTCTCCCTCCCTTCCTCTGTCTCTGTCTGTTTCTCTCTCTGTCTCTGTCTCTGTCTCTCTCCCTCTCCTTCCCCCCCTTTCTCTCTCCCTCTCCCTCTCTCCCCTCATCTCTGCCTTCCGCCTTGGTTGGCTTCCTTCCAGTCTAGCCAGAATCCTAACTTCTGCAAGAACTGATTCATTATCCTCCTTAATTCTAGTAGCTTCTCACTTTTGATTATCTCTACTTTAACATGTATATAGCTTGTTTGTACATGGTTGTTTGCATGTTGTCTCCTCCGTTACATAGTTAGTTCCTTGAGGGCAGGGGCTATCTTTTGCCTTAGCACAGTGCCTGTCACATAATAGGTACTTAATAAACGTTAACTGACTGACTAGCGGACCATTTTTACATGTTTCAACTTTGATTCTTTTTTGGTAAGTCCATTTGGTAGAGGTGCCATACCTGAGGACTGGAAGCTCTGTGGTGACTAACAGGATAGTCGGAAGTTCCATTGTTAATTCCTTAAGTGCACATCTAAATCACTAATGTTTCATTTACCACCCCCCATATAGTTCCATTTGCTAATGGGTTTTATTGAATGAAATGTTTGCAGGCCCTTTGGAGTTAGATGCTTTTGGTCTTTTGCTTCCAGGGATAAATGGATTGATGGATGGATGAATAGATATATCGATGGATAGATTATTCTACTGAGCTTTTTTTGGCAGTAAATTGCTTATGAACATTGCTATTTAAAAATAAACGCAATCAATCAAAAAAGAAGGGCAAAATGCTGGTAGTATAGCATCTCTTTGTGGACTTAGTATATTTTGAATTACTTGCAATCTTGTTAGATTTCCAAATATTTGATATGGGCTCATGTTTTACTGTATTCGACATGTAATAAAACACATCACTTCTCAGCACACACACATATACATATACACACAAACACACCTATGCATTCTCCTCTTGCTGATTTCCTTTTAGATTCACTTATTTTTCTCTGTCTTTTTCCCCCCAGGATGAAAGAATGATGTGATGGATATAACTATGGGCTGCTGTATGGGCACAGGACCTTCTCCCTCTTGCCTCATACTCCTCCTTCTCAAGCTTTTGGCCAGTGTTTCCCAGGGTCTCCCAGGGACAGGACCTCTGGGCTTCCACTTTACACATTCCATTTATAATGCTACAGTGTATGAGAACTCAGCAGCAAGGACCTATGTCAACAGCCAGAGCAGAATGGGTATCATCTTGTCAGATCTTTCCTGGGACATCAAATACAGAATAGTGTCTGGGGATGAAGAAGGCTTCTTCAAAGCAGAAGAAGTCATCATTGCAGACTTCTGTTTCCTCAGAATAAGAACTAAAGGTGGCAATTCTGCCATACTGAATAGAGAAATACAGGACAATTATTTATTGATTGTAAAAGGTTCTGTCAGAGGAGAGGATCTAGAAGCATGGACCAAAGTGAATATACAAGTTTTGGATATGAATGATTTGAGACCTTTGTTTTCACCAACAACATACTCTGTTACGATAGCAGAAAGCACACCTTTAAGGACTAGCATCGCCCAGGTAACAGCTACCGATGCTGACATTGGTTCTAATGGTGAATTCTACTATTACTTTAAAAACAAAGTCGACCTCTTTTCTGTTCACCCTACAAGTGGTGTAATCTCTCTAAGTGGGAGGTTAAACTATGATGAGAAGAACAGGTATGACCTTGAAGTTTTGGCAGTGGACCGGGGGATGAAACTTTATGGTAACAATGGTGTCAGCAGCACAGCAAAGCTTTATGTTCATATTGAACGGATCAATGAACATGCGCCAACTATCAGTGTGGTCACACACATCCCCTTCCCATTGGACAAGGAGCCCACATATGCAGTGGTTAATGTTGATGACCTAGATGAGGGTGCAAATGGAGAGATTGAATCAATTTCCATTGTGGCTGGAGATCCTTTGGAACAGTTTCTCTTAGTGAAGGAAGGGAAATGGATGAATGAGTACAAAATTAAGGAGCGGAAGTCAATTGACTGGGAGGGCTTTCCCTATGGCTACAATCTCACTCTTCAAGCAAAGGACAAAGGTTCTCCGCAGAAGTTTTCGGCGGTAAAAGTAGTCCATATTGCCAGTCCCCAGAGAGATAACATCCCCATCAGATTCGAGAAGGAAACCTACAATGTCACCATTAGTGAGTTTTCACCTCCTGGAGTTGTGGTTGCTATTGTTAAACTGAGCCCAGAGCCACCAGGGGTGGAATACAGAATATCTCCTGGTGAGGATGCAGAGTATTTTAAGATTAATCCAAGGTCTGGTCTAATAGTCACAGCGCAGCCCCTGGATGTCATCAAGAAAGAAGTTTATGAGCTAGGGGTGTCAAACAAAGAAGGTGATTTGAAAGCGCAAGTTACCGTCAGCTTAGAAGATGCCAATGATCATACTCCTGAATTCCAGCAGCCATCCTATGAAGCTTTTGTTAATGAGAGTGTGCCTGTGGGCACAAGCGTGTTGTCTGTTTCCGCTTCTGATAAGGACAAGGGAGAGAATGGGTATATCACATACAGTATCGCCAGCCTCAGTGCATTACCATTTGCCATTAACCAGTTTACAGGTATTATTCGTACCACTGAGGAACTAGATTTTGAATCCTCTCCAGAAAGTTACAGGTTCATTGTGAGGGCCTCTGACTGGGGTTCACCTTATCGACATGAAAGTGAGGTCAATGTGACCATTCGCATAGGAAATGTCAATGACAACAGACCCTTGTTTGAAAAAGTGGCCTGCCAGGGAGTCATTTCATATGACTTCCCTGTTGGGGGACACATTACTGCTGTGTCAGCAATAGATATTGATGAATTGGAACTGGTAAAGTACAAAATCATCTCTGGAAATGAACTTGGTTTTTTTTATTTAAATCCTGACTCAGGTGTCTTACAGCTTAAACAGTCCTTGATTAACTCTGGTGTAAAGAATGGTAACTTTGGCCTCAGGATCACAGCCACTGATGGGGAGAATTTTGCAGATGCCATGTTTGTTAACATTTCAGTCTTACAGGGAAAAGTGTCTTCTAAAAGCTTCACTTGTAGAGAAACTCGAGTGGCGCAAAAGTTAGCAGAGAAACTTCTCATCAAAGCAAAAGCCAATGGGAAGTTGAATTCAGAAGATGGGTTTCTTGACTTTTATTCTGTTAATAGGCAGGGACCCCATTTTGACAAATCCTTTCCTTCTGATATTGCTGTCAAGGAGGACCTGCCAGTTGGTGCTAACATCTTGAAAATAAAAGCCTTTGATGCAGACTCTGGCTTCAACGGAAAGGTTGTTTTCACAATCTCCGATGGTAATACAGATAGTTGCTTCAACATTGACATGGAAACAGGTCAGCTTAAAGTTCTGATGCCAATGGACAGAGAGCAGACAACCTTTACCTTCTTAACATTACAATTTATGATTTAGGAAAGCCCCAGAAATCCTCATGGAGGTTACTGACTGTTAATGTGGAGGACGCCAATGACAACAGGCCCATTTTCTTGCAGGAGAGTTATTCTGTTAATATTCTAGAAAGTTCAAGTATTGGTACTGAGATCATTCAAGTCGAAGCCAGGGATAAAGACTTGGGATCTAATGGTGAAGTGACTTACTCGGTATTAACAGATGCACAGCAGTTTTCCATCAACAGTTCAACTGGGATAGTTTATGTAGCTGATCAACTGGACCGAGAATCCAAAGCAAACTACTCTTTAAAAATAGAGGCCAGGGACAAATCTGAGAGTGGCCAGCAGCAGTTTTCTGTGGTTACTCTTAAGGTTTTCTTGGATGATGTCAATGATTGCTCCCCTACTTTTATACCTATTAGCTACAGTGTGAAGGTCCTTGAAGATCTTCCAGTTGGCACAGTCATTGCATGGTTGGAAACCCATGATCCAGACCTTGGCTTGGGAGGTCAAGTGCGTTACTCCTTGGTGAATGACTACAATGGGAGATTTGAAATTGATAAAGCCAGTGGTGCCATTCGTTTGAGCAGGGAGCTTGATTATGAGAAACAGCAGTTCTACAACCTCACTGTCCGTGCAAAAGACAAAGGGCGCCCAGTATCTTTGTCATCTGTTTCCTTTGTGGAGGTGGAAGTGGTGGACGTCAATGAAAACCTTCACACTCCCTATTTCCCAGACTTTGCTGTTGTTGGATCGGTAAAGGAAAACTCTCGTATTGGAACAAGTGTGCTGCAGGTGACAGCGAGAGATGAGGATTCTGGAAGGGATGGAGAGATCCAGTATTCTGTCAGGGATGGCAGTGGTCTCGGAAGGTTTAACATTGATGACGAAAGTGGTAAGTTTTAACTTAAAGGCCAAAGTGATTGCTTTACCTTCTGTAAATGTTCATGGAGAAGCAAAATGATGGGTTTATGCACCAGTGAATCCAACTTCATTGTACTGAACTCAGTTAAATTGCAAACATGCATTTGATGCCAAGTTGACACATGTTAAAAGCTTTTGTTATAGCGTTCACATGGGGGCTACAGGAGAGGGCTTTTTGATTTAGTAATTCAGTTTTCTGTGGGAGCCCCAGGATTTTTATTAGTCACTGGCTCAGTTACTGCTGCCACTTTATCTTTTGATAGCTGCAAATAACTATTGTCACCTCTGTTGATTGCACTCTTGACCCTCATGAAAATATAGGGACCCAGTAAAGTAAATTATGGCAGAATTGGCTTTAAATTAGAAGTGTGAAATGGATTCTCAAATGGATTTCATATCCTACTTCTTCCTTTTGCCATGGTGCTTTTTTCTGTAATGATATTGAATCAATTGTTTGGTTTCTATCATTTTTCATGGACCTATTACAGCTTTAAACAATAAGTACTGACATTCAGCGTGCTCTAAGATAACCTGGTCTTAATCGTGTGTGTGTGTGTGTGTGTGTGTGTGTGTGTGTGTGTGTACACACATACATAGACTGATATGAAGTTGGATAATTTAGGTTTTGCTATTCAAATTAATTTTCTATAAGAAATGCATTTTTTAAAGATGAGCAGATATGATTCCTCTACTATAGTGGCTCCATTGTAACCCATTCGGCCTTCCATATATGCATGGAGTTATGTTTGTATTCGTGTATTTTTCTGTGTCAAGTATAAATGTGTAAACAAGTATATATTCACATACATAAATCTAATTTTTCCTCTGATAATAGTGCATATCTAACTGATCATCTCATCTAGATTATAAGTTTCTTAAGGCCAGCTTTGTCATCCCAGTATTCTACAAAGTCCTTGAAACAAAACACAGTATCTTATACCTAGTAGATGCCCAGGGAATTTTGATGACCATTCTTTAAATTCTAAGTGTTATAATAACCATCAATATTACTAGCACAAATGTAGTATGAAAGAGAGAGATTTTACTTAAATTAAATTAAAAAGGGTAAGAGGCAGCTTAGTATACTGGACAGCTAGTCTCACTGCCTGGAAGACTTAAGTTCAGGTCCAGACTGGCTGCATGACCTTAGGCAAGTCACTTAACCTCAGTACTCTGGACACCTCTTTATGAATATGACTTGCAGAGGAAGTACTGACTTGTGTTGGTAGAAGAAATTTTATTGCTTTACCTGGGAGCTCCCTATACTAATAAAATCACAGGTCTAGGCTCTGTCCTTATTAAGGGGAAGTATTCTAAAAGTATATACCTTTGGAGTAGATAATGTATCATCTTTTGCCCACCCAATATCAACTTCACATTAATATATTTTAAAAATAAATTTTATTTGTATCTTTTGTTTTTATATCAACAATGTTTTCCAATGTATTCCTCCCTTTCTACTCTGCCTCTCCCTTCTCCCTCCTCCTGCCTTCTCTTATAACAAAGAAGAAAACGGAGGGAGGAAATACCAGTTCAGCAGAACTAGCCAACATATTCAAAAAGAAATACCTGTGAAATACCTAAATTTTAGGTTTAGCCCCCAATTCCAAGTAACAGTTTCCTAGGCATAGACGATACTGGATAAAATCATGAAATTGGAGTCAAGTAGGCTTGATTTTGAATCTTGGGTAAGTCACAACCTCTCTGTGCCTCAGCTTCTTCATCCATGAAATGAGAGAGTTGTATTTGATATCCTCTAAGGCCATGTTAGCTGAGAATAAATCAATGAACCTATGTTTTTGTAGCCAAAATGAAGCAGATGATTAAAGTAATTATGTAGCGCATTGAAGCCTGAAATCAAGCAAATTTTATTATATATTATTTGTTGATGTGTTAGGCCACAGTTGAGTTGTGACCTGGCTGTCCTCCATGCTTAGAATGTCCTCCTTCCTTATCTCTATCTCTTAGTTTTTCTGGCTACTTTTAGTAATAAGCTCAAATCGTACCTTCTGCAAGAATCCTCCCTTAGTCCCCCTACTGCTTCTAGTGTCTTCCCTCTAAAACTGTGCTCTGTCTACTCTGTCTGATTCTTATTATAGTTACTTCCATGTTGTCTCCTCCAACAGAATGAATTCAATGAGGACAGGGACAGTATTTTTACCATTTTTTTTTTTAAGTAAAAGTGCTTAGCAAAGTATCTAGTACATGATAAGAGTTTAGTAACCTCTTGTTGACTGATTGAATAAATGAATGACTGATTTGTAGCACATGAGGAAAATATAGTTGAATCCTGGAATTATAACTGTGTAGAAATGAAAACAAAAAGTCTAGCATATCAGTCAGCCTCTCAGTGAAACTGGCACCATGGGTCCTTGGAGTCAGGAAGGCTTGAGTTCAGTTTTTGCCTCATGTACTTACTAGCTATATGATCCTGGGCAGATCAGTTTTCTGATCTGAAAAATGGGTCTTATAATAGCACCTACGTCTTAGGGTTGTTGTGAGGATAAAATGAGATGATTTTTGTAAAGTTCTGTGCAAATAGTGAAAAGCTATATAAATGCCAGCTATTATTACATATGAACTTCCCTGGTCACGCTACCATAAGCTGCTATAGGGATAGACCTGACGATGTGTTTCAGCTGCTTTTTGATTGTAGAGCCTATAAGGCTACTGTAGTAGAAGACCCTGGACTTGGGTGAGCATAAAGGGGAATGTCCAGGACTTGCTAGCCCCATTCTCTTTTCAGCCCTATCTATAAAACTACATCAAGCCACAAGAAAATTATTTTGTTGTGTTTTTTTAAAAGAAATTCCGTCTTCTGCCCTTTTAATGGAAAAAAAGTGTTGGAATGGTTAGGTGAGAAGGGGCTAGGTTTTCATCATTTGTTTATTTGTATGTATGTGTGTGTGTGTGTGTATAAATAGTATTTTTTCCTCCTCATCCTGAGTGTTAGAATGTAAAATGCATATATAATTACAATTACATGGATTGAAAAGCTGCCCTTTTAATTTTTGGCTCTGAGAGTATTATGGCTTTCATTTATGTTTAAAAAATAAATAACCATCTTCTCTCTGTTCACAACACCCACCACCGCTCCCATTCCCCTGCACTTCCTCAGTTGAGTTCTAAGTTATAAAAATGTATTTGACACTACTAACAATATTAATTACAGTACTTCCATTATCTTGCATATATGAAGAGCTCCACAGTTTTCTGAGTTCTTTCATGCACATTATCTCATTCATTCTCCAGATAATTTTTTGAAGTACAGGCAGGACCACTGCTGTTATTATCTTTATTTTACGAATGATGGGAGGGGAATGGGCTCAGAGAGGGAAGTGATCTACCTATAGTCACAGAACTAGGAAGTCATAAATATGGGACCAGAAACTACATCTTCTGAGATCAACAAATCTGAGAACCATTTATTAAACGCCTACTATATGCTGTTGTACTTGATTGGTAAGCTCCTCGAGGGTAGTAGTCTTTTTTGCTTGTATTTTTATTCTAGGATCTTAACACAGGATCTGGTATACATAGTAAACAATAAATGCTTTATCTGTCTATCTGTCTGTCTATCTATGTATCTATGTATCTATCTGTCTATCTATGTATCTGTCTATCTGTATGTCTGTATCTATGCATCCATCATATGTCTACATCTATTTATCTATTTATATTTCTATCTTTGCCTGCCTCTCTCCCTCCATCCCTCCCTTCCTTCCTTCCATCATCTCTAGTATTTAATGCTAGATGTGGAGGGATAGAAAGACAAACAAAACCCAAACCATTACCTGCCCTCAAGAAGCTTACATTCTAATGGTCAAGGAATCTTTCCATAAGTTTTGAATTAATCAGCTGTTTATAAGAGACTTTTAATTTTTTAAACTCATGGGACTTATTCTGTTCTTTCCTTCATTGTATAGCCTTTTTATCTTCTTATTAATATCACTATCTCCTTCTCCTTGTAAGAAATAGAGATTTTGATTTGGGTGTTGAAATCTTTCCTGAAAATTATATTGTCTATATAATAACATTCACAACCACGTTGCTGCTTCCCCTCTCACCTCTGCAAGAATTAGCTAATTAGCAACCTATAAGCCCCTGGAAGCTGACTCAGAATGATTGCTTGGATTCTTGCCAACTTGAGGCAGTGTTGAGGATAAGTTTGGCAATCAGTTGTCCAACATGAGAAGTCATTAGCATGATGCTGTTGGCTTAGCAATAGCTTAAGCACTATTGAATGATTCATCAGCCCTTTGCTCTGGTGAAGTGCTAAAAGTCACAGTTTGAATTGCATTTGAGGCACCAGGCTGTTTACTCTTTCTGCAGTTAATGAGTCTTTCCTCAAAGGATACACTGGATTTCTCTGGGCCTTTTAGACAGAGTGACCCAACCTCATTTGGGTTTATGTTGCTAACCAATGATTGAGTTCAGCCGTTCAGAGGTTTGACCCTTGTCCCTAAATTTAGTTGGGGACCCAGAATAAAATGTGTCCCAGATTATTGCTTTTATGTAAGGTGCTATTTCTTTCTTTGTCTGCTACCTTTTAAAGCAAACCTCTTCCTTTCTTTTTCAGTCTCAAAAATCTACATAATTCTCTAGTCTTAATTGGGGATCATTTTCTAACACTCTTCTTCATACAAAAATACCTTCTTGTTGCTCTGTAAGCACTAGAAATGAGAACAATCAGGATGTGGATCTATTACGCTACATTTGCATTGCTAAATTCTTTTTTAAATTTTCCCCCCCTTACATTATAGTTTTGCTTTTACTTGGAACTCAGGAAAAAGAACCATACCTTGAAATTTTTTACTGTATACTGACATTTAATAAGTGTTTAATTGTATGCATTTTAAATGGATTAACTAGAGCTCCAACTAGAGTGGATTTGATTATGATTTAAATCACTAGTCTGGAAGATGCAGTTTAATCAATTTTTTTTTTCCTACAGAGATTTCATTTTTAATGTGTGCTGCAACACTAATATATATCACAACTCAGAGGTTTATGTATATATATATGTATACATGTACACACAGATTTATATATGTGTGTGTGTGTGTGTGTATGTGTGTGTGTATTTATATACGTGTGATAATATATCTGTGAATTTGGGTGAACAGTTAAGGACAGCACCAAAAGTTTGAGCCTAGATGATTGGGGTCTCCCAATGATGACAGTAGTGCTCTCATCAGTAATAGAAAAATTCAGAAGAGGGGGGAAGGGAGGAAGATAATGACTTCCATTTTGTATATGTTGAGTTTGAGATGTCTATAGAACATCCACTTTGAGATGGCCATTAGGCAGGTTGGTGATGTGAAACTGGTAGTCCTGGATAAACAAAGAAATTACGTATATTATTAGGGGAAATCCTTCTCTGTTTTCAATTAAATTATATGTCTTTCCATTCACTGAAAACTTGCATTATATTCCTACCTATTTGCCTTTGCTCTTGTGAATATTCTCCCTCTGAAGTATCAGTGCTTAACACTGAGCCAGACCCATACATAGTAAATACTTAATAAATGTCTGTTGACTGATTGACTAATTACTCCGATTTTGACTGGACGTTGATGAAAATTGTATAGGATGAGAAGATATGGAAAAGGTGGGATCTGTACTGTTTGAGGAAGTCGTCGCCTTGGGGAGGTCATGAATCTGTTAAAGTATTGAATTATAATAGCCTTAGAACCCTGAAAACTGTTCTTAGAGGGGCCTGTGGCTTACATAGCCATGCCTGCCCCTCAACTAAGCCTTCAAGGTGACCCGTATACCACCATGTCTTCTTGCCTAAGTGAGCACAAATGCATTTCTTTAAGGAAGACAAATCTCCTTTTAGCAAGACAAATAAATCCAAAGAAAACACAAAAAATAGCAATAAAATACAGATGGCCATGTTTATAAAACAGAAAGATCATAGGATGGTCAGCTTTTTAGTCTGTTTATACTAGATTAGCACCTAGCTCCCCTTCTGACCTTCGGAAGTGGCTTAATGGCACCCCTGTCCCAAGAGCTACATTTCCTCAACACCTTTGCACTACCAGAAAGAGATTGCTTCTCTTTGTTTTGAGCCCTGAATCTCTAGCTAGGATTCTTACTTAATTCCTGTTTCTAGTTAGAGAGTTTTTGTGAGGTCAGTAGATATTTAGATCTTGGCTGTAAGAATGAATTATCATTTCTTTATTTCCAATTAAGCTAGAAGACAAGGGTCATTCACTCCTCAGAGCCTCAGTTCTTGAATGTGCAAAATATGGACAATACTTATTTCTCTCCCCAAACCCCCACTGTCCTGTAGATCTAATTAGGTAACCTGTGCAAAACATTTTGTAACTCTTAAGTGCTATATGAATGAGCTGTTATTTTGTGAGCAGCTATTCTCTAGGTTCCCTTTAATGAATCATCTTGTAGGTTTCATCAGAGTAGTAACCTTCTGGAATTCTATCATAATTTTACAATATAAAAGTACTTTTAAACCTTTTATAATAATAGCCAATTTCCCTGTGTGGTAAGAAAGGCCTTTTTTCCTCATAGTGTGCTGTGTCATTAAAGAGTGACCCTAGTATCAAATACCTATCACGTTGACAAGAACATGCATTTGAGTGAGTTCTTGGAGGACTTCTTGTCACTTTTGTATAAAACTTCTCTACAAATGGATTTGTTGCTGTTCAGCCATGTCTGGCACTTTATGACCCCATTTGGGGTTTTCTTGGCAAGGATATGGGAGTAGGATGACATTTCTTTCTTTTTCTTTTCTTTTCTTTTCTTTTCTTTTCTTTTCTTTTCTTTTCTTTTCTTTTCTTTTCTTTTCTTTTCTTTTCTTTGGTGAGGCAGTCGGGGTTAAGTGACTTGCCCAAGGTCACACAACTAGTGTTAAGTGTCTGAGGCTGGATTTGAACTCAGGTCCTCCTGACTCCAAGGCCAGAGCACTATTCACTGTGCCACCTAGCTGCCCCTAACATTTTTTTCTCCAGCTTGTTTTATAGATGAGGAAACTGAGGCAAATGGGAAAACAGCGTTAAGCGACTTGTCCAGGGTCATACAGCTAGTAAGCATCTGACGCCAGATTTGAACTCAGGGAGATGAGTCTTCCTGACTCTAGGTCCTGTACTCTGACCACTGCACCGCCCAGCTGCCCCCTACAAATGAATATATTACCTCAAATGCTATGCAACACCAATTCAGGATCGTTATTCCCTAATGATATCTCTGAACTTTAACATGTTGCAGATTGAATATTTTTGCATAGAAAGTTTTAACAACAGAACCCTTAGCTTTAACAAATTTGGCTTTTAAAATAGAGAGCCATCATGGTATAGCCTTAAATTCTGCCTCTGACTCATTCTGGATTTGTGATGATGGCAATTCACTTAACCTCTCATTGCACAATTCTCTAAGACTCAGTTACAGAAGGATTGCTGATGTGCTTTGATGGAGGTAATTTTCACACCAGGAATTTCCTTGCCAATGAAATCGTAGGAGTGCAGGGGAAGTCAGAAGGGGAAGAGAGAAGAGGGAAAGAGAGAGGGAATAAAGAAAGACATGTATTTACGTTGACAGCAATATCACCAGAAATCAAGGGTGCCCTCCCATTTGGGGCTGTTTGATGAGTTACAAGTCATTGGGCATCTCTGTATGCATTGTGCATAATGATAACTGAGACGGCATTGTTTGTAGAAGCTACATACTTGAGGTTGTAGTGGTACAGTCCATCTCAACAAATGCTGTGCTCATTCTTGATGACAAATATTGAGTCTCATATATTGCAATGTGAATTTTTATAGCACTGCTACCAGAAATCCTCCCTTTTTTTTTTTTTGCTTTTAAAGGGAGGAAGGGAGGAAATGGAAATGAATAGGGCTTCAGCTTCTCCAACCTGTGTTTTCCAAACTTCTATAATTTCAGGGCTAGGTCCGTATCAGCAGAAGACGGTTTGTCCCCACTTAGAAATGGTGGTGATGATAATGGGGGCGAAAGCCTAAGAATTTCATATACTTCCCTGCTTCAGTACAACTGTGTTCTCACTGGTACAGTTACAACTTCTAGTGAAGATTACACCTCATGTACCTCATCCTGGATAAATCTTATCTAAGCATTATCTATCCCTGGTCTACCACCTTCTTTCCATTATGGGTGAAGAAGGGGACCATGCAGGAATCAGGGTCATTCTATATACAAATTCTATACAAATATGTATAAATATATACATAAATTTTTATGTGTATATATACATATATATATATGCACACAGACACACACACATCCATATTTGTGTATTTGTACTTCACGGGTTGCTGTGGCCAAATTGTTTATTATCCAGTAGCCATTCTCCTGGTGATTAGCTTCTCTTTACTTAGCTAGGAAGGCCCCACCCATGGCAGACATAAGCTTTGGGTAGACTGTGATATAATAGTGGAAAGCCATTCCGCCTAGGTAGAACCCGCCAGAGCTTGTCCTGTCTCCATTGGCATAGCTTCGGTATTCATTCATAGGTTGAAGACTCAGAGAAATACCTTTTTGGAGGTACTATTATATGTTCTTTGTGATCCCATTATCACAGGGCTAGTTCAGATCTTCTGCAATAAAAATTTCTTAAATGGTTGCCTTGCCTACTGACTCTACTTCATCTTTCTTGTTGCTGCCAGATTCCTTTATAATTATAATATTTTGGTCCTGAGTAGGATCTAGTGTTCATTTAGGATAGGGATTCTTAACCTCTGTCTGTGTGTGTGTGTGTGTGACCCCTTTCACAGTCTGGTGAAGTTCATGGACTCCTTAGAAAATGTTTTAAATGCATAAAAGAAAATTCATAGGACTATAAAGGAAATTAAAGGGTAGGGAGTAATTATTCCCTCCCCATTCAAGTTCATGGACCCCATGAAATGTATACATGAATCCTCATGGATCCCTTATGAAAGGGGGTAGTCTGTGACTCCCAGTATAAGAACCCCTGATTTAGGGCAAACCATTTGTATTTCAGATGAGGAAAACAGAAGATCAAGGTTGAAGTGATCTGCCCAAGGTGACATAACAAAGAAATAATAGCCAGAACTAGGACCCAGGTGTTCTGACTCCCAGTATGGTGCCCTTTCTATTAGACTTCATTGGTCTTTCCTGAGGCATAGCTTGAATCCCCTTATTGCTTTCTTCAAACACTTCAGTGCCTGCAGGGTAAGTTTCCAGTAGGAAGAAGCATGATCTTTAGCTTAGTATTAGAGCCATCCACAATTTGTTCCCATACTACCTCCCCCACTTATCTCATACTGCTTAGATTCACGAGCCCTGTGTTCTGCCCAGACTGTACCACTTGCTGTTATCCAAAAGTCTCCCTGTGTTTCAGTGTGTTTGTTCCAACTTTTCCTTATGTCCCTAGTGGCCTTCTTCTTCTCTCCCTCCCCTGTTCATTCCTATTCTTCTTGTCACTCCCCAAATGCCACATCCTCCAGAAAATAATGAGCATTTTTGTTAGTTAACGAGAACGTATTAAGTGTTTGCTATGTGTCAGGCACTGTGCTAAAGCACTAGGGATACAAAGACAGGCAAAAAAAGGTCCCTGTTTTCTAAGCTAATGTGAGGGAAAAAAAGCCAAATGAGTTTTTGTTGATAGATCTAGCCAGAAATGATCTCTCTTCTGAGCACCCCATAACTCTAACAAATGCCTATCTTGTATTATAGCTACTCAGCTGAATTCATTATGCATTTATTAAGCACCTACCTTGGGTAAACCATTGTGCAAAACCAGTTCTTGCCCTCAAGGATTTTATGAAATTCTATTAAATTTCTGTGTCTATGGTTTCTCTCTCCTCCTGGGATGGCTGGCTCTTTGTATTGCTCTCAGTACCTAGCACAGTAGATTGGGGAAGGGGATGGGGGTGGAGGGTGCTTCAGGGAAAGTTGGACCAGTGAATGAATGACAATCAGGGAAGAGAGAAGGGGGATGACTACAGTCCCTGAGTTTTGTCAAGGATGAAAGCACCAATTTTGGTATGAGGAAGTCAAAGTTAACTCTTGTAGCATCCAATCCATTGCCTAATGTAATGCAATAAAAACCTCCTTTCCCTCATGTGCTGAGGCACCAGACTTCCCATTTCGTATGATTTGTGACGCCTACTCTCCTTAGCTGTATTCCCGCAAACTTCTTTGGTAACTCCTCAGTGATGAGTCAAGGAGGAAGACAGATGGCGCTTGGCAGTTTCAGAGTTATTTAGAAGCCCAGCTTGAATGACTTCCCTCCCCCACACCATTCGTTTTAAAAAGTGACATTTTTACCCCAACTCACCAAACTCAAAAGAGGCTCATTGAATTCTGGCCCAGACTTGCCCCTCAAATTTCCATTTGGGTCCAGACCAAACCAAAGGGAATGGAATTATGAGCCAGTGACAGCAGGGACTTTCCATGGCTGTGGATTTTTAGCCTTCACTCTAGACTTCTCTCCCCTAATTATTCCAGAATGAAAATAATGTTTCCCCGAGGAGCCTCGAACACTGTCTTACATTCAGATGAACTTAGTAGTTGTCATATAAGCCAGGTGGGGAAAAGGATTAGATGTTTCTGGGAAAGAGTGAATAGCATGTTTTTATTACTCCTTTCATCAGGTGCCTTCTTCTTGACCTTTTCTGAGCTGTTGGTTGGAGGCAGTTTGGGTTTTAATGGAAAACCTGTTGGTTAGAATCTGTAATAACATCTGCATTGTGTATCAAGCTCTCTCTCTTCGTATTGTAAGTAGTCAGTGATAAAAAAAATAATGACAACCTTAATTAAATAATCCTAATAATGGGGTAAGGCAACAGTTTGGAAAGTTTTGTGGCCTTTTCTCTATGTGTGGCCTTTCTGTCTGAAATAGGAAACAGTTCTTAATATTTAAAAAAGATTGGTTTATCTTGCCTCCTGTGGTCTTAGGGTCCCTTATGTGTATAAACATATAAAGTTATGTGCTCAGTTATAAAGTTGCCATGAAAACATCATCAATCACAACTGCTTTTGGATCTTTTTTTGACATCATAAATATTCAGTGACATTTAGAAATTGTGATACCTGGTGACCACAAACCTAATAATATCCTGGTTTTCCTCTCATACATGACTCAGACTCTTAATTTCTGTTATATTTGTCAGTATACACATCTCATGTGCCCTGCCAAAATATACGCTCTCTGAGGGTAGGGATTATTTCCTAGTCTCATTTCTTTAATTTCTCAGTGTACTACCCAGTTCGTTGCATATAGTAGTTGTTTAATGAGTTTTTTCTTAGTGAATGAATAAATGAGTGTAGGGATGAATGAACTCTAGGATGCACAGAAAGGCAGTGAAATTCAAATGCACATACACACACACACACACACACATATATATATATATATATATTTATTAAATGTATTTTTCTGTTCCTTCAAGTGACTTGAATCTCATTTTGGTTTTGTGAAACTGTTATGTAGGATTTTTGCATGCAGGTTGAAGGATACTTTCATTTAGCATTGCAGTACAAAGAGTTATGGAGTTTGATAAATATTTATGTGGTGTTACTACCATTGCAGTGTTTCATTGAAAAGAGAATGAAATGAAAATGAAAATGGGCTTCAGTCTGTATTTTTAGCTTGCTGGGTTTTATGAAAGTGTCTTATCGACAGACAAAATCTACAAAGAGTTGTGTGTAGGATTCAATTCAATTTATATTAAATTCTGGGTGCTGGTGTTTGAATTATTGGAAATAATAGGATTCTCCACGTTTTCCTATTGGACTGTGTAGATTTTATTACCCACTCTATGGTCACTTTCTGTGATTAAATTCACAGAGCAGCTGACTTTCATTTGCATAACATAGTTAATGTATGGCTCAATTTTCTTTTTCTCTTTTTTTTTCTTTTTTCTTTTTTTTTTTTTTTGAAGTCAACAGTCTGGTGAGAATAATGCCTTGCTAAATGTTGTACATTGAATGGGAAATGTCTCAACTGAAAAGAAAAAAAAAAACAGATCACAAAAAACTATGGAATTAAGATGAAAATTTAGGGGATATGGATACACACATACATATATAAGATGAATTAAATTATAGTATAATACATAAAGGAAGCAGGATTGACCTCAAAGAGCTAGCTATAAGAGAGAATGTGATTTAGAGGGGTCCCTGGCCTTGTAGTCAAGAAACGTAAATCTGTGTGCTAATGCAGCTGCTTACTAGCTCTATGACTATGACAAAGTCACTTAACCACGATGTGCCTCAGTTTTTTCATCTGGAAAGTGGGGATAAGAGTAACCACACTATCAGGGTGACATAATAGAGAAAATATGGTACTTAGAAGGCTTAAACTTGGAAATCTGCCTGAGAGACTAGCTGTGTAACCATGGACAGGTCAGTTATATTCTCTGAGCTTTGAATTCCTCTTATATAAAATGGCCTCATAGGTCTCTATCTCTAAATCTATCATCTTGTGAGCCTATGTTATAGTGTGATGAGGAGAAACATTTTGGAAACTTGTAACTATAAAAGAGATGGTTTGGCATTGAAGATAGAATATTGGCCCTGGAATCAGGAAGATGGGTTCAAATTTTGCCTCTGACACTAGCAGTGGGACCCACTCAGAGGTTATCTACTAAGTTAGAGGTAGGTGTGTTGGAGGTGGGAGTTTCCACCATGATAAAAATGTAGATCTGTGACATACTGATTTAAAGGTCTATATAAACATAGGCTATTGCTACAAATATATATTACTTAAGCACATTTTCCTTTTTAAAAAATGTCACCCCTGTCTCCATCTGCTTCTTTGCTGTTTTTCCATCTGCTTACAGATGACTTTTTATTGTCATCACTTTGCAGAATAACTCCTGGGTTTCTAAAAAACCTTTTTCTAAGAAAAATCGTTACTTCATCAGGTATTTACTAAGCTGCTAAGAGGGAAGATGGTATCCTTGTCTTTGGGTCAGAAAACCTGAGTTTCTGTCCTTGCTTTGAGGCTGGACATATCTCTTAGAGTCCCTTTTAAATCTTTATTCCTTCATCTGTAAAATGGGGAAAATAATACTCATGCTACTTAACACCACTTTTTTTTTAAGTGAGAAAAGCACTTTATAAAATGAGCTGTTATCCTGATTAGTCTAATCATTTAAGTGTGTAAATTACTTCTTAAAGGTGTGGTTTGGCAATAAGATGGGATTCATCTAGGGTTGTACTGGAATCAGCTGAAATCTGTTATCTAAGGCCAGCCAGTCAGTTAATGAACATTTATTAAGTACCTACTGTGTGCAGGCATTGTGGGAATTTATACTTTGGAAATCAGTCAACAGTACAAATCAGGACTTGATTGATTGTTTTATTAATTGTTCAGACTTAAGAAAGCTTGGGGGAAAGGTTAATAATGCAGATTTGCCTTTAAAAAGTATCTTATAGTACTTTATGTTTCTGTAGAGCAGATTGTTAAACATTTACCAGCACACCCCTGGATACCACTCCCCTGTCCTCAAGAAATTGGCTGTCTGGGCAATCGTTTGATTAATAAGCATTTACAAAGTGCCTATCACGTGCCATGCACTATACTAGGCATTAGGGAGATAATTAGAAAGAAGGAAACAATCAGTACTCCTAAGGACCTTAAATTCTAACTGGGAATTCTAACAGGGAAGCTTACATTTCTTTAATAATCAATTATCTTGTAGTAATGTGGCCTCTATTTAAATGAAGTCTGAATGAAAGAAAAAAAAAGCTGGAGTCTTCTAGAAGAATGTTTGGAGTATGTAGCATATTATTGTGTTGTGGAGTTGTTTCAGTGATATCTGACTCTGTAACCCCTTTTTGAATTTTCTTGGTGGAACACTGGAGTAGTTTGCTACTTCCTTCTCCAGCTCATTTTACAGATGAGGAAACTGAGGCAAACAGGGTTAAGTGACTTGTCCAGGGTCACACAAGCTAATAAGGGTCTAAGGCCGATTTCAACCTAGGTCTTCTGGATTCCAGGCCTGGCACTCCTGCGCCACCTAGCCGTCCCATAGCATATCCTAGTAAGTATTAAGTTTGGGTTGTCAGAAAAGAAGCAGGACAGAGCATTACTTACATATGTAGAAAACAGGACATGTGTATAAGACATGGTAAAGAGACTTTCTTCTTGGGCGGGCTGGGGTGAGAATGAGTTTTCGAGAAATGACATTACTAGTTGCTGGAGGGACTCTATGAGACTGAAACAATTAGCTTCCCCTGGCTCTGGGAGCTGCTGGCTGTTTCAGGCTGAGTCTTTGTAAATCCCTGTGTAGGCACTGACACCATAAAAACTGCAAATGAGAAGATTATCCTGTAACGACTACAGTGGCAGAGACTTGGGGCAGGAAGACCTTTCTGGAGTCTGCTGCAAATTAGCTTAGCAGATTTGTCTCTACTCCGGGCATCTACGGACAGGCCACTGTGTTTAGAGCTTTGGGGGATAATAAAAAAAGTAAGAGACCAGGCCCTGGATTTTATTGCAGCCATTAGCTGCCTAATTGCAAAATCTGTATGTGCTGAAGTATTGCTCCACAAAACTCTCCCTTTCTTCAATATCATTAACGTGATCAAGGAACATTTATTGAGCTTCTGCTAAGTGTGAGGAACTGCCCTAGACCTTAAGGACACAACCCCCTAAATGCGGAATTAGAAAGGGGGGTGACTTTGGAAAGTACAGAGGAAGAGTTGAATCTGAGACATGTTTTGGAGAAGGGATTCTCAGGAACTGGCAAATCATATTCTTTAATAATCACATTCAATGACTATTGTCCATAAGATAAAAAAAAAAGGAGTCTGTCCTTGAAATCTGTCTGCAATCTGTTTTCAATTTGTTTTTCTATCTTCATTCAATATCATTCTCCTTCACAGATTCATAGAATCTGTGCCCTCCCCTCCACTTGGTGATTTTCCCTTCCTCTCATGACCATGTTTTTAGTTATCTGTATGCTTGTATCTCTCCAATAGACTGTAAGCTCCTTGAGGGCAGGGACTGTTTAATTTTGATCTTTCTATCCTCACATATAATAAGCACTTGATAAATATTTGTAGAATAAATGTTGAATGATCGGTAGTGTGGTAGGTGAATAGGACAAGGACTTACATGTAGAAGATTTAAATTTCAACCTCAAAATTTATCAGCTTGGGCAAGTCAATTAGATTCTCAGAATCTCAATTTCCTCCTCTGAGAAACGGGGATCTACTTCACGTGGCTATTGTGAAGAATGAATTTCATAATTTGCTATAGAGACATGTGGGCCCTGGGGTGGGGCAGTGGATAGAGTGCCAGGCCTGGAGTCAGGAAGACCTGACTTCAAATATGGCCTCAGATACTTAGTAGCTGTGTGACCCTGGGCAGTTCACTTAACCCTGTTTGCCTCAGTTTCCTCTTGTGTAAAATGAGCTGGAGAAGGAAATAGCCACTCAAGTAACTTTGCCAAGAAAACCCCAAAAGGGGTATGAAGAGTCAGACATGACTGAAACGATTCAATTTGACAATAGCAGCAGCAGCAGCAACAAAATGTGTAAGCTGTGATTATAACCCCTATGTCACTCAAGGACTCTCAGTCTCTCCTTTCTCCACAATTGTAACATGGCACAATAACTTTTTCCTTCATAGAATCTTAGGCATCTTAAATGAGACCTTAGATGTTGTTTATGTCCCTTTCCCTACCTAATGGGCCAGTTTCAGTGACAAGAACCTTACATCCCCACGAGGAAACTCATTCCATTCTTTAAACTCTCTAACATCTACAAAATTATTTTCTGGAATAGAACCCCAATTTGCACCCCCTACAACTCCTCCACTGGTTCTGATTCTGTCGTCCAGAGCTCCAAAATAAAGTCAAATCCCATTTTCCAAATGACAGCCTTGCAAGATATACAGTGCTCTGCCCCTTCCAAGTCTCAGTTGCTTCTCATGTGGTGAGAGAGGAAGAATACTAGACTGGGAGTTAGGAGCCCTGGGTTTGAATCTCAGCATTGCTGCTGTATAACTCTGAGCAAGTCACTGCCTCACTCTGTCAGCTTCAGTTTCCTCATTTGCTAAATGAATAATGTAAGCTATTAATGTAAGTACATGAAATGGCTCACAAACACTGAAAAAACATGAACAAAGTGGAGTGGAGTTAAAGTTACAGAATGCTCAATGGTACACAGTACTTAAGATGAGAATATACTGTTGAGTGGATGGAGCACAGGCTGGGGAATCAGGAGGTCCTGAGTTCAAATCTGGCCTCAGATACTTAACCACTTACTAGCTATCTGACCGTGGGCAAGTCACTTAACCCTGATTGCCTCGTGCCCCCCCACCCCGAAAGAGTATGCTGTTTAAAAGTATTTTCAAAATAAAACTTGAAAATATTCTTAATGTAAATTTTTCTCACCTCCCAATTCCTGTAGCTTGAAGTGACCTATTGATCTCTGCAGCCTGACTTGAGAACTCAGGAGATGGTCTGCTCTAATTGTCTACTGTTAATTGAGGCAGAGGGGTAGTAAATAGAAAGAGCGGTGAGATATTGAGCCAGAGAACAAGGGTCTAAATTATACTTCTTCCTTGTGACTTTGAGCACATCCTTGTTTTTGGGCCTCTTTTCTCATTTAGAGGGTGAAGTAGTTGTACTACATAAACTCTAAGGACCCTTGCTTAGGGGTGTTACTAAATATGTGATCCTGAGCAAGTCACTTAACTTTGTCTGCCTCAGTTTCCCCAACTATAAAATGGTGATTATGAAAGCACCTACCTCATGGGATTGTTGTGAGGATCAACTAAGCTAATATGTGTAAACCGCTTAGGAAATTTTGTGGTACATAGTAGGTGCTTAATAAATGCTCATTCTCTTCCTTTCACCTTCCCCCTCTAAATCCATGGTTCTGTGGGTACCCCTTTCCTTTTAGGGTTTCTTCTAGGACACACATTAATTTTAGAGTATCTAGAAATAAATAATTCAGTCACTTCGAGGTGGACCTGATACCATGAAAAGTATTTATAGAGTCTAGTTAAGGATTTTCAAGGACTGAGGGACTTATGGTATTGTTATGTTAGTGTGTACTTACTTTCGTTTTTTTTGGGGGGGAATCAGTAATCACTTCATTAGAGGCAGCTATAAATGTAAATTGAGCTGTAACATAGACGTAAAATGAGCTTGAGAAGGAAATGGCAAACGACTCCAGTATCTTTGCCAAGAAAACTCTAGATGGGGCTCAAGAAGGGTCGGACACAGCTTGACAACAACAATCACTCTAAGATCCCTTTTCTCTTTTTCTTTAAGGCCCATCTTAGCTGCTATCCTCTCATTCCTTTTTTTCCCTTAGAGTACTTTTTAAAAATTTCCCTTTTTTGTCTTTCACCTTCTTCCTTGTGTTCTGTTTTGTTTGTATATCTGACTGGTACCCCTGAAGGACCTGAAGAAGTATACCTGAAGAAAGTAGGTCTCTTGAGAGCAGAAACTATCATTTTACACATCTTTGTATACCTAGCATCTATCATAGTGCTATCCTTAGCACTTAACATAGTACATTGCAAATAATATAAGCTTACTCAGTGCTTAATTACTGACTGATTTATTGGACTTAGAGACTGGAAGGACTGAAATGAATTCAAACCCCACCCCTAAGCCATTCTAGTTGGGTGACCATTGAAAAATCACTTAACTTCCTTCCTCTCAACTGTATAAATTGAGTTAATAATACCTGTAGCACCTACCTCATAGGATTATTGTAAGAATAAAATGAGCTGTTGTTTATCTGCAAACTTTAAAGCTATATATAAATTCCAGTTATTATAAGCATCAATTATCTCCATGCTATAGATATGCAGAAATGTCAACTAGTAGACAATTTTGTTTGCAAAAAAAACTAAATAAGAGAGAGGTTCCTTTATTTGCATTTTCTGGTTGCATTTTGATGAATGTTTGTGTCCATTCTTTTTGAGGCTTCATGACTAAGCATTTCATATTCTTTTGTTCACTGACCTGCAAAGCTGCTATGTCACATTGTACTTTTCATACAAATATGGGGCTGCATTTTTATCACACATCCCCAGCTTTTAGTCACATTTTATTCCAGTTAAATCATTAGCATATGCAAACACTCTTTTTCCCAAAGTGGTTTTCACCATGCATTATGATGGTGTTTTTGAGTTAGATAAATAAGCCTAAACATTTAAAGTAGGAGCAGTACCTTTGTTGTTATTAAATTATAGAGTGCTGTGAAAAAAACACAAACAAAAATGAATTCCCACTGGGGCCTCAGGCAGACCATGTTAAACATAGCTATATCCTGTCCCAAGGCTGCAGAAGGCTGGCACCACAGATGTTAGGATTCTAAGCCAGGATTGGTTGAGAAGGTCTTACAACTAGGTAGATGGAAATATATTTTATATTCTCTCGTCCTCTACTTTGTTTAAATTCTTGAATTAGATGCCACCTTCTTCCTCAAATTTCCCTGATTTGCCATATATTATCAGAGCTAGAGGTACCTTATTTCTTGTTAATCTAGTTTGTATAACCCATACCTGTGCAGGAATCCTTTCTATAATGTACTCAATAAACACTTGCCTCATTTTCAGTGAAAGAGCTCTGTTGATGGAAACTCCCAGTCTCATGCCTACTTCTAGACAGCTCTAATTGTCAGGACGTTTTTTCCCTTACTTTTCCTTTAGGACTCTTACATCAGGCCTAAATCTATAACTTCCACAGCTTTCAGTTCTTACACCTGGTTCCAGGAAGACCCATTCTAATCTCTTTCCACACGACTTGAAGCCAACAATTCTGTAATTCCTAGATATTTTCTCCTTCAGACTGTATCTTTCCAGGGCCCAATACCTGCTTTGTAAAGCAAGGTTTCCAGTCCTCTAAATATACTGGCTACCCTACTTTGGTTTATTTTATTTTGTGAATGACCATTCTAAGTTGTTGTACCTAGAACTGAACATAGCAGTCTAGATCAACAGTTCTCAATATGTGATCTGTGATGACCCCTCCCCCCCAATCCCTAAGACTTTACTTACCCCCTTACAGGGGTTCTACCAGGTCAAAACCTTTCATAATAATAATTAGATATTTTAATTTTGAATATGGCAGATATCTACAGGTATAACTCAAATAAACGAAAACTCTTTGGGGAGGAGGTAATTCAGTAATATGTAAGAGTGTAAAGGGGTCCTAACTCCAAAAAATTTGAGAACCACTACTCTGGATGTGGTCTGGCCAGAGAAGAAATCTATCACTTCTCCAGCGCGAAATAGTAACCGATCTCTTCAGCTGCCATTACACACTATTCACTCATACTGAATCTGTAATTTCACTAAAAATAACAGGCAGGGTGTTGTGAGTATAAGAGACTTGGATTTGATGTTCAAGAGACTTTGGCCTAAGTCATGTCTTTGGCACTTACTGCTTTGTGACTAGAAGCAAAATAACCATTGAATATTTTGCCTAATTTCTGTCATCTGTCACCATTCCATCTGCTCTGAAGGGCAGTAGTGCCCCTTCTTTGTTTGATCTTCGTCTTGCCCCAACCTTTAAAACGCCTATTTTATCACTGTAAACACTGCCAGCCTTAGCTAATTCTGAACTTCAGCCAATGCTCCTGACACCATTCTTCTAGGGCCAAGCTACTCTTTAAAAATATTTACTATCAGTTTTTTGCCTTTGATTTAATCTTCTGTACAGATCTTTTTAAGCTCAGAGATGGTCACTGAGTTCCCTTTTGCATCCACATCAGTCTCTTTAGATAGTTCCCTGCTTTTCTTTTTTCCCCATATCCTTCTCAGTGTTGGCAATTGGAGATGGCCTTACCCCACCCTACCTCAAATGTCTTGTAGTATTATATATCTCTTTTACACACCAGCCATATTCTAATTAATACATGTGATGGTTACTTGTGCCCCTCTGTTTTCTCTCTGAGTATAAAATTTTCTGAGAGTAGGGATCATGTATTATTTCATTTTTGCATCTTCAGTTCACTATAGCTTACAGAGAGTATATAATTAAGCTTCCCCCGCCCCCTATTGAGGAGTTAGTATAGTTCAAGGATCAGGGTGCAGGGGCAAAATTGGGGAAACTTGAGTTAACATCCCAGCTTGGCAAATTACTGCTCTTATGAACTTCAGCTAATTACTCAACCTCTCTGGGCTTCAGTTACCTTATCTGTAAAATCAAGGAATTTGACTAGCATTTGACTTGTAGCTATAAAATAGGTAGATGAGTTTGATTAAAAAACAAACAAAAAAAGATCAACTAAAAGTATAAAGTACTAGTTTATTTTGATAACCAGCTGGATTTAGACCACTTGACTAATAAGTAAAAGTATTCATCAGAATCGTAGCAGAAGAAGGGGTACGTGTCAGAAAATGGTTGTTTGCAGTATAGACACAGATCCCACACCAACCTATGGATGTGTCATTATCCATTCTGGAATCTGGAGATATATTTGGTGTGGGGAAGGAGGAAGTCAGTAAAAATATTTGGGTCTTAGTCTCTGCCTCCTGCTCCAACAAGGGAACATTTCTCAAGAAATTCAGCTCTGATAATGACTTAAATGGATGAGTGACCCAAGTATGTATTTGTACCTGTGCAACTCCCTGGCTAACCCATGGACAAGAAAATTAAGACCCCATCACCTTGTAAAGTTGAGACTTTAACATTTTAAAAATTCTGTGATTTATTTAGGTTTGATAAAACTAGCACAGAGTGAAGGCCATATAATTGTGTTGAGAGATACAGGTAATTTTGAGCAGCACGCTAGTGAATTTCCATAAGTAAGCAAATACATTGTAATAGCTCATGGGTGAAAATTGCTTTTTATTTAATGAGTCATTTTTATAGGGAGGTAATGATTATATTCTGGCCATAAATACAGTGTAAATGCCTTTCAGTGGACATTAAAAAGATGGCTTTCAATGGGAACCAGCTTTTGAGGCTACACAGATATTAAAGAATAAATTTTCCAACCTGCACCTCATATACATGTATGAAAATGAAGAAATAAATGTAACACAGCATGGGTTTATGCATGTAGACAGATGTTTGTGGTTATTATCTGTAGCATTGTCTTTAAAGATGAAGAATGAGTATATATTATATATATGTCCATAAATTAAATGTAAATGAATATGTAATATGTGTGTGTATATATATATATACATATATATGTGTGTGTGTGTATATATATATATATATATATATATATATATATATATATATATATATATATATATATAAAAACAACAATATGTTTTATTTTGCTAAACATTACTTCTTTCCCCTTGTGAACCATTGACAATAGCTACCAATGTCTTCCTCAGGCCATCCTCAGATGTTATTTTCCATTGAGCCAATATAATGTGAAATATTAGAGCTTTGGACCCTCTTCCCCTTGCCCCTCAACAGAATTATACTGCTCTCCCCCTCAAATTGTGATCTCTATTATTAAATCATTTGCTGCTTCATCTTTTAATGGGAATTCTGACAACCTTCATTCTCACCTCTAGCCCCTTAGCAATCTTCTAGTACCTTTTCTTGCTCTTGCGACAGTTCTGAAAAACAATGCTTTTCAAACTTAGAAAAGGGGGCTACTTATCCATCCATATGCCTCCTATTGACTTAGCTTTAAAATATGTCATCTGTATTTTAGTATATCTTTATTGCATTTCAGTCTGGTTCAAGTGGCACTTGGAAACGTTGTGGGCAGCAGCATTTGACACCTCTACTTTAAAGGCCTCTCCTCCATTATTTGTGGTTATGTTGGCATTATTTCATTATTAGCTGTTTTTATCTTTTAAGGTCTCTTTTGAGTGGTATGAAAGATCTTAAACCCAGAACCTCCTTGATTTCAATGATCCGTGGCAAAACATTAGACAGTCTATCCTTATGGAAAAGATGAAGAGATGAGAGCTAGCTGATAGAAGTGATGAGGACTAATTAAATAACTTGACCCAATGAGCAGCCATTAAAGAGATAGCATTAACAGATCTGGCCTTGGCCTTGTGCTATTCAACATTTTAAAATAGTGACTTAGATGAAACCATAGAAGGTAAGCATGTTACATGTGCAGATGACACAAAATTCAGAAGGAGGTTGACAAGTCCTAATGATGGACTAAAGCAAATAAGATGAAATTTAATTTGGGTGAATGGAAAGTCTTACTCTACTTAAAATAAATAAAAAATAAATCAGCTTCACATGTACGAAATAGAAGAGTAATGGCTAGAAAACAATCCTTATGAAAAAAATCTAGTGGTTTTTAGTAGCTGCGAACTCAGTATGGTGTGTGTTAGCATCACAAAGCACTAATTATTTGGGATTGCTTTAAGAGAAATGGAATATGCAGACTGAGAGAGATAATAAGTTTGTTATGATTGACTTTGGTCCATAGTATGTTCAGAAGAGAGTGACCCGCATGGTGAGACTCTTGGGGACCAACATGTATGAGAACTAAGGATCATTTTTCGAATGCGTGGAAGTTGTTTATTTTGGAGAGTGGGTGGTATGGAAGACATATAAAAGGTTTTGAAATGCTGTTATATGGAATTACTCATTTCAATTCAGCAGGCCTTTATTAAGTGCCTGCTGTGTGCAAGGTACTTTGTTAAATGCTTGAGGTACAAAGATAAATAAAAAAATACCAGTACCTGCTGGGTGGAGAATAAAGCACTAATATGGATAAATAAATACAATATAAATTAGGAACAGTAGAGATGAGTCTTGTTCTGCTCAGTATCAGAGGGCAGAACCAGAAATATCGTGTGCTGCAGAGGGGCAGATTTAAGGTTAGTTGAGGTCAAAACTAACCAGTAATTAGACCTATCCAGAAGTGGAATGGACTGCATTAGGGAGGTAGGGAGTTTCCCCTCACTGGAGTTTTCTGAGCAGAGGCAGGATGGTCCTTTGTTGGGGATGTTGCAGAGAGTATTCAGGGTAAGGTTTGGGTTTCACTGGATGGGTTCTGAGGCCCACCCATTTCTGTGATTTTGTAATTGGGGATGATTTCCCTCTTTTTGTGCAGTCTTGTTTCTTGTGTTAAGATTACTTTTCCCCATACACTGCCTCTATCCTTCTCCTTCTAATGCTATTTGTATCATCTGTATTTTTATTACAAAAGATAAGCACAATTACTCAGCAAGAGAGAAGTTGTAGAGGAGAATTCCAATTATTAATTCAACGTATGTGAACCTCATAGGACATATTTGCAGTAATTCAGATTCCAAGGAGAAGAGATCATGTGACCTTCTGAAAAGCAGAGAAATTGGTTTAATTTGGGAGATTGTATCAGGAGACTGAGGCCCAGGACTTTTGAGAGAACTTTTGTTATTCTACTAACAATCCAGCACAAAAGACTCTATTTATCCTTTTTGGGATTGGGGGTAGTGGATGTAGGAACTGTATGACTTGGTTAAAATGATAGAATTTCAGTAAAATTAGCAGACATGCTTTGTTTTTGGACTGGGGAATACCAATGTGAAATACTGCTCTAGGAGGGGAAGAATGAGCCATGGGGACTTAAATTTGTAATTTCCCCAACTTTGATTCAAAGTTTTCCTTTGATCTTCCTTCTCTCTTACCTCCCTTTGAGTACTCATATTCTTCCTCTTTTCCCTTCCTGTACTCCTCCATCTTCTGGGACTTGGGTTCTAATCAGAGGGATCCTGTTATTCTCATTTTCTTTGGTCTTTTTTCTTCCATTCACTTCTCTGCATGCCTTCTGCTCTCTCACTACCTGCCTCCTTTGTAGACTTCATACACAGCTGTCTCTTATGAATCAGCTCTTTGTATCCTTTTCTTTTTAATACCTGTCTTTTTCTTCTTTTTCCTTGCTGTGTCTTGTTCACATCTAGTTGCTTTATCTCCTTTTCTTTCCCTCCCTGACCTTAAAACCATTTTCTTAATTTCCTTGCATTTCTTCCTGAAGGTTCCTTATCTGGGAGCCTGGCCTGCAGGTAATACCAGTTCAATCAATAGATCAGCAAGCATTTATTAATCACTGACTGTCCTGGGCACTGTGCTAGAAGCTGGGGCTTTAGAAAGACTGGAGTGTAAACAAGTACTTCCAGTCTTCAAAGAGACTGATAGTCAGCCTAGAGAGACAGTTTCATGGTTCTTCTTCCAGTTTCATTTTGGTGGCCCGAATGTGCCAATGCCTATCTTCTTTAAAACAGAAAACACACTCTTGAGCAGTTTGCACCTTATCTAGCCTAAAGACAGCACACGTACTTCTCTTTATACACAATGTGCTGTTGTGTCCTGGCAGTTTGCAGCAGAAATACTTTTTGTGACAGCGCATACTTGTGATTTCTTGAGCAACTCTGCTAGCATACCTTTGGCTATCCCTGATGTAATAACCCTTTTCTGTTCCTAAATGAAAAGGATCTGGCAGGTCATTTATCCTCTTGTCCATTGTTTTCCTCACTGTAGTTCTCTTTCATATTTTATTCCCCAGTTGAGACCTCATAGTCATCTCTTACCTTGAATGCAACTGTATTTTTTAATTGGATTTTAATATTTTTTGCCTTCTGTATTCCATTTTTGCAGAGAATAAACAGAGTCCTTGGCCTTGGACTACTAAAGTCTCTCAGCAGCTCTGATTGGCTTTAACCTAATCAAATTACTCTGTTAATGTGAAGGTCAGATCAGCCTTTCTTCTGGAATTTGAATACCTGTATATCTCTTGAGGTTCACCCCAGTTGAATTAATAATCAGGGTCCCCCAACATGAACTGTCATTGAGAAATGGCCTTCATTCTTTGTGAGAACAATATAAAGCATCTTACCTCAAAGAGATCTTCTGCCAGTATTCATTCCATGTTTCACCATGGCATGGGAGTGACACCATTCATCCTGCCTTAGATGGGACTCATTTCACTTTACTAGGCTGATTCTTGAAGCATTTCCAGCTTTGTGTAGGACCTTCTAGAATGGCGTAGTGTTCCTAAGTTCAGGGTCACTTCCATGCTGTGGTGAAACATGGAATAGATGTTGGAAGATGACTCTGGCCTTTAGGAGACACACTGTTGCGTAATGGATAGTGATGAACTAGAATTCAGGAAGATCTGTATTCAGATATGCCTTTTATTACCAATAAACTAGTGAGCACAGGCAAGCAACTTAACCCCTTGGTCCCTCAATGTCCTTATGTGCAATATGGGAATGATAGTACCTATGGTGCTCACCTTGGAGTGTTGTGAGGATCAAATGAGAGAAATACATAGAAAATATTCCACAGACTTTAAATGTCATTGTTATGAAAGCTAACATTACAAACCAGCAGTATCTGGTGTCTTTTTTTTTTGGTCTTTTTTCCTTCATATTTCCTTCTTCATACTCTTTTCCTCCCTTCCTTTCTGAAAGGCAGCGTATCATAGTTAATAGAATGCTGGACTTTGAGTCAGGAAGACCTGGGTTCAGATGTCACCAGTGGTACTTATTAGTTAGTTAATCCCCTCTGACCTTCAGTTTCTTCCTCTTTATATGAGAATGATGGGGCTCGTAGTGCCTACTTCCCAGGGTTCCTAGGCTGTAGAGCAGAAAGAGACCCTAGAGGCCAGCCAGTCCAACTTCATCAGATGATAAAGGAAGAAGAGAGGCCCAGGGAGGCTGTGACTGGGCCAAAGATGTTGTGACAGTTGAATGTGCTAGTTGAAAGTACTTTGTAAACTTCAAAATGCATGTCAGGTATGTCAGTTATTCATACTGTCCCCTAAAATTGCCCTAATTCTGCATCTTTTCTTACCTTTTCTTTTTTCTTAAAAATTTACACTTGCTGCTTCAAAATTCTCATTCCTAGAGGCACTTTCTCTGCCTCTGGACCTGCTATTTAAAAAAGAAAGCATTCTGGGAGCTGCACATCCTAACTTATCGTGTTTCTGGTCCTTCTACTGCCCTCCATGCTTGGAATACCATGCTTCCCAAGTCTCTCTCTTCCTTTAAGATGCTTTTGCATGGTGGCAAATGGTTGTAGATACGCATCTGTTTTGGAGTGGCTAATCAAATTATGGTACAGGAATGTAACAGAATACTATTGGGCTGTAAGAACTATCGAAAGGGATGGTTTCAGAGAAACCTGGGAAGACTTGCATGAATCAGTGCAGAATGAAATGAACAGAACCAGGGGAACAATTTATACAATAAAGTCAACATTGGAAAACTGAACAAATTTAAAAGACTAAAGAACTTTGATCAACTTGGTGACCAGCCATGATCCCAAAGTACTGATGATAAAAAGTTTTACCCGCCTCCTGATGGAAAGGTGAATGGACTCAATATGCAGAATAAGATATACATTTTTAGACATGGCCATTATTGACATTTTGTTTTGTTTGACCAAGCTGATTTCAGAATTTTGTTTTACTTTTTTTTTTCTTTTTCAGTGTGGAGAAGGGAGAGGAGAGGACATTTCAAGAGGAAGGAGAATAAATAAAATGCTTATTAATTGAAAAACTAACATTTAATTTGGAAAAAGATGCAGTTCAGTTACCATCATCTGGAAATGAACCTTTGCTTATTCCCCAAATGCTAGTGCCATCCCTCTCAAACTACTTTTTTTAATTTACATTTCTGTACACACACACACACACACACACACACACACACACACACACACACACTCTTCCCCATAAATAGTAAGTAGGATAGTTTCATTCTTTTACTTATATCCCTAGAGACACGCTAGCACAATGTCTAGAACATAGTAGAAACTTAATAAATCCTTGCTGATTGATCATATTTCCTATTGAAATAGTTTAATTTTGCTTTCTTCATTTCAGCAACCAGAATGCCTTTATACTTTAGGTTTGGAAAGGAATAGAACATCACTTGGAAATTGATTAGACAGGACATCTGGGAGCCCATTCTTTCAGACAATGTGGGCTCCTATCCTTGCTCTGCTTATTAACAGAGGTACCTGTGTTACTTTTGGGAGGTCACAACCTCTCTGTATCCCAGTTTTCTTATCTGTAAATTGAAATGGTTTGACTATGTGATCTCTGAGGTTATTTCCAGCCCCAAAATATGTAATATTATGATATTGTCTCTTTCCTCCCCCTCTCCTGAAAGTTTTTCTGTTTCTGCCTTCTTGGTTGATATATAATGGTTTTCTTAAGAAGTTAAAAATTTATCTAGGATTGTTGAATTCCGAACTGGAGGATAGATGGCTTTTAGAGATCATTTAGTCCAGCTTCCTTATTTTCTAGATCAGGAAACTGAGACCCAGAGATGTGAAATGATTTTCCCAAGGTCATATAGAGAGGGTTTGAAACCAGGTCTTCTGGGTCCAAAAATATAATGGCTCTTACACTACACTATTTTGATTTTTAGTGTTAAAAATCTTAGTGTACATTCATCTGAGATAAGTGGATTTAGTATGTTTCTGATTCCTGATATCCCTGCACTTAATCAGATGACCTTGAATTTCATTACAGTTACTATGATTATTTGAGTCAGAAGCTAAAGAGCTACATTTCTTAACAAAACCATGTCTCTCCCTTGAAAACTGTAGGCCAGAGCCTTTAAAAAATATTTATTTCCTACAGTAACCTGACCATATGTTTCTATGAGGAACAAATCTGTATAGTTCCCATTAGATGTGTAACATAATACAAAATACATTAATTTTGGTGAATATTAGTAATATTTCATCACTGAAAGAAACTCTGGGCTTTCCTACTGTTATAGATGCTTGATTTAATTTTTAAGAAGAGAGGAAAAAAGAAGAAAAAATGGTAGTTACCATTTTTCAAGTGCTCATTCTGGAAAAAAAAAAGAGGACATCTTGCCTTGGCCTTTCTTTCAAAGAGTTTGTGTTGTCATACAATGGTATACATAGTGGGATCTAAGACTATGTGATCAATGAATCAAAGGGTGAAAAAAATGGTGGCATGCTACTCTCACCAGAATAGCCATTTGTAAGGCTTATCTTCAATACAACCATGCCTGTTCTAACCCCCAGCACTCGTCTACTGTGCCACCTCCCATGGTTGTACAAGCTCCCAGTTCTCCTCCCTTCTGGACGAGCTGGCCCTTGGGGCGCAATTATAATCAAACTGCTCATTACCTACACAGCCAGAGTAGATTCTGTAGCATGTGAAATGAGAAAATTCTGGCCTCCTCCCAGCTAGTACTTCCCCTACTCTTGTTTCCCAGCTCACCTTGTGATTGGGTCAGGTACTTATCACCTGCCCTCCTTTTCATTTTGGGTGGAACAGAGTCAGTTGCATAGGATGAGCAATCATAAATGAGTTGGGACAAAGTGTGCATCTCATTACCTTCTCTGGCCCTTCAGAGTCATGTTTCTGAATTTTGTGATACCATCCAGGATACCACTATCCTTCTAGTCACCTGGGTTCACAACCTGAGTGTCATGAGTGTCTTCCTCTGTCTGACTCTCCCTCACCTCACATCACTAATCAGTTGCCAAAACATATAATTTCTACCTCCATATCTCACATCTCTCCCTGTCTCACTATTTCTTATAGCCAAAACTCTAGATTAGGCCTTCATTACTTCTCACCTGGGCTGTTCCCATAGCTTTTAAAATGTTTCCCTTTCTTCTCTGCTCTCCCATCTCCATTCTGTTTTCCACATTGTAGTGCCAAGGTGAATTTCCCAACCTGCAGGTCTGACCATGTTACTTCCCAGTGAGGTAAATTCCAGATCCTCTCTGTTGACGCTAGCATCAAACATTATTTCATCTCTATATCACCCGTTTTCAATTTCTGTTTTTCTGTAAGTACCTTAATACATGTATATTTTTTATAATTAAACATACAAGTTTTTTTTCCTAGTAGGAATTTGTGATTAAAAATATTGGAGACCACTAATATATTGCAAAGCTTGTTGCCATAGAATGATGAATTTAGAGCTGGTAAGTGCCTTCATAGTCATTTAGTCCAAACTTATCCTTTCATAGGTGAGGAAATTAAGATTTAGAGAAATGAGCTGATTTGCTTAAGGTCCCAGAGATTTGAAGGAGTAGAGATTTGAACTTAAATCTTTTCACACAAATCCAATGGACTGGTTTCCTACTTCCATTATATCATGTTGCTTCCTTGATCTCAGCAACAAAAGTTTTGCTTGTTACCTTTCCTTAGTTTCTTAGTGCAGTATTGTGGGCTACACTTGGAGGAATGATCCTTAAAGTTTCAACATGGGAGAAGGCTGACTTAAGTTTCACTTATCTAGAGTTCAGTCAAAAGAGTATAATGCAAGGCCCAACCTCAAAAACTTTGAGAAAGTAGACAATAAATTTAATTCAGTTCAACTCAACTAATTTCAATTCATTAGTAATAACAATTCCAAATAACAACTAAACTTATTCTATTACATAATAATGTTATTATCATAGGTATTTATATAGCACTTATTTTGTACCAGACACCATTAATTTTTCACTTTACAAATATCTAATTTTATCCTCATAACAACTATGGGAGGTAGATGCTATTATTATCCACATTTTGCAATTGAGGAAACTGAGGAAGGCAGGGTAAGTGAGTTGCAGAGCTAGTGGGTGCCTGAGGCTGGATTTGAACTTAGGTCTTCTTGATTCCAAGCCCACTAAGTGCCTGCCATTTGCAAGGCATTGTGCTAGGTGCCAGACATAGAAATATAAATATAAATTATCTTACTTGCCAGAAGTTAGGCTAGGGTACACATCAGAAGATCTTTGCTGCCAAGGTGATTTTTTCTAAAATGTAGGTTTGACTATGGCCCTTCAGGGTAGAATATAAACTCCTCACTTTGTCATTTAAAGCTCTTTGTAACCTTTCTTGACTTTCCAGTCATTTTTACATGTTAGTCTCCTCTGTGCAATCTACATTTAGTAACACTGGCCTATTTGCAGTCCTTCATGGGATGTTCCATCTCTTATCTCTGTCTTTGCATTTGCTGTCCCCCACCTAGATTGCTCCATTCCAGTATTTCTTACTTTTCCCTACTTCCTTCAAAACTCACCTATTCTATGAGACTTTTCCCAGTCCCTTCAGGATGCTAATTGAAGCTTTCTCTGAGAGCCTTCGATTTGCTATGCATATCTCTTGGATGGACCTAGGTTTTTACATATGATCACACCCATTAGAATATAAGCTTCTCGAGGACAGGGACTGTTTTTGCATTTCTTTGTATCCACAACACTTAGCACAGTACTTGACACATAGTGATAAATATTTATCAACTTGACTTCACATTGGAATAATTAAATGTTCATTGGATTGTATTGGATTTTAGGTTATAGTGTTGGTTTTTAATGTTTGGTGGCAGTGAGAAATGATTATGTATCTAGAATGGATTGGAGTCAGAGCTTTATCACTGAGCAGTTGCATGGTTCTATATGACTTAGTCTCTCCCTATGCACTCATTTTATTATCTGTTAAATGGATAATTGCACTATTTCTTTTAGAGGTTTGTAGTGAGAATCAAACAAAATTTCTCAAGTAAAAGTTGCTTGCAAATATAAAATGCCACATAATAATGTTAATATTAATCATGTTAATAGTAATTTAAATATTTAAATAATAACATTTAAATTAATTTAAAGATTAAATAATATCTTGATTACAATAATATTAATAATAATGATGATGGGGATTTTTAGAGTCTATGTGGAATGAAGGAAAGAGTTCTAAATGTTCACAGATTCTGAGACTTTAGAAGAAACTTCATATGTTGCTTATTTCTAACCCAAACCAGAAAACTAATTTCCTGTATGATATCCCAGATAAGTAGTTGCCTAACAGCTGGATGGTGTAGTAGATAGAGTATTGTGCTTGGAGTGACAAAGACCTAAGTTCAGATAGGGCTTTACTAGCTGTGTGACCCTGGGAAAATCACAACCTCTCTCTGCCTACATTTCCTCAACTGTAAAATGGAGATAATATGGCAGTTACTTTCCAGGGTTGTTGTGAGGACCAAATGAGATTTTTGTGAAGTGCACGTTTGTTATTAAGTTGTTTCAGTCAAGTCTGACTCTTTGTGACCCCATTGGGTTTTCTTGGCAAAGGTATTGGAGTGGTTTGCTATTTCCTTCTTCAGCTCATTTTATAGATAAGAAAACTGAGGCTAATAGGGTTCAGTGACTTGTCCAGGGTCATTCAGCTGACAAACAGTGTCTGAAGCTGGATTTGAACTTCTGTCTCACCTCCATGACCAGTTTTCTAATCCTGTGCATTCCTCATCCAAGATCTCTCTTAAACCTCCCCCTCCCCCCACTCCCCCATCTTGCCCATTTGCACTGCTGGGCCTAATTAGTCTCTCTTTACTGCTTTCCTAGAATATAGGAATAACTGTCATATATGTTTTCTCTCACTTAATTCTTCTCCAATCCAGTGAATCCTACACATGGTACTGTCAGATTAATCTTACTCAATCTTAGCTTTGATCAGCTCATTCCTGTTTAAAGATCTTCAAAGCCTCTCAGTCGCCCAACACATTCAAAGCCTGACATTCTTGTCTTTCCATGATTAGCTCCAACCTACTTTTGTAACCTTGTTTTCTACTACTTCTCAAAACAGGCATAATGTTCAATTTAACTTTTTTCTAATGCTTACTATAAAACAAACACTCTGCTAAGTGCCAGCGATAAAAATCAACAAATATTTATTAAGTACTTACTATGTACTAAGCGCTGGGGATAGAAGACAGAGGCAAATGCCATCCCTGCCCTCAATGAGCTTAGGGGAGAAAATATGTACATGTAAAGACATACACAGTGTATAGAAAATAGAGGCAAGGTAGCTTAAATACCATATGTTGTTGTTTATCTAGGTTAGTCCACAATATTCAATTATATAATTACATAGGGAACTTGTGGACCCACTTAAATTTTCATCAGACAAGAGATGAAAGCAACTGTAGGTTATAGTGTTCCAATTCAAAAGAAATCGCAAAAAAAAGACTCAGAAACACTAAAAATTAGAATGAGTTGAGACTGGTGACAAATACAAAGAGTAACAAAGTGACAGAGTTCCTACTCCCAAAGAGATTATATTCTAGTGTTCTAGTCAAATTGGACTCCCTCCCATTGCTAAACATGGTACTTTCTCGCTTCTGCACCTATGTTCATGCTATTTCATATTCATGAGATATTCTACTTCCTTTATCTCTTTCATGTCTGATTCAACAATTCAGTTTCCATCTGTCAAAATCTTACCTTTTCAGGGCCATCTTAAATGGCATTTGTCTAATGAAGATTCACCTCTTGTTTCCAAATAAGTGTGGACTCTCCTTTTTCAAAAGTTTGGATACCCATGCAGTTGGAAATGATCATTCCTATTTTGGCATGAAGAAATTGGATTGTGTTTTTTAATCTTTTTTGCCTTGACATTTTTCAGAATATAATACAAACCTCCTGTCTGTGGTAATTCTGGTGTGGTATTGATGGAAAAAGACATCCCTGTCTTGTGACTTTGTTTTAGGTGGGTTTCTAACCAAAAGACATTAGGTTTTTCCCTGCTAGAGAACTGCCTTTGGCTTCTTTGAAAGCGGTGTTTTCTGCTGCAGTTTCAATTAAGTAAATAAATATTTGTTAAGCATTTACTGTATGCGAGGCCCCAGCATTCCGGGATACAAAGCCCAATCAGTTCCATCTCTCAGGGAGCTTACATTTCTACTGTAAGGCTACAACGTGTACACAGAGATGTAAATTACAAAAGGTAACACAAGTAAATACCAGGTGGGTATGAAGGAAAGCTCTAAAAACTGGGAGGATCACAAAGGGTTTTGTGTGGGAAGGGGCATTTGAATTGAGTTGTGAAGGCATCGAAAGATGTCATCTACCAGAGCAGTTTGGGTGTAATGGTGTTTGAGAATAATAATGTGGAATCAATCCAGAAAGGGTAGATTGAAGTCAGATTAAGAAGGACTTTAAACATCCAACAAATTTGTATTTAATCTAGGAGCCCTGAAGATTCTTGAGTAGAGCAATGCTGTGGGTAGACACATGCTTTAGTAATGTCAATTGGGCGGCTACATGGGGGATGAATTGGGGAGGAGAGATGGTTGTAGTAGGAAGACCAGTTCAGAGGCCCTTCTACTAGTCTGGGGAGAATGAAGTGGTGGGGCCCTGATGTAGGGTGATGCCACGTGAGTGGACAGGAGGGGATGCAGCTGTACAAGAGATGTTGTGGAGGTAGAATCCTTAAGACTTGGCACTGATTGGCTATAGGGGTATAGGGGTATAGGGGAGGGTGAGAATCAAGGACACCTCCAAGACTTTTATGGAATCTGGTTGACTGGCTGACAGATGCAGTTGGCTTCCTATGGAATTAGTGAAGTTTGGATTTTGATTTCCATGCCTCTATTCTTGACTTAGTATACTTCTTACTCCCGAGATAAAGGTATTAATGAGGGATTTTTATGTTCCTAGACTTATATTTTTAATGTTTGCTAAATGGTTTTACATAGAAAATTCTTCATTTTTAATATGAATTCCCCACTCACACAGTAACACAATAGACCTAGGTGTCATTAGTCACTGGCCCTTACTTATCTGATAAGTTATGACTTCTAGCTTATTCGTTGCCTCATTATGACTTTAAATGGGTACTATGGGTGGAGACCCCTGAATAGCAGGGCTTTTGTTTTTGTTTTTTATTGGAAAAGGAAGGAATATGGTGGGAGAATGGGCTTTTTAGTATTCCAACTATTAAAACCCAGAAAAGAATTCTCACAATGACCCACTTAAGTTAGAATTCTCCACCCCCTCCTCCAAATGCAGTAATCCACTGTGAAAGTTTGTAGCTGACTGAATTAGACATATTTACAAACCTTGCATGTCCTATATCAGGGAGATCAGTCCTTTTTTCTATGCCTGGAAGACTGATGTTTCAAAAGTGCTGCCCTACTGATGCACAGATTAAAAAAAAAAGCAAGTTAATTAAATTCAAAAGGAATTTAAACCAGACTAATCCATGCAGAGGAAGGGGTGGTAGTTGTTTACAGTTGTACCAAGATGTGAAAAGCTTATTGGCTGTGTCTTGAAGGAAGAGTAGTGGGTTTCTCCTTCCTCTGCTAATTAAAATGGGCTTATCTGTAAATTTACTTATACATAAAGATGACTTCTACAGAATTGCTGGGACTTTTTTTATGATAGCATAAAGATGGTTGCTATCAGTAAATGTGGGTCCCTGGTTGCTATTAGTAAATGTGGGTCAGCCATGTGATTGAGTGACCTAGATTTCATTTGCCATCCAGAAGAAAGAGCATGGGAAAGGATCTGTCACCTCCAACTGGTATGGTGCTGTGTGATCACCTTCAGCAGTGGGCTTTGTACATATGAGATGTGGCAGTCAGGCTGGGACTCGGTTATTCCACTTGGGAAAAAACCTTTTAATGTTCTTTGTTAGAAAATAGCCTGGCGAAATGGTGATTCTTTGAACTGATTCTCGGTTGGGTTTTCTGGAGGCATTAGGGAGAGATTTTATGAACATCTGAATCTCAGTCCTAGCCTCACTTATTACCAGGTGGGAGCACTGAGGAGTATAGAAGGTGAGGTAATCTGCCTACATGGGAGTCCTTGGTGGAAGTAGGAGTGAAATCTCTGCCTTAATGATAGCTTCTTCATCCCAGAAACATAGATTCTTTGTGTTAGAAGAGATTGTAGAGATGGAAATCACTTCATCTCTTCAGTGGCTTATGGCAACAACAGGTGGGGTAGCTGGTTATCTAAGTGAGAGAGGAGTTCTCACAACTACAATCTCTTCCAGTCTTCATGGTATTTCTTTGAAGTATCTAGAGAGCAAGTGGCTGTCAGCAGTCTTCAGACCTGCAACAGGATGCCCCTCATTGGATGTAAGGATCCAAGTACAGTAGGAGCCCTGGAGGCAATGGGATACAGACGCTAGAACACTGGGTCATCTAATAGCCTCTCTTCTACTTACTTATGTCACCTTGGGCAAGTCATTGGATCTCCCGGGAGCTCGGTTTACTCTTCTGTGAAATGAGGGAGTTAGACCACATGACCTCTAATGTCCCTTCCAGCTCTACATCTAAGACCGTATAATTCAGCCACCACTGCAGTTTAGCTAGGAATTACACCTTGGCCCATCCCCCAAGTCAGAGGGATATCGATTTGTTTGTTTATGCTGGCTACCTGTGTTGCTGTTCAGTTGTTTTTTCAGTCGTATCCAATGAGTTATGACTCTATTTGGGGTGTTCTTGGCGAAGACATTGGAATGGTTTGCCATTTTCTTCTCCAGCTCATTTTACAGATGAGGAAACTAAGGCAAACAGGGTAAAGTGACTTGCCTAGGGTCACACAGATAGTAATTGTCTGAGGCCAGATTTGAACTCAGGAGGATGAGTCTTCCTGACTTCAGGCTGGGCACTCTATCCACTGAGCCACCTAGCATGTTGTAATCCCCATCAATTATTCAAGTTGTAGGGTCTTAATTTTTTCTTATTTTGCCTGTTTTCTGATAACTTCAGCCTACTTCTTTTATAAATATTTAGAGACAAATTCCTTGGTTAGTATAGATATTAGCAATTCAATTCCATTAAATTCACTTCAGTAACATTTCTAAAGTACTTGTTGTATGCCAGGCATTGTGCTGGTTGTTGGGGATTAAGAGACAAAAATGAAAAAGTTTTGGGCCCTACTTGGACTTACAATTCTTTTTTTTTTTGAAAGAGGGGTGTATTGAGTAAATACACATTACTTTCTGAGAGGAGAATGCCATCAATCAGAGCAGATTTGGAAGGATTTCTTGTAAGCAGCAGCACCTGAACTGAGATCTGAAGGAAATCAGAGAGTGGGATCATGGAAAGAAGTGTATCCCAGAAAAAGGGGCCAGTCTGTGTTAGACTTCCATATGTAACTCACTGAATGCTTGACTGGGGAAACATATACTGAGAGAATAGGATTGGCATGCTCAGTACAGGTTGGATTGAGACTTAAAGGAATAAGAATCAATTTCATTTCCAGAACATTTTGCAGTTTCAAAAGTGCTTTTCATATGCCTTATTTCATTTTAATTTCCCAGCAACCCTGGGGTAGAAAGTTTAGTTGTTTTTACAGTTAGAGCAACTGAGACACCTAGAAGTTTAAGTGACTAGTCCAGATTTCTCCCCAGTGAGTCAGGAGGGGAGCTGGGATTAGGGCCTACATTCTTGACTCCTGATTCAAATAGCTTTTTAGTAAAATAGCACATTGGGCAACATGTGAAAATGTAAGAGTATGTCTCTATATTTTTGTCTGTGTCTGTCTCTATATCTGTCTCTCTTTTTGTCTCTGTCTATGTCTGTCTGTATCTATATCTACATGTGAATTAATCCAGTAGAATGTAAAAATCCTTGAAAACAAGAAGTGCTTTTTAATTTTATTTTTATATTCCCAGTGCATGGGGTAAAGCCTTGTACCCTGTTAGGTACCCTTTTCTCTTAAGAGTTCTATGGGGGGAGGGTAATGCAAGTATTATTACTCTCATTTTTCAGATTAAGAAACTGAGACTAAGAGATTACATGATTTTCTCATGTTCTCACAGCTAGTATCTGATCAATGATTCAAACCCAGGTCTCTTGACATTGGAAGAAGGTATTTTAGAGGCATCTATATGGCACAGTGGATAGAGTGCACAGCCTGGCATCAGTAAGACCTGAATTAAAATCCAGCCTCAGATTCTTACTAGCTGTGTGACCCTGGGCAAGTCACTTGACTGCTATTCGTCTCAGGCCCTCATCTGTAAAGGTAGAAGGAAATGGCAAGCCACTCCAGTGTCTCTGCCAAGAAAACCCAGTGGACAGTGTTCATGGGGTCATGTAGAGTTGGACACACCTGAATGAAAACAACCTCCCAGGGCTGCTGTAATGTTCAAATTAGATAATATTTGTAAGTGCTTTGCAAATATTAAAGTGCCCTGTAAATACTATTATTATTATCTGTAAGTTTGCCACTCTATCACTAATTCATACTTCCTCACCTATATGTAAGGTGGGTGGATTAGATCATATGATCATAGATATAGAGTACCTCTTCATTTTTATGGATGAGGAAACTGAGGCCCAGACAATTTAAGGGGTTTACCCAAAGACTCACAGGTTGTAAGTAGCAGAGCTGTGATGATCTCTAAGGCCTTTTCTAGCTTCTGCTTTCTACAAATCAGTAATTCTATGGTAAAAGTCTAGTTGGGGAATCAGTAACACCAACAAGGCGATTTGTGATGGGTAAATATCAGTACATTATCAACAGAGAAGCAGTATAGCACAGATGGCAAGTGCAGTGAGAGCACAGAGAACAAAGTCATTCTTGGAGGTAGTTTTAATCATGTCTGATGTATAGAATACCTGCCCATCCCATTGAGCTCCTTATATTATAAATTGAATGTTCTGTGTAATGAGGATGAATGAATGTGCGCATGCATACACGGGCAATACACATGGACTGCCAGTCATGGCAAGGGTGGGAGGGGGGCGTGTACAGGTGGAAATGTACAAATGATCTGTGATTCTTAGCCTTGGGAATTCCATATTGGTGGGACCTGTTCTCTCTAACAGTACAGATTAAATACATCTATGACTTAGTAAATAAGTCCTAAGTAGTTACTTGAGGCACATGTTTAAGGAGAAGGTGACTGAGGCCTAAGAAATCTTCGTTCCTCTCGGGCTGCAAAACTGACTTATTTCTGCTAGATTTTCTGTTGTTCAGTCATGTCCTACTCCTTGTGACCTCATCTGGGGTTTTCTTTGGCAAAGATACTGCAGTGAATTGCCATTTCCTTCTCCAGCTCATTTTACCTATGAGGAAACTGAGGCAAACAGGGTGAAGTGTCTTGCCTGGATCACACAGCTAGCAAGGCCAGATTTGAACTAAGGTCCTCCTGACTCTAGGCCTGGCACTCTATCCACTGAACCAGTTAGCTGCCATTATTTCTCTTAGCCTTTCTCTACCATCCCCTTTCAGGTCCTCTCCCTTTATTTTGTGGAAGTCTTCCCCCATTAGAATGTAAGCCCCTTGAGGGCAGAGATTGTCTTTCTTTCTGCTTTTATTTCTATTACCAGGGTCAAGGAAATAGTAAGCATTTAATAAATGCTTATTGAGTGACACATAGAGATTAAATGACAACTGTCTGAGAGTATAGTAAGTGTCTGAGGGGGGTTTGAACCTTGCTCGTTCTGAATCCTAACTTAGGGTTACTTAATCCACTGTGCAGCCCAACCTCAGTGGAAGGGTAGGGGGGGAGAGGACCCTCATCATAAAGTCATAGAGCTCAGAGAGACCTTAGAACTCATTTAATCACATTCTTTTACTTTATAGATACAGAAACTGAGACTTACAGAGGTTAAATTACTTGCCCATGGTCACATACATAGTAGGTGGTACTGCTCTGATCACCAAGTCTAGAACTGGTAGAGTTCAGATTGCAAGACGAGCTAGTGCAACACAGGTGCTTGAGAGGGGCAGAATTTTAATGCACGTTATCTTGTTCTAAGCCATATATACACATAGGTATACATAATTCTATACAATAGATTATATATACATATACACACGTATGTATATATGTATACACATATATACATATATTTTTCATTAAATAGCTTCAGCAACCACCAGCTTACATACATTAAGTACCGTCTTCTTAGAGTAATTGTCCTGTCAATAAAGAGCCATGGCATGATGTCCTTGTTTCAAATACAGTACAAGGATCTTTTCTGGTGAAAGGAATTAATCTGAGCAACTAATTTCCATTTTTGGGCTTAGCGCCAGGTTCTTTGCGGCAGCACTTAGGAGCAGAGAGAAGTAGATTAGTACTGCCTATAGTGTTTGATGTTTTGGCTCTAAGCTGATAAAGTAATGAAAATTTTATAATTCTAGTATGGTTTTGTGGACGTGTCATAACTGTTTATCTATTTTATGTAGAAGAAATGAGACTGCCCGCTGTTTTAGGGAGTGCCCTCATCCCCCTATCCCTCACATGGTGCTCTCAGAAATAACTAAAAATTGTTGGCTTTGTGCCTGATGGTTTTCTGCCTTTTTTTGGGTGGGGGAAGTAACACGTTAGGGATCACCCCTTATTAGAGAAGTCTCTGATCTCCTGCACACCACATAGTGACTGAAAGGCAACTGGTTGTATTTTCTGGATTCCTGGCCATTTAGAGGAGTTCCTGCAGTTCTCTGTTCTTGGCATTGAGCTCTAGTCTGGAAGCAGAACAGTGGGGGAAGATATAAAAAGTAAATAGGAAACTGGTTATGAATTGTTTGAGGGTAATCTAAGGTCTCGGTTCAGAAATGTCAGGATAAAGGTGTCTGATACATGTAAGACTGTCTGCCCAATTTGAAGTAAATTATAAGCTTCAAGAAGGAGTGCAGAGTATCTCTGATGTACCCACATATCTTCTCAATATTTAATAATTGATTAGTAAATGAGTATTTATTGGACTCTTGCTATTTTGTCATCATCAATCACCACCATGACCATTGTATGGTGGAAAGATCACTATCTTTGATGCTAGAGGACCAGGATTCAAATTCTCCTTCTGATGTCTACTACCTAATCTACATGTCTTTGGACAAGCCATCACTAAGCACTTACTAATGACTTACAGCAAGTCATTAACCTTCCTGACCCTCAGTTTCCTCATATGTAAATTGAAATTCAACAGCCTTGCAAATACACAAGATGAACTTGTGACCTCTGCCAGAACCAGAGGACCTTTAAAAGTCCCACCTACCTCTAGTTCTGTGACTCTTAGAGAACACTTTTAGGGTTATAGTACCTCTGGGAGGTGGGTAGTTAGATGTATTATTATCCTCCTTTTGTAGATGAGGGAAACTTTGATGCAGAAATTAATTGCCCATCCTACACAGTTGGGACATGTCAGAGTTGGAATTTGGACCGAGGTCTCTAGGCTTTCAGCCTCAAGTGCAGTGCTCTTTCTAGTATTCCACACTGACTACAGAGTTTGGATGTGACCTTATGGGCAGTGGGGAGCTAGTGAAGGTTTTAAAGCCAAGAAGAACTTATTAGAAAGGCTTGATGAGCATATTATACTTTTAGGAAGATCAAACTGATAATAGTATGCAGGATGAATTAGAGTAAGATGAAAGCATAGGGACATGTTAGCCATTTAGGCTCTTGCATTAATTAGTAAGGAAAAGAAAATTAGTTACCTGAGCTTCATAAGAGCACCACCCTGATAAAGATGAAGTCATGGTTTCTATCTTTTGGTGGGCCACTTAGCCATGTTCCTTTCCATGGCTTCAAGCACTTGGACATTTCCAGGTAGTTTTCAGGAAAATGTGTGTGCTTGGTTTGAGAGGAATACCCAAAGAGAGCATCTCACATTGCCACTGCTAGAAAGACTGTTACGATTATGTGTTCTGCTGATGGATAGGTAATATTAACTCTATATCTGAATTAGCAGAAATATATTTATCTTTAAAGTCAAGGTATCGTTGTTAACATACAAAATGTATTTCTACATTCTGCAACCTTGCAAGTATACTTTGATGAATCTGACCTCCACTGGCCCAGATCACATTCATGACTTCTCAACATGTAGAATTGTTATGTGAGTCAGCATGGCATACTGGATATTCCATTTCTGACTTCTTTGAAGTTAGGAAGATCTGGGTTCAAATTTTATATCAGACATTTATTGGCCGCATGATCCTGGGCAAATCACTTAACTGCTCTGTGCCTCAGTTTCTTCTCCTGTAAAATGAAGCTTTGGACTTTAGGGCCTCTAAAGTCTTTTCTGTTTCACTGAGTCTGTCATCTTTAGTTATATCTTTCCATAATTTTTTTGTAATGGGTCCACTGAATACCTTCTTCTTGTTCTCTTAGTGTTTTGTGGGTATTATTCAATGCCGACCCATCTTCTGAAGACAAATGCAGAATGCCTTTATTGCTCCTTCCTTCCTCCTTCCCTGTTTCTTCTAGGCTATGTAGCTAATATTCTATATAAAAATAGGAAGTATGTATTAGTACCCCATTAACTTTGGCCTCAGGCTCATAGGCAAAAGTGGCTGACCTAACACCTATGTTACTATGTCAATGCATTTCTAAAGTATATGTGCATCATGATTCTTCGTGTTGCTATTTCAGATTAATTTAATCCTGATGTTCAAGGTAAGCTATTTTTTAAAGTACTGCTGTGGATTCATATTATTAATGTGCGCTTCAAATCTGTATTCTGTCAGCTCATTAGTTTACCTATCTTTCATTCCATTAATGATGAATGAGGATCACGTAGATGACTGTGGCAGAGAGCTTGGCATTTCTCCTTTTCTAGTTTTTTTTTTAGGGTTGTTTGTCCATTTTGAGTTGGTTATCCACATTTGCATCACAATGGCTATTTTTTTTCTAAAAGCAATTCTTACTAAAATCAAATGCTTCCCCCTAGTATGGAGATATTTGGCAAATAGGTTAAAGGATGGGATATTTAATGCTGTCCATTTCCATTACCAGTTGGTATCTTCAAAGAGAGTAATAACCAAAAATTAGCCGTGGTATGAGAGTCTTGTGGTTTGACCCATGGAAAACAAATTGGATTCCTCCGTTGAACACCATTATTCTCCTTGTTGTTGCCTGAACTGTTTCCTCTGGGTTGAGACGAACGGAATTTTCCCAGGTGTAAAGATGGAGACTAATGGCAAAAACGAGTCTGAGCAAGCTGCAGGCTGTCCTGTAGTTAGATAAGGAGCTATTAGAGCCTGGCAGGGGCCCAGGCTGCTAGGGAGACCAGCAGGCCCTGAGCCCATCACCAGGCAGCTCACCGGCAGGCAATTTTTTTTGAGCCATTGTTAACTGTGCAAAGCTGGTGGTGATTTCCTGTTTTCTGAATAGAATCCAAATGTCAGAGTTAATTTAAGCAAGTTACAAATGCAAGATAGTTCTCCAGATTCATTTCCGTTTTCCATTTGGCTTGAAATTCTGTGGATCACTTACTTCCCCATTTCTCTACACACCTTTGAAGAAGAGACCTACCTCCCCAAGTGACAGGACAGGGTTAGGTTCTGCCACCAGCCATACCATGTAATGCATTGCTATCCCCACGGTGAAACGGGAGGGGGGCGGTGTATTGAAGCCGCCAAGGTGGTAATTACACTGCCATTTGGATGCCTCTATGATGGTAGCATCTGCTGACTCCTCACGTCTCATCGGCCTGGAACTTGCCTGCCAAACCATCAGAACCATATGTTCTCATCAGCAGTAATACCCACATCCTCACATCCTTTAGCAGTTGTGCATCATACATCAAGTACAGACAGTCCGAGGGTGAAGTGCTTTACAGTCTTGATTTTATGAACAAAAGGCATTGTAAGTAGCTTGGAGGCAGCTTCCTATCCTTTCTAATTAACTATTTAATTAGATATTAATTATGGAAAGAACAATTTTACCTGTGTCCCAATCTAAAATCAGGTTGTCACTTAGTCACCTCTGGAAGCCTCATTAAACTGAGTGCCACAAGCTATTAAATAAGAGTCCTTAGCTACCTTCAGGTTCAACATGGAGGAAGCCTTTTCTTACCCATCTCAGAGCTTATTGCCTCTGCCCATATCACCTCATCTTTTTATACCTATTTCATGTGAACCTATGTATTAATGTGCCACCTTTTTAGAATGCAGCCTTCTCAAGGGCAGGAGTAGTTTCGCTTTTGCTTTTGTATCCCCAGAACCTGGCACATAGCATGGCACATAGTGGGCACCTGAGAAGTATGATTATTGATTTGTCCCCTGTGTATTCATATTATGCTTTAGTTACATAGATGCCTCATGTTTTCATGTTATGCTTTAATTATTATAGTTTACAAATACTCCTATGCATCATCTCATTTAATCTACTATGGGTAGTGTGAATTTACTCCTTTGGGTAATGTATTATTATGCACATTTCATAGATCAGAGACTTAAGATCTACATACAGTTAAGTGATTTGCCCAAGGTCATCCAACTAATGAATGGCAGAATCGGGACCAGAACCTAGTATCACTGCCTTAAGGCCAAGTGTTCTTTGCATTTATGGGATAATTTTTTCCCAGCTGTTTTGTATGTTTATATCTTTTGTCTTCCCAACTTGCTTTCAAGCTGTTCAAACAGAAACCTTGGGAGAGGAGATCTTAGTCATGACACTGGCTCTTTGTGGCCTTGGAAAATCGTTCTACCTTTCTTGGCCTCAGGGTTGTCATCAGAAAACTGAGGGGTTAGCTTTAGCTAATCTTAGGTTCCTTCCAGGTTTAAGCTTTTATGATTCTGCTTTTTTGCACAGGAGAGTAGTACCCATTCAATATGGCTGAGGCCAGGTATTTTTGAGGTGTGATAATGGATTCGGTCTTCTTTTCTTAGTCCCAAAGCAAAATAACATGAAAAGGGCTATATGGAAATTGTCTCTTGAGTACTTAGATATACAGCTCACAACCTAGTAAATTAGGCAAAAGCGACCAGGCTTTCCTCATCTCACTATCCCATTTCTAATGATAACATAAGCAGTTTTTTTCTATGATGCATTTAATGGCTATACACTTTTACATAAATGAGATTTGGTAATAGGCAGTTGTTTTCATTTAATGGTCCTTATGATTATGGATGTTTTGAAGGACACTTACTTACTTTTGTCATAAATAATTTGAGGACCAGGCTGTTGGAAGCTGTTGACAATAAACTATCGACATCACTTGTCTCTATTTCGTTGTTGTTTAAAACAAACAAACAAAAAACCTGGGATTTCTAGGATTTGGGTATTAGGAGTCCATTTGCTCAGACATAATTTCTAAGGGATAGAATGATCGTGTTTTATAATAGGTAAAGGAAACTTAAACAGAATTAATTTAGTTGGGTAAGAACATTAAGCAATCTTCTGCCTTCTGCTGTTAGCATATCCAGGGTCCCTCAAGATCCTCTTTTTCATTGCACTGATTTTCTTGCTTTCCAGAAAGTATCCCAGGGATCATTAATGCCTCACCATAGGATTCTTTTGAAGTTTTGGCTGCGTTAGACAATTTCTGCTTATGCAAAATGATTTGGAGAGAATTTTTCCCCTACATACCTGCCAAAAGCTATTCTTGCTTTCAGTCTTAAGTGATGCATGGCTAGTCATACAAATCATGTGTCACTAGCTACTCTATTTAATTACATTTCTGTTTTCTACACGTATCTTGCCAGTGAGAGTGAGCCTTAATTTTTAGAACCCCTCCTGTATCTTTCTTCATTTGCTTTCCCAGAATCCTTTGGTTACCCCTTTCTGTCTTGAAGGGATGAGCTCGACAGATTTCTGTCTCCATTTATTCTTTTCAATGGTAGCCTAACATGATTAAGAGGGGGAAAAAAAAAGATCCTATTTTCCTGTTTTTTTTATTAGCCAACAATTTTGGAGCAAAATTTTAGTTTTAGAGTAATACCTTGAACTGATTTTATTTCCAACCCCTTTACTTGCTTCAGTATACCTAGAAAAAGGACTACTGTGATTATTATCTTAATTCTAGTACTTCTGGGCCTTCAGGTAATATCAGTGTGGTAACAAAATGGAAAGTTCACTTGATTAAGCAGATGCTTATGTATTTCTTTATCCTTTATCTTTTCATTATTATGAATGTAGTAGTCATAAGTACTAATAAAAATAATCAAATGCAGTGTGAAGTAAATCACCTGAAAGTACCACCAAGTTTCTTTTAAAAAAGAAAATGATAATATAAAATTTGACTTTTAATTAATACAGTTAATACACTTCTTCAGTTCATGCATTGTCTTAGTTCCACATTTTCTTTGCATAGCATCTTGCTTCATTTTTAATATTCTCTTTTACGTTCTTCATATTTATATTTTAAGGTGCCAACAAAGCCTATTACATCATCATCCATAATTTATCCAGCTGTTGTCCAGTTTGGGAACCTATAGGTTATTTCTAGCATTTTACTACTCCACATGGTAAAAACATAAGCCATCAATACAAATTAAATTTTTTTAAAAAGCATCTGTGAATATTTTCATAAGATAAAAACTTCCCCCCTTTCACTGTATTTTTTGCTTGCTGTGAAGGGTATTAACCACTTTTATGATTCTGATTCTTACTTTCAGTTTGCTCTCAAAAAAACTGCACAAGTCTGGTTCTATTGACGAGGAAATCAAGTGCTTGTTTTAGTTATAGCTCTGGAACCTAAAGGAATCTCAGACCTCTGTTCTAACATCCTTATTTTGTCAATTAGGAAACCAGCCCAGAAAGGTTGTGTCTTACCCAAAGATGGAAGACTAGAGTCTGAACCCTTGAATTGTAGCACACTATCCCCAATGTTGAATTTTATCTTTCATTTTTTTAAAATTCTATTTTTTGCTGATTGATGAGTTTAAGGTTGCCTTAATTTTCTTCTCTTAAAAAATTTGAGCAGCTTTTAATTTTTTTTTTCTTGGTCACAGCTGCTGATATCATTTTAGTTTAGATGTTTGTTAAAGTTCCATGTCAGCTCCTAATTATGCAAGCTAATCACCAAGGAAGAGTGGTAATGTGTATCATTCAAAACCACAGATAATCATCAAATCTTGTTTCAGTTTGCTTTTCTGGGCCATATTCCCACCAAGTCACTTGTGCAACCTTTTAGCAAGGCACAAATATGTTTGGTGTGAGCCTTTCTTCTTTGACTTTAGGCAGATGTGAGTCTAAATAGTGAAAAAAGTCCAGAGAAAAGTAGAGAAAAGGTAGGGGAGTGACCTTCAGGTATGGATGATCATGCTCCTCTATTACAATTAAGGAATGTTATGTTAGCTTTTTTGGCCACCGTGATCCACTCTTGACTTTTATTGAACCCGCTACATTTTTGCCACAGGTCGGCTGGGGGGTTGACCAGGAGACACCAAAAACTCAGACTGGGTCCTAGGGCACAGAAGACTCACGCATCATCTTCCCATACCAGAATGTAGATGGTTTCTCCCACTTTAGCTCCTTACAGTTGTTTATTCATGTTTAAGTTTTTTTGGTTTCTGTGTTTCAGAATTTCTACATAGTTCTGGTGTTTCTATCAGAAATGCTTTAAAATTCTCTATTTCATTGAAATTTTAAAAAATTGGAATGTCTCACCTCACATTATCCCTGTAGGCATAGTCATAACAGAGGCATGACATGGCCATGAGAGATTGTAAAACTGAAATGAGAAAGCCATGGCATATTGTGACATTGACATGACATAGTCATGATAGAACTGTGGCAGAGGAATAAAAGAGCCATGCCATGATACTGATATGACATTCGTGTGTAATTGATGTGAGATTTACATGTAATTGCTGTGAGGTTTTTTATGATAGAGGTGTGTGATGGGAGAGATGTTTGTGGGTTTTGGTATGCAAATGGCATGAAGTTTGTGTGTAATTAGTGTGATGTTTGTGTGACATTGCTGTGCAATTTGGCTGTTTATGCAGTGTTGTGTAATTGATGTGCCATTTGCATGCAATTGGCATGATACTTAATTTTGGCATAATGTTTACATGACATTGTTGTATAACTGACATAACATGGGTATTTAATTAGCATGATATTTAATTTTAATATAATGTTTGCATGAAATTGGTGTGTGACTGGTATATTATTTACAGTATGCTATATGCAATTGGTGTGACATTGGCACATGGTTTATGGGGTGTTGGCATATAATAAATATGATGCTAAATTCTGTGGTAATATTTGCATGGCATTAACACGTAATTGGCATGTTGTTCATATGACTCTGATATGAAATTGGTGAGGCATGGCTATAATTAGTGTGATATTTAATTTGAATGTGATGTTATGATGTCGTTTATGTGACATTGGCCTATAATTGGCATAATGGTTCATTTTGGTGTAATGTTTGTGTGACATTGGTGTATAATTGTCATGATATTGGCATGATGCTTTTGTGGTATTGGTATGAATTGGTGTGATGTTTTGTGACAGTCATTGGCATGTAATGGGCACAACTGACTAATTAACATATTGTTTATGTGACATTGGAATATAATTGGCTGGTGTGTGTGATATTGTCATGTAATTGGTATGATGGTTGCTTGATATTGGCATGTAATTGTCATGACATTTGTGTTTCATAGCTATGATAATGGTGTCACCTTGGTGTGATATTGGCATCACGGGCATTATATTGTCATGACATATGCAAGACATTGGTATGAAAATGTCACGATACTGGGATGGCAGAAGTGTGATATTGGCACAGTGATGGCATGACAGATGCAACAGCTGTGACTTGCCAAAGGAAGCCTCAGTGAAGTCTGCCCACTTTATTGTCTTGCTGTGAGCTCTATGTTTTCTTATACTCTACTATCTGAAATCCTTCCTGAGTCTGTGTGGACAGGGAGATAGGCCCATTGACAACTAAGGAAAATCTAGAAAGCTCTTGATTCAGGTGGCACTGGAGCTGATCCTTTAAGTAACTTAGTGATTTCCAGGAACTGCCTTCTAATTCAAAAGGAATTCTTGAAACAAAAATTTCTTTGTCCTAAGCCATGAATGTTAGAGCAACAGGGAGGCTTGGGTGGGCAAAGTGTGAATGATAATGCTTAGTTATTCTCTCTTCTATGGGTACAGATAAAACTTTTGAATCAGGTGGTTTCATGTGGTATTTCGAAACTCATTCATAGTACACTGCAATTTGGTGATGAAAAGGACAGAAAAAGTTTTCTGTGAAGGAAAAATTTCATACTAATTATTAAATTATTAATGTTAATTATTAAAATTAAATTATGTTAATCATTAAATGGTATAAGATATGGCTGTTAAAAATCACAATTGATAGCTAAAGAGTAACAGAAGAACTTTCTTTTAAAATACACTACTTATATATGTGTATGAAGAAACAGGATTTGGACAGAAAAAATCTGTGGCATCTAATATAAAAACTCATCAAATCCTTTTATACCTCACTTGTTTGGGAGCAGTTCAGTATTTTAAGTAGGCAGGGAAAATCTTTCATTTATTAAAGACTAGAGAAATGAATGTATAGGAATGAAGTTTGAAGGCAGCAGAAGTGATAGATGGTCATGGTGAAGCCTTCAGAGCTGCAAGCGTGACGCATATTTCAGTTCATTTCTAACTTTTTTTTTGACTGAGGGTAAAACTGAAAAAAAAGAAATCATATAAAAATTTGGAGTCAGAGGTATGATTTTTTCCCCAAAGGACTATTGATTTTACACAACAAGGGGATTTCCAAGTTGTTCAGGTTCTAACAGTTAGAAGTAGTCACCTTATAGTAGGTTTCAACTGAGTGAATCTTGATTGCAGGGAGAGAAAATTGATTTCATTGGCCAAGGGCTTCAGTGACAGCTATTACCTTTCCTTGCCCCCTCCTCCCTTCTCGTTTTATAGATGAAGAAACTGATGTCCACAAAGATTAGGTGACTCACTCAAGGTAACATAGAGAATTACTGGCTAGTCTGGGAAAATATTTCCAACAGTTAGAACTATGCTAAGTGAAACCTGGGAAAGTAGTAGGATCCCCCTTCCTAAAAGTCTTCTAAGCAGAGCATAGATGAACATTTGTCAAGTTATATGATGTTCAGTCATAGGTAGGACTAAATTGACATTGAGGTCATCCAACTAGTCCTCCAACTTGAGAGCTGCCACTCTTTACACTGTATTTTAACATAATGTATAACCACATTAGTGGTGTCTAATAATAATAATAATCATGATAATAAATCACAATAATAACTTGAATTTATATAAAACTATATAACATTTATATAAAACTTGTAAAACTATAGAATTTATATAAACTCATTTGGCTCTCACAACAACCCTGTGAGATGTGCTATTGTTTTCCTTGTTTTACAGATGAGGAAACTGAGGCAGACACATGCTATGTCATTTGCCTAGAGTCACACACCTTGTTAGTGTCTGAGGCTGGATTTGAACTGAGATCTTCTTGACTCCAAGTCCAGTCTTCTGTCTGCTGTACTCCTTGGCTGTGAATTGGGAGATGCTCCTTTTAAAATTTTGAGAAAAGGTTGAAATTTCTAGAAGCTAAGCTTCATACTCTATTTCTTGAGGACATAGACTGTTTTCTTTTTCTCTTTCTATCCCAGCACCAAGTAAAATGCCTTTCACATAGTGGGCACTTGATAAGACTTGTTGAATTGAAGGCTACAGAAAGTAAACCAATAAACCAATATTTTTACCTCCCCCAGTTCTTGTGCATGTCACAAGAGCTAGTACCTTTTTACAAAGGAATCTTGCATATATTGGTTTACCATCTAGTGGTTTTTTTTTAAAACTATTTAGTCCCAAGCTTTAGGAGGTGCTTTTGCATTAGTTTGCATATATTGTCAAGGGTTGCTTCAGTAAGAAATATTCTTGATGAGGGAAATGTTAGTCAGAAACGACGAGATTGAAGTCTAAAGTATACTCCTAATTTAATAACAGGGAAAAAAAATCTCCCCAACAAGAGAGTGTGTAATCATGCTAAATTTCATGACTCTGAGGTCACAAATGGATTCATCTTCACATTCATCTGATGCCAATTAATAATAGTTGTTGCTGTCTGTTAAGTAATAGATTGGGTAGCTCTTCATAATAAGAGGGCATTAATTCTTGCTTCATCATGGGGAGCTTCCGAATGTCTTGCTTATTTCATACATGTGAATATTTTCAATAGGAGGCCAACACGAGTCCTAAAAAAGAAGAGAAAAAGGAAAGAACCCCTTAATTTTCCTCACTAGCTAGTGTTGACCTTTCCTTTGCCTAGCTAGAAAAAAAGGCATTTCTCCATTTTGCAAATATGGTCACTTTCCCATCCATAATGTAGTGATAATTCTATAGGGAGACCTCCAGAATTATGAACTAGACTTTGAAATGCATTATGTGTTTATTTTAATAAAGGATGATGATGTGCTTTAGAAACTATGCAGATATTAACCAAAACATGTCAACAGTCATTGAAATTGTGGCATATTGAAGCTAAGGAACACCCTTTATTATAATTTGAAGAAATGACTGACCTTAATTATATTCTTTATGAATTATAGGATTAGTTTAAGGGCTGAGCTTGATGGAAGAATAAAATGGAATATGTTCCAACAGGATTCCATTTTAAAAATTATACCTCTCGTTAGATATTTTTCTTTAATAATCCTGTCAACTTTTAATGAATTAAACATTATGTATAGGAGTGTTGTTCTTTTTTGGCTATAGATCAGTTTCATGACAAAAAATATTCTTCCTCTGCTTCCTTCTCTTCCTGTTCTCCGTGGTATTTGAAAATGAATGTCTGGTCAAATGTTCTATGTCATTTTCCTGCATGGATTTTAATGCAGAAGTTAATAAATGTCACCATACTCTATTTGCTTTCTTTAGTAACCCAAATTAATAACAAGATGGGACATAGAGACTTAATATATTTATATACACACGTGTAGCCTTGAGCCACAGGACTCTTCAAAGAAGCCCATGCTCCTTTTCCTGCTCTTCCTGCATGAAAAGAAGAGAATTCCATTTCTCAGGGTGGCAGCTGCATTCGAATGCCTTTGTAGATGGTAGTTAACTATGCTGTTTGTGAGCCCGGGGACGCTTAGCCTGTCTAATGAGCTAATACCCAGACTCCCACTGCATTCTGTCGGCAGGATTTCCTCCACTCAGCAAATGCATCTTCATTCATTCAGCCTGTATAGAGTGCTTGTCATTTGGTGTTATTTAATGTGGGGGGGGGAGAGAAAAATCACTACTTTAAAGGGCTGTCAAATTATTATCATTTTTTGGTCCAAGTCCCTGTATTTGGTATTCAAAAGAAAGCCTTCATTTAGGACATTGAGTACAACATCAGATCAGTTCCATAAGATAATGACTATTTCATAGTTATAAGCTAGTTTTGATTATAGGGTAGCGCTTAACGGCCGGCACGTAGTCACTCTTTGCTATGGTGGCTATGGCTGTTGCTGCTTCTGTTGTTGTTTGTTTGTTTGTTTGTTTGTTATTCCCAGGGGAAAGGGAACTCAAGAGTTTTTTTCTTTTGTCTTTTGCCAGCTTCAGGCCGAGTTCTAGACCAGCTGTTAGCATAACAGACCCTTAATTTACCCAGATTGGTGTGTGGTGGAATGGACATAATCTCTTTTACTGTTAAATTGTGTTAGTGTATTGTTTTGTCTACTCATTTGTAAGACGAGGCCAGTAAGTCAGATTGTATTGTGTAATCCTTGATTAGGAAAAAAAAAAGGGAGAGAATTGTATGGGATCGGCAATGACTAAAATGGGAATATTGATAGGAAATGAAACACATTTGGAAAGTATCTTTCTGTTTGTAAATGTTATATAGCAGTGGCCCTTTCAAGCAGGGCTTTTGCTTTCATTGCTGAAATTATCTCAGAATCATAATGGAAGATTTGGGAAGAACCCTAGCGACCATCTAATCTCTCCTCCCACCTAATGTGTCTGGCTCCCCACCATTCTTGAAGAGTGATCCTCTCAGCCTGTGCCTGTGAACCTGTCCTGCAGTGGGGAACTTGCTGCTTCATTAGGCAACCTATTCCATTTTGTACAGCTTTAATAATTAGAAAGTCCTTCCATGTATTAAGCTAAAATCTGTCTCTGTGTCACTTCTTATCATTTGTTCCCGGTCTGCCTTCTTGGAGCCACACAGTGTAATGGTTCTTTGGGGTGAAAACCCTTCAGGTATATGAATAGGGATAGGTACTTTGTCCCCTTTGAGTTTTCTCTTCTCCAACTTAAATATCACCACTTCCTTCAACTTTTCTTAATAACACGTTTTCATATACTCACCTTTCCTATTCAGCTGCCTATTGTGAAACTCCACTTTGCCCTTGGAATGTGAAATCCAAGCATGAATGCAGTGCCCCAGAAGGGGAAGGGAAGGGAATAAGCATTTATATAGTGGCTACTACATGCATGCCAGGAATTCTGCCAAGCTCTTTTCGAGTATCATCCTATTTGATCCTCACAACAACTCTTGTGCTTATAATTTGGCTCATTCTTGGGGCATCTGGGAAGACCAAGGTAGACTTAGGGAGCCTAGGATAAAAAAAAAGTAAGACTCAGAGGGATATGATAGTTATCTTCAGATATTTAAAAGGTTATCATGTGGAAGAGGTTGATTGTTAGATGACAGATCCAGGAACAAGAGGTAGAAGTTACAAAGAAGTTACAGACAGGCAAATTTAGTAGACCTGATGTCGACAAAATCACCCTAACATTAGAGCTGTCCAAAAGGAGAATGGAATGGCCTGCCTTGGGAGGTGGTGGGTCTTTTCCTCATTGGAAGTCTTCCAGCAGGAGCTTGATGACCTATCTTTGACTATGTTAGGGGTAGGTATTCATTTTGAGTATGCATTGAGGTTCCATTGAGAGTTTCAGTGACTATGAAACCTAGGCTCTGAGATTTCAATGCTGAGCACGCTCTGAAAAGAGGAAATAAGTAAAAATTAAGTACCTACCATGTGCCAGGCACCTCGCTCATTACTTTCCAAATATCTCATTTGATCCCCATTTTACAGATGAGGAAACTGAGGCAGATAGAGATTAAGTGACTTGCTCTAGAGTCCCACCTCTAGTGTCTGATGCTAGATAATAATGATGATGATGATATTGATAACAATAATAATAGCTAACATTTATATAGTGATTTCTATGTACCAGACACTGTGTAAAGTGCTTCACAATGATTATCTCATCATTTGATCCTCCCAACAACCCTGGAAAGTAGGTGCTATTATTATCTCCATTTTACAAATGAAGAAACTGAGACAAAAGAGGTTCATGACTTGCCTAGGGTCTCACAGCTAATGTCTGAGGATGGATTTGAATTCATGTCTTTCAGACTCCAGGACTAGCATTCTACTCACTGCCCCAGCTAGCTTCCTGATAAACTGAGTAAATACTCATTCTGAGGCGACATGATTGAGTAGTTTGGAAGCTCACAAGAAAGACTGTCTACTTCTCCCTTAGGGGGACTTTTATTCCCTACTGTAGCATAGGACTCATATTTTGTGCCCTGTGGTCAATCTGTACATTTAATAAGCTTTGGCTGGTAGATTAGCAGCTTACTGGGGGCAAGGGGGAAGGGTGTGCAGAGAATCATTGACTAAATAATTCCCCAGTCGGCTTCTGGCACTGACTCCCACTGCAACCAGCAATATTTCAGATATTCCAGGTCCTCATTTTGTTCATTGACCTATGATAGCCTCAGCTGGTAGAACCAGGCAAAATAAACAATAAACAGAAATATGGCTCCCTTGCTGTCTTTTCCTTGGAATCTGGTCTTGGAACTTAAGCCAAATATCAATTTCAGTGAGTAAAAATAAATCTTGTAGCAAGGAAGTTTGAATAATTGCTTACATTAGATTTTATTGTAATTTGTTTTCTTTTTTAAAAATTAATTTTTAGTTTTCAGCAATCCCATAAGCTTTTGAGTTTTAAATTTCCTCCCCCTGTCTCCCCACCTCCCTCCCCAAAACAGCATGCAGTCTGGTATAGGCTTTACATATACATTCGTATTAAACATATTTTCACATTAGTCATGTTGTAAAGAAGAATTAGAACCAACAGGAGGAACCACAAGAAAGAAGAAACACAATGAAACAGAAAGAAAAAAGAGCAAATAGTGTGCTTTGGTCTGAATTCAAACTCCATAATTCTTTCTCTGGATATGAACAGCATTTTCCATCCTGAGACTTTTGGAGATGTCTTAGATCATTGCTTTGCTGAGAAGAGCTAAGTCTATCAAAGTTAATTACCGCACAACATGGCTGTTACTGTGTACAGCATTCTCCCTGGTTCTACTCACTTCACTCAGCATCAGTCCATACAAGTCTTTACAGGCTTTTCTGAAGTCTGCCTGCTCATCATTTCTTATAGCACAATAGGATTCTATTGCATTCATATACCACAACTTGTTCAGCCATTCCCTGATTGGTGGGCATCCCCTCAATTTCTAATTTTTTTGCCACCACAGAAAGACCTGCTATAAATATTTCTGTACATGTGGGTCCTTTCCCCATTTTTGTGTCTCTTTGGGATACAGCCCTAGAAGTGGCATTGCTGGGTCAAAGGGCATGCACATTTTTATAGCTCTTTGGGCATAGTTCCAAATTGCTCTCCAAAATGGTTGGATCAGTTCACAACTCCACCAATAATGCATTAGTGTTCCAATTTTCCCACATCTTCTTCAATATTTATCATTTTCCTGTTTTATCATGTTGGCTAATCTGATAGGTGTGATGTGGTACCTCAGAGTTGTTTTGATTTGCGTTTCTCTAATCAATAGTGATTTAGAACATTTTTTCATATTACTGTAGATGGCTTTAATTTCTTCATCTGAGAACTGCCTGTTCATGTCCTTTGACCATTTATCAATTGGGGAATGATTTTGTTGTAATTTTTAAGAGAACATTTTGGATGTGTTCAATATTGGGCATGTTCTCCTGTGTAATAGCTATTGTACAGGTTGTTTATCTAACTTCTGAATCGTCTTCATTTAGCACATCGCTCCGCATACTGTTGGTACTCAACATGTACTTGTCAAATTTCCAATAGGATAGAAGCTGACAGACCAAATACATTATTATCATCCATGTCATCAGAATTTTGGGCACTTAGACTTTTCTTGTCTTTGAAATTTTTTACTTTGATATTTTTTGTTTTGATATTACCTTTATTTCTCCTCCTTTTGTACCCAGGGAACTATTTCTTATAAATATTTACTTTTTGATGATGATTCATCATAGGCCAACTAACTGCAAATCTTCAGAAGAGTTAGGAGGACATCTCTTAGCTTTAAAGAGGACTTTATGTGGGGTCAGGTAGGTGGTGCAGTGGATAGAGCACTGGCCTTGGAGTCAGGAGGACCTGACTTTAAATCTGGCGTTAGACACGTAACCCTTACTGGCTGTAGACTCTGGGCAAGTCACTTAATCCCAGTTGCCTCACCAAGGAAAAAAAGAGGAATTTATACAAATTACCTCATAAAATTGAGGGGTTTTTCTAACTTTTCAAAATTTCTAGGAAAAGCAATTTCACCTATGGCTTAAATAGTCAGTCTCTTCCTGTGTCTCAGAACTTTGGTAGTGAAAGTTGTACTTTATATTTAATCTAAATCCTTCATGCTTCAGCATAAGCCTATTTCCTCTGTTTTCAACCTCAGTGGAAATGTGAATCATGATGACCATCCTCTGTATAATAACCCTTAATATATTTGAAGGTGGTTATTAAGTTCTCTTTAGTCTTCTCTTCCCCAGGCTAATTAATCCTGATTCATCAACCTTTCCATTTCCTGACTCTTTCATCATTTTCATTGCTCTTCTCTGGATCCTTTCCAAAATCGCCAAGTTTCTTCTAAGCTATAAAAATTGAATTGGCATCTGTACTGTAAAAGGAGAATGCCAAATAGAGTGGATTATCGTTGCAATTTCTACATGCAACTTGGAATTTTGTTCCTAAGACATAACTTCAATTTTCAGTTCAAGATCACCCCTTATCTCTTATTACAATTTTTAGCTGGTATCTGTGATTTGTGGCCACAGAGGCTGGCTGATAAGCTACAATGCAGCCTTCCGAAGATACTGCTGTAACTTTTCCGTAATTGGTCCAGTTCAACAGTTAGTATGCATTTTTTGGGTGCAACACTCCCTGTAAAACAGAGGTCTTGCTTCCAAAAAGCTTACAGTCTAGTTAGGGGAAATGAGAGATCTACACAGGTAAACAGAATAAACGGTGCTAAGTGCTTAATACAGTTAATAAAAAGATAGTACTGTGCTAAGCACTTAATACATTTAATAAAAAGGTGGATCCTGCCCTCAGGGAACTTAGAGTCTAATGGATTGTAAATTGGATACCTGATGGAAGTTTCTTTAAAGATATGGTGTTGGGGGCAGCTAAATGGCGCAATGGATAGAGTACTGGCCCTGGTGTGAGGAGGACCTGAGCTCAAATTTGGCCTCAGACACGTGTTATTCACTAGCTATGTGACCCTGGGCAAGTCACTTAACCCCAATTGCCTCTCAAAAACAAACAATGAAACAAAATTATGGTGTTCTGCAAAATGCAGGACAATTGATTCAGCAAATGTGCTAAATGCCTGTGGTGTGCAAGGCCCCAAAGATGGACACAGTACAGGCTGTTCTCTCAAGGAGCTTACATTCTAAGGGCCAAATCAGTGACGAATGAGGACACATAATACAAATAACTGTGATGCAAGGGAGAAGAAGATAAATACAAAGGAGAGGTCTAGACATATTGTAACAAGAATTTTCAAGAGAGAGAAATCTTCACTGGATGAAAACTGACTGACAGTGTTAAAACTACTAAATAATTTTCATTTGACAAGTACAGCATTTAGCAGCTTTTCTCTTCACCCAAAGAGATGTATAAGAGAGAGTCAATAAATAAAGGGAATTTAAGCTTATGTTTAAAAAAAACTTCTTTGGTAGTTTAAGGCTCCATGATTATATCGATGTGGGCACTTTCTATCCCAGTGAATTGCAGTCCCTCTGCACCTTACTAGACAGTTCACAAGATCATAGCATTCTGGAGCATAGATTTGGAACTGAAAAGGATGTCAAAGGCCACTTAGTCCGTATCCTCATTTTAGGGTTGGAGTAGACAGATTTGGGAGATTAAATTAAGGTCATACATGTAGTAAGTGGCAGAGCTGCTCTTTGAACCCAAATCTTTGACTCAAAATCCTTTGCTCTTTTCATTGAGTCATGCTGCTACTAATTTCATCATTGGTGGGGCTTGGGGGAAACACAACCACCATACAACTCAGCTGTTGGCTGCTTTTGGTGATGAGCCTGTACAAATTTAACTCAGGTGGGTCTCAGCTTATAGGCAGACAGCCATTACTAGGCCTCAAATGAAGTTTCTCCCTTTCTGGACAGTTTAATCTCTTTGATAGCCTCTGTTGTCCTGTGATTGTTTGTCTTTATTATTCCTAGCACCTTGTACAACATCGTGGTTGCTTGATAAATATTTGCCGAATTGAAGTCTTGAGTAGTCCTGAACCTGAAGAGTTTGTGAACCACTAGCATTGGTATCAGGATCAGATGTTAGTTGGGGATCTTTATGGAAAGTGACAATGCATCAGCCTTCTCAACACCTCCTTATTTGGTTTAATTTCCTTTTCTATCAAGTTTAGCCTTTCTCTCTTCTTCCTCTGGTAATTATTATTTGCATCATTTTGTTTGGGTTTTTTGGCTGAGAAAAAACTATGGTAGGTGGGCTTAGGTTTGGATTTGTTTTTTCTTGGAAACTCAGTAATACTTAAAAATGGATCTTTTTTCTTCTATGCATCAAATAAACAAAAACTTTTTTAAGTTTAAAAAAAATGTGGTGTTTTAAAAATATTATTATGCAAACGTTTGTCCAAGAAGAACTTGGATTTGCGTCTGCCTTAATATCATCACAAACATTTATCTGCTTTGTAACATCCCAAACCAAATAACAGAAATCATTTCATAAGTCATTGTGTTGTGGTATGGTGGCTAGACCTCTAGACTCGAAATTAGAAATGACCTGGCTTAGTTTCTTGCCTCTGACACTTACTAGTTGGGTGATGATTAATTAGTCATTTAACTTACCTTAGCCTTAGCTTTACCTGTCTCATAGGATTATTGAGAGGATCAGCAGTGTCCTGGGAAAGAGATAGTTTTGATTTTGCCGATATTTGGTTCTATTTGTTAACCTAGTAAGCTAAGAATGGAGGAATGGGGTGGACTCTAGCTTAAATTTTCGTAACATCTTTTCATTGGAACTTGAATATGTAAAAATGAATATTTTGGCAGTTCTTAATTCATTCAGCTTTGCCATTCATTATTTTTCTTCATCATTAGATTCTCTAATCTGTATGTTCTTGGCATATCTGAATCAGGATGGATACTTACTCAGAATTTTAAGAGTTGGAATGGATCCCTCAAGTTGTAATCAAATAAGTCTTCCTGTGTGTAACTCCTCACCAGAAAGGCTTGCTCCCTTCATTGTATTATGTAGACCCAATACCTCAAAAACAGTAAATGCCTAATAAATACTCGTTGATTGATTAATCATTGGAGCAGAATTCGGATTTCTTGTGACAGTTAGAGATCACTGCAGTTTCGTTAGTCCCCACACACTGCTGTCTGATCTGAAATGATGAGTCTTAGGATGTACAATTATTATGACAAATTGACAAGCTACCTTTGCAGGTAGTAGGAAAAAAAAGCAGCCAGGCATAAATCTATATACATTCAATCATTTCTGCATTCTGAAGTTGAAACTGAAGGAGATAGAAAGTTATTGTAGAAAAGGCACTGGGCTTAGATTTTACATCTAAGAGACCTGGATTCTAATCTTGTCACTCCTATTAGTCTGCTTTGTGATTTTTTTGTGGTCAGATTATTTAATTTTCTGGGCCTCAGCTTCCTCATTGCAAAAATGACTGAGAATTTGACTACTGTATCTAAGGTTCTCTTGGAGCTTCTGAGATTTATATTCTAGGAATTCTCTTTACCTCAGTCAATTGAGATAATAATTGTAAAGCACTTCTCACAATGCCTGGCATGTAGTAGATACTTAATAAATGCTTATCTCACCCCGTCTCCCTCAGAATCCAGAAGAAAGACAGGTCTAGAACATTAGAACCTCAGGGCTCAATGTTGGAAATTCTTGTAGCATCAGCCATGAACTGATTCTTTTCATGCTATTAGAGATTTGGTGACTCTTTTCCTCTTGAGTGTGCAGTGAGCACAGGGGCAAGAAAGAATGAGATGAGGAAGTACACTGGATTTAATAGCAGGCATTCCATAAATATAACAATAATGTATAAATATAATGGGACAGTTAGTGTCCTCTCTTTTTCCTGATACCACATCTTGAATAAACCAAAGTCAATCAATTAAACTGGATCTGTCGTTCCTATTATGGAAAACTTTTCATTTTATGTAAAATGTTAAATCAGATTTTGTAGATTTAAATTAATTTGCATTATAGTCTTTTCTCTACTGAATGAGTGGGGTGCAGGCCACCACAGGCTAGTGAGTTTCAGTGGTATTCCCGAATTTATATGTGAACCAACAACAGAATCCCGATTTTCTGGTTCTAGTCCAGTGTTTAACCCAAGGTGTATTGTCTTAACTTCAAACAGAAAGTTGTTTCCAGCCCCCTGACAACAGCTAACTATATTACCTAACTTTGCCAGGACTTTTTTTTAATGAATGAGTTTTTAATGGGGTGCAAGGTCACCTCTGCGCTCCTTCTCTACAGCAGGTTAGGGCTGGGGCCAGCCCTCCTATGGTGGGCTTTTCTAATATCTTTTTCAGTTTGCATCCTACTGGGGAAGATGAAATGCATCTGACTTTTCATTGGTTGCAGAGGTAGGACCACAAAGGCTTGGGTGCATACATATGGGCAGTGATCTAGAGAATGTTGGAGGGACAGGGTTGGTAGAACAACCTACTGGAAGAAGCAGGGGATTGAATTCAATTCAATAAGTACTTACTATAAGCATCTGCTGAGACCCAGGCTTTGGCCCAGGTGGTGTGGATACAAAGATGGAAAGGAAAATATGCTTCCCCGTCCCGGAGATTCCCTTCTAGTTGGATGGAGGATAAAAAGTAAAAATGAGGCAATTGTTTAACAATGTTGGTATTAATAGTTTGAACTTAGAGGTGACTTGATGGTCTGCATGCAACCAACAGGTATACAAAAATGCCTCTGGCATTGAAAGCTCCTTGTCATCTGGTTTCATCTTAACTTTACAGACTTATTTCACGTTTTCCCCCCTTCATGCACTTTGTGTTCCTCAAAAACTGGCGTCCTTGCACAAAGCGTTATATTTCTAGCCTTTGCATAAAGCTTGTCCTGCATCCTTGAGCTACATGTTGACTTCACCTTTGCCTCTAGAATTCCTAGATTCTAACCAAATTGGGCTCAAATGCCACCTCCTGCATGAGGCCTTTCCAGGTGACCTTAGCTGCCCTCCAATTATCTGGTATGTTTTTGTATTTAATTATATTTGTGTGTGTTTTCCCTATGACATACAACTTCTTAATAGTAGGGACTGTTTTGCCTTTGTGTCCCCAAAGCCTTGAACGGTAACTGGCACATAATAGGTACCTAATATAAAGGCTTGTTGGTTAATTGATTAAGGATCCATAATTTTTTCCATTGTTCATTACTTCATGACATGTCCAAACAAGCTGCTACTATGTTAAGCTTGTTTTCTTTATAGAAACATAATAAAAATGATTTTATGTAAGCTAAATTTAAGTCAGAATTTTGTGAATGAGTTTTCTCATTCAGCATATAGGCTGTTAGAAACTAGATACAGCGGTGGAGAACCTACAACCTTGAGGCCCTGTGTGGCCCTCTAGGTCCTCAAGTGTGGCCCTTTGAATGAATCCAAATTTCACAGAACAAAGCTTCTTTTATTAAGGGGATTTGTTCTACAAAGTTTGGATTCAGTCAAAGAGTTGCCCTTGAGCACCTAGAAGGCCATGTGTGGCCTGTGGACCACAGGTTCCCCACCCCTAAATGGAAACTTTTAACATGTGAGGTAGAGGATAGAATACCCCCTAAATAGACTAATTTAGACGTATTAATAATTGTACATTCTCGTTTTGAATGTTCCAGGATTTGTTAAGCAAAGAACTCATGAGTCTGACTGTTTTTTGGCTTATTTTATTTCACCTGTCCCCCATGATGTGTTTATCACTGAGTTTATCTTTAAACAAAAATAATTATTGTAGATAAATTTTTAAAAATGATATGTTTCATTTTGACACAACAGACACTCCTCAGCAAACACCCAAAGGAATGTCCCTGCAAAATACATTCCATAAAAACGGAAATGAGGGTTGATATCTTTAAACTTTATAGTGCTAACATGTTAATTAACTTTTAATGAGTACCTGTGGAGTATATGGCCCTGTACCAGCTGCTGCAAGGTCTGATTTTGAAGATTAGAATTTTCTCAAGAGCTAAAAATTTAGTGAGAGAAACACACCAAGCACAGAAACAATACAATATAATTTCAAACATATATACGGGTATTATACATATGCACATATATACACTCCATCTTTTAAAGTAGGTAGGTGAGTGAGATTCAAGTACCTCAGTTGCTCTGGTTAGTAATAAAACATCACATTTATATTGTGTTCTCAGATTACAAAGTACTTTCTCTTCAGCAGCTCTGAAGTAGTGATTATATTATCCCATTTTACAGGTAAGGCAACTAAAGGGAAGTGGCTTGCTTAAGGACATGCAGCTAGCAAATGTGGTTTAAATGAAATATGGCCTCAGGTTATTGGACTTTCAAGTCCTCTTTATTTATTCAGGTAACACCCATCCATGGACCTCAGCTCTTTGGGAAGATCAATGAGAACCAGGAAGGAAGTACCAAATGAAGTCCTATTTAGCAGACTAGGCACTGTGCCAAGCAGCCTGTGGTCAGTAAAAATAGATGTTGCAGAGCCAATGAACTTTCATTCATAGAAGATCCTTTTGGCCTCCACCCCGAGCCTGCCTACTCTTTTGTAGACAAGAATTCTGACAAACTGGCCTGTTTGGTTTTTCATGCCATAGCAGATTAGAAACAGCCAATTACAAGTGGGTGGGAGCAGGGAGATGGGCCCAGTGTCAAGAGCAAGAAGTGCCAGCTCATTACCTGGCTGCAAGGAAGCAGAGAAAAACTTTGATAAATAGGAAAAAAAATCCGTGAAAATCACGGCAGTTTGAGACCATTTTAATACAGAAGTAGACAACTCTAAATGCCTTCACAGTCCCCAGAAGACTTCACACTGTTAGAATCCAGAAAGGCAGCTAGCTGGCTCAGTGGATAGAGTGCTGGGCCTAGAGTCAGGAAGATCTGAGTTCAAATTCCATCTCATGTGACCCTTAACCTCCTATTTCACTATAGCCGCTTATATAGTCTTATTTTACTTAGTCCACCGTAGTATTGTAACCTCTATTTGCCTTAATCCACTGGAGAAAGAAATGACAGACCACTCCAGTATCTTTGCCAAGAAAACACCATGGACACTGTGGTCTATGGTATCACTACTGAATGACTAAATAAGCTTATTGAAAGTAGAGTTGTTTTTAAAAATTCATTTTTATATCTCCAGTTGCTGTCTGTCACAGTACCTAACACCTAATAGGTACTCAGTAAGTGTTAGTTGGATTGAATTAATATTTTTTCTGACAACTTGAATCATCAGCAAACTGACTCTTAAATATCCTTTTTTTTTCAAAAGATAGGGGAGTGTACAATATATTTCTGAAATGTTTTGATCCCAGTTTTTTTTAAATAGCACTTAAAAGGCGGAGTCTAAGTGAATGGGGTAATTCAGGGCAATTCAATAAACACTTTTTGCAGACTCGATAATGTGGAACCTTTCCTTCCTGATAAATCTGAGGTAAATGAGTTTTTTACTGTAACATTTAACAGATCCAGCAGCTTCAGTAGCAGGCAGACATCTAGTAGTTTGACTGGGAAGCTTCTAGGAGTAGCTAGACACTGAAAAAATATTGCTCCTCTAGGTGTAATTATGCTATTCCAGCTCATCTTTTGGTGATGAATGCTCCTGAAGGACTTGGGATTATAACATGTCTAAGTTACTGTGCTCAGTGGTCCCTGGGCTCCATTTTGAAGTGTTGATTGGCTTTTGCTTCTAAGGACCACTGTAGATGAATATATTCCTTCTAGTAGGCATACTAGACTGACAGATGCATAATCTATTCACTATGGATGTTTATTTGGATTCTTTTCCCCTCCCTTTTAATCAGAGTTCCATTTCCAAAAACAACTTGGTTCATTCAACTCAGCATGGCCAGAATCTGTTGATACTTTTCAACAGAGTTGGATTGTGCATTGCTCTTAGGAAAACATGATGCTCAGAAAGAAAGAAAATTCCGATTGTGATTTTTGAGCTAAAGCTGAAGCCACCTTTCAAATGGTTACAGGCATTGTGGTTTTTGAAGACTAGACAAGGAGGTAGGGGACCTGGACTCCTTCTTGCCCCCTCTCTCTAGGCTGAACATGAGAGTCACATGTAAACTCCAGGGTTTAGTCCTCTTATTTCTCCTTCTTACGTAATAATTTTGTGGAGACAAATATTAGTACACTTATACCCTTGAATAGGAGACCTCTTAGGAATATCAATGATCATTGTTGCCTCTGTGTTTTGTTTTTAGTACAGATGCATTTACAGTATCACAAATCAATTTAGATTACTTATTGTGTCAAGTTTCCTTGCTTCTCAAAATATTCTCTCAGTTTTGTTGTTCCTTGTCTTTCTTATCATGGGTACACTTTTCAAAACATTGTCTAAAAGAGTGATAAAATTACCTTTAGCTACCACTCCCTGGAAAGTCCCAAAACAGAAGAGAGGTGAGGTGGAGGAGAAAATATCTAAATTTTAATCCTTGCCCTAGCAGTTCCTGACTGTATGGTGTGGGCAACTCGCTTAGATCCCCCTGGCATTATTTTTTTTAAATCTATAAAATAACTTATAGGACTAGATAAGCTCTGTAAAGCCCCTCCCAGTTCTGAAGAATCTGTGAGCCAAGAGGAGCTGAATGATGTTTGGAGATAAGTATGTAGAAGACCATCTATAAGGCTTCTATGGGATGCTTGCAGCTTTTGGAGTTGAGAATGAGGTCTCTGGTTAAAGCCGTGTGTGTGTGTGTGTGTGTGTGTGTGTGTGTGTGTGTGTGTGTGTGTGTGTGTCTGTGCGCGCGCGCGCACATATATATATACATATGTGTATTGTATAATGTATATGTAAATATATACGTTTATACACACGCACATATGTGCGCGCACACACACACACACACGGACAGAGAGAGACAGTGAGAGAGAGACAGAGAGACAGAGATGCGGAACGTGTGGCCTCGAGGCTGCATGTGGCCTTCTAGGTCCTTGGATACAGCCTTTTGAATGAGTCAAAGTTTTACAGAACAAATCCTTTTATTAAGGACCTGGGGGACTCCCCACCCCTACATGGCAATAGTAAAACAGGAGAGGTAGAATAGATCTGACATCAAGAGATTAGATTGTGACCCCAGAATAAGTAATATATCTCTATCTCTGTGCATCGTAGATATCTGTATAATATGTACTATGTAATACCACAACAATAAGATATATCTATATTATGTATTTATGTTATAGTATGATATATTATATCTATATAAATGTGCTATAGTGTAACATATCTATTCCATCCATCATGCTTATTCTGGGGTCACAGTCTAATTTCTTTGAGATCTCAAATGTATTTGGACAATGCATTGTTTCTGTTTGTGACTGGATTATGATCTTAAAACAAGGTAACAAAAGGGGCTCAGAATTTGTCATTTTTTCTCTTGTAGTTAAGCTATTGTTGTCACTGTATACTAGTACCATACCACCCACTAAGGAAGGTACAACCCCATGTCACATCTATTGTGATACTTGAAGGTGGTATTAGGAAATAAGTGAATGGTTAAAGCTAGCATAATGAAGAGTGGTTGATTTTAATTTCATTCTTTTAAAAATATGGATAAAATTCTTCATTTTTCATGTGTCAGTCGAAGTCAGAAATATCCAGCATATCTTATTGATTTACCATTATTCCTCTTTGGAAAGTTAAGTTCTTTGATATTTTGATGGCTCTGCCATTCTATTAATGCACGTTCTGTGTCCACTAGCTCTCATCTCCACCTCTTCCTATGCCATACGCATTGTATGATTCTTACTTGTAGTTTATTCCAGCTTTAAATCCCACATATCAAATGCACCAAGGGTGTTGGAGGCCTTCCTCTGATTTCTTGGGCATTTATATTTATCCATCATGACTAGCCTCTAGGGTCTTTATCTTATCTTGTGCTTCATTCTCATTACATGACCAGCCTCTAACATTTGTAAGAAAACTCAGAAATCTAGTTGAGGTGAAAGATTGTTTCCTTAGGTTTTTTACAGGGTGGTAGAAACATGGATCGTCCACATATATTTTAAATGTTTCTTTAGGGACTATATTTAGTTATAACATTTATAAATACAATGCCTTTTGAAGTCTTGATATTTATGAGAATCCTTAAAGTAATAATTATTAGAATTAGTTCATACATTTTGGTTTCTATTGTGGACATATGGATGAATATTCTTGAGTCTCATTTTCCATAAAGATGCAAAGATAAAGTGAGAAAAGAGACAAAGCTAAAGTGACATGTAAATGAATCCTGGTAACAAAGGGTCATAAGAGCACACGGTGCCTGAATAAAGTGATTCAAGCTCACCTCAAACTTTTATTCTGCCATTTCAACCATGGCAGGGCTAGATTTTACATCAAAGTAAAGATATGAAATGTTGAGCTTATACAGAAAATATTTTCAGCATGAATTTCCAAGCCAATCTTTCTTTCCTTAAAAAAGATACCTACTTTAATCTTGTTAATAAGAATCTAAATTCATACTAAAGAAAATAATGGAAAAGGCAAGTTCCCTTTCACTCAGAGATTCTGCTACTGGGCATATATCAAGTAATCCATCAACTTGTCTACTAAACTCATACTAAGATACTATGCTGGTCAAAAAATATAAATATGAAAATTTATATGTATGCATGATAGATACATATTTATTGTTATTAATATAAAATCTAAATAATATGAAATATATGTGTGTACACACACACACGAATCATTCTTACAGTCTCTCCTGGGAAATTACATATAAATATACAGGTGTGTACAAAATAGATGTGAAGTTTTTGGGGGGATAAAGACACCAGCTGTTGGGAGATTAAGAAATGCTTCCTGTAGAAGGTAGTGCTTCTGCTGAGTCTTGAAAAAACAAAACAAAACTAAGAATGCTAAGCTGTTGAGGTGAGGAGGTAGTTCAGGTCAGGTATGGCAGACAGCATGTGAAAGGCAGAAAAAGAAAGGTCCCCTGTGCACCAACATGTTCATAGCAGCACTTTTAATCGGTAAAGAACTGGGAAGCAGGCAGAAACCCAGTGATTGCTGAAGGGCTCAATAAATTATAGTACCTGAATGCAAAAGAATATTAACATTTTGTAAGAAACAACGAATCAGAACAATTCGGGGAAGCATGGGGAGAATTTTGTAAACATTGCATGTATTGCCAGACTCCTTTGATTTATTAATTAGTTTTACTAAACTGTTTTTTTTTCTCCTTCTGTTGTATTATGTTTCTAGTAGGGGCAGGAAAATATGTCAATAAATTAAAGTGTTGTGAAAATAAAAGATATAAATAAGAGTTTCAAAAATAATATAAATTCTATAGATTCTCAGACTTTGGCTGCTCCATTTAGTCATCTCTGCTTTACCTTTTTTTTCTTTAAACACGGATAAAATATACAAATAGATTATAGTGTACTCAGAGACCTAGTAGGCTGTTTTTAAGCTCCCAAAGGAGCACTTGATTGCCAATTACACTATTTCTCCTTCTTATCAAATTGCTAAGAAACAGTAACTCAATTGATTTAAAATGATTTCCATTACACGCAGACTCTTAAGACTAGCAATCCATTATTTTGTTCTCAGATATAACAATGGTATTTTACCCCCATGAATTATGTTTTCAGTACTGCTCATAAAATACCCAGTTGGACTCCCATTTTATTAACTTTCTCATTCAACATTAGCTGGTATTTTCACATCTCAGGTAAATTCCTCCTGTCTGTTGATACTGCATGCTTCAAAGGAAATGTGTCCTACTAAAGAACAAACAAACAAGCTTGGGGATTGAGATGGGTTGATTATGTTTGAATATAGTTTGATTAATTCTTTAGTTTTTGTTTGAAACAGATTTCACTTTTAATATAACAAAGTTCCTTTGCCTTTCACTTTAAAAGTGATTGTATTAATTTGGTTGGTTTGCTGCCTATAAATTGTTGGGAGTTTCTTCTGAAAAAAAGATACAGTTTTATGATTATTATTATTATTCATTCAGTCCATATTTTCTACAAAAATGGCTTAAAGGAATTTATATTCCCTGTATGAATGGGTTTTAATTTGGTATTTACTTTTCCTCTGAGCTGCTTCTAGTTTGTTGGACTACGTACTGCCTTGCACAGAGTCACTGAATTACTATTCATTTGCTTTCCACGTTATTGGCAAATGACCATATGTGCAGTAATTGAGCAACCAGGTGATTAGATGCTTTTAGACATTTCACACTAGCAAACGTAGAGATCTCAAAATTTATCTCTAAGTAAATTTTAAAGGAAACTCTGAAAAGTTCCTCTTCAAATTTGTGGGGATTTTTTAAACCTTTACATTTGCTTGTATTTCTTTTCCTTTGAAGGCTTAGGACAGCATCCTTCATGTCACATTTTCCATGTGGCCATGTTAGTAAGCCATTATTTTTAGTCCCATATGCAGTTAAAAGAAGGGACATCTGAAGCTCATTGGTTGAGGTAGTTACTTTCCAGAATGGTAATTCTCATGCCCCATCCTCTTTTCACCTCATTTACTTGAGCTTCTGCCTCCTCCTCTCTCTGTGGTACCCATTTAGCCTCTCTCATTCTTAATTTTCTCATCTGTAAAATGAGAAAGTCAAAAAAGGTTAAATCTGTGGTTCCTTCTACCTCTAAATTTTTCTTCCTTTGCATTATATTTCTTTACCCATGACCTTTTATCCTATCCTTTTGCTTTTTTGCTATATGTCAATAGGTTGATGGTGGGGTGTGGTGGATCAGGGTTGCAGACTCAGATTTCAGTTCATTTACCTTTGTATCTCCAGGGTATAGCATGGTTTAAACATAGTAGGCACTTAATAAGTACTTGTTAGATTGGATTAGATTCAACTTCTGATGATTATTAACATTATAACCATTGACAAATCACTTAAATGCTTTGTGCCTCAGTATCCTTATTTGTAAAACGTTAAATGTACTAAGATTGCTGGGAGGCTCAAATGAGATAATGTAGGAAAAGTGATTTTCACACTTTCCAACACTATATAAATTTTCCTTTTTTCGTTATTTCAGCCTCACTGGGACCCCACTGGTGCATATCTCAATGGCAGCCCTTATGGGATCCTATACAGAAACCATGGGGACTTAACTGAGAAGTCTGTGATTGCAAAGCAGCCCACTGGTGAAAGGGAGTGACCATTATTCTTGCAAGTTATCAAGGCCTCAACTGAAGGGATCTCTATCACGTCTTGCAGTTTCCCCCAAGTGATTGCACTTAATAATTTTGAGAAGAATAGATTCTTGAAAAGCTTGAGATTGGTTATTTAAGGAAATAAACTTTTGTTGCTTTTGCTAGTATGCATTTGAAAGTGAGTCTGTCCTTGATATTGGAATTTAGAGCTGGTGAGAAACTTAGAGGTGCTATGTCCCAACCCAGTCATTTTATAGGTAAGAAAACCGAGTCCCAGAGAGAAGTGACTTTTGGGCCACATAGGAAGTAAATGGCAGACTATAGATCTGACCCCAGCTTTTTTGATTCTAAATCCAGTCTTCTTACTTTTGCTCTATGTTGATTTATCTTATCTGTTCTAATATTAAGTTTGGTTGATAAGTCTTTGAATATGATAAAAGAAAGCACCCCCACACATACACACACTGCCCAAGGAATATTAACTTCAGTGTGTGTATTGATCTCAAGTAGATACAAATCCTGGAGCAGAAGTTAAGGATCAGTCTTGGAATTTCTGCGTTGTGTTAGAGAGTGACAGCAATTCAAATTAGCAGCAGCTTATGGGTCAACACCAAAAAAGAAATCAGACTGAAAAAAATAAGACTGTTATTCAGAATGGAAATAGGCTCATGATAGTACTACAGATTATCATGCTACTGTGTTTCAAGACCACCTCTGACAGTACACAAGCCCTAGGATGCTGAATGCATATGAGTATGATGCTTTGAATGGGTCTCCCTTCTGCCTTCCCCTCAAAAAAGCTGTTCTCATAATTTTTCAGGAGGGAGAGAAATTTTATACTAGGATGACATGATGAGAGCTATTCTCTCCAGAGTAGTGATTTATATTTAAGAAAGACAAGCAAGACACATCTCATTCACCTGAAAAACAACAGGTTTTAAACACACTTAGTTTTCTTGTATCCTTCTTAAAGCACGGACAAACTTGTATCATCATTACCTTTCTGGTAGCATTTTTATTACGTAGGTTACATTCATAACATTTATTTGTGTGTAGTGTTTTATACTTGAAGAGTACTTTATCTCATTTTGTTTTCATTATAATAACAAAATGATGAAGTATCTCATTTTCAAAACAACCCTGCGAGATATCATTACTCCAATTTTATGACTAAGGAAATGGAATCTCATAATAATAATTATTATCATTTATAGGAGAAGCACCATGGAGTAGTAGCTAGAGTAGAGAACTTGCCTCCAGTGTGAGGAAGACCCAAGTTCAAGGACTTCTTCTGCTATATACTTGCTTTTTGTCCCTGGGCAAGTCACTTAGCCTCTGTTATTTAGGTAACTTGCTATCCTGACTCTGGTCATTTTCACTGGCTCTCCTCCATTCATCTCCACCGCTTGGTTTCCTTTAGTTCCCAGTTAAGATCTTACCTTCTCTAAGAAGCCTTTCATGTTGCTTATTAATCTTAGTACCTCCCCTCTCTTGACCATCTGTGATTTATCCTGTGTATAACTCGTTTGTACGCAGTTGTTTTCATGTTGCCTTCTCCATTAGCCTATTTACTCCTTGAGGGCAGAGACTGTCTGTCTTTTGCTTTTTCTCATATCTGCAATATTTATCAAAGTGACTGGCACATAGTAGGTATTTAATGAATGTTTATTGACTGAGTTGCAGTCGAGGTACCAATCTGTTTTGATAGAGGGAGTTGACTGCAATAATGAATTCACAGAGCTAGCCCCTTTCCCTATCATTTCATATCTAGTGCTTTAAGGTTTACAAAATACTTTATGAATATAATTTCACTTTATTTAGGTTATTTAGCAACTGGTATCTCTAGCATTCAACTAGGTAACTTGAGTTCAAATGTAGTGAGGCTTTTGTTATTGTTTGTTTTTTGGCTATACTGCCCAAATTGTTCTGGGGAGCTGTGTATTTTAGAGAGAGTGATGGGGTTCTTTTGATTTAAATGGGGCACAGGGATTCTTAATCTACTAGCCATATATCTTATTCTTCCAGAATTACATGTCTCATTCCTGTCACAGCTCTCATCTTCCTCGCAGTCCATTCACTATCTCTCATCTCTGAATTTCAATTTGGAAAAAAGCCAGTAGAGAGGAAGATTGAGTGATTATACATTCATTAGAGGTGAGCAATGATTGATGGAACAGGTTGGCAGAGATGACAGGGAAGAAGGTGGAATCATTGGTCCCTTTAGAGGGGTCAGTCTTAAAAAGAGGGACACCTCTTCTGAGATGGAAAGGAAGGAGGAGACATAACTGAGATACTTAGGAGAGTTGTCCAGGAGAACTGAAGGAATAAGAAGAGATTGTATCACTTCAGTTAGTGAAGTATTCATCATTAGTGGGTTCAACCAGATACTAGATGACCACCTATTAGCAACACTATAGAAAAGGAATCCTAGTAGTAGGAACTTGGATTTGATGCCATCCTAAAACTAATCTATGATAAGCCATGAACCACATCGTGATCTCTAATATTAATCGTGCCCTTGTCGGGTATGTGTTATTTCCTCTAAGTGGAATGTAAGTTCATCAAGGGCAGGTGCTATTTTGGTTTTATCATTGTTTTCTTAGGGACTAGAGCTGTCTGTTGCATGGTGGGTGCTCTGTAAATGTTTTGAATTCAGATGAATAAATCGATTTTAATTTTAAGGATATAGAGTGGAAGGGACTCTGGGCTTGTCATAAAACAGAAGATTTAGTTTTGTCTCTAGTACTGCCCTTTGACTCCCAGTTTTGTTTTTAAAATGGAGGGGTTGGACTGGATGATCCAGTATCTTCAAGTTGTCTGACCCTGGGCAAATCATTTAACATTTCTGTGCCTCTGTTTTTATTCATCTGTTAAAAAAAAAAAGGAGGTGGGGGAATTGGACTTGATGTCTTTCTGACTTTTTTCCTGGCCTAAATCTATGATCCTACGTTCTTTCCAGTGCTAATATTTTTGGAGTCTGGGAGCCAGAGTTGAAAATTTGCCCTTCGGGAGAACTAATCATGGAATTATCTTTTGAGTTAGGCAAGGCGGGGAAAACCAAACTATGATTATGCTCTCTGATTCATCCCTGTCACTTCATAATCATTTTATAGCCAGTACTCTTCAGTTTTGACTTCCAGAGCCCTTGTTTGGTTTCAACAATGCATTCCTTGTGAAAGAGCCGATCGGTATCTCTGTCTGGCCTGCTGAATTAGCACAATTTCAAGGACTGAGATCCTCTAACCCTCTCCCCACTCATGCCCAGCATTGTTCCTCCATAGCCAGGATGGCACCAATAACTAGTGCTCTTGGTAGGGTGGGGAGAGGCAGAGATGAAACTCTATTGCTCAGCTCCTGAAAATGACCCTGGTGAGACAAGCCTCTGGCTCCCTGCCCCATGCCAGCTTTGGTAGCCATCTGTTCCATTTTAGTTCCCAAAGTATACTTTTTTGACAAGTCTACTTTGTTACTCCAGTTCTCATGCATGTTTTTCCTTCCTTTGTTACAGGCCAAAATTCTTGACATACAGTGTTCTATATGGCAGCAACATGGGGGGGAAATCAAGACAGAATCCTTGGTCCCTCTTTCCCTTCTCAAGCTCCCATTGGAATTAAATCTCATGGACATTACTCCTAGAAAAAGTATAAATATTTCTGTATGTCCATTTGGAGGAAGGAGGAACTGGAGGTTATTCACCTTTACCTCTTTATCATCATTTGTGCATAAATAACTTGGCTTGTTGTAGTGGCAGTGTGAGAGTTCTGTAATTCTTAGATGAACTTCACAGATGAGAACTCCGATATTTACCCAGTTACCATACTATAAAATGGCACGGAATGAAATGCCATGCCCATTGACGTTTAGTTATATGCCTGGCATATAGTAAGTACTTAATAAATGCTTGTTAACCACCCTTGCTTTTCTAGAAAATTATGATCTCCTGTGGCAGAAGGATTGTGTTACCCTGGACAAATCATTTAATCTTTCAGTGCCCCAGACAAAGCACCAAGCATATAAGTTATAGAGTTGTCAAACATCTGCATTAGTAGTTAGTGTTTCTGCGATATGAGGGGCAGGTGGATGGCACAGTGGAGAGAGTTCTGGGCCTAGAGTCAAGAAGACCTGAGTTCCAATTCAGCCTCAGACACATACTAGATGTGACTCAGTGCAAGTCACTTAACCCTGTTTGCCTCCGTTTCCTTATCTGTAAAATGAGTTGGAAAAGGAAATGGCAAACCACTCCAGTATCTTTTTCAGGAAAACCCCAAATGGGGTCACAAAGAGTCAGATACGCCTGAACGACAACAACTAAAATGTGTTAAGAGAAGATTCTGAGTCTCTGAGATGTTAGGTAAATTGCCTAGAAAGACATATCAGTAAGAATTGTTTTAAGTGATACAACAAACCTATGGTTTCTGAGGTGAACCTGTCAATCACTGTAACGTTTAAAGACCAGAGAAACCCCAGAATCTAAGGTTTTCAGTAAGCCTCAGTACATTGCTGATGTAATCATGCCATGTGCAATTAAACTGAGGTGCACTGAATTCTCTTTTTTATAAATTTATTTTTAGTTTTCAACAATCATTTCCATGTGCTTTTGAGTTAAATTTTTCTCCCTTTCCCACTTCCCCCTCTCTCCACCTCGAGACAGCATATGATCCGATATAGGCATTACATATACATTCATGTTAAGTATATTTTCCCATTAGTCATGATGTAAAGAACAATTAGAACTAATGGAACCACAAGACTGAAGCAATAAAACAAAATAACAAAGGAAGAGGAGAGCAAATAGTATGCTTCCATCTGCATTCAGACTCCATAGTTCTTTCTCTGGGTTTGTATAGTAATTTCATCATAAATCTTTTGGAGTTATTTTATATTCTTGCATTGCTGTGAAGACCCAAGTCTATTAAAGTCAGTCATCCCATAATGTGGCTGTTACTGCGTGCGACGTTCTCCTAGTTCTGCTAACTTCACTCGGCATCAGTCCATACAAGTGTTTCCAGGTTTTTCTGAAGTCCGCCTGCTCATCATTTCTGTCTTCCCCCCCTCCCCCCAGGCAGTTGGGGTTAAGTGACTTGCCCAGGGTCACACAGCTAGTAAGTGTCAAGTGTTTGGTCAGAGGTCAGATTTGAAGTCAGGTCTTCCTGACTTCAGGGCCGGTGTTCTATCCACTGCGCCTCCTAGCTGCCCTGCTCATCATTTCTTATAGCACAATAGTATTCTATTACATTCATATACCACAACTTGTTCAGCCATTCCCCAATTAATAAGCATCTTCTCAATTTCCAATTCTTTGCCATCACAGAAAACCTGCTATAAATATTTTTGTACATGTGGGTCCTTTCCCCATTTGTATGATCTCTTTGGGATATAGCCCTAGAAGTTGTATTGCTGGGTCAAAGGGTATGCACATTTTTATAGCTCTTTGGGCATAGTTTCAAATTGCTGTCCAGAATAGTTGGATCATTTCACAACTCCACCAAAAATTCCTTAGTGTTCCAGTTTTCCCACATCGTTTCCAACACCTATCATTTTCCTGTTTTGTCGTGTTCGCCAATCTGATAGGTGTGATGTGGTACCTCAGAGTTGTTTTGGTTTGCATTTCTCTAATCAATAGAGATTTAGAGCATTTTTTCATATGACTATAGATGGCTTTAATTTCTTCATCTGAAAACTGCCTGTTCGTATCCATGACTATTTATCAACTGGGGAATGACTTGTACTGAATTCTCTTAAACAGTAGATGGTAACCCTTCACAAATGGGAGGGGAACAAAACAAGGCAAAGAAAACCCAGCTGTAGAAGGACATCTTTGCTTTGTTGATTGCCTCGTCTGTGAGATAAGGTCTGCTTTGTTCTGACACCTCCAATCCCAAGAATCCCTTTCATGCTTCATTCATGTTATTTCTCTCTAATGTAGAAATTACTTCATTTATCAAAACTGTTGTCCAAAGACTCTTACAAAGGGACCCAACATAATAAACCACAAACTTTACTTTTTATTCTCTCTGACAGGCAGACACCAAAGGCACCATTGCTTCTCAGCATAAATAGAGATAGGGAGGTCATTTTAATACTGTTCTCTGCCTTTTTTATTGTAGATGCTCATAAAATTGGAAGCTTCTTTTTGCAAAGCTAAAGAAAAAAATCTACAGGGGGATGTTGTTCGTATAGGCACACCTCATTTGATTTGTAAGAGAACTAAAAAAATTCACATTTCTCCAAAGTGATATAGAATAACTTAGTTTCTAGATCCCTGAGTTATTCATTTTCCTTCTAGCTCATAGACTGATGGACTGGGAGTCAGGAGGCAACAGTTTTAGTCTGAGTTGTAGTACTGCCTAGTTGTAGACTTGTGGCAATTTACTTGGTTTCCTTGAGTTCATTATCTCTCCATTTGTAAAATGGAGGAGTTTGATAAGATGATTTGTAAGACTCCTTCTAACTATAAATGTCTTAAGAATCTACAAAACTCTCTATATGTGGCTTTTTCTATATTTCTCATTTATTAAGTCCAGTTGGATCATGTGGGGCTAAATTTAAAGGACTTGTCATTTCATGTTTATTTCTAAAAACACTTAAAAATAGTTTTCCTCATTTAAAAAAAAATCTATTAAAATTGTGGAGGGGTAGGGTTAGGGGTAGGGAACGTTGTGGACTATATATCCAGATATCCCCATTTGGTTTTTTGGATGCTGCTCAGGATTCTCAGTTTTTCCTACTTCATATATAGTCTGTGAGGATTTTTATTAAATATTCATACCCATTGTGGTACTTGGTAGCTGCTTTTGGCAACCAGAGTGATATTCATTTCATCCATAGAAAGTTTTACATGGAACATGTGTTTGAAAGATTAATATGAGCGGTTGAGTCTGAAATAATTTAATCTTGCTCTTGGAGATAATGAAAAATATGGTTAATCAAAAGCAATAAATTGTGTCTGGGAGAAAATAAATACTTCTTAAAGCATTTTAGCACTGAATGTGAATTTCAGCTGACACCTAAATCAGGAGGGCATGATTGTGACCTCTTAGAATTCCTCAGCTCTCACTTCTTACCTTAGGAACTCTATTTTAATATGAATGTGTGTGCATCCCAGTACTTCTGTCCACATCTAAAATACCTACAGTTTGTGCCACTGAATTCAGCATTAAAATTTAAATTTGTGCTAATAATCAGTGGAATTTAGCCTTTTTTGAATAACTCAGGGCATTTTTCTTTCTGGCCACCGCTCTAACTAGAGTGTATTGTTACCAACAAAAGACAAACATGAGTACACATAAATTTAAGATTTAAAATATATGAGGTTTCTCCAAAGTCGTAACTACACGAGGACTTTGGGGAAAGTCTATATTCTTCATACCCAGACAGTTCATAGATAAAGTCTGAGGATTAACTTTGCCATTTTAAAATATTTACTTTTTTAAAAATAATTTTAAAATGCTGATCTTTTGTTTTCACATTATCGTCATCTTTTGAATTTATTCTTTTTGCTGTTGTTTGTATCCTCTGTGCTTAGCACAGTGCCTGGCACATAGTACATGCTTAATAAATACATGGTTAATCAACTGATTGTTGTTTCCCTCCTCTGTACAGAGTGCCAGTCTATTGTAGCAAATAATACAGAGGAGGAGAAAACCATTTCAGTGAAATTAACCGACACATCAACCAAGTTGGACAGTTTATGAAATGTCTCGCACCCATAGCTCTGTGCCTCTGCAGAGGAGGAGGGTGAGGCATATTGTCTCATCTCTTCCTTGACTCCAAGCTTATTCATCATCACTGCATAGTGTCAGTTTCCATTTGTTTTTGGCATTTTCATTTACATTATTTCAGTCATTTTTTATCTTATTTTTCTAGTCCTGCTTACTTCACTTTACCTAAGTTTATGTAAGTCTTCACATACTTCTGAATTCTTTCTTGTTTCTTACAACATAATAACAATCTATTTCTTATGTACCATAATTTAAGACTCTCTCTAAACAATGGGTTTCTAATCTATGTCAAGTTCTTTGCTACTTCAAAAAGTGTTGTGTGAATATTTTAGTATACTTTTATATAGGACTTTTCTTTCTATTTTCACCTTCCTTGTGGTATATGCCTAGCAGTAGGATCTCTTGATACTTTTGTTAAATTTCCTTCGCATAAATGGTATTTCAGCCAACAGGAAAAAAGAGTTGTCTGAGAGCTGCTCAGTACCAGTGGTTCTGTAATCTTTTACCAGAAAAAAAAAGTTTTTGTTTTTGTTTTCATGTAATCACTTAATGAGCAAGCTTTTCTTGAGTATCTTGTAAGGACATCATATTAAACTGTTATATGAGATAATATATTGCATATAATTCCTGCCCTGAAGAAGCTTATATTTTAGTTGGGGAAACAATGAATATTCAAGAAAGATAATATTTGAAGAAAGTAGGCTGACGTGGCCAAATGTGTGCATTACAAAAGAGACTTGGATTGGATTAGATTATGGAAGTCCTCCAAATTCAGAAAGAACAATTTAGTTTGATGCAGTAGAAAATAGTGAACTATTATTGGTGATTGAGTAGAGGAATGATGTGATGAAAATGATAGTTAGGCAAGTTAAATGCATTTGCTTAGGTTTGCACAGATCATTAAAACATTAAAGTAAATGTTTATTCATATTATTTAGTTGTCCAGCTTAGAGAGTATATTTGAACATATACAGTAAGTCATTCAGTCAATAAGCATTTATTTGATGCTTACTATATGTCAGATACTGTGCCGAGCACTAGATAAGCATGCAGTTTGTGCCACTGAATTCAGCATTAAAATTTAAATTTGTGCTAATAATCAGTGGAATTTAGCCTTTTTTGAATAACTCAGGGCATTTAATCCTAATCCTGAAGCATCTTGAAATCTAGATGGATAAAACATACACGACACACACCATACACACAGAGACACACATATATCACATTACTTTATAGAGCAACTGTCAAGCACATTCCAAAGGGTAAAATGCAAAATAAGTACATAAGTGCTATGGGGACTTAGTCCATAGTAGATGTTCAATAAATGTTTCCTGAATGTATGAATGATCCAATAAAAGAATGGTTAGAATCATTTGGTGTTGATTATGGGTTTTTCAGGCTTAACCAGTTTTTATCTCCATGTATCACTTTGGGAATTTTTGTGATGAATGAGACCAGATGGTATCCTTCCACTAATATTTCCCCTTATTTGCACGTTAGTGAACAGGAAGCAGTGCATATTTCTTGGAAGTCACATACGTCTTTGAAGGAGATGGGTGTTGCTGCTCAACTTTGATAGAGAGAAAAGAAGGCATGGACTTGGCAGACCTGGTTTCTGTGTGTCACATATTAGCTATGTGACCCATGTGACTTTGGTTAGTCAAGTCCTTTAGACTCATCAGCATCAGTTGCCTTATCCATGAACCAGGATCTAGTTAACCTCACAGTGATATTGTTAGAAGCACATGAAGTACTGTTCATTCTGTATATTTTGAACCCTGTGAGGTTCCAAAACATAAATATGTTAGATTTATAACCCACAAAGTGAGATGGCTAATAATACTCATGCTTATTTTAATTTTGCTTGGCTTTATTGTTATTACTTTCATAATTATTATAAAATGTTCTACTCAGCCTCTCTTTTCATTCCTTTTCTTTGCGGATACTTCTCTTCCTCCTCCTTGTCCTCCTCTTCCTCCTCTTTTTCCTCTTCTTCCTTTTCCTCCTCTTCCTCCCTTCTTCATCTTCTCTTTCATCTCTTCTTCTTCCTTTTCCTCTTCTGGATGAAATTTTGAAATGCCCAAAATCAGTGAAAAAGAGAACAATGCTGTCAAACTCCTGATTTGAGAGAGGCTGAGGAGCCTATCATAAGTCTATTATTTCCAAAAATAGCCTTTCTTAATTTGGCACAGCTGTTGGGGACCCCAGAAGGGATGGCAGTAGCCAGGCTTGCCCAAGTACACATTGCACTGTACTGCAAAAAAACTCAGAGTGTTATGGAGAACATTTACAACATATGTATTTCGTTCCAGCAACTTAACACAGCTAGATTAAAAAAATATATTTTCAGAGAAACATTCAGGTTTGTGCTGATTCTTTTGAGCTGTTGCCATTATGTAAATTAAACCCTTGCTTTAGGGATGAAGACAAAGTCGAAGACCAAAGATGAATGGGCTGGGAAGTGTGTCTTACATGAGTACTGTCCAATTAAATATATCAGGACAAGGGTGGGGGGAGCCTAACAGGAAATATCGCTTTCATTTTGGCCTGGAAGGTCACTGATAATAGTAATCCAAACCACCCAAAGGGACTTTACAGTTTCCTATCCTGGTCCGTGGGGTAAGAAATGCTATTTCTTCATTGAGCTGTTTATTTTTAAGTGCTTGGTTCAACACATATGGCTTTTAAAAAATAAGAGAATGATTTTCACTATCACAGCCAACTTTCCACTGAACTATGTGCTCTCACAGTAATGTTTCTTTGGTTAGCAACTTGAGAAAGACCAGTGATATGAATAGAATCTGGGCTTAAGGGGAAGCTTAAGCTGAAGATCATTGGAATCTTTTCCTGAGAAATTTGTCTCTTTCATCAATTAAATAGACCTCTTTTTAAGTACTAGACAGCTCTAAGTGTTAGCAAGGTTTTCCTTATATCGTGACAAAATCTGGTTGCTTGTGACTTATTTTGCTCCTCCTACTTTTCATATAGTTCTGGAACCTAGTTCAACTTCATCAGTGACATTATAGCAATGTGGGTCTTCTTCAAAGAAAAGGAATGATTTTCAAGAAAGGTGAGTTTACATTGTAAGGATAGAAGCTAGCTCTGAAGTGAGGAAAACCTAGGATCTGAATCTCTGACACATGCTAGCTGAATGACCACAGGCAAATTACTTAACCTGCTGGGTCTTCTGCTACTTGGCCTAAAAAAGTTTCAAACAAGTTGCCATATGGCTGTGGTGGAGAGATGTATCATACTGGGAGTTTTCGAGGCTGATATAAACAGTTCTGAAATTATCCCCCCCCCAAAAAAAAAGAAATTGGAAGTCAAGGTAAAGCATAAATATTAAAGTGTTGGCATTAAGTCATACAATTAGTAAGACCCCTTTGCAAAGATGAATAGAAATGCAAATCTACCCAGCTAAACATTCATACTATGCAAACAATGTGCAAACTTATATATGTGTACTTGTGTATTGTGCATGTGTAACATATAGCTACATAGAGCTATATTCATTTAAATATCTTAAAAAGAACATATGTAAGTATGTGCATGCATACTTTAAATGTTCAATTTATATTTGCAATACCTTATATGTATAGTAAGATGTCTATAGACATATAAGTAGCTATATGTTTTGGATATAATGTTCATATATTGATCTTTGCATATGTCTTTTATAGTATATATATATATATATGTAAACATGTATAATTTGAAATGATATTTGGATGTCAACCATACTTGATATTAATATTTTTATTGTTTTTGGGAGAGGACATTTTTGTTTGCTTATGAAACTAAATGACTTAGCAGGATGCTTTATCACATCTATTCAATATTTTATTGACAGTTCTCTATAAATATTTCAATGGTAAAAATTAAGTTTAGAATATGTTCTATATATAGTGAGATGAAAAGAGACTAAGATATAATTGATTTGTTCAAATCCATATCAAACACATTGAAAATATGCCCATGAAACTGTTGAGAACCAGACTTTTATGTTTTACGGCAAATTATTAGGAAAAATAATTTGTATGTAAATTACAGTTAGTACTTTTTTGTAATGGTACTTTATTAGAAATTCACAAAACATAATTATATCCAGTGCAGCCCATGAAATAAAGGATTTTGTGTAACAGAAGATAAACGTAGAAACAATATCCATCTAAATGTTGCAGTAGTAACTTTGTCTCAGACTGAGCAAGAGAATAATCACGACTGAAAAGCCAACCAAACCGAAAAAAAGTGTACTGTCCTCACTCATTTCAGATGAAGTCATGGAAGGATCAGAATCCCTCATTTTAATAAGCTTACGGTGAAATTCAGCTGTTTTAGGTTTGCCTTTCCAAAAACAACAGCAACTGTCTTCTCTCAGAATTATCATGTTTCTAGATGCCATTTAAGTTGTTCTTAGAGACCAATACAAGGAATCACATCATATAATAGCTTTCCCGTGTATAATAGGGCTTTTGTGGGAAATCAAGCGAAATAATATGGGTAAAGTATTTCACAAACTATAATGTGCTATATAAATGTTAACTATTTTATTATTATTCCTATTATACACATATAACTACAGTGTAATAAATGGCATGTGTATGCTTCTTTAAAGTGTATAAAATACTCTCCATTTTGCAGAATTGGAAATTGAGAGACCAAACTACTTGCCCGCTGGGTTGTAAAGTTAATATATATTTGTTCTGAGATCTAGACCCAGGTCTTCTTACTCTTCATCTTTTTCTCTCACCCTATATCATACTGCCTTGTGTGCTTATGTGTGTGCGTATGTGCACACGTGTGTGTGTGTGTGTGAGAGAGAGAGAGAGAGAGAGAGAGAGTGAGAGAGAGAGAGAGAGAGAGAGAGAGAGAGTGTGAGAGAGAGAGAGAGAGAAAGTGGTCAAGGAACATATGGGCTTGAAGATGTGACAAAAGAGAACATTTAGCACATTCACCAAAGTAGTGTTTTATTGTCAGCTGTAAGAATTTGGTTGAATGGACTGAAGATTTTTGCCTAGGTTAATTAATTTCTGTCATTAAATGATAATGTGCATCAAGTTTGCGCGAATTTCCCTGTCTTGCCTTTTGTAATAGGGACCTAAATTGAATCAGTGTTTTCATAGAATGACAACTACCATAAAAGGATGAAAAGTTTTATTCAGGTTAAATGATTCTTCTTTACAACCTAAATATAAATACAGAAGTTTACAATACTTGACTTCTAGGGGAGCTAGTTACGCCATCATTCAGAGCCTTTTTACTCATGAACACAATTCTAATAAGTTTGGTTATCTGATTTTCCAGTCCAAAGAAGTTTAGAGAAAGGTGCCAAATGCAATATGCAAAAATTAGAATTTATAAAGCAAATTAATTAGGCAGTACCTATTCACTTTGTGAAAGAATTATTCACTTTGCAAAGATTCATTACAGATTTCCTTTAAATAGTGAGTTTCTTAGGTCCATTTTAAATTGGACACATTTTACTCAGTTTCTTTTTATACCATTTTTTACCCTGAGGAAAATATGGATTACACAAAGAAAGCCATACTTTTTCAATGTATAGAAAAATCTTTTGTTTCAACAGTATAGAAATTCCCTTTTGCTGTTATTTGGACTGCATTTGGAGTCAGAAGATCTGAATTCAGACTGCATCAGTTTGGATAGTTAATAAGCAGGTGCCTTTAAGAAATTGCTTACTCTTTCTGACCTTCAATATCCTTATATGTCAAATGGTCATTGTAGTAGTCCAGTGCTTACCTCATATGAGTTTTAAGTAAAGCATTTTGTAAATTGTAAAACTCTACATAAATCTAAACTTATCTTTATTTTGGAAAAAGAAAGTTGAATATATTTTGAAAAATAGAGAAAATTTTGAAAATAAGAGCTACTGTACCAACGTTAGGGTCGGATTTATCTGCATAATTTTTAGAATAAGACCCTGCAAATAGTGATGTTCCTCTGATTCATATGAGTTAGAATTTGGACTTGAGATGTTATTTAGATGTGTTTTGAATTAGTCTCTCATTTTGTCCTTGTAAACTGTGTGGAGAGATATTGGTTACATGTTTAAAACAAAAACAACAACATCAGCAACAGCAACTAGAAAGTCTTTGGATTGCTAACTCAATGACCAGGTTCAATGAGTTGTTACTCATTAGTGGGACAGTCTCACCTTGGAGAGAGACCTCTACCAGATTGTCCCAGGCCCTTCCCCTGGTATGCTGTATAACATTAGTGTCTTGGATAAAGGCATATGTAGTATGTTTATCACATTTGCAAATGACACAAAATCTAAGAAAGAAGTCTAACACATTGTATGACAAAGTCCAAAATGGTAGAAGAGTTCGACAGGTTAGAACAATTGGTCAAATTAATTAGATGAAATTTAAGAGGAATATTACAGGTAGGGAGTGCTGTGACAAATGCCTGGTCCTCTACTAGCAGTTAGAACTTTAGTAATATGGCTGTCACTCAGGATAACCACCTTTTTCCCTTACCTTTTCTCTTGCCTCTTCTCTTAGTGAGGAATATGATTTGTTCCTTCTTTTTTGGCTTGGCCCCCTTGTCCTATTGTCATGAGCCTTACTTTGCCTCACTTTCATGTTGATTTTAATCATGATTTTTAACACACAGTCTGGATTTGCAAAAGGAAAACCATTAGTGGCGTGTAACACAGCCTCAGCATTCCATTTAATTTCAGAATTCCCTCTCTCTCCCTCTTCTTCACATTTTAAAAGCTCCATTTGGGTTACTTCAGGTTTTGTGGCACAGGACATAATTAGACATAACTCTTCGTTGGTGTGGTGGCTAGAAGTCTGGGAGTCTCCTTTTGCTCCAGTTAGAATTTATCTGCTGCTTCCTTCTGTTTTTGTCTGCTGTGCAAATCACTTGCATTTTTGATTGGAGTACTTGATCTTTCCTCAAAACCCCACCTTCATTTTTTTAATCATTTCATTTACTAATTTTTATTATTTTTAGGCAATTGAGGTTAAGTGACTTGCCCAGGGTCACAGAGCTAGTAAGTGTCAAGTGTTTTGGTCTGAGGCCGGATTTGAACTCAGGTCCTCCTGACTTCAGGGCTGGTGCTGTAACCACTGTACCACCTGGCTGCCCCTGAAACCCCACCTTTAATGGGAAAGGTCAATGTCTCATGTTTTCTGAGGAGCAGAAAAGGTGACACAGCTATCACCTTTTCTCCTCCTTCAAGAGTCCTACAGCTCACTTCAGCACCTCTATTTGCCCTTCTTTCTTTTGGAATGTGAATTTGACAAGAAAACTTGCTTCCCGTTACTAGAATAAATAATAACCGATTTTTATATAACCGATTTCATTTTTGTAAAATCTGTTATGCCCACGATCTTATTTGAACCTTACAACAACTCTGTGAGGTCAGTACGCTACAAGTATTGTCATCTCTATTTCACACATCAGAAAACCTTGGCTTAAAACAAATAAACTGACTTGATTACTTGTGCTCTTTTATCTATACCACATTGCACAGGTTTAAAAAATCCACTTTACCAGTACAAGGTGGGACAAGAAGCAAGATTAGGCAATAGTTCCTCAGAAAAAGGTCTGGACTCCACGTTCAATACGTGTCAGTGGTACAGCATAGAAGCCAATAAAACTAACTTGGTCCAGGGCTGCCTTAGGAGAGGATTAGCGTTCAGGACAATAGCTCATCTTTCTGCTGTACACTTTGGTTCTCAGACCACGTTCACAGATAAGCTGAAATTGATAAACCAGAGAGGAGAGTGTACATAGTAGTTAGGGGACTGAGACCATGGCATAAGAGGATTGTCAGAAAGCACTAAGGAGAAGCTTGAGAGGAGGGGCATGATACCTGTCTTCAGGTAATTGAAGGACTGTGTTACGGAATAAAAATTAGACTAGTTCTCTTTGTTCCCAGAGAGAATAGGAATAGTAGGTGGGAGCTACAGAATCAAATTTCCTTTTGGAATGTAAGGGAGATTGTTCTGACAATTCATAAAAAAATGAAATGGGATGCCTTGGGAAATAGTGGGTTTCTTTTCACTGTTTTTAGGTCTTTGAGTGAAAGCTACAGGCTCATTTGTCATTTTGCAGAAGGCATGGATGACCATTAGGACATGTCAAGTCATTTCCAACTTGGAGTTTCTAAGATTTTGAGGAATGACCCTCCCTTCCTCAACCTTAACTACAGTAGTGGTTCACAGCTACATAGTCCTTTTAGGTTTTTTAAAGAGTATTTTCTTAACAACAATTCTGCGAGATAGGTGGTGCACCTAATATTATCTCCATTTTAGAGAAAATAGGTTCAGAAGTTGAGTGAATTGTCCATGGTCACAAACACAGTAAGTACTAGGGCTTAGATTTGAACTCAGGTGTTCTAACTAAAAGTTTAGTGTTGTCCTTCACTAGATTTTATCCAGAAGACAAAGGGGGCAAAGGTAGAGAATTCTCCAGAGTAGTTTGAACCTGTTTGGAAATGCAATTATGGACCAAAAAGAGGGTCCAGAATTGAGTTCAGATGATCCTTAAGTGACAGTATCTGTTTCCTTTCATAAAGCAGATTATAAATGTGATCTTAAAGGTGACCTAGCCTAACCTTCCATCCAGTTCAGAAATGCGTTCTGTAACTTTTTTTCTGACAGAGGTCAACCATTGCCTGAAAATGCCTTTGATGGGGAATTCAGGGCCCTTTAGCTGTAACCTCTAGGCAGGTGTCTCTCTAAGGCAGTTCTGTAAAAGAAAAGAATCTCCTCTCCACCCCCCAATATCAGTGGAATTACACACTTTGTGATGAGGCAAAAGTCTTTTATATTATTCTTCTAAAATGTCATTTATTGAAATTAAAAAAAAAGAATTTAAGTGCAGACCTGCGAATCAGCACTGTCAGGGTTCCCCATTTAGGAAACTCCCTATGACAAATTCAGGTGACAACTATTCTGCAACATATATAGCCTCAGAGAATTATTTGGTGCCCTGAGAATTTAATTGTTTGCCTTAGGATCACAATGCCCATATGTGAAAGTTGAACCCAGGTCAGTGTTTATGGCTCCTCTGTCCACCATGCCAGCCTGGTTCTCATTATAACACTAACACTCAAGCAGATATACAGATATAGAGTAAATTCAAATGTGGACTAGGTGAAATATACACTTTAGAAAAACATACAATATTTGTGTTGTCTTTTTATATTATATATTTCCAGTCGCCCTTCATGCTCTCTGAAATTTCACAAAACTTCCATTCTAATAGCAGTCTGAGGGAGTAATAATAGTCTGATAAAGTAATCCTGGGGAGCAAATCTCTGTCGAAGCAAAAACCTGTAAACAATATGCATACTTTAGGTCCTTTGGAAATGAGTTAGCTTTTAGCAAGTGTGCAGCTTGGGATGCAGATTATATTTCTTCCTCTGTAGGCTAAACTTAAACCGCAGCTGGAACTGGCTGATAGTCTTGTCTCCTCCTGTGTTCTCTTCTTTCCACCCCTCCTTGTTCCAACCTCAGTTTAATTAATTATCCTTATTGGTGGCTGGGGTGGAGGTGGGAGGAAGGGACTCTTTTATCCTCCTCTTTATTTTGTCATCAAAGTTCATCATACTTGTCTGCCAGCATCTGTAGTATTTCTAAAGGGCAATAAAGATGCTATAACAAGCTGGCTTTTGTTTGTATGACCTACAAAAAAGAGACCCCTAAGCTTGTGTTAAAAGTGTGTGCTTCCCTGGGTCTGTGAATGTTGCAGCACCTAGAGTTAATGGGGTGTGTGTGTGTGTGTGTGTGTGTGTGTGTGTGTGTGTGTGTGTGTGTGTGTGTGTGTGTGTGAAAGTAGGGTTTTCCTCTTCATAGAGTATGAAGATGCCTTGAGAGGTCATTCTTTCCATCTTCCTGATTCTATACCGAACCACATATAAGCCATCCTAGGAGAGCCCTTTTTTGTTTTGGGGAAATTTTTGAGAAATATATACTGCATAAATCCCCTTGATAACTTGTTCCAATAACTCAAAATGCCCACTAGGGAAATGGTTCTTAATCTCTAGCATTGTTCTTTCATGCTGCATTTTGAGGCTACTATATCTTGTCTTTTCCTTAATGGAAACAGAAGAACTCTGTCCAATTACTCATGTACTTCATACTCACTGACTTATTTATCTTTACCCTCAGCTCTTTCGTTTCCCAGCTAATAAATGTTCAACTTTTTCATATATAAAGATGAGGCTACTGTGACCTACCATCTATAGGGAATATATTAGGTCCTAGGCAACCACCCAGCCTTTTTTGTAGTGAGAAACTTTTACTCCTTACTAATTTGTGGGGTATCAGGAAAATATTTGTGTAGGGAATGTACTGATGGGAAAATGCTATTGTTAGGTGACAGTCAGAGTTTAAACTGGACTTTAAAAGGTGGCTACTTTTTAACTTGACCTTCTTTCAACCAAAAATGCCTGTAGATTTTATTGAGTGGAATGTAGCCAAAGACAATGGTTCCCTGAACTTCAGAGAGAGGCACATAATACAAGGACATGGATTTAGAGGAGGAAGGCACCATATCATTCTTCTAGTATCATCCTCTTATTTTATAAATCAGTAAGTGTAGACCCAAAAAAGTGGAATGTCTTGTCCAGAGTCACGCTGGTAGTTACAGACACAATTGAGCACAGCTTCTATGGCTCAGAATCTGGCTCTTGATTCACCATAACACATTACTTCTATCAGATGTGCTCCATCCTCTAGACTGACCACATCAGGGTCTATGATCACAGCACTGGGGCTCATAACATTAGGATTTCATCTTAGTGTTTTATTTAGTAGCAGAAACAGGTTTATACTCATCCCTCCACACTCTTCACACAGTCTCCCTTGTGCTTAAGAGTCCATTTTCAGTAGATTGCAGTTGCCTCTTGGGTAAGATAACTGATCCCCTCAGTCTCACATGCCAGGGATCTAACCAAATGACCTCAATTTCCTCAGCTCAAGGTACTATTTTTTTCCTTTTCAAATATATGGTTCCTCCCATTAAAGGGAATGCCCTTTAATCAAAGAGAATAGTGATAAGGTATTATAAATTAGGATAAGGATAGAGAATGGATGTATGTATGATTACATTAGTATAGATGAGGAAATAGTTGCACTAAGAGGCTAAGTAACTTGACAGGGTCACACAGCCAATATGTGTGTCAGAGATGGTTCTTGAACTCTGGACTTCTCAGATCCAAGGCCAACTATTTCTTCACTATTTGTTGCTGCTTCCTGTCTCTCAAGTAAATTAACTTAAAGCCTTCCTTATCTGTGTTCAGTATGGCAATAGCATATTCTAGGCACTACATAAGCTAAGTGCCCCAGGGAATTTTGATCCTAATTTTCCCCTTTTTGCTTATCCTTGTTGGAAGTGGGATGAAAGAGCCATTTTCTTGGGGTGTTTAATGTCAGGCATTGCTTGGAGCAACAGCCTTCTCCTTTGCCTTCTCTATGATGTTTGATTTTGTGTAGAAGATCTTGGCTTTTCTACCTTACAAAATATGAATAGATGAGGTTGAGCACTATTCAGAAGTCCATAGGACTGTGTAGGACTGTGAAGTATAATACTTCATGGAGCAAGGTGGGGGTATTATTTGTAGAAAAAAACATTTTTGTTGTCAGCCCTGAGGAAAATATAATTTGTTGTTTGACTTTAACTTGGGACTTTGTGAGGTCTATGAGATCCAGAGTCCGGTAGGGGAGCAGGAAGAGATGAAGGAAAGAGGGGGAGAGGGAGGGAAGGAGCAAGAGAGACAGATAAACAGAGAGAGAGAGAGAGAGAGAGAGAGAGAGAGAGAGAGAGAGAGAGGAGTTTGCTGGTGGTTATTCCTTAAAGTAGACAGAAGAACATTGGAAGGACATGAGCATCAGGTGAAACTTCCCAGTTAGGCATGAAGATGTGTTCTGACTTCTAACCAAAGCAAAGAAATGGAAAGGGTTTTTGGGTATAGTGTGGTGGTTGAGAAGGGGAAGAATGGTTCCAGTTCCCTGCCTCTGGAGGGACTATTTAAGGGGGAAAAAAGATTGAAGGACCACAGAGTGCCTGAGGGAAGGCAGAAGCAATGAATAAGCATTAAGTGTCAGGATAAAACTCCTTCTCTTAGACTAACAGGCTTTAGGGAGCTATCCAAGGTCCTGGTCCATCTGCTGAATATCTCTAGATCTGACCCAGTGTCCACTGCTTCTGTGCATTATTCCTTCCTTGATTTTGCCTGTCATTCCTCAACCAATGGTATGACACATTTATTATACTTTATGGTTTACAAAACTGTTTTCATTATATCATTTCATTTGATCTTCCTGATGCTGTGAGGTTTCTAGTGCATCACATTCCCTTTTTCACATAATCAGAACCTTAGAATATTAGCATTGGAAGTGGCCTTAGGGGTTCTTTAGTTCACTCCTTCCCCACACCATTAAGTGTTTGAGGAAGCTGAGGTCCAGATATTTCAAGTAAACTAGCCAAAGGTCAGTTAATCAGTGAACCAGTCCCTATCCCTATCCCATTTAAATGCCATATATTTACTAAGCACTATGGTAGGTATTGGGTCACATATATATTATGTGGTGGTCCCAGGAACAGTTTTCTGCCTTTGCTTATATTCTGCTCAACTTGACTATTTTTTCTGACCTTTTACTAACCCTCTCTTGATTAGTCCCAATGCCAATTGTTTATTTTGACTCTGACATTGTCCAGTTTTGACTTCCCTTTGGTCACTGCCTATCCCTCTCTGTGTTTCTAGCTCAATTCCTTGGTGATGATTCTTCCCAATGTACACTTCTGGCATCCAGCCAGAGTTGCCTCCTCTTTGTACCTTGCACATGACATTCCATATTCTGTCTTCATGCTTTTTCATTGGTCATCCCATGTTCCTGGAATAGCCTCCCTCCTTACTTCTGTAGACTCCTTCTCTTCCAGTTGTATATCGAGCACCATCTTCTACATGAGCCCTTTTCTGCTTCTACACACACACACACACACACACACACACACACACCCCTAGAGCTTTTCCTGGCCTTAACTTTGTACATATCGACTATTTATTTAATCTCATAGTATTTTTCTATATATACTCTCTCTCTCTCTCTCTCTCTCTCTCTCTCTCTCTCTCTCTATATATATATATATATATATATATATATACATATATATATATATACACACACACATATATATATATATACATACACACACATATATATACACATACACACACACTACACACACACACACACACACACACATATATATATATATATATATATATATATATATATATACATGGTGTCTCTTTTATTAGAAGGCAAGCTCCTTAAAAATAGAGATTGTTTCATTGTTTTTTCTGTTTGTCTCCCCAGGGCATAGCATAGTGATTGACATACATTAGGAGCTTAATAAATGGTTGTTGACTGATACCCACTTCAAGGCAGTCCTCTAGGAGTAAGCCCTCTGCTTTCTCTCAGATTTCATGCATATTTAGTGAAATGTTTTCATGTGGATTTTATGGATGTATTTTCCATTAGTAGACTTCTTGGAAGATCTTTATGAATGAACTATATAAGGATGCTATGAAAAAATAGTATTAAAATCTCCACTTCTTGCATGTTCATATAAAACTCCCTCAAGGGTAGAAGCAATTAGTGGAAAATGAAATTTTTTTTTTATCAATCAGTAAACAGAATAAATCTTATCTAACAGGACAACTGAAGTCAGAGGAATCATTTGGATTGAAATTTCACTTGGGTAAATACAAAATTATTTTCAAGAAACCATTCTGCAGAGATATTAAATGCCTGCTGTGTACATTATTAAATGCCTACCGTGAACATTTTCTGATTTGAGTATTGGAGTGATTATAGTGTGCTATGCTAGGTTCTTGGGAAGAACTAAAAATAAGACATGGTGCTTGCTCTTAAGCAACTTACAGTCAAATAGAGGCATTTAAACTAGTGTTGTTTCACCAACCCAGAGTCTTTGCAATCTTTTTGCTCCATTCTGTCTCCCTGTGACTTCCAAATAAGCATTCATTCCTCAATCATTTATTAAGTTTACCATGTGCCAGCATCAACTTTAAATGATGGGGGTACAAAGAAAAAACAAAAGTAGTACCTGTCCTCAAGGAACTTACTGTCTAATGGGGGAGATCTCACACACGTGCACACACACACACACACACACACACATACACACACACACACATACACACATATGTGTCTGTATTTATAAACACACAGAGAAGATAGAAAGGTGGACAGTGCAGAAGGCATTAACATGTAGGGGAGCCAAGAAAGACCTTTAGCAGAATGTAGCATTTGGACTCAATCTTGAAGGAAGCAAGGTCGAGTTGAGGAGGGGGCACCATTTTCAGCATAGGGTGGAGTGTGGAGGGGCATGCAACCAACATAGGGGCACAAATTTGGGAGATGGAGTGCGACATTGTAGGAGCAGTAAGTAGGTCAGTATGGTATGGCTTATCCAAAGAGTGTGTAGAAGGGAGTCAAGTGTAAGAACAGTGGAAAGATAGGAAGGGACCAAGGTTTGCAGATCTTTAAATGCCAAATGGAATCATTTGCATTTGATCCTAGAGGTAATAGGGAGTCACTGAAATTTATTGAGTAGGAAGCAACAAACACAGAAATAGCATTTTAGGTAAATAACTTGGCAGCTCTATGGAGGATAGATTGGAGTAGAAAGAGAATTGAGGCAGCAACTCTAATGAACGGTAGTAGTCCAAGTGAGAGGTATTTAGGTCTGGAAATACAGTAGCTACTATGTGAGTAGAGAAAAGGGGATGTATATGAGAGAACAAAACTCCCTTCCTTAGTCACCACTCCCCTATAATTGTGTGATCTCCTGCTGTTAGAAAGTAAACTCCTTGAGGACAAGGAAAGTCGCACTTTTTAAAATTTTTATCTCTAAATATAACACAGTACCTGCCATGTAATAAGTGCTTAATAAACCAACCTTCCTTCCTTCCTTCCTCCCTCCTTCCTTCCCTCCTTCCCTCCCTTCCTTCCTTCCCCCTTCCCTCTTTTCCTCCCTTCTTTCCTGCCTTTCTTTTTTCCTCCCTCCCTCTTTCCTTCTCTTCTTCCCTCCTTCACTCCCTCCCTTTCTTCCTCCCTCCTTCCTTCCTTCCTTCCTTCCTTCCTTCCTTCTTTCCTCCCTTCCTCCTTCCTCCTTCCCCTCCTCCCTCCTTCCCTTCCTTCCTCCATCCCTCCTTCCTTCCTTCCTTCCTTCCTTCCTTCCTTCCTTCCTTCCTTCCTTCCTTCCTTCCTTCCTGCCTTCCTTCCTTCCTTCCTTCCTCTCTCCCTCCCTTTATTCCATGTTAATTATGCTTTTGGACTTCAATTAAACTCGTACTTCCATACTCGAGTCTCTGAAAGAATAAGAGTTTTGTTAGATAGATAGATAGATAGATAGATCTTTCCATTTTTTCAAGGTATTAATGTTTAAACTAGAGATAGTTAACCTTGGGAACAACAGACAAATCCTTGTACTGAAAACTTACAAAGCAGTTCCTTTTTATGCTGCCTTCTCTGTTATTACATCATTTATGCAAGGAGGGAAGAGTTCAATGATTTTGCCTAGAGTCTTCTTACTTTTTGTCTATAGCCCTGGCTTTGAAGGACATTGTTATCAGAATCATCCTTCCTTTCACTTGGAGAAAAGCATTGGCACTTTATGTCTAAGGTTCATTGTCAGGCTATTGTGGGAGCACTTGAATTTTTCATACTGTTTTGGAGAATTAGTGAACAACTCTGTGTGAGGCTCCTTTGTTAAGATGGTAACCAACCTTCCATCCTAAACCTTGTCTTCAATTCTTCCAGATAATTGTTCTCTGAAAATGGTAGACTGGCACCTGTGGTTATTTCTATGGCCTTGAAATTGAAGTAATTAAGTTTATTCTGGTACATTGGGACTGGATATCCATAATTGACAGCATCTATCATTCCCCAAAGACTAAGCTTATGAAAGATGTTAAAAGAAGAAAGAAAATAGCCTTTTGTATAAGACATGGAACACCTTATTTATCATGTGAGCAGTGGTATTTGGCTGTTGCTTACCATGTGCACATAGATTTCTTTCAAAATTCAGTGGTGGTTATATTTTTTTCATTCTCCTGGGTACCACCCATCAGGTGAAAGAAAGGGAAGGGAACTTGGCAAGCGTATTCATGACTGTGGAGGTGATCTGAAGGATTCATTTAATTCATGGAAAAAGAAGGTATTTGTATGCCTTGTAGTTCCTTTCCTCTAACCTCATACCTTTGGTTATATGCTGTAATAAAACCAGAAGTTTTTAAAGACTCTATGTTAATTAGATATGGGCATTTTCTTTCATAGAATACTCAAATATCCTACAAGTTATGTTCCATAATGATTATTACAGGTCCTGACTAATAATAATATCAGCCATATGGAATATTGGGTAGAAGGTTGGCCTTGGAATCACAAAGACCTATGTTCAGATCTTGCTTCTGACACATATTGGCTTTGTTACCAAGGGCAGATCATTCATCCTCTCAGTGCCCCAATCAACTTTCTTAAGAACAAAAATTACAGACCAGTTGATATTTTGCATGTGTGAAGGAGTTTACTGGAGCAAGAATTCATCACAGCAATTAAATCACAACAGTAATCCCTCACATGTGTCTTTCTAAAGTTCTTGCACATATATTATCTTGACCTCCACAAAAGCTCAGTGAGGTGGGAAAGACATATTATTACATACATTTTAAACTAAAGGTAATAAAAAAGATATACACAATGTGATCTTGGTTCAAGGAATTTAAACTGGACCTTGAAGAATGGGGTCATATTTTGCCAGGAAAATATTGGGACAGGGAATACTAGATATAGAAAATAGTATGAGTAAAGGTCCAAAGATGGGAAAATACAAGGTGTTCCAAGAAATTGTACCCATAATGATTTGATGAACTTGACCAAAGAAATATTGGTTATTATTTGCCAAGAAGGATTTGAATGAATGATTATCAAAGCCAGAAACTGGGCAGGCCCAATGTGGAACACCAAGGTCAATTGGTAAATTAAAAAAAAAAATACAATCCACTGACTTAAAGTTAAATGATAAGGGTTTAAATACTGGTTCTATTTTTATTCCTTGTTTGACTTAGACAAGTGGATAGAGCACTGGACCTAGAGTCAGGAAAACTAGAATTCAAATACAGCTGCATACAATTACTAGCTGTGTGACCCTGAGTGAGTCACTTAATATTTTTCTGCCTCAGATTTCCCATCTGTGAAATGATAATAAAAGCACCTACCTCTCAGTATTGTTGTGAGGATCAAATCATATAATATTTGTAATGTGCTTTGTAAAACTGTAAAGCTGTATAAACACTATGTTGTTGTTGTTATCATTTTACCTGCAATTTACTCATCTTTAAAATTAAGAGGTTGAAGTAAATGATATCCAAAGTCCCTTCTGATGATAATCCTTTCTCTCAATAGATATTTCTCTTTCTGTTCAACAGCAAATTTAAAAGGCACGACAAATGCCACAGTCCGATTTTCAAGGATATCCTGGGTCTGGTCAGGTTCAGAATATCTGAAAGGAGGGATGGAAGTGTGGGACCTGCACCCTTTAGCATAGCCCTGTGGTTCCTGGGGAGATTTATGAGGTCTTTGCTGCAAAAGACCTGGCTGTGAAATTCTTTTTTGTTTCACTGGGGTTTTGGTTGATGATCAGATAGCCCCAGGGTACCAGTTAATTTTAGAACCAAGCCAATGAGAGCTCTTTCTCCCTGGGAGAACTTTGAATTAAAACAGAATTCTCAATTTCCTTGGGCTTGTTGTGATTTGGGACCCCCAAAGATTTTTCTTACTAGGGCTGCCAGCAATGAGAATTAATCTTTTCCCCAACATGGAACTGAACCAGTCCTCATGTGAAAAAAATCCAAGAGTGCTCATCTGAGTTTGTTGTCTAAAGAGAGTGTGGTGATATTTAGCAAACTTCAAATTCTCATTTAACACAGAAACAAAAAAAAATCAGATTTGTAGTTGAATGGTGTCTGGGGTTCTGGTACTTAGCACAATGGAAAGGGAGCTCTGTTTAAAGTCAGAGAACCTAGGTTCAAATCCTGACTCTGTATCTTGCCTATGTGGTTAAGTACTTAACCTTTTCGAGTCTCTTGTTTATAAAATGAAGGGATTTGGGTTAGATGATCCAAGGTCTCTTTTGATTTTAAGTCTATGATCCTACAAATCCAACATGTTTAGCTGGAATTATGTTAGTCTCTGGAAGTCAGTATAGCGAGAACATCTGGACTTTATACATCAAACTCCCTGCAATGTTTCCATACCTCCCATGTCTGCTGTCTGACTTACCTAGTGGAAAGGGATTAAAGTTAGTAGGTTTACCCAGAAATCTTTTATTTATTTATTTTTTGCTTCATATTGTTTAAAATTAACTTCACTTAGGGTACTATATTGGGTTGGTAGTCTCTCTGTGAATTTTTATGGGCTTGTAAATCCCCAAAGTAAATGACTAACAGGGAGACAGAGAGAGAGAGAAAGAGAAAGAGAGAGCCAGCTATTGGCCCTTTTCTTTGAGACCCAAAGAAAGATTGTATTCACTTAACTTGGTTAAGTAGTCAGTCATTTTAATCATGATGAGATTTCCTGTTTTGGTCATTTTTATTGGTATGTTGTAATACTGTCATGTGTACACAGTGTGTAGTTGAGAGAAGACCAAGCAAGGTACAGTATTGCCTCAAATCTCACCTCCAACATATACTATTTGAGACCTTGGGTAACAAGCTTAACATCTGGATGCCTCAGGCAACTCTTGTTGCTGCTTTGGCTTTTTTCAGTTGTGTCCAACTCTTTGTTGACCCCATTTGGGGTTTTCTTGGCAAAAATACTGTAATGGTTTGCCATACCCTTCTCCAGCTCATTTTGCAGATGAGGAAACTAAGACAAACAGGATTAAGTGACTTGCCCAGGTTCACACATCTAGTAAAGTATCTGAGGCTGGATTTGAATTCAGGTCTTCCTGACTCCAGGCCTGGCACTCTATCCATTGCCCTCCACCCCTACTCCCTCACCCTCAGGCAACTCTTCGAGAGTATAAATTGAAGAATAGTTGAGGAAATTTCCTCAAGACTAATTCCTTTCTAGACAATAAAAAGTCTATACCTTTAAAAGTCATACATACATACATACATACATACATATAATTATATATGTATGTATATACTCATATGTAGTGTATAGGTATGTACACACATACATACAGATATGCATATGCATATACATATATACACATATATACATTAATAATAATAAGGCACACATATATATGTGTGTATTTATGTAGACTATAATCCATTTGGTTATATCTTTTATTTTTCTACAAGGTGAGCCATAAATATTGTAATGCACTCTATGCAGGCATGTAATGTGTTATGGGATATTCTTCAGTGTCCCCATTTGTGGGAAATGTTGGATTTGAGAGCATTAACTATGTTTAGGTGATTTCTTCTTGGGATTCCAGCTTGTCATTTTGGGAATCATATATTTAGCCTTAGTCCCTCTTTTCTTTCTTTGAATTTTCAGATGATTCTGAGAGCCTTCAAAACTATCGGCTTTGGCGGCAGGCACTTCATTAATCTTGTTCTTCTGGGGTGATTGTCCTGTCCTCCATATTGTACCACATGTTGGTACTGCACTCTAAGTATATTGTTAATTCATGGGCTGGTGTTTCTCAACCTGAGGCTTACCTCCCTGAGGTGGTATGAAGGAATGATGAAGGAAAATCGCATGGGGGAGGGAGGCAAAACATTGTTGAGCAACTGTGTACATGTGTGTTCCTGCTGATTTGCTTCTTGGGATATATCTTTTTCTAAAAAGAACCATTAACTGAATGTTGTTTGTTTTACAAAAACCGTCCCCCTGCTCTCAGAGGAAAGCTTCTTTGTATGATAGCTAACCGAAAATTTAGCCCAAGAAGTATTTACTGAGCGTCTGACCAGGCACCGTGCTGTGTTGAAGGCAGTGTGAAAGGATGCAAAGGAAGTGTGATACTCTGTGCCTTCAAGGAGCTTACAGTTACCTCAAGGAGACAATCATTTAGCTATCCATCAAGGAGCATTTATTAATTAAGAGTTGTGTACCAGATACTGTGCTAAGCACTGGGATACAAAGGATAACACAGTGTCTGTCCTTTGGGAGCCATATACACAAGAAAGAGAAAAGTCTAAGAGATCATTTCACTGAGTGTTATACCTATGTTATGAAGAAATCCTGCCTAGTATTGAGTTCTCAGAACAGTGGCCTGCTCATTGATCAACTGAAGCCATCTACTGCCTCTCAGAGTGTGTGAGAAAAATGTGTGTATGTTTAAGGAAATGGGCAACCGTATCTACAAGTCTTTGTGATAGAAATGATGATTTAGAAAAGGAATCAGGAAGATGAATTCAAATCCTGCTTCAGATACTTCCTAGTTTTGTGACCCTGGGCAAATCATTTAACTACTTTCAACCTCAGTTTCTTCATCTGTAAAATCAGTTAATAATAATAATAATACTAATAATACCTGCTTCACTGAGTCGTGGGGATCAAAGGAAACAACATATGTAAAGTGCTTTGTAAAGTTCGAAGTACTATATCATTAGCTATTACTATGTCATTGTTATTATTACTACAAACATAAAAGAAATAGGCAGTTTGGGTTTCAGAGAAGTCTTGCTTCAGGAGGTCAGGAAAGATAAAGATCAAGATAGCCTGCAGTAAGTGTAGACGGCCTTCTGAAGAGCATAAACCCACAGCCCTGAGAGAGAGCTGAGCTGTGTTTTTGGATTGCCTCTTGTGAGCTCTAGCTTTTCTGTCTGTGCAGTGGGAGAGTTGGACCAGTTCCAATAATCACCAAATCTCCAAAAGTTGAAAGAGGGACATCGATAGCCATCCTCTCCATTCCATAACCGAACGGTAGTCCCCTCTGAAACATATTCAGCAAGTGGCCATCCAGCTTTTGTTTGAGCCCTTGGCAGTGGGGGGAGAGTCTGCTGCCTCTTAAGGCAGACCATTCCTTTTCCTGGTAGCTCCCGTGATTAGGTTACTTTTCCTTTTATTAAATCGAAATTGGCCTCTTTGTAACTTCTCATTGTTTCTAATTTTTCCCTCTGGAATCAAATAGAAGTTTGTTTTTTTGGTTTGTTTGTTTGTTTTTCTTTTTCCCTCTCCAGATAAATGGAAAAAGCTCATGATGTCTTTTCTCCTGTAAGGGAAACATCTCCAACCCAGATCTCATATGCCATGATCTACAGGCCCTTCCCTATCCAGGTCAGCCTTTTTTCTGGATATTCTCTGTCTTATCAGTGTTTCATAATGTGCCACCAAGATATTAACAGAAGAATCCAGATGTGGTTTGAGCAGAGAGGAATTAAGAAGGACTATAACCCTTTTCATCCTGGATGCCATGTCTCTTTTAATTAAGCTAAGATTTCATTACCGCTTTTGGCTACCCTGTGGCATTGTTAACTCATTTTGCCCTTTCAGTCCATTTGAAAACATCCCTGCCCACTCTGAGACCCTGTGGCTCGATGAAGTTAGTCTCTACTCTCTCTGTTACAGATACAAGCTGGATTTTCTTTCCTGAAGGAATCTGTGTTTAGTGTGCTCATGTAAAAGCATTTGAATTGTGGTATTGGAATTAGCCAACAAGCCATCTGTTAAAACTCCTGTCTGTCTCTGGTTAGTATGACATGCTGAGAGGGAAGTATGGACCTTCTCCTTCCCTCTCTCCTTTCCTCTCTTCCTTTTTCTCTCCTTCTCTCCTAGCTTGTTCTGAGCTAGATACCTATCTAGATAAATAGTATATAATTTCTATTTTATGCAGTTCAGTGTGTGTTGTTTGGGGCTATATTATAATTATGACTGGCTTGTTATAAGTATTTTAACTAATGACATTTTATTGGGCTTTTGCCTGGAGGATTTGAAGCAATGAGCAAAACTGTAAGTCTATCATATAAATATTAAATAACTTAATTCCCATTAATGCTCTCTCTGGAAGAGATTTTTCTCTCCTGTTCTATCCAGGGGCTGGCATTTACTTGTTATGATGTTTCCCCCTGTGTGTGTAGGTTTATAAATGTGTAAATTATATTTGAAACAAAAAATTACAGGATGCATGGAATAATAGTTGTTATGATGATGATGGTGATGTTCATAAGAAACACCCAAGCACATTTTCGGTCCTTTAGACTTCAATTTTGAGAAACCATTATCTTTTCTCTTTCACTTACTTTAGCAGTATTTCACATCTTGGAATCATCTCTGTCCATCATCCATAGAGATAGCCATGTATATATGTGGCGCTTATTTGGATTCCACTTTTGGGAGGGAGGGAAGGAGAGAGGGAGGGAAGGAAGGAAGGAGGAGAGAGAGAGAGAGAGAGAGAGAGAGAGAGAGAGAGAGAGAGAGAGAGAGAGAAAGAGAGAGAGAGAGAAACCTTTTTCTTCTTGGTAGCTGTGTTTCATAATGGGCCTTTACAAAGACTCCTGTGTGTATTATGTGCTCCAGAGAAAATGAAATGAGATTGAACAAAGTAAGAATAACTTTGCATCATCAAGGGCCTCAGAGACTGTAGGAGAAAGATGGGACCAATTCTGCCTTAGCACTGACTGATTAGGTGACTTTCCCAGAATCACAGAGCCAGCATAATCTGAGGGGGACTTAAACACAGGTTTTCCCACCTCTGGAGCTATGCCATGCTGCCTGTCTGTGTGACCTTGGGCAAGTCATTTAACCTCTCTGACTCAGTTTCCTTATCTGTAAAGTAAGGATTATCATCTATGCACTCTCTACATTATAGGATTTTAGTGGCGTATTCTAAATCTCAGACAGCTAGATAAATGTGAATTATTTATTGTATTTCCTTATGCTGAATATAAATTTGATAATATCATGGAAATGCTTGGGTCTAAAATATTTAACCCATTAAGCTTAGTCTTCTGATGATTGTACAGCCTCGTTACACAGGGCCACTCTATGGATTTAGCACATGATCATTTTGTCTTGGGCCTTGTACAAGTTAGTGGAATTACCAGAGCGGGGGAGCTTTGTTGGGCCACTATCTGTCCTCCAATATACATGTGACCTATGGTCTGGGTGATGAATATTGCATTAAAATGGAACTTGGTGATGTATTAAGATTAGCAAGCAGTTTTTAGAAACCTAGTTTTGTACGAAGCAGAGGGGTTGAGTACTTCATAAGCTGAATCGCACAGGTGCTACTGTAGTGCTCAGTAAACCTTTATTGGGGAAAGAGCCCCAGTCACTTGATGTCATTATCAGTTTTATCTAGTGAAACATTCAGCTCTAGTTTCCACTTTAGCTAATAGACGTGAGACTTTTCGGTTGCTTGACGACATGACAGATCCGTGCTGTGTCGTCTCCTGCTATTTCAATTCTGGCTTCCTTCTGCATGCCTTGTCTACAAACCTGGAACTTCTTCAAAGTGGAATATTAAGCCGGGGAGCTGTGGTGAGTGCAATGTGAAGAAGGGAAAAAAAATGTCATCTCTTTGTTTTGTCTTTATCCTGTGGTTTATTGCTGCCAGAGACCTGTTTATTAGCCAGCTTTTACAAAGCAGCTGTTCCTTTTCCTGCTTGTCTGTCCAAATGTTGCCTGCCGTAGATATTTGGGCCTGGCTTAATTTGGGGCAACTGTGTGTAAAATGGGTCCCGGGAAGTGGATTTAGTATCTCTTTCAGGACTGAGCAAAAGAAGGGAGGAGCACGGGCCCAAATATTCAATCTGCAGGGGCACTAAAGAGGGAGAAGGTGATTAAGCCACTCGGCTGATTCTCGACACGTTTTTGATGTGTTTTTATTTTTTGACGAATGAATGATGGTCTTCAAAGGGAGCTGCCATTTGGGAAATCAAAGGCCTACTGAAGCATGGCCATGATCCCTGCATTGTCATGTTCAGCACAGGTCCAGCACTAACACAAAAAGGCTGCCAGGCTGGGCTAATTACACATCTGTCAGAATCACATAAATGAATGAACTCTGTATTTCTGTTTTTGTTGTTTGTTTGTTTTTCCCCTGGGGGCAGGGATTTTACCTTTCTTTTCCTCCCTCTCTCTCTCCCTCCCTCAGGACTGGTTTTAGAGTCAAAAAGTTGTTGTTTAATCCTGCCTGACTTTTCATGACCCCATTTAATGTATTCTTGGCAAAGATATTAGAGTGGTTTGCCATTTCCTTCTCATTTTACAGATGAGGGAACTGAGGCAAACAGGATTAAGTGAGCTGTCCAGGGTCACACAGCTAATGTCTGAGTCCAGATTTGAATTCAGGAGGATGAGTTTTCCTGACTTCAGACTCAGGACTCTATCCACTGTACCCCCTAACTGCCCCAGAATCCGGAAGAATTGGGTTCAAATCCTGCCTTATCCTGATACATACTGGCTGTTTGACCATATCTAAGTGCTTTAACCTCATATTACCCAATACAATTCTTTAAGCCTATCGATTTCATCAGAGTGGTTGCAAATCTGCAGCAATAGTAAGAATAATTTCTTACTGGCATCTTTCTGTACCAGTGAAGTTACAGCTTCACACCAAAAAACTAACAAGAAACCCAAGCTATTTTAAGTAGGCCAGGGACATGTTCCCCATCTGAAGATGAAGCTATATATAAATGATACTAAACAATGGATACCTCCTTTCATTGTCATGCTCTCAACCAAGGACGGATACATAACCATCAACTCAAATAAGCTGAGATCATTAATACTAAGCAGAAAACATCCAGTGTCATAAAATATTAATTTGCAGAGTTGGAACCTGCTTCAGTGTTTTGTCATCTAGCTGCAGATACCAAGATACTGGTTAACCCTTCACAGTGAGACTTTTGTTTATAAATTTATTTAGGAATGGTATACCTTTGATTCCTTAACTAGGTTTAAGAGATTCAATTAGTGAGTCTGTCTTGCTTCCTAACTCATCAGACTTTCTTATGATAATTTGCTTTTAGTCATTTCTAGAAATTCATGGCCTCCATGAGAACCATAGTTTCCCTGGAACATGCTAAGTTACAAATACCTGTTAAGAGGCAGTGAGGTGTGCTAAATTTAGAGTCTAAATACAGGAGAATTTCAGTTCTGGCTTTCCCACTCACTACTCATATAACCTTCAGATTAACCTTCCTTGGTCTCAGTTTGCTCATCTGTAAAATGAAGGGGATTGGACTAGTTGATCTCCCTAGTTGAAGACTGGCAACTCTCCTAGAGTTGGCAAATGTATGAAAGAGATTTAGCAAATGTGCCCTATTTAGGGTCTTAAGCTTTTCCTTTAAGGATGAATGAGTTGGCAGGAATTCTCAAGGATGTTTTTGAGTAAACTAGTAATTTTTTCCCTAGCTGAAGCCCTGTGTTGACCAGTGCTTTCCGGTGCTTAGCACAGTGCCTGATCCATAGTGGATGCTTAATAAATGTTGATTGGTTGATTGATTAAGATGGATTTGCTACCTTTGTCAGCCAGGGTTCTTCTACCGTGCTTCTTATTCCAAATAGGCAAAAGATTTGAGATTCCCTGCTAACTTTTTCGTGGGATAGCTAATAAGATCATAAAAATTATGGAATTTCAGAGCTGAAAATGATGTTTGAGATCGTCTAGTGTAACTATTCCAGATTCATAAATGGGGGAATTGGAGTTCAGAACGATGTGGTGACTTGTCCAGAGACACACAGAGTAAGATTTGCTGTGAGGTGCTATCATATAATATAACCCCTCAAAACCCCACCCAGATCCACCCTAGATATTCCTCTATTTCACCTTTTAGTCCATAAAAGACTGAGATTATCCCTGAGCTCCCTTAGTTAGGATTAGTGAAAAATAGGCTAAAGCTGGCCTATTTCAACTCAGGCCTAAGCTATGATGTACTAAAATGAGAGAAGTATCTGGCTGCAAATTAATTTCTTTACTGAGCAGCTAGTTTTCCTTCCTCCTTGGTAATGATTACAACAATCAAATTCCCTTTTAAGATAGAATTGTCTCACCTATAGAGTTCAGCTGTTGTTGTTCAATCATTTCATTCTTGGCCGACTGTTTTTGACTCCATTTGGGGCTTTCTTGACAGAGAGAGTGGAATGGTTTGCCGTTTCCTTCTCCAGCTATTTTACAGATGAAGAAACTGAGGCAAATAGGGTGAAGTGACTTGCTCAGGGTCACACAGCTAGTTAAGTGTCTGAGGCCAGATTTGAACTTGGGAAGACTCATTTCCTGACTCCAGGCCTGGCACTCCATCCATTGTACCACCTACCACCCCCACCTACCTTATTCCAAAGGCATGAACTTCACAAGGCTGACTTGTAGTCCATGGTCCCCAAGAAACTTCAATTTCATTAGCACAGTACCATTTTAATGCCTGTGATTTCCTCCATTAACATTGAAAGGTTCATACTGTGAATGAATTTAGCATCCCTTTAGGTCATGACCAAATCTAAGCACATAAGGGGATGGCAGACATATTATAAGTAAATGCAGGGCTCTTTAAAAGTCGTATTTTATTTACACAGGGCCAGAACGAGGAATGTTTTTTCTATTTGACAGCCTCTCATACCACCATGGTCATACTCTATCTAGGCTAATCATGCTCTAGTGGATTTGATTGCTCTTATCGGTAACACGCCTTTTAAAGGGAGAGACAGGGGTAAAAAGAGGATCTTTTCTGCCGTTCCTAGAATGTCCTAAAGCCTCAGTCGAGGCCTCTGCTTTTTGTTTAATAGTTACTTCTCTGGAATGCAGAAATTTCTGTAGCCACAGAGAAGCTGTCTGGCCCTGCTCTGCTCATTACAAACTGAAATCCCCGGGAGCAAGGAGCTGCAGTAACCTGTTCTGAGAGGACAATGGCATTTAAACCCACGAGTTAATGAGAAGTCCAAAGCGTACATTTGATAAGCTTTGTCATCCTTTTGTCTGCAGATCATAGGCCTTGCATTTTAATTTACTATACATAATGCTTTCTTAATGAGTTCCACTGCATAGCTATTGAAATATACTACAGCAGCTGCCTGAGTGATGATGGGGAAAAATAGTTTATTTGATTTGTGTGATACTCTGTTCTGGTAACTAATATTTGTGGTTAGGAATAATAACGGCGGGGGGGGGGGAAGCCCGTTAGTATCACTGGAGATGGGCATAAGGCATTAAATCATTCCCCTCCTCCTTCCTACGTGTGAAAACTACTAATTAAAAGTTAATGGAATTGAATTTGAATGCTGAAAGTCTCTATATATTTCTGGTTGGCTCAATAGATTCTGGCTTGATTTGTACTAAAAAGTTCATATTAAGTCAATACAATTATCAGAATTATTTTAAAGTGAAAATTGAGGTTTCACAGTAGCATCTCTAGACTTATTATAAAAAAAAGTACTTATTGTAAAAAAAAAAGCCTCCAAAAAAAGGAGAGAGAATTGAATAGAGGAAATTCTGAGATAGTAGAGTCCAAAGTCATAGTGTATCAGAAAGAGAATGCTATTAATTTATAAATGCTTAAAAATAATAATTCTGCGCCCACTAGTTCTGGTGAAAAGACTCATAGCACTGCTTCTTTAATAGGGGAAGCATGGCACAGTGGATGATAGAATGCTGACCTGGGAGTTTGGAAAACCAGAGTTCAAATCCTTCCTCAGACATTTACTGGACGTATGATACTGTACAAAGTAAATAACAACTTTCTGCCTCATTCTGCTCATCTGTAAAAGGAGGATAATAATAGAATTGGGTTGTTGTGAAGTCGAGACATTTCTACCTTCACATCATCTCATCTAGTATGTAGCCCTTTTCTCCCACTTCCATAGCTACCATCTTATTGAGGTACTCATCATCTCTCACTTAAATTATTAAAAGTCTCCCATTTAGTCTCCCTGCTTCAAATTTAACCCCAATGTGGTCCATCCTACACATTCTTCACAAAGCCATTTTCTTTAAGCACAGGTTGACCACGTGACTCCCTTACTCAACCGACTCTGGCAGCTTCCTGTTGCCCGAAGGATTAAATGTAACCTCTGCTGTTTAGCTTTTGAAGTCCTAAAGGAACTGGCCCCAGCTTGTCTTTGCGGCCTCAAGAAGCATCACTCCCCTGACGAGACTCCACAGTCTAGTCAAACTGGCATTCTCTCATGCCACGTCCACGCAGCACCCTTCATCTCCTGTGTCCTTGTCTTTGACCTCACTGATCCACGTGCCTAGACTTTAGCCTTTTAGGATCCCTTTCTTCCCTTAGGAGTAAATATCTAGTACCATCTTCTCCATCCAGCCTTTCTTGATCCTTCCAACTGCTAATACTTTCCTTCCCCAACTACCTTGCATTTAACTACTGTGTATAAATTTGCATTCATTCACTTTATATACACTATGTGTGATTTTCCACGTGCTCCTTGCCTGGATTGTTTTCATTCGTTCTGCTTGTGCGCCTGGTAGCCAGCACATTGTAGGTGCTTAATAAATGTTTGCTAATCGATAGACTATCACCCTCGTTTCCCCACACCTCCTGGTTCCACTGCTCAGACCCAGTTTCAGTCTTAAAACACCACTTCCTTTCTCTGGCTCAGCTTTTGCCTCCTTGCAGTTCTCACTCTGACCACTTGGCTGAGCAGTGAGCAATTGGCTCTTTGACCTAGTTCAGTCACCGCCCTTGACGTGGCGTGGGAAGGTCCAGTTTTAACCTCCTAGACACTAACCTCCTTATTCTTTCAGGAGACAAAACCCTGTATTATAAGGTAGTAGATGAAAGGGCACCAAGAATGTTAGCTAGTGCTTTGGAAACTCAGAGGGATATCCAAGTCAAGGAGTGGGGATCACGGAGGAGATAACATTCTTCATAGATGAGATAGCATGCACCCCGTAACTTAAAAGGTGGCAGGTGTTAGGTAGATAGGCATAGAAGGGGAGGAGAGGGAGCATTCCAGGCATGAAATAAGTGGAGAAATAGAGTATGTTCGTGAAACATCAATTAGCCCCATGTAATTGAAACAGGGGGAGAGAAGGGATGTATGAAAGGAGACTGTGAGAGAGAAGTGTGAAACGGTCATTTGTTTATTCTTTATACGAGTTATAGCATTTTAAAGTGCTTTGTTAATTCTCCTACAATCTCAAGAAAGAATTTACTGTCAATGTTTATATTTATAGCTATGAAATTAAAACCAGACAGGATGGGAAAATTGTGCAGAATCGCGTAACATCCAGATGATCTCTGCTTGTTCCCTTCTCTCTAGTAAGTTAAATATTTGCTTCCCAGGCCACAGCTTGCCTAGTGAGCTGTCTTCCTCTTGTTATCTAATACTGCCTCAGTTTGAAAACACAAAAACATTTCTTCTAAAATAGTTTCATAGACTATTAGGGTCATAGCTTAATGAACCACAGGGCCTATCAAGGTCATTGCATATGTTAGCGATGATTAAAAGAGAAAAGGAAGCATGTGGAATTTGGATTATTTCATTGAAAACCCAAAATTGCTCAGGAACTCATAAATTATTCCTGTTTAATGTTTATGGAGATAATTAGAGAAAGATTGCTTCAAAGTAATAACTGTTATAAAAATGAGACCTTTTTAAAACCCTGATTTATAAAGCACTCATTTGCCTTCAGAATTTTGGGGACTGATTTATAGGCTGATTTACCATCTGTCTCCTCTTGGCAAAACAAAGGAGAGATGGCCAGAAACTATATATAGGAGCTGGACTGAAATATTAATTGTATATTTTTTTATTAGGAGGAAGCAGAAGGAATATCATTTGCCTGTGTCCAGGGGTGACTTTTAGACAAAACTTATTTTTCAGTTTTATTTGTGATTTTAAAAAAAATGGAGGAAAGTTCTGCTTCAAGTGAGAAAAATATGTGGCTGAAATAAACTGTATTGATAAGAGACTTAAAGGTGTTTTGAAGCTATTTCAGTAAGCATTTATTTAGTCCACATGTTGGAAAGGGTTAAAAATGTGGGATACTTAACTCCAAAGATATACTGGGCCTCATATCTGTCAGCAAGAAGGCAGGTATTGCTATGCCATAAAGTATGTTGAGGGGGATGAAGTATAAAAAGACTGGAAAGGTAGGAGGGGGCATAGTTGTGAAGGGTTTTCAGCACCAAACAGGGCATTTTTTTGATCCTGGAGGTAATAGGGAGCCACTGGAGTTTATTGAGTGACTAAATCTTTGATTTAGGAAAATCACTTGGGCTGTTGAGTGTAGGAGGGATTGGAATGGGGAGAGAGAGACAGGGATAACAACCAGATCACCAGTAAGGTGATGAGAGCCTGCATCAGCATGGTGACTGTGTGAGTAGAGAAAAAAAAAGATGTGAAGACAGAAATAATAAGACTCGGTAATCCTTTGGATATGGTGGTGGTGGGGGGGGTGAATTTGAGAGATGAGTCAAGGATGACACCTAGGTTGTGAGCCTGGATGACTGGGAGGGTGTTGGTGCTGCCTACAACAATAATAGGAAACTTTCAAAGAGGGGGAAAAGTAGGGGAAAAGATAATGAATTCTTTTCCATATATTCTGAGTTTGAAATGCCCGCGTAAGATTCTCTTCAAGGTATCAAAGAGGCAGTTGGTGATTCTAGACTGGCTTCCAGTTCTTACTCTGATTTTTGATAAACTGTGACCACACATGAATTGCATGCTTTGTTGAGCCTCAGTTTCATTGTCTTAATAAGTGTATTAACCTATCAATGTTATTAAGTTACTAGTATAACCTCACAGGATTGTTGTGTATATAAAATGAGATATCACATGTAAAGTGTTTTGCAAACTTCAAAGTGTTGTGTAAATGATAGTTATTATTAGCTATTAATCTACCTCATGAAGAGTTGGGGGGAAATTTTTTTTTTAACTTTAAAGACCTTTTTAAGTGTGAGCTGATGTGTTTTGAACCACATTACTTCTTCTGATTCAATATCCTTTTCACTTCCTAGTAAGCAGGATGCAGTCAACAACTGTTGCCTCCTTACTAGCAACTATTTCCAGACCCGTTGTAACTCCCTTCAAAATAGCCTACAACATGAAAATGGTCATTGAGGTCATATGTCCAAATTATTGCTGAAGTACATGCACATGGCCGTCCACTATCCCTTGTCCCTAGGTGTTAATCGTACCATCTGTCTTAGATGCTAAGCCCATTGGGAGTCCCTGTTCTTACAGTTAGATTTTGTAAAATACCCAGTGCTCATCGGGTGCTTCATGTCCTTGGTGCTGATGTCAGATGAGCTGAAAGGACCGGGCACAGACCCAAGTGTCTTTCTGTAACTTGCCAACGTGTGGGCACTAGGCTGCGGTTTGTAGCTACAGCCAGTACACTGTTTGGTATTTTGTGTAGTTCTGCCTTTGAGCATTATGTTTTTCTTGCCATCTTTGCTCAGGAAAGAGCTACCTTTTCCTTGTGACTACAGGGTGGGCTAGTCAGTGGGTCTTGCTTATCCACTAAGTTTTCCAGGTAGCGTGATGAATTGGTAATGATTTGTGGATCCAGGTGTCCAGGCCACCTTGTGATGTTGAACAATGCAGATTTAGCCGCCCCATCTCCCTAGTCCATATTATGACATACTTTTTTTTTAATGTAAGTTTATTTATTTTTAGTTTTCAACTTTCACTTCCGCAAGTTTTTGAGTTCCAAATTTTCACCCCACCTCACCCCTCCCCCCACCCCGAGATGGCATGCATTCTGAACATCCCTTCCCCTAGTCTGCCCTTTCTTCTATCTCTCCCCCCTTCCCTTATCCCCTTCCCCTTCTATTTTCCTGTAGGCCAGGATAGACTTCTGTACCCCATTTCCTCTATTTCTTATTTCCTAGTAGCATGTGAAAACATTTTTTAAACATATGTTTTTAAAATGTTAGGTTTCAAATTTTCCCTCTTCCTCCCTCCCCACCCACCCTCATTGAAAAGGCAAGCAACTCAATATAGGTTGTACATGTGCAGTTATGCAAAACACTTCCATAGTAGACATGTTGTGAAAAACTAACTCTGTTTCCCTTAATCCTATCCTGCCCTCCCATTTATTCTATTCTTTCTTTTGACCCTGTCCCTCCTCAGAAGTATTTACTTCTGATTACCCCCTTTCCCAATCTGCCCTCCTCTCTATCATCCCCTGCTCTCCTGTCCCCTTCTCCCCCTATTTACCTATAGGGTAAGACAGATTTCCGTATTGAATGTGTATGTTATTCCCTCCTTAAGCCAAATCGTATGAGAATAAGATTCACTCATTCCCTGTCACCTTCCCCTGCTTCCCTACCACTGTAAGAGACTTTTCTGTTTTTTTTTTTTGTGAGATAGTATACCCCATTCTACCTCTCCCGTTCTTCTTCTCTGAGTATAATCCTCTCTCATGCTTTAAATTTTATTCTCCAGATATGACCCCTTAATCTTCAACACCTGCTGTGCCCTCTATCTATCTATCTATCTATCTATCTATCTATCTATCTATCTATCTATCTATCTATCTATCTATCTGTCTATCCATACATATAATTTTTTTCCTCCAACTACCCTAATACTGACAAAGGTCTCATGAGTTATAAATATCATCTTTCCATGCAGGAATGTAAACAGTTCAATCTTAATAAGTCTCTTATGATTTCTCTTTCCTGTTTACCTCTTCATGTTCCACTTGAGTCCTGTATTTGAAAGTCAAATTTTCTATTCAGCTCTGGTCTTTTCATTAAGAATGCTTGAAAGTCCTCTATTTCACTGAATGACCATTTTTTCCCCTGAAGGATTATACTCAGTTTTGCTGGGTAGGTGATTCTTGGTTGTAATCCTATCTCCTTTGCCCTCCGGAATATTATATTCCATGCCCTGGTCCTTTAATGTAGAAGCTGCTAAATCTTGTGTTATCCTGATTGTGTTTCCACAGTACTTGAATTGTTTCCTTCTGGCAGCTTGTAGTATTTTCTCCTTGACCTGGGAACTCTGGAATTTGGCTATAACGTTCCTAGGAGTTTTCCTTTGGGGATCTCTTTCAGGAGGAGATCTGGATTCTTTCAATTTCTATTTTGCCCTCTGGTTCTAATATCAGGGCAGTTTTCCTTGATAATTTCTTGAAAGATGATGTCTAGGCTCTTTTTTTGATCATGGCTTTCAGATAGTCCAATAATTTTTAAATTCTCTCTCCTGGATCTATTTTCCAGGTCAGTTGTTTTTCCAATGAGATATTTCACATTGTTTTCTATTTTTTCATTCTTTTGGATTTATTTTACAGTGTCTTGATTTCTCATAAAGTCACTATCTTCCAATTGCTCTATTCTAATTTTTAAGGAAGTATTTTCTTCAGTAATCTTTTGGACTTCTTTTCCATTTGGCCAATTTTTCTTTTTAGGGCATTTTTCTCCTCATTGGCTTTTTGGACCTCTTTTGCCATTTGGGTTAGGCTATTTTTAAGGTGTTATTTTCTTCAGTATTTTTTGGGTCTCCTTTAGCAAGCTGTTGACTTTTTTTCATGATTTTCTTGCATCACTGTCATTTCTCTTCCCAGTTTTTCCTCTACTTCCCTTACTTGCTTCTCAAGATCCCTTTTGAGCTCTTCCAAGGCCTGGGACTGATTCATATTTTTCTTGGAGGCTTTGCATGTAGGAGCTTTGACTTTGTTGTCTTCTTCTGGTTGTATATTTTGATCTTCTTTTTCACCAAAGTAAGATAATATAGTCTGACTCTTTTTGAGCTGCTTGCTCATGATCCTAGCCAATTACTTGAGTTTTAAACTCTTTGTTAAGGTAAGAGTCTGCTTCCAATGTGGAGAGTATACTGTCCCCAACTTTAGCGGGTTTATACAGCTGTTTTCAGAGATACTTGTAGGACCTGTAAATTTTCAGTTCTTCCAAGGTGGTATGAGAAGGGGCGAGGTGTTTACTCCTTTCCTGGCCTGTGACCACAAGTACTCCTTTCTGTCCTGTAACTGTGAGGAGGGGTTTCTCTGCACAGCCACTACAAGGTCCACCATGCCAGCACTCCTCCTGGCCCCAGAACCGCCACCTAGAACTGTGACCCAGATCCAAACATGGGCAAAGCAGTAGATTCCTGCCTCAGTACTGGCAAAGAGATCCCTGCAGTTCCTCTCTGATCAGCCACTGGATTCACCCTCAGTCTATGGGCCAGAAGCTCTGGAAGCAGCTGCCCTCCCCCATGGCCATGCTCTTGGGGAATGGAGCTGAGACCCGGACTTCCTGTCTCATCACCGACAGAAACAGACTTTTCCCACTGACCTTCTAAGTTGTCTTTGGCATTTGTGAATTGAGGAGTCTAGAAACCTCCACAGCTGCCTGAGATTCAGTCCTCTGAGGCCTACTCCAGGTTTGCTGTGGCCTGTGCACCCATGCTGCGCTGCGCTTCCAGCCCAGCGCGACACACCTTTCTGATCAACCATCCAGGTTGTGTTCAGCTGGAAATTTGTTTCACTCTGTCTTTTTGTGGGTTCTGCTGCTTCAGCATTTGTTTAGAGCCATGTTTTATGAGTATTTGGAGGGATTTGGGGGAGAGCTCAAGCAAGTTACTGCTTTCACTCCGACATCTTGGCTCCGCCCTATGACATACTTTTTAACAAAATAAAATATAGCAAATCAACAACAGTAACAGAATTTTACTGTATCCTGACCTGAATTCATCTGTGTACTCCTAAAGCTCCATTACCTTTCTCTTCGTTTGCTTTTATTATTATTTTTTTTCTAAAAGATTTTGTAATTGGTATGTAAACTAGTCTTCTGGCTCTCTGCTGTTCTTTTTTCACATAAATATCACTTCACATATGTCTTTTGACATTTCTTTGTGTTTTTTAAATTTCTCATTTTATGATATCAAAATATTCCATTTGACATATAGCACAATTTATTCAATAAATAGTCACTTGTAATTAGAAATTGCTTTCAGTTGCCCTTTTATAACAACACAGCTAGAAAAAGAGATTTTTAAAAATATTGGTCTCTATTTTGATATTATCTTTTGTTCTTGCTATGTGATTGGTGGCCCATCTTCTCCCCCTTTTCCCTAAATTTCTCTGATGACATTCTTGTCTTTTATGTGACTTCTCCCAAGCATTTCCTTTGTGATCTTGGATTCTGCGTATTTCCTGTGTGCCTCTACATTTCCCCCTGGTTGAACCACCTTGTCTGTTCTTCAAATATTATAGAATTCTGTGGCCTGTAACACCTTTCTAGTTATGTTTAATAAACAAAATGAGAAATAGTCAAGGAGTGTCAAACTGATAGTCTGCAAAACTGAACCTGTTTAAATTGTAATTATGTAGTATTTACCAAAAGTAATACAAATACAACACGACATAGATAATGTTAATTTGAGGTTTTCAGAGCCAACATGAAGTCCACAGGGATCACTTTCTATTTGAGTTTGACACTGGTCTAGGCAGTTCTCTAAGTTGGAAAGAAGGTACCAACTTGCATTGCTAGAGATTCACTATGTAGCCCTAGTAGTAACACATGTGTTACCTATTTACTTAAGGTCCCTACCTCTTTCACGTTTTTATTTCTAGCTTGATGTGGTCAGTATCTAGGATAGTGCTGGTCACGTAGCTTGGTCATAAGTAGTTGTTGACTTATTGGAGTTTTTTAGGGCATGTAAGGAGGCAGTATTCATGTAGTAGAAAGAATGATGTGTAGTTTATATCTTAGCTTTTATAACAACTAACTCTATATGTCCACAGGCAAGTTAGCCTGATTCTGTTAGCTCCAATTTCAATACCTAAAAAATGGGGATAACACTATGTAACATAAAGGGTTGCTGTGGGGAAAGTAGCTTCCAAAGTTTAGTATTATATAAGTGTGAATTAGCCTATTGATGATGATGTAATCAAAACATCATTCATTAGCTCAAAAGGCTTATTATGGCCACTCAGTTTAGGTATCACTATAACTGGAACATGCATATTTATTTCTTATCTTAAATCTTATTCAGCTTTTCATTTTTCATGGTGGTTTAGAATATAATAGTGAAAATAACTAGGGGCAGCTAGGTGGTACAGTGGATAGAGCACTGGACCTGGAGTCAGGAGGACCTGAGTTCCAATATGTCCGCAGACATTTGACACTTACTAGCTGTGTGACCCTGGGCAAGTCACTTAAACCCCATTGCCTACCCCCCAAAAAAAAACCTAAGTGGCCTGAAGAAAAATGGGAAGTACAAATCTATTCTTGTTACTGAGTATAGTGAGCTAAAGGACAGTTGCAGAGAGTGGGAAAAATGTATAAATTTGACCACTGAAATAATTTGTGGAGAAAATAGGAGTCAAGATAGAATTGCAACGTAATTTGAGCTATTCAGCAGTTTGGCATTGTGATCTTGTTAGGTACCAAGATGGACATTTGGATAAGGGAAAAGTCATTATTATGGGTTTACTTCACTTTGAACAGTAGATGTGAATCTGAAAAGTAGTATATGAATCAAAATTTAGTAAATCAAATAGCATCTTACCTTTGCTAAGGGAATTGGCTATTAAAAGGAATCGTAGGATGAAGCCTTTTGTAAACTGAGGAATTCTTTTGTAGTGTGGAATTCAACTGAAGAAACATTTATCAGCCACTTAGTCTGCTGTGCATTGTGAATAGAAGACAGAAATGGACTAGGTCCTGACCTCAAGAAGATTACCCTCATCTGAATGAGATTTTCTTGAAGTTTGATTTCCATATGATTTTTTTTTTTTGCAGGCAGGATCTTCCTGTGTTATTAAGTATGGAAGTCACTTATGTGTTTCTGCTACACACCGTGAAAAACAGAGTATGTGCCCTTAAGCAATTTACACTATTAGGAAGCTACTTAGACCAGAAAGAATTTTTGTGTGAATTCAACTTTTTATCTGTTTGGTTTGGAGATGAAAAAATAATGAGAGGAGATTATATCTCAGAAGAGATTTGAGGCTTAAGAAGAAGGGATGAGGTCTATATACTACAGTATATGTAATTTGGCATTGAGAAGTAGGACGAGAAGTAAGGGACTGGGAGGATGGAGACTGCAGGAGGAATTTATGCCTGCTTTGACTATAGACTCAGAAGAAGAAGAAATATGATTCTATATAAATATTAGCACGCTAGAGGAGTGAATTGGATGTACGTTGGCAGCAAAATCTTGAAGCAATAATGTTATTTTATGATGTTAGCCTTAATAGTAGCACAACTTTCTTTGATAGATGCACATTAGCAGTGCTTGAGCTCTATCTTTTTGAGCTAGACATGTGTGTGACCTTTTTCTTATTAGTCACAGAGGATGGAAGGACATACTCCAGGATTAGTCACTGAACCTGCTTCTTGGTCATCGGCCAGGATTTGGGATGTATGGCAAGAACAAAGAGAAGCTGGCCACAGAGACACTAAAACTGACAGATATACACACACACACATACACACACACATACATATACACACACATATACATATACATATACATATGTATACATATATACACATACATATATACACACATACATACATACATATACACACATATACATATACATATGTATACATATATACACATACATATATGCACACACAAACAACAGAAAAGTTGCATAGGCCCAGCCTACAAATTAGGAGGCTCCTGTTATTAGGTACCATCCCTAATGTTCTTTCTTTAAAAGACCTTCATTTTCTCTTCTGTGGTTGCTTGGTTGCTGGAGGAAGTCATAATATGAAAAAAAAAATGACCTAAGGGAGCATAGAGGAAATTTCACAGATTTTCAAACTAAGAGTAGTGATGCTTGTATTTTTTTTTTGTGGGAATGTTTATGCAGTTTGAGCTTTCTAAGATAAAGTTATGGTGTAGAATAATCATCGCCAAATATAAACTGCAGTTTATTGTTAGGGAGTGACTTCCCTGTAAAGTCTCGTAAAATGCCTTTATGAGGAGAATTGGCTATAAAAAGCAATGTAAAGGAAGAGATTAAAGAGCAGAGGTTAACGTGGAGCAGAGGAGAAGGGCTAAATTGATATATATGGGACAAGGCCAAAGAAAAATCAACTCCTTTTTAAGGTCAAAATGTCGAATTCAGGAAACTAGGAGATCTAGGGGAGAGTAGGAAGGTGAAAAGAAAGTACAGGGAGATATGAATTAGGAAACGGTTATAAATAAAGACGTTAAGCTATAATTTGGCTTTTGGTAGTTAATGGTCCTTTGGGATTGACCAGATCAATTTAGAAAGTTTTGTTGCCCAACAAAAGGACATAAGATTGCATCAGTGTTAAAAGGCAATATGATAGTAAATTTGATATTTTCCCTCATCTAACCTTCTGTAAAAGATATCTTAGTACTTTCTTATTGATGAAGCATAAAACCCACTTGGATTATCCTTGAACTTAGCATCACAGCAAATGTACTCATATTAAAATACACAGAGAAGGAAAAGTGGTTAGTTATTCTAGTGCTGAGGAGAAGAGATAGAAAATTATTTTGAGAAGTTGAAGCAAAAAAAGAGGATCATAGGAGTCACATTCATTCATTCATGAAATATAAGGAGGTCCTGATTAATGTGAATTATGAATCCTGTAAAGCGTAAATATGTGCTTGAATTTTATACTATTTGACGTTGTAAGTATGCAAAATATGGTAGCTGATTCCAGCCCAAAGGAAATCACAGTGCAAAGAATAATGCTAACAATTCACAGTATTTCTTATTTGCATTGTATTGATTTAGCTGTATTGATAGATTACTTACTATACTCAATGCCCTTTGGCATGTACACTTGAGGATACAGAAATGAATAGATGATAGTTCTTACCCTCAAGAAATGGTAATTAGAACATCTAGGTGGTGCAGTGGATAGAGCACTGGCCCTGAAATCAGGAGAACCTGAATTCAAATCCAGCCTCAGATCAAACACTTGACACTGTGACCCTGGGCAAGTCACTTAACGCCAATTGCCTTAAAAAATAAATTGAAATTAGTTTACAAGTTAGAATATTACAAATTAGAACATTTTGCTATTTTAAGATTTTTGATTTTTTTCACTAATTCAAATCACACCTCCTCTCTACTCCTTAGTAGATGTTTTTTGTGATTTTCGGTGGCTTAAGAATATTATCACCTAGGACCTGAGCCTCTCCAAACTTAGCTTAGCTGGTCCACAGGTAACAAGCAAGCAGTCCAACGCTAGATCCATGGCAGACTTTCCTTTTTGATATTCATCTGGTATAATCCTTAGGAATCTAGGGCCCCACATTAATGCCATAGGCATCAGAATAGAAATTTAGAGTAGATACACACATACGTAATACATACTTATATACATACATAGATGTATGTGTATATAGAATATACATTGGGTTATTAAGGAAGGAAAATTGTCTGTACTCAGGACTTGAATTCCATCACTCACATTCTTTTTAACTCTTTTTAAATTAGCTTCTGCCCCATCACTAGTCAAACTGTTCCCTCAAAGGTCACTAATAACTGCTTTATTGCCAAAATACACTGGCTTTTTTGGAATATTTTAATCTTTTAACCAAACACTCCTGCCTACTTCCTTCTCGCTTGACATTGAAATACCATACTCTCCGGACCCATTCTCACTGTCACAACCTTAGTCTAGACCCTTATTATATTGTTTGCCAGTACTACTGCAGTAATGTCCCTAAAAGTACTTCATACTTCTGCCAGACTAACTCATCATTATGTATAGATCTGCTTAGGTCACCCCTCTGCTAAAAACTCTTTTAATAGTTTCCTTTTGTAGCATGGTATAGAGAACTGGCCTCTGAAACAGTAAGACCTGGGTTCAGGTCCTCTTTCTGACTCATTGTCTGTGTGATCCTGGGGAATTCACTTAACCAGTCAGTGCATTAAACACCTCTTTAAGTCAGAGGTTCTTAACTACGTTATGCTTTTACTGCTTTGGCAGTCTTGTGTAACTTTTGGATGTTAGAATAATATTTTAAGTGCGCAACATTAAAAAGGAAAGCAATTACAATGAAATATAGTTCAAAATATTTAAGAAAAGAAAAAAAGCTCAGATGCAAGGTTAAGAACCCTTGTTCTAAGACTGTAATAGCAGAGAAGACTGCAACTTGCATCAGTAGAGGGAGCTTCCTTGGTGGGAAATTCCCCATAACAATGGAAACAGAGGCCTAGTCTCTGTCTCCATCAGTGCCTCAGGATGTAACATGCGTGAAGGTAAGAGCCCTTTCTTACCTAAGCTTCATCTCTCTACCAGTATTCTGAAGATATCAGATCATTACAAAATGTTTATTGAATGAATTATGGAATAAATGAATGAGAAGGGAAGGGGAAACAAGGACCACTCTGGTGAATGGAGCTCTAGGCTTGGAGTCAGAATGTATGGGTGTTCATGTCCCAGCGTTGCTAATTATTAGCTGTATAATTACTAATAAATCCCTTTAACCTCCCTTAGCCTTGGTTTCCTTTTCTGTAAAATAAAGAAAACAATAGACAACTCATAAGGTCGTTGTGAAGAAAGCATTTTATTAGTTTTAAAGTAGCCTATACATGTTGGCTATTATTACTTTCTTTACAAAATAAATACAATAAATAATCTATTTATGATATATTTCTTCTGTGGTTCAATATCCCTACTATTTATTTTCTCATTACCTTGATTCTTGGATAAAATACAAACCAACTCTTTTGTCATTTAATGTCCTTCATAATTTGACTGTATCCTCTCTTGCCAACATTACTTCCTCTCATGCACTTCACATTCTTAGCCAAACTATTTTATTTGCTGTTCTCCATACATGACATTCAAACTTCCACTTCTGTGGCTATGTAGAGACTAGCCACCATGTCTGGAATGCTCTCCCTCCTCACCTTGACCTCTTGGAATCCCTAGCTACGTTTTGAAGCTCAATTGACACTTCTTTCTTTCTTTTTTTTAATTTTTAAAAATTTTTAAAAATTTTTTATTTTTTCAAATTTTATTAATTTATTTTGATTTATAAACAATCAGTTCCATATGCTTTTGAGTTAAAAATTGTTCTTCTCCTTCCTCCCCACCACTCTCCCCAAGATGGCACACAATCTGATATAGGCTTTACATTTACATACCCATTAAACATATTTTCACATTAGTGAAGTTGTAAGTAAAAATTAAAACCAATAGGAGGAACCATCAGAAAGATGAAACAAAACTCAACAGAAGGTAAAAATAAGTGATAGTGATTCAACTTCCATAATTCTTTCTTTGGATATGGACAGCATTTTCTATCCCGAGGCCTCTGGAGATGTCTTAGATCCTTGTAATGCTAAGAAGGGTTCAGTTTAACAATATTAGTCATCGCATAACGTGGCTATAATAATTGTATATAAAGTCCTCTTGGTTCTGCTCACTTCACTCAGCATCAGACCATATATGTCTTTCCAGGTTTTTCTGAAGTCAGCCTGTTCATCATTTCTTATAGCACAATAGTATTCCATTACATTCATATACCATAACTTGCTCAGCCGTTCCCCAATTGATGGGCATCCTCTCAATTTCCAATTCTTGGCCACCACAAAAAGAGCTGCTATGAATATTTTTGTACATGTGGTCCTTTTCCCATTTGTTTGATCTCTTTGGGATATAGCCCTAGCAGTGCTATTGCTGGATCAAAGGGTATGCACATTTTTGTAGCCCTTTGGGCATAGTTCCAAATTGTTCTCCAAAACAGTTGGATCATTTCACAGTTGACACTTCTTTCAAAAGGTCTTTCCTGGCTCCCCCCAATTATTCATTCTTTCCCCTTCCCATACATTGCTTTTCATTTACCTTGTATATATGTATAGATTGACTTACTACAAGGAAGTTGAGGTCAGGGGTTGTATTTGTATCCTCAGTGCTCGGGAGAGTGCAAAGTCATTGCTTAATAAGCGTCTGTTGAGTTGAACTGAGTTGACAATGCAGGGTCAAAGGATTTTTATAATATTCACTTAATTCATAAAAAGGGCAAGAGCTTCCTTTTTTTGAGGTTTAAAAGTAAAATAAAAATGTTACATTTTAATTTCAATAAAAATTCTGCCACATGCTTTTTATTTTTGTTGATAACATACCCAGTGGAAAGGTTCCTTGAGGAACTTTCTGAATGACTACAAAGGACTGCATAGTGTATTCCCTGTCCTGTCCTGTCCTTTGTTGTTATTTTTAAGTAAAAACCATCTGTCTGCTTTGTTTAAAATAAATGAATGAGTAAATTTGGGGATGGAGCTTTCTGTAACAATGTGAGAATATTTGTTCTGGATAACAGATGATGCTGTAGACTTCAGTATTTTGGAGTTTCTGGTGTGCGATTTATTTTTGGTTGTAGCGTCAGACTTTTCATGTAGGTGGCAACCAACAGCACCATATGAGATAATAAACTGTTAAGAGTTCTAGCTGAGCAAACTGAATTAATAGGTACTAAGAGAAGAATTTGATGCCAAAAGGAAATCGATCAACCAGCAAATGTTTATTCAGCATTTGCACTTGGCTGTGCAGGGGAGAAACAAAGACGAAGGAAAAACAGGCTGTGACCTGAAGGAACTTATTTTCTCTGGGTTAAGTTCTTGTTCAGCCACCTCATTTTGCAAATGAGGAAACAGAAGCCCAAAGGTAAAGTAGTTTGTCCAGGGTCACATAGGGAGTAACATCAGAGCTAGGATTTGAAGCCATGTTCCTTTTCTCCAGTTCCAATGTGCTTTCCAGTATATCACTGCCCATTCCATGGAATGATATGTACAAAAAACTCCCAAATTTCATCATGCCTTTTCCTCATATCCAGGAGAACTGTAAATATACATAGGCACATAGGTGTGAATTCTATGTATGAGATCATTCACTATATGGCACAGAAGGAAATAAACATTTGTTAATAGCCTACTATATGCCAGGTACTGTGTGCATCTTTATAATTATTATCCCATCTGATCCCCACCAGGAGCCTGGAAGGCTGGTTCCATTATTATCCCCACATTACAGATGAGGAAATTAGGGTGGAGGTTAAGTGATTTGCCTAGGTTCAAGCAGCTGTTAAGTATCTGAGGTTGGATTTGAACTCATATCTTCTTGACTCCAGGCCCTGAGTTCTGTCCTCAGCACCATCTGGCAAACAAAACACTAGAGCTATCTTATGCAACAATTTAGAGAGGTTTATAGTGTCTTGGACTTGGGATGTGAAGATCTGTTGTAATCTGTGCTGGTCATATCACATCTGGAGGATTGTGCTTGATTACGAGCATCACGTTTTAAGATGCACGTTGACAAACTAGATAGAGAGTGTCTAGAGGAGGGCAAATGAAGGACGGTGAGGGAGCTGGAGAAGATAGTCTTTAAGGACCGAGTGAAGGAAATTGGAATTTTTTAACATTCATTTTATTTTTTTACATTCATATTAAGCATATTTTCCCATTAGTCATGATATAAAGAACAATTACAACTAATGAGAGGAGCCATGAGAATGAAGCAGTAAAACAATACAAAGGAAAAGGAGAGCAAATAATATGCTTCCATTGGCATTGAGACTCCATAGTTCTTTCTCTGGACACGGATAGCAACTTCTATCATCAGTCTTTTGGGGTTGTCTTAGACTTGCATTGCTGTGAAGAGCCAAGTCTATCAAAGTCAGTCATCCCGCAATGTAGCTGTTACAGTGTTCTCCTGGTCCTGCTCATTTCATCAGTTCATGTAAGTCTTTCCAGGTTTTTTTTTTTTTGAAGTGTGCCTGCCCATCATTTCTTATAGCACAATAATATTCCATTACATTCATATACCACAACTTGTTCAGCCATTCCCCAATTGATGGGCAATTGGAATGTTTTAACCTAGGGAACAGAGGCATTTGGAGAGCATGATAACCATCTTCAGGCATCTGCAGGATTGTTGGGTGGAAGAGGGATTCAAGAATTTTTGAATTTTGTGGGCAGAACTAGGAGAAATGGTCAGAAGCTATAGAGAGGAAGATATAGACTAGGTATAAGGGGGACCTCCTAACAATTAGAGCTATACAAAAGTGGAATGGGATGCCTTGTTAGGTTCACCCCCCCCCCCACTGTACCCAAGATCCTTCAGATGAAGGCCAGGTGATTGTTGGGGATGATATAGAAGGGATTTTTGTACAGGTGTTTGGGTTGGCCTCCAAAGGTCCCTTCTGTTTCATAGGCTCCATAATTTTACACAAATATATTGTTCTGTAAAAATACCATTAATATTAACATTCTCTCCTGTGGACCCTAAACTATAGAAGGCAGCATATACTACCTTCTGTAGAGTTCCCAAGATGTCTAGGTCACTAGCGCATTGATCAAGTTGATTCACATTTTTTTATCCTAGACTGAATACTTGTGTTTGATGCTGACCCTTGCTCTTAGAGTGATTCTCTCCTTTCTTCACCCAGTATCATTCATACAATTACTACATGTCTGTCATGGTCCATCCCAAATGTCATTGTTTTCATGGAAGCATCCATAGACCTCCTCTCTAATTTGCTGTCCCCTCCAAACTGGCAAAATAGAAGTGATTTATTCTTCTTCTAAACTCTTATGGAACTTCATTACTCTTTTAATGCCGAAAGGATTTGCCTTCCTAACATACTTCTGGGTAGATAGGAAGCTAACAAGTTCTATGACCTCCTTAAAGAATTAAAGTACAGGTGATTTCAAGCAGTCAGCATTTGGATTCCCATTTCCTGTGTTGTCAGGCAAACATTTTCAAATTAAAATGTTTCACATGCACTCAAAATGCTTTACAATATCACCACCCAACACATTTGCTTCTAAGAGGAAATGTATTGCCAGCAAATTAAGAACTGCGGGCTGAACACATAATCTTTCTTTTTTCAACCAAGGCAACTTTCTCCTATCATTTTCTTTTTTTTTTTTGTGGGTTGGGGGAGTGTTTGGGAGGATGAGAACTACCATTCTTTCATTTTCTCAGACCTAATGCCTTGGAATTATTTCTGCAACCTTTCCTTCAACTCCCACATGGAGTACGTCACTAAAACTTGTCCTTCCTCCTTTCTTTGTGATTTTTTTTTTCTTTTTGCAAACAGAACTTTGCTCCATTCCTACAATAGTAGCTGCTGGTCTTGGGACCTTATCGCCTTATGCCTATACTCTGAAAACGTGCTTACTCGGTCTCCTTGACACTACCACCTCTATATACTCCAGCCGATTTTGTACTTGTAGCCACGTTAATATTCTTGAAGTATCACTTTCATTGTATCAGCCTTTATTAAATAATAATATTGACATTTATGCAACTCTTTTAAGGTTTTCATCAGGACAGTCTTGTGAAGTAGGTTCTCCAGGACTTACTTATAGATCTTATAGTACACCTAGAGTATAGGTATACTCTAGGTATTATTATATTCACTTTTAGATGATAAAACTGAGACTAAGAATGGTTAAATGGCCTGCTCATGGTCAAATAGCTATTTAGTGCCTGAGAACAGATTCAAACCCACATCTTCAAGATTTCAAGTCCCCAGTTACATAGTATAATAGGTATAGAAAAGAAATTGAAAGTTCATCCACTTTGAGAATGTTTTGAAAACCCTAGACATAATGAAGCATCCGCTTTGGGAATGGTTTCAAAGCTCTAGACATAATGAAGCGATTGTGAGATCTGAGTCCCTTCCACCTTTCCTGAAAGTAGGTAATTCTCAGCAATATGGGAAAGAATTATATACTATGAATGCATAAAATTAATCTGTTACAAATGGGTGTTGGTTTTATCTCCCTCAGGAGAAGATTGAATTTGAGTATGTGAAAGTCAGAAGAAATCTTTAAGCCTTACCAAGGGAAAATAGATGTCCTTTTCCAAAAAAAATTCAGTTTTTTAGCTGTGCTGGGTACAATACTACATTTCCTGTAGAAGATGATATCCATCTTTCTCTTATTCCCCCAAAAGGATGATGATGATGATATAATAATTATCAATTGATATAAATATTAATAATTTGTAAATTTTGATAATATTGATTATAATTAATAATTATGTTATTTTGTATTTGTGGGGCTCTTAACCTTTAAAACATTTATTATTTTAATCTCAAAATAAACCCTATGAGTTGGATGGAGAAACTACTGTTATATCTATTTTACAGACGAGGAAAGGGAAGTATAGAGATTATCATTTGCCTAAGATCACAGGTTAGATAATAGCCTATAAGCAACTTCCGGCAGGAAATAAGAGGTGAGTATAAATACAAAGTCATAATAAGTAGGACCTTATGTCCTCATTAAATGAAGAACAGGATTCAGTTCCAAACTTGAGTAATCAGTATTTGAGACCAAAAAAAGAAAATTGATGTTGTGGGTCAGTGGAGAAGAAAAAAAATACTTGCTCATCAAGAAGAAAGGTTCCATTGTTTGTATGGTTTTTGTACCGTCAGCACCTCGAACAATGACTGGAATTCCAAGATTTGAAGTTAGTTATGTCTGTGTTGAAATCGGTATAGGGAAAATGCTAAATGCCACCATGGTTTTCTCGATGCCTTCATTATCACTAATTCCTTTGATTGCTTATGAAATTAAAGCCACCTGGACCTAGGAATACTACATATACACTAGGAATAGTCCTACAATGATTGGTATAAAGAATATATCCACCACTTTACGTTACCTTTTGGCGTTACAATAGTGGTCTCTAGCTTAGTACTTTAGAAATCAATTTGCCAGGCAAAAAGCAAGACAAATAATATAACTGGCTCCAGAGAAGCCTGTAATTTTATGGAAAGAGTTTATCTTGTTTTTAATGCATTTATGCATTGATCCATTTTATTTTGTTTAGAATTTTTTCAAAATGTGCTTCTGTCTGAAGTTGGATTTATTTGCCTGGTAATTCTAAAGGAAAGCTGTAGAGTAATACTGAAGTTGTTCAGCTCATGACACAGAATTTAAAAGAGTCGATCAATGCATAAAAAGCATAAAAATGGTTCTGCATAATGATTTAATCCTTTCTTTTCTAGTCAGGAATGTTTAGGGTCGGTTGTTTAGGAGCAGGGTGGACCACTTGTTATGGGGTAGATAACTGGAATGCTGGGATACTTGGCCTTCTGGGGTCCTGGAGACAGACCATCCAGAGGCATAGCAAAAACGTAACAATCAGGAAACAATGTGACCTTGTTTGGAGCACTCAAGTGACTTTGAGCAGTGAGATCCAGAATCTGAAATAGCAATGGATACCACAAAGCAGAATAGAGAATATATACATCTAGAAAGGGTATAGACAAGCATTGGTTTTTGAAGGCAGACTGGACCACAAAGATCAATCACTGCTTCTACGGACCTCCTCTAATCTGAGGAAGAGCCCTATAATGGAATAGACATAGGTTGATGTCAGAAGTACATTCTAGCTCATGGTCTACAGAATGTCACAGTTCAACTTAGAATGCTTCCTGACAAGTTTCTACAGGAAGATGGCAGCCCACATACATAGTAGATTGTCATTCTGCATGTGACCTGTTCGCAAACAAGAAATGTGCTTGGCCGGGATGAGGAGGGTGAAATTCGAAGCAACTTTCTCTAAGAACATGGTTTTCTAGGAAAGTAGCAAGTGTCTATGGCCTAGTATAGGGGTATAAGTAGATCCTAATTGCTTTCCTTATTTAGCTTTTGGCATTCTGCTGCTCCAGGCTATAAAACCACTTGTATCCCAGTGACCCCATGCTAGACTTTCCAGTAGTTTTAGGAGAACCCGAGTACTGTTTAAAGTTAGTGATTCTAGCAGTCTGTGACTTAGAACATTGCTTAGTTTGGGAATCATTTTGTGACAATTAAAATCAATAAGGTTGCTATTAAGGAAATTACAGAATCTTAGAACTGGAAGCATCCCAAGCAATCAGCAACATCTCAGATAAGTGGTCATTCGGCTCATGATTCAAAGTCTCCGTTGTAGGAAGAACTCACTACCTTCTAAGGCAGCCCATTCCACTTTTCAACAAGTTTGATTGTTAGGACTTCTTGTTTAACATCATCTAGATTAAATCTGTCTTTCTGTAGTTTCTGGCCATTCTTCCTATTTCTTCCCACTTAAGCTCAGAAGAAGAAAGCTCTTTTTTTTTTTTTTTTAAGTAAGGGTGTTATATCTGAAATAACTCCCTTTCTCTCTCTCTTGTTTCAGACTGTGAAAATTTTAGTTTTCAGGTTGGGTTTCAGAAATATACTTTAGTATTAATATGTCCTTGGATGGTGAGCTCCTTCTGTCTTTTAGGCATTTCTTTTGATTTATTTACACACACACACACACACACACACACACACACACACACATACACACACACAAAGAGTTGTGCCCAACTCTTTGTGATCCCAGTTAGAGTTTTCTTGGCCAAAGATACCAGAGTGGTTTGCCATTTTCTTTTCTAGCTCATTTTACATTTGAGGAGCCTGAGGCACATGGAGTTAAGTGACTTGCCCAGGGTCACATAGCTAGTAAGTGTGTTTGAACTCAGGTCTTCCTGTCTCTGGGCTTGGTGCTCTGTCCACTGTACCATCTAGCTGCCTGTGTATGTATCTATATCTATATACATATACATATATATACATATACATATATATACATATATATATATATACATGCATATAATTATATATAATTTCATATTTATTTTTCATTTACCGATGTCTACATGCTGTCTCCTCCTGAGACCAGGAACTGTTTCATGTTCGTCTTTGTATTTCCAGAGTCAGACATATAATAGATGTTTGGTAAATCCTTGTTAATTAATGGATGTAGGAGCACTGTGGGGTATGGAAGAAAATACTGCACCAAACGTCTGGAGATCTGGATTCTGGTTCCCATACTTCAGCTTGAACTGTGTGACAAAAAACAAGATATTTCATTTATCTTAGTCTCAGAATCCTCATCAGTAAGAAGGTTAGGATGGATAAAGAGAGTAGGAAGAAATCCCTTAAAGTTCCTTCTGGCTCTGACATTCTTTATTATTTTCTTTTTAAATGCCTGCAGAACCTTATTAACACATGAACAAACCTTGCAGGAGTATGTCTTTTCTTCTTAATTGATCCTCATAGCCGGTAGCGATAAATAAGAGAGAGGTCACTGTGCTGTTGATAATGGACAGCTACCTGTGTTCCAACAGGGAGCCCTCCTTTTCCTGGACAGATCCTTTACAATTTCTTCAGCATGTTACAGAGACCTGTATCATATAAATATCCTAAATTCTTTTTATCATGAGATTTAAGCCTTAAAAATGACATTCCTGAGAAATTATTATTGTATTTCTAAACTACCTCTACTTTCTGAGCAGGTCTCTGGAAGTGGCTCATTAAGGTAGGAAGTAGGAGTAATCTTTATGAATTGCCTGTTATTTTAGGTTGTAGAACAGGAAGATATCCTGGACATCTTCCACTCAACAGTCGACTGAGCGGAAAGACACACACAAGCACGTACACATTTTCAAAGACATCTCTCAAAAGTTACTCTTCTAATTAAGCTCTTTATAAACTTATAAATTCAGCTTCCATGAGCTACAGTTGCAGTTTGAGCAATGAGGGCATTTGATTTCAAGATGTTATTAAATTTAGTTATTAGCTGAAGGTGCAATGCAAAAATAAGCACTTTGGCTAAATTTACAATTATTGTTACTGTGAGTAAAGCAAAAATGGCTCATTTTTGGTTTTGAATTCATGTTATAGTTGAGGAAGCTGAAGCCCGTAGAGGCTAAGTTACTTGTCTAAGATCACACAGGTGGTAAGGAGCAGAGCTGGGCTTCGAATGCCTCAGGCTTTTAAATACAGCGCACTCCCCAGATGTTATGGGAAATATATAGAAGACATCGTCTAGAAATCCCATTGTTATCTGACTTAAATTTGTATGAGTATGTACAGTTACTGCTTGGAGTTGAAAAGAGTCTATCAGGAAGAGAAAAATGGGTAATTGGTTTAGAAAAAGGGAACAAATCTTTCATTAATTAGAACTTCTAACCTGAGAAAAACCAAAGATTTGAAAGTTGGGATTGGTATAAAACCAGTAATAACTTTTTTGTCAGCTCTACCTCAGTTACTCTGCTCCAGGAAAAAAAAACCCCAACAACAACAACAAACTAATTATCAAGTGATTTAATCTTAAAATTATAGCTTATTGTAGACAATATAAATGAAGACTGAGCCATTTTTGCTTTTCTCACAGTAACAATAATTGTAAATTTAGCCTAAGTGCTTATTTCTGCATTGCATCTTCAGCTAATAACTAAATTTAATAACATCTTGAAATCAAATGCCCTCATTGCTCAAACCATAACTGTGGCTCGTGGAAGCTGAATTTATAAGTTTATAAAGAGCTTAATTAGAAGAGTAACTTTTGAGAGATGTCTTTGAAAATGTGTATGTGCTTGTGTGTGTCTTTCTGCTCAGTCGATTGTTCAGTGCCTCTCCTTTGAGAAAACAAGATTTACAGATTAAATATCTTAAAAATAAATTGGATTGCATGTAAGGTATCCTGAGGAAAGCTGCTTATTGGTAATCTCCAAGTTGACTTAGCAAATGAGAAGGAAGCTTAACTGTTCTGGTTGCCTGAAAACATAAAGTTTGACGGAAATTTAACTCTTTGTGTAGAGCCACAGTTGAAATGCTTGGAATTCTGTTTGTTTTGTTTGAATTGGGAATTTAATTTGGTTCTTTAATCTTACTCCCCGCTTTGGCCATTGGTAAATATCATTTTGGAAGAAGCTGTTCTGAGTAAGAAAGTTCATCTGTATCTGATTACCCACAGGGAAGCCAGGCAAAAGACAGAATAGAAAATTTCATCCTGTACAAGTACTGACACAGTGTAGAAAGACAAGAGCCTGGTTCTTCTGAGATAGATAGCTTGGCAACACCATTTAGCCCAATCACTGCACCACTTTAATTACTGGTTTTGGGGGGCATAGTAGTATGTTATAGTGAATAGAGTGCTTTACTTGGAATCAGAAAGACCTAGGCCTAAACCCCACCTTCCACAAGAGGGTAGAATGTAAGCTTCTTGAGGGGAGGGAATAAGGGACTGTTGAGGTTTTTGTCCTTGTGTGTCCTAGTAAAGTTTCCTGGCACATAGTAGATACTCAATAAATACTTACTGAATTAAATTAGTGGCCAAACAGAGGGCAAGTTAGTTCACCCCTTTCAGCCTCTTTTTCCTCATCTGTAAAATGGGACTAATAATAGCACAATCTACTACTCCATAATTTTAATGAGGAATATGATCTGTAAACAGTAAAGCGCTCTAGACCTGTAATTTATTATGAGGCTCTGAGGAGAGAAGAACATGATTTAACCTATTTTCATACTTGAGAGCATCTAGAGATTGTCAGTCATACTCTGGTTTGGAAGTTTTTCTCCTCAAATCCAGCATAGTACAGTAGAATAATCGATGACCCTGGAATCAGAATGCTGATGTTCTGGTCATATCTTGATCACTTACTAGCAGTGTGATGATGGATCATTCTAGATGGCTGTATTTTGAGTTTTCTTTTTCTTATTTATCCCATGGGAGGGTGAGGGATAATGGAATGGACATGTGTAAGGTGACTTCTACCTCTTAAGACTTCATGATTCCGTGATTAAATCTGATCCTTTGGAATACTTATAGTCTTTGTATTTCTTATAGACATTACATTCTAACTCATAGTTGTTTATAAAGCGTAGGTGTCTCACTGGATTGTAAGCTCCATAACAAAAGGGGCAACATCATAGTTATCTGTGTACCCTCCTGCCCCAGTGACTTATCCTGGCATAATAAATAAGTGGATGCTGAAAGAATGGCAGAGAATAATGTGGCCAAAATAACAAACTGAAGGCAAAGCATCTCAGTCTATGACTAAGTATAGCTCTCTCTCGTGCTCTCTCTCTCTCTCTCTCTCTCTCTCTCTCTCTCTCTCTCTCTCTCTCTCTCTCTCTCTTTCTCTCTTTCTCTTTTCTCTCTCTCATGCTCTCTCTCTCCCCCCCTTTCTCTTTCTCTCTGTCTCTGTCTCTCTCTCTCTCTCTCTCTCTCTCTCTCACACACACACACACACACACACACACACACACGAGATACTTTCAGTTAATCCATAATGTCTGTAATATTCTTAAGCATCATGGGAACTGTTGGTCTATGTTAATTAGTCTAAAGAATACCTTAGAGTAGTCCTCTCTGGGGCTTAGATTCCCACTGGCAAAGTGAAAGGGTTGGGGCTGGCTCTGCCATCTAGGAAGGACTAGGCTCCCTCCAGTTCCGTACAGTTTTCAGTTGTTGGGAGCTAGGTGGAAGTTTTGATGATCAAGATGGATCACAGCTTTTAAAATAAGCTGCAGTGAAGGGTTTTCTGTATTCAGTGGTATTTTCTGTATCACTTTCAGAGAGAAATTCTAGGTATATTATAACAAGTTAGTTATGTCTCTAGGTTTTACTTTTCTTAGATCTGTCTCATTCTTTTGTTGGTACGGGATAAGTTTGGAATTGGAATAGGCCTTGGAGATAATCCAAGGCAGCCCACTCATTTTACATATGGAGAAACTGATGCCTAGATCTCCTGGCTCCCTAGATCTTGAGTGAACATAAAGTACATAGAGCAGGAAGGAATAAAACAATGAGCACAGATTTCATACTCTCTAATTTCACTCCAATCAGATCTTTTTAGGATTGACAGTTCTCCCCTCCCCCCTCCCTTACCCCTTACCTTATGAAACCTATAGAGTTAGCTGGTAGAGAACAAAGATAATGTGCTTTCTAGTTTCCTCTAAGGACTCTTAAGTAACCTAAAGGAGAGTCTGCTATTGTTTTGTACACTCAAATTTGTTTTGCTTTAATTTGCTTTAAAATAAAATGCTTCTGGAACGATCCTTTGGGGGGCTGTTCTGTGCAGGTTGGTGAGTGTTTTGCATTGGCCACCCCTTAATCCTATTTGAATTACCGTGAATTGGCTCCTGTAACCAATTGAGTTGGGATTGCCTGTTTTTGAAGTATATGTTTGTGTTGTTAGTTGTTGCGAGTGTCTACCATTATCCCTCTTAATTGGGTCCAGGCCATCTCACAATTTAATAGGAAACAAGGAACAGACAATTTATAAACTATGGTGGAAAGAGCAATAGGATCTGATTTGTCTAGAAACCTTCACGGAGTTCTCCTAATTGTGAATTGTTTGGTATGCAATTTTATTTCTCTCATTTCAGCTTCCTGATTTATTTTTGCTTTATTTTTTTAGAGCTCTTGGAGCGCAGGAAGATGGCCAGTAAAGGGTGTGTGTGTGTGTGTGTGTGTGTGTGTGTGTGTGTGTGTGTGTGTAAGAGGAGCTGTAGAGGGAGATACAGCCCCAAGGTTTAAGAGTCATCTATGGGGGGCAGCTAGGTGGTGCAGTGGCTAGAGCACCGGCCCTGGAGTCAGGAGGACCTGAGTTCAAATCTGGCCTCAGACCAAACACTTGACACTTACTAGCTTTGTGACCCTGGGCAAGTCACTTAACCCCAATTGCTTAAAAAAAAATACCATCTATATAGGAGTTGTATATGTTTTCTATTTACTTAAATGTGAACATGTTGCTCCCCTACCCCCACTGGAATGTACACTCTTTGAGGCCAGGTATTTATATATGTATTTGTACACATACACATACATCTCTCTGTCTGTCTATCTATCACACATATATCTAGCACCTAGCATAGTCTCTGCCATATAAATAGCACTTAATTGATTGTTACGGGGAAGCACAGAGGGACATGTGTGTGACATCTCATATCAAATACCAAAGCACTTTGGAAATAATGTGATCACAGATTCAGGGTTTGACTGCTAGTCCAACCACCTCATTTTACATATGAGGAAACTGAGGCTCAAGAAAGTTAAGTGACTTGTCAGAGGTTACGTAGGTAGTCAGGATCAGAGGTGGGAAATGAATCTAGGTTCTGCCTCCAGATTCTTTCCCGTGTATGGTGGTGACAATCACACAAATAGAGAGTTTTGAAGTTGTAGTAGACATCAGTGGTTATCACTGTCTAGTCTAACTTCATTAAGCACCTACCATGTGCCAGGTAGGAAAGGGAGGGAGTTAGGTTTTGTTCTAACTTGACATCACAGTGTAAGAGCAGTGGTTACAAGCTACAAAGAGGGTTATTCAGGCTTGACATAAGGGAGAAACAACCCTGTTTCCTCTAGGATCAAATACAGATGCCTCTGTTGGGAATTTTGAAGCCCTTCACAATCTGGCCACTTTCTCCCTTTCCACACAAGTTACCCATCCCCTTTATTGACCCTTGGGTCAGGCCAAAGTGGGCTTCTCACTGTTTCATTCAGACTTGGTATCCCTGATGCCTAGCACACCTGAGACATGGTAGGAAGCACTTACTTTGTAGGCGATTGGTTGATTTTATAGTTTGTGGGAAAGTAAAGTGAACGCCTTTTCTAAAGTCAACTTTTCACACAGAATTCTAGCTGTGTGACCTTGGGCAAATAATTTAACATCTCCTAGCCCTTAGTTTCTTTATTAAAGTGAGGATAATGTCTACAGAACCTATACAACAGGATTGTTTTGAGACTTAAATGAGGAATTCTATGTAAAATATTTTGAAGACCTTAAAGTGCTATAGAAATATCAGCCATAGTGGAGACAGTGTCGGGTCTAGAGTCAGGAAGACCTGAGTTCAGAGGTAACTTGAGATACTTACTCGCTGTGTGACCCTGGATAAGTCACATAACCTCTCTGCGCTTCTGTTTCCTTGACTATAAAATGGGGATTATAATGTTACCTATTCCCAGAGTTGTGTGAGGATCAAATGAGTTAATATTTGTAAAGGGCTTAGTGCAAAGCCTTTTACATAGTAGGTGCCATGTAAATGCTAACTATTATAACATTTGAGATCATTACCTCATTTCCCCCCTTTTTTTCAATGGAATTCAGATAGAAATGATCACGTGACTGGTTGCTTTCTTGCTATTCTGTCATATTCAAAGTTCTGGGATTGTTGCATTGGTAGATAGAGTAACTACTTTTTGTAACTCAAGGAAAAGGTAACCAAATGAGACCTCATCTCATAGAGGTTCACTGAGACCATCTTAAGGACAGCTGTGGTAGCAGTACAGGCCAAAAGGTTTGATACCTACATCATCTTTTTCCCAGGTGATTTTGATTTCTTACACTACATCTCTGTGTTTTCATAGGATTGCCACATGTTGTTGTCAGTAGTTTTCAGTCATGTCCAACCCCATTTGGCATTTTCTTGGTAAAGATACTTTGAGTGGTTTGCCATTTCCTTCTCCAGCTCATTTTACAGATGAGGAAACCGAGGCAAACAGGGTTAAGTGACTGAGGCCAGATTTGAACTCTCCAAAATGAGTCTTCCTGACTCTAGGCCTGGTGTTCTATTCACTATGCCACCTACCTGCCCCAGGGTGGGGAACGTAGGGGTCATGTAGTCCAGTTTCTTCAATTTCCAAATGAAGAAACTGAGAAGGAAACTTTCCAAGAAAGGGTAAGTATTGTACGATTGTCAGAGGTGGGGTTTGAACACTTGTCCTCTCGCTCCAGATCCAGTATGCTTTCCACTGTACTGCATTGCCTGAGATGACCGTTGCTTGTAAGAATTGAAATGCATTGCTTCCCTATTAGTTCCTCTGGAGAGCAAGCCATAAAGCAGGCCAGACAAGAGCAGAAAGTCTGGTGAGGTTCCTTGGGAGATTTCCTTTCTATTTTGCTTCCTCTCATCTTCCCATCATTCTGTTAGCTTTCTTCTGTAAATGCTTTGTATTTCTGGGATTAATTAAAGTTTTATATGCAGTTATGGAAGAACTACATCCGTCCCCTTGGTTTTGGGCTCCATCTGATTTGGGTTATACAAATACATTTTTGAGAATTAATTATAATTGCATTTGACAAAAGGAGTGGTTCTTTTGTGCATCTGCAGATCCATAATGTTAGCTTGCTACATGACTAATGAAGATAATAATCTAAATAATCAGTTTTAAATGGTCTCCTCAGTCTGCATAATATAATTCTCAGTGCAGAAATGTTGGGACTTAGTGTTTGTCTGACTCAGTGTTTTATAGTGAAAATATTACTTCTATATTTATTTCTTAGCAAGGTCTGTGGGGATGTTGAATCTGTTATCTTTGGCCACTGCCTTCAGAAAAGGAAATTCATTTTGTTGATTTAGCATGATGATAACAATTTCTGACATTTATATAGGGCTTATGATTTATAGAATGCATTCATGTACATCGTCTTATTTAATCCTTGAGGTAGGTAGGGGAAAGGTTGTGTATGTGGGTGTGGGTGGGTGTAGATAGGTGATTTTATTGGGGTAGGTATCTCCCATCAAAGAAAGCCCTTACACTGATGCAGATCAATGATTTTGAGTCTTGTAGTTCTAAAGTTCCAAAGTTTGAGCAGGGGTTTTTAGCCTTTTTTTTGTATCATGGACCCCTTTGATAGTCAGCTGAAGCCTATAGACCCCTTCTAGAAACAATGAATTAATTCATAAAATATACAAGATCACAAAGGAAACTAATTATATTGAAATAGTTATCAGAATATTTAAAATAAAAAACAAGCCCATGGATCACAGGTTAAGAACCTATGTCTTAGACAGTTGCTGTGATACTTGGAGGTTAATTGATTCTCCCAAGTTCACCAAGCCAATATTAACTTTATTTTTTAAAAAATGAAGAAGCTAGGAGGGAGGACTTTTTAAATAGCTATGGATATTAAGACCAAAGCAGAAAACCCTGATATGAAGGACTTTATGTCATTCCTCAAATACAGCGTAATATTTTTGAATGTTATATTATAAGCAGCACTTTCAAATATAAAACACTATGAAACCTACAATTTGGTATTCTGTTCAAACTCATTTTGTTTTTATCATTATCATTATCATCATCAATTAGAATTTTTTTAGTACCTGCTGAGTACATGGTACTGGCAGTCAGTGGGAAATTTACACAGCATATGGAAAATGTTTTTCTTAGCTTCATAAGGCTCATAATTTAAATTCCCAAACCTGGTCCTCTTAGGGATAGAATGTGTAATCCCAGAATTCTGATGCCAACGTTGAATTCACCAGACCATTTATGAACATATGTAGTCCCTTCAAATCTAGTGTGTAATGTAGCTGGTTACTGACAAAAGGGTTTTAGAGTTTAGGTCTCATGATTTCAAGTCACTATAAAATACCAGCACCTTAGTGCTTTTTACGGGGCACCTCATGGGAGGTTGCAACACTTTGTATGCAATAATAGTTCAAGAAATATTGTTGACATGCTAATTTAGTTTAACATATTTGTAGATTTTATGTCCTTATTTTTCCAAATATTTCTGGAAAACAGCAACTAAAGAACTCTCCCCTGCCTTATGGTAGTGTTAAGATGACCCTGCATTCTGAGGGTTGCACTGGTAGATGGAGAGCTATGGCAAAGCCTGCCGAAGTGGAAGACCTTAAATTACAGGAGTGTTGCTGAATTGTGTGCAGTTCTGTTGTTTGCAATGAGCCTAGCCGAATTCGGACAAGTTCATCTCAAAAACGTTTTGTTGCTGTTGCTGGTGTTTTGTTCTGTTTTAAATCACAGCAGTTCATGACTCCATTAATTTAAGGCAGACTGTTACTTGAATTGGTTGATAAAATCACAAATATGTGAGGTACATATTGAGATACACACAGGAACATAGTTTCCTGGAGTGCAAAAAAGGGAATCTGTTAGAAAATCCACTGATGGATTTTGAAAGTTGGTTTCTTGGAAAACTCTAGCAAAATTTCCAAGCAAAACAGACCCCTGGCTTCACTCAGTGACTAACACAGATCCTCTGCACTTCAAAGTCAGTGCTGGGAATGATCATTCTATAGCTGGTAAAGTGAACTCCAGGTTAATTTTGGAAGGGATGCTGACCCAGCTCCCAGCTACTTCCTAGACAAAACATCCATTAGGTAGGCTTGAGAGAATAATAAAACTTCATGCACGATATGTTTTCTTCAGATTTCTGGTAGAGTAGTTTAACAGATTCCTTTGTTGTACGAGTCACTTGTGCTGCAGATAATTTTGGTCTGTTGCGCTTAGATATTTGAACTAATATCAGCTGGCTTAAATCATAATTGAAAAGACATGTTGAAGTTTTTAGTTCCTTCCTTTGTAATCTGTAAAATTATCATTAGATGTGCTTCAAAGTTATATTTTCTGCAGTATTGATGCATCTAATAGATGACCACTAAACAATACTCAGGGTTTAAAGGGATTAATATTACCTCCTGTTCCACTCTGCAGTCTAGATTAGAATTGGAACTATAGCCAGTACTATATCAACATTATTAGCATGTCAGGAAGGCATCATAACCTAGGGTTAAAATCCTGGGCTAGATGGTGTGAGTAATATTCAGATCCCCTCTCAAACTTCTGTTAGCTGTGACTGATCATTTAATCTCTGAGCCTCAGTTTCTTATCTTTAGAATTAGGTTATTACGTCTAGTAACCTACCTCATATGGCTGTGGGATCCCAGTGAAGTAATGAATATGAAGTACTTTACCAAGCCTAAGGCACTATGCAAATGTCAGTTATTGTTGTCTTGGTATTACCTCTTAAAGAAGGGATAAAGTAAAACACTAGTTTATTTTTTTAGGCTCTGAATACTCATGCTTATTTCCTATTCCTTTCTGAATACTTCTCATGTTAGTCCCTATAGGTCTGGTGTGATGCTATGGGACAACTATATCAGACGTTGTTCTTTTTGGGGGGAGGGAAGATGCTATCAGGGTTAGGGTAAGCATTAAATTTCAACTAGTCTTTATGGAGTTGGAATTATTTCCCAAGGCATGAGAATAATAAAGAAATGGTTAATAGAAATTCTAGTGTCTTCCCCACAAGGTGATACAATGAAATCAGCCTGAGATTTGGAATCAAAGGACCTGAGTTCAAGTCCCTATCTTATTGCTTACTTTCTCTGTGATCTTGAATATCAGCTCACTTAACCTCCAAGAGATGTGGTTCTCTGTAAAAATCACCCTCATATGTAATATAAGATGACTGAATTAAGAAAAACTCCATGGGATCCTTCCTACTCTAAATCTAGGAACCTATGAAAAAATGACCTTGTATTTGTTTTACATATGGTGTGTATTTATGTACACATGTGTATACATACATATGTGTGTAGATATGCACACACATACACACACATGCACCCTATGTGAATATTGTCTCCCTTGAGGAAAGGTAAGCTATTTGAGAACAGGGAATGTTTGATAGTTGTCTTTGCATCCCCGCCAGCTAATGTAGTGGCTGGTGCTTCAAAAAGCTTATTGACTGATGGGGAAAATGCTGGCAAGCTCTTCAGAGACACTCTCAGAAATAGTAGTTGGAATAATAACACAACATCAGGACCTTACATTAGTGTAGTACTTTCTGTTCTTCAAAACACGTACTATGATATCTACTGTGCCATTATGGTTTGGCTACTATCCTAAACCTTTCCTTCCTCATGACTATTGGAAGGCTTTTCCACAGGAACCATATCTACTAATAGAATTCAGTGAGATACAGTCTGGTGCTGTGGAAAAAAACTTTGGATGCCGCCCTAGACCCAGAAAATGTAGGTTCAAATCTCAGCTTGTGGGACCTTAAATAAGTCACAACTACCCTGAACTTCAGTTCCCTTCCCTGTCATATTAAGTGGTTAGATTAGATGATTTCTAAGGTCGTCTTTGTATTTATGATCCTTTGATGCTTAATTTGCTTTTCAGCCATCCTAGAACTCTGCAGATTGAGAGATACCTGTACAGAAACAATACAAAGACTAATAATTATTAGAATTTAAAAGAGAGCTCATGAATTGCCATATAGGCACTGGAAGTGTTCAACACATTTTTGATTAGAAAAATTTATTTTAGTTTGGAAATTTAAAGACACTTATCTTTATACACACTATCAGATAATTATTAAGAATACACTAGATGTGTAGATTCAAGATAGCTTTGGTAAGTTGCTCAGGGAAATGTCTAAGACAGTTTATCAGAACAGTAAAATGTACTATATGAAGTGGAATAAAAGTGAGTCAAACTGATCTAAAAATCAAAGAATGTCAGAATTGTAAGGTGCTTCAGAGTGCCTTAATGCTCATTTAGTTCAAGCTGTACCTGGATAGGAGTCCACTTCACAACATTCCTAACAAGTGGTCATCTGCTCTCTCCTTGAAGAAGCCACTGTTATCTAAGGTAGCCCTTTCTACTATTGGAAAACTTTAATATCAATGAAGGAATGAATGAAAAACCATTTGTTAAACATTTACTATATGCCAACCTCATGTGCCATGAGGGTACAAAAGAGCTGACTCTCAAGGAGCTCACATAGAGGGGACAACACATAAAAGTAAGTTCAGCTTCAGGGATGGTAGAAAGACCCAGAAGTACTAAAGGTGAGGCATCGGAACAGATGACAAGGCCTGGGGGTCCTTAGGTCACATAAGGAGTTCAGATGACAGTGCTGGGGGACTGCACGGCATTGAGACAGGGCAGATGGTGGGGCAGAGCACGAGAGCCCTCCATCTCTCTGGAATGAATCGCATTGCTGGTTGCCATCTCATCCACATGAGTAATGAAGCAGCTAGGCAGAGAAGGCAGGTAAGGGAGAAGGACACCCTTAGTGGTGATGGATCTTGCCCAGCTGTCCTGGATGGATTACCTAAGGCCAGCTGGGAGAACTAAGTGGGGAGAGGTTTCCATAACTTCTAGCTCTGCTCTTTGGGGGCAAGCAGAAGGGTACTTTCTAGATTGGGCAAGTTCATAGTATAAAAAAGGAGTTCTGATTTGAGCATGAGGAAATACAGGTTCAACAATTGGCTTGACCATGAATGTATTGGATGACCTTGGGTCACTGTCCCTTGTCTAGATCTTGACTCTCCCATACTATATGATGTCTAAATCCAACCTCACCCCCAAGACTTCTTTTTGTCTTTACTTTCAAATCATTAGGGGTTTTCTTCTAAGGTATTATTGACTCCTTTTGTTTTTTGTACTATCATTACTAATTAACACTTATAGTACCCTCCCTTATAACTCAGACACAACATTTAAATGAAACTGACCAACAATGTGTCTGTCTGAAAGCATTCCATATCTAAACTCTAAAGTCTTAGAGCAGTGTTTAATCAGTTATCTTTCGGAAATAAGGTTAGTCATTGCATTTAATCTGAATCCATCTACCTTTTAGGGATATTTTATTTTATATTATTATAGTTTTAGTGTATGTTCTCCTGGTTCTGCTCTCTTCACTCCATATCACCCCATAAAAATCTGTGTCACAGGGGACCTTTTAAGGCAGTAGACAGTATAGGACCCTTGGCAGGCTGAATTTCACCAAATCAATCATCAATTTTGCCCAAGAAAGCACCAGCAGACACATGGAATGTTGGAGAGATTTCTAGCTAGGTACAAATATGCAAATCTATCCAGAAAGGGTGTTATAAATTTGAAATCAAGGGGATACTCATCATTTGGGGAATGACTGAACAAGTTGTGGAGTACTATTGTGTTTTAAGAAATGACGAGGAGGTGGTTTCAGAAAAACATGGAAAGACCGATAGTAACTTATGCAAAGTGAAATAAGAAGTGCCAGTAGATCACTGTGTGCAGTAATGGCAAAGTTGTTGTTGTTGTCTCCAGTCACATCTGAGTCTTTGTGACTCCTTTTGGGGGTTTTTTGGCAAAGATCCTGGAGTGTTTTATTAGTTCCTTCTCCAGCTCATTTTATAGATGAGGAAACCAAGGCAAGCAGGGCTAAGTGACTTATCCAGGGTCAAACAGCTAGCAAGTCTGAGGTGTAGTTGAACTCAGGTCTTCCTGACTCCAGGCCCCCTACTGTGCCAGGTACCTAGCTATCCAACAACAATGTTGTAATGCTGATCAGCTGTGAAAGACTTGACTATTCTGATCAATACAGTGATCCAAGAAAATTCCAAAGGACTGATGATGAAAAACTTCTATCCACCTCCAAAGAGAGAACTGATGAACTTTGGGTGCAAATTAAATTTTCTCTTTATTTTCCTTGCTTTTTTGGAAATACGGCTAATATGGAAATATTTTTTGCCTCCTGTTTGCCTTCTCAGTGGGTGTCGGAGGGTCTGGGAGTGAGGGAGAGAATTTGGAACTTAAAATTTAAAAAAAAAGAATGTTATATATAAGAAGGTATTATATAAAGTGACTATAGTTTCTAACAGTAATACCAAAGGTTATGTCATGATATTGCCAACTGATACCTTCCCTGGGCCCAGAATTGAAAGAAGTGCCAGATGGGCAGGCACAGACCTCAGAAATCCTGTATGTCTTAAATCCTGTGCATTACTTCTGTTCAAATCAAGTCCTGTGACAGAGTTCCCATGTCACTCTTTGGGCACACTCTCTATATCCGGACACTTTCCACTACAGTGATCCTCGTTTTTCAGAGAAACTAAAGTCAGGACAGGTTAAGTGAGGTGTCCAAGAGTCACAGAGAGAACAGGGATTAAACTCTTCTTCCTATGCTTTTTAATGACTACCATTTGTATGGTGCCTTAGCCTTTACAAGGTACCTTTCTCCTGAATTTTAGCATAGAATCAATTGTCTGATGGCTTTTGGTACAAGTTTCAAGACTGACCAAATTCTGACAAGCCACTGTGGATAACTCTCATTTATCTTTCCATTACATTTACTTTTTCCTTTTCATCCTTTCCCACTGTTTATCTTTTCCAGGCCTAGGCCCGTGATCTTGTGATTAACATTTTTCCCCCTCTCTGGTTGTGAAAACTTTGGCTTTCTGAAAGTTTCACCTTTGTCAAAAGTAAAGTAATTTTAAAAAGCCATGTGTGACAGAGCTTACATGTCAGCACTCAGGAATGAATTTTTTTTTTTTTGCAAAACTGTAATGGTGTAATCTTGTTTTGGCAGAAGCCAAGGTACAATTCCATTAGGAGACAAGGGAAAAGAAAAGCATCGCCTTAATTTACCTCTAGGCATCTGATCAACAGTGAGAAGTGCCGGGGGCTACCTGGGTAATGACACTTGGATAACACAGTAAAAACATTCATAGGCCAGGGTCTGCTTTTGATGAAAAGTCGAATTTCTCAAGTTAGTAAAATTTAACCCACATTTGGTCATGTAATTATGACATGATACTCTTAATCTTTGTCAACATTAAATCAGGTAAAGGAATTGAACAGACTGAGATGAGATCCCTTCCTTCTCCCCCTCCCTCCATTCCCCAAGTTCATTATGAAAAAAAATTGAACTGAAGTCTTTGGATAGGACTGACATTGTGCAATAAGGAATTGCTGTAAAATTAAGAAAAGTCAAAGTTTCATTCAGCAACCTCCAGATAGGAGCTGCTCTATATTGACTGGTTCCTTTGGGGCTGAACTCATTATAGTAACCATCAAATGAGGAGTTTCAGCTGTGGCTACCGCTCTTGTTTGCTTTCTGACTGTATAGGGAACACGATCTTTAATTAGTTCAGCACGTAAAATATTGCGCAGAATGTCCCAGGCACATTTCGCTTTGTTGTCTAGGTCAGCAAATGTGATTCAGTTTTAATTGTTGCTGAGATATTATCTTGGGCTTGTATTCCTAGAGTGCCTTTTACCAATTAATGGCAAGGTACTACTGGGAAATCATATTACATTCTTTAAACCCTGTAAATAGTGATGCCCTAATAGGCTATCTTTGGAGTATACTATGAGGAACCCAGCACTCTTAAGGCAATATGCTTGTGTGTGCAAGGATGAAAGCTTTGTACTGAGTAGTTTAGATATTTTTGTTGAAAATGTTTTAATCTATCCCTTCTCTACTGCCTTCATTTTTATAGATAAGGAAATTATGGCCCAGAGAGGTTAAAGGATTTACCCAGGTCACATCATTAGTAAGTGTAGGAGACAGATTGGAACCCAAGTCTCCTTGATTCCATATCTACCACTCATTCCATTATACCATGTTGCCTGTTTCTGACTCATTCTTTAATTTCCTCTGCTTTTCAGTTGGTTTCTTTCCTGATCTGGTTTTCTAACTGCTCATTTTAGATTCCTCGAATTAGCTCATATCTCTGTGATTGTTTGGGACCAATTCATTAGTATATGACGTTGGTTTACATCAGAAGTTCCGCATCTGATGTGTGCTATTACTTTTCTCTCTTCTTTTTTGGCCTTGTAATAAATTCTTTCAGTGAATTTTGATGTGTACAGATTTGTCAGTGAGTCAGCTGACAATTGGTGTCTTTCGAGCCCAAGACATCATACCAAAGAAGGTACTTGTGTGACCCTAACTTAAAGTAATTTACAATTTAATATAGGAGACAGGATGAGTACTTCATAAACCAGATATGAATGTCTTTTGTAGTAATACATAATTAGATCAGCACTAGGCTTCAGATAGCACTTGACAGCAGAGACATTTAGCATGTGATTCAAGGGAACTGAGTGGTAGTACTCTGAAAATGTAATACATACATAAACACAAATTGTATTAAGCTAAATATTACCTCTGATAGAAATGAAGGGAACTCTCAAATCATTTGTATACTTTGAAGGATTGAATAACAAATATAATTAATAAAATCATTTGTTTTTGACATTGCATTTTGATTTGTACCAGCGTTGGCCAATCCCAATGTTCCCTGAGTTTATAACCTGTCAGTCCAGCAGGATTGTTCTAAGATGGACAGTTTATAAACTTTTAAGAGTCCAAATCCGAATATGAGATTTATTATCACTACATATGATCATAGATTTAGATCTAGAAGGGGGCATGAAGCTTGAAATCACCCCCTTCTTATTTACAGATGAGAAGAAATAGATGTCTTTAAAAATTAAGTGATTTGCCCAAGATCACACAAGTAGTAGAGCTGATATTCAAAACCTGGTCTTCTCACTCTTGATCCAGGGTTCTTTTTGCTGTGCTGTCTCCTGCTAGAGCAGCTAGTTAGTGCAGTGGAAAGAGTGTCCATCCTGAAGTGAGGAAGACTCATCTTTATGAGTTCAAATTCATCCTCAGATGCTAGCTGTGTGACCCTGGGCAAGTCACTTAACCCTGTATGCCTCAGTTTCCTCATCTGTAAAATGGAAGGAAATGGCAAACCATTCCAGTGTTTCTGCCAAGAAAACCCCAAATGGGATCATGAAGAGGCAGATATAAATGAAACATCTGCTACCTCTCATAATCACATTTTTTCTGTTAAATGCCTTTTCTGAGATATTAGCTCATGGTTTAGAGTAACTTGAAGGAACTTTGGAGGTCATCTGTTCCCCCTCTCTCACTTTATAGAAGAAGAAATTGAGAACTAGAGAGTTTAAGTGTTTTGTCAAAGGTCATATAGGTAGTCTTGACTTTTAAGTTGCAGAGGAATTATGGATCTACACAGAGTTGCTTCAGAGGTAGCATCTTTTTGAATTCCTGATATTGATAAAGTCACAGATCCAAACCAAAAAGAACAGAAAAGGCAAATTTATTGTTGTTCTTCAGGCTGCAAAACTGTGTGCAGTGTTAACTTGGTCCATGCTAAATTTTTGCTTTAATTTTTTTAAACTGCTGAGCTTATGGGAGTGCCAGAGCTGGAGGGAACTTGAAGAATGAAAAGAGATACTGGGTCTTTTAGTAGTTACCAGTAAATTATGCTTTTGTATGGCCAAGGAGCTTAGAATGGTTTTTACATTTTTAAATAAAGTTTTATTGTATTTCAAAATGTAAAAAACCCCACAAAACTATTCCTAGCCCTCAGGCTGTACACAAAACAGTGTCAGGACTGGGCTACAGTTTGCTCACCCCTCAGCGATAGCATTATAAGATCATCCATATAGAGTTAAAGGGACCTCAAAAGCCATCTAGCCCTACTGCCCCATTTTACAGATGAAGAATTGAGGCGTAGAGGGATTCAGTGATCTGGTCACACAGGTATTAAATGGCAGAGCTGAGATTAGAATTACACTAGTCTCATTCCAAACTCCCCTCATTTTCCATTATACCAGATAGCCACTCAAGACTTATCCCAAACCTCATGGCTAGTAATAGTTTTAGGTCCCTGTACTTTGAAGGTCCATCCATATAAAGGTTACCACTGCCAAAGAAAATGCAAATGAAGATAGACAGAATACTGAATTTCCATTTATGTATGGAGTTTCTTGACACATGAATGTTATGAATTGGATGTTTAAAGGATCCAACTCATTGTGGTTTGACCAGCCTTTTTATTCTTGGCTAATTTCCTGAAAGCTTCCCAAATTACAGTGTCAATGGCATGTGAAAACATTCTTGTGCCCAAGGATTGTGTTTGACAGCAGAGACAACGATAAGGTATTTGAGAGACTGTTACTTAGTAGTTTAATATTGGCACTCTGCAGGAACCCATGCAAATGGCTGATTAGCCTTCCCTATTAAAAATAAAGCATTTTTATAACTATGTCAACCATGTCATTGAAACATCAGATTTTAATGGTTTATGAGTAAATGTATTGTGCTTTTTACCTTCCCTCCCCATCGTAATTTTGGTTGGTATGAGAACCATTTTTATGCTGATGGACTTCATTATCTTTTGGACAGTATTTACACAGTGGCAGATTCTACTGCAGAATGTTTCTGTGGGTAGATGCTGGGCATGTAGCTTTGACAGATGTGTCCAAGTCTGTCTCCTTTCCTCTAAATAAGTCAGTCGGCAAGCATTTATTAAGTGGCCTACTACATGCCAGTCATCGTGTGCTAAGTCATGGGAGCAAAAGACAGTCCCAACTTGTGAGGGGCTCCCAGTCTAATGAGGCAGACTAAATGCAAACAACTACATACAGACAAGGTAAAATGGAGAAAATGGAGATGATCAGCAGAGGGATGGCATCAGCTTTGAGGCTTTTGGAAAGTGACCAGAACTGAAAGGTTTTCAGATTATTGATTCCCAGGCCTTAAGAAGGGCGCATCTGCTCCTGTGAGAGCAGATACATATATGCCTGTAAGACAAGTTACAGATTTCTTAGCCTGGCATTTAAGGTTTTCCAAAGTTTGTCTCCACCCTACCTTTCAAGCTCATTTCATGTGATCCCCCTTCATTTATTCAACATTCCAGCCAAACCAGATTACTCTTACCCACACTTTACGTTTCATCTTCTGCCTCCATCGTCTTTCACAAACCATTCCCAGGTCCTTTAATGCATTCCTTCTTCACTTCCACTTCTCAGAATTCTCTTCTTTAAAAATAAATTGTTATTGCTTTCTGTTGCTTTTGTATCACCTTCATTTCTCAATCTGTCTTTTCTCTTTTTGCTGACCCAGTGGCATTCCTTATAATATAGATTTTTTAAAAAGATGAGGGGAAGGGTACAGTGCAGTAAAACTAACACGTCAAGAAAATCTGATATTATATGCAGCCTTATTCCATACCCCATAGTCCCCAGCTCTTTTCACATTTCCTTGGGACTAGTCTTGGTATTTATAATTTAATAGCATTTTGTTTTTATTTTTTGTTTTGTTTTGTTTGTTCTTTCAATTTACATTGCTGTTAATGTGTATATTATTTTTCTGGTTATGTTTATTTCACTTTGAATACATTTATATGTGTCTTTCCATGTTTCTCTCTATGCCCCTCCTAGCCCTGTTCCATTCCTCTTCAGGTCTTGCTCCTGGCTTCTAGAATTCAAAATCCTAAGTCTCCTGCTGTCCATCCTGGTAATTTCTTTAGGGCAGGGGTGGGGAACCTGTGGCCTCAAGGCCACATGTGGCCCCCTAGATCCTCAAGTATAGCCCTTTGACTGAATCCAAATTTCACGAAACAGATCCCCTTAATAACAGGATTTGTTCTGTAAAACTCGAACTCAGTCAAAAGCTATACCCAAGACCTTAGAAGGCCACATGTGATCTCGAGGCCTCAGGTTCCCCACCCCTACCTTAGTGCCTTGGGTCTTCTTAACCTGGGCCATCCACTCATGCCTGTGGTTTACTGGACTTATCAACTGGGAATGTCCCTCTGTAAGAACTACCCCCTTTTCCCATGGATGAGTTCCTCCTGGGGCTTCCATTTTTGTGGAACAGACCCAAAGTGGCCTTCATTCTCTTCCTAGTCCTGTTCTTGGCTTCTGGACTTCAAAACCTGCATTCCTTGCAGGGTACCTTCATGTCCTCCTTCTCCCCTTACCCATTCCCCGCCCTCCTGTTTTTCAGCTTCCTTTTGTGTTTTGTCTGCACCGGACCTTCTGCAATCTCCTTTCAAGTCTTTCACTGGAAGCTTCCAAAGTTAAGGATGATATTTTAATTGCTAAATCTAATGGTTTTTCTCAATCCTCATCCTTCTTGAACTCTTTGCAACCTTTGAAACTTTTGATCACTTTCTTTGAAGTCTCTTCTCTTTAGATTTTCATGACAACACTGTCTCCTGGTTCTCCTGCTATCTATTCAGTTGCTATTTGCCATTCTTCTCTTCATTGTTGTCACCCCTAGTAAGGAAGAGTGTTTCCTTAAGGCTGTATCCCCCTTTCTTTTTGCTCTATATTATCTTGCCTCAGAATCTGATCAGCTCGCTCGGTTCAGTTATTATCTAGCTTCAGATGACTCCCAGGTCATGTATCTAGGTCTGGTCTGCTCCCTAAGCTATAAGTAATGCCATAAGTGTTCATTAAGCACTTAGTATGTGCCAGGCACTTTGCTGAGAGCAAGGTGTAAAAAGAAAGGCAAAAATACAGCCCCTGCCTTCGAGAAACATACTTTTTTAAGAAGCAAAAGCTAAGTCTTGCTTTATCAACTGACTTCTAGATTTCTCAAACTGAATGTTTTATGGCATCTCAAACTCAACATATTTAAAACAAAACTCAGTATTTTTTCACCCATATGCTCCTGTCTCCTGAATATTTCAGTTATTGTCAAGGATGCCACCACCCAGCCAGTCTCCCACCTTGATGCCATCCTTAACGTTAAGCCTCACTCACCCCATGTATCCTATCATTGTTGTCCAACCTTGTTATTTCTACCTTCACCACACTTCTCATCTATGTCTCCATCTCTTCACTCCTACAAGCACAAGTCTATTTCAGGTCCTCATTTCTTCTAGTTTTGACCACTGCAATATCCTTTTCTTTGGTTTCTCTGCCTCAAGTCTCTCTTTACTCCGTCCTATCCTCCTCAGCTAACAGGGAGATTTTTCTGAAATGTAGACCTGAACGTTTTACGTCTGAATCCCATCCTTCCCAAAAGCCTCCCCAAGGGTTGATGCCTGTTGCATCCAGGATCAGATATAAACTCCAGTGTCATATAGAGCTCTTCATAACCTGGCTCCTCGCCTTATTTCCAGTCTTCTTAAACTTTTACATTCTAGCAACATAGGCCTGCTTGCAGTTCCTGCAACATGGCCGTCCATCTCCCCTTTTCTGTCTCCCACACCTGGAGTGCTTTACTCCCTGATCTCTGTTTCTTGGTTTCCTCAGTTTTTTTCAAGACTTAGCTTATATCCCTGGAGAGGACTTGGCTCCTACTACAGAAGGCATTTTCTGGTACTAATGTGGCTAATGTGCCTTCTCTCTCAGTGCCTTCCATCTGCTTTGTATCTGCTTGCTTTTCCATCTGCTTGCACCTACATGTTGTCTCTTCCTTCTTAGAGAGTATGAGTCTTAGGGGTAGCTAGGTGCACAGTGGTTAGAGCTCTGTCCTTGAAGTCAGGAAGACATGAGTTCAAATCCAGTCTCAGACACGTGACACTTACTAGCTGTGTGACCCTGGGCAAGTCACTTAACCCTGACTACCTCACCAAAAAGCAAAAAAGAAAAAAGAAAGAAAGTATGAGTTTTGAAGGCATGGGCTGGGTTTTTCCTTTTCTTTTTATACCCACCTTTAAGCATAGTTTCTAAGTACTTACATACTAAGTACTTAATAAATACTTGTTGACTTGACTGGTAGGCAAGGTGGCTTAAAGTGTAAAAAGCTGGAGGTGAATCTAACTAAAGAGTCTATTTGCATTATCCAGGTGAATGAATATGAAATCTGCACTTGGGTAGTGGTAGTGAGAATGATGAAAAGGGAAAAGTTTGGGAGAGATGTTATGGGAGCCAAATCTGTAAGATTTAATGAGTAGATGTTGATATGAGTGAAGGGGGAGGAGGAGGAATTAAAGGTGGATTTTGGAAGGGTTTTGAACATGTATGAATGGGGAAATGGCCAACTAGGAGGTGCAGTGCTTAAGACTGCTGGCCCTGAAGTCAGGAAGACTAATCTTCCTGAGTTCGTATCTGACCTCAGGCACTTACTAATTGTGTGATCCTGGGCAAGTCTCTTAATCCTATTTGCCTCAGTTTTCCTAATCTGTGAAATGAACTGGAGAAAGAAATGGCAAAACATTACGATATCTTTGCCAAGAAAATCCCAAAATGGGATCATGAAGAGTTGGACAAGACCTAAGTGACTGAACCAGAGCAAAAACAATAGATGGGGAAATAGTTTCACCTTTGATAGAAGTTAGGATAGTTGGGGTAAGTGGGCTGAAGAGCCATAAATAGACCTAGAACTGGCTCTTTGAATAATGTCTGTGTGTGTAGGGGGAGGATTGGTAAATTGGGTTTTGGACAGTTGAGTTTGAAGTGTTGGGGGTACGACTAAGTGGAAAGCCACCTTCACCTTTCATGGAAGTATTATCAGGGACCAGAAAACTTCTGCCAGTGACACATTTGCATTTTCTCGGCTGAACCTCTACTGTTTTCATTTAATTTTGCTTTTTGTCTCATTTTTCACTCTCAGAATGTCATTGTTCACTTTATATTGTGACTCAACATCAACGCCAACTGGCCAGTGCACTTGGTGATGAGTATGGCAGAAATACATCGTTCTCTGACAGGTCATTTATCCTTTGTTTGAATGCCTACAACCCATTGAAAATCTGAACATCCCAGTAACCCCAAAGAGCAAAATCGACCCCCAGAAAAGAGAAAACTCTCTGGTGATCAGACACCCAGGAATCTTAAAATCCTGTTAGTAGAGCTTTTCAGTTATATCACTACATTAATTAAGCTAAGAGTTATTCTGCTGGCCTCTGGGGTGTAGAGAGATTGCAGTCTGCATCGGTGGGGGGGAAGTGCACCCTAATAAAGTCAATGTTCCACTGGACTAAGGCTCTGTGAACAGCTTCATGCACAGCTTCATCTTACAATAGATGTGATCTTTGCTTTTCTGAGACTTTGCCTGGGTTGAGGCTCTGCCAGGACTCATCACACTGGGAAAGCTTTGAATGCAGACCCAGCAGGAGAGAACAGGCCCTAATGCTTTCAGCATTTCCTTTTTACTTGACAGAGGAAAACTAACTTTCACTTGGAACATAGTTTTTCAAAGACACTTCATCTATCATTGTTAGCCTGCCTCAAGCTAGCCCGGTCTATTTTGATTTCCTCCTTAGTCAGTCTGTTTTCCTATGGGTGCTGAACTTTTCAGCATCAATATTTTTCATATGATATGTATCTTTTATAACATTAGATATCTGAATATGGACTTGCTAAATGTAAGTTTTCAAAAACATGGTAATGTAATGTCAGATGCTGTTTTGGTATTTTTGGTTACCCTGAGATAGCTAGTTATATGTGGAATCAGGAAGACGTGTTCAAATTCTGCGTCAGACACTTACAGTGTGTGAGAATCTCCAAGCAAGTCACTTAGCTCGCTCAACCTCCATTTCCTCACCAGTAAAATAATAGCGGTTATCCCACAGGCTTGTTGTGAGGGTCAAATAAATATATATATTCATATGCACACAAGTGCAGTACAAATGTACATACCTATATGAATATATTCATATGTATATATATATATGAATAGTGATTTATTAGCCTTAAGGTACTATATAAATGTTAGTTAATATTATTATTATTATCATCATTATCCAGATATGTTATCTTTTTTTGTTGCCTCATATCTGTGATTTCACTGGTGTTAGGCACTTGAGGGTGAGGAAACTCCTTATCAATGCAGTTTCTGCCAACTGACAATCTTAGAGAGTTTTCCCAGTGCACTGGGGCATTAAGTGACTTCTTGAGAGTTGCACAAGTTCTATATATCAGAGAGAGGACTTCAATTCACATTTTCTTGATTCCAGCCCAGCTTTCTAGGCACTATGCTGTACTGTGTCTTCTGAGTTATTCCATATTATTTGAACCTCCTAAACTGCCTTCCTTCCCTATCCTATATATTTTACTATCTTACTTTGGACTTATGAAGTCTGAGACTGTTTGAAATAGACTCACATTTAGAAACAGTAAAAAAAAAATCAGCAACCTAATTCCACCACTTTCTGTAATTTCCAGCCCTCTCCCCAAATTGGGAAATAGTTTGTTTACCAGTGCCATAACAAGAACTTACCACTGGTTTAATTTTTTTTTTTAAAAGAAAACGTGAATTTGCCTATAAAACTAGAATTTAGATTTATTGTTATTTAAACAACTTTCATTAGGCACACGAATAGAGGAATTCCTTAAGGTACAGCCAATTCTCCAGTAAACACCACAGGCATGATTCTAACAACAAAATAGTTTGAAGGAAAAGGTGATTGTCTACCTTCCTCCCAGCACCTCATTTTAGGGAGTTGCTACTCATATATACTTTGTATGTCTGTGAATGTGCATGCATACCAAACTCTGCAAAATCATAACTAAAATGTAGGGTTTTTTCCCCTATCTCTCCACCTCTCCCTCCCCCCCTTTGGGGTACTGACTTATAGAATGAGTTTGCATTTGTCAAAGTACTTATTGGAACCTTTATTGCTCAGATATGAGCAAGTAGACACATTTCACCACAATTAAAAAGAGAAGATGAATGCAAAGGTAAAGTGGATGTTGGGGGTGGGAGCCATTTAATGGATGGAATGGGAATGGAAATTGGAAAACAATCCAGGAAATCTATAGGAGATGAGAACAAGAGAACTCAATTAGAGAGAGCAATACCTTTCTTTCCTTTTGGGCGTGGTTATACCCCCTGAGCCTTTGCCACAATTATAGCTTGCTTCCTTGTTTAGGGGGAAGAAAAAGCAGGGAGCAAAACATTTGTTGTTTTCATTGTGCAGAAAAGAAATGAATTTGAAAATTCCATCCATTTGTCCTGTTTACAGTAAAAGAGCAATAACTAAATTAACCAAACCTAATTACCAGACTGTTATACTGTCAAAGAGATTTAGTCAGTGCTCTTGAGAAGGAAAATATAAAAAGCATTTTGGTGAGATTAAAACCTCAAGAGATGATAAGAGAAAAAAAAATCCCAGATTGAGATTTTAGGATAGAAAGCTTTTATGAAAAGGTTTTATTAAATGTTATTAATAATGATTGCTGCCCTACATAATATATATGGAGAAACACTTGTTCATCTGATCTTTTTTTTTTATTTAAGTGCTGTTACATAGGTGTTTCAAATAGCCATCACCCTAGTTTAAGCCTTTTTGCACCTCTCACCAGGATTATGTTAATAGCATCCTAATTGGTCAGGTAGGTGGTACTGGATAGAGTACTGGCAGTCAGGAAGACCTGAGTTCAAATTTGGCCTCAGACACTTATTACCTGTGTGAATCTGTGCAAATCACTTAATCCTGTCATCTGTAAAATGAGCTTGAGAAGGACATGGCAAAACACTTTAGTATCTTTGCCAAGAAAACCCCAAATGAGGTTATGAAGAGCCGGACGTGGCCCAAAAATGACTGAACAATGATTAGAACGTACACTTCTCAAGAGTGGGGCTGTGTAGCTTTTTTTTCTTTCTTTTTTTTTTTTTGATCTCCAGGATTTTGCATAGTTCCTGGCGTATAATAATTACTTAATAAGTGCTTTATCATTCATTAATTTATTTGCATTTTGACAAGGGCTTTTCCTGACCTCCTCCCTCAGCTTTTATTACCTCTTCCTCTACCAAATTAACTTTTATTTATTTTATATATACTTTAAATACAAACTTGTTATGTCCCCTGGTAGACTGTAAGATTCTTGAGGCAGGGTATTTATTTTATTTTATTTTTTTGGCTTTGTATGTTCTATGCCTAGCCCAAGGACTGACCTAATACCAGATACTTAATGAATACTTGTTAACTGGCAGTTCAGATTTTAATAATTACAGTTTGCAAATCACTTTTCTCACAGAACTCTGTAAAGTAGGTTATACAAATAATTTTGCATATACTGAGCCCCTAATAGGATATAATTTTGTCTTATAGTATTTTTGTAGTAGTAGAGACATTTTCCTGTAAAACTGTTTGCATCTATTCTGTTATCCACATTTTGTGAGGGAAACTTAGAAAGTGAGCTCCCTGAGGCAGGGACTGTTTTTTCTTTCATTGTATCCCTAGCATTAGTTACTACAAAAGAGTGCTTAATAAATGCATTTTGACTGATGGATGGGTTGATTTTACAAAGAAGAAACTGAGGTTCACAAAATTGATGTAATTGGTTTGTGATGACATTATCAAAAAGTTAGCATAGTCTGTATTCAAACCTAGTTCTCCTGATTCTAAATCTAGTGTTGTTTCTACCACTTACTGCCTCCCACTGTTGAGAATTTTTCTTCTGTGTGAGTGCATGTATGTCTATAGATATAGATTTGTTTGAGATGAACAAATGTACACACATATATGCATGTATAACACATGTGTAACCCTGTGTGTACACACACACCACACACACACACACACACATCTTAAAAGGTATAGAGACTCTCTATAAATATATTATAGGAAATTTTTCCATTTTTAGGAGCATGGACAACATCTCTCCAAAGAGGTGATTTTTCCCCCAGCAAAGCTACTTTTTAAAAGTGATGATGTCTGCTGTGTTTTAACAATAGCCGCATTCATGTTCCCATAAGTGTGTGTGTGTGTGTGTGTGTGTGTGTGTGTGTGTGTGTGTGTGTGTGTGTGTGTGTTGGGCTTGGATGCATTTTCCCCTGTCATTAACTCAGAGTAATTCCTCTTTCAGTTTCAAATGTTTTGGAAAAGAACAAGTTTCTGCAGAAGCGTGACTTGAATCTTAAGCCCATTTACTCAGACTGGTCAATTCCTGACACTAATCATGCTTCCTTCCACAGATGATTAGGAGTGAGCCTAAATGGAATTAGAGAGTGGCTAATACCTGACCGTACATCTGACTCAACACTTTTCATCCTGCAGGAAGAGACCGAGCTTGGGTCCTGACATTTTATTAAAAACCCCACAGCACTTTTTAAAGTGGAGGAATATTAATTAACCTCATGCTCTGGCCAAATTTTAGTTTCGTTAATTAATTTACTGCCTTACACAACAACTTTCCTTTTAGCAAGTAGTTTTCTTTATTGATTGGGTGTGCCCTCATTAGTCTGAGGTGTGGCCTTCTGTCCTAGAGGGCTTACATTCTGTGAAGGGAGTGGTTGGTTTAACCAGACATTGAGACCCCTGCATGTGATGTTGTTTGCTGCCCCTCTGTTTTTTCCTGACTAAATCTTGTGAAATTTGATTTTATTAGATAATCAAATGGCTCACTGAGTTTACTGATGCAGCTATTCCCTCTGGGTAGTACAGGGTGCAACCCATCTGAGCCTGCTAGACTAGTGTGCTTTCACCCTTGGCTTCTCCTAAGACAAGTGGGTCTTCTTTGCTTTCTCCCCCCCCCCTTTTTTTTTGTTGTTTAATGAGGCAGTCAGGATTAAGTGACTTGCCCAGGGTCACACAGCTAGTAAGTGTCAAGTGTGTGGTCTGAGGCCATATTTGAACTCAGGTCCTCCTGACTTTAGGGCTGGTGCTTTATCCTCTGCACCACCTAGCTGCCCCATTTACTTTCTTTTAATATTCAAGCATATATCTATCAGTAAATGGATTTATTGAGTGCAATAAAAGTTTATTAAGTACTTAATCTGCATAAGGATCTGTAGTAGGTGCTGATCATACAAAGAACTAACTACATGGGTCTGCTTTCAGGGAGCTTACATTATAATAGGGGAGATAACGTGTATACATCTAAGTTTTTAAAAATATATTCAAAATTAAGACAAGGAAATTTTGTCAGATAAGACACTAGCTCTTGAGGGATTCAGGAGAGGCATCATGAGGGAGTAGTGCTTGCTGTCACCTTTGAAGGATTATTAGAAAGTCTAAAAGGTGAGGATGGAATGTGTGAGAAGAGCCAGCCAGCGCAAAGGCGTACATATGGACTCTTATGTGTGCTGACTAGCAAGACGGCCAGATGAGCTGGACTGTAGAATTTATGAAAGGCAATGATGTATAGGTGAGACTGAAATGGTAGGTGGAAGTCAAGTTGTGAAGGCCTTTAAATGCTAAACACTGTATTTCAGTATTGAATAGGGTTTAAATTTGTCATTGCTTCTTAAGACAATTTCCTTTTTTAATTGAAACATAAGATTTGAAAGGGCATCAGCTTCCCTTTCCTAGTGTACCATTTAACTAATATAGTCAAAATGTCTAACCCCTTTATACTGTGATGTAAGTCCATTTTGCTTTCTATGAAGATGGAGAGAGCTTATCACTGTCATTCATTTGTTAATTTATTCATTCTTTCATTCATTTTTTAACAAAAACTTAATCAAACTGTGTTCAAAGCACCAGGTTACATGGTGCTGCCTAACACTACTAGAATCTAGGTAGGTTCTAGGGGAGATATGATTATAAATAATATATAATATTTTAAATAATGTATAATACACACATGTTATGTACATAATATATACTCATATGATATATATATATATATATATATATATATAAATAATGTATAATATATAATAAAATATATAATGTTTTAAATTGTACAATGTTTTAAGATTTGGAGTTTTTAAATAATATAATGTTAAGAGCTTATTGATGATTCCACATATACTCAGAAGCTTAAAGCAAGGGTAAATTTGTCTGCATTACTTTTCTCCTCAGTCAGCCTGCATTTATTAAGCACCTGTTGTATTTCAAACATCATGTTAGGCTTTGGGGTTACAGACAAAAGTGAAATAGTCCCTTTCATCAAGGAGTTTACATTCTATCTAGGAAGATAGCATGTACAAGTACAGTGACATGCAAGCTGTGTACAAAATAAATGCAAAGTAATTTTTAATGGCAAAGGCACTTGTAGTAGCTAGAGGATCAAGAATAAACTCATAAAACAGGTGTACTTTGTGGAGTGTACAAGTTAAAGCGTTCTTTCTCCTTTTTCTTTTTTCTCTACTCCTAAAAACAAAACAAAATTTTAAAAAACTTAGCTAATATGGAATTTGTCTTGCATGACTTTGTATTTGTAATGGGTTTTGTACTTTCTGCTTTATCGGTGGGAGAGGGAGGTGAAAGGGGAAGGAAAGATTTTAAGCTACAAATAAAATATTTTTACAAAAAAAAAGACCTTTAAAAGTGAAGGTGGTCCTTGAGCTGAGCTGTGATTCTGAGAGACGCTGAGTTGTAAAGATGAGGGAGAAGTTCATCCTAGGCATGGTAGATAGCTGGTGCAGAAATGCGGAGACAAGAGATGTATGAAGAGCAGTGATACAGCAAACCTTTTTTCATTGTTAATAAATTCCCAGGCACATTTTTTAACACTTCAGTTTTATACATTTATAGAATTGAAAAAAAAATCCCTTTTGACAGATATGTAAGTAAATGCCCATAGGTACATGGCTTGGAAGAATTTTTTCAGTACCTAAAAAAGAATCCAGAAGTTGAGATAGTAACAGTAATATGCAAGCCAAAACTGTAATCCACAACCCTGGATTTGGGTTTCTTTAACTTCACCCTCTGCTGGAGTTGCTACTTGAAAATCAGAGCATGGCAAAGGCTGTCCAAAAAGAACATTTTAACAATGGTTAGGTATGATGTATATGCACTGTATCTTTTCCATCAGTTTTGAAGAGTTCAAAGCCAGTGAGACTTTTTAAAATTTCTAGTTAAATTTTGGAGTCTCTGGGTTCTGAGCTGACAAGGAATACTGTCCCTTCTCATTAACTACAAATAAAAGCTTGAATTCGGCCTGAAGCACTTTTCCTTAATCTTACTCATAGCTCCCTAGGGTAAAGCCTTGGTAAATGACAGGGAATCAAGGCAGCTTCAATTTCAGTTTGTCATTGTTTTCAACAACTGTCATGTTTTGTTTTGTTTTGTTTTAGTTCTGTAAAGATAAAAGATGCTTAATCAATAGAAAATAACTAAGATATAAAGGAGAAGTATGGAACCTTAAACGTGTACTGGTGTAAATCCAGAGAGTTCAATGTGGTCTCTACTTATTGGGGGTATGAGCTTATGTAGTATGTATGTATGTATGTATGTATGTATGTATGTATGTATGTGTGTATGTGTTTTGGCCCATAACCTGTAATTTCATTGGTGTTTGCAAATCCCTGTGAGAAAACTCCCTCTGTCAATCCAGACTGGCACCTGGGGCAGTAGGAGGCAGTGGATAGAGCACTAACCCTGGAGTCAGGAAGGTCTTAGTTCAAATCCAGCCTCAAATACTTGACACAATAGCTGTGTGACCCTGGGCAAGTCACTTAACCCCAGTTGCCTCACCAAAAACAAACAAACAAAAGCAGATTGGCACCTGCTTTGCAACTGAGAAGTTAAATGAATTGCCCAGGGTCACTTGGCCAGTATGTGTCCCAGGCAAGCCTTGAGCGCAATTCTGCCAAATTCCAAGGTCAGGCCTCTATCCACTAAGCCAGATGCGTCAACCAAGTATCCAAGGCTGAACTATATTAAAGTGTAATTGAGAAATGTTCAACAAAATAAATAAAAATACAGTATAATATGGATAATGTTAATATGGTTTCATAAGTCAATATGTGGCCTGCCAGTATCCTTACATAAGATTTAGTGGCCCTGTTTCTATTTGAGTTTGACATTATTGCACAGAGACCTTGATGCACAAATAAATAAAACAAAATAAGTCAGGAACATCTGCAAAGAATAAGAATTCAAGTCAAACCAACAAGCTTTTATTAATACTCACTATACACCAGGCTTCCTGAGTTCGGATTTGGCCACAGACGCTGCTTAGCTGTGTGACTTGGGCAAGTCACTTAACTGTTTGCATCAGTTCCTCATCTGTAAAATGAGTTAGAAAAGGAAATGGCAAACTGCTCCAGTATCTTTGCCAAGAAAATCTCCGATGGGGGTTCTATTTATTGGGTTTTCATACTGTCTATGGGGTTTTCTTGGCAAAGATACTGGAGTGGTTTGCCATTTCTTTCTCCAGTGGATTAATGCAAACAGATGTTAATTGACTTGCCCAGGGTCACACAGCTAGTAAGTGTCTGAGTCCAGATTTGAATTCAGGTCTTCCTGACTCCAGGCCCAGTGCTTTATCCACTGAGCCTCCTAGCTGCCTCTCAATTATACTATGCAACCTCTCAAAGAGTATCATAACATGTGGCGTTCTATGAGTATCTTCAGGTCTTCAGTGTCTGAAACACATAACTTACAAAGGTGGATTTTTACAGGCACACTACCTGAAAAGCATTCCATGAAAACATTTGAGGGGAAGCTCTGAGGGAGATGCTCCTTTAAGCTGGGTCAGCACTCTTTGTCCTACCTTACCCGGTTCCCTGTGACTCTGGCTGCTGGCTTTGGAGCCATTGCAAGCATTTATATGACATTCTGTTTTGGGTAGGGTGTCATTTGAGACATATGGGCAAAGTAGCAAGGGATGAGAAGAGAAGAGTCATTAATTTATGTCAGAGTGAATGACCCAGGTATTTTCGTAGCAGCATGGAGAATTCAACTAATTTATATACAGGTTCTTATTTTTATTTTGTTTCAAATATTCAGGTCACATTAAATGAAAATAACTACATCCTTTTCCCTTTGAATATATTTTTATTTGAGAATAAAAAAGAACAATTATGGCTAATATATGTTCATGCTGAGATCAACTAATTCTGGTTCAAGCTGTGCACAGTTATAGAATGCTAAATAAATATTATCTATTTATCTACTTATGCAATTACATAGAAAAAAACAGCAAAGAATTCTAGGTTACTTCCTTTGTTATGGAGAAAGTGAAAGTGCTATATTAAATAGAACAAGTGTATTAATATATGTATCTTCCCCTCCTACTCAGAGAAAAAGGTAAGATGAAAGATGGGCAGAAAGATTTAGGTGATTGTACTAAGAAGAAAATTAATGAAAGAATGATGAGGCCTGGTGACTTATGGGTAGATTATTGTGTTCTAATACTCAAACATTGGATAGTTAGTTTAGAAACTGATTTAGTGGGATGTACGTTCTTGCTATATTATTCAGTCCTAGAATTTCTGACTGTGATATGCATTTTGGGGCTAATTGCTTTTTTTGTTTTAAATGGAAGTAAATTTGCTGTTTCTATGTCACTGCTTATAAGATTGGGTGAATTCTAAAGGGGATTGTCTCATCTGGAACCTTAGGTAGGAATTTTGTTCTAATGGCACCCCATAAATATTTACAGAGCACGTAAAATGTAAGTAACTGAGTAGAGGAAAAGACTGCCAGCTGGGGCTGGAGAATATCCAAATGGTCTAGAATAGTTACCACCCTGTTTTGTCCTCTGGCTTACGCTCTTCTCCTTTTCACTGCTGGTTGCAGGGAGCCGTGCTACTGATGAGTGGGGGTTGGGCATTCTTAAGTCTTATTCCGGTCCATTGAAATCGTATCTTGTCCTGGTCCCCCTGACTATCCCTTCTGTGCCTTCATAGCTAGTATAGTAAGTTAAGTTTATAAGTAACTACTTTAAAATGACAATTGTAGGACATAAAATTGGAAAAGGGAACCTAAATGTCACTTACAGACTGTCCCATAAATTAAATGCCAATAACAGATACTTGCAATTAGGGGAGCATTGGAACCACTGATGACTGCCTCATAAATTAACTAACGCCACATCCAGAGACTGTGTGTTAAACGAGAGGGAGCTGGCTAAGCCCAAGTGTAATAGCCCCTTAGTCCTGCTAATTACCCTTGGTCTGTAAGCTTCACAGACACGTGCAGTAGGACCAGAAAAAATGTTATGCTGACGAACATAAGGTTTTGCTAATAGCATTGAGATGATGTTAATACGTTATTGAACTAGGCCTAAGGTGGCACGACTAAGAGGTTAGTCTGTCTCCCACCACCAAAACCCTATAGAAATGGCACCCCTAACTCCTGCCCTTTGAGCACTCCTCTAATGGCTAAGGGGCCATTCTGCCAAGTGCTGCCAGTTCCATCTGTGGTTACCGACGTGACTCCCTGTCCCCCATTCTCTTCCTCATCACTGCCTACTTCCTTCCACCACCTCAACCTGTCTCCCATGCCGTCTGCCTCTGTACTTACTTTGCTGTTTGCTTCTGTGCCTTATTCAGGTGAGGTCAAAGCATAACCCTGATTACTGCCATCATGTTCTTTCTCAGTGAGTATCTAGTGAGTTCAGGCATACTTACTGCCCAACCTCCCATCAGCCAAAGGGACCCCTTCATGGTTCGTCATAAACTGGGAGCACTAGGACGGAGACTAAATTCTGCTTATCGCCACTCTTACCATGAACAAGCATGGCACAGTGAATTCATTGGTAGAAAGCAAGAGTGGGCAGAAAACCCCATGTCCTCTCCCAGGAGAATTTTCCCTTTACATAGGTCACAAATCAATTAATAATTCCATAAATTAATGACTATTTCACCATGGTAATCAGGAAATACTATGCATTGTTAATTATAATAAATACATATGTAAACTGTAAATACTTAGTTATATATGTATACAGCACTAAGCCTTATTTATTGCTGAGGTTTCATTATTTGTAAGCTTAATGGGAGCCCATAGTGTCATAAGGTTGCTCAAAATGATGCTGCTTTTACTCTAAAAATAGAATATTTAGCTTTTGGCAACTATGAACACTTTTTTTTTTTAAGGGGAGGAGAAGGCAGTTGGGGTTAAGTGACTTGCCCAGGGTCACACAGCTAGTAACTATATGAGGTTGGATTTGAACTCAGACTCCTCCTGACCCCGGGGCTGGGGCTCTATCCACAGCACCACCTAGTTGCCCTTATGGTCACTGTGTCTTTAAACATTGAAGGGGCCAGTAGAGAAAATTGATTTGTCCCATGTTGCTACAGTAAGTCAAACTAGGACCAGCTGGTGGAAGTACAGGGGCATTTAGATTGGACAGTGGAGGAAATGTGTGCTTAGAGCCAGAGGACCTGAGCTTACTACCTGGGTGATCCTAGGCAACTTACTTTTCACCTCTTGGCTTCAGTCTCCTCTGGTACATGAAGGGCTTCCAGCTCTTAATCTCTCTGACTATAAGGTCACAAACTGGTAGCTTTGTGGCTTCATAGGAAGGGGAGACTTTCTAAACATTTAAATTAATTTCAATGAGTATCTGCTACATTCAGAATATGAGGGGAGGCTTCGAATCAATCTGTCACCCAGTATTTGTGAGGTGTTTATGGTGTGACTTCACTGTGCTGGGCTCTGGAAATACAAAGACAAAAGTGGACCTGTCCATGCTCTCAAGGGACTTACATTCTGTGTTGGAGAAGATTGTCTGTTTGTCTATCTAGCTACACACATAAACACACAAATACGTATATTGACATAATATGAAAATTAATTGCAGGGTACTTTGGTGGGGGTGGAGGTCTAGGAAGAGTCTCATGCAGACCTGCTGCCCTTTGTTTGTGTATGATATGATGTCTCATTGAAATCTTAACTCTTTCTACTAGATCCCTTTTCACTCCTCCTCCCCCAAACATAAAGGCTGACTCAATTTGGTAATAACCTATGTTACATAGCAGACAAAGGCTATTTCTCTGCAAAGTGAGAGGTGAAATATCAGATTATATAAATATATACATTGCATATAACCTGTGTGATAGCTGAAGAGCAGAGATACGCCTTGGTTGGAAAAGAATGAAAAAAAAAAGTCGGAGGATGTGGAATCTGACTGCTGGCTGTAACCAGCGTTTTGTTTACTCATCTCCTCTTTCTGAGACGGACAAGCTCACAGACAGGCTTCAGGGCTTCTAATTAAAAGCATCTCAGATTATGTTGAACAGTTGTCTAATTTAGGTAGCATTCATTTTCATGACCATTATTTAATTTTCTTCACTACTTCTACCTCCAGTCTGAATAATCTGATGCATTTAAGAGGGGGAAAATTCTTCTCTGTAATCATCTTAAATTATCATGCCCAAGATAAGTATTTTTCTCCCTCATTTTTCTCTTCCTCCCTTCTCTTTTTGGCCCAGACTTTTTAATATTTGCTTCTGAGGCTGTTGTTTATTGTATAATGTTTTCATTATTGACAGAGTAGTATTTCTATTCTGACTTAAGGCATTTTCCTCAAAGTTCAATACATGTTTCATCCATTTTTCTATACCAAGTCATTATGTAGCACCTATTTCCAACAACAATAAAACAGTATTCTCTTGTGTCCCATAGCATATCCCTATTTAGTTTTTCCTTTGGTCAGTTGTATTTCAGTAGCAAGAACAATGGCTTTATGTCTCTTTAAATACAGGCTGGCTTCTGCTTAGATTTCTCATTAACTCCCTCCCCACCTCAACTTTGGAGCTTAAATTTTCAATCTAATTGGGTTACAACCCCTTGAATAGTTTAGCTGTTCAGAATTCTAAGTACCTCTGAGGATACCAAAGGGGAAAGATTTATCAGCTTAATTGTTTTTGGAGAAGTGCCCTTTTCCTCACATAGTTACTATAGTTGGCATCTTGTGTATCCATAATCAACAGGCAGACTTATCGGCCTAATTCAGTCAAACTCCCCAGGAGGGGAAAAAAAAAACCCACAAAGAGTCCAGTAACCATTTTGGAAGACAAGCTCTTTCTTCTTTCACATTGCAGTACTTTAAAACCTTCTGGACTCTGTCAGTCCAGCTCATCACACAGCCAACAGAATAAATTAAAACCCCTGAGGCGGGAACCTGAGAATTGTTCAATTTTAGATATATATTTGTGGAACCCAGGCAACTTTTTGCCCTTTTAATGTTTTGGGTAAGAGTTATTGGGGCATCTAAGTACAAAATGTTTCCTCTAAACTTTTTTTTTTCTTCTGATATCTATTTTCTGGTTGAAACTTGTCAATGGTGACAATTTTCTTATAGTTGTTAAAATTGTGCCTAGTCAATGAGTTTCTCTTAAAGCAGATCCCAGCTCAGTGGCGACCCATTAGATTTTAGATCAGTTCTAGGGGGAAATCCTTTCTCTGTCACCACCACTGCCAAGACAGAATGGGGTATGTTGCTTTCCAGTGGTCACACAGTAAGTTTTGAGACAGAGCGAGAACAAAGATCTTCCAGACAAAGTTGTTTTCAATATGGATATTGAATTCAGCCCTGAGAACAGCAGAGGATCATAGCTTAGAGCTCCAAAGGGCCTTGGTAGTCAGCGGATCCAGTGTCCTTGTTTGTCCTATGAGGAAACGATGGCCAGGAAAGGTTGTTCTTTGATTACTGTCACCTGGGTTGTAAGTGGCAAAGTCAATAGTCCAACTTAGGCCCTCTGAGTGAAAATGCAGCATTCTCCCTTGATAGTGAAGTCCTTAGCCTGATTGAGGAGGTTGTGAGAATGACTAGGAGGTAAGCCTCAGTAATTGGAACAAAGATGGAAAGAGGGTAGTATATGGCAGAGATATGTTTTATACAGGTGAACTGTATTTCAGAATTGAACTTTACTAAGTGTTATTTTGTTTTATGATTACTAGAGGAGCCACTATTTAAAGGAACCTTCGTAATTACAAAAAAAAAGTTGTGGGGCTTGATTAAAAAACAGCAACAAAGAACATTGGAATAGTCACAGATAATCATAAGTGTCACCTCTGTCATTAGCTTGATATAAGTTGTAGGGCAAATCATGTTCTTTCTCTGCACTTTCGTTTCCTAACTATAGAGTAAAGGGATTGGGTGCAACTCAATTCTACTCAGCTAGGTAAACATTTATTAATTTAGGTGATCCCTAAGGCCCCTTATATCCCTAAATGATAATTACTAACATTTATATAGCGCTTAGATACTATGTGCTTTACATTTAATATCTCGTTTGATTCTCACAACTCTGGGAGGTAGGTGCTATTATTTTCCCCATTTTATAGAGTAGGAAACTGAGGCAAACAGAGATTAAGTGACTTGGTCAGAGGTCCCACAACTAAGAAGTGTCTAAGGCCAAATTTGAACTGAGGTCTTCCTGACTCCAGGATCAGTGCTTTTATCCACTGGGCTACCTAGCTTCTAGATGCCAGTTTTTCTTAAAATGAGGTAAACTTGAATTCAAGGTACTATAATTAAAATAATTGCTTTGAATGATCTGTAGTAACATGTGACATTGCTCTTGCTGTGTTTTCTTACAGGGGTCATCTATACCGCTGACATTCTTGATCGAGAAACCACTGGGTCATACTGGCTGACCGTCTATGCCACTGATCGAGGCGTTGTCCCTCTCTATTCTACCATCGAGGTCTACATTGAGATTGAAGATGTAAATGACAATGCTCCTTTGACCTCAGAGCCCATTTACTATCCTGTGGTCATGGAAAACTCTCCTAAGGATGTATCTGTCATTCAGATCCAGGCTGAAGATCCGGATTCCAGTTCTAATGAAAAGCTAACCTACAGGATTACGAGTGGGAATCCTCAGAACTTCTTTGTAATAAATATCAAAACGGGTAAGGCAACATCTTTCTGTCCCCATTTGGTAAGCAGTAGAACAGTGAAATCCATCCACCCGACACTTGTTATTTAGATTTATTTCTATTAATTGTCTGGTTATCACCATGTTCTTTCTCCTGAGGCAGTGTTTGGAAAAGGAGACCTATCTTCTTTCTTGTCTTTTAAGTTGGTCTTAATTTCAGTAGACAAAGTCAAGTGAACTAATGGAATGGAGATCAGTCTTTTTAATTTAAAGCTCAGTGGTAGTATCTGAATCACCTTGGTTAATAACAGCCAAAGTTTAGAAAACCTACTGCCCACTTCATTAGCTCTTTTAATCAGAAGTGAGACTTCACCTTAGAGCCTACAGGCAAGATTGTCTGGTCTCTCTTTTCTGAACCAGATTCTCTAATCAGGACTGTCCTTTCCACTGAATCTGGATGGCTCGAAGAGTGTGTGTGTGTGTGTGTGTGTGTGTGTGTGTGTGTGTGTGTGTGTGTGTGTATGTGTGTGTGTGTGTGTGTGTGTGTGTGTGTACACCCTATTCTACTTCTCAATGCTATTTTTGTAAGTGTAACTACCCTTTGATAGCTGTCATTATGCAATAATTCAGAATAAACACAATTTACTAAGAAAGATCAAGTCAGAGACAGTAGTCTTGCTATTTTAATATCCTGCCAAACTGAGAATTAGCCAGATAAACTTTTATGTCACCACCCTCATTGTTGAAAATATTTCAGAAATGTAATGGTTATCTTTTCTGTCATAATGAGTTCTGGTTAAGTAAGTAGATGTAATCAAAATTGACTTTGATGAGTGAGGAAGTAGTTGTGCCTAAGGATTATCATTCCAGACATCAGTGATTTTTGTATAGGACTATAGACAGAGATTGAGGTATAGGAGACTGGGCTGAATATGTACTGAGCCTGAGACATATTGTGCAATTTGATTTGTGAATAATTCTCTGTCATCAGCTTATTTTCTTTCAATTTGAATTTTTCTCTTATAAGTGAGAGACAGAGTGTGTGTGTGTGCATGTGTGCTTTGTGTGTGTGAGAGAGACAGAGAGAGAAGAAAAGAAAAAAAACAAGCTAAGTGATTGTTCTGGTTTATTGGGTTTGGGTTAATCAAGCTTTTACTGTAATGTAAAGCAGATAATATTATCGTATTACAGATAGGTGAGTTAACATGAGATAGAGAACAGGAACGTGGAGACGTTCCTTGGTGTGTGCATGGGTTCAGTGTTCTTAATGAATGTTACTGGAGTCCTCAGCAGATAATATCATTTCTCTTGCTCAGGGTTTGCTTGAGTTGAAATATTAAACTGCAGTCCATTACATATAAATGTCAGATTCTGTTACATTAAAGCAAACTCCCAGGGTACTCCATATTCTTTAACTGTACTAGAATTTTGTTACCTTGAGAATTGCTAATGATAAGACGATTATTTACTAGAGCCTGGAAAATTTTTTTGCTTGTTTGATGTCTAGAACCTATAGCATATGTGGCTGACTCACCGAGGACACTTTGAGACCCTTGTGCTCTTGCCACCATTTAGTGATGTCTCCTTTAGAGTTTATTGCCATGACTATCATACCAACTCCTCTTGACCCTAGTCATTATTGCATATAACTCATCCATTAATTATTCCCAAAGTTTCCATCCCTTATTTCCCAGCCACTTATTAACTCTCTTCACATAGCTGTCTTACCAGTAGTGAAAACTGGACATGTCCAAAAGGAGACTAATCTCTTAATTTCCTAGAATGGTTGTTCCTCCTAACCTCTTTATATCTCTTCATTGAACTGAAGAGTGTCATGGCATATTTCATTTTTCTAGACTTGTTATCTTTGTATCTTCCCTTTCCCTGATTCTACATATTCAATCATTTGCCAAATCTCAGTGATTCTGTCTTCTTAATATCTCTCAAATCCATCTCCTCTCCTCATATCCCAGTGCAGACCACTCAGGTTCAAGTCGCCATCTTTTCTGACTTAGATTATTATAAAAGCCTCATAACTGATATTCCGATGTCCTTTCTCATCATCGTCCATCACGCCACTGCCCCAAGTAAACTCCTTGTTGCAATGCTAATGTTATCCTGCCATTCCCTAAATCAGAAAGCATTAGTAGTTCTCATTTGTACAGCAAATAAAGCAGAAGCTTCTGGTCCTAGAATTTAAGACCTGTCGCTCTCTAGCTCTAGTCAACTTTATTCCAGACAAACTGGACTACTACATACTACTACATTTTTTGTCTTTATGCCTTTGTTCATATTGTCCTAAATGAGGTTTCCCCTCCCCAATGGTTACTATCTTTTCTTCATTATCCAAATAGGAACTTTCCCCATGAAGATTTCCCAAAATTCATCCCCTCCACCCCTAAGTTAAAGTGAACTCTCTTTCCTGAAATTTCTCATAGGATTTTACTTGGACGTGTCACCTTTGCATTTGTCCCTGCTCTTCTTTCTATCATTCTTATTAGTAAACAGTATATTTTTCCTCAGTTTGAATGTAACATCATTGAGAGTAGATTCTATGTCATGTCTAGCTTTGTACCCTCAGTGGGTGACACAGTACCTTTTACTTAGAATGGGCTGCATAAATGCTTATTAAATTCAGTAACTCATAAATTTTATGGAAATTAGAGGCAGTTAGGTAGCACAGAAAAAGAAATGGCAAACCACTCCAATATCTTGGCTCAGAAAACCCCATACGGACAGTATGGTCCACGGGGCCATAAAGAGTTGGACAAACATTAATTCCTGAGCAGCAAGGTGATGTAGTAGATAAAATGCTGGGCCTGGAATCAAATTTGGCCCCTGATACTTACTAATTGTGTGACCCTGAGCAAGTCATTAATGTCTGTTCACCTCATTTTTTAAATCTATGAAATGGTAGTTATGATAGTACCTAACTCCAAGGTTATTGTGAGTTACAAATGAGATAATAATTGTAAAGCACTTAGCATAGTGCCTGGCACATAGTAAGTACTATATAAAGGTTAGTTGTTATTATTATTATTATTATTATTATTATTATTATTATTATTATTATATTACTATTATAATCATCACTATTATTTTTTTGTTTTCATTGCAGTAGTGTTAAAGCAGAAATTTGCCTGTATTTTGTTATAAAATTAATATTTACCCTCTAGTGCCCCTTAAAATGACTTGCATTTATATTTTACTTGTATTTATGTACACATATATGAATATGTTGTATTCCCTAATAGGCTGGAAATTCCTCGAGGGCAAGGACTGTTTCATTTTTGTCTTTACATCCCTAGCACCTAGCACATGCCTGTATCCTAGGTTGGAGGCACTGCATGAATAAAGGATGAACTGGTATCTTTCATGGCCTGCTTTAGCTTTTACCCTTGAGATACAGATACCACCTAGGTTAAGATCTCCTCAACTGTTCTGAAAAACAAAGGAAAAAAAACCCAAAAAAAAATGAACCCCACAACCCATCCCTGCATTATTGAGCTTCCTTGGAAATGTGAGAAGATGGGAAGTGACCCAGCCACTTTGGAATATTAAAAAATAATGGCTTTTCAGGAAGAAGGGGCAAGGTATAAATCACAGAATCACAAAAACTCAGAACTGAAATAAAGCTTAGAGGTTACCAGTCCATCCCTACCTTGGAGGCCCCTCAACAGTATACCCAACGTGTGCTTATGTGATCAAGGGTCAGTCTACTCCATAATGCCTGAAGGATACCACAATCTCTTCATCTGAGTTTCTCGTATTCAGTGCTATTCAGATCCTTACCCTGTGCTCCGTTAGAGGAGAGTGAGTCACTCCTCTGTACTCTGAATAAAAAGAAATTTCAAGCTTCAGTAGGATTGGAGGTAGAAAATAACTATACTAATCTGAGTGATTGGGAACATAGAAAAATGTGCATAATCAGATGGTTGCCCTTTAGGTGGAGCTGAAACGCTCCTTTTGGAAAGCCTTTTAATCCTTATAGGCAGGTTTGTATGAAATAATCTGTCAATAAATATTTATTACTCCTATGTGCCAGGCACTGTGCTAACCTAAATACTTAGTGCTAAACTAAACTAAACTTAATAGCTAACACTTATAAAGCATTTCAGGCTTAGCAAAGCACTTTACAGTTATTATCTCATTCAGTCCTCACTGTGGTCCTGGGAATTTTTTTTTCCTTTGTTTTTCAGAACACTTGAGGAGATCTTAACCTAGATGGTACCTCAAGGGGGATTCCAGAGGCTAAAGCAGGCCATGAAAGCTACCAGTTCATCCCTTATTCATTCAGCACCTCCAGCCTAGGATACAGGCATGTGCTAGGTGCTAGGGATATAAAGACACTGCAGCACTGTCATTGTTTCCACTTTGTAGTTAAGCAGGGCAGACAGAGGTTACATGACTTGCTCAAGGTCACACAGTAAATGAATATCTGAGGCTGAATTTGCACTCAGGTCATCCTGACTCCTGGTCCAGTGCTCTACCTATTGAGCCCCCTAGAACTCTGGTCTCTGATGCATTTAAAAATCTCTGCTCCTTTCTTTGATAACTTTAATGGATTTTTAATTTCATCGGTATAGGTAGTCCTTTCCCTGTTGTAGTTTGCAAAGCTTTCCATCCATACCTTAGTAGATTGCCATCCAGGCCTTCTTGGAAAATTTTTGTTCAAATTTTTATGTGGAGAATTTGTTCAATGTCTTGAGCCCTCCCTGTGTTTATTTTAAGATTGTGTAGGTATCAGTACAGCTTCTAAGCGGTCCATCTCTTATTGCTCATTCCTGCTACATAGTTGGCCTACTTTCTTTTCTATTTAATCATACAGTAGCCATTTATTAAAAATCTGTTGTGTGCCACGCATTGTGCTGGAGATACAGAGATAAAAATGAAATAATACTTGTTTCCTTTAAAGAGCTTATATTTTAGTGGGGAAGACGTACATAAAAAATAATTCTGTGGTCCTCTGAATTATAGAGTCCGTATACAAAATTAATACAAGGTGATTTTGGAAGGGCAGGGCTTCAGCAGCTAGGAGGATCAAGAAAGGCCTCAAGTGGAAAGTCGGTCCATCAACAGCTAGCATTTATTAAATGCCTACTGTGTACCAGACACTCTGCTAAGCCCTTGGTTTACAGCCAGGTCTCCCAGTTAGCGTAACTAAAGAATATCCTGAAGTGATTGCATTATTCAAAGTCACACTGTGTATTTCCATTGGACTAGAACTAGTTACTGTATTTTCCATAATTATAATTTTAAAAAGTACATATTTGAAGAGATATAATCACTCTAGGGATTCATTGTTTACATTAATCAGCTCTATGAAGAAAAGCAGTAAGGCAGCTCCTGATCTCAAGGAGCTTACTCTTCTAATTGGATTTAGAAGAAGGTGATGCTTGAACTGAATCCTGAAGGGAAGGAGATTTTTCAGTCAGAGATGGTGAGGAGGTACCACATTCTAGGCCTGGAAAAGAGCCAGTGCAAAGACAAGAAAGCCAATGCAAAGGTAAGCAAAGATGCAGAGACATGAGTAAGGAGTAGTAAGAAGTCCAGTCAGGCTGAACTATAGATGTTGGGAATGGGAGTTCCATATATTATTCTGGAACAGAAAGTCATGTACATTCTTGGTGGTATCTTTTACTTTGCATGGACAAGTCAGGCAACTCATGAAAAACCTTTTATCCTTTAAGCAAATTCTCTAATGTGTCACCTTGGGCAAGTCACTTTACCACCTATGGCCTCCCTTTATTTGTGAAAAGAAGAAAGAGGTTGCTCCTAACTGTACACCTCAAATTCTCCAGTCGATATTCTAAAATTGTTTCAGTCACATCTGACTGTTTGTGACCCCTTTCGGGACTTTCTTGACAAAGATTAAACTAGAATGGTTTGCCATTTCCTTTTCCAGTTCATTTTATAGATGAAGAAACTGAGGCAAACAGGGTGAAGTGACTTGCCCAGGGTCACACAACTCTTAAGTGTCTGAGGCCAGATTTGAACTCAGGAATAGGAGTCTTTCTTACTCTAGGCTTGGCACGCTATCCACTGTGCCAACTAGCTGCCCCTTTTCTTTCTTTCTTTCTTTTTTTTTTTTTAGTGAGGCAGTTGGGGTTAAGTGACTTGCCCAGAATCACACAGCTGGGAAGTATTATGTGTCTGAGGCCGCATTTGAACTCAGGTCCTCCTGAATCCAGCTCTGGTGCTCTATCCACTGTGCCACCTAGCTGCCCCTTTTCTAAAAGTGATGTAAGCAATACCAGTGATCATGAAGGGCTTGAAAATTCTTAGTACTAGTGTTGCCATGGATGATCTCATTCTGTCTTTTTCGTATCCATTTAAAGAGCTACATGGTGGAGTGATAGAAGCTAAACCTTGCAAGGTAATTCGAGAACATGATAATATGTTAATATGTTAATATGAGAACATGTGTGTTTCAGAGAGATTTCATTCTGCATTTCAGTCCCCTGTACAACAGAGTAAGTCAGAGGGCTCTGCCAACCTGCGAGTTTGGGGAAGCCTGCATTGACGAATCTTTTACTAGAGTCCTGGCATCCTAAGAGTTGAGCTGCTTGCAATTAATGGTCTACATTTTGTAACCCCCAAGTAAATAGCCATTAGCAAACTTCATTCTCACTTGTGTTCTTTCCCACTGAAGTAATTTGTCTAAAATAATTTCATGAATACAATATTTTCCAGTAATGAAGGCAAGGATTTAGCTACCCAGTGTATTTAGTAAGAATTTATGCGTCTGTTCCCTCTTCTCCCTTTCCCACTTTGGGTATTAACTCTAATAAACCAATTTTTCATTTTTTGTACTGCAGTAGAGCCAAAAAGTATAGCCCTTTGCACAATGCCATATAATGAATAAAGATTAAAATGTTGAATGCAAAGAACATGAAAACTTTTATCCTACAACTTTCAGTATATAGCAGATGTCCTAGGCAGGAGCAGATTTTCCCCTCCTTTATGAGTTGCTGTCTTATATCTAAAGGCAATATTTTTTCAAACTCAGATTGTTAACGTAATGACATGGAGATTTTCATTGTAGAACTATGTACAATTTTTCTCTCCTGCTGTTCCCTTCCCTCTTTCTTCATGTTCTTTCCCTTTATCTCCCTTTTCCCTCCCACCAAAAAATCTGCTTAGGCTTCTAAGATCTATTCTGGGCCAACGTAATTATTTCCATGCTTAGCAGGTGAATTACACCTATGCGGCATTCCCTCCTCCCCCAGGCCCATGCCTACTTGACTTGGTTAGTAAGGGAGGAATAACCTTGTGATCTGAGAGGAGGGATAAATTTCAAGGAGCTCTTTCTCACTTGTTTTAAAGGATTGCCAGGAGACTCTCTATCCCTCACAGGAATGAACTAAATAACTCATAGAGGAGAGAGAGGGGCCAGCACCTTGTGGGGGAAGACCCCTTGGGGTTTGGAATAGTTGCTTCATTAATGTCTATAGCAATTACATCATAGGTGATTTTTAAAAATAGATAGGTCATGTGAAAATAATATATAGGGAATAGAGCATTTTTCCTTCTTCAAGATGGTGATACACACATATACATCAATACATACACATAGATGTATTTTGTATGTCTGTACGTTCATAAATGCATGTATATGTGTCTGTATATGCACACATGCATTTGAAGGGGTGATCAGATCCAGCGAAACCTATGATTTCCTCAGGGTAAGAGAAGCCCTGGTGTGAAAAATTCTCTCTACCAGTGGAGCTGAGGATTTTTGTCTCCCCCTGATAGTCTTAGATAATTTTCTGTGGGAACTGAGAGATTAAGTGACTTGCTTTTGATTATTCAGTACGCCAGAGGCAGGGACTTGAATCCGGATCTTCCTGAATCCAGGATGGGTCATCTCATATTTCTTCCCTTTGTAATAAGAACAAAAACAGCTTACTATTTCATATAATACTTTTATATAATAGCTCATAACATAATTAGTTTATATAATACTTTGTAATTACAAAGTCCTTAATATACAATGTCTTATTTGATTCTTACCTGATAAAATATTTTTATCTCCATTTTACATTTGAGAGAATTGAGCTTCAGAGATATTCAAAATACAGAGCTTTGTAAGTGACAAGGAAGGCATACATCTGAGTGACATTTAAGTTCAGTGTTCCTGTCACAAAATTCCATTGGTTCTTGAAATAACAAAGTCTCAGGGATTGAGAACAAATTTGGGGAAGTTTAAACTGCGTCAGAAAAAGCCTTTTAAAAGAAAAACACACTTTTTTCCAGGTTTGTTTTTAGTTGTTTCCAACTCTCTATGACCCTTGTTGGGGGGTTTCCTTAGCAAAGATACTGGAATGATTTGCCATTTCCTTTTCCAGGTCATTTTACAGATGAGGAAACTGAGACAAATGGGTTAAATGATTTGCCTTGGGTCACACAGCCAGTAAAAAAAAAAAGTTTCTAAGGTCATGTTTGAATTCAGGTCTTCCTGACTCCAGTCCTAGTACTGTATCCACTGGACCACCTCACTTCTTATTTCCAGGTACCATAAAGCAAATTATAAACTCAGGTAGATGCCTGATTTGTAATTAACATAGTAGTTGAATAAATGAATGGGGGAGGGCAGGGACACAGCAAGCATTAATCACTATTTAGCAGTCTGATAAATGCTGGGAATACAACTATACAACTGGGACTATTCTTGCCCTCGAGAACTTACATCCTAGTAGGAGGAGACAGTACATCTAAAAAAGTTACATTTTAATAGAGGAAGATAGCACATTGGACAGTGGTGGCTGGGGAAGGATCTTTCAGTCGTGAAGTAGCAGTGTGGGTGATAGGGACAATAGAACAGTCCTTTTCTAGAGGCAGTGGTAGAAAGAAAAGTCCTTTTTGGCAAGAAAAATATCCAGAGTCCCAGTGTGGGAATTGGAGCTCAGTGACCGAGTCCTCAGGAGCATGATCCCTGTGGGTCCCTTTTTTTGGGGGGGGGCAGAGCAGCTGTAGTGCTGATATGCTGATTTTAAGTGTTTGGAAACAATCTAATTTGTAAGTAAGCTGAATGCTACCCCTTTAAAATCTTGTTTATGCTATTGATTTGCTTAGAAAACATTTTTCCCTTTAGGTAGCAAAAAGAGATAAACTTTTAGGTTATTTTTCAATTACCATGAATTACAAGTCAGGAGGATGACATTAATTAATTTTTGTATATCTACATGGAGTGTCTTCTTCAGTCTGTTATATATTTTGTTACTTCTCTTTAGCTTGGTTGAGCTCTTCCTAGCATGCATCTAAATTGCTCTAAAAAGGTAGAAGTGGACATTAGATGATAAGTTAATATTCGTAAGTATAGGCACAAAGCAGATAATGGGGCACATGAGTCAGAATCAAACAGTAAATCACCCCCTAGCTCTTTCAGCTATGAAAGGATACCTTGTCCTATAGACCACTAAATTGTTCATTTAATCCAGTGAGTCCAATAGAACAAATCAGACTCATGCAGATTTATCACATTGGGTTATTTAAATTCAGCATTGACCTTTGCATACATGTGAATGCATTCTCAATGAGAAAGGGACAAAAGGTATCTTTTTTTTCTACACTGTGATTATGGTCATGGGAGGGCGATGTACTTTCACGCTTCATCATTTCACAGTTGTGTATTCTCATAGCTATTTGAAGTGTGCAGAGCCTGGCTGTCCCGGGATGGAATTGCCTTTCCTGTGAGGGGAATGTCAACTTTATTGTCATATGGTCGTTTCCCTTTTCTATTTCCATGGTCATTATTTTTTTAAAATCCCTGAATCTGTGGAATAGTTTCAATTCAACAGACATTTCTTCTTCTGTAAAATGGGGATAATAAAAGCACCTATCTAACAGAATTGTTGTAAGGATGAGATGAAGTAATAATAATATTTGTAAAGTACTTAGCACAGTGCCTGGCATGTAGTAGGCACTTCATAAATACTTGTTCCCTTCCCTTATGTTGTACCAGGCACTGGTGATACAAGGACATGAAAGCATTTATTAAGTGTTTGCTGTATGCATAGGCCCTTTACCTTAAGAACCTTACTTCTCTAGGAAGAACCAACATGGATACAAATAAACAAAATAATGTAGGGAAAGGAAGTAGAAAGCAGTAACTAGGGGAAAAGGGAAAGATCTGTGTTTGGAGGTGGCACTTCAAATGAAACTTGAAGAGAGAGGGAGAACACTCTAGGCAAGGTGGGTAGCCCATGCAAAGGAACAAGCTTGGGAGACAGAGGTGATATGTACATGGAACAGTCAGTAGAGCAGTGTGGCCAACAGGACAGTTTGGCTGGATGATGGAGTGTGTGAGGGGCCAGGGTTGTGAGGTTAGTTTAAGACCAGAGATAGGTTGGATCCAGATTCTACAATGCTTTCTTTGCCAGACATGTTTATATTTTATGCTAGAAGCAATAGAGAGCCAGTAAAGTTTCTTTATCAGAGGAGTGACACCATTTCAATATTTCTTCAGTCTAAATCTGTGTCATGGATGCAGTAAGTTTTGATGTTGGTGGTGCTGGCGATAAATAATAGTAACAGCAACAAAAATTATAATACATATTTAATAGCGTTTTTATTTTATTTGTGTGAGTACTTCCTCTACTGACAGGTTTTCTGTCCTGTGTCTTGGGTGGTGTATTGATGAGGAACTGTAGTTTAAAACACACACACACACACACACACACACACACACCCCCACACACTATTTTTTCATTCATTCATTATTCTGCATTCAGCTTTTTGGCGGTGATTCTCTCATAACTTTCTATCTTTAGGTCACTTAGTTCAACATCTTAATTTTGCAAGTGAGGAAACTAAGTCTCAAAGAAGTCCCAGAAGTAAACTGATGGAGCCAAAGTTGGAACTCAGTCCCTCTGTATCCAAAACCATGTTTTGTCTCCTAATTTGTTGACGGTCCAGAGGTGAGCCTCTATGTGCAGCCTTTCTAGCTTGTTAGAAGAACTCATGCACATAGAGAACCCAGGGATACCTCAACTTTTCAATGATGCAAGATAGTAGGCTTTTAATGGGAAAATAATTAAAATAGTATCTAACATTCTATTAATTTAGTTTTACAGGACTATGTGGGTATAAATGTATTATGTTTCATAATTTCTTTGATCCTCATTGAAGCCATTCATCAATCCAAATGCAACGAATATATTCTTACCCTCTGTTTGCATTTGACAACATATAGACTAGTGACTTACCCATGACTATATGGTTAATAAGATGTAATGGAGCTTGTTGAGACTCATAGTCTTATGCTCACTCTTCCATCTTGTCAAGGAAATTAAGAAACCAGAAGTTGTTTGTGCATTTCTTTATTTCTTTGGTAGCTTTTCATTTTTCTTAGTAAAATACTTTTTAGGAAAATAGAAAAAAAATTTCTACAGAAATAGCATCAAACAGAATGAATGTGGAGGGAAGTTATTTTATCCTCAACCCTGAGTGTTAAGAGAGAATTTGGCTGCAGATAAAATTCCCATCTGACCCAGTTTTGCACAGAGCTTTCCAGGAAACAACATGAGGAAATATTTTGAGGGTGACTATTCTCAGTTGTAACTCTCCCCTCAGCCTACTTAGGCCAATCTACATTCAGTTACTATTTTCCATCTGTACAACCAAACAAAGTGAAATTCACACAATTTTTATCTTTTAACACACACACACAATAAAGAACCTCCTTTAAGTTATTCATTCAGTAGCCAATTAGAAAGCATTCACTTTATGCAAATCACTACCTTCATTTTTTTTTTTTCACTTTCAGAGCTTTGGCACCACTAGTTAAACACTGATGTCTATTTCCACTCCCTTTCCAAGTAGGTAGAGATTCACAGATGATTTTACTATATGATATGTGAATAGATCTTTGGTATGGATACCCCTGTGTTTTTAAATCTTTATCCCCCAATAATAAACAACTTAACAGTTGTGGTTGCCTACTAGCACCGTGCTGATTTCTGAGGATGTGAAGATAAAAATGTTATATCTCCTGTCCTCAAAGTACTTATTATCTTTTACCAAAATTGTGTCCTAGGACAGCCAAGTTATGTCCATATACCTTCAACCTAACTTTTGAATCAGGCCAAAAGGGAAAAAAGGAAGCCCAAAAGTCTAAGAAAAAATATTTATCATAAATCTAAAAATCTCAGCTCTTTTTGATATGAATTATTATCTATCCCAGCCAGTCTCAAAATTTTGTCTCAGTACTCCTTACACCCTTTAAAATTACTGAGAACAGCAAAGAGTTTTGTTTGTATGATAGAAAATATTAAAATATTCATCAATATTTAACTGTATTTAGTAACTAAAGTTGATACATTTTAAAAATATTTGATTCCATTCAAAATTATAGTAACCATTACATGTTAAATTTAAATAATATATTTTAAGGAAGATAAATATATATTCCAAAAAACCGAAAAATGTTAGTGAGAAAGACATTTTTTTTTATTCTGCAAATCTTTTTGACTCAATAGAAGATAGCTGGATTCTTAATACTTTCATTCAGTCTATTGTGCTCCTTTATTCAGTCTACTGTGATGCATTGTTTTGGTTGAAGTAGATGAAGAAAATCTGGTCTCATGTGGGTATGTAGTTGAAATAGGGAAAATTAATAGGCAAATAATGTCTTAGTATTATTTTGAAAATAATTTTTATTTTACAGAACCTTTGAAAGAGTCTTAGGAGTCCTCCAGGGGTCCACAGAACACATTTTGAGAACCATCGGTATAGCCATATTTTTTCTTATCTTTATTTATGCAATTAATTTTTTGAATGAAAATTTATGACTTTATGCATTCCTACTAAAATCTTAGGCTGAGTCTGTCATCTCAGCTTGTAGATATGTTTATTTAGAGTCTAGTCCTTTTGTATCAGATATTTGGTATTCCATTGTATCATCTCCAAATTTAATAAGTACTTGATAATAATGTTGAATAGCACAGGTCCTATGCTAGGGTCCCACATCCAAATAAACATTAAACCAGTTAATCATATTTTATTTTGACCTTTTAACCAGTTCCAAACTCACTTAATTGTACTATTATGTGGTTCAAACCTCCTCTCCTCTGTCCACCAGGCTTTGTGGATGCTTTTCTATAATCTACATATGCTTTATCTATCTCAATTCTATGATTTACCAGTCTTGTAACCCTGCCTAAAAAGGAAATGAAATCAAGTATTAAGTACTGGTTCCTTTTCTATATGCTTACCAACTATCCCTTTAGCAATACATCCTAGAAAATTTGAAAAGAATTGAAACCATGTTTTTAAAGTTAACAGGCCTTCAGTTTTAAGAATCTACCTTTTTTGAAAATTGTGACTGTGGTTTTCTTTCTCCAGTCCTACCTTACATATCTTGTTCTTCATGAGGTTTTAAGAAATCACCAATGGTGGTTCCCCAGTTATGTCCACAAGTTTTTTCAGTACCTTGAAAGAAGTTTGACCAGCTTGGTGACTTGACCTCCTAAATCACAGAGGAATTTGGGGGAGTACAATGATTAGGAGTCAGCAGGCCATTTCCATTGTCGCACTGGGGGAAAAAGTCTAGGCCTCAGGTGGGTGACTGTGATGGAAGCTGTATGCTCTATGAGGCAAGAAGAGAATGAGTAAGCTGGTTAACTAACCATGTGGAGCTAGAGGTCCTAACAACAGGTAACCATAAGTGGCTGCTCTGAAGTTGTGTAGACACAGATGATTATTCTCACCTCAAAGTATTATTTGGACCACAACTGGTGGCACTAAGTATTCCACATTTCCATTCTTCTCTAATATCGTAAGCTGGACTACAGTCAAGATAATGGAATGATGGCGGTTGTGCCTAGGTGCGGCTCCAGGGGCGCAGCTGGTTGTGTGGCTTTGCCAGAAGCAAGGAAAAATTATTTGGGTGGATAACAGAGAAGCATAAATAAAGCAGATGATGGAGATATAAAAAAATGATAGATCTAGGCCATAAATTTGATTTCTTATTTCTTGTATTGGGGTTTTAATTTCCAAGTGATAATTTACTATCTTGAATTATTGCATTCTTCTGTCCTGAAGGAAACAATGAATTTTAATTCATGCCCTTGCCAGTTTTTCTCAGGTCTTAGATGATTTTGTAGTGAAATTCCTTCTAACTTCCCACTTAAATGCTCATCTTACCTCAGAGACACATTGGGAATATTAGCCCAGATCATGTTGGACCTTTCATGTGCTTCAAACTCAGAAATAAAGTCAAATTTGGGGAAATGTCAATAAGTTTTACAAACGGGTAAAAAATCATGGAATCCTAGAATTTTAGATCTGGAAGGGGCCGTAGAGATCATGTAGACATATCAAATTGCTTATTTTCCGTGGGCGGAAACTAAGTAAAACTATTATGGGGTAGTGAATGTACAAAGGTCATACAACTAATTAGTAGTATGGCTTGAACTAGGACCATGGTTTTTTGATTCCCAATTCAAGACTTTTTCTCCTATACCAAATGGCAAGAAACAAGATGCCATTTTTATGCTAAGGCTGTCTTTCTTTTCTTCTTCTTTGCACTGCTAGTTATCTAATAACATTTTCATTACTTGGGTGGTTCATCTGGGCCATATTTTTTTTCAGGTCAAGGGATAATCCTTTTGTTTTAATCACTGGGGCAGAATAAGCTATTATAACCTTAGAATCATAGAATTTTAGGATTTTGGAGCCAGGAGGGACCTTTGAGGTCAGTTGGTCCAAGACTCTCATTTTATGGATGAGGAATTTTCCCTAGGGCTTTTAAAAAATAAAAATCCAGTTGCAGTTACTAGTTTTCCTTGTGTCCCTGGAAATAGGGGAAGGGAGGGAGGGATATGAAAGGGAAATGAGGTATCTTTTTACAAGGTGATTATAGATTACATAAAAACTCCTTTTGACTGGCATTTTTCATGCTTCATAAATCAGGGTCTTCTGATTGTCTCATTGCTCATTGTGTCATGTTTTGCAACTCGCAAAAGAAAACACTTTGCAGTCTTTTTTCCTTTGTTTAGTTTAGAAGCTGCAAACCTGAAAATATCTTAGTTAGAAGTGTGACTTCTGTAGAGAACCAGACATGTTTCTGTTTTAACTTTTAGAATTGATGCTGTTTTTAGAGTCTTCTGTTCTTGTCCTTAACAGTTTTCTGTCATTTTGAAATGACTTCCTTCCTGACTTTTCCGATGCTTCCAGAAATGCACATTAGAAAACTTCCATTTCCCCCCCACATTGAGATTAAATGTACTTGAAATGTGCATTAATACGTGACTGTAAAGTAAAAAGACTTCCTGGGTTGATGTAAGTCAACAGTTATTTATAAGCAGCCCATTTTGTGCCTGGTACTGTACTAATCACCCAACGACACAAAAGAAGCAAAATGACAGTCCCTGCCCACCAAGAGTTTACATTATGATGTAATACATAAAAGGGATCTGAAGTGGGGAGGGCACTTGTGCCAGGGTATGGTGGCAATGTCTGCATAATGAAGGATGGCTGGTGTAGACCCTTCCCGGGGCACAGAGGGAGAAGGCAGCTGAAGCATGCTGCCAAAGTCCTATGTGCCTTAATGATATCAGCCTCAGTGGGGGAAAACGTGGGCCTAGGTTGGGGGGATATAATAGCAGGGTTACCACCTAGAAAAGAGATTTGACTTGTTCCATTTGACTGAACTAGTCTCAGTAGGTAGAAGCTGAAGTGGGATAGATTTTGGCAAGAAGTAGAGAAGGAAAAAGCATCCTAGTAATTAGACTGTCCTAATAATTAGAGCGTTCTAGAAGTGAAAGTATGTACATGGCATTTCCTGTGATAAAATCTCAGCTTGTTGGCAGCAGAAACTGTCTCCTTTTTTGTTTTTGTTTTTGTATTACAAGTACCTAGGACAATGCTTAGTGTAGTAGATGCCTAATAAATGCTTATTGATTAATTAACTGATTGATGATTTGGAACTCAGATGATCGGGAGATATTCAAGAAGAGCTGGATGTTGTAAATGGCATTATTATTCAGGAACAACTCAGACTAAGTTCTAGCTGAAACAATTTTGGTTTGAGGCAATAAGGCCTAGTGGATAGTGTTGAACTTTGAATCAAGAATATATGGGTTTGAATCGTGCCTCAGATGCTAGAAGCTGTGTGACCCCAAGCAAATCACTTAACTTCTCTGGGCCTGTTTCATCATCTGTAAAATGAATGGGCTGGATTTGATGACCTCCCAGATTCCTTCTAACTGTAAATCTATGATCCTGTGATTAATTTTAATTGCCCTCTAGCCCAGTCAACTTAACGATGTTAATGGATGAGACTTTTGGTGTTCTGTAGGCAGAAATGGCACCATATTTAGGTTCTTGATGGTGGCCCCTTGGTGGTGGGGTGGTGTGCCCTTTCCCGAAGGTACTTGTTGTCCCACTAGTACCACTTTGAAGATGAGTGATACAGTAATAGCCAGAAGTAAAGAACCAGTTTTGCTCCCCAGTATCATGGTTCTATCCTTTGCTTGTTCTTTTAGCTGGTGGGGATGTTGGGAAGGGGGTGGGGATGGAAAACAGTGACATGTGATTGTTCCTTTTCTCTCCAGTGGATCTGTTTGAAAAACTTCTCCTTTGAGTGGTTCCTCTTCCAGGAAACCCTTTGCTGCTCCACCAGGGCTTTTCCATGGGTGCCATGGCTGGGTTTGTGGTGTTCCACCAATTACCTCTCAACCTCTGCCTTGTTCTTTCAGCACCAGAACTCCATGGTTCTAAGGGAGTGTTAGCTAGTTCAATTTATTTGCATATTGGGTGTTAATAACACTACGCATAGTAGTTTTTAAAAATAACTAGCTATTTAATTCATGAAAGGTTCAAGCAGGCCCAAGTAGGTTCGTAGAAATATCTTCACATTTCCATCATGCTTATATGCTGTTGATCTTCATCCTTTAGAGGGGAGGTTCTACCCTTTTTTTGTTCCATGGACCTCTTGGGCAGTATAGTGAAGCTATGGACTTTTTAGAAATAATGGTTTAAGTACATAACATAAAATAGAAAGTATTACAATGAAAACTACTTCTATTTAAATATGGTTGTCAAAATATTATAAAAACAAGTTCAGAGCCCCCAGGTTAAGAGATCTTACTTAGGATCCTTTGCTAGAACATTTACAAATCCAGTGTTAAAGTAATAGAATATATTGTTTGCAGGGGAACAGATATTTCTGAAGTCATTAGAGGTTATCTAGCCCTATTCAGTCCTTTCACAAATGAGGAGATAGAGATCCAGGAAGATTGTGACCTGCCCAAAGTTGTGCTGGGAATAAATAGCAGAGTTGAGATTTAAATACAGATTGGCTCTGACTCCAAATCCAGCTTGTACCATTGACTGTACCATGCTGCCACCTTGGAACAGCTAGAGATTTAATTTGACTAGAATTGTAAAATGTTTATAGAGTAATATGAAATAAGGTTGGGAAGATGAGTTGGATCCAGATTGTTGAGGGGCTCAAATAGTAGGCTGAAAAGTCTGTATTTTTAAAGGGAAAGCACCTGAGGTTTCTGATTCAGAATTGATGAGTGTCTTTGTATAAGTAACTAGGAAATTTTGCTACCTCAGGCCCTAGTTTTATTATTATTTTTATTTTTTACTTAAATCAGTTAGTGAGTTATTTGTACTTGTTACACTGAGCTAGTGTTTTCTCTACCACTGCTTGTCAGTTGGCCAACAATTAAGTGTTCACCTGTCAGCAGGCCTGGGTCACCATGTGAAGTAAACTGGAAGACCAGGCTTGCCTTTCTTTTTTATGGCTTTTAATTGCTTCTGAGTTTTTAATTCTACCTATTGTAGTCTGTGTGAAAATATCAGATCCATTCTGTAACAGTGAATACCTCCAAGAGAGGCTATGTAGTATAATGGATAAAATGCTGGACTTGGGAGTAAGGAAGACTTGGGTTTGAATCATAGTTCATATACTTTCAAACTGTGTGACCTTTGGGCCTCAGTTTCCTCATCTGTAAAAATGAAAGATTTAAAGTCAGTGGTCTCTATTCGTATGTTCTTGTCAATTTGTCAAAATGTCTCAAAGGATTTTCATGTATTGTACACAGATTTTCTCTCATTAAAACCAATGGTTACAAATGCTCACTTTCATGGAATTTTCACATGGAGAGCAGTAATGTCACTCTTTTTTATGTTAGCGAATGGCTATAATCTTTATTAGCTGTTTCATGATTAGAGAACTTGAATGAAATGAGAAGTCAATTTGTTGTATTAGGAGGGATATTACAAGGCAAAGGTGCTGAACCTTTGCCAGTGGGCCATGCTAAAATATATTGTCCCAGGTAGATTCTTCAGATATGCAAAACAGTTTTAAATTTGCCTTCTGTCATGTCAACAAATTTAACTTCATTGTAAAAATTTCTTATTTTATAAAAACAGATTTCATCTTGACTATGTAGGAAATGCTTGATTTTTCACTTAGTTAATTTGCCTTCCTGTCAGAGTGAGAAACCATGTTGATATGTCCACTTCATTTTCTTTGCAGTAAGAGAACAGGCCAGAACAAAATTTCATGATTTGGGGTTCTTAATTTTTAAACTCAGCTCTGACCCTCTTGGTTGTATGAGTTCTTAGCCATGGGCAGACTGAAAAATGACGATTAGAGAGGGTTGAGGAAATTGCCTGAAGATGGAGACATTTATCAAATTGGCTTATTTTCAAACTAAGTTTAACTATATTTTCATCTTGTGCTTACCAAATTTGATTATTATGAAATATGTAAAGGTCCTTTTAGTCTCATCCAGATCCCAGGAAACAGAAACTTCACGTTCTCTTCTCTCAGTTTAACAGTGTTTAATGTGCAGCAATAATATTTTGTCTATGTATATTAAAATATTTTAAGAAGTTACTTTCTATTGATGTTCTACTGGGATGTGTTAATTTTGACAAGTCACTTTAGTAGTTTTGCTTTTTCATCTCATGTTTGTTTGTAACTAAATTTTATCATGTTTCTGCCATATGCGTAGATTTTCTTAGTTGTTGGGAATAGAAGAAAGAAGATGTGGAAAATTTTCAGGAAGGAGTTAACCTGAACCCTAACCTCTAACCCTAATCCTAACTCTAAATCTAATTAACACTAACTGTAATTCTAACCTCCCGTATCTCTCCTAACCTACTGTCACTTGTGCATAGTATTTATGCACAGTACTCAGTAATTATTTGTTGACTGAATGAATGAGTTCTAATGATATCAATTGATTATTGGGCACACAAGAATTGTTGACTCATTCTGTGTAGTAAAAGACCCTTTCCCTTTGCCTTACAGTAATCTAGTTATGACTGAAGTTACCATGACAGATTGCTATAGTGTAAATTTTCATTTGACATTTGAACTAACTTATAAAAATATCACCTTTGGATTGAGTGAATTGCCTCTGTGGAATTGAAAGTAATTAAACTGACCTAGGCTATAGGTCATTAGAATGCACACTGTGCTTAAAGTTTAATAAATTTTAATAAAGAAAAATCATGGTTCATTTATCATTTTTATCAATTTGTCTTGGGTAGGCAAAATGCTCTGGGAGTTTGCACATTAAGTACCATCCTAGCCTTAAAGCAAATAAAGTAGCCATCTGGCATGCTAAAAGGCAGAGGGGTGGATTCAATAACTTTTCACTGTCCTTTCCAGCTCTCTTACTGTAATTCCCTGCTCTTATCAGATTTAATGGCATATATTTTGAGGGTTTGGGAGAAAATGGGAGGTATGAATTTGGGTGTTTTTTTTCTTTTATAAGCATGAAAACAATTGAAGTCCGTCTTTATTATTGTTTTCTGTTCAATTTTATTTTCAGTTCCAGATTCTCTTCCTTTCCCCACCCATTGAGAAGGCAAGAAATACAAAGCCCGTTACAAATATGAAGTCATGCAAAACAAATTTCTGCATTAGCCATGTTCCAGAAAGAAAGAAAAAGAAAGAAAAAGAAAATGCTTCAATCCCTTTTCTTTCTAGAGGTGGATAGCATTTTCTCCCATGAGACCTTTGGAATTGTTGTAGGTCATTTTATTGATCAGAATTGCCAAATCTTTCATAGTTGGGTGTCTTTACAATATTGATATTGCGGTATAAATTGTTCTCCTGGTTCTGTCAACTTCACTTTTCATCAGTTCATGTATGTTTTCAAATAGTCCCAGGTTTTTCTGAAACCATCCCCTTCATCATTTCTTATAGCACAATAGTATTCAGTCACATATACCATACCATGTTCAGGCATTCCCCCCTCAATTTCCGATTCTTTGCCACCACAAAAGAACTGCTATAAATTTTATATATCCTTTCCCTTTTTCTTTGATTTTAGGAGCACAAACCAAGTAATAGCATTATTTGGTCAAACAGTATGTACAGCTTAATAGCTTTCTGGACATAGTTCCAAAATTTGTTTTAGAACAGTTAGACTAGTTTTATAGCTCCACCAACAGCGCATTAGAGTACCTATTTTTCCACATCCCCTCCAGTATTTGTTATTTTCCTTTTTTGTCACCTTTGCCAATCTAATGGCTGTAGGGTAGTACATCAGAGTTGTTTTAATTTGCATTTCATTGGTAATTAGTGATTTAGAACATTTTTTCCTATAACCATTGATAGCTTTAATTTCTTTCTCTGATATCTGTTCATATGCCTTGACCATTTATCAAATGAGGAATAGCTCTTATTTTTATGGAAGGTTCTCTTTCCTTATGATTATCGTAACTATTTTCAATATATCATTATTAGTACCTTCTATTTGACAGTGCTTTATAGTTTTCATAGCATTTCCCCATACATTATAAATGTAGTAGCTTTGATATGACATTATATTTTAAAATTATGTGATCTGCAGTGATGTGGAGTGAAGACCTTTTAATTTAAGGGTTCTTAACCATTTTTTCCTGTCATGGATCTTTTTGGCAATGTATTGGAGCCTGTGGAACACTTTTCAGTAATAGTACTTTAAATGCACGTAATAAAATACATAGAATTACAAAGCAAGCTAATTATATTGAAAAGGAATTATCAAAATATTTCTTAAAAAAACAAATTCTTGAATCCCCAGTTCATGGGGTGACGTAGTGGATAGAGCATTGGGCTTGGAATCAGGAATACTCATTTTCCTGAGTTCAATTCTGGTCTCAGACACTTACGAGCTGTGTGACCCAGGCAAGTTACTTAACCTTAACTCAGTTCCTCATCTGTAAAAATGAGCTGGAGAATGGAATGGTAAACAACTCTAGTATGTTTGCCAAGAAAGACCTAAAATGAGGCCACAAAAAGTTGGACATGATTGAAATGACCCAACAATAACAACGTGGATATATGTATATGCGATGTCCCCAAAGTCTTAGTGAAGTTTAATTAGCTTCTTTTTGGCAGCAAGGTTGCACAGTGGATAGAGCACTGGGCTTGGTATCAGGAAGACTCATCTTCCTGAGTTCAAATCCAGCCTCAGACACATACTAGCTGTGTAACCCTGGGCAAGTCACTTCACCCTGTTTGCCTCAGTTTCCTAATCTGTAAAATGAGCTGGAGAAGGAAATGGCAAACCACTCTAGTCTCTTTGCCAAGAAAACCCCAAATGGGGTCATGAAGAGTTGGACACAACTGAATAAGTTAAGAACCCCTGTTCTAGGACAAATACTGTGGGGGCAAAGGGGGTTTTGATTAATGCAAATAATGGACCCTGTGAAGTGGTCACACACATTTAAATTAACACTATTTGCAGTTGTAATTATATAAAACATGATAATTCATTTCATCCAATGGAAATATACAGTATAAATTCAAATAATGTGATGCCAACTTCATTATTCACACTAACTGGGGCCTAGTTGTATATATCCCAGAATCACAAGCTATAGATCTAGAAAAACCTTAGAATCCATTTGGCTCCAAATATTCATTTTATAGATGAGGAATCCAGAGAGATTCATTGATTTGCTAAAGATCACACGTGTAATCACTAGCAAAAACGATATGCAAATCTGCATCATCTGACTCCTAGTGTAGTGCTTTTCTCCACTTTCTTCTTAGTCCAGAACCAACAGACAGAGGAAGCCAGAATGAAGTTGTCCTAATCAAATCCATTATTACTATAATGTGACAAATAGCATTTTATTTACATTTAATTAGTAGCTTTGCTGGGTGTCGTTGGTTTTTTGTTGTTGTTGTTGTTCGTTTGTTTGTTTTACCATGGTAGTCTTGGCCGAGGGATTTAGCCTATTTGATTGTCAATTTGTCCATCTATAAAATGGAATCTGTGACTAGATGACCTCTGTGATCCCTTCCAACTCTAAAATCTTGTGATCATGTGAATAGTTTAATACTTCAGGGATCCATGATGTCTCTTGGTATTCCTTCTAGAAGTGAAATTTGTGACTTATGTCCTAATTTAGTGGTCTTTATGAACTGCTGTGACCAAGAATATTTATTACTTGGTAAATGGTTTTCTTATGATGAGCCTCTCCATACTTACCTAGTTCTAATCTTTGGGTGACAAATATTCAGAATGGCTCCAAAATCCTAGTGAAATTTTAGACTATAATAGGTTAGAACTACACTAAGACTTTTGGGTCACTGTGTATATTGTCACTTGCCTGGTCCAGTCTTGAGTGTTCCCAGGCTGGTCTAATCTACCAGAGAATTCCCTCTGATGACACCATCTTTAGAACCCTCCAGGTCGTGAAGGCGACATTAGAGGAAGCTTTGTATTAGTAAACTTTACAATAATGCTTCAGCATTTTTGTGGATCTGTGATGTTATTGATGTGGGTTCTCCTCTGCTAGGGTAGATCTCAATCCATCTGCATATTGTCCATCAGCCCCAATAATTTCACCACAGGGAAGACCAGCTCTCTTGGTATCCCAAGGATGCTAGTGAAATGCATAGGTTATCCATCAGTTATTCCTTTTTCTTCATTACTGGTCCACTTTTTCCTTGTCATACTTCTCTATGGTGATATTCCTTATTCTATTCATTATTTACACATTTTAGTTGATATTCTATTGCAATTATTCATAACCACCATAGGCCTTTCCATTGACTGACTTTTGTGTGTCTCACATCTTTAATTCTTTGAAGACATTTGATGTTACACAGCCATGCAGCATCATTGGAGGAATAGTGATGTTAAGCAAATTTTTGTGCGTTGCTTGAGGGAGAAGCTTGCAGTTATTAAAAATATGGCACAATTTCCCAAAGGCAAGCCAGCTCGGTCTCTTCCCCTTGTTCAATTCCGGGCTCTTCAGCAGTGTTTATCTGAGATCTGTGTAATGATAAGGACTGCAGCTATGATTTCATTAATATAGGGGATTCCCTGGGTGAGGAAACTTCTCTATCAATGCAGGTCACCTTCTCTGTGACTAACAGTCTTGGAGAGTTGCCCAGAGCACTGAGAAGTAGAGTAATACATTCAAGGTCCACATCCAGCATGTGTCAAAAACAGGCCTTGAATGCAAGTCCTCCAGATTCCAAGGCCACTTTGTTCTCCATCCACCATATCTAGCTGTCTATCATATGTGTACTGGTGAATCAGCTTTAGAAGTTGTCTATTAATCTTTCATCCTCCTTCCTCTAATAGCAGCTTTGTGATATTGGGCAAGTCATTTAATTTCTGTGGGCCTATGTTTTCTCATCTGTACAGTGAGGCTGTCAGACTGGATGGCTGAGGCCCCTTCCATCTACATACAGATCTATGCTTGATAAAAAGCAATCTTCAGCCACTTTATTTTTCTAGTGTAGATAATTATACAGAAATCTTTTGAATGATTATAGATCCCATTTGGGAGGCTGTGCTGGGACTTCATGTATTGGGCACAATATCTCTTACAAACAAGAGCATTTGGAAGACTTCACCGTCTCTCATTTGGACTCTGTGCTGGGTATCTTCCATGATGAGAACAAATATGTTTTATGATCAGGTGTCCAACAGTTAAACTTCTTTAGGAGATGATAATAATACAACTCTAAATTCCTTGAAGGAAAGGGACTATTTCATTTTTGTCTTTATATCTATCTGCAACAATCTAGGATTGTGTTTGCCAAGAATAGAATAGACAGTGATGGTGATGATGATGATGATGATTCAGTGCTGAAAAAAGCTTGTTCATTATCTATCCTTTTGTCTCTTTTCCATTTGGAGCCTTTAAGAACCTTCATAGGTTAAGTTGGTAGTGCTTCAGTCTTAAAGCATATCTTCCTATTTTTGTCATCTAATTTGGCATTGAGTTTTACCTTTGCTCAAACCAGTTAGCAGTTTTACTTAGAAGTCTTACATAGAAGATTTGGAAATAATTGTCATACTGGTATGTAGGAGGAGGAAGAGTAAGTAATAGTTAGCATTTCTATAATGCCTACTATGTGCCAGGCATTTTGCTAAGGATTTAATAAACAATATCATATTTGACCCTCACAACAACCCTGGAAAGTAGGGACTGTTATTATTTCCATTTTAACAATAAGAAAACTGAGGGCAGCAGAGGTTAACTGGCTTACCCAAGGTCACACAGTTAAGTGCCTGAAGTGAAATTTGAACTCAGATCTTCCTGCCTCCATTACCAAATCTCTATTCACTATGGCACCTTGCTGCCCAATAGTAGTAACAGTGACAATGAGGAGAGGAAATGATAAAGGTATTTTATAAAGAAAGGTACGGATGTACTTGGAAAATAAATTATTTCAAATCCACTGGGTGAAATTTAACTCATAAGTTAAAGGTTTTGGAGTAATTGTGCATAGGAAAGATACTTAGGACCATTAGAACACTTCAGTCTTCCTGATCTACTGTAATGAGGTCATATCTGTCCCCTCTTTTCCTCCTCCAATATTGTAACATTTTATATAACACTGTTACAGTACAAGCCTTAATAACAACCACAAAAGCTTCACTTCTCCCTGCTTCTCTGTGCTGGTTGTCAATGCCTTGGCAAGGCTAATATGCAGGTGTGCCCCTCATGTATATTTATCTTAGCTGCTGCCTTTCCACCACCACAGTTCACCTTCCCCACATTCCTTGCTGTGCTAACATTTCAGGCATCTCTGTCAAGTATTTAATGATTATCAAGCTGGCACTTAAGTGTATGAGGGTCGGAATCTTGAAGTGCTTCCTTTTGCAAGAAAGAAATGTCAGATTTTTATATTTTAGGTTTTCTCAAAGCAGAGCACACTATTAAACAAAAAAATGTTGTTTCCTATTTGTATTTAAATCTGGCGTTGCTAATCATGCTACACTGATCCACAAAAATTTCACTGGAGGCTCACTACTTCCTTCTTTTGTAGAAAGCCCATGTATAGGATCATAGATTAGACCTGAGGGACTTTAGAGGCCAATCATTTGATTTTGCAGATGAAGAAACTGAGACCAAGAGAGGCTATGTTGCTTGCCTAATCACATAGGTTTTACATATTAGAAGTGAGATATGAACCCAGGTTCTCTGATGCTAGACTCTAACATTCTTAACATTATACCGTACCATGTTTAGTTTCTCCATCACTTGTTTATGGTTTCATGGAATTCAGTTTATTGTGTGGTTGGAGGGACTGCTAAGCTATATTTTTTTAAAAATTGAGTCTTTCACTTAAAGGTTGCCTCTCTAGGGGAAACAAAAAAAGTCTAACTCTGAGGTGACTACAGAGAGCCTTCCTATGCCTAGACTAAAGTACTTTTGTGTAGGCACCGTTGCCTGGCAAATAATTAACCTCTCCACCTTGAGATTGTGAATGATAGTTGAATGTATTTGAGCATTTCTAAAATTAGTCTCTTGATCCTGGCAATGCTTAAAGGAATTATAAATTCTTTCCTCCTCTTCCTACCCACTTATTTCACATGTTCATTCTTTTTCTCCATACGTTGTTTATGCTGACTTTTCCTTGTGGTTGAAGTTAGCAGATTTTTGCTTTTAATTCAAGAACTATCGTCTGCTGTAATGTTTTGAAACATGATATTTTCCAAGTTTCAAAGCAAAATGTTTCCTGATTTTTTATTTTATTATTATTATTTTTGTGTGTGTGAAACTGAAATAGTGATACCCAGAAGTCTCTGTCTGTGTGTGTCCTTGTCACATTCCGTGTAAGCAAATGTAAAGAGTTGGGGAGTTGAAGATATTTCTAGGGTTTTCTTTGGTTACTATAATTTATATTCAAAAAGAGTCTATTTGTATGGTAATTGTAAGCAGAGGGAAACAGTATTTCAATTCTCAGTGTGATTTGTTGTCTGACATTTTCACATCTTCTGCTACTTTAACCTGGCAATGACATATAATCAACAATTCATACTCTGTATTTTAACATGTAGGAACAGGGCCCAGAAGATTAATACATGATGAGTGAGACCAATCTGAAAGGAGATATTGAGACCATAATTAATTTTGCTTTCATACTCCATATGCTCATGTTTTCTGATCTTTGCTGAAAGCAGAGTCACTATGGAGTATTCAATATTTTAAAAATTGATTGTTTACAGTGCAGCACAAACGAACTGCTCATCTTCATTTTGAAATATTAAGTATCACCAGTATTAAATGTTCCACCTTGGGAGCTAGAATATATAGGTGATGATTTGTATTCATTATTTATATTGGAGCCTTTCTCCTCTTTTCTTAACACAGAGAAAAAAAGAATTGAGAGAGTCCCAAACTAATGTTCTCATGAGATTTATTTTGAGCAAAAAGTGACAAGTTGTTTAAGAATACTTCTTTCTAAATATCAATGATCACTTAATGTCATATTCTTGAGAGACTCATGAGACTGAATAGAGGGACCCTTTATAATAATTTAGGCCAGTTGCTGAGGGAGAGGTGCAGTGGCTGGAGTGCTAGACCTGGAATCAGAAAGATTCATCTTTATGAGTTTGAATCTGGCCTCAGACACTTACTAGCTCTGTGACCCTGTCACTTAACCCAGTTTGCCTCAGTTTTCTTATCTGTAAAATTGAGCTGGAGAACGAAATGGCAAACCACTCCAGTATCTTTGCTAAGTGGGATTGCAAAGAGTTGGACACGACCGAAAGACTGAGTGATAAGCTGAGGGAGATATAATGGTTCTCCCGAAGATTTTACAATCTAATAAGATGAATCATGTCTGCCTGTTAGCACAAACAAGATAGAATATAATGGTTAGAAACTAGACAAGTGTAGTGTTAGAAGATCGTGATGGACCAGGACTTAGTGGTAGGTCTCCAAGTCGTACCTGGTACATTTCCAGACCATACTGATGCTGTGTCCTGCTCTCCTCAGGTTTCCAGGATTCACAAAACATGTTGAGGGTCTCATGATCCTTGACTGCTTTGATTCACCTACTTCTGACATTGAAATGCCTTAGAAATGAGGGAATGGTCCAGAAGGTGCTATTAAGTGTGTAGCTGTGCTAATCCTTTTCACAGATACATTGCTGACCAACCCTTCATTGTTCCCTTGGCCTCAGACCTCCTGAAGCTTGACAACATGGTTGAACATGGGGAATTCCCCTGTGGAACTCACCCACGGGCACAAAAGGAAGAAAAAACAAAACAAACCGAACGAGACAAAACAAAACTCAGGCATAGAAGAACCCATGAGTTGTGCTGTTCTGCTTGGATGAGGATCTCTTGATCACTTCCTTACCTCCCCAAACCCCTGTGATGCTTTTTCATATGCTGTATCTCAAGGGCTGTTTTCAAACACCAGCTGTGAAATCCTTGTTAGGCCTTGCTTTGTGAGCTGGCTTTAAACACTTCCAAGAATAGGGGAGGGGCTGGTGCATTCCTCAAGAGTGTAATCTCTTTGAGGACAGAGACTATTCCATTTGTGTCCAGTGACAGAGGCTTAATAAATTCATGTGGATTGATTTTTTTTTATAACTTCTTTCTTGATGACCCCAAAGTTCAGCTGTCCCAGCCTTTTTTGCTATGCCGATACACATTCAGTTCAGTTAATATTTATTGATGTTAAGTTCTCACTATTTCACTCCTTATTAATTGATCCTGGTCAATTAATCTTACCCTGGAATATACTCTTAAATATACTTAAATATCTCTTAATTATAATATACTTAAATATGGTCTTAATCATGAGTTCTATTTTAATCCAAACCTAGGCAAGGAACATGTTTACCTATATTCCCTTTTCTCCTATTGCCCCAAACTAAACAAACACATAAATACAAGTTAAAAGCACTTAGAGCATTTTTTAAACCCATATTTAGATTAACCATGTTCGCTACAATCACATTTAACTTGATGCTTAGAGACCCCCAAGAAGTATTTCTTATTTTATTTTTGAAGTCTCCATAGGGACAGTAATGGTATATAAATGTAACTAACCGTAAGCATTCAGAAGGAACCATACAGATTAGGTCATACAAACTTAGTCCCAGAGATTTTGTCAGAGCCAGGACTGAAACCTGTTTCAGTATCCTTTTCATTACATCATGTTGGTCAGCTGATTTTAAGACCCATCTCCTACATGTAAAATGGAAAAGTCATAACCAAATTCTCTAAGAGTAGCCCATGAGTGGAACGGGCAGTCTTGAAAGATAGTGAATCTCCCTTCTTTGGGGTCTTTGTGCTGAACCTGAACATAATACTTCCTAGATTTATGGAACCTTCGAGTTGCTCGGGAGGTCACAGGCAGGTAAATACAATTCCTGCCTAACGAGGATTACCATTGCTCCCCCTACAACAGCCCTGACTGGTGACCATAAGCCACCCTTCCCTTAAAAACCTTCGGTAGCTAATCATCTACTACATTCACCATCTACGTCCATTCTCTTTCTGGACTGCTGTAATTGTTAGGAAATTTTTCTTTGTTATTAAGCCAAAATATGCTGCTTATACCTTCTATCCATAATTTCTTAGATCCTCTAGAGTTAAGTTGAATCTTTGTTCCATTTGATAGCTCTTCATGTATTTGAAGACAGTCATCATATAACTCACTCCATGTCTTCTTTTCTCCCTGCTAATCTTCTTTCCACATATGTTGTGGCTTTGGCTCTCCTTAGTATCCTCACCATCTTCCTCTAAATATTCCCCAAATTTTCAGTGTCATTCCCAAAACATGGTGCTCATAATTTAATATAATACTCTAAATATATTTTGCCCCATGTGGAATATAGCAGAATTATCACCTTCTTTATTCTAACTACTGTGGTTTTTTTTTTAAATTTGATTTTAGATTACATAAACTTTTCTGACAGCCATGGCATACTGTTTATTCTTATTGAGTTTTCATTACATAAAACTCCAGGTACCACTTTCTAGCCATATCATCTTATTTTAGTAGGTTTTTAAAAATCCAAATATAAGACTTGAAATATCATCTTATGAGCTTTTACCCATATTCTCTTCTGTCCAGTTCATATTGGGTTATAATTCTGCCATTCACCATGTTAACTATCCCTTTAAGGAACTTGATCTAGTAATCATCTCTTCTATATTCTTCATTTTCAATTACCATCTCAATCAACACAGATAGGTTAGACCATTGTTGTCAAATACAAACAAATTCCTGTAGGTGGCATATTGACTTAGAAAACCTCATTTTAACAGTATCTATGTCTTATTGTGTTTTTATTATTTTATTTTGTTAAACATTTTTCAATTACATTTTCATTTAGTTGGGATACTTAGAAATTTCGCTAGCAGTCAGAAGGCTGCAAGTTGGACCCCTCTAGGTTCAAATATTTTTTAAGAAATAAATACTAATTTGGTACCTTGTTCATCAATCTTAAACTTTTCTTTATTAAATAATAATTGGTTACACTTATGCAGTGCATTAAAGTTTTCAGGTCATTTTCCCTACCATGCCCTTGTATAGTAGCCTCATTTTATATGAGAGGAAACTAAGTTGTGATGATTCATCTGATCCCTATGCTTCTGGTGCTTTCTCTCTCCTCACTTTGACCTGTAATGTCTTTGTACATGTGCTATATCCATCCACTAGAACATAAACTTCTTGAGGGCAGGGATTATTTATTTCACCTTTGTCTTGTGTCACCAGCAATTAATACAGTACTGTAGAGATAGTAGATCAGGGCATGATAAATGTTGAATCGAACTTAATTGAAGTGAAGTGAACACAAAGCCATCCAACTAGTAAGGGGTAGAGGTCAAATTCAAACCCACATCACCTAACTAAAGTCCAGGGATTTTCCAGTACAGGCTACTTCTTAGCTTTTTTTTTCCTTTCGTATCATGGACCCCTTTGGTAGTCTAGTTAAACCTGTGGACCCCTTCTTAACATAATACTTTAGATAAATAAAATAAAATATACACGATTACAAAGGAAACCAATTATATTGAAATAGAATTATCAAAATATTTTTCTTGAAACCCAAGTTTGGTGTGTTTAAGAACCCCTGCTCTGCATTGTGAAACAAATTACCCTGAATTCTTTGTTCTGAACTCTTTCAATAGATTTCTGTCTGTCTTCCCTTTTGCTTAGAGTAAAAGGAACAGTTCCCACTTCCCTCCACTTCTCCTTCCCTTTCTTCCTCTCCTCCCCACCCCCAAGCTGCTTTTGCGGCCCCTGGCCAGCTATCTTCTCTTGGGCTTAGCCCTAGGTGGTCTATTCACTCTTGTCTAGGCATTTGAGAATAGCACTTGGATCCTTTGCATCCATCTTTCACAAGAGAAAAGAGAGAAAGAGATGTGCTTGCCAATGCTGCAGCTAAAAAAGCCAAGTCATATTTTCTGTTTATTGTAGAAAGCTTGGTTTTCCCTTTCAGAAAAGACATAGCACGTTTTCCTTCTTTAGGGTTTTCTGCTTTGTCTTATTTCAAGAATTTAAGATATAACTTTATTTTACTAATTTGCATGCTATAATAATCAATTAGGTCAGGTGCTTACCTCAATTACCCTAGCAACCCTTTGCAATCTGCAACGTTTCCAAAATATTGATAATAAGAGAATCCTTCAGAAAAGGTTTTCTGAAAGAGCTGGTTTTCTTGAGAGAGAGGGAACATTTTGACCAAAAGTTAAAAAAAAATGTCTTATATAGAAATTACTACATTGATCGCAGGTAAAAGATTTAATGGTGCTGTTTTTGTTATACCAAACATTTGATGGTGAATTAGGAAGTTAAAGCGAAAGTAATTTTTTGTTGTTGTTTTTCTGCCTGTTGTTGTTTTCTTGTTGTCCAGGCATGGTGGTGCAGGCTTGTACTTCTTGTTGCTGGGAAAGCTGAGATTGGTGAATTGATTGTGTTCCAGAGTTCTGAGCTGCAGTAGGGCTGAAGTCAATCAGGCCTAAATTGTTTTTGGCACAAATATAGTGAGGCCTTGAGAGTGGGTCAGGCCCATGAATGGCTGTTGTATGTACTTCCAGCTTGGGTGAGATAAAGAGGCCGATAAGGAAGGAAGTCAGGGAAGAAGGAAGGAAAAGAGTAAAAGGAGAAGGGAGAAAAGGAGGAAGAAAGAAGGAAAGGAAATCAAGAAAGGAAGAAAGAAGGAAAGGGAAGAAAAATGAAGGGGCAGGAAGGAATGAGAAAAGGGAGGAAAGAAGGAAAGAAGAAAGTAAGAAGAGAAAGAAAAGAAGGGGGAAGAGGTGAACAAAAAAAGAAAGAAGGGAAAGAAAAGCCCTAGATTAGACCTGGGTAGTATTTTTGCTTTGTATTAGATGAAGTGGAGAACATAAGAATATAGGTACCAAGTTTATATATCCAGTTATGTTATATAATAATCTTTTTCTGACTGAATGTGGACTGCATCAGCTTCTGCCCTAGGGAAAGAGGATTCGTCAGACTAGATGCATTTCCCCAAGCAGCTAACCTCTAAATGTGTGTGCTCTTGCTCTAAAACCAGAAGTAAATTCCCCTGTGTGGATAATAGTGTCGTGATCCATGTATATATGCACAGTATAGATAGAACTGGTGACATACTGCCAATTATGAAATCCCTTAGGGTGACAGAGAAATAATATCTGAGAATGGAGATGCCTTGGACTTGCCGAGAAATCATAACCAGTTCTTTAGGTCCCTGTAGGATCGACACCAGCTCAAACTAGGTAATACTCTACTTTGGTTCTATAGAATAGATGGGTGGCCTAGTTTTTGTCACTATCAGCCAGTTCTGCTGCTGCATTCCCATTATATACTCTGCAGGCACCCCCCCACCCCCTGGGGTGGAATTGCCTGCAGGTGTGTCTGTAGCTATCAAGCTCTGCAGGCCATCCACTTCCCCCTAAGCTGTACGACCACTACCCAATTCCCAGGCTGCTAGACTGCTGACAGTTGCTGCCATTGTTCAGGAAACTTGGCTAATTAATTAGTTTGCCAAGGTCACAATGCTACTGGCTATCCAAGTGTAATAAAATATCAGCCTGTAAAACCCATCATATAATATTCCCAATATTTGCAATATACCTCCAAGTGTCTTAAAATGCCACAGTTGTTCTGTCATCCAGGAAAGGTAATAGACATTGCTCAATAGTCTACTCCTTCATAAATTCATTCATATATTTCTGGACTTCCATGACGCTCCCAATATTGAGAGGCTAGTAAGGGTGTCAGGAGAATGTATTCTTTGTGGGTAGATAAGAATGCATGTTTTGCCTCAGAAAGAATTTATGTATTCTAAGTCAAGGATACCATTCCAAAATGTTTTTCTCTTCTGTTTCATCATTAAGAGGCATCTAGTTTTTCTTTTAGAGGAAATTTGGATTTTGTGTTTGATTTATTAACATCAGACTATTGGTAAAAGACTTTTTCATCTCATACCTCACTGGTAATTCCTGATTAAGTTGAAGAAAGGATTTTAGGCAAGGAGTATAATTTTATTTTCATAAGAAGACCCATGTCGAGGAGGAGGAGACTGACATTAGGGTAAGAGAGAGGTGGCAGAGGGATGATTTTTCAAACTTGATGCCATTGGTTTTGCCACCTTGACATATCTGAGAGAAAAAAGAACCACTGAACAATAACTAACTTTAGCCATTATATTTAAATTATCTTTGATTTAACATATATTTTTAAATATTCATGATGTGTGTGATTCTGTTATAGACACTAAGAAGGGCTATAAAAGAGACAACAATGTGGAACTTTCAACCTAGTGGGGAAATAAAATGTCCACACAAATTAATATAATGTAAAGCTGACCCTAAGGGCAGGAGCCATTCAAATGATGTGTTAGGAGAGTTCACAAGAGGGATCATTTCTAACTGGACAGTCAGGAAGGGCTCCATGTAAACAGTTGCATTTTAACTAAATCTTGAGGGAGGTGCAAGATTTCACTTAGTGGAGATGTCAGTGAAGGATATTATAGGCATAATGAATGTTTCAGGGAAGGTCAGGGAGGTAGGCTAGGACAAGAATTCAGAGAATGGGGACTATTCTAGTTTGGTAGAACCTGGAGCACATACGTAGGATACTACAAGGCAAAGCTTAACAGAGAGCAGTGAAGTATTAGGGGACAGGCCAACACCTTCTCAACTCCACCAGCCTCATCTCCCCTCTGGAGGGCTTCTCCCAAAGATCTCCTTCTTTTATTTGTAACTATGTGCCTGGCACATAGTATAAGCACTTAATAAATAGGAATTGAATTGAATTGACCTGAATTTAATTGAAAGAGGGTTGGTGTGTATGTATGTGTGTGTGTGTGTGTATACATACATACATGTATATTGTGTATGTGTGCGTATAAAATATATAAATACTTGAGATCCTTTCCAGCTCTATATCCTGTGACCCTATGACTGACTGTGACCCTGTATCTTGTCTGGAGTCAGATTCTGGGGCTCTTTGAATGTCAAACTATGGAGTTATTTGCTGAAGAAGAACAGTGATGTTTAACAAACAACAAACTCGATGTGATTTATCCTACCATAGAGTAGCCCCTATAGCTTGGATGGTTTCTGAGGTCCCTTCCAACTCAAAGATTCCATGTTCTGTTTTTTAAACAGTAAAATTACATTAAGGAAATAAGTAAAAATTAGGAACATCCTTGCTGTGCAAAAATTTCAAAAGAAAACCTTTTATATCTCTCCTCCTAGTCCTCCCCCTTACAATATGTGGACTATTTAGATTATCTTCCCACCAGCGCTTAGAGATAATACACATAACAGCTCAAGTAAATGAAACATCAGCCAGGGTGACGCAAGCTGGCAAGCTTTTGGCTATAGTGTTACAAATGTTAGGTGGTTATGAAAGATAATTATTATGATTATAATTTTATCTTCTTAACTCATTGCAAAGAATATATTAGTCTGTGAGTCATTGGCCAAATGATTCTTTCTACTTAAGTTTCCACGATAAAATCAGCTCCATTGTCACCTCCTACCAAATTGTCCCAAGGCAGTGATGACCACCTCAGTTGTTGGTTATATTCTCTCCCTTTTGATTATAAGTAGCCTCTGCAATCTGTCCTTGCTAATTCTAGGAATCAAAAAAAATGGAGGATTGTTTTTAGCGATTTGCTCACAGCAAATATGGTCTGCTGGGTCACCTTTGGCAGGTTTTTGCTCAGATTCCTGCTGAATCTTTTGCTCTTATTAAATGGCAGACCTACTTTTTCTAGCCATATTTGTCTTGAATGATATCTTTTTTTATTAAGCACAATGGAAGCTATGGAAGTATAAAAATTTGATTTCAGGGGGTTTGTGATCTCCTTGGGGAAATGATATTAACAGCAGTGTGTTTATATGCAAGACAAACCAGAATAAGGTTAATTAATTACTAAAAGAAATTGGGTAGGAAATGAGTGCAATGAGACTATGAGCTATGAGTTGAAGCTTTGAAGGAACAGGTAGTAGGCTTTGAGCATAGCCTCATAGATTTGTACAGGCCAGAGGAAAAGAAGTGTTCCAGGAAGGAGGAGACAAATTGTAGGACCAGAAGAAAAAAACTTAGAAGTCCCACATTTTTCAGATGAGGAGAATGAAGCCCAGAGAGGTGAGCTTACTAGTGCAAAGCACACACAGCTAGTAAGTGGCCAGACTTGGGTGTGAATGTAGCTTTTCTAGTTTCATTTCTAGGGCTCTTTTCCCCTATGCCATGCTGTGCATAGCATATTCCAGGAAGAAGGACACTGTTTTGTTTGGAGCAGAGTAGAGGAGGGAAGAGGGAACAGGGCACATAGAGAAGTAAGTACCAGAATATACAGTTGGATAAGTAGTGTTTAGTCTGGTTAGAAGAGAGTGATCCTAAATGCCAAACAGAAGAATTTGCACTTTAACCTTTTGGAACCAAACTGTACTTTTCTATGGAATTTTTCTATTTTATTAATGTAATTCCATATCATAGAATAGAATGATCTGCCTCAGAAAACCTTGTGTCGAAGCGCGAGATGGGAAGGGACAGGGAAGGGAGCAAGCATTTATTAAGCATCTACTATATGCCAGACACTGCTAAATGCTTTACAGATATCTCAGTTGATCCTTATAACAACAACCCTGAGAGGTAAGTACTATTGTTATCCCCATTCTACAGTTGAGGAAACAGGTTAATTGTCTTGCCCAGAATTACCCAGCTAATAAGTGGAATTTGAACTCAGCTCTTCCTAATTCTAGGCCCAGCACTCTTTCCCCCAAGATAGATGAACACTTAATGTGCTGTATTGTAGATGGGATTCTTGGTCAGGTATGAGTGGAATTAGATGACCTTTCAGATTCCTTCCAGATCTGATATTTTGAGGTTCCTTAATAGTAATTCTCTAACAAATTCTCATTAGCTATGCCTGGCTCACAGTAATCATTTAATACGTGTTTGTTTATTTTGATTGATGATTTGGGGTGGGATGAAAGTAGTGATGCTCTTCCCTCCACTCTCTTATAGTTAGCCCTTTATGGGGACTGGAGTGACACTAAGTGTTGGTGATAAAAGCTTCCAGCATCAAGGAAGACCCCCCCCCCCCCGCTCTCAATAGTTTAGGCTCCGGTAAGGCAAAGAGAATGACATGTTGGGATTAGGGGAGTGAAACCTCATCCTAATCCCTTCCTGAAAGAGGCAGCATGGTGCAGTGAAAAATCCTGGATTTGGAATCAGAGGACTTGGGTTTGAATCTAACACTTACTAATTGTATAACCTTCTATAGCTTCCGTAACTTCTCTGGACCTCAGTTTCCTTATCTGCAAAATAAGGGGTTGGACCACACAACCTCTAAGGTCCCTTCCAACTCTAAATCTATGATTTTAGCATCTCTATGATCTTAGCATCCATAGCTGTGTATGTCCATGCCATCACATCTTCCTCTTCCTTGTGAAGTTCCCAGACCTTTTCTCTACAGAAACTATTTTCATGAAGTGGTTTTATTTCTTCCTTACCATTAATGCCTTTAACTTAATTCTCTATCACCTTCTTCTCTTCTATTACTTTTGAACATGGTGAATCCTAATCACCTCAATTCCCTTTCTCTTCTTATCCTAGCTTATGGTGTAAGACATAGTTTTCTTTGTACCTCTCTGACTGATCCTTCAGCACCTCTTTCATAAGCCCTGCCTCAGTCCCTCTTCTGATAATGGAATAAATTGTAACTTTTCTAGGTCCTGAAACACAGCCCTTGTCTTTCACAGCAATGACCTCCTATTGTAGGAATCATAGACACATCAGGATTTTCCTTTCTCTTTTAATATATTGTATTTACCTTTCCTTAGAACCCTCAAGGAAACTATTCTAGCTGAAAGTGCTAGAATCAGTGATATGACTACAGATGGCACACACAGAGCTTGTTGTTTTAACAGTGAAGGGTCTATGGATTGAAGTTTTAAATTACACCTCCAGCCAAGGTGCTCTGCTGTGTAATAAACACTTTTCAAGCATTACTTTTTACACATTGAGGATCTCAAAAAAAATTCTGTATCAGGTTAAAAACAGCAAGTGACAAATTTGGTGAGTTAAATGATAAGCCTGCCTTTGCTGTTTCTTAGGGCAAATCATGCTTTATCTTTCTGCTGCCTTCTTGCTTCCCTGTATGCTCAGGGAAATTATTTGACTGTTTATGTTGTTATTTAATTTTCAATAATTATTCAAGCATATATAACCACAGACATCTATGTAGTAAACAGATGGATTAGCAATTGTGCATGTAATTAGAAATAACCTTTGAAATACAAGAGTGGATTTTAATATTCTGCATCTAAAAAATTGCTAACATTACAAATTGCTCATACCCTAGGGTGGCAGCCAGTGATGTAAAAACTTGAATGTAAGAATTGAAATGAAAGTTTTTGCTTCCTCAGCAATAAGTATTTATTGAATTATAGTTTATTGTCTTATGAAAAATCACTTAAAGGAATATTAAAGTCTTAAATTTGAGTTACAAAAGAAAACAATAGATGATCCCTTTGTAATCAATAGGACCTTTAATAATAACACTTAAAATAATTTAGGCATGTTACATCTCATATTTGGGGGTCATGAATGTTGGGAAGTGGTAAGTAGAGTCAATTGAGGAACACAAGTTCCAATGACAATGAATTTTTTTATTAGGAAACATAAAATATTATATTTTGTTTACTTAATATTACTTAACATTTGTTCACATATTAAGAACAGAGAATGGAAAACTATATTCAATAAATGTAATGTGGAGATTTTCACTCTACTTGAAAAGAAGGCAAAGACTGCCCCTTTTAAGGGCCTCACTTTCCCTTTTCAGTCAAGTTGATTTACTCACCATCTAGAGAGGCATTATAGGAATACTGAAAGCTGCGTTCAGAAGACGTGTTTTTCCTTACAATGAACTTGAATCTGTCTCTCTGAAACTTCCAAAAATTGCCATAGAATCCCAGGCTCCTAGACTCTAAAATTCCTTCTAGAAATTGAAGTTCCTCTCTTATGCCCTCCCAGTGATGTGAGGATGGATACTAGAGAATCATTCTAGGGAATTCTCCCTCTATGGAGATGACAGTGTAGGGAAGGACAAGACAGGTAGTGCTTTGTCCATAAAGCACTTCCTCATGGTGCTGGCATGCACTTGCAGCTTTTGTGCCAAGCTATCCAGGGTAAAGGTGGCAAAGCATAAGTCTCCTTCGAATTCAGTAGTTGGTGTAGTGGAAAGAGCTCTGAATTTGAAATATGAGGGCTCAGCTAAGAATCCTGGTTCTACTGCTTCGTCACTGTCACTCATTTGTCACTTAGAGAAGTCAATTAATTTCCTGAAGCTCAGGGTCTCAGGCTATAAAAAAAATGAAGGAGTTGAATTAGTTTTATCTCTGGGGTTCTTTGCTCCTCCAAATCTTCAACCTTATGAGTCTACTGGAAGTCCTGCCGCTTAGTGTTGGTTTTTTAAACATTTTGGCCTGACCTACAAAACATATCCCTGAATTGGAATATTATCTGAAAATGAAAAAGTAACACCAATGAAAAGCAAAACAATAAGGTAAATATAGAAGACCGACATACAGAGAAACTGATGCGCAGGGAGAAATCCCCACCACGTATATACGTACATACATGCACATATACACAAAGACCTTCATGCCATCACATCTCCATCCTTCTAAAATTTGCCATTAAAACTTTTAAATGTGTTTGAGGATTTTGTCACTCTCGATGTGCTGTGTGTTTGCCCAGCAGGCTAGGTATTAAATTGAAGACTCAATCTAGGCTATAGGCTAGAGGTTCACAGAATAACAACACTGGACTTAGAGAATGTTAAGGTCAGTTGCGTGGTGAATCATGGAAGTTCCTCCGGGCAATCCTAAGCCTTGAGTACAAGAAGAGATTAATCCATCATAGTATCTGCCATATTTCAGTATTTGAGAATGCCCGTATCTTTGATTCAAACCAGAATTTTTCAAGTAAATAAGGATTGAGTATATCCAAGGTTTGACAAATTGGACGCTGCTTTATAGACTTGTCATAGGTGATTAAGCTACCCAGTGTCGATTTCAAGTCAGGTCAGCTCAGAAGTCGGTCACCTAGCGGCCTGTTGTTGTTGAATGAGGTTTCATTGAAGTGTGCATTTTGGAATACCGCATGAATTTTGGGTTCTGACTCTGAAATGATCAGTTTCCTTCCTAGAATGTTACACTCTGATAGAGAATTATGTTGTGTATACAGAATTTGAAATATAATTTTCAGAATCTGTTCTATTCTAATTGTGTGGTGTAGATGAAACCACTTGATAATGTTTCTTGTATGGTTGTCTTGACATTTTGTGAATACACATTTGTCTTGTTTTCTCAGATGCATAAAGCTTTTGTGGGCAGTGACCGTGTTCTCCCTTTTTTCTTTCCTGGACAGCTATGGGCACTTAGTGTGTGGAATATCTTTTTGTGTGTGTGTGTGTAACCTTATCGGGATTAAGTGACTTGCTCAGGGTCACACAGCTAGTAAGTGTCAAGTGTCTGAGGTTGGATTTGAACTCAGGTCCTCCTGACTGCAGGGCCAGAGCTCTATCCACTGTGCCACCTAGCAGCCCTTTAGAATATCTTTTTGATTGATTTACTGTGTAAAGACTTTAAACTGCCTAGTTCTTCCAGGAGGTTAGCTGTGTATTTTCTACCTATCATCTTTTAACAAATGTTTTGAGCTAATTAAAATGAATTATTTTATTCATTTGGGGAATAATTGAAGATAAAGTAAAAGCAGGACTAAAGAAACTTAACTCTTTCCAAGGTGGGAAGTATATTCTCTTCTCTGAATGCTTCTTTTGTCTAATATAAGTAACTCATAATTATAACACTTTAAGGTTTATAAATCATATTCCCCTGTCCATATCATTTCCCTATATATAACAAAAATTGCTGTCTAAATGAAGCATTTTGTGGTAAGTTAGTCACCACACCAGGAAGAAAGAAATAGGATACATTTATTGAGAAAATTCTTTAAAAGCATGTTCTCTGAAGCTGGCAGGGGTTTCAGGGAGCCTTGGAAGTAAAGGTCCTATGGTTCCTCAGGTCTGTATCTTGTGTTAGTGCTCCACAAGCTATCTGGATAGCACAGGGGCTTATGGTCACAGATCTTCTTATGGGGATTGAGGGATGGCATTTCCTTACTTACAGTTCTCATGTGGTTTGCAATACTAACATTGTGTGGTTGCCCCCATCTGGGAATGTCACCACAAAGACAGCTCCTAAGGTGGTATATCCTCATGTGGTCATAGCTGAGTGCCTTGTGTTTCTGAGTGTAATGTGTAAGTGACGACTTTGTGCTGAATAATATCATTAGGAATGCTTTTTTAGTAATTTATTCTTAAATTAATATTGAATGTCAGTGTAGCAACATTAACACTTTTAAAAGTTTCATCCAGAGCTACCTCTTTATTTGATGAGTTAATAGGATTCATTATATCCTTTTGTCAGGCCTTTATCTCATGTTTTAGAGCTAGAATTTTTTCAGAGCGTTACACCCTGCAGGTGGAAAATGTTAATCAGGTTGAACTTTTCATAAAGATACACATTGACACTCTGAAGGACAGGTAATGCACCATCTATTTATTGTAATAGGGTACATGTTCAGATTGCTTAGAACAATGGAAGTAATTTGCATTTTTTTTATTTTGCACATTCAATTGAAGTTGGATTTTCAAAACCCATGATCTCTGTGCTTTGGGCAAGGCCATTCCTGTCAGGGCCAGATTTTCTCCTAGGAAATGGGTCATACTAGATAAGCTCTCAATATCTCTTCCATCTCTACAGTTTACCCCACCCCCCTCAGATGGCATCCAAGTCACAGGAAGACAGAGTTAACTCCATGCAACTAAGAATTCTCTAACAATTAGAACTGTTCAAAAATGGAATGGGCTACCTTAGGGAACGTAATGAGCTCTTCGTCATTGTAGCTGTTCAAGCAAAGACTGCATAACTGCTTGTCATGGAGTAGAGAATATTTCAATTTAGTAAGTATTGAACTAGATGACCCTTCCAATTCTGAGATGCTCGAATTCTTCATGCGCTGGGTTTGGACTGCCTTTGCCTGAGGGTCTTACTGATAATTGTGGACCATAATCATATGCCGCTATTCCTGGTCATTACTTGCTAATCCAGATTATCTTAGAAAATGGTAAAATAAAATTGAATCCAATTATTTTCTTATGAATGCATATTTGCATTAAATTTTAAATTTAATACCACTAGTATTGCATAATAAGTTTTGATTTTTTAGTACTGCCATCTAAGATCTTACATTTCACTTCATTCCAACATACCTATAGCTTAAAGCGTGTTACCTTAGGTTAGCAGGAAAGAATGCTGATTTAATCCATCTGCACAGTAAAGGTTGTAAAATCGGGGGTTGGGAAAAGCTGCATGAGAGTATTGACCTAGAAGTAGAATAATTGAAGCTATGAAATTTCCTTTCTTGGGAATCGAAGGGACAGATTCTCAGTCTTTCTATCCATTTGCTTAGCAATAATTTATAAAAAAGAGTGCTCCCACATCTAGATTCTGTTGTATATTTAGCATATGCCACACAGCAAGGACTGTGCTAGCTAGCCATTGTTCAGGATACAAAGAAATAAAGGATTCATTCTGTGGCTTTTTTGTGGAGTTCAGGAGTGAAGACTAATACCCATGAAGCAATTAGGAGTACACTGAAGATGTTATATAATTGAGTTTTAAATTGGCTGATTTGAACTGCAGTGTTCTAAGAGTTTAAAGAAGGGGAAATCCTGTGTGAGCTTGAGTTGTTGGGAAAGTCTTATGGAGAAAATGAGTCTTGAGATGGACTTCGAAGGAATAATAGGAAAAGAGGGAGGGCAGGCAGGTGAGGGAAAAAGATAAGCTAAAGCATAGAGGCAGGAACACTGTCAAGGGACAGTGAGGAGACCTACAGGACAGGATCAAAGAGTCTTTATCAGAGATTAGTGAGAAATAGGATTAGGTAGCTAAGGAGTAGCCAAGCCAAGAAAGACCTTAAAACCCAGGGAGAAGTTCAGTTTAAATTTGATGTGGTAGGTATGTTACGGTTCCCAAGCCTGGAAGAGCTCCTAGGCAAGCAGGAAAAAGGATACGAATGATTCTTAGACTTCATTAGAGACTAAGCCTGGTACACTAGCTGAAGCTCCATTACAAGTCATAAACTTCAAGGGAGGGGTTGAAGCCAATTTGGTGGACCTTGCCCTCTAAGGATAAAAATTCTCACTCAGTAGGATTTTATCCCAGCAGCTTCTTTCCTAGGGAACTCTCCAGGGTACTGAACTGCTTTTCACTCTCACAGAAAAGATCTAGGGCCATCTAGTTCAGCCCTTTCATGTGAGGAAACTTAGGATGGGGATGGAGGTAAAATAATTTCTATAAAGCCGCATGGATATTAAGGCAGAATCTGAACCCAGGTCCTGTGACTCCAGAGTCAATAATCTTTTCTCTGCCATGTTTATTTTCCTCCTCCTCCCTGTGGCCTCTTCTCTTATTTCTGATCTACTGATTCTGCCTACCTTGAGTCTTAACTTCCTGACTCTAGCTACCTTGGTAACAGTTTCCTACCATGATTCACCTCTGTACCAGCCTCTAACCCCAATTTGCCTAAACTAACCTTAACTAAAATTTATACCTGTTACCCGTGCCCAGATATATGCCAAGCCCATCATTGATATCACCCAGCTTTCCCCCCATCATATCTCACATGAGCAGCCTTATTCTTCAGCTGAATTCCTTAAAATTGTGAGGCAGTGTTGATTCTCAAAAAGGGAAGTGACATGATGGAAATAGTATTGTAATAAGATCGGCCTGGCATTGTGTCATGATGAATTAGAAGCATAAGAAATAAGAATCATATCATCTGTTATAGTGACTTGAAATCTTGACCTTTGAGGTTCTAAAGGTTATGAATAAGATAAAGTTGCCTATTCAGAGAGGAATTCATCCCATATGACTAAAGGGATATTTGGAGACAAAATTCTTTTGCATGAGGATATTTTTTGCCAAAGAAGAAAAGTCTCTCAGTACTCATAGGCATTATACAGTCTTGATTTTGGAGTGGTGTCTTTTGTTGTACTGAAGGTATCTGGGGCCGTTACATTCAGGTGTTTGTGCTTTACCATCTTCCTCTGAAAGGTGCTCTGAGGCGTGAAGTATGGCTTATAAGTCTCTAGCCATGGCTCAGACTTGCTCTTAATAGACTGTGCAGACTCTGTGAAGCTCATGTCTACAGGGATTTTTGTTCCCTTTCTTCTCTGTTATTTAGGATATTTGGAGTACTCATTCTGTAGAGGATAATTTTAAAAATAGTGATAGAATTTTGTTTTTATTAACTCCTGAAAATGCTTGTTTAGAATTTTGTGACTAAATGAGAAGACTTTTCTTACCCAGAGATAAGCACTGCCTAACAAGTATTAAATTATACTTCAAATGGTCTCTCAGGCTGGAGTGCCAGCACAATTTGTGATATGGTTATCTCTGAGTAAGTGAGAGAGAGAGAGAGAGAGAGAGAGAGAGAGAGAGAGAGAGAGAGAGAGAGAGAAAGAGTGTGTGTGTGTTATAACTGCTGTGTATTTTAAAACATGCTTTTGTATTTGGTGAATTATTTCTGAGTATGAGATGAGATTGGTCCATTTTATCTTTGACACTGAGTGAAGCCCTGTTTGTTTCTGGCTTAAAGTAAACTTAGCTCATTTGTTGCAACCTCTCTCGAGTTATGCTACTTTGCAGATTTTGTTTTATTCCTTTTCTGAATCATGATTAGTAACACAGAGGTGAAAGTGTTATTGTGGTGGGATTTTTTATGTTAGTGATTACACAAAGGATTATTGTTTTTTTCAGGAGCCCATCTGAAGAGCTGCTTTGTACCTAGCTTTGAACCTAAACTTCCATAATGGATCAGACTGATCATTGGAAAATCTTGCCAGCAGTCAGTTCTCCTCAGCCCCATGTGGTGCTGGGGAATGAGTTCTAGGTTTAGAGACAGAGGACTTGGGTTCAACTGCATCTATTATCTATGTGACTTTGGGCAAGTCACTTCATCTTTATAGGCCTCACCCTGCCCACCTGTAAAATGACATGATTGGACTAAATGATCCCTTCCTGCTCAAAATCTATGATTTTATGGTTTCTTTCTCCCTTTTATTTGCCAGTTAAGGAGATGTTTATGGGAATGAGAAAAGTCTCAATCATGTCATCCATATCGTATTTTCCATAAGGACAAGAGCATATGAATGAACATATTAAGTCTGACCCTTGGTCAATCCAGTCCAGTCTTTGAAGGCAAGACGAAAGAGCTAAAAGATGAAGCTCCTAAGAGCAAATGAGGACTTTAGGAAGTAGTCAAGGGAAAAGAATGGTTTTCTAATTTACATTTATAAATTTACTGGCTTGTCCTTTTTGCCTCTGCCTGTTGAAATCCTTCTCTGCTGTTGAGGCTCAGTACAGGTTCCTCCAGAGTTCGACTCAGATATTACCCTCTCAGGGAAGTCTTCTCTGATCTCTTTACTTAAGTCTCTTCTCCCTTCTCAAATTTCTCTACAGTGATTTGACTAGCCCTTTCTTTTGCCCCTGTGACATTTCCTGATACCCCTATTTGTATATATTTCTTATCTCTGTTCTAGTAAATTTAAGCTTCATAGGACATTTTTCCTATTTTTCAATTATTCTATCCCTAAAGCCCAACACAATGCTTTGTCCACTGTACATGCTAAATAATTTTGGGGATGACTCAGTTTTAAAAAATAGAATCAGAAACATGTCCAGAGTAGCAAAGGAGAGAAGAACAAGGTCCTACAGAGCATGGAGAATGAAAAATAGAAGCCAGAGAGAGGTGTGGAGTTCAACGAAATTCATCCTGAAGTCAGGGAATTATTGATCTCATCCTGGAAGAGACTTTGGAGTCTATCTGTTCTTGACCTCTCATTTCACAAATGAAAAAACTGAGTCCTGTGGAGGTTAAGTGACTTGCCAGACATCATATAAGCAATAATCATCAAGAGACTGCAAGTGAGCCCAGGTCCTCTGATGCCACACTCATTGCAACCCCTGATTCCAGTGCCAGTGTTTGCTTCTGTGGACTTCCATTAGATGCCATTTCAGGGAGATAACAGCAGTAAGTGATTGACAAAAAGTTGTTAAACTTTTATTGACCCCTGCTTTTTGCTTTAAGCTCTGGGATTGCACTGGTGTAAGTTTGGAGTCTTAGTAAGGACTTCTGCAAGAAAGCCATAGAACTTGGCAGGTAGAGACAACCCCCACCCCCATTCCCACCACCCCCACACCTGGATGTGTTCATAGTTTGTGCTTGTCTGCCATTATAAATCTGTATGTATGTCCATGTGCACGTATGTCCATGAGTATCTGTGCAGAACGTGCCAGGTCTGTTTAAGTACATAGGTCTGTGAAGCAGAATTGAAAAAATACAATGGCCTATTTAGTTAGTTAAAATGGCAGTTCCGCCATCAACCTCTGCTCTGTTTCAGGTGAGCCATGGTCTATTCAAGTTTGTGTTTGTCACTGGGCACATTTTGGTCAATCTTCTGTCTTCTTGCTGTTGTATGTTTTGCCTTAAATTTCACAGTGTCCTACATTAGAACTTTTTGGAGATGCTTTTAGGTTAAATGAATAAATGAATAAGCAGACAAATAAATAAATAAATCTACTGACTGTGTTCTACCACCCTTTTATATTATCAGCTTCCTTGACGGAATATTTTAAACACAATTTAAGGCTGGTTAGGCACTTATCACTGGGAAATAAAATTTCTCTTCCAGTTAGTGCCCTGACAATCTAAACCACTTGAAAGGAGATTCTCTAAATTTCAGAGATGTTTTTTGTCACCACAGCACCATAGTGTATAGAATATGGCTGACACTTTTGCAGTTAATCTACCTCATTACTGATGGGCAGAACTTTTCAGGCTTTCTGATACTTCAGCCTCTCATAGTGGGATTTTTTTAGTGTGTATATGTGTTGTTATTTTAAATGTTTTCCCATGCATGGATCCTATTATAACACTTTCATTTGCCTCATGCATTAATAATGTTCTGGGAGCTTTTTGTAAGGCAAGTGATACATATTTCTCCAAAAATCCTTTATTTACTTCCCTCACAAAAATTTTTCAAAAAATTCCAATTCCAATTACCAAATGGAGAGAATGATAGTGCTGAGATACATTCTTAAATGTGTAATCATAAAAAAGGGTTTTTACTTTTCCCAATTGTGCAGAATTCCTGATTTTAAAATATGTACATTCTGATTACTCTTTTTGTTATTCTTATGAGGTGAATGATATTGTGAGAGAAGTAATTTGCAAAGACTCTAGACATGTCAGAAATATTAAAAAACAAAAGTCTCTTTAAATTAGAGAATTGTAGAGTCAGTTAATCATAGAGCTAGAAAGGGCCTCCGAGGATATCTAGACTAACTAATACTTAAAACTTTAATCTTTTCTATATCCTCTCCAAGAAATGAATCCCATCCATTACTGTAATGATGGAGAACTCATTATACGTAGAAGCAGACTATATATCCTTAATTGTTATAAAGTGGTCTTATTGTTGTTGTTGAGGCAAAACCTGGAATGGGAGTAAGGGGACATGGTTGGCTCTCACAGGCTATAACAAAAGACTATAACTTCTGGCTTGGGCAGCTAGGTGGTTCAGTGGATAGCCCTGAAGCCAGAAGGACCTGAGTTCAAATTTGGCCTCATATATTTCATAGCTCTGTGACCCTGGGCAAGTTTGCCTCATTTTTTCATTTATAAAATGAGCTGGAGAAGGAAATGGCAAACCACTCCAGTATCTTTGCCAAGAAAACTCCAAATGGGTTCATGGAGAGTCAGATATGACGAAAATGGCTCAAAAACAGCTTCTGGCAGATGGTCCTCTACCAAGATGGAAAGGCAATGAATATGAACCCAGAAACTGCACGTGTGTTTGGCATCTGGGAATCAGGTAGGTTAATTTCAGAGGGATCCATCACCATACCACGGGCCAAAGTAGGTGTTCGATTTTTTTTGAGGCTACAATGCCTCATAAAGAATGTCTTTTTTAAGACGTGTAGGACCTGTAATCTGTATTATGAAAGGAGTCTCTAGACACCCATGCAATTATAGATATTTTGGCATGGTGAAAGAGATAAATCCTTATCTGTTATGCTATTTTGGAGGTTTCTGAAAATACGAAAATGGAAAAGTGTCTTTCTTCACAATTGTGTAATGTTTTAGGAATCTCAGCAGGTTTTAATGTCCATAGGAAATCTACTTCCTTTTAAAAATCTACCCTTTCAGTCCTGTAGAGGGAGAAAAAAAAAGATCAAATAAGAAATTCCCATTTGCTGAGGTGGTTGATAGAGCATAGTTGCCAACAGGGCAGTAAAAAGGAGGCTGAGGACCACAGTGATGAACTTTGATTATTTCACTATTTTGCTACCATCAGGCCCTATTTTCCATCACCTGGGGAAGATGACTCTCAAGGCAAATAGAACCTGTTGCCCTGAGGAGTATTTCATGTTGTGTACTACCCAGGTGGAAAGCTTAGGAGGAATGTTGCTGCTCACAGTGGTTTCCTGAATTCTAGCATTGTGTGTTTTGGAAAAGGACTGGCTCTTTACTGGCCTTTGGGGGAGTTCTGTGTATGCTAAAGAAGGCTGAGCTCTCTACCTGGAATCATTGTTTTCTCAGTGGAGAGAATGTTCACAATGGAGCAGTAATTGGTTTGAAAAGTGATCTCCACCAGCTCATGCTACCCGAAGTGATTCCTTTTAAACACTGCCTCTCAACACAGGCCCCCGTTTCTTCCTGTAATACACTGATGTCCCTTTTTATCCATCTGTATATTTCTTTTTAATAGACTTCTCAGCATATCATCCAAAGCCTGCAGATTCCAATTGGCACATCCATACTGAGTTCAGTGTATTCCCAACAATTGCTCTTTCCTGGGTGGCAGAATTGAGCAATGGATGTGGAAAGTGTGAGCACAGGACAGATTGAGTTTCTAATAGTTTCTAAGGACAGAAATCCTTCTTGAATTGAATTTAACTGAAATGAAAACCAACCACTAGAAAATTAACAAAACAGTAGGGATTTTTTGTTTTGGTCTTTACATCCCTAGCACCTTATGTAGCAGGTGCTTAACAAATATTTACTTACTGAATTAAATTGAGTTGTATCTAGGATATGATTAATTTAAAAATTATGTGGGTAGTGTCCAGAGTGCTGTCAGGAAGGCTAAGGTTCTGATCTCAACACTGACATTTAATAGCTATGAGGCCTTGTCCATGTGACTCAAACTTCTTGGTCTATAGTTCTTACTCTGTAAAGTAAGGATATTGTTTAAGTGGCCTACGAGGCCTCTCCTAGCTTCGGAGCTATGATACCAAGCTACATAATTTCTTCATGCCTCAGACTGTAATAATAACAATAGCTAACATCCATTTGGGGCAAGTAGGAGATTCAGTGGTTAGAGTACTGGCCCTGGAGTCAGGAGGACCTGAGTTCAAATTTGACCTCAGATACTTACTAGCTGTGTGACTCTGGAGAAGGAAATGGCAAACCACTTTGCCAAGAAAACCCCAAATGGAGAGTCGGACATGACTGAAACGGCTGGACAACAGCAGCATCCATTTAGCCCTTTAACATTTGCAAAGTGCTTTTACCTGTTATCTTGCTTTATCCTTACAGTCACCCTGGGAAGTAGATGCAATTATTATCATTTTAAAGATGAGGAAACTGAGTCTTAGAGAATGATTAGGTGACTTCCCCAGGATTGCACAGCTAGTAAGTGTCTAAGGCAGGATTTGAACTCATATTCCTGATTACAGGTCCTGCACTCTCCCACTGTGCCACATGTGATATAGATATGCATGTATATGTATACACACACATATACAAAACTTGTATATATACATATACACTTAAAATATACATATACATGCATATGCAAACTTACATTTACACATATGTACACTTACATATATATATATATATATATATAATATCTATTTTTCTCTCAACCTCTCTTATATACATTTAACATAGGCAAATTCTTTGAATGGAAGTAGAGTTATAGATATAAATAGGTTTTCACTGGTAGAAGGAATTTGTTTCAGTGATGTAATCATAGATTTTTTGATTCTCTCTACAGATGTATATATTTATACGTGTGTGTATATATGTTTATATACATATACATATACACCTACATACATGATTTTTCCTGAGTTTTTGTTTAAGTGTGCTCAGTCTTTTTCAAAAACACACCTATAGCACAGAATCATTGAGATATGCATCATCCCTACTTAGTTGGACTTTTCTTGGGTCACATGGGACCAGTCAGCTCTTTGGTTTCTAAGTTCTGGAGCCCCCTCTCCTTATATAATGAGTCAAATGAAAACATTTGGATTAAAGCTGACTGAGAAGTCAGAAGATCAGGCTCAGAGCCAGATCTCGCCCCCGGCTAGATACAGAATATAGTCACTGCCACTGGGGGCTTACAGCCACATTCTGACTACAAAGAGCTGGAAAATTTTAGTTAAGCTGGATTCATTCAGTTTGTAAAACCATTGTTTGCCAAAGTCTGGGAAGCCTTGGAGATAATATTTCTAGTATTCTAAGTTCTAATTTTGTCATTCAACTCATTAAAGTTACTAACTCGCTTTGAAATAAAGTTAGTAAAATATCAATGAATCATTTGAAATTTGAATGCAGTCTTAAAAAAACCCCAGTAACTTGTTAATATGGCAAGTTTACATACCGTAGTAGTAAAGATTTTTCCTATCTTTGTATCTGTTTCTCTCTTACCTTTTATATATATTGTACATAATAGACATTTATCAAATATTCTTTGAACAAAGATATTCTTTTTTTTATCCCTCTGTATCTTAGCTTTTCCTTCAGACTGTCATTATTCTTTTTCATCTTTTGATCCATTCCCATGTTCCTTCTTTCCCCCCTTTCACTTTTTCTCCTTTTCTTCATTCAATTTTTCCATTCTCTCCCTTTTTCTTCGTCCTCTTCCCTTTGTGTCTACTTTTTACCTCCTTGCTGTCTTTGGCTTATCTGGTGTGTGTAAAAAATATTTTCATACTCTACGTGGAATAAGGATACACATAATCAATAAGAAAGCCCTTAGCAGGCTTATGAATATGCCTATCTCATATGGATGAAAAGATGAATTGGAAAAATGCACTTCATATCTATTGACGGCTTTAATAACATTAATGGATATATTACCATATTTTGAAATGTGGCTAAAATATTTTATGCAAAATGCAACTTTGAATTTTGTCCTGGGAGTATTTTATTTTGAGGAACTATTTAAAAAAATGAGCTAAGAAAGACTACAGCATCCCTTTTCCCAACAAGTTTTATTGACAATTTTTGCCCTCAAAATCTATTATCTTTTGGAACTTCATTTTCAAACTGAAGCTAATCATGGGAGATTTATAGGCCAAATTCATTGGACTATGAAAAAAATTAAGCAGATTATTTAAATCTTTTTTCACCCATGCATGAAATTTCAAGGGAAATTTTAAAGGAGGTTGCTATTTGGGTGCCAGAGCAGTCTGCTGATCCCTGGTACCAGAAATAAAGCTGTAAGTGTCTCAACTTAGATGATGTAATTAAGTGCAAAGGCATGTGTTTGTGGATGACTGTGATGGCAATATCAACCATAGAAGAGTTAGGGGACTTGTGGAAAATGGGAATTTTCTTTAGAATGCAAAGATTATATCAAACATACATACATATATACATATATATATACATATATATGTGTGTGTGTGTATGTATATATATATATATATATATATATATATATATATATATATATATATATAGTAAAGAGTTTTTTTTTTAAAACAAATTAATTGGTCAGTAGGGAATGCTTAGACCTATCCTTTTTTAATTGATTGATTGATTTCATGGATACTGGGAACTCCTGGATGAGAGAGCTCCCTTGTATCAATGCAGCTCAACTGTTTCTTTGTAATTTACAATCTTAGAGAGTTGCTTAGAGTACTCAGAGGTTAAATGACTTAGCCAGGGTCACACAGCCTGTAGATATCAAAGGGTAGACAAACCCAGGTCTTCCTGGCTCTGAGGCCAGCGTTCTATCCATGACATCAGGAACGAGTTAATTTCTATTCATGCAGTTATATGTCCTGACATGATGATTCTTAATCTTTCTTAATGGACTTGCCTTTGAATTTCCAGCATTTAGTAAGGTCTGGGCATTTAATTCCTTGAGGATTGTCAGGAGAGTGTGTAAAATCATGTTGGACTTAATAAAGTCACTGGACTTTAACAGTGGAAATGATAGTTCCAATGTTTAACTAACACCTAATCACATGTTGTGAAGACTAAGATATAATAGTCCTCATATAGGCATTCTATTTAGCCTCCCTTTGTTTTTCAGACTTACTTAAGGATCCTAGGAACCTAGATTTGAACCTGAAAGGAACCACAGAGGTGCTGTAGACCAACCATCTCATTTTACAGATGAGGGAAAGGCGAGGCCTAAAGTGGATGTGACTTGACCCAAGTCAGACAGGGAGTAAATAGCGGCTAAATTCCAACCCAGGTCCTCTGATCCCAAATTCTGCATCATGATGCTAATATGTGAAAATTAAGAATAATTGTTTTCAAGAAGGGTGGTCAGGCCAACCATATCTCATTCCTCTCCAGTCTGCCCTCTGTAGTTCCTCTACATTCCCTCTAATATCCACGCCATATTTCCCCTTTCACTTCCTTGTGTATGTTTTTTTCCTCCATTAGACACAAGATTATTGAGGGCAAGGAAACTCTATTTTTCTCCCTGTGTTTGCATCCCCAGCGCTTAGCACAGCACAGTGCCTGGCACTTAAGATTTGTTGACTGATTCCATTATCCCGTTGTTGACTTATTTTGAGCTTGCAATCTACTAAATCTTCAGATATTTTTCAGACTAGTAATACCTGCCCTTATCATGTCCTGATGAATCTGATTTTTTTAACCCAAATGTGAATCTTATCCCTTATCCGTACTGAATTCCGTCTTCCATCTTGACAGACTAATGGGACTTGGTAATGAAATACCACCCTTCTGTATACAGAGATGAGACTATACTGCATAAAAGCAGTGTCAAAAGTGAGGGAACAAGACATACAAACTCATAAACCCGAGATTCATAAAACAGAACATCCAGTGGCTTCAGGGAAAGCAGTAGGTTTCCAAATGTCGATTCACTGCTTAAAAATAATACTGCCTCAAACCGTTTGATACCTACTGTATTCATGCTGGAACTGGAAATGACCCAACCCACCTGGAGACCTGATACCATGAAGACAATAAGTAACAAGCAGTCAGGCATGCCTTCTTGCTTATAATTTATCATGTGAGTGCCTGTGGGTAATAGCCTTGTCTTCCCCATGATGCTACTTCTGATATGTGAGTATTTGAGAGGATGACAGTTTGATTTAGTTTAAGTTGATGGATGGAACCAAAATTAAGGCTTTTTCCCTCTTCCACTTCACTTCCTTTATTCGTAATACCATAGGATCCTCCATTTTCACAGTGGCTTCTCCCAAGAGCTGGATTTCCTATGCATAGTAGAGATAGCCTCTACATTTGAAGTTGTTGATAGAAAGAAATGGACAAAGTAACTGGCCCTTTTAAAATCTCTCCAACAATACCAGCCACCTCCAGTAGAATCCCGCTAGAATAGTATCTGAATTTAATTGGAGAAGGTGTCTTTCAAATCAAGTTTAATAAAAAAGACAAACTTCTTATTCGCACTACAGTGACATGGATGAGAACGTCCTGAGCTCCTTGAGGGAGAAGAAGATCTGATTTCTCTGTGACAGGTTGAAAGCATTATAGCAAAAGATGATACCACTTGTCAGTTTGTCATCGTGATATCTTATGGAGTCTTATAGTTTGGCAAGAGGTCTTCTGAGTCAGAAGTTAAATACAGGTTTATAGGTTTAAATAGCATTAACAAGGCAGTAGAAAATAAATATCCCCTGACCCCATTTTTTTAAAAAAGTCTTTACAGTGAAAAATAAAAACAATAAGGTTATTCATTCTTTTGAGACATATATATATATATGTTTTATACACATACATACATACATACATACATACATACATACATACATACATACATACATATGTCTACTTGAGCACCATTTCCAGATTCTGCTAAGAAAATAATCACATTTTAAGATGGAAGTGGTGTGTGTGAGGTTGCGGGGAGGAGGGAGTGGAGTTATAGAAGCAAATGGCTAAATAATTCTTTGGATCAAATTGTTATCACTAGATCAGTGGTTCTCAAAGTAGGATCTGGGGGCTTAAGGGGGGCCCCAAAGACAAAACTATTTTCATAATAATGCTAAGATACTTTAACTTCTAATATGATAAATATTGATAGACAAAACTCACATAAACAAAACCTCTTTTGAAGGAGGGGGGTTGTTAACAAATGTTAGGAATATAAAGGGATAAAATGTCTGAGAAATTTTGCATCAGACTATTAATTATTAATTATATTTTTAAAGATTTCTTGGCATGGTGACAATATACATATTTATGTGTGTATATATGTATTGTATACATACATATAAGGTGTATATATAGATGTATCTATATATTGATATCTTTGTGTATATGTGTATCCACATATGTATACATGGACACAAACGTATATGTGAATGTGTATATTTATATATGCATATGTACACATGTATGTTTATATACGGATTGTGTGTTTGACAATTTTATTTTATAGTTAGAAAGACCACAGTAGTCAGTCTAATCCAATTCATAAAAGAAAAGGAATCCCTTCCTACAACAGAGCTGTCAAGTGGCCATCCAGCTGATTCCATTTGACTGTTCTTTCTTTTGCAGTCATTGGTAGTCCTATGAGGCATTGTGTTATATGGAAGAGGCTATGGGGCAAGGGATACAGGAAAACTTTCTTTTTGGCTTGGAAAGAATATTTGGCCTCTTTGGGTACTGTTCTCTCCACTTGCAAAAAAGGAGGGTCTTACATGACAATCTCTGAGGTCCCTTTCAGCTCCAAAATTCTGTGAGTCTATCTAAGATTGGTGAAGAATATTGAACAAACAATTGTTTTACCAAGTGTCTTTGCCGAGAGTCATTGTGGCATAATGGACAGAGAGCTGGTGCTGTAGTGAAGATCTGGCTTCAACTCTATAGCATACTGGCTCTGTGACCCTCTACCATGTCCCTTACCCTCTTAATGTCCCGGGCAACTTTCTAAAACTTTTAAGTTGTAGAGAAGGTGCTAATTACAGGGATGGAGGAAATTCCCATCAGGGAGAGCTACTTTTTCACCAAAGAAATCACAGATCTGTTTTTTTTGTCTAAGAACGCATACACACACATAAACACAGACACAAACACGTATATGTATGTATACACAAAAATATACAAATATCACATCATGTATGTATAATACACACACACACACATATACACATATACATATACATACATATATATATATAGTATTATGTCCCCATGCTGAGAAATTTTATAAAATGTTGTGAATAATTAATAGTCTGGTGCAGCAGTTCTCAGACATATTTTATCTCAGGACCTCTTTAATACTCTTAAAATTTGTTAACGATCCCCCTCCCTCAAATGAACATTTGTTTATGTGAGTTTTGTTTATCAATATTTATCATATTAGAAAATAAAACATCTTAGTATTATTATGAAAATTGTTTTGTCTTTGGGGATACCATACCCTACTTTGAGAACCACTGGTATAGTGATAAATAACAACTTGACCAAAAGAATTCTTTAGTCATTTGCTTCTAAGATTTCCCCCTCCCCACGTTTCACCTCCATCTTAAAATGTGATAGTTTTCTTAGCAGAATCTGAATATAGTGCTCAAGTAGACATTTGGGATTGAGGCAGATGTCCAGAAACAACAACAGTAACATCACATTGTTTCTTTAGTAATGGACCTGTTTCATGCACATATTGAAGATATTGTGGATATGGCCATAGAATAGTGCTTATGCTGTCAAGCATGGTCAGTGTGGTAGTTAGGCATCTTGTCTTTCTTTAATTTTTGTTCTAAGAAATTGATGGTAGGTGACAGTGGGAGGGGAGGGTTGTGTTTGGCTATGAATGTGTTTTGAAAACAGATAGTATCAAAAATTAAACAGATTTAAACTTTTAATTTTTAAACTTTGATAGCTGATGTCATAAGTTATATAAAGCAATCTTTAACTTTTCGGGTAATGAATAATGATTTTTTTTCCCCTCACAGCTGGTTTGAATTTCAGTTCTCTTGGTTATATTACATAATTTACCCTCTCACTTATTGTAACTAGTTTGCATTTGTAATAGGATCTGAAATGAAAAAAAATATATATGTATATATAGGTTGACCTATATATATATACACAAAGTCATACAATGGTTACAGAACATCAAGGAAATAAATGATCAGAAAAAAGACAGACCAGTCACAAGGGTGAGGGACAACAGGTGGCTACTCTGAACAGCCATAAAATGTAAGAAGACCTGGATGAAAGCATCCAGGTCATTGAACCTATTCTCTGTGTAGAGAGTGTGAACAAGGAATGAAGTGAAAAGAATGATGCATTTGAATTTTTAGAGATTCTGAGTTCTAGTCCTGATTCTTCCACTTAATAGATGTGTAAGCTTTGGGTAAGTGTCTTGACCTAGTCAAGTAGTCAGATTGCATTCATTAAGCACCTACTGTATTCCAAGAGCTGCGCTAAATTTTGGGAATGCAGAGGAAGATAAAAACTTGGACCCTACCCTCAAGGAGCTCACATTCTAACAATGCCGCTTGATGCCAGCATATGAAAAATTGCAGGGGCACATACCAGGAAGAAGAATTGCTTGAAATGTTGAGTCTATAGAAACCACTTCAAAAGAGATGAAAGGTGACATAAATACTCTACATTTGTACCATTGATTTAAAAACTTCCTTGAATGTAATTTGCATTAATTTCCCTGAGGTTAATACTATTTTTTATTTTAATTTTTAATTTGTTGAAGAATAAGATTTTTTTCTTTCCTTTCCACTCTTTTCTTTGACCACTAAACAAAAAGAAAAAGAAAATGCCCCTACAAATATGCGTAATCAATAAAAAGTAATATTTTTCTCAGAGTTACCAGTGATTGCTTAATTGTTCACCTTTAGGGCCTTTCCTCCATCCTGAATCCCTTTGATCCCTCTGCAGCATACAACACTGTTGATCACCTTCTTCACTTGGCTGATTTCTCCTGTCTAGGTGGTTGTGGCATAACTTACTCTTGGTTCTCCTACTGTCTTGCCACTCCTTCTTAATATCTCCCTTGTCAGGTGCTTCTACATGTCATACTCAGTAACCATGTATTTCCTCCGAAGCTTTGTCCTGGGCCCCCTTTTCTTTTCACCACATGCTGTTTCACTTGGTCATCTCATCAGCTCCCATTGGTTCAGCTGTTATCCTGATACAGAAGATTCTTGCATCTATAAATCCAGCTCTAGTCTCTCCCCTGAGTTCTAGTTAATCCCAAACTGGGATCCACGGGTGTCTTGAACTCAGCATGCCCTTATCTTTAGCCCCAAATCTTCCGATCTTTGAAATTTCCCTTTTATTTTCAAGGGCATCGCCATCCTCCCAGGCTCAAACCTTGGTGTCACCCTCTTCCCATGTATCCAATCTCTTGCCAAATCTTGTTTTTTTATCTTTAAAAAAATCTCCCATGTATGTCTCCTCTCCATCCAGGCAGCCCCAGCCCTAGTGGTTCAGGTTCTCATTGCTTGACACTTGGACCACTATAATAGGCTCCTCAGTAGTATCTTCCCTCTCCAATCCATCCCTAACTCAGTTTCGAAAGTGATTTTTCTAAATTGTGCATCTGACTATGTCAAGTTCCCATGAGCTCCATTGGCTTTCTGACACTTCCAGGATCAAATATAAAGTTTGTCTGTCTGTCTCTCTTTCCCCCTTCCCCCCACCATTTTGTTTGGTTTTGCCTTTTTTAAAAATTCTAATCATCCTGACCTTTGAATAACTTTTCCTAAGATAATAAACTGCAGTTAGGGGATTTTTTTTAACATATTATTGGATGGCTTCACAGGTAGATATATAAATCTTTACCCCAAGAGGATCTTTCCATGTGGCTATGTTATAGATTATACTCTCCATGCCTGGGAAGGACCTGTATACACTGTTCTAGTTTTAGAAAACAAAAACAAATCTATAATGTGCTTAATCTATCAGTTGATTTAATTCAAAGTGAAAACTGCTAATCCAAGGCTGAAGTCACCATTTTAGGCTTATCACACTCCAGGTCTCCAGGTCTGTACTTTCTGTGTTTGCAGACACATCCTGTCTGAAAAATCAGCTTTGGGGGTGGTCGTGGGAGGGTGGGGGATACAGCTAAGGTTTCATATGGAGTCTGCTTAGCCTGGGTCATTCAAAGGGAGGAGGAGCAGGGAGGGAAGATAGACTGCTGTTTTTCTGCACATAGAAAAGGTATGAGATCAGCTCCTTTTTCCCCCTGTCTTATTTCTTTAACTTATCTCAGGGTGACAAGGTTTTGCTAAGAGGGGAAAAGAAACCAGTGCACACTTAGACTGACACTTTTGAAGTTCTCAAGAAAGAAAGGTGGCTGTTTAATAGAATGGCAATGTGAATCTACCAGACAGATTGCCTGGGGCCTTAAAAAGACATCCTCAAGGCTGCAAAATATTGGGAAGAATTAATAAGCCACTTCCAAAGAAGAAAGTAGATCTATTTGGGATCAGTGTGGTTCAGTTTAATATTTTTCTACCTTCAGTATAGTCTTGTGGGTGGGAGAGGGGTGTGTGTGTGTGTGTGTGTGTGTGTGTGTGTGTGTGTGTGTGTGTGAGAGAGAGAGAGAGAGACAGAGAGAGAGAGAGAGAGAGAGAGAGAGAGAGAGAGAGAGAGAGAGAGAGAGAGAGAGAGAAGAGATTTGTATTCGGAATACAATTCTGGATCATAAAGTATGTCCCAAGAAGTAGAAGCAATTGGTAAAAGTTTCCAAAATGAAACATAGCATACATCTTTCTTTCTCTCTTTCTTTCTCTTCTTCTCTCTTTCTCTTCCTTCCTTCTTTTTTGTCTTTTTTTTGTCTGTTTATCTGTCTTTCTCTGTCTTGCCCCTCCTGAAGTAGCCACTCATGGGTCTGACTCCCCTCCGATTAGCCCAAGAGCTTTGATCTGCTCCATTTACAGCCTGGAATGATTGCCTCCTCCTTAAGCAATTTAGAGGCCCTCTCATCCAGGGTATCAGCATATTAATACTGGACTTAGTGCAGACCCCAGATCAGTTTAGCCCGTTATAGCTCAGAACTCCCAAGCTAAAGAGATCCTTTAACTTCAGCATCCTTGGCAGCAGGGATTATAGGTGTGTGCTGCCATGCCTGACAGTTTTTTTGATTTTCAAAGAATCAGAGAACTGTAGCAATAGAAGGAACCTCAGAGGAACAAGGGAGTTAGACTAGATTATCTCCAAGTTCCTTTCTAGCTTTGCCATCTATGAAATGGCACCTGTCTGACTATTTTAAATTCCATCCTTTCTTAAAGAAGCAGATGTGCTAATCTTAAGATAAACTCAGGATATCTCATCCACCCCTGAGCTTTAATATTTTAGTAATATCTTTAAAATATGATTATCTGGATTTAGTCACTCATTTTCATGAAACACCCATTCACACAGCAGTTTAAAGGTTTTTTTAAAAGTGCTCCAGCACTTATCACAGTGTCTTTAACATAGTAGGTGTTTAATAAATATTGATTGATTGATTGATTTCCTTATGGCAGCCTGTGAGGTAAGTAACAAAAATATCATTTCCATCTTACAGATAAGACAGTGACCTGCCTAGGAACCCATAGCTAATGAGCTGCAGAGCAAGACTATAAATACAGGTCTCCTGACTCCCTGTCCAGCATTTTTTATGTGTACTATGATTCCATGGCATAACAGAAGTCTCATGTTGCTAAAGCTGTCTGTTCTTATGTTCAGTGAATAATACATATTGTAACAAAAGAATGGACTGAAATGTATATGATCACCTTCATAAGATACTGTATTGTTTAGGAAGATAGAAAGCAGGAGAAATTAAATGTGTTTCACATGCTAAGATACCTTTGATTTCATATTTTACTTAATGTGCTTTCCTGTAAACATTGGCTTCCTCTATTAAGACTGTAATTACTTAGAAATCACATTAGCACTTTGAAGAATTTTTTAAAAGCCTGTTACAATTTCATTAAATTTAATTTAATTCAGACTCTCTTGTCTGAAAGAAAATCTCTTTGTATTTAGCAGATCTCATTCTTATCAGTATAACAGACTCTGGGCATATGTGAGGGAATTAGTTGTAGAGGTCCTGGGGAATAGAGAAATCCTGAGAAGACTGGTGAACCATTCTGCTGATTAAGAGGGATAGGAAGAAGAGGTGGTGAGAGCATGCAAATCTCTCTCCCTTCTCCTTTTTCCTCTTACTGCATCCCCCTTCACCTTATTCCTTCCTTTTCTCATTTTACTCCCCCCATTAGGGAAAGGAGAGGGATCAGATGGAGAGATATCGTTATGGAATCGTTACATCACACTGGAATACAGTGGAACAGCGTCTGGGCTGAATTGGAGGGAGCTGAGGTTTCATCCCTCTTGATTAGTTCTGACATATTAGCTAAGGAATGACCAGCCTGTTGCAGTGATATCCATTGCACCAGACACAATAGGGCCCTGCACACAACTGCAATATAGGTAAACCCCATCTTTGAACCCTTCTCACCTTTCCGGAATTGTTTTCCCACTTTGTCCTTTGCTCTCTCTTTGCCCAGTGATATCATCTTGATCTCTTTCTTTGCAGAGATCCACAGCTGCCTTTCAGCTGTAAAATTTCCCTTTCTCCCTCCCTGCTAATCTTTGTCAAAATTCCCCTTGCCTAACTGCTATTAATATGAAGTAGGTATTAACTAAAATAATCCATCCCAAAGTGTGAATGAGGTTTAATTGTGGGGGCAGGACTGGATAAGGGAGAACATTTGCATTTTAAAAGAAGAATTTATACATCCTAAAGCACAGAAATGTTCTTCCTTGCCAAGTCTTTTGGTAGGTAAAGATGGTAGGAAAAGGGAGTGAGGGAAGGGACGGGAATAAGCCTTAATTAAATGACCACAATGTGCCAGGCACTGTGCTTTACAAGTACGATCTTATTGGAACCTCACAACAACCCTATGAGGTAAAATTGTTTCCCCAATTTTACAGTTGAGGAAACCAAGGCACACAGAGGTTAAGTGACTTGTCCAGGATCACACAAGCATCTCAGAACACTGACACTGAAATGAGTTGGTATTTTCTTGGTTTTTGAGCTAACTGAGATTTCCAACAACCAAGCTATTAAGATAACTCAACTAACCTAGTCCCCATAGTCATATCCAGAGAACTGGGGTTCTTTGAAACCACCTGTACTTCAAAATAATTTGAAAACAAATAGTTTGTCAACTGGGTAGGGTAACTATAAACACTTCTAGAAACTTAACCATTAGTCTTTTTTTAGGGGGGTTCTATTTTCGTTGTTTTTCAGTTGGCACAGTTATTGTTCAAAAAGCTTGACTGAATAACTCTTCGGGGACTTACAGAAGATAAAAGATGAACTGAAATAGCTGGTTTCTAGAAAATAGACCGGGAAGTTGTGTCACAAAGGTGAAAAGTGTCTGTATTTTGATTCTTTAAAAATTGATGGGGCTTCTATGACATGTATATCAACTCGATAAACCAGAATATTTGATTAACTGAAGCACCTCATTCTTTAACCCTGCTGAGTGATTTGAGAGTTTCTATAGGAAAGAAAAAAAAGAAATTTAGGGGAAAAAAGGCTGATTGGAAAATGAAGCCATCCTCTCACCTGGAGGGTAATATTCTATATTAAGCAGTGTTTTGAATATATCTCTGGCATTTACAATGTTATTTGAGCTTGAGATTTATCATTTCGTAATGATACTGCTTTGTGGGTAGACAGAGTCTTTCATCTGCAGGTGGCTAACTGCTGAGCAAAAATGGAGCATCTATCAGCTTGGGGGAAACAGACACACACACACACACACACACACACACACACACACACACACACACACACACACACACACACACACCAAAACAACAAATGGTACAGGGAATAATTACTATTTGTGTGATGTGATGGTCTTTCCCTCACTACCAAAATCTCAATAGTTAGGGACACTTAATATATACTCTCTTGATTTAAATTTACATACAGGGTGTTCTAAAAGCCTAAATGTAATTTTAAGCTATTAAGGCTTATAACTGCCCTAAGACTTTTAGTATACCCAGAATCTCATTGTTTTGTTCCCCTGCTAAATTTTAAACTCATTGAAGGGGATAGACTATGTCTTGCTTAACTCTGAACATTCCTCCTCCACTCTTCTCTCTCTTTGTTCTCTCCCTCCCTCCTCTCTCTCTCTCTCTCTCTCTCTCTCTCTCTCTCTCTCTCTCTCTCTCTCTCTCTCTCCTCTCTCTCTGTGTCTCTCTCTCTCTCTCTTTCTGTGCAGCTAGCTGGTGCAGCAGGCCTAGAGTCAGAACAATCTAAGTTCAAATCTAGCCTTACATACTGACTAGCTGTGGGAACCTGGGCAAGATATTGGTCCTCTATCTGCCTGAGTTATTAATTTGTAAAATGTGCATCATTATAGCAACTACCTGCCACGGTTGTGAGAATCATAGGAGATAATATTTGTAAAGTATTTGGTACAGTGCCTGGCACATAGGAGATGCTTAATAAATGCTTGTCTTTTCCCTGCCCCCCAATACCTAGCATAGTACATAGAGGGTACTTGATAAATATTTGTTCAGTGAATGAACAGATTCATATTGTCCTCCAAATTCAGAACTGTTGTGACTTTGTTCCATTTAATTTCCTTTGATGTCAGCATTTGTCTGTCAAGTATAAAGTACCATAGAGGAAAAGCAGACCAAATTTAACTTGTTGAAATCATGGAACTGAAGAAAAATTTGGTAATTAATTCAGAAGGATACAGTAAGGATATGTGATTCTGTCATCCTCACAAACTTTCTGCACCATCAGTAATCTGAATCTTTGTCCATAGTTTAATGAAGTTGCTAGGAGGTTGCCCAATGTTATACAACTAGTGTCAGAGGCAGGATTTGAACCCATTTCTTTGTCCGCTCCTCCTGGCTATCTCAGTATTTCAAAGGGTAGTCCCTAAAACAATGAATTTTCACCATCATTCTTCATTTTCCAGTGACAGCTTTACCCTAATGAAAACTTGATAGTCTATGTGAAATTTGGGCCAAATTATTAAAATATGCCTCAATTTCATTGTTGATACTTCTGAAACATAGATCTGTCCATGTCATCCCTCTACTCAGAAGTCTTCACTAGCTCCCTATTGCCTCTACAATAAAAAAAGAAGTGATATCGTCACTGTACTTAACTCTCAGAGGTTTTACTTAAATAAATCTCTTTCTTTTTCCTCACCAAAGTGTGTGGTTTGCTTGGGGTGCTTATGGTATATTCCAGCAGAGTCTTAAGTGCTGACATTGCCTGCCAAGCTAAGAAGGCTGTCATTATGAGTCTGATGATGAACAATATCTCTTTTCTGCCTAAATTTTAAGGAATTTATCTTCAGGTTGGTCATAGACGTGGCAATGAATGCTTCAGCCATAGCCACTCTTAAAAGTCTTCCACTGAAATGGAAAGGGGCTGTAGCCTATATGGGTGACGGAAGTTCAACACCAATGAAATCATAAATTCCTGAAGTACTTCAAAAGGCATAAGAATTCTGTCTTTTCAGAATGATTTGCCACATACACTACAAAAAGAGGTAGGATGGGGTAGTGGATGAAGAGCCAACCTTGACATTTGGAAGACCTGGAGTCAGATCCCAAATCCTGCCTTTGCCCCAGGTCTGCTGTGTGACCCTGGAGAAATCACTTAGCCTCTCAGTGCGCCAGGCAACTCCTTAAGACTGTTAATTCAGAGTAATTTCTGGAAGTTTTAGATAAAAAGTGTTTAGATAAAAAGTGTTGCTTTATGTGCTTCTTACAACAAATGAAATCACAGGTCCCCTGTTGAAAAATGTAATACAAATCTTACTGACATATGAAAAAGAATAAGAGCAATAATAATAGTTTCTTAGAAAATAGTTTGATTTCTTTGATTTTCAAATTTTTGTGTCTTATCAAATCATCAGAGCCAGGAGATTCTTAGCACATACCAAACCATGGATTCAATCAAGCCTCTACTTTTGTTGTTTAATCATTTCAGTTGTACCCTACTCTTCATGACCCCATTTGGGGTTTTCTTGGCAAAGGTACTGGAATGGTTTGCCATTTCCTTCTCTAGCTCATTTTACAGATGAGGAAACTGAGGCAAACAGTGTAAAGTGACTTGCCCATTGTCACACAGTTGGTACATTCTGAAGCCAATTTGAACTCAGGAAGGTGAGTCTTCCTGACTCCAGGCCTGGCACTTTATCTACTGTCCCACCTAGCTGCCCCACACCTCTGCTAAATACCAATAATTTGGCTGCGTAATAATAGTTTTTTTTTTTAAAGTTCACTTTTGGGAATACACTCTGATACATGGAAATGCCATGATTATCTCCTGAAATTGGCTTGATTCCAGCAAATGTTTACCCTGAGCAACTTTTGTAAAGTCAGAGCTCTGCATAATGTTGACTGAAGCATTTTTAAAAAATAGGTTCCAGATGATGAGCAGAAAGGGACAGAACAGTAAGCAATTTCCTTTAGCTTATGTGGAGTTGTTATAAATGTTATAAAGTAAGGATGCAGTGACGTATGACATTTTCAATCAGGAAACTTTTGCATTGAATATTAACTATTCAAAACCTCTTAAATTTATTTATTTGTTTTTAATCCCCCTAGTTTCCTTTCTTTTAGATACAGACTGGCAATTTGTATCTTACTTTTTAGAGTTTGCTCATTTCATGCTCACTTGCATAATCCTCTCAAATTCAAATGTTTTTAATAAAATCTGTTTAATATCCCCAAGACAGGGAACTGGATTTGAAGAAAAATGGGCCGTAATGAAGAAATTGATGTTGAATCCCTTTTTAAGGCAAAGATGGATCAGGAAAATTCTCTGTGACCTGATATGTTTAAGGGCAGAGGATATTCTGGTAAATCAAATGTAATAGGTATGTGAGAACTGAGAAGCACCGTGGGATTTGGAGTTCGTGGGGACAAGCAAACTCTGAACTACAAATCCTAGGAATGCAGAAATATCCTGGTTTTATTCATTCAACTTTACCAAGCACCTAATATGTATAAGGGCAGCTAGGTAGTTAAGTGGATAGTGCTGGTCCTGGAATCACAAAGACTCATCTTCCTGAGTTTAAATCTGGCCTCAGATACTTACTAGCTGTGTGACCCTGGGCAAGATACTTGTTTATGTCAGTTTCCTCATCTATAAAATGAGCTGGAGAAGGAAATGGCAAACCACTGTGGTATCTCTGCCAAAGAAACCACAAATGGGGATGGAAAGAGTCAAACATGACTGAAAAACAACTGAATATGTGTAAAACCCTATGGTTGAAACACAGTTACCGTATCGATCTCCTCTGTATATCTCAGACTCATTGTATCCAAAACAGAACATATAACATTCTTGCAATATCCATCCAGATTTCCCCATTTCTGTCAAGGTTATTACTATCTTTGCCGTCAGCCAAGTTCATCACCTAAAGTGGTCATTGCATCTTCCCTCTCCTTTGACCCAAATATCTAATCAGTTGCCTGGTTTAATGATCCTATCAGCACAGCATCCTTCTCTCCATTCCCACAGCAATGCCCAATTTGAAGTTCAAAGCAAATGCTTACAGGTCCCGGGATGCCAGACCTGGACTATTGAATAGCCTCCTAATTGGTCTCACTGCCTTTCAGTATACCCTCTGTAATGCTACCAGATGATATTTCTGAAAACACAGCTCTCACTATGCCATCCCCCTATTCAAAAATCTTCAGTGGCACCATGTTGTCCCTAGAATAAAATACAGAGTTCTCAGCTTGGCATTTAAAGCTCATCATACTCTGACTCCTGACTGTTTTTCTAGTCTTTTTTCACATCACTCTTCTTCATATACTCTCCATTCCAGTAACACTAGACCACAAGGCAATCCCCCTGCATGCCATGCCATGACCTTCCTCCAAAGCTTGGCAGAAGTAGTCCCCCATGTCTGGAATGCACTTCCTACGCACTTTGGCCCTGTAGGATCCCCTTGCTTCCTTTAAAGCACTGGACACAGAGTACGATAGCTCTTCAGTATCCTGCTTTATATTTCTTAGCTATGACCATGGGCAAGTCACTTAATCTCAGGGAGCCTCAGTTTCCTCTTCCGTCAGATGGGAATAATAATAGCTCCTCCTTTGCATACTTGTTGTGAGGACCAGATAGGATGACATGTGTAAACCTTGAAGTGTTGTATTATCCTCAAAATCATCACCTCCTACAGCAGGCTTTTCATGTTCCTTTTAGTTATTACCACCTTCTCCTTCTTGAAATTCCTTTGTGTTTACTTCCTCATATATAGTATATATTCCCAGTAAAAGGTAACCTCTTTAAGGGAAAGGTCTGCTTATTTTTGTCTTAGTATCACTAGTGCCTAGAATAGTGGTTTCCTTGTGGTATGCACTTAATTAATGTTCATTGGATTAAGTTGAATTCAGTGGATTGAGAAAAAATACCGAAGTTTGGAGGCCAAGTGAAAGAATAATGGTGCCATTAATAGAAAGATGTCAGGAGGAGAAAATAAGATTTTGTTTTAGACACTGTTTAGACATTTTCTTTTAGACATAAGCATATGAGGTGCCAGTGGAACATCCAGTTGGATATTTCCATTAGCCAATTAAAATATATGACAACTTTGGGAGCAAGGTTGGGGCTAGAAGTATAGATATGATATTTTTTTACCAAAATTTTCTAGTGGAAGTCTTTACAATGGATGAGATTGCCAAGGAAATATAGAAAGAGATAACAAGAGAAAAGAGGGCTAAGGATAAATCCTTGGGAAAGGAAGAAGGGAAACTAGCCAGAGAATGAACATGGAATTAGCATGCCAGTTCCTACAGGGAAGAGAAACTTTGTGTTTGATTCCCCAATGCCTAGCGTATTTCTTGGAAATAATGAAGGCTTAATAAATATTTGTTGAATTGGATTTGAGGAGGAACCAAGAGGGTGCAGTGTCATGGAAGCCAATGATGAAGAGTTTGAAGAGGGAGAAAATGGCCAACAGGGTCAAATTTTGCAGAGAGGTCAAGGGAAACGAAGACTGAAAAGAAATTGAATTTGGTCATTACAAAAAAGAAACTTTTTCTCAGTAGGAAAATCTGAATATATGAAAAGATGAATTAAAGAGTAATTATTCACTTTACAAAAGAGTTCTCTAATACCCTAATGCCCTTAAATTATTGGAGTTTTAGAATTGTAATTTATTTGCATTATTTTTGGAATATATGTAATACATCAACTAAGGCATTCTTGTAATTATTTTATAAACATTAATTTGTTATTTTAGTTCTTGAGTAGATATGTATCCTTAACTGCTGTTGTACTAGGTAAATATCTTAACAACCTCTCTGAATGGAAAAGTAAACTATGAAATCTCCTTCCTCATAGTTCCCTACTTGTATTTCAGCAGTTATGGATTTTAAGAAATTTGTAATGTGGCGGTTCCTCCAAAAAGAGTTTTACTTTTTCTCCCTCCTCACATGAAATGGAGAACAATTGACCTATTAGAAATGGAGAAAAATTGATCCATTAGCATTAATAACCCATCAGCCTCTTCTCCTTCAAGCCAAACATTCTCCTTTAAAACTTCCTGTCATTCCCACCCCCTCTAATACTTACTGTCTTCTTTTTATACTCCCATCAGGCACAACACTTAGGCGTAAACATTTTTTCAAAGACTCAGTGACCTTTCCCCATAGTCCTGGGTCCGTGGGCCGGACTGTGGAGTGTTGACTTTTAACAATGTTGTCATTTCTCAACCAGTCTCCCAAATCAGTCTTTAGTTCAGCTATTTTGCAAATAATGGACTTTGTTGCTTTCCCCATTTAACGTGCTTTTGGCATGAGTCATAGAATTTCAGTTGCTTTTTGCAATATGATGTTGTTCCAGGGCAGAAAATGAAATATTTTCTTTTTCCGGCAACTTAAACATTTGGTACATCCATTAAATGCAGCAAAACATGTAATAGGATGTACTATTGTTATTGGCAGTGACCTTATTGATTAATTACATGCTGACCCTTTTGACAGCTTCCTACTGATTTTATTTCCAGAATCATTAGTTCCAGTGTTGCTTATACAGTTGGAATAAAGGAATTCTATGATAACAATACTGCTCTGGAATGCTACCCATTTGGCTAACATCAATTAACAAAACACTTTGCGGAGGAAAGTAGTTATTTACCATTTCATAAAAAAGAAGGAATAAAGAGAAGGGCAGAGAAAACAGACCGTTTAGCAAATCAGAAGGTCAAGTTAGCTGAGTTGCAAATTTTGCAAACTTCACCTTATTAGGGACTGCATCTGTTGAGGTGTAGTAGGGACAGAGAAATAAATATCCACAGGAAAAAAAAATGCCATGACAAATTGCCCACAATATGTGATCATTTCAGACCGCTTCATAGTCTTAGTCAATAATTCTAAGGATGGATATGTACCTATTTTCATCATGGTGAGTAAGGCAGAAAAAAAGAAAGGGGTATCATATGCTATGGCATGTGTGCCTTCGTAATGAACACTTTGTCAAAGGACAGAACCTTCATTGAACTCATATCAGACATTTATCATGTATAATGCACCCTGCTTGGTGCTAGAGGAAATGCAGAGTTGGAATTGTTCTCCTTTTGGTGTGGTAAGGTTTGGTATGGGTGTGGTGAGCATTCATTCACTTACTGATACGACAGATGTTTACTGATGCCCATTAAGTTTGAAAGGTGCTGTGCCAGGCTTTGTTTCAGATAGTCACAAAGGTGAATAAGACACAGTCCTTGCTTTCTAATTACTGGGGTGTAAATACATTTCCCTTTCCCAAATTTTGGTCTCTGACCTTCGTAATTCCTAGAACCACACTAGCTAGGCACAATTGTCCATCAGTTTAATTTTAATCATCTTACTCAATGGAGCGCAAATTTAGTTGTATATATATTCAGTTTGTTTTGGTCAAGTCTTTCTCCTTGAATGAGTTTTGATAGTCTCTCTCTGACCAACATAAACACCATTTCTTTCTTCTCAAATCACAATAACAAAGATGTGACATGTGTAACCGTGGCCTAATTGAGGCTATTCATATTGCTGTACTGCTGTCTGTTTCTATATCAAGCACAGTTTGTCAAAAAATGATGTTTAAATATAGGAAATCAATCTTGTACCAACAGCAGGTATAATGCTTTAGGCACTGAACACCAGCTTGCTTTACTACACTGATATGAATGGATGTCTTCTGCCCCTATTCCATCTAATTGACCGAAATTCCGTCTCAGTGAAGTCCAGACCCAGCTCCTCTCCACAGAGCCTCCTTTTTCCTGATTCCTTCCTTTAGAGTTTCTCTGTGCATTTCCTCTAATGTGTCATTTATAACACAGAGTGTCAAAGTCTTCTAAGAAGAAGGCAGTTTCCTCTTATCAGATTGTCTTCAGAGATTCAATTAGCCCAGAAAGTATAGTGTATCCTCCTCTGAGAAGAAATGATGCTAAGTAGATGTCTGAAGTTGGACAAGTCACGGCCTCCCCTATATCTCAGGCTTTTATGTGTCAAATGCTGTGAAGTGACCTCAGACATCCTTTCAGAATATTGGCTTCACTGTCAGAGGACCTGGATTCAAATCCTGCCTCTGGCACTTACCTGTGTGACCTTGGGTAAATCATTTTACTTGGTTTATTTATTCAATTTCCTCATATATAAAATGAAGGAATTATACCACATGACCTCTAAGTCTCTATTTAACTCCCTTCTCACTTTTTAAGCCATTGGGCAGCCATTTCAGTGCTATCCTTTTCTCTCAAGAGTAGGATATTAGTGGCAATGTTAGTTTCAGCTCTGTATTTCTTTGTATTTCAGCTCTACTTAACACATTTTAGATTTTTTTCCCTCTTTGAATAAATGTATTCACACTTCCCACAGATACCAGAGATACCTCTTTCCCTGCTACCCTAGAAAGTGGGTGAGTGGAGGGTGGGAGTTGATTTCTACAGGTTTTTTATACTTTTCAAGTCAGTTCAGGGCTCAGATAACAGTATTATCTCCTAACAGTGAGAGACATAGACTGGGTAGGTAGGGTGTGGCAAGGGGCAGGCAGCCGAACTACTATACTATACCATGCCATACCATACCGTACCATACCATACTAGACTATACTGTAATATAATATAATATGAGACTCTCTTCATCTATAGAACAAGTGCCTCCAGTGGCCTGCATGAAGCATAAATTCTCATGAGGATGTCTCCCTCGTGCCTGTATGAATGTATATAAGTAAACAGGATGGTATAGGGGAAAGAGCACCAAATATAGAGGCAGAAGACTTGGGTTCAAATCCCACCTCTGATTCTTACTACCTCTGTGACCCTGGGCAACATTTCCTTATCTTTAAAATGAGGGAGACTAGATGAGATAGCATCTGAGGTCATCTAGCTCTGTAATCCTGTTTCTAAGCATTTATCGAGCAAGAGCAGCTTCCATATAAAAACTAATGATGAAAGGATCCACCACCTAGCTCAGGATTTAAGAAAAAAAATTAGACCTAAAGTAAGCCCTTCCCACCTGACAATTTATTACAAAATGCACAATGATTTTTTCAGGCTAGAGGATGGTAACCCTTTTTTCCTAGTAGGACTCCAAAATAAACGTGAGATGCAATGCCTGTAATTAAAGTATTGTGAGTCAGTTATACAAAAGAGGAAATACTACCAAAGCGAGGAGCAATGCAAATATTTTCCTTTGAATCCAATAGTAAAAATCTCATCAGATAGTGTACTTCCTCGAGCTTTCACTATTTTCCCCTGCTTCATTAAAAAAAAAAATTAAGATGAGATATAAGGAGCTTGAACCTAGGAGGGAGGCAGTTCAGTGCAGTGAAGAGCATAGAAGCCAGAGTGAGTACGTGACAGAGTTTACACTCTGTGTAGCTCTGTGACTTTGGACAAGTCAGTTCCCTATTCTGGGTTTCACTTTTAAGCCTGTAAAAAAGAAAAACCTGAACTCTGTCCTCTCAGAGATCCCTTCTAGTTCCAGCAGTCTGTGATTTTAACCTTGCTTTGGACTCTTTCCAGTTTAAGGGAAATGAGGAATGAACTTTCTGGAATTTGACTACAGCCATTAGATTAATTCAAAACATAGAGGCTTATGGTATTTCTCACTTGGTGAGCTTTTGAGGGCTCCTTTTTCCCACTGTACCTTCTCTCTTACTCTCAGTGTAGATGGAAACAGTTGGGACTTCACAGGCTGTCGTTTGTATGCTTAGCTTTGTGCTTGATTCCTGCGGACGTGGAGTTCTGTTGGATGGAGTCAAGGGGAATAGACAAGAACAGGAAGTATTTTCTTTATTTCTCATTAAATTCTTATCAGGTCGTGCTTATAATAGAAGAGAAATGCATTCAGTTCAAAATACAAATTGATTTGCTTTGTCCCCAGTCATATCCTCTGGTCTGAAAGCCCGAGGCTGTTGAATTCCTTCTAAATACATCAAAAGAGAGTCTGCAAACAAGAGATCAGTGGACTTGATTTTGATTCTTGCAACTGTTCTAGAACAGATCATTAAAGATATGGCTAGTGAACAACTAGAAAAGGAGGTGGTGATTATGAAGAGCTGGTTTCATGAAGAATACATCATTCCAGACTAATTTTATTTCCTTTTTTTTTTTTTGAAAAAGTTACTTAACTCTCTGATCACAGGAATTCTAGAGATATAGTCTCCCTAGATTTTTTTCCTAAAATATTTATTATTTCTAGCTATTCTAGAAAACACAAAAGATGGGGGCTAGACAGGGCTTAGCATAGTACCTGGCACATAGGCAGAGCTTAAATGTTTGTTGATTGATCAGACAATTATACTGTTAGATGGATTCGGAACTGGGTGAGCAGTCAGATTGGAGGAATAATCTGGATGGCTCAGTATCAATTTGACAGGAGGTATCCAGTGGAATGACCTAGGACTTCTCTGGGTGGCCTTGTGTACTTGAACTTTTTTTATTGATACTTTGGATAAATGCATACATGGCATGCTCATCATATTTGTAGATGATACAAACCTAAGAGAGATAGCTCACCCTGGATGACATTTAGGATCTAAATAGGTATTTAGAGGTTCAAATATTGTGATGAATCTAATAAGATGACCTTAGATAGGGATAAATATAAAACTTTAACACTGGTTCAGAAAAGCAGTTTCCCAAGTATAAGATGGGGAGGTATGATTAGAGAGTAGTTTCCCCGAAAAAGATTTGAGGGTTTTAGTGGTCTGCAAGCGCTATATGAATCAGCAGTTTGATTTGGTAGCTAAAAAAAACCCTAACGTGATCTTGGGTTACTTTGGAGAGGTATAACTTCCATAAATAAGGCAATAGTAGCCCCTCTGTATGCGCCCTCAGTCAGATCATACCTGGAGGGCTATGTTCAGTTCTGAGGGTCAGAGTTTGATGAGCTCATTGATATATTGGCACATAGAGGAAGACAACCAAGATGATGACTGGCCTTGAGTCCATTCCCTTTGAGGCCATTTTTGAAGGACTTGGGAATGGTCAGCTGTATTTGAAGTATTTGAAAAGCAGTCATGTAGAGAAAGGATTTCACATATTCTGTTTAGGCCCAGAGGGTAGAATCAGAAACAACAGGTGGATTTTTTTTAAAAAAGCAAATAAATTTAGACTCCATATCAAGAAAACCTTCCTGACAATTAGAGTAGCCCCAGAGTTTAATCGATGACCTTGAGGGGTGGAGTCTTTGTCTCACTGGGCGTCTTTTATGAAAGATTTTAAGCAAGGTACTGCTCCACTCCCTGAATCTCAAGAAGGGTGCAGAATTGCTTTGTTTCACCACCTGCTTCTCCTCTGACTACAACATTCATAATCAGTAATTATAACTCACAGCGAGTACTAAAAGGATTTAGATATAATAATGGTCAAAGGATATACCTCATATATCAGAAGTCCTTTAATTAAAAGCCTGTTTTAGTAAAAAGTCTGATCAATAGCCGTTATCTAAATTATGTTTTGTAATAAATACCAGAACACAGCTTCAAATGTATTTTTAGTATAGTTTTACCTTCTTGGTGGCATGAACTGTTTACTTGTATCTATGTTGCCTGATGCATAATAGGTGCTTAATAATTACTTGTTAAATTTAAATAAATTTAATTCTGTAAGGCATTTCCAGTGTGGACTTTAAACAATCTCCCAACATAAAGTGTCTTAGAAAAAGATACCCCATATACATTACTCATCTATTAAAGTAAAAGCAAAATAGAGATCTGTTTAATTGGTAAGACCATTTGCATTCCACAGGATTGTGTGTGCATTTTTTACAATTTAATATTTCAAATATCTTCCCAAAGGCTTCCCCTGCTTTTGATTCATATCAGTCTGGTATGTTGAACTTGCTTATGAACTTGAATGTAGCTATGCATCATTGAATTACCTAGCTTTGTATCCTGGTATCAATAATACGCGTCAGCCAATTCAGAAGAAATTCCCAGACTTCTTTGTCAGATGATACTATTAACTGTTTCACATATAATAACCTCTAAATCTAGTGAAGGCAAGTTTTAAGCATCTGACAACCTCTTTCCACATCTTTTGCCCACCTTTTGTCAGTAGAGGTAGCTTGGTATCTTAGATAGTACTGTTGACCTTCGAATCAAGAAGAGCTGGGTGTTTTGGCCTTTGACATTTATTTAGCTTTGTTTGAGCACTTCTTGGGTGACATGGTTCTGCAGGCTCTTTACTACCATTGTGTGTCTCTGCTGTTTTGGGGGTGATCCACAATTTTGAATTTCTAGCAATTTGTAGCCACAAAAGTCACTGAAACAATGTTGATATTTATGAGATAGTTTTTAAAGAACTGAGTTCAAATCCCATATCTGACTTCAGTTCTATAACCATGGATGGACAGATTTAATATACATGAACTTTGGTTTCCTAAAATGGAGTTATTTGTACTGATTGTTGTTGTAAGACTCACTGCGTTGTTGTAAGTTTCCAGTAAAAAAAAATGTAAAAACTATTTTGTTCATTGTAAAGCAATGCTTAGTTTAAATTTTTTCAATTATTGTGAATAGAAAGTAACTTCTGGAGCATTTAGGAAGGAAGATTTCATGGGATTGAACTTTCCTCACTTTCATTGCGCTTATTCTCTGACCCTGCTGCTGTCAGCCAAAAAATAAAAATAATCGGAAGAATCCTGGCAGGCTCACCCCACTTTTCAACCAAGATTTAATAGCTCAGTGCTGTAGGGGAGGCTCATATTACAAAGACTTCATTGCTTTTATGAAACATACTGTGAGATGGGCCCATAAATCATTTCACCCAAACTTTACTAATCAAAATAAATGAACGGAATAGATTTTATGATGGTTTATATTGTCTCTGTAATTCACAAAGCTTTGGTAAGCTTCAGCAGGCTTCCATGTCATTAGAGAGAATTAGAAAAATTCTTCTCTCTGTTGCTAAGTTCCCTCTCTTCTGTCATTTCTGAAAATCAGTTGTTGTACTGCTGAAGGCATTTGGAGTGCCATGAAAATGCCACTAGAACTTTTCCTTCTTTAAGTGACTAGAATTTATACATAGATTTATGTATGTGTTAAGGCCAGAGCTAGTACTGGCTATAGTGAGAGAATAACAAGGAACACATGAACTGTATGTGTTAACCTTTTATTCTCAAGGCTAATTTAGTTTGTTGGTTTCAACTGAAAAAAAAAACTTCAGACATGATTATAATGGTGCTACAGAATAAGACTATGTTTAGATTTCATAAGAGTGTTGGAATTTCAAAGGTTTACAATTTCATAAAAAGGTCTGGCTCATCAACTATTATTTCAAATGCCAGGAACTTTGGACTGGACAGAAGCCCTCACTTAAATGAAGGATCGGCTTTGGGAATAAAAGACTAATCAGAAACACAGCTCATGAAATTTCTAATTCTTCTTCTCAGAATTATTATTTGTCCTTCAGCCACAACACTTATGAAATCCTCCAAAACTCCACTTGATCTGTGGTTTTATAAGTATAGATATTTCCTTTAATAATACAGATGGCAACCTATCCACATTTGCTCTCCTGTGTGACTCTCATCTATATCCTCCCATAAATTCACCACTTTACCTATATCCTAATGCAATTGCTCTTTCTCCAAAGCTGGAGGGTTGGGAGGCGGGGGCATTGGTATTTAAGTAGGCTGCAGGATGTTACCAGTGGTGACTGGCACATGGAAATATATTGTAGGAAAAGGAGCCTGGATGTACATATAATAAGAATGTGGGGATACAGAGGGGCAACCTGGATGTTGCTTTGGGACCTACAAAAAGATTCAGAGAAGTCCTTTAAGGGATTCATGTTTCAGGTAGATAATCTCCAAAATATCATGTCCCTGTTTAAATTTCTCACAGAACTAAAAATTATCAGAGCTTCATGGAATAAGAAAGATCATCTTGTCTAGCCCCTCATTTCATTGTTGAGGAGAGATGAAACACATTGTCCTAGTTCAGCCCGTGACTGAAGCAAGTTCAGCTAGGGGGAAGGTCAGAGTAAGGTTCTGAGCTTCAACAAAGAGTTTGGTGCAATTTGATAAACTTGGAGGCCTGGGAGTACTTTTAAGCGTTTAAAGCCAGGACCCTGTCCAAACTTACCTTTAACTTTCTTTTTCAGTCTGTCTAGTCTCCTTACTACCACTCTAAAAAGTATGTGCATTCTTGCTTGCACACCTCGTCTGTTCTTTCTGTTAAGAATGCCCTTCTCCTAGTCTTGTCTGCCTCTTGAAATCCTTCATTTTCTTCAAGGCCTGGCTCAGATTTCGTTTTTCTCATATCTTCCTTGAGCATGTCAGTCCATGCTGACCTTCCCCTCTCTCATCTTCTACAGCACTTGGGATCTATCTGGTATATCACTCCAGTTCAGACAAAATTTTTATATGCAAGTGGGCCTTAAGGACCAGTTATTTTTCACATTATTTTCATCTAGTAACCTGTACTTCAAACAAGCCAGTTTATTAGAGCACATTCTATTTTGTATCATCATCATTGTTTTCCTACAACAGTTATGTAGTATGTTATATTTAAGGACCTTTACATTCATATGGTAAGCTCCATTTTCCTCTAGTGGAAGATGCCTCCCATTAGCCTCAGTTTTCTCATCCTCAAAATGGAGGAGGAGAAGAAAAGTAGGGGGAAGGATGGCCTAGATAGCCTTTAAGGTCCTTTCCGTCTCTTTCATCCTTTGAGCTTATTTGGGTTCTTTAATCATCTTTTTTATTTAATTTTCATTTTGGTATTTTATCTCAAATAAAAAGTCAAAATTCTTATACCAGTCTTCAAAAGAAAATCATTCAGAACAATTAAAAATGTTTGCAGGCTTTTGTTTCTTTAGTTTACTTCTTTATACTAGGTTGTTGTCAACAGAACAGACTTTTCTTGAAAAATTCCACATTATTAAATTAACCCTGGTCCTGATCCATTTAGTTGGCTCCAACATGATTGCCTTGGTGGTCTACAACACTCCAACTTCTTAGCACTTTAATCATCTTAAATGAACATGTGGTTTGCTATTTCCTTCTCCGGCTCATTTTACAGATAAAGAAACTGAGACAAATAGAGTTAAGTGACTTGCCCAGGGTCACACAGCTAGTATGTGTCTGAGGCCAGATGTGAACTCAGGTAGATGTGTTCCTGACTCTAGGTCTCTAGCTCCAAAAGGTCAGAGAAACCAAGTCTACTTTTTCATGTATTTCCCTCCCACCTTACCCACTGCCAGATACACAGTGCTAGATAGTCATTAGTTATTTAAGAAATACTTACCGATTGGCCAACAAAATGTAACCTCTTTCTCTTGAGCACATGGACAAAAAAATACTATGAATACACTTACCTTTGGAGAGCCCTTTATAATTTATGAACTATTTTTGCAAACATCTCATTGAATCCTCAAAATATCTCCACAAAGTAGGAAGCACAAATTTGTGATTCTCATTTTATAGGTGAAGAAACTGAGGTCACTTTCATTAAGACCAGTCTTGCAAGAGTCTCATCTCCCCATAAAGGAGCATGGATAGCTATGTGCCCTCTGACATATTCTCCAGAGCTGAATTTCTCCCATAATTCTGTTCTTCCTGTACCTCTGTCTTTTCTCTTTCCTTCTTATCCAGGAGGAGAGGGAAAAAAATTTATACTTCTCAGGTGAGGATTATTGAGGATGTGTCTTTGCATCTTGTGCCTTCTAGGGCCAGGACCCTCTTACTTCTGGCTGTCAAGAAAGGAATTTCAGCTGAAATGTATCTAATGACTTTTGCCCTGATATCCCAAAGTGCTCATTTGACATCCCATTTATTTATGTAGTATCAAGAAGAATCAGCAATAAATCAACAATTAACAAGAATGTTTTCAGTGCCTACTGTATACCAGACAGTGTGCTAGGTGCTAGGGATTTGAATACAATAAATTACTCTCTATTGGCAAGTTTACATTCTGATGGACTATGGTATTATGTGCCTTTTACAGAAGAAGTGTACTAAGAAACACAGACGGGTAATGACTTATCTGCAGTCACCTAAGTACTCGAATTTACTTACCAGTGATTTGATTAAACAAACAAGAGTCTTTTGTGCTAGTTTATTAATTCTTGTGAAATTCACAGTTTTTGCCTCTATTCTTGTAGAGAAAATACTCTCTGGTTAATAACTATGAGTATTTTGAACCCTTAGGGGACTTATCTATGTTTTTCAGTTTCAGACCTACTTTGAAGCAAATATTTAGAATTTCTTGCATGTATGAAAGGATAATTACTGTTTTTGCTATTACTGTTTTGCTGTGAGGTCTTAAAACAAATTAACGAAGCAGAAATACATTTAAAACATGTATTTAGCCATAAAATAAACTTAATTCAAATGTTGAGCGTCTTCTTGAATAACATGTGATTAAAATTGTCCCCATAGTTGATATGCTGTGTATAATAATGCTGTGATCTCTTTCCGCATGAGTCACATTATTTAAAATCACAAAGTTATACGAATGGCCCATCTATTTTTAAAACAGGAAGAGAACTATTTCTTTGCAAATTTTATTTGCTTCAAGTTTAGTTAAGTAAAGATGTGTAGAGATAAATGTGGCTGGGTATTTGGCCCTCTCCATAGCTGGATCACTGGTGTAAAAGATCTTGGAATGTTTTCCATGACCTGGTAAGACTTTGCTGCCAACACTACCACCATCTATCTAAAATATCCTTAATCAGTCATTTAATAAATGAACAAGAATGTATTAATTACCTGCTTTGTGTTATGCACTGTGCTAGGCCCTCAGGATACAAATAATTTCTCAAGGAGTTTACATTCTGGGGGCATGGGATGGGGGAGGGAACAATGTAACATATACACACACATACACAGGCACATATACATACATACATACACAAGGGTGCCCAACATAAAACAGAAGCACTGGGCCTGGAGAGCAATATGACTCTTGGAAAGCAGGCCTAGTGAGCCCATTACAGCAACATACTCAGCAAAGATGTTGTGACCAGGGAGGAAAAGCCCAAGATAACCCAAGAAGATATCAGAGAGCCTCTAAGGGTTGGAAGCTTAAGTTTTCTCCATATGTATTCTCTTTATGTAGCCCTGTCATGTATAATCTCTGCTTCCTCACACTTTCAATTGATAATGTGTATATTTTGGGAAAAGTGTGTTCTAGCTTAATGGTGGCAGTGGGGGAGGGCAGAGAGGAGAAGAATATGCTATTTGTGAATCTTCCCACTATACTATTGCATTAAGTCATTTTGTTTTAAATTAGCTATGTCCTCTGGCTGATTGGAGAAAAGGCATATCCATCAGTGGGGGCTCATGAACTGTTATTTCAATTGGATGTGGCCCCCATAAAGTACCTTGAACGCAAGGTAGCAATAGTAAAGACCCTAGATGACGGGAAATGGCAGAGGAGGTCAATAGGTGCTACACATACTTAAAAGTAAATATAAAATATACATCCAGAGGAAGTTGAAGAGGAAGCATTAGCCCCTAGCAGGTAGGAGTGGGAGTAGGAAACTAAGAATTCTCAGAGAAGGAGGTGAGGAGTGAATACATACCAGAGATGGGGGATGGCACAGAAGTGGATGACTTAATGTCATGCACAGAGAGCATTAGGTAAGTCAGTTTGGTTGGACCAGTTTATCTTGTTTTACATAGTTGTTTTCATGTTGCTATCCCCATTAGACTGTGGGCTTTTTGAAAGCGGGGACTGGTTGTGGTTTTTTTTTTCTTTTTTGTTTTGTTGTTGTTGTTGTTTTTCCTTTTCCTGTATTCATAGCCCTTATCACAGTGCTTGGCACATAGTAGGGGCTTAATAAATGCTTGTTGACTTGTTAACTGACATGGAGTACAGGAAGGGGAGCAAAGTGGAGTAAGTCTGAAACGGTTGACTTGAGCCAAATTGTGAAAGGTTTTTAAATTCTAAACTAAAGACTCTGCATTTTATCCCAAAGGAAATATGAATCTCCTGGAAATTTGTCAGCGGGATAATAATTAACTAGATCTCTGGCGACTAAAGATAGAGAAACTTCCATTTCAAGACATTTTTTTTTCCACAGCAGAATGAAATGCATGTAAATTAATAATGTCAGTCTGACTTCACATAATCATGTTGGGGTGCAGCGTATCTTGTTTGGAGCTCCTGAGTAGCCCTGGGCATGTACTGGACTTGGGGAAGGTAACCAATGATTCAGGCAGATGGTAAAAGCGTACCATATTCACTTACACCCGAAAAAGCGGCAGCATCACCCATTTTACTAGAAGCAAATACGGGGGTTTCCGGATAGTTGAGTTTTAAGAGATTATTTGAAGCTATATTAATTACATCCATAGGTGGTATATGATAGGTTATGTATTATCAGGACACTGATACTTTACAGCTCTAGTAGTTAATTTACTTTTCATTCCCAGCTCTTCATAGAATGATATATGGTAGGTTGGTGCCTTTCAATCTCATGTTCAGGTTTTCATATCACAATTACTCAGTTTTTAATAGAAAACTAAATGAAAAACCCTGCTTTGGTGTGAAATATGTGAAATCTCTTGGTTATATATTCTGTTTGCTTCTTTTTCTAGCTTCTTACTTCAAAATGCCTCAATACCATCACCCAGATCTTGACAAAACAATAAAATGGGATATGACCTTTTGATTTTTTAAAAATTTCATCACAGTATTTCTGTGCAGTTAATTGTAAACATAGGCATGGCGGTATTGATATAGTATTGATTAAGGCATATTGTGAGATGATGTTCAGAATGAAAATCTAAGCCCAAGTAAGGTAATAAACTTCCCTCATCCAAAATGGCAGTATATTGGAATGATAGATGTCCAGTGAAGAGAATTATGAAAGATTGAGGTACAAATTTATGTCAAAATTTTAATCACTCTGTATTTACTATTTACTTTTTAAAGAACTAACTAGGAATAGTTATTTAGGAAATAATAGAATGTAGCCTCTTGAAGAACAAGACTTATTTTTAATATATATCATAATGACTTGCAGAATACTTTCTGATCTGCATTGGTAGATCAGAGTTCCCCTCACTAAAGGTTTTCTACATCAATAACATAACAGGGTTGGACAAAAGAAAAAAGAAAAAGGAAGAAAAAATTTTCAAAGTATAGCACAGTGTTTCCTTGTAGGTAAATGAATATTTTTAAAAATAAACTATTAATCATTAATATGGTCTCAACATTTGAGAAAGGTACTTATCATGAATCTAAAAGCAGTGTGATGGAAAAGGGAAAACTTCTGAATAAAAGGAAATCTTTTCACTAAACAGCCCTAATGATCATGTTTAGCATCCTGCCATTTGTGTCGCTTGGTTATTTTGTCCATCAGGAATTTATACATTCAACATTGGTTCATTGTATATGAGGCATTTAAGTTCCAAACTCATTCATGGCCCACTGTGTTTGGCTTCAGCCTACTTAGCCCGCTTCATGTCTCATTACCTCTCTTCAAACAAATGATGATTCAGGCCAACTAGATTTATTATTTCTCCAGTACACCATGGTTTCCCACTTCCTATTTCTGTCTCTTACTGTGCCCTCTACCTGGAATGCCTCTCTTCCAACTCTGTGCATCCATCCCTTTACTACTTTTCCTTCATGGACAAATTCAAATACTGCCTCCTTATGTCGGTATAAATGTACATCCAATGAAGAAATTCCGTCTACCAGTTAGGTCAGCAAATGTTATGCAATTAATAATAGTAAATATTTGCCTGGGACTCTGAGAGATTAGGTGATTTGTCTTGGGATCAAATAGCCAATATATGTCACAGGTGAGTCTGAAACCCAAGTCTTTCTGACTGCCAAGTTCTCCTCAGTACTCACTCTGCCAAGCCTCCTGTAATGCAAAGTTTTATCAAAGCTAAAGAGAAAAGTGGACAGAACAAGACACCTTTTTGGTACCAAAGTCTTCCGATAGAAAAAAATGGCCTGAGGCCAAATATCATGAACTGATAAAGCCAAGGATCATTAGGGCATCCCTAAGGATTCAGTAGGGTGAGAGTGATGGGGCACGTTGGGAGCATCTTATTCAATGACCACAAGCCAGATACGTCATTTCTTATTAGATATCAAATCAGCTGCCCCTATCACTGCCACTGGAAGCCAGCTATTACCAGATATGAGGAGGGAGCTAAGGCTGAATCTTGGGATAATTAGCATCGACTGGCCTAGAGTCAGCAGACTAATGCTGTCTTTTTCTATCAGCAAGAAGAATGAATAATTATTTAGGATTCTACCTTTTATTAGATTTGAGATCTTGTCAATATTTGTAGATGCTTGGGAAGCCAAATATTGGCTTCTTATTTTCACCACAACTGCATCCAGAAGGCAAACCCCTCCAAAAAAAAAAACCAAAAACCCAAAACCATTAGTTTTTTTCTTTAAATGATCCAAACATCATTAATTCAGACTCTGCTGATTGAAGAATTGTGGCAAAAAAAAATTATAATCATATATTATCTGTCTAGAAAGTGTTTGTTAATCTGATTTGAAGTATAAATATGTTTGTAGGGACCCCGTTTCATTTACTTTCATTTCATTTGAGATGTTTGTGGAGTCTGCTTATTGGTTAAACTGTTAGAGAACAAACTGTTAAGAAATTTAAGATATTAATTTCTTGCATACAAATTAATTTCATAAATTAGTAATGAGTTTTTCCTATAGTCATTAAAGAAGCCCTGCAATACCTACTCTTGGAATGAAAAGACTTTGATCTTCATTAGGAGGAGTATGGAGAATTGGGCTTTTGTGTTTGTGTTTTTTTTTTAAGCCACAACCACCTAGTTAGCCTACCCTTAAAGTGTTGTGTGGAAAGATGCCCTGGTTTGACAACTATCCCCCATATGCTGGTATTAAAGTCTGAGAGGAAATCTCACTGATATATGTGTAGATATATGGCTGTCTAATAGCATTTTGCTGGTACTCTTCTTAAGTAATCTTGTATTACTTTGCATTCAATTTTTTTCTATATATTTTATATTCTAGCTATTTGTGTATGTGTTCTATGCCAGTACCAGACTGTTAATTCCAGGAAAGAAGGAACTATATCTTAATGGAATTTGCCTATCTTCCCTAGCATTTAGTACAATACTCTTCCCACAGTAGGTGCTTAATATACCTGTTAGCTTGAGTTGCTGTGTATTTTTGGAAGTGAGTAGACTAGGGATTGTAGATTTAGACCTGGAAGGTACCTGAGGTCATCTAGTCCAACTTCTTATTTTAGGGATGAGGAAACATGCCTTATGGAGGAGTAGTGACCTGCCCAAGGTCATATAGCTAGGTGGTGCAGTCAATAGAGAGCTAGGCTTGGAGTCAGGAAGATCAGAGTTAAAATCTCACCTCAGAGTCTTACTAGCTATGTGACCCTGAGCAAGTCACTTAACCTCTTTTGCCTCAGTTTCCTCATCTGTAAAGTGAGGATAATAATAGCATTTACCTCCCAGGATTGTTGTGAGGATTAAATGAGATAATAATTATAAGGTTAAGTTTAGCAGAGTGTCTAACACAGAGTAAGAACATCATTATTATTGTTATGCTTGGTAAGTGGGTCAGCAGAGTCAGAATTTGAAACAAGGTTCTCTTTTAAATGATAGTTCAAAAGACATATTAACTCATATTCCCTCCCTCTCTAATCTCCTTTATTCTGAATGAGTGAATTTTATATTATTTAAATGATATTTTCTTGGATTACAGGTATGAGGTCTTCTTTCTCCTTAGAATAGTCCCACATTTCACTCCTTTTCCTTGTAGGAAGAAGTAACTCTTGAGTGACCCTCTTCCTACATCATTTTAAATCTAAGCACAAATTGCCATAAATATCTTAATAGAAATGTTTCAAATACTAGAATGTAATAAACTCTACTCTTCCATTTCCCTTATTTTTATTGATGTCCTAGCTTCATCTCTGAACTCGCTTGGCATGACCCGGCTTAGTCCTGTGTCAGTCACACCAAGCTTTCTTCAGGCTCGTTTTTCCCTCTTCTATTTTTGACCGACTTGGAAGGCAGTACTGCTCGCTATTTCCTATAATATTCCTTGGTAGTATTTCACAAATGAGCTTAGTTTAACTAGCTTGGCCAGAGATGAAAAGTTTGTGGTCCAAAGCAATGTCAGTGCTTTTTTGGAATACTTGTGGTGGTGATGTTCTCGTTAAGGATTGTTTTAACATTTGTTAAAACTTCTCCAAGAAATGTGGATCATCATGCCTTTACTTTTATCCATTTCCCACTTTTTTTTTCAAATAATAGCTTGTTTAAATAAGTTGTATTCAGGCTCTTATAACTGCATCTAGTGTTTTTTTTTTCCTAATCTTTACCTTTTCGATAAACCCAAAGACTCTAGCTTCTGGGATAAGAACTCACTATTTGACAAAAATTGCTGGGAAAACTGGAGAGTAGTATGTCAGAAACTAGGCATAGACCAACATCTTACACTGTATATCAAGAAAAGGTCAAATTGGGTACATGATTTAGACATAAAGGGTGATACTATAAGCAGATTAATAAGAGAGCAATGAAGAGTTTACCTGTCAGATGGAGAAGGGAAGAATTTATGAGCAAACAAGAGATAGAGAACATTATGAAATAAAAAATGGATAATTTTGATTTCGTTAAGTTAAAAAGTTTTTGCACAAAGCCAGTGCAGCCAAGGTTAGAAGGGATGTGGAAAGCTGAGAAACAATTTTTACAGCCAGTGTCTCTGATAAAGGCCTCATTTCTAAAATGTATAGAGAACTGAGCCAAATTTATAAGAATACAAGTCATTCCCCAATTGATAAACAGTCATAGGATATGAACAGGAAATTAAAGCTATCTGTAGTCACATGAAAAAATGCTATAAATCACTATTGATTAGAGAAATGCAAATTAAAAGAACTCTGAGGTACCACATCACACCTATAAGATTGATTAACATGACAAAATAGGAAAAGGATAAATGTTGGAGAAGATGTGGGAAAATTGGAAGACTAATGCATTGTTGGTGGAGTCGTAAACTGATCCAGCCATTCTGGAGAGCAATTTGGAACTGTGCTTAAAAGTCATACAGTAACAAACACAGTAACATTGTATGATGACCAACTTTGATAGACTTAGTTCCTCTCAGCAATGCAATGATCTAAGACAATTCCAAAAGACTCATAATGGAAAATGTTTTCTACATCCAGAGAAAGAAGTATGGAGTCTGAATACGATCAAAGCATACTAATTTCTCTCTCTTTTCTTTTTTCTTTCTTGTGTTTTTTTCCCTTTTGTTCTGATTCTTCTTTTACAATATGACTAATGTGGAAATATGTTTAATATGATTGTACACATATAGGCTATTGCATGCCGTCTTGGGGAAAGGGTAGAGGAGGGAGGGAAAAAATTAGAACTCAAAATCTTATAAAAGTGATTGTTGAAAACTAAAAATCAAGTAATTAATTTTTAAAAATAAAAAAAATAAACTTTACCTTTTCTTCCAGTATAGGGTTAATTTTAACTTTTGCTCTAACCCAACAATAGTATGACCACAAACAGTTGAATCTGAAATGACTCTCATTGTAATAACCAATCATAGCTTTTTAAGATACAGTAAATGCCATCTTTGGTTGCTTGCTATATCTATTACCTTGCAACACTTTTTGTTGAAGAAAGTATTCGTGAAAAAGAAGGATGTGCCTTTTGTGTTAGCTACAAATCTCTGACTTCTTACGTTCCCACTCCTAAAGTCTGTTTTTCCAATATGATTTTCACTTACTTCCTCTGTGCCCACATTCACCCAAGTCTCTGCATGTCAGAGTATACATTGACTTGGTTTGAAGGCTGGTGAACTGCTTTGAACTAACATTTTTAAATGACAAAAATAAAATTTAAGCATTTAATTTCAGTGATTTAAAAACTGGGAAATTTAAAGCATTATTTGTAGTTTTTTTAAAGTGTTATTCATATTTTAAAATAAAATTAGTTGCATGGTGTTGAAAATCACACTTCATTGCTAATTGTTGGGGCATTAACAAAGAATTATTCAATTCTTTGTCCTTACTGTTGAAATTAGTAAGGAAAAAGCATTGATTAGAAGTCAGGAGATCAGGGTTCCAATCTTGACTCTGTTGCAAGTATTTTTGTCTTTTTTTTGCATTTAGTACCCCTTCTGGCAGTCTGGTGAAATTTGTGTCCTTCTTCTCTTGGTATCGTTGTCAAATGCATAAAATAAAATACGTAGAATTATAAAGGAAGCCAATTATATTAAAACAGTTATCAAAAATATTTTTAAGTTCACAAACCCCAGGCTAAGAACTCTTACAATAATATTTTCTAGCTTTATTCTAGACACAGATCTAGGGACCTTGGGTCCCCTGAAAGGCAGTGTGGTATATGCTATAGTAGCTAGAGAGGTGACCTCACAGCCAGAAAGACCAGAGTTCAAGTCCCACAGTGACACAAATTTGACTAGGTTACTCCAGGCAAGCCACTTAATCTCTCTTTTGTCTCAGCAAGTAACTAAACCATTACATAGCAAAGAAATTTCCCACCTATGTTGATTGCAGTTTCTCTATCCAAATGATCTGTATGCCATTTAATTCACAGATCCAATTCCAAAGCCTGTAAAATAGGGAGGTCTACTTGTATTATGTCTTTTAAGAACAATACCAATGTGAGCTGTTCTCATATTTTACCTTGCTGTTGATCAGAGGGGGGTAGCATGTTATAGTTGAGAATGTACTACGTTTGATAAAGTGCAAGCTTCTCAAGGTCAGGAGCTGTTCGTGTTTTGTTGCTTTATTCCCCAGTTCCTGGCGCATGTTAGGTGCTGAATAAATGTTTACTGTTGCTTACTTGACTGATTTCTCACTCAGGAAACTTGGTTTCTCAATTAGGTTCTGATGTTTACCGGATTCGTCACCTTGGGCTGCTCCCTTCAGCTCGTTAGGGCTTATCTGTGAAAACAAAAGGTTAGAACAAATGGTCTCAAAGGTCTTCAACGGATCTCCTATTTTGTGAGCATAATTCATATACACACTTTCCATCCTTCTTCCCTATTCCATTATAGTTGCTGCCATGTCAAAAACTGACAGAAGAAAATGAGAAGCCCTTGTGTGTACTGGACACACCGAAGGCATCTTTAGTTCCGTAAAGGTCAGCATCAATGGAAATCTCAGAGTTGGGGGCCCAAGTTTCAAGTTAAGCACAGAACTTGTATTGTAGTATTCAGGCACCAAGTAATCAAAATCCCACCCTTGGTCCCTTCACATCCGTGCTTGTAGCTGCTTTGGCTTTCTGGCGGGGCTTTGATCCTGTTGGGTAGCACAGTTTGTGAAGAATAGGGCATCACTTAGTGGTCAAAATATGAATCAAACATCTCTCATAAGTTCATAAGAAAGTTTTCTAGATACGATCTTATAATAAGCAAAATCTCCTTCATCCTTTGCCCCTCTGCTTTTTACCCCTCTCAGTTGGCAGGCTTTTCAGTCAGAGAAGTGAAGGGCATTTTCTATGAAAGAGTCTTTTTTGGTTTTGGTTTTGTTGGGTTTTGTTTTTAAATCCCCCACACCCTCCCTGTTGAGGGCAATTGCTTTGAAAACTGCCTCCTGACTTGATTCCAAAATCTGGTTCTGCCTTTCATCACAATCAGAGCATCTTACTTCTCTCCCAGTCTATGCAAAGACAAAAGCTGCACATGCTAATGGTCCATTTGGAGAATCAAGTGTTATCTGAGAAGAACAGGGCAGAGGAGGAAATCAGATGAATTCTTTACCCTGTATGGGAGGGAAGGGGAAGAAGAAAATGGGACTTCTCAGAAGGCCTTCCAGAAGGCCTACCTCCTTGTGAATAAGATTTAGTAGCTTACCCTTCTGATTTATATTTCATCTCCAGACCCTCCACTTTGATATATTAAAGCTCATTCAGGTGGATCAGTCTTTCCTTTGGGGTGGAGAGGAATTTGAATATCTCACGAAGGTGCTGGCCTTGCAACTGGGTGTCACCGCAGAAATTTGTGTCCTTTCTGAGGCTCGTTCAGGCTGAGTTCACTGGTCCAGTTTCACTATTAGTGATTACTGCTACTTGTCTCTTTGTTCTCTTTGTCACAGGTATTGCTTTGGCCTAGACTATCCTATCACAATCTGTGACTCCTCACAAATTGGCCACTTTAATTCAACAGAAGAATATCAATACAATTTTATGTCCTTTTATTAAAGATTTATCTAAAAGGAACTGATGGGGAATAGAGAAATGAACACTGGCTTTAGAGTCAGATAACCTGGTTTCAAATCCTGTCTCTGGTGTGACCCTGTGCAAGTGATTCAAACTACCTGGGACCTGTTTCCCCATCTGTAAAATGGGGGAATTGGACTGAATGACCTCTGAGTTCACTTCAAGCTGTAGATTTATGAAAGATTACTGGGTTGTTGTTTAAAAAACAGTTCAAGTAGACTCCTCACTGCATAGAAATAATTCTTTTCTCTTCATCTCCTACCTCATCCCCAGTCACCAATGCCGTAAGACATTTTAGTAAACTTAGGGGTTACAAGACCTTAGCTAGTTTTTGCCCTGTCCTTGCCCCTATTGGTGAGCAAAAACCAAAATTATGGGATGGGAAGTCCTGCATCAAATCTGTTTTCTATTCTTTAAAGAAAAATGTAAATTCTGCAGTAACTGATTAAAATATCATAAAATGCCTATCGATTGGGGAATGACTGAACAAGTAGGAATGTGTGATTATGATGGAATACTATTGTGCTTATAAGAAATGATGAGCAGGGTGCATTCAGAAAAACCTAGAAACACTTACATGCACTGATTGATGTAAAGTGAAGTGAGTGGAACCAGGAGAACATGGTACAGAGTACCAGCAAAATTGTAGAATGATCAATTGTAAATGACTTAGCTATTCTCAGCAATATAATGATCCAAGAAAATTCTGTAAGACTTATGATGAAAAATGCTATCTACCGCCACAGAAAGAACTGATGGATTCTGAAAACAAATTAAAGAATGCTTTTATTTACTTTCTTTATTTTTCTTGTTTTGTTTTGTTTTTGGCCTGTTTCTTTCCTCCTGTCATCTCCTCCCCAAAGAACATTAGTTTCTGTTTGTCTAAAAGTGAGTAGTAGGCACAATATTATACTTTCCTGTTCTGAACACAGATTCCAGCTCAACTGGAGAATTTCTTGTGTGACGCTAATGGGTATAAATGTGACCAAAAGTTGGAGGTCAAGGGTTAGTTGATGAAAAAGGAAAGAGGGTAATGAGAAAAAATTATAGAGACAAATATGAGTGTGAGATCATTTTTACAACTTCTGTAAAACCCAGAATAGTGGATCAGCCAAAGTTTTCCTTGGTTATAACAGACAGGCGTTCTATGTGTACTTATAAATAATCCGAATAGCTCTAGCATCACAGATCAAAAGCCATGCATGACCTATTTTCATTTTAGTTTAAAGGAAAACACTAGTGAAATCCTTAACTTGAGGAAAGGGTGATTTTCAAAATCAGGGTCACCTAAAGTTCTCATTTGAGTCATTGTTGCTTCATACAAGTTATAGAGGTTAATTTAAAAAAAAAATAGAGCTTAAATCTTATTGCCTGAAATGATGCTATTCCCTAGGACCCCTGGCAAGAGAGCAAGCCACAGACACAGAGAGCCCAGAGCTTCATTTCAGAGTCTGCTTCACTCACAAGATTCTTTTTTGAAGTATCAGGGAAGAATTATGACACTCCATGTGGGTTGTTCTGCTATTGTATATCATTCCTTGACCTCCAGATCTCAGGGTGGTTTCTCATTAAGTTAGAATTCATGACAGGTCACATAATTGAGCTGACCCCGTTGAGGTCTGTGTGTTCTTTAAACCTTTGGCTCTGGAAAGCCTTGTTTTTGTCCTAGAAGGCCAACCTTTTAAAGAATTTGAAAAAGGACCAGGGAATAAATGACTTTCTCATGTGAACTCTCCACAGGTTTTTTATGGGGCTTTTTACATTTTTCAAATATTTCATTTTTCCAATTATATATAAAAACCATTTTTAACATTCATTTTTTAAGATGTTGAGTTTTAAATTCTCTTCCCTCTTCCTCTCCTACCTCAATGAGAAGGCAGGCAATTTGATATAGATTATACATGTGCAGTCATGCAAAACATATTTTCACATTAGTCATGTTGTGAAAGAAAACACAGGCCAAAACCAAAACAAAACAACAAAAATAAAATTAAAAAGTATGCTTAGATCTGTATTCAGACTCCATCAATTATTTCTCTGGAGATGGATAGATTTTTTTTTTGTCCTAAGTCCTTCAGAATTGTCTTAGATCATTGTATTGCTGAGAATAGCTAAGTCATTCATAGTTGATCATCCTACAATTTTGCTGGCTCTCTGTACAATGTTCTCCTTGTTCTGCTTACTTCACTTTGCATCTGTTCATATAAGTCTTCCCATATTTTTTCTTAAAGCATCCTGCTTGTCATTTCATATAACCCAATAGTATTCCATCACAACCACATACCACAACTTGTTCAGTTATTCCCCAACTGATGGGGTATTTTATGATACTTTTAATCAGTTACTGCAGAATATGTACATTTTTCTTTGAAGAGTAGAAAAAGACAGCAAATTTGATATAGCACTTCCTGTCCTATAATTTTGGTTTTTGTTCACCGTCAGGGACAGGGACAGGGCAAAACTAGCTAATATACCCTGAGATATTATATGAGAGGCAGGTAAGTCATTAACTGATTAGCTCACTTAGAAATTCAAGACTAAAAATTTTTTTTAAAGACCTAAAAAAAAAAAGAAATTCAAGACTGCATTCAATCAATCAGAAAGTATTTATTAATACTGATATCTACACAAATAACAACATACTGAAGGCATATTAAATTAAAATCTGAATCATAAAATGTTCACATTGGAAAGAAGCTCGGAGATCATCTAATAAAATCCAAACCTGGCAGTATAGTAAGAATAGTGACTGAATTTAGAGTCAGAAAACTTGTTTGCCATTCTTGTTTCTGTCACTTCAGGTAGGGCACTGGACTTGGAGTCAGGAAGTTCTGGGTTCAAGTTTTGCTTCAAACTCTTAACTAGTGTGACCCTAGGCAAGTCACTTAGCCTCTCTAGGCCTCAGTTTCCTCATATATAAAATGAGAGGATTGAGCTAGGTAACCTAAGATACTTTCAGCTCTCAACTGGTAAGATCTTAGGGTGAAGCAGGCTCCTGGAACAATATAGAACTGTTTTCATCTGGTTAAACAAATAAATAAGAGGTTATTTTAAAATTTTACTTACTGGGCCCTATTTTCCTTAAGTGTATCATGTGGTTGTAACCAAAAAGATTGCTTTGTGGACCTCTATCCTAGACTAAAGAGAGATCCCTTTCTTTCTTTCTTTCTTTCTTTCTTCCTTCCTTCCTTCCTTTCTCTGTCTCTCTATTTCTCTCTCTCTCTTCCTTCCTCCCTCCCTCCCTCCCTTTCTTTCTCTCTCTTTCTTTCTTTCTTTCTTTCTTTCTTTCTTTCTTTCTTTCTTTCTTTCTTTCTTTCTTTCTTTCTTTCCTTCCTTCCTTCCTTCCTTCCTTCCTTCCTTCCTTCCTTCCTTCCTTCCTTCCTTCCTTCCTTCCTTCCTTCCTTCCAACAATACCTACAGGGAGTGGCTATCTGAAGCAGCCACAGGCTACCACACATAAACACTGTCTGTCAGTGTCTGCTGTATTCAAGCCACGGTGTTATATTCAGTGACACCGAGATGACATTAATCCATGTTTTAGCCCTCCTCCATCCCCCAAGACAGTGGCTGTCATCACCGAGAATGACACCTGAGGCCAGTGAAGCCAGTATCTAGGAATTTGCCACAGTCATGTTGTCAGCCAGAACCCTCAACAAGACTCAGACGATAGCCCTGAGAGCAGAGATGCTGCTGTCAGATTTAGCAGCTAAATGTACTCGGACACCATGCTGGCTCTTCATTTTCCCCCAAGTTGCCTTTGGCAGTGGTCACATGATGCTTCTTGGGGAACGTTGGCCTCAGCTCTGGCTGAGGCTGCAGGCCCTTAAAAGCATGATTTTCAGAAGTGCCTGATTGGATAGAATAAGTTGATTTCTTCACCCAGAACTAAACCCTCTCTCCATTGTCATTTTCAAGCATTAGGCTCTGTTGAAGTCAAAGATGAATTGTTCTTCACTGAGAAAGGCAAAGAAGCAACTTCCTGGGTTTAATTAAAGTTGTGAAATTGATGAGTACTATAAGTGAATGGCCAAATGGCCTGACAAAATCATTTTCACAAATCATGCCGTTTTCACACACACACACACACACACACACACACACACACACACACACACACACACACACACAGCCAAAGCTTTGAAGTGAAGCAAACAAATGTCATACTAATGGAGGATTGTCCCACAGAAATCAGATTGGAAAATAACTAGAGGTTACTCTGAAAAGCCATTTGTGGGAGTCCCTCAAACAGCACAGACTCAACATAAAGATACCAGGAACATAAAGGATAGAGAGGATTTAACTCTAAGTTAACTCTGGGAAAAGTTGATTATTCTTGATTTTCTTGTATAAACATAAGAAAAGTTCACAAGATGTTAGAATTACTTGTTGTTTAATCATTTTCAGTCACGTCAGATTCTTCTTGACCCTATTTGGGTCTTTCTTGGGAAAGATACTGGAGTAATTTGCTATTTCCTTCTCCAGATCATTTTACAGATGTGGAAACTGAGGTTAAGTGACTTGCCTAGAGTCGTATAGCTAGTAAGTGTCTGAGGTCACATTTGAACTCAGAAAGATGAATCTTCTTGACACAAGGCCCAGCACTCTATCCGCTGAACCACCTAGCTGTATTGTATTGACCTAGAATTTTATTGACCAATATTTATATGCTTTAGGATTAATTTCATTCTGATTAAGAGGCAGCTAGGTAGTGTAGGAGATAGAGCATTGGGCCTGAAGTCAGAAAAATCCAAGTTCAAATGTGACCGCAGACACATGATGTGTGACTCTGGGCAGGTCACTTAATCTCTATATGCCTCAATTTCCTCTACCTCCCAGGTTTTTATGAGGATCAAATGAGATGGTATTTGTAATGTGCTTTGTAAACCTTTAAGTACTATATAAATGCTGTTATTAATATGATTACTATTATTGTTAATAATTCAGTTTAACAAATATTTAGTGACTTCCAGTATCTATCATAGTTCCTGGCTTAATAAATAAGCACTTAATAAATAGTTATTGAATCACTGATAATGTGTGCAAGGCATTAACTGTATAAAGACCAAAAAATGAAGCCGTTCATGCCCCCCCCCCCCACTGGGGAAGGAGGTGGGATTGAAACTTAATTCATTAGCAGTGAGGTTTCACATTACTCAGAATTCATATTCTTTGAGCTGAAAAATTAGAATTTACATGGACAATTTTGTAGTTTCACAGAGCTAGATTTAAAAATGGAAGAAATGCTTTTGGGGTAGGATAACAAAGTTGTGGTGGTATAGGAGAAGAAAAGAAAGAGGAGGAAGGAAGGGAAGGAAGGGAAGGAAGGAAGGAAGGAAGGAAGGAAGAGGAAGGAAGGAAGGAAGGAAGGAAGGAAGGAAGGAAGGAAGGAAGGAAGGAAGGAAGGAAGGAAGGAAGGAAGGAAGGAAGGAAAGAAAAAAACTTGAAGATGTTATAGTGCAAAGAACCTCAGATTTGGTTGGAGTCAGAAGACCCAGACTCTTTTTTCCAAGCTCTTACCACTAACTAGGTGTGTGGCCCCTTGAGCCTCTGTTTTTTCATCTGTAAAATATAAAGGTTGAAATAGAAAATCTCTTAGGTCTTTTCTTTCTCTTAAATTTTATGGTACTATGGTTTATTTACTAATTAGTCTATCTGACCCAATAGTGAGTAGTGCATAGGAGCATATGCTGATCTGTAAGGGACCCTTTGGCCCCATTCCCTTAATTGACAGATGAAGAACCTGGCCCAGAGAAGTGAAGGAATTTTCCCAGGATCACACAGGTCATAAGCAATGACACTGGACTTTAAACAGCAGTCCTCTATTTCCAGATGGAGCTCGCTTTTTCCTGTCCCAGTATGAGACTCTTTTAATAGGATTTTAAACCCCTTAAAAAATGTTTTGCTTACACGCCTGGCTGTGAACACTATTATATTTTCCATACAGAACTTAAATGATTCTGAAGAGAGCTTAGATTTTCCCTTTAAACAAAGTGTTAAAGGGAGTAGAGAGTAAATGGGATGGCTGTTACTAAGGCTGTCAGTGTGGATGTATTCCGCTCTATTGGCTTTGCCAGCCATTAAGTGTGGTTATTTTACTTCTCATGAACTATGCATGGTACTTCAGGTCCCTTTGTGGATGTTCACTGTTAATGCATTTCATCCCAGTAAGTGCCATTTGATGTAACTACTCTTTTAATTCACCCAGAGATACACTTAAAAGAAAAAATGAGTAAATTTTATTAACGAAAGTGAGGCATTGTTAAAATAATCATAGGCCATCACCCAGTGAATTTCAATCAGCTGGCAAATCCACATTTATTAGTTATGGATAATCTACTGGATGTCTTCCTTTTAAAGACCCAAGGAAAAAAAAATTTAAGTGTTATGGAATCATTGGAGTCTACTATTCTTTTGATGTGGGTGTAGCTGGTGTTAGCATTAATGAGCGTTCATCATAGATTAATAAGAAAAAGATCTCTGTAGCTAAAGGTTAGTGAGGAAGGCACCGAGGAGGGATTGTAGAGATCCACATAGAAGCACAGGGGTGGTGACTTCCTCATGATAAATATTACTGTAAGAAGCATACACTGCTGAAACATCACAAAGTGTCCTTGAGAAGAAGGATGTCCTCTCCTTTGAAGAGCCATTTGTTTTGCATTGAGCGCTTGGGAAAGGACTCCTTTCTAAAGTTTTTGCTTGGGCTTTGAGACTTGAAACGTGTGCCCCAAACTATAGTGCGTACTCTTTAAAAAAGTAAAATTGGTTCACAGGGGGCAGAGAGGGAGTCACTTAAATGTGTATGAAAAGAACATCAGAATGTTTTAAAGCAAGAAATAAATGATAGTGTCCAGGTAACTAAATAGAAATGTAGGAGACCAGAATTTTAGTTCAGGCCCTACCATTTCACCTCCTTGAATGAATAAAAAGCATTAATCATACACTTACTGTGTGCCAGGCACTGTGTAAAGTGCTGGACAAAAATTGAAAAACTGGGGGTGAGGGGAGAAGTTTAATCCCGAGTTCAGTTCAATTCCACTCACTTATCAAGTGCCTGCAATGAGCCAGGCATATATTAGGAGAGAGACCAGAAATACAAAAGCCAAAACAAATCAGCTCCTGCCCTGAAGAAGTTTGCTTTCTACATGGAAACATGGAAGTATTTTGAGTAAGTGGAGTACTAACCATTAGGGGAATCGCAAAAGACCTCTCATAGAAGCTGGCAACTGAGGGGAGCTTTCAAGGTAAGTGAGCATTCCAAGAGGCAGAGGTGAGGAGGGTGTGCACTATGGCGGTGCTGGGACCATCACCTGTGGAAAAGCAAAGAGGCAGAGCATGGCTCAGCCATCCATTATGCAGAAGGAGCATCAAGTGGCCCAGTTAGTTCCTATGAAGTGGCAACAATTTAGGAAGGCGGGCTTCTAGACCACTGATCCCCCAGATTTGTTTAGTTGTATAAATTTTGTACTCTAAGGATAGGTTCTTTCTAGCTATAACAGTCTAGGATTCTGTGAATATAGTATAGACTGTATAAGGAGATGCTGAGGTAATGCATATCAAAAGAATTGTAAGGACCAAGTGGCATTAAGCTTAGGTTTACTGGATCAACACAGCAATATTTGCAAACCATATTAATGACTTGTAAGAGAAAGGCAAATACAGACACAGTTGGTTATTGGGAGTAAAACACTGGACGTAGGTAGAAAAATCTGGGTTGGAATCTCTCCTTAGACACATTAGCTCTCTGACCCTAACTTTACCTCCCTCAATTCAGTTTCCTCATCTGTAAATGGTAAGTCATAAAAGCATCCAATTCCTAGGGTTGTTATGAGGATCAGATGTGTGTGTGTGTGTGTGTGTGTGTGTGTGTGTGTGTGTGTAGAGAGAGAGAGAGAGAGAGAGTAGCACTTCACAAACTTTAAAGTGCTATATAAATGTTAACTATGATTATTATACAACATATTTTTTCCAGAAAAGCTGCAATGTGGATCAGTTGCTTTTAATTATAACATAGGGAGGTGGGGGCAGCTAGGTGGCACAGTGAATAAGAGTGCCCCCCCTGGAGTCAGGAAGACTCATCTGCCTGAGTGCAAACCTGGCCTCAGACACTTACTAGCTGTGTGACGCTGGACAAGTCACTGAACCCTGTTTGCCCCAGTTTCCTCTTCTATAAAATGAACTGAAGAACGAAATGTCAAACTGCTCCAGTATCTCTGCCAAGAAAACCCCAAATCAAGTCACGAAAGAGTTGGGACACAACTTAACAAAACAAAAAATAGACAGATAGACATATCTATATCTACACATACATATACACACATGCATATATATGTGCATACAAACATATGTGTGTATACATAGAAACATCTATATGTACACATATGCCATATGCCATTGTTGTATGTGTGTATATAAACATTTTAAATGTACTAGGGCAGCTTGTTCAAAGTAATGTAGAGTTGAATGTTTGCTTAAAGAAAGCTTGTGCAATGAAATTTAAACCCCTCCCTCCAATGTATCTGTCTAATAAGTTTGAATTTGGAGATACTGATATTTCTTAAAGTAGAGCATGCCCGAAGCATTACTTATACATTGCTCTATTTGTGTTACCTCTGTTTGATGAGCAGTTAAAAATAATCTGTGACAATTGACTTAAAGAAAGGAATAAAAAAAATACACAATGTGTCATCATTTCGTAAAATGTTAAGCTGGGTAGAAGCTTTTTGTCCATGATCATTTTCATAAATTGAATGCTACAATGGTAGTTTTTAAATCCCAATTGACAGTGCTTAGTAAAATTCTATATTTAGAAACTGTTCTGTCCTTATGTCTATTATCTCCTTGTCTTTCTCTCATCCACAATGGGGTGTTTCCATGGAAAAACTGTATTTGTTGCTTAGGAGATTGTGCACTCTTGCCACCCTGCTTCTCCTTCCTAGTTAGTCACAGACAGGATTTTAATATCATTCACAGTTGCCATAGAGACTATTATGATGTCACACACAAAGAGTGGTGATTTAATGTGATGAATTAACAGAAGGAATTAACTCCCCAAACAAGGAAGGTACTGCACATGCTAATGGCAAGCAGTATTCCTCACTATGTCATTTAAGGCCTCTTTAGAAGGCCAAATGTGAAATCTCTTCTGCAGGAATCAAAACTCAGGAAGTTGTTTTGCAAAAGAAAAGAGGATGGGGCAGCATCTTCTAAAGCCGAGGCATTTTGTAACGGTGGACTGTTAATCTTGTGCTTGCACCTGTAGTTTTCAAAAGAGCTGATCATTCCTCATTAGGCAACTTAGCTGTCAGGGAGGTGAGATATAGTGGTGTTGGGACAGGCTCAAACTCTCTGGGCTTCTGCTGGAAGCCTTCCTCTATTAAAAGTCGACTATTTGAAAAACTCTCAGCTTGCCTTGCTTGACAGGTCCATCTCTCAGAATGCTGAGAGAGTAATGAGAGGGAAACTGCCACGTTAGAGTTTATTCTGGCTGGTGAGGAAGAATTGGTTGGTCAAGTGGAAGTGATGAGAAGTGATGAGAACCCTGTGAGAAAGTCCCTGGGTCATCTGAAAATTTGTAATAGTCAGAGAGGGGATGTAGCCTGAGCTTTAGGAGAGTGGATTTGAAAGAGTTCCCCAAAAGGATGAATAACAGCCTGGTCTTAGAACTTTAAAAGGGGAGATGTTTCCAGGAGATGCTTCTAAAGGATAAATCTGATAATATATTCACAAAAAGTCTTGACAAAGAAAAAGGGGTGATAATTACAGAAACCACCATGGTAACAAAATAAGCGTTGCGTTGAGCACAAACCTTAAAAAGTACATTTATAGATGTTTTAAGAATATAAGTATTTAGAAATGAAGGGGCTGTTAAAGACCAAATGGCCCAGCCCCTTATTCTACAGATGAAGTTCCTGAGTCTCCGAGGTCCTTGATTCACCTGGGTAGGAAGTAACAACTCTATGGTTTTTGCAGTCTGATTCTCTGTTTTCAAATCCAAGAAAAGCCACACTTTTAAAAGAGTTGACATTGAGAAAAAGAAAGGTGACACAAACCCATAACAAAGTGTCAGAAAGTCAAAAGCCTAAATTCAGCTGAGATGTGCAACAACAGCTTGGGATTTTCTGGTGTATTGAGAAGAGTAATGCTAAAAAAAGAAATCTGCCCATTGCTTGGGGCAAATGGTAAAATATTGAAATGCTGGAAGGAAATCACAGCTCTTCAGCTACTGTTTTGCATCTCTCTACTCAAATGGAATGGTCTTCAAACTAAAATAATTTTTTAATGGATTTTAAAGAAATTGGGTGTGTGGGTAGGGATTATAGTTGCGTGTAACAATGTGTGAGTGACTTCTGCAATCTGTAAAACCTCTCGTATATAATGAATTACCATAGAATTCCACTGAGATAGAAGAATAAATAAGCTACTGGTTTTGAAGCATTTTAAGTCTCTTAAAATACTTTCTAATAAGAGATATTTTTGTCCTCACAGTAGCACCATGAGCTGGATGGACAGTTTGTATTATCTGTTTTGCAAATGAGGAGACTGAGAATGAGGATGGTAAGGGACTCATTTAGGTTTCTTTTTAATTTAATCTTTTCTTATTCTGAACTTACATTCACAGAAACAAATATTTCCATGTTATGCAATGGAACACTAAAAGTAGATTGTATATGAAATTGCCTCACTTTTATTCTACTTGCTTTTTTAAAAAGTACATAATAAATTCCGTATCGCCTTCAGAGCTGCCCTGCTAGTTTGTATTTTTTTTTATGAACATCTTTTTGTGCGTGTTAAAGAAAGTATCAGGTCACCACATCAGTGTGGGTGGGTGAGGGGAAACTCACCTCTCCTTCTCCTTCCTAACCCCTGTTAAGACAGGAGGGAGACAGTCATTTAGCTGTAGGTAGAACCTAATTCACCAGCACCAAGTGTGATGCCTTAGAGCAGTTAGGACTTAGGCACGCTTATACCTCTTCCCTTTAGTTTTTTGTTGTTTTGTGAAGAAAAAACAAACAACCCTGTTTGTGTGGACCTAGATGCTTAGCTTACAAGTCAGACATTTAAAGCAGTGAGCTTTCAGCCAGGAATTGTGAAAAACTAGATAGTAAATAACCAAAACAGGTGTTGGTCATAAGTCAGGGATTTTATGATTCAGTTCCTTCCTTTAAAGCTCTTAACAGTAAAAATAGGTCAGCTGTAGTAAACCTCTTTTTCACATTGAGTGAACCAGTTTGTTCATCTCAAAGGGAAAGTTTCCGTATACATCTTTCTGGTTCATTTTATTTCCCCTGTTGAGAAACTATGGCCAGCCCACCACTCATCCAGTCTGCCCTTTTTGGACCTAAAGTAGAGTGGTGGTATAATCTAGGCACTGAGCATGTGTTTTTGACCTTATTCTGTGCCTCCCAAGAGATCCCTGTACCATTTACAAATGGCCAATACTGAGGCAGCTGGTGTCCTTGGAATGGGCTTGAATCTTACCTCAAGCACCTTAATAGTGTGGTGACCTGGAGAAATTCACTTAAACTCTTTTAACCTCTGTTTCATTATTTACTATGGTGGAGGGAGATTAGAAAAGTAATAAAAGAGGCAGCATGGCATTAGAAGATAGAGAACCAGCCTTAGAGTCAGAAGACCCAGGTTCAGGGCCTACCTTTGACATGCGAATGAATGAAAAAGCTTTTAAATGTTTACTATATGCCAAGCACTATGCTAAGTGTAAATGTAAATATAAAAAACTTTGAAATTATGATATAATATGACATGACATGACAACATAATATAATATAATATATCAAAAACTTGGAAATTCCTGCCATGGGGTGTTTAGGGAGGACTAGCACCTCTGGTGTGAACCTGGCTGAGTCCTTTTCAAGGCTTCTTATCAACCTTTGATGTCTACCTGGCGCTCAGCTCTCAGCTGTGGCTCCAAGAACAAATATGTGCATCCACAGTGTATATACATGTATACACACACACACACACACACACACACACACACACACACACGGTATCCACGAAGGAGTTGTTTTACTCTGGGAAGTCAAAGGTGTGAGGAATAAAATCACGAGACAAGTGACTGATATCTCCTTACCAAGAATCATAAGGATGATCTGATTACTGTTCCAAGGCAAGAGATAGAAAAGGTATGGTGGACTACCTGCTGAGGTATGGCAAGGAAATGGTTAAAGTGCATAGTTAGGTTGCTGGGGTAGCTACATATGATGAATTCTCACCAGTCAAGAGTATAGGGCCCCTGATCTGGGAGTAGCTCTGTGACCTGGTTAAGTTATTAAATCTCTCAATACCCTATGAAAAGCAGGTGCCCATTTTCAGTGATAACAAGAGTTTCTTCCCTGGGACGAATATCAATGAAATTATGTGTTCAGGTAAAAAAAATTAATGCAAGTTACATAAATTGATAATAATAGTACCTATCACAGGACCATTGGGAAAATCAAGTGATATATGTTAAGCACTTTGCAAACCTCAATGCATTATAATAATGTAAGCTCTTATTTTTAATATTTTCGTATTTCTTGTCTATTTTTATCTTACCTAGTAATGTGGTCTGTACTGTTCTAATTGTTTTACTCTTTTCCTAAGATGTATTAATCACAGATTCCATTTGCTCAGGGTTCAAAAAACTTAATGCCTAGAGGCATTCAGAACTTTAATTATCCTCCCTGACTTGATGGAGAACACCAAACCTCTTTTTTTTCCTTTGAATTACCTGCTGAACTGAGCTACTGGCTTACTGGATACTCACAACTCACATTTATATGGCTTTTAGCTACAAAGCCCTTTGGAGTCAGGTGATCTGGCTTACTATCTGGGCTTTTCAGCTTCTTTCTCTGTGTGACCTTAAATCATTTTGTTTTTCTAAGCATTTGTCTGTGTGTGTGTATATGTGTGTGCATGCATGTAAATATGTGTGTGTATATGTATATATGTGTATACACACATATACATACACACACACACACACAGAGTGATGGGAGGTGGGAGGGGTGTCATGCACGATCTCTAAAGACTCTTCTAGCTCATCCTAGGCTATTCAGACCTGTTGTTCAGAGAAAAAAGATTGAATGTCCCTCCTCCATTATGTTATGTTTCCCAAAGGTCTAAGAAATTTATTTATATGGTACCTAGAACACAGTGAGAATGACCTAAAGGAATAGAGCCAAACTAGTCAAAGGTCTTAGCATTAATAGATTTAGAACTGGAAAAGACCCAAGCCCCCATTTTGCAGATGAGGAAACTGAGGCCCAGAGAAGGTGTGACTTGCCTCGGATAAGTGGGCCATATTAAGTAAGCAGAGGTAAGATTAGCTCATAAGTTCTCTTACGTGTAGGACTATGTCAGACTGTGTGCTGCAATACTGAGTAGGACTTATTCTCAGGTAATTCTGTTGAGTAGTTCTGCTGCTGAATGATATTCCTGTATCTCAATTTAAGGGACGTTGGGGTAGCTAGGTGCCACAGTGGATAGAGCTCTGCACCTAGAAGTCAGGAAGACTTGAGTTCAAATCCAGGCTCAGACACTTACTAGCTGTGTCACTCTGGGCAAGTCACTTAAACCTTTGTTTGCCTCAGTTTCCTCATCTGTAAGATGAGAATAGTAATAACATCTACCTCCTGGGGTGGTTGTGAGAAAAAAATGAGATAATAATTATAAAGTGTTTAGCACTGGCACATAATAAGTACTATATAAATGTTAGCAGCAGCTGCTGCTACTACCACCACCACCACCACCACTACCACCACTACCATTACTACTACTGCTACTGCTACTGCTATTAAATTTACGGTGGAAGAAAGAAGAAAGAATAATTAGAACAAATCAGGCAGGTTAAAGTGTAAAATACTGTCAGAACCCTATTAGTTTTGGCTTTGTTGAACTTGACATATGTTGGGTTGCAACCTAGCAATATAATATTACTAATATTATTACTACTACTATTACTGCCGCTACTGCTAAATTTACAGTAGAAGAAAGAAGAATTAGAACAAGTCAGGCAGGTTAAAGTGTAAAATACTGTCAGAACGCTATTTAGCTTTGCCTTTGTTGAACTTAACTTATATGTTGGGTTGCAACCTAGCAATATAATATTAGCCTTTTATTATTTGTAGTTATTCTAGTTAGTGGTATAATTTGACCTCTGACTATTGAGATCCATATAACAAAAAGCTTTAAAAAAAATTGTGCTCTCCTATAGCGGTAGTTGTAGTCATAGTAAGCACCACCACAGCAATTCACCTTTATGTAATGCCTCTTACCATTTGCAAAGCTTGTGAAATGTGTAGAGCCCTCCCACTTCCTTCAATCTTCTTTGGCCTTCACAAAAGCCCCATCAAATTAGTAGGGTATGTATTAGCTTTCTTTATATGTGTGGAAACCCTTATTAAAGTTATTCCGTTTAAATGGTTTCATTGTTTAAGGTTCTTTAGAAAAGGTCTTATCTCTGACCTCTGCTCAGACTGGAAGAAATTGTAATTACAGGTAGAAACTGACCTAGATTTCTTCAGTCTGAACTCTGATCACGTAGGGCTTTTAATACTTAGGAGTTTAGGTAATTTAAATGACTCATAAAGATAATTTTTTTTAATCTGGAACTTGAACTCCGGGCTTTTGTTTGTGATTCCATTTGGCTTTCTACCTCCCCTTGCCATAGTATCTCCACTCATCATTTAGTCATCTGCCTGTAGATATTAGCATGAGTCCATCTTTGTGGACAATCTCCCGCTCACTCTTCATGCCACCCTTGGGAGAGTTGGGTCCTGCTCCATTAAACTGTAACTCAGTGGGCAGTGGCATCACTTATTTTGCCCCTACCTCTCTAACAATGCCAGATCAAATGGAAAAACCCAAGGATAATAATGTCTGGGGGTAGAAATAGGGAGAATTTCAGGATGCCAGAATAATAGCCAGACATTTGTCTACCAGGTATGTGATATCTTTCCTTTACCTTCCAGTATTTTTTCAGGATGTTACTACTGTACTCTTATGCGATCGCATTACTTAAGATTTCTGGGCATGCTTAAAACCTCCCTTAGTAACCTGTTCCTCTGTCTCCAGACACTCATCTGCAGTCAGTAATATGTATCGTCAAGAAATCCTCCCTTTATTACCAACTTAAGCCCCTCATCTTGCTATTGTTTAATTCCATTTTCTCCTGAATGGTCCTCAGTAGCTAGAAGGAACAGCTGCTCACCTGCTTTGTATAATATCCCCTCATATATCTGAAGGCCGTTAAATCACCTGTCAGTCTTCTCTTCTCTTCGCTATATAACTCTAGTTGCTTTGACCTTCTCTCATAAATCTCATTTCCTAACCCTTGAATCATGTTTATTGCTCTCCACTGGATTTAGGAGTTCAGCACCTTGCTCTTGTGAGGGTCTTGGTAAGTAATAATTGATGACAGCGATACCCCTCTCCACTTTTCCTCACCCCTGTTAGGTCATGAACACTCTTCTCCAAGGACTGGGAAAAGCCAAACTGTAGGGGACAATCACCTCTCAGGCTATATTTGCCGTACTGTAATTCATTCATACGTCTCCAGGCCATGTTTCATAGTGGTTAATTTTGGTTGCCAGATTTCTGTCTTCCTACCACAGCCTTCTTCTATAGAGTTAACAGAAAATGGACACTATTCAAGGGATATCCTTTTGTAAGTATCATATTGGAGAACAAGGTCCCAATCCATTAATAGTTAATTAATAATTAATTATATCCATTAATAACTGAATTAACTTAGGCTTTTATTCTATGTAGCTGTTACAGTTCAAGGGATCTAACTCGATCTTTAGCATGTCCATGCTCGATTTTCACAAGCAGTCTTAGTGGAGTTCATTACACTTTTCATGAGAAGATCTGGATCCAGGTCCTAACTCTGTCAGACTTACTAACCATGTGTCTATGGAGCAGTCCCTTAGTCTCTGAGAATCAGTTTCCTCATTGTAAAAGGAGATGGTGAGCTGTTCATGAGCTAGTTTGCAAGGTTAGGAGAAATGTACTATGTAAATGTAAAATTACAATGGAATTCTACTGAATGGTTTTTTTGGGGGTTTTTGGTTTTTTGGTGTTTTTTTTTTTTTTGGTTATGCAGTGGGGTTAAGTGATTTGCCCAGGGTCACACAGCTAGTAAGTGTCAACTGTTTGGTCTGAGGCCGGATTTGAACTCTGGTCCTCCTGAATCCAGGGCCAGTGCGCTATCCACTGCACCACCTAGCTGCCCTTCTACTGAATGTTCTACAGTGACCTAAAGTCTCTGCCTCAGATCCATTGATCAACAAGCATTTTTTAAGTGTTTAATTTTTTTAGGAGATGAACACACACACACAAATGAGATAGTCCTTATTGTTAAAGAGATTAAATTATTTTGGGGGAGGTAACATGTACGTATATAAAAGTATATACAGATGCCTGGCCTTAGTGACTGCTTAATAAATGCTTATTAATTGATCGATGAAATAAAAAATAATTTTCGTGGAGAGTCACGGTTGAGGGGTAAGGCCTTATATGGGATGTGGTACTTAAATTTTGAAGGATGGTAAAGCTTCTAAGAGGTAGAGAGGTAAGAAAGGAGGGAGTGCATTCCAGTCATTAGGACCAACCTCTGTAAAGGCAATGAAATGGAAAATGAGGTGCCTTTTATAAGGAAATGCAAGAAGACCAGTATTGTTGGAACATAGAACATGGGAAGGCAGGAGTAGTGGGAAGGGAAGCAGGTAATGCGTTAAAATCTTGAAAAGGTAAATTATCTTAGCAATTATGTTACAGTTACATAAAAGGGAAAAATTCACGAGTTTCAATACAGGCAATAGTCTTTATAAGTTATATGAAAAGACTGAAGCACCTTCTAGCCATTTGTGTAGGACTCTAATTCTCCAAAATGCCTGCTGATTTCTGTCTATTTTTCTTTTACACTGTCATCTTTCTGGTAACAGATCTGCTATTTAACTCAGAGCTAGATTACAATTAAATACATCATCCTTGTTACTCAAGTTTAATCTAATGTGACTCCCCACCCCTTGATTGTGTTAAAAGCATTGGTAAAAACTATCCTGTTCTATAACTCAAAAACTATTTCAATAACAGGTGGTTACATTATTTTTAATAATACCTCATTGGGATCTTGGGTATCCAGTGTCAAAGCCACAAGGAATTTAGCTGTTGCTACAAGGCCCTCTTTTTTAAAAAGACCAAAAGGAAAATTCTGGCTTAAGTTATGATATATTGTTGTGGACAGAGAGTAGATGAAGGAGTTGATATCCTGGACCTTTTGTTTTTTCTAATGAATCTTGTTATTATTTTTTCTAACTCTATAAAATAATTTCTTGGTAGTTTGATCAGTATGGCACTGAATAAGTAAATTAGCTTAGGTAGGATTGTCATTTTTTATTATATTAGCTCGGCCTGCCCATGAGCAACTGATGTTTTTCCAATTATTTAGATTTGATTTTATTTGTGTGAAAAGTGTTTTATAATTGTGTTCATAGAGTTCCTAGGTTTGTTTCGGGAGGTAGACTTCTAAATATTTTATAATGTCTACAGTAAGTTTAAATGGGATTTCTCTTTCTATCTTTTGCTGTTGGGCTTTGTTGGTAATATATAGAAATGCTGATGATTGATGTGGGTTTATTTTATAGCCTGCAGCTTTGCTAAAGTTGTTTATTATTTCAAGTAGTTTTTTACTTGATTCTCTAAGATTCTCTAAGTATATCATCATGTCATCTGCAAAGAGTGATAGCTTTGTTTTTTCTTTGCCTATTCTAATACATTCAATTTCTTTTTCTTCTCTTATTGCTAAAGCTAATTTCCAGTACAATATTGAATAACAGTGGTGATAATGGACATCCTTGTTTCACCCCCGATCTTATTGGAAATGCTTCTAGCCTGTCCCCATTACATATAATGCTTGCTGAAGGTTTTAGATAATGCTATTTATTATTTTAAGGAAGACTCCATTTATACCTATGCTTTCTAGTGTTTTTAATAGGAATGGGTGTTGTATTTTATCAAAAGCTTTTTCTGCATCTATTGAGATGATCATGTGGTTTCTGTTGGTTTTGGTGTTGATATGCTCAATTATGCTGATAGCTTTCCTAATATTGAACCAACCCTGCATTCCTGGTATAAATCCTACCTGGTCATAGTGTATTATTCTTGTGATAAGTTGCTGTACTCTATTTGCTATTATTTTGTTTAAAATTTTTGCATCTATATTCATTAGAGAAATTGGTCTATAATTTTCTTTCTCTATTTTGACTCTTCCTGGTTTAGGTATCAACACCATATTTGTATCATAAAAAGAATTTGGTAAGACTCCTTCTTCACCTATTTTCCCAAATAGTCTATAGTATTGGAATTAATTGTTCTTTAAATGTTTGATAGAATTCATGTAAATCCATCTGGCCCTGGAGATTTTTTCCTAGGGAGTTCATCAATGGCTTGTTCAATTTCTTTTTCTGAGATGGGGTTATTTAAGTATTTTACTTCCTCTTCTTAATCTGGGCAATTTATATTTTTGTAAATATGTATCCATTTCACTAAGATTGTCAAATTTGTTGGCATATAGTTGGGCAAAATAATTCCTAATTATTGTTTTAATTTCCTCTTCCTTGGTGGTAGCTTCCCCTTTTCATTCTTGATACTAGTAATTTGGTTTTCTTCTTTCTTTTTTTAATTAAATTAACCAAAGGTTATCTATTTTATTGGTTTTTTTATAAAACCAGCTCTTAGTTTTATTTATTAGTTCAATAGTTTTCTTAATTTCAATTTTATTAATTTTTCCTTTGGTTTTCAATATTTCTAATTTGTGTTTAGTTGAGGATTTTTAATTTGTTCTTTTTCTAGTTTTTTTTAGTTGCCCAATTCATTAATCTCCTCTTTTTCTATTTTATTTATGTAAGCATTTAGAGATATAAAACTTCCCCTAAGAACTGCTTTGCTGCATCCCATAGTTTTGGTATGTTGTCTCATTATTGTCATTCTCTTGAATGAAATTATTGATTGTTTCTATGATTTGTTGTTTGACCCAATCATTTTTTAGGATTAGATTATTTAGTTTCCAATTATTTTTTAGTCTATCTTTCCATGGCCCTTTATTACATGTAATTTTTATTGCATCATGATCTGAAAAGGATGCATTTAATATTTCTGCCTTTCTGCATTGGATTGTGAGGTTTTTATGCCCTAGTACATGGTCAATTTTTGTGTATGTGCCATGTACTGCTGAGAAAAAAGTATATTCCTTTCTATCCCCATTCAGTTTTCTCCAGAGGTCTATCATACCTAACTTTCTACACCTCCTTAACTTCTTTCTTGTTTATTTTGTGGTTAGATTATCTAGTGCAGAGAGGGGGAGGTTCAGGTCCCCACTAGTATAGTTTTGCTGTCTATTTCTTCCTGTAACTCCCTGAACTTCTCCTGTAAGAATTTGGAAGTTATACCATTTGGTGCATATATGCTTAGTAATGATATTACTTCATTGTCTATGGTGCCTTTTAGCAGGATGTAGTTTCCTTCCTTATCTCTTTTGATTAGATCTATTTTTGCTTTTGCTTTGTCTGAGATCAGGATTGCTACCCCTGCTTTTTTTACTTCAGCTGAAGCATAATATATTCTGCTCCAGCCTTTTACCTTTACCCTGTATGTGTCACTCTTTTTCAAATGTGTTTCCTGTAAACAACATATTGTAGGATTATGGTTTTTAATCCATTCTGCAATCGTTTCTGTTTTATGGGAGAGTTCATCCCATTCACATTCACAGTTATGATTACTATCTGTGTCTTTTTCTCCATCCTTTTTTCCCCCTTTTATGCTTTTCTTTCTCCTTTTTCCTTTCCCCTCTTCACTAGTGTTTTGCTTTTGACCACTGTGTCCTTCAGTCCCTCCCCCTTTTATTATCCCTTTCCCTTTTCTTCCCCTTTACTTACTGCTTCTTCCCTCCCTTCTTCCCCCCTCCCTTTTCTTTCCCCTTTTCCCTCCTACTGCCTATAGGGCAAGTTAGATTTCTATACCTAACTGATTATATTATGCCCTTCTTGAGCCAAATCTGATGAGAGTAAGGTTCTAATAATGCTCCCTCCCCTTCTTTCCATCTGCTGTAGTAGGATTTTGTGTCTTTTCCTGCAATGTAATTTACCCTTGTCTGCCTCCTCCTTTCTCAGTACATTTTCTAAGATCAGATTGATCCACTTATTTGGATCCATTTAACCCACTTGATTAGATTTTTTTTTATCATTACATCAAAGTCAACTAATATCCACCTCTTTATGTATACTCCTTTAACAAGGTGTAATAACAATACAGTTCTCAAGGGTTGCAAGTGTCATATTCCCTTGTAGGGGTTTAAACAGCCCTCCCCCTTATTAACAACATATTGTATCTTTCTGTCCCATTTACCTTTTTAAGTCCTTCTTGAGTCCTGTACTTGAAGATCAAATTTTTTGTTGAGCTCTGGTCTTTTTATCAGGAAGGTTTGGAAGTCTCCTATTTCATTGAATATCCATCCTCCCTTGAAAAATGATGCTCATTTTTGCTGGGTAATTGATCCTTGGCTGCATTCCAAGCTCCTTTGCCTTAGGAATATCATGTTCCATGCCCTGCGTCTTTTAATGTAGAAGCTGCAAGGTCCTGTGTAATCCTGACTGTGGTTCCATGATATTTAAATTGTTTCTTTCTGGCTGCTTGCAGCACCTTCTCTTTCATCTGGTAATTTTGGAATTTTGCTATTATATTCCTTGGCGTTGTCAATTTGGGATCTCTTTCAGGTGGTGATGGTGGATTCTTTCTATGGTTATTTTCCCTTCTGGTTCTAGGACTTCAGGGCAGTTTTCCTTTATGATTTCCTGAAAGATACTGTCCAGGCTCTTTTTTTATCATGATTTTCAGGTAGTCCAATAATTTTTAAATTGTCTCTCCTGAGTCATTTTCCAGGTCTTGTTTTACTGATGAGGTATTTTACATTTTCATCTATTTTTTCATTTTTTTGTTTCTGTTTGACTGATTCTTGCTCTCTCATAGAGACATTAGTTTCCATTTGTCCAATTCTAGTTTTTAACAGATTGTTTTCTTCTGTTAGTTTTTGTACTTCCTTCTTCAATGGCCAATTGTGTTTTTTAGGGACTTGTTTTCTTCAGTGTACTTTTTTTCCAGTTTGGCCAATTGTGTTTTTTAGGGACTTGTTTTCTTCAGTGTATTTTTTTTCCAATTGGCCAATTGTATTTTTGAAGGACTCTTCTACCTCTCTCATTTGACTATTAAAATCCTTCTTGAGCTCTTCTAAGAAGGCTTTTTGGGCTTCAGACCAGTTCATATTCCCTTTTGTTGTTGCAGATGTGGGTTTGTTGACAATCCTCTTCAGAATTTCTGTCTTGATCTTCACTCTTCTCATAATATGAATCTATGGTACGTTTCTTTTTACTCATGGTGTTTCTTTATTCCCTGGCCTTTAAAGAGACTCTCCTGCTGGGGAACAGAGGGTACTGACCCAAGCTTCTTGTGTTGGGAGCCTAGGTCTTGGTCACTGGCTTTGTGTGCTGGGGCCTCTTATGCTGGCAATTGGAGGCTGTAGGTTTCTGGCAACTTACCTCGTGTTGGGCTAGAATCAGCAAGGCTGGAACTTTCAGGCAATTCTAGGTTGCCTGCTTTTCCTTTCCTTTAGCTTTCTTCAGCTCCTTTGAGATGGGTGCTGCAGGGTGTTTATCTGCCTGGGGCCCCTGCAGTGTTGTCTCCCTCGTTTCTGCTAATGCACTGGGAGATTCCTTTGGTAGAGTGCAGAGGCTCCTGGTGGTTTTCTGAGCTAGTTTCTACCGGTCCCACCCTCACTGATGCACTCGGAGGTCCAGGTGTTGGTGCTTGCCTGCTGTACCACCTGGGCTTCAGGATTTCTTCACAATTGGAGGCTGCCGGACTCTGATAGCTCACCTGGTGTTGGGTTGGAATCAGCAAGGCTTTAGGAAGTCTTTAGGTTGTTTTCTTCACCTCCTTTCAGATGAATGCTGCAGGGTACTTATCTGCCTCCCTTATTTTTGCTGAGGCACTAGGAGACCCATTTGCTGGGCTGCTGCACTGCTGCTCCCCTTCTTTCTTCTAGTTCAGGTGTTCCAAGGTTTGTTTGTTTGTTTTTCTGGGCTGATATTTTCTGGGTTTTCAGAGGTTGATAGGGGAGAGTGAGAGCGACTACCTTTTTACTCCACCATCTTGGCTCCTGGAAGTGGAACTGTTAACTGTGTTTTTCTGACTATTGTATACCTTCATTTCTTCATCCTATCATAATCTCAAGTAATATTGTATTATTTTGGGGCACCTCATTTTAAGAATAACATTGACATGCTGCAGTTTCTGAGATGGCCATCAGATTGGAGGAAAGTCTAGAGACCATGCCTTATAGAAATCAGCTTAAAAATCGGGGATACATAGTCTAAAAAAGAGGTGGGGGTTGGGGTGGGGATGATAGTTGTCTTAATATTAAAGGACTGTCATCTCTATAGATAAGTGATGGTCTTGTTTTTCTTAGCTCCAGAAGGAAGAATTAGGAATAGTGGATGGAAGCTGCAGAGCTACAAATATCTTTGAGTTAGATGTCAGGGGAAAAAATGTCTAAATTGCAACTATCTAATGATTGAACTGGATGATTCAGGAAGGAGAGATTCTTTACAAGTCAGATAGTTAGATGTCCACCCCCTTACCTCACCCCAGAAGGGCATGGAGGTGATTAACAAGGTGTGTCATTAGGCACCATTCAATTCAGCATCTTTATCAATGACCTGGATAAAGGGATGTTGATGAGATTTGTTGATCACACAAAGTCTGGAAGGAATTACTAAAGTTCTAGGTGAGGAGAATTGGCCTCCTCCAAGCATTTGATAGTCTAGAAAGGTGGAGCTAACAAAATGAGATGTATTAGGGATAGCTATTAAACCTTGTGGTTGAGTTTAAAAAGTAAACTACATAAATCAAGGATGAGGAAGACATGGCTAAAAGGAGGTTTATGTGAAATAACTATATAGGGCTTCTGCTCGTTATGCTCCATTTGAATAAAAAGTATGATGAGAAAGAAATAAAAAATGAATGTGACCTTAGGCAAATCACTGTAAGTCTCTAAACACAGGTTTCACTAGCGTTTGTTGGGAATGTAGTAAACAAGTTTTGTGCTTTGAGTACTAGTAAGGCAAAATAATCTCTTAGATTCCTTCTTGCTCAAGGATCCTTTGAATCCATGATGAATTGATTAATTAAAACTAAGGACACCAGGTATAATGAGAAGTTGCTGTTGTCCAGGGTAATAACTGTAGAAGTTAGTATAACAATACTTCACATATATTTAGTCCTTTCCAGTAGAAAAGAACTTTAGGTGCAACATCTCATCAATTCATCACGGTTCCGTGAAATAGGTAGAGTCAGAATGATTATTACATTTTCACAAATGAAGATCTGAGATCTGAGGTTAGGCCTTTAGAGGCTGCCATTTACCCAAGGCCACAGAGCTAATAGTAGTTCTGAATCCTATTTTCTACCTACTACAGATTTCATCATTATTAGTATCCTTTTATTAAGTATCCAGGAGCTCATCAAGGAATGATAATCTCTAGTATTCCCTAAGACCCAACTTACATTACTTAACCAAATGGGGGCTTGTCCTTCCTTCTTGTTTACAATTCTGTTATGTATTTCCATTCAGGAATCGGGGCATGGTTCTCTCTCTGTTGAATAAAAGTTCAGTGAGCTTCCTTAAATTACACTCTTGAATCAAGCAGTGCTTTAGAGAGAGGCCTTAATAGCTTCAGTGTTGTAAATGGCAAAGATATCCCATAGATATCATTATGCATCTTCATGATTCAGTGTGGAAGTGAGTGATTTAAGAGCTTTATTCGAATCTGTTTCACCCAGAGTCAAAGGTTCCTTACGGGAATTAACAATTTTTTTTCAATACCTTTGTGAGCAAGCCAACTGACAGCATTCTTTCCACTTTATGCAGGGGAAGGTGAGATTTTAAGCCCAGAATGGAAATCAGGTTCCCTGATTCTCTTTCAAGTATTCTTATTATCTCAAAGTGCAGAAAGACCCAGTGGAAAGGATGGAGATAGAATAACAATAACCTGCATTTGCTAGAATATACATTTTTACAAAGCAGGCTCACATATATTTTTTATCCTAACTACAACTATGCCAACACTTGTTTTATGAAAGGAGAAACTGAGTCTCTAAGAGATTAAAGGACTTGCCCAGGGACACACCACTAGTTAATTGCAGTATTGGAACTAGAGATCATCTCTTCTGACTAGAATTTAATAATAATAATGATCAATAATAATTAATAGTATATATTTATATTTAATTAACTTTACATTATTTCATGATATATAAATAAGTTTAAATTTTGTATTACATATTGATATTTAATATTATATAATATTTCATAATAAGAGGGTACAGTGTCCTTTCTACTACACCATAATGCTTGTCCCAGTGGGAAGGAAGACAGTTATCAAAGTAAAAGAGAGGGAATAATGGTGGAAGGAAAGTGAGAGAATCAATTGATTATTGATAGAACTAGAGCCTGAGGAAGGTAAGAAAAAATGAGGTGAAGAGCCTAGGTATATAACTTAGGGAAGAAGAGCTACTTGTTTTGGGTTAAGCTGGTTGGGGAAAAATATGAAGATGCATAGATTGGAGTCTTGAGGAGTGTAGAAAAGATTTGGAATCATCACTGTGAACAGTCTGGTGGGGCGTGAATCAGATGTAGCAAAAGGATTGCTGAACAGCAGTGAAAAGTCAGCTAAGGACTAGATAACAGGAATTTTTACAAACCCTGTCAGCGTAGCTCTCTCTGATTGTTCCACAAGAATGGAAGGCCAAAAACTGGGATTATAAAAAAATAGAAGCTGGTAATTGGCATAGCAGTCATAGAGGAGGCAGTTGGGAGAGGAACTCTAGGGTTCTGGAAAGAGCAGCCCTGAAAATGACCATGGAATCTAGATTGGGCATGGAGGGCATTGAAGTTTAACTGGGGCTTTTGCAGTAGACAAAAAGGAAGTGGTGAGATGAAAAGTACAACGAGGGTTAAGGTAACTGTTACCATTGGTGTGGAGAGAGATGAAAGGTAAGCAGATTAAGCACAAAAGCTGTCTTGTGTACAAGTTTGCCAGATGTAGTTGTACTCAAACCAGCAGTATGTCAGAGAATAGAATTGTGTGTGTGTGTGTGTGTGTGTGTGTGTGTGTGTCTGTGTGTATTATACAGTTGGGTTTGATTATCTAAAACAGTTGCAGTTTGTACTGCCTATTTGCAATCTGTTCATACAACACAGGATGGAAATGTATGATACCCATCTCCAAGCATTTGGAGTATCAAGTGATTATTCAGGCCTGGATCAGAGAAAAGTCTTAATTCTGGGTTTGTTTAGACCAAATAGGTCATCATTTTTGAATCGACGGAGTCAGAAGACCTAATGTTGAGGACTTCTTCAAACAGTGTTATGTGATCTTGGTCATTTCACAACTTTTCTAAGCCTCAATTTCCTCCTCTGTGGAATAGAGATAATAATGCTCACACTGTAGGTGCCATGTTCATGTGAATTACTGTTAGAAAGTCAAAATTGCATGAGGCCCCTTCAGTTTCATTCTCACTCTCATGGTTGCTTTCTCTGCTCCACAATTGGGGACTTCGTTTTGGTTTGCTCTTGGTTCACACTTTTATCTCAGATTTTAAAAATAAATAAATATGATAAGATATGATCAGAGAATCATAACTCTTGAGCTAGAATGGACCTCAGAGGCCATCTAGCCTAGCCCTCTCATTTTACAAATGGGGAAACTGAGGCTTAGGGAGATTAAGTGACTTACCTGATCACAAAGGAAGCAAGTGGCAGAGCTGGCCTATAAACCCAGGTTTTCTACTTCCAAATCCATTGCCTGAATTCTTTTTCTTTTCACTCCTTCAGATCAGTTTTCTTAAGTTTCTGTGGTTCTGTATTTCTTATAGTGCCCTTGATCTCTTTCTTTCCTTTTGAATATTTCTGCCACATCTTAAATATTACAAATAGTGTTTGTGCCCCTACCGTTCTCCAAGTTATTTTGCACGTATCTATTCTTGTTTAACGCAAACAATGAAAGTTTGATAATAGGACATAAGACCATTGAGATGGAACTTGAAAAAAAAAGTAAAATGTTAAAAAAAAATAGGTTGTGATAAACACAATGACAAAAGCAAACATAGAGATAGAGAACAAGGCACCAAAGTATCTCATCTGATTCTCACCAGAAGCAGCGTTGCTTAGTAGAAACAGCACAGTGTGTCAGGAGAAATGGTTTAAGTCCTAGCTCCTCCGCTTTCTGTGTATGCCTTTCATCAGTACTAGACTCTAGTATTTTCATCATTAACTTTTTATGATTCTAAATAACTCGGGTTGGTAGCATAGATGTTTATATATAAAAGATGGATGAAACAAGCTCACTTAGTCTAGCTAATTTGCAATCTGACTAGATTTTCCTCCTAGGATGGGGAGAGGGAGGAAGTAAGGGAACAAACATTTATTAAACACCTAATGTGTTCCAGGTGTTACAAATATGATCTTATTTAAATCTCACAGCAACTCAGTAAGGTAGGTGCTATCATTATCTCCATTTTATGGTTGAGGTAACTGAGGCAGGCAAGGGTTAAATGACTTACCCAGGGTCACACAGCTAGTAAGTGTTGGAGGCTGGATGTGAATTTAAGCCTTCCTGATTCCAGATCCAGCCATCTCTCCACTTTACCTCAAATGGCCACATACATGAGACCAGATGCTCATTTAGTAAGAGAACTTTTCTTTGCACATAAATATATAGTGAGATATATACAAATTGGATATTATAGGCCCTAAAAATAACAGTGTTTGGGAAAACCCATTCACTTATTTTACTTCAATCGGTCATAAAATATGAGTTTATTTTCCTGAAGTCATTGTCTTGCCCCATCCAATTCATTTTGCACAGAGCCGCGCCATAATAGTCTTCTAAAAGAGTACTTTGACTCAGCTCAGTAGTTATTGAATGTCTTCCAGGTTTCCCAAACTCTCTAGGACAGTGCTGTATGGGAAACAAAAATAAATAAAATGCAGTCTTTGTCCTCAAAAAGCTTATGAATCTAGAAGAGATGACAGGACAAACACACATGAAAGAGAGAGAAGGATGTTGTTCTAGGCAGAGAAAATAGCAAGAATTGATGAGTTGATATTTACAAGAGTCAATATAACTAGAACAGATTTTTTGGGATGAGAGAGGTAGAGACAGTGTTTGAGATTAATGAGAAATGTTTGGATAGGTAGATTATGGCCAGTTTTGGAGGCAAATGGATTTATATTTCAGTTCATCAAAACAATACTGTGTCCCAGGTTCTCCAGTAGGTGCTGCGAGAAAAACACAATTTAGATGTGACAAGGTGTCTTCTGTCATGGAGTTGTTGTAATACTGATAATAATACTAGCTAGTATTTGGAGCAACGAGGTGGCACAGTAGAGAGAGTGCCCGGCCTGGAGTCAGGAAGGCATCTTCCTGAGTTCAAATGTGGCCTCAGATACTTACTAGCTGTGTGACCCTGGGCAAGTCACTTAACCCTGTCTGCCTCAGTTTCTTATCTGTAAAATAAGCGGGAGAAGGAAAATAGCAAACTATCCCAGTATCTTTGCCAAGAAAACCTCAAATGGGATCACAAAGAGTCAAGCATGACTACAAAAATGACTGATGTGAAAGCATTTGTATAATGCTTTAAGATTTGTAAAGAATTTAACATACACTGTTTCATTTGATCATTGTAACAATCCTGTGAAGTATGTATTATTATCATCCCTAGCTCACAAGTGAAGAGACTGAGACAAAGAGACAGAAACTGACTTGCCTAGGTTTCAAGTGTCTGATGCAACTCAGGTATTCCTGACCAGCCCTCTATTCACTGGGCCACCTCACTGTAGTCTAATAAACATCAAAGAAGAGCTGCTATGAATTTGTGAACAAGATACTCATAAATTCAGCATTCCAGAGTTGGAAGAGATCGTCTGACTTGACCCATACCTGACCAAGGTCTCCTCTCTACAGCGTCCCCCAGGTTGATCGTCTGGCATCTTCTAGAAGATGTCTAATGATGGGGAGCCCATGTGCTGACCAGTGCCAAGGACAGTTTCTTCTGACTCCTACTTGTTTACCTTTCTCTTATCCTCTCCTCTTTTTTTTACTTTTGGCTTTGAATCTGCATCTAAAACTTATTTCTAACAGTTTCTCAAAGTATGATAGAAGGTGGTGGATTGCATGGAATATTTTAAAGGGTGGGAAATAGTGAAGGTGAGAAATATGACATATGGCCACATTTTGTGGAGCTGTTTCAGTTCAACTGAAGATGGGATGGAGACCATGTGTATGAGGGTTTGGATTGTCTTGTAGAGTTGAACTTCCCCTCTGGTGTTAAAGCTGCTTCCTTTATCGCAGCAGGATCCCCATCTCACCTTGGTGGTCCTTATTTTATCAGTGTGGTACAGAAGGAAAGAAGGCTACTAAACCAGAATTCAAAGACTTGGGTTTTTGTTGACAGGGTTGTTGTTAGAATAAGTGGATACATCTGGACATGACAGCTTATTGTCAACTATAAAATCTTGGCCAGATGTAAGGCCTTGTGGTTGCCCTTGTTATTATTTCGGGATATTACAGTGGTGTTCCCAGTTGTGGCACTGTCTCTGTATTAGACCCGAACCAATCATTCCTCTAGATGTTTGTTTTTGTCTGCTCCATGTTTAGCCGATGAGAACATGGGACCAGATGATCTCCAAGGTCCCATCCAGCTCTAAAATTCTTTGATTCTCTAATTCTGTAACCCCAGTAACTGGTGTTTGTCCTTAGAGAGCCAGTTGCTAAATGTATAGCCTCTTGCGTTTTTATTTAAATTCAGCCATTTCTACATCCAGTTTATCCAGGCAGGCTTTTGAATTGCCCTGAGATTTTTCCATAGGGATTTTTTTTGGTTATGTTTTCATGGCTTCTTACAATTTTATGTTAGAAATAATAGGACATTTTATTCCTCAAGAATATATTACAGCTTATATATGTTTCCATAGACTACTTCAGTGCCTCGTGTTACTGGGGTGGCACTAATTCCCTCACAAGCCCTTTGTAGATCTTGTCAAGCTGCACAGGTTTTGAGTACAGACCTGGCAATGAACTACAGAGATAAATATCAGTGGTCTAGGCATGGATATAACCACAGGTGACATTTGTCATCAGATATTGGCCACGAGGAAATGAATTTTGTTGGCCAGAACAGCTTATGAAGAAGATCTCATCAAGATATCTAGGGGACAGGATCTGCAACAGTATGAGGGGCACCAAACTGATCAATTTCTTGGATTTTTTGAAATCCTGAAGTGTGTATACGCAAAATAAAATGGGTATATTTATAGACCTGAAATTTTAATGTAAGCATTCTACGTAAGCATTAGTAGAGGTAGCATTACTAGAAATTTGACACTGTGTCCTTGCATGCATGTTCTGCATGGCATGTGTATATTATTACTAATGTTACGGTCCAAAGAGACAGGCATTGCTGAGTCATTCACACACGGAACTTGCATGTGTTAAACATTGAAGAAGCCTTTTGGAATCAGGGATGCTACCTGGACAGATGTCGTTTGTGACTAGTGCCGTCCCATGATCTGTGCTTTTGATTTTTCTCTTTCTGGTCTGCCACCAAGGGATTTTGCCTTGTTCTAGGGGTGGGAAAATTACAGTCAATCACAAATATACTCCCATGGCCAGGAAACTTGGAGGGGGGTATTTTGCTCCATAGTGAAGGATAGAGCATAACACTAAAGCTGTATCTAATACTCATACTGTCAACCCTCAGATGCGACCCTCTCTTAGCATATTCTCACTCCTAATCAGTAAAGGATTACAATTTGTGACACAGAGAAACCCCACAAGATACACATAGATACTCCTCAAGTTTCTGAAGCTGGCCCCTAAAGATGCCCTTTACCAGCTGTCAGAAACACTGGGGCTCCACTGCTGAGCAGCTGTAGACATCTAATCTACTTTCTCCTTCCTTATTCTCTCCTACACCCCACTCTAGTTCACACAGGGGTTGTAGGTTGGGCTGATCAGAGTACCCCAGCATTGAAAGGAGTGCATATCTAGTATAAATACCTTCTAAGAGAGGGAGATATCTTAAGTTCAAATCCTGCCCTGGACATTTACTAGGTAGATGGGTTATTTAAATAGGGAATGGGAAGGGAGAAAGGAAGAGGAAAGGGAATAAACATTTAGATAATACCCACTATGTGCTAGGCATTGTACCAAGTCCTTTAATTGGATAATAGTAGCACTTATTCTACAGGATTGTTGTAAAGAACAAAGGAGATAATGTAAAGAAAACATTTTGTAAACTTTAAAGTCGATGGTGCAGTGGTTAGAGCACAGGGCCTGGAGTTGGGAAGACCTGAGTTCAAATATGACCTCAGGCACTACTAGCTGACTATGTGAACCTGGGCAAGTCACTTAACCCTGTTTACCTCAGTTTCCTCATCTGTAAAATGAACTGGAGAAGGGTAAGGCAAACCATTCCAGTATCTTTGCCAAGAAAACCCCAAAAGGGGTCACACAGAGTCGGACATGACTGGGGGAAAAAAACCTAAACTAAACAACAAACCTTAAAGTGCTAAATAAATGCTATTGATGAGGAGGAGGAGGAGCTCATCCCCTAGCCTTCCTTCTTGTCCTCCCTTCCCATTACTAACATTTTGTTGCTCAACTCTAGTCCCCAGTATTTTCTCCATCCGTTTGGCTTGTTGCTTACAGAAAAAGCTTCATCTAGGGTGACAGGCTGCTTACAATTTCAGTTAGAGACAATACCTCCCAGATGTGCCTTGGCCTTTTGAACTCCTTACCCTCTCCTCAACTGCACTGGTACCATTATCCTCTTTATTTTGCAAAGGAGACTGTTCCCCAAAGGAGCTATAACCCTCAGACACAGGGTGCTGATCACTAAGCTGCCCATCCAGTTGTCTTAAAAATCTGGCAACTTGGCACCATTCATCGACATCAGGATGCATAACTGATCCAGTTTGATATTTCAACCTCTAGTGCAAAAACTAGCTGTCATCTCTCTTACTGTTCTGGGCACAGCATGGCTGTGCTACTGGCTTGAAGCCCGTGCTCCCACGAGGACGGCTGAAGATTCATCTTGCTTTATCCTAACCAAAAAGCACATATTTACATCAGCCAGAACTGCTTTTTCATAGGATAGTGGGCTTTTTCCCTTCTTTTCATTCAGTTCCCACCCCTAAAACTAAGCGTTCCTGTTGGGGAGCTAATGATAGTTTTTGACAGACTCTGTTTCCTAATTGAGGATTGGCAAAGCATTGCCATGGATAATTACCAAACATGTGTTTATCACTCTGTGGCTTAAAGGTTTCCAGACAGATATTAAGTAATTTCTTCTCTTGTGTAGGCAACAAGACAGTATTAATCCAACACAATCCTTTGGTTTTAGTGAAGGTTGAGCTAAAAGAATGGGTGACAGATATTCCCAGTCAGACACTACTCTTATAGTGCTCCATTCCTTAAGATGCCGTGTGGACAGCAGCTTTCTGGATAGCCATGCATATCACACCCTAAGCCCCAGGGGGACTGGAGAGTCTTGGGTCCTCGAACTAGGGGAATCTAAGATTTTTGTTAGAGACGTCCCTGAACCTGAGTTCTCTTTTAGACCGTGGCACCTTTATGGGCACAAGCTACTCTTAGCTTATTGCTTTCATCGTAATCCAACTTCAGTCCAGAATGTGAGATGTTCTCCATTTAAGCCAGGAGCCACAGGGGAATTTGGGTACCACCTCAGCTCTCTTAAGAGTCCTTCAGATCTCTGTCATTCTCCCAAGTCTAGATGAGGGAAGTCACGAGGGTTAATGGTTACAGTCATAAGATTCAGAGATAAAAGCAATCTTAGTAATCACTGATCCAATTCCTTCATTTTATAGGTAACTTTAAATGACTCCTCCAAGGTCGAATAAGGAATGACAGACCCAGGGTTCAAACAGAAGCCTGACCCTGTGCAGCATTCTTTCCATTGCTTCAAACTGCCTGTCTTATTAAATCGCAGCCCAGTCTAGTGATCTCTCCTTCATTGCCCCAGGCTGGCTACAGACAAAGTTCCCCAGCCCTGCCCCTTTCCCAGCTGTATTCGAGGGCAACCCAAAACTCCATGCTCCCATGTTTAGGGGTGCATCCTGAGTGCAGAAAAATGGAAATTACTGACTGAGCCATAGAGTGGCCCAAATTTTACAACAGCTTTGGCAGGAATGACTGATATGCAATGAGGCAAGCAGTATCAACTTCTGAGAGATGATATTTTCATTACAGCGCAGGAAAGCCTTGTGTTCAGATCCTAGCTGTGATGTTTATTCGTTGTATAATTTTGAGCAGGTTATTTGTTCCTATCTGAGACTCAGTTTCTTCACCTCTAAAATGGGGCTCATATAGATCTAAAGTCTGTAAGGGACTTTAGAAGTTAGTCAAAGGCAGCTAGTTGACTCAGTGGATAGAACACTGGCCCTGGAGTCAGGAGGACCTGAGTTCAGATCTGGCCTCAGAAACTTACTAGCTGTATGTCCCTAGGCAAATCACTTAACCCCAATGCCTCCCCTGCCTCACTTTACAGATGAAGAAACTGAGAATCAGAGGGGCTAATTGATTGCCTGAGGTCACACAGCTGTAGTATAGGAGACAGAGCTAGGATATGAATTCAGATTCTGTGGTGCTAACTTCAGTTCTCATTCCATTACCTCAGAGTTGCTATGATGAAAGTGCTTTGTTGTCCTTAAATCATTATATAAATGTGTAATATTATTAACACAGTGTGTGTCACATAGTAAGCACTTAGCAAATACTTTAAAAAAAACAGTTCATTCAAATTTGAAATAACAGAGTTAACACAAAGGGCCTGGGTCAGGAAGACCTGAGTTCAAATCCAGCCTCAGATACTAGCTGTGTGACCCCTGGAAAACTTACTTCACCTCTATCATCTATTTCCTCATCTATAAAATGGGAATAAAATAGCACGTACCTCCCATGGGGAATGAAATGAGATAATGCTTATAAAGTGCTTTGTAAAACTTAAAGCAGCATATACATGCTCTTTATTACTTTATCATCATCATTATTAATTTTTTTTTATTATTGCCAAGAGGCCTAAGGAAACCTTTAGGCCCCCCCAAAAAGCAGCAGCACTAATTTGGGACTGTCCATCTTGATGAGCTATCCATATTTCTATAGAGCCAGGTTTGCAACCTTTGGAACCAGTGCCAGGCCTTTGGGATACATCTTGTGGCCCCCATCTTTGCAGGCCGCCATTTGCTGATCCCCATTCTCCTGCTGTCTGTTGGGATTTCCCTTGATAAGCCCTAGAGCTGATAGCAGTAGTGGTAGTCACAAAGTGATCCATGCAGCAGATGAGCCAGAGGGGTTGGCCAGGACAGCAGGAGATGACAGAAATCTCCCATCCCCAGTACGGATGCGACAGGAAGGCACATACAGTATGGAACACCTGCCTCTGCCCCAGTCTGTGAGCCTGATTTTCTCTCTGTCAACTCTATTTTAGAATTTAGACCTCTGATATTTGGTTCAGGAGAGGGTAAGAAAAGTATTGATATTTCAGCAAGAACTATAGAATTGCTATTTTTTAAGCCATTGGCATCACATGCCATCACTGATAGCTGCACAGGAAACACCATTGGATTGCTCTCTATCTTCACCTTATCCTAAGTCCCCTCATGATCCATAATCGCTGACCTTGTCCCTGAAATAAAATGATTTCATCTTACATGTACTTTATCGTGTACAAGTAGTCTGCAGATAGATGTTGATGTATCCTCCATCCTGGGTGAATTGATGCATGGGATTATACCATCATGTCCTTCCACAGAAAGATGTTGTTACCAGGTGATTCTACTGTCCTAGGCGAGGAGGCCAATAACAATGACATACTAGTCTTATTAAGTGCATGGTTACTCTTCCATAGCTCATAGCTCATTGTCAACTTAGGTATTACACTCTGGTGGGACAGAGTCAAATGTTAATTGGCGTGGCTGCCACATTCCATCTCCTAGAGAATCTTTCCTTCACACACCTGAGTGCCTGTGTCTAGAACTTTGTATAGGCATTTCCCAAGCTTGCCTTTCAAAGTGTTATTAGAAAAGTGAAAGCCAAGGGGAAAAGAGGCTTTATCTTCAGTGGGTGAGAAATGTGACAGAAATGGCACTTGTTTGAAAAGTGCTTTAGCATTGGCCCAGACTCTTTTCTAGCACAATGATCCTTTAAAGTATGTATCATTTGGAAAAAAAGAAAAAAGATCATATTGTGTGCTATGTACTTCAGTTACCGGTGAGAACGTCTGTGAGAGGGTAGCAAAGAACAATTCTTAAAATGTGTGAACACCACTCTAAGATAAAAAACTTAATTGCAGTTTAGACTTCAGATTTATTTGAAAAGGGGATAATGATAGTAATTACCCAGTTTGAGTTTTGTAGAAGGCTAATTAGATCCCCAAAGCATTTGTATGCACAAGGAGAACCATAAATACAAAAGACCATCTGGTCCTTATCAGCTTACAACACTAACACTGTCTGTAATTATTTTTCCTATATTGTTTTGATGTTGACATTTTATAGAGCAATACATTCTACCCTGGTTAGGGAGTAACCTGTACTTCTGAAAGTCTGGGTGTGTTATCTCCCCCCCCACCCCAATGTATCAGGTCTCCATAGGCATGCTCCAAAGGAGAATATGGTTGCTCAGAGGTATAGGTAATCTTTTATTCCCCCAATCTGTAAAATGGGATAACAATCATTGCACTGTTTGTCTTCCTGGGGTGTTGTGGTAAGGCATATAATGTGCTTTATAAATCATATCTCACTTGATAGCTATTTATCATTGTTGACTTTTTATAAAGTCAAAAATTGTTTCTAAGTTTTGCTAAACTGTTTCTCTTACATTTCTAACTAGTAATTTGGTCTTTTAAACATTCTGGATATATTATCATTAGTAATAATCCAGAAGAGAAAAGAAATATACCTTATGACAGTCTCTTCTACTTATATAGCACTTAAAAATAAACAAAGCATTTATTTCCAGGAAACTATGAGGTAAGAAGTCTGAGTACTATCTTATCCACTTTCCAGATAAAGAAACTAGTCAATGACAGGTCACTTGACTTGTTCCAGTTCACACAGCTAGTGAATGTTAGAGGTAAGATTCAAACCCAGCTCTCCTGACTCCCAGTTCATTACTCCTCCCAGTCAATAATCATGTGGTCCTCTATAGATCATTATGCATTCATTAAAGCATGTGACTTATGTATTTATTCTTCAGGGGAGCGATTTTTACCCACCTTCTTTAGGCTTAGCATTGGTTTAGACACTTGGTGGAATAGAGAAGAATTAGAATAAATATAGAATGAATCTGACCCACAAGATGCTTACAGATTAGTTGAAGAATCATAAACTAGAACTTTCTATTAACGTAAACCTGAAAAAGGTAGAGTGGTACACAGTGTGGATGCAACCAAAATAGTTTTCATTTATACCTTGATTCTCACAGTGTTTTACGGATGAGCAATCTTGAAGTTGAGAGAGGTTAAATGGCTTTTTTAGGGTCACACAGGTAAGTTCTAGAATAATAATTCAAACAAGGAAAGAGATAGCCCTCAGACCTTTCTCCAGTTTGTTACATGATGTTCTTACAGTGAGTGAACTCACCCCTTCACTTTTTTTTTTCCTTTTTGGTGAGGCAGTCAGGGTTAAGTGACTTACTCAGGGTCACACAGCTAGTAAGTTTCAAGTGTCTGAGGCCGGATTTGAATTCAGGTCTTTCTGACTCCAAGGCCAGAGCTGTATCTACTGTGCCACCTAGCTGCCCCTACCTCTTCACTCTTGAATGTAGTGAGGGTGAGGGAGGGGGAGAGAGAGAGAGAGAGAGAGAGAGAGAGAGAGAGAGAGAGAGAGAGAGAGAGAGAGAGAGAGAGAGAGAAAGAAAGAAAGAAAGAAACTGAGCCACAGGCATCCTGCTATTCAGCCAGTGGAAAAAGGCTGCTCCCAATCATGTGGCATGCCAACTCTAGTCCTCCTATGACCCAGAATCAGATCTCTGTCATATGGATGCCTTCATCTCAGGTAATCTGAGCATGTGTCAGACCTGGGGTTACATTAGAATGAAAGTTCAAATACCTATGTACCTTCCAGTAGTATGAACTACGAAAATGACTTTTGGGAGTCCTTGAAAATCAACTTTTGATTCTCTTTTTCAGATTCTATGATGCTAAGAAATTGCCTGAGTTTAGCTAGACCTCTAAATAGTACTTTTCTTTGTATACCAAAGAGACCCCTGGTAGTCCAGGTTGATTAGAAGAGGATGTTGGATGGCAGAGGCTATTGCTTAAATGAAAGGGAAACTCTAAAGCCAGAATGAAATCTGCTTTTTTCTGTTACTGAATTTTAGTTTGATCCAGTTGTTGAAAAGTACCCCCTCTTAAGGCACTGCATGCTAAGCTGTGGAGTTCTTTCTCTCTCTCTCTCTCTCTCTCTCTCTCTCTCTCTCTCTTCTCTCTCTCCTCTCTCTCTCCCTCTCTCTCACATACATACACACACGCAAGCAACACACACATACACACACACACAGAGTCATGCATACTTCATTTGTAAGGCAGTGTTACATAACGGATAAAGATTTCGCTTCTAAGTCAGCAAGAACTGAGTTCAAGTTCTTCCACTGACTCAGGTTGGCTGTGTGACCCTTGGTAAGATACAGCCTTTCAATGTTCCAATCAACTCTCTAAGACTACATGTAAAAGAGTTGCTGATCTACATATATAAACTGAAATTGCTTACGACATTCCATATACGAATGAAATCACATTTTGTAAAGTCTGTTTTTGAGAATGTGGCACACTGTGGCTGAGATGGTTCAGTAAGTATGCTGGTGAGTCCTGAGCCCCGGCAGCAGTGATTGGTGGACTTGAGGAGTGATGATGTCATTCCTGGACTCCCATTTACCGTAAGAGTGGAGCACACCTCTCACATCTGAGACCTGACTGAGCTTTCATAATGTCAACCCTGATTCACCTGGGTGAAAAAAACAAACACCTGCCCACCTCACCTTTAATGAAGTCACAGCAACATCTGTATATTACCTCAAATTCCCATGTGGCATTCCACTGTTTCATTGACAGCCTCTGGAAGCTTGAGCTTTGCTGATCTCTATCCTAGGTTTTCTAGTCCATTCTACTTTCACACATACCATTCAAGGGCAAATTCATACCAACCTTAGGCTCTGGCAGTACCTTTATATGCAAGGCCGTCTGAGATCATTAGACTTTGGAAGACTTGGCATTAGAGGCCAAGCTAAAAACTTTTATTTGAATGTCTTTTTCTTTTCTCTTCTTAATTTCATCCTCCCTTTTCCCCCTTTCTTTATCTCTTCCCTTCCTTTCTCCCTCCATGATTCTGTGATTCCTTCTTTTCCTAATTCACCACTTTGCTTCCCCTCATCATTTCCTTTTGATCATTATGTAGTAAAGGAAAAAACTTCACAGAGAGAGATTTGGTGCTTATGGGGTCATCAAGGGCTAGCCCTTGATATTTTCACACTCAGCAACTTGATTTTATCATTTCATGAATAAGTAATGGGTGGGTGGTAATTTAAGCAATGTAAAAACAAAATATAGCCATATAAATTTATCATTAAAAAGAAACAATCAGATTGTGTTTAGAGAATCGATTCTATGCAGTGAAGAGAGCTCTGGCCTTGGAGTCAGGAGGACCCGAGTTCATATCCAGCCTCACTTAACACTTACTAGCTGTGTGACCCTGGGCAAGTCACTTAACCCTGATTGCCTTACCAAAAAGCAAAAAAGAGAGAGAGAGACAGAGAGAGAGAGTCAATTCTAGGGTTCCCTTTCAAATATCTCCTTGAATGGTAACTCAGGTTAGTGCTTGAGCGTTCTCAGTTTATGCTTGGTTTGTGAGCATGCAGTCAGAGCAGTGAGAATGGCAGTGTGGTGCCTTGGAAAGAAGGCTCACTCTGGAGTCAGATGACCTGGGTTCATATGCTACCTAAGATGCTTATTACGTCTGCGGCCTTGAGTAAGTAATTTAACCTTCTGATACTCAATTTTCTCACCTGTAAAATGAGGAAATTGGACCAGATATTCTCTGAGTTCTCTTATAGCTAGGATCAGACTATTCATCCAGGATCACTGAATGTGATAAACTGTGTCTAACACAAACTAGCTGTCTGACTCTGAGAAAAGGATGGAAACTCTATGAATCATTGTTCATCATCTGTAAAATGGGCATACAAGTTACTTTCACTTGCCTACCTGCCAGAGTTATTGTAAAGAACATACTTTTCAAACCTTCAAGCATTAGATAAAGATTATCATTCCCCCGCCACCACCAATTACACTGTCTAGTAAATTCCTGATAGCTCTTTAGACAAAGTAATCTCATCAGTGACATGTCTCCAGAACTCTCTGTAGGACAACCAAGACTAAAGTCCATTCCTGTTTCAGTAGTATGAAAGCTACGTTAAATTTAGGGGTACATCCAGGGGGTTGCTGGAACTTGCTCAAGAGCTAGGTTTTAATTTTCAGGATTAACGTTTACACTTCAGAAATTGGTAAATGCTATAAATAAGGGCAGGTAGGGGGTGCAGTGGATAGAATGTTGGGCCTGGAGTCGGGAAAACTCATCTTCTTAAGGTCAGATCTGGCCTCAGACACTTACTAGTTGTGTGACCCTGGGCAAGTTACTTAACCCTGTTTGTCTCAGTTCTCCGTCTGTATAAAAAGAGCTGGAGAAATGGCAAGCCCCTCTAGTATTTTTGCAAAGAAAACCCCAAATGGGGTCTTGAAGAGTTGGACATGACTGAAATGACTGAACCAACTGAATGGTGACAAGTAAGGGATTGCTTATTGTTTTGTCTACTGCATAGATTCTTTAAAATCATGAGAAAATTCAGGTTAAATTTAAAATCGTTTTGTGTGTACGTTTTTTTTTTCCCAGAGAGCCACTTTGGGAGCTTATAGCCCTTATTTTCCTACCAAAAATTTACATTTGCCTACTAAAGAATCCACTCCAATCCTGACAATTCCAAGCTTTCTTATAATACAGCTCTATGTCATCTTTCATGTACTCCATGTTCCAGTCAAGCTGGGCTACCCTCTGAACTCCTTTTCATACTCTTACTGTCCTTTTAAATTCCTATACTTTCTGCACATTTATTCTATGCCTAGAATAGATTCCCCATTATTTTGATGCCTGTTGAATCCTCCCCTACTTCCATTCCTAAATCAAATGTTGCCTTCTCCTCCATAGAGCCTTTTCTGAATCTGTGATGTTAAAGTGATATCTCTATCCCAAAATGTATTATTGTACTTTGCCTGACTCTCTCCTTTGCATTCAGCTCATAGACTTTTGAATTTTATTTTGTTTATTCCTCCCCCCTTCCCCTACATGTGTACACTTTAGATCATAAGCTCCTGAAGATCAAGGAGTGAGTCACACCTGTCTTTGCATTCCCAAGTCTCTAGCACACAATATGTATCAGTTAAATTATGGATAAGAAATAGTTGTGATTTTTCTCTCTGAGTACTTGAAAGGCCCTTCATAGAAGAGGGGTTAGACATTTTCTGCTTGGCTCAGAAATGAAAAACTAAGAGAAATGAATAGAAGTGGCAAATTGAAATTTAGGAAAAGTAACAAACAAAAATAAACCAACTTCTTAACGGCCTTGGGAGGTAGTGGGTCCCCCTTCACTGTAAGTATTTGTTCCATGTGGGTACACAGGTATGGCTGATTTACCATTACGTATGCTAACTATGCAATAGGAAACACTAATTAGACTTGCACTTAGTTCGTGCAATCAGAGTTTATTCATTGAATCAATGTCCTCCCTAAGTAAGAGGTTCCCAGAGGCTTCTTTTTACCCGACTTACAAGGTTTCCTTCCTGCCTAGCGGCAGACCCTGGGTCTCCCTTCCTGGGTGGACTGCCCTGGAGTCACCACGGGCTTATTTGAGTGTCAAGGGAAAGAGAACAAGAGTAAGCCCTAATTGGGGCTTAGAAACAGCTCTGGTGCCTGGGGACTCAGGTGGATTTTATACTTTTAGATTAAGGTGTTTACCATATAATTTAATTGGTAGTTTACTTCAGAATTACTGATGAAGTTGTTTTTATTATTTTTCATTGGTGGTCTGTCTTATCAGAGGGTCTGCGTATGTTTACTGTTGCTTAACAATACACACATGTTGCTTTCTATGCCTGATCCATAAGGTGCTTATCTTATTACTGAAAAACCACTTTAATCTGTTAAAGCTAAGGCTTAAAACAAAATGGAATCAGTTACTAAGTTGGCAGACTATCTCATTAAGACAAAAAAATTTATTCTCACCACATTTGTCTGTTATACTAAATTGACAAACTTAGTCCTGCTATCTTATTGATATACTAAAATGTGTTCTCATTAGTATTTAAGCAAAGGTCACTTATGCAGGACATTGGGAAAAGGATTGTTGATCAGATAAAGATTGTTATAATGAGCCTCTGAGGTCTCTTCCAACTGTGAGATTCTGTGAATGAGTTATTCTACTAAATTTTCCAGTTTTTTCCCCTAATCTCTTCTAAAACTAATGGGACGAAGACAAAAAAAGGGGAGGGGAGAAGAACTTTACATGATAATTTTGCTGTATATTTGAAAGGAATAGCAAGGTGAGCATAGTAGATTTGCAATTTCATGTTCAATCATCTTTTTTATTGTACTATGTTATGGAAATGCTTTATTCCATAAATTTAAAAAAAAAAAAAACTAATGCAGTCCCTCCAGGAAAGACTTTTTTGGTTCTTCCTATATTTGTGAAGGGAGACATATTTATTGTCTCTGAAGTAAAAAAAAAAATGTCACTTTCACAGATCTTCACCTTAATCTATTATAAGCAAGTGTTTTTATCTGCTTTTTTGTGGGAAGGGAAGACCTGCCCTGGACACATAGCAGTAATCACATTCTGCATTTTAAGATTCTTGCCCTCTACACACCTTCCCAATCCCCATCCCCTACTCTATTTTCCTTTCCCACATAGAGAAGTCAGTAAAGACTGTGATCTGAGATGCCTCTAGACTTATTCAGTTCCTGGTAATAGCCTAAAGAGAACCTGATTGCCTCCGGATTTGAATTTGAGCATTTTGTCCTTTTGAATCTGCTCTGATCTTAAATCCAGAGGCTGTAAGTGGGAAGTACACAGTTCATTCATTCATTCATTCAGCACTGTCTCAGGGTTATTCTCAAGCCAATTTAAATCACTTTTTTGCAAAAAAGGTATTATAAAAAGTTAGACATAAATCAGTTCCATCAAATAATATTAAAACAGCCTAGAAGCAGTTATTAACAGGATTCCTGGAGTGAAAGAACTATTTTTGTAATTTGAATAATCTTCATCTAGCTGTACCTAAGTTGACAGATTTTTATACATTGAGTCTTCTTAAAGTGGAGGCACATTAAATTAAAATCAGTCAGTCAAGTATTTATTCAAATGTATGTGATTTTTCACATTTACTCTCACACTAAGAGGCAGATGTAATAGACAAAAGCTTGGATTATAGTCAGGAAGATCTGGGTTCAAATGCAGACTCTGGCAGATACTTCCTGACTGTGTGAACCAGGGCAAGTCACTCCGGACATTCCCTGGACATTTCCAAAGTAAAAAACAAACAAACTGTGATCTGACTGGGTAAAGGTAGTTCCCACTTGGGAAGTTCCTCAAGCAGATAAAATCACATATAGCTAGGGCATATTCTCATTGTGCAGGCCCTGGAATTGGGAGGACCTGAGTTCAAATCAGACCTTAGATACCTACTAGCAGTGTGGCAGTGTGACCCTGGGAAAGTCACTTAACCCGTTTGCCTCATTTTCTCATCTGTAAAATGAGCTGGAGAAGGAAATGGCGAACTACCAGTATCTCTGCCAAGAAAACCCCAAATTACATCACCGAGACAGACATGACTGAAACAACTCTACAGCACCTTAACATCCAGGAAGCAAACATTTTTCCAACTCTTGAATAATAAGATCATAATTATTCAAGAAGATAAAATTATGTAAGAAGTTATCCCAAATAATTTGGCGAAATTCAGCCTAAAAGGGGACCCTGGCCATATGTTACCATGACTGATAGAGTGTGGCAGGACCGGAAGACAAAAGGTTTCCAGCAACAAGGGTCTCTGAAAAATGTGCATTTTGCAGAGCTCATTTAAACTGCTCAAGATATGGAGAGACTTTTGAATTTCTGAAGGTAGTCAACTGTTTAAAAAAAAAGTCTTTTTGCAGGTATTTATAGATATAATACTACTAGATTTCACTTAAATGTGGAATTTTTTTAAAAAATGCTTTCCTAACATTTTTTTCCTAACTGGCTAGGTATAAATCTATGGGAGAAAACATCTGTTGCCAGTTTGCATTTGTGGGGCATTACTTACTTGTGCTGTATTAAGAAACATTTGTGTCTAGTTCACAATCACTCTTAAACCATTACACTGTTAATTGTTCTTGAGTCTTGTAGTTGGGAAGTGGGAGAAAGGCGTTCTTGCTATCCCTCCTGACTGGGGATGTAACAATTGCATTGTCTCTTCTTTGCTGCCAAAATGCTGGCTTAATTAACCTGAATTCTTGAAGGAACTTAAAATATAGTCCACTTTCTCTTGTAGTTTTTTCAAGAATGAATTGCTTGTGTGGCCATCTGAACAAAGAGGCTTTATAACCTTATAAAAACGGCTCTTATCCCTCATCCCCAAACTTCTCATGGAGGCATTTCTACCATCTCATGCTTCTGCTATAACCCGCTATATCTTTAGAGTTGTATATAAAGTACTATTTTAAATAGTTCATTTTTAATTCTCTACACACACACACACACACACACACATACACACGCATGCGCGCACACACACACAGTTAATTTGATATTTTTTCTTAGAAGCTTCTACCCAGTTAATTGAAGAAATTAAGGCTCAGATGTCTCCCCCATGTAGAACCTACCATTGTATAGAATTTTTCTTTAGTTGAATTGATCCAATGGGAGACATTATGGGTAGAAGGATAGAGAACCAGCTTTGGTGCCCAGGCAGGAAATGGCAAACCACGCTAGGATCTCTGCCAAGCCCCTTTTGTGACACTTGGTGAGAGTGTGACCCTGAGCAAGTCACTTAACCTGTAAATGTTCTTCTCAACTCCCTAAGATCGTGTGCAGAGAAGTTTCTAAATTTCACTAGTAGGGATTTCCTCTGAGAGTTATGTAATTACAGTAATGAAATTACTGTAACCCTTTTTTCTGGACCCTACCTATCCCTTATCCTTTGAGTTAATCAAGGAAGGTATTCCATATCTGTCATGTTTATGAAATGATCATAGCTAACATTTACATAGCACTAAAATATTTCATTTGATCCTCTCAACAACTCTGGAAAGTAAGTGCTATGATTATTCCCTTTTTTACAGATGAAAAATCCTAGGCAAACAGAGTTTAAGTGATTTGCCCAGGGTCATACAGCCAGTAAGGCTGGATTTGAATGCATGGATTCCTGGCTCTAAGTCCAGTTCTCTGTCCTTTGCACTACCCAGGTTAGTCTTAAAACACTTAGGTTGGAATCTTAAGAAATTTTACCAAACTTGGGCCACCGTGTTGCCCAGGTGCCACAGTGTAGTGCCAAAGCACAGAACTACAACCTAGAGCATCTGAGTTCAAATCCCAGCTCTGCCATTTACTATCTGTGACCTTAGGCAATTTATATTACCTCCCTAGGCCTTGATTTCCTCATTTTTATAATGAGGAAATTGGACTGGATGACTTTCTCAAGTCGCTTCCAGGTCTAAATCTTTACTACTGCTGTCCCCCTTTTTCTTCAGCTTACATGCCTGCTTCTCACATGTGGGGCTTGTGAGCCCAGGAGAAGAGGAATGACAGGGCTGTGGGTAGCCTGGCTAACTACCACCGGCCACTGGAAATCCATTTCCTGGACCTTGGAGCCTTGCCACAGGCAGCACATTCTGGGTAGTGGGGCATCTCAGAATCCTCTAAGATGTGGGAGTGTAGCATGTATTAACTACATTTCAAGGTCAAAAGGAAAATCAGTATGTATGGCACTTCACATCCCTCCGGGGAGGGATATTCCTCATCAATGTGAGGTAATCAGTTGCAGGGGAGGTCATTTGGATCTGAAGTCTTCCACATGATTTAATTCCCATTTGCCACCTAGGCCAGCACAAGACAGGGTTGTTCACACCTGCCAGTAAATGAATTGGATAGAAACCAGTACCCAGCAAATGACTTCAGGAGATTTAGAAATGAATCATTCTCCTAGGGTAGGAGTCCAATTCGAGACTGTACGGAAGCCTTCTTTTATGTTTTTTTTTTAAATTGTCTTATTGATGTTTTTTTAAAAAATCTATCACTGTTATCTCCCTCTTGTACTAAAGAAGTTGCTATTTAGTAGTTTTCAGATATGTTCAACTTTTCATGACTCCTTTAGGGTTTTCTTGGCAAAGATACCAGAATGGTTTGCCATTTCCTCCTCCGGCTCATTTTACAGATAAAGAAACTGAAGCAAATAGGGTTAAGTGACTTAACCAGGGTCACATAGCTAATAAGTGCCTGAGGCTGGATTTGAAATCAGGTTTTCATGATTCCAGGCCCAGTACTCTATCCACTGTGCTTATTTCCCAAAATGAAGCAAAATAAGACACACTGAGCATTTCTCACAACATATAAATAACAATTAGAAAGCACTTTAGGGTTTGCAAAGTGCTAAAGGACATGTGATATATGAGATAATCTTTGTTTTTGCATTCAAGCCTTGTGAGGTTAGTGCTATAATTTTCTCCATTATCCACATGAAGAAACTGAGGTTTGGGAGAAATCAAGTACTTGGCCCACAGTCATCTAACTAGTGTCCAACTCAGGCCTTCCTTACCACTAGTCCAGTGCTGTCCAGTACACCACTCAGCCTATAGTACTGCATTCCACACCTGTAGTCCATCCCCTCTCTACCCAGAGGAAGAAGATATGCCCCCAAATCAACTTTCTAGAGTCAAGTTGGTTAGTAAATTGGTCTGAGTTTTGTTATATTTTAATGTTGTATTTCCTTATACTGTTAGGTGGTGCAGTGGATAGAGTGCTGGGCCTAGAGTCAGGAGGACCTGAGTTCAAATCCGTCCTCAGGCACTCACTAGTTGTGTGACCCCTGACAAGTCACTTAACCCTGTTTGCCTCATCTGTAAAATGAGCTGGAGAAGGAAATGGCAAATCCCTCCAGTTATCTTTGCCAAGAAAACCCCAAATGAGGTCATGAAGATTCAGACATGACTGAAAAAACAAAACAACAAAACAACAGTACCCTTCTCTTGCGTCAGTTTACTTGATTGCATCTGTTCAAATGGGTTTTACCCAGCTTCTCTGATTATTATGGTGCAATAAGATTTCGTTGTATTCATACACTCACAGTTTGTTCAGTTAATATATAGAGAAGCACAGGTTCTGAAAACAGAGGATCTGGGTTCTAGTCCTGCCTCTGATGCTTATGACATATGTGGTCTTGGGCACATTAAAAGCCACATTGACCTCAATTTCTTCATCTGTAAAATGATGGACTTAGACTAGATAGCCTTGTAGTTCCCTTCTAGCACTGATCTTTGATTTTTGGTCTTTAGACAAAATGCAGAAACCTTCTCCATTTCTTCACACCTATAACAGAGACATTTTCTGCTCTCACTTTTGTTTTTATTAAAATGTCTATTTTTATACTGCAAGCCACCTGTTAACTTTATTTAAAACAACAATAACAACAAGATGTCTTCCTAAATTAATGAGATGGCTCAGTGGACTTCTTCATTGAAATCATTTGCCCCATTATTAGTTCCATTAACTTTGCAATCTTGATAATGGATTCTCAAGTTTACATCTACATTTCATTTCTGAATAGGCTTAGTTTTGTTAATTAATTGAAATAGCTTTAGGGTAAACATCCTTAGCATTAACAATACTATTGTATTTTTTTAAAGAATTAGTCATCAGCAAATTGATAACAACATCCCTCAGGTGGAATCTTTATGGCTATGATCCCATTTTATAGATAGAGGAAAGATTGGCTTAACTTTGCCCCAGGCAGCCTTCTTCTCCAACCCTCTTGTTGTTTGTCCTTCATTCTACAAGAGGACCATGAAATCTGGAAAGTGATGCCATGACTAGCAAGTGAATTGGATTTAAGTTAGGGAGGGCTGTGCAGTCACCAGCTTCACTTTCTCCTCTGGAGCCATCTGGATCCAGTGGCCAGATACAGATTAGGACAACTACAGATGGCCTCCCAAAGTGTGGGAGAAGGATTATTTTTACACAGGTAACTTCTCCTACGCTTTTCTTCCCTTCCTGCCATCCTTCCCTTCTTGCCATTCTCCCATGCTTCTTCCCATTCTCCACCAGAAAACTAAGGAAATTTTTTTCTGAATTACCCCTTCTTTCTCTAGAGATGGTGTAGGAATATTCTCAGCAGTTTCTATATTTTAGCATCAAAATTTTAGAGATGGAAGGGAGCACTAGAGTCACCTGATCCAACTTCTACATTTTCAGGTGAGGAAAATGAGATCTATGCAAAGAAAAGTAGCAATAATAACATTTAGGTTCTGGTTCCAAATCCAGTTCTTTTTTATTGTACCCTACTGCCTTTCCCTTGTTCCTGTGATTTCTGGTACTAAAGCTACCTTAGAATTGGGGGGAGGGAAGGGATATCATGAAAGAAGAATGAGTAATAAAAGAAAGAAGATACTAGAGTAACTCTTTATGGGATCATGGAATTTAGACGCTAGAGAACATCGGATTCAAATCCTTCATTGTGGAGATGAGGAAATTGGTGTGGAGATTAGGTGAGTCATTTAAGGTCAAAACAGTAGTAAGTATTAGAATCAAACCTGAGTCCTTTGATTTCAAATATAGTTTATTTGCTGAAAGAGGAAGGGGATTCAAGCAAAAGTCTAGTTTTCCACCCAGAGAGTTAGAAGTTTTAGTTACTTTTTGAGTATCCACCGTAAGTTCACAGTCCTCCAAATCAGTGGATAGATCCCTGGGAACCACATCTTGACTTAGAAAACCACGAATTAACATTATTTATGTTGTATTTTTGTTTGCTTTGTTACACATTGCCTAGTTATGTTTTAATCTAGTTTCCAACTAGGAAATTTTGGGGGCCTTGCAGCCTGTGAGTTTGACATGTCTGCTCTGAATGATATTGCCAGTAAGTTTTAAAGAATGAGGTTAAAATTAGAATGCCTTCAATTTGCAGAGGTGGAGCTATCAGCAGAAATCCCACATGTATATCCCAAGCGTTTTTTTTTCCTGTCTTGTGCTGATTTCTCTGTGTTTCAATGGTTGATATCAAAGATTAAATCACATGAATAAAAATCAGGGTAATATCTGAGTGCCTATTCTCTTCATTGTGAGGAAGTATATTTTTTTAAAAAGTTAGAGATACAGTCTCTCTTTGAGGCATTTAGTAGCTAATGGAGGAAGACAAGATAAATATGAAAAAGACTTAAGAAAACCTAAATGTAATCAAAGATGTAAATTTATAGCTATACGTGGTAACCTACACAAATAGTAACTGGCAAAGGGATGTGGTAATTACTGAAGCCATTAGTTTGAGGAGATTTCATAGAAATGGGGTGTTGGAGTTTGCTTTTTTAAAAAGAAATTTATTACAAATTATAATGTTTTATCTTTTAAAAGCAACTTTACATACATAGTTACTTTTCTGGAGTGGAATACAATTCTAGACTTGAAGGGACTAGTCCTCAAATCCACCGCTGCCACATAGCACCTGTGTGATCTTGGGCAACAGAGTTACCCTGTTTAGGCCTCCGTTTCCTGATGTGTACCTTAAAGGAGTTTAGCTAGATGATGTCTAAGTCTCCTTCCAGTTCCTATGATCCCTGTGAGAAAGGTAGGACAAGTATTATTATACCAGCCTCTATCCCCCTTGGTAAGATGAGGAAGTTGAACATTGAAACAGAAATGTTAAGTGACTTACTCAAATTAGTAATTGGCACAGTGGGAGTCTAAAAACATATGATGCCAAGGTAACTCTCTTTCCTTTCTTGATGGGGTTACGAAGAGTAGATGGGGAAAATGATGTCTACATCATGTGACTTTATTTCAACAAGACATTTCATAAGGCCACACAGTATTCTTGTGGAAAAGATTCAGAATTATGAGCTTGTATTAGTATAATCCAATGGATTCAGAGCCCAGAATTTTTAAAAAAGATCAGAAAAAGCTTGAACTCCTGACCAAAAAATGAGAAGATGAAGTAGAACATGAAGTACTGCTTTTAGATTCAAAAAGTAAATTGTGTAAGTCTAGGTCGAGAGAGGCCTGATTTAGAAGTTTGGAGGAAAAGGACTTTGGGATTTTAGCTAACCACAAACATAGGATTACCTCACCTTATGACACTAGTGGTAAAAATGCAACTGTTTATTGAAGGTTCATTAACACAAGTATAATATAGAGATTAAAGAAGACAGCCATGTTATCCTCTGTGCTGATTAGACTGCATCTAACTCTTTTGTGTTTGGTTACAGGAATCATTCATTCTTGCTGAAAAAACATCTAGAAAAACATAGTTTGGTTGGCAAGGATTCTAGAAATGATAGTATATGAAGAGCAATTCCATGAACATTCAGTTATCATTTAATTGTTTTGAAAATTGAGAAAGTGGGCAATTTAGCCTGAGTTAAAAAGAAACCATGCTGCAATGAGGAAACTATATTCAGAATTTGGATGGCTATCATCTACGAAGGGATAGAACTAAAAACAGCAGGTGGAAGCTGTAGGGAAGTAGATTTTGGTTCTCATGTTAAGAAAGAACTTTATAACAGAACTCCCTACTGCTAGAATGGGTTGCTTTGCAAAGCACCCCATTGCTGGAAACACTGCAGCCTTACCAGGATTACCATTTATCCAGCATGTTGTAGAGAAGATTCCTCTATAAGGTAGAGTTTGAACCTAGGGTTGGACCTGAATTCAAGATCTGCCTCAGATACTAGTGAAGTGTCAGGCCTCAGCTTCTTCATGTGTAAAATGAAGATAATAGTGGTACCTACCTTTGTGAGGATCAAATAGGATAACATATAAGGTGCTTTGCAAACCAAAATGCCAACTATAATTATTATTAGGAAAATGAAATAGATGAGCTTTTAAGGTCCCTTCCAAATATTATTATTCTATGAATCTAATTCCTGATTCCTAGTTCACTGTTCTTGCCATTACATACACTGCTGCATCTTGGAGGTCCCATGAGCAAAAGCCAAGTTGTGAATACACTGCATGAGAATTGCTGGTCTTTTACTTAGTTCCTGTGCCACCTGGCTTTCAGGATCTTCTCCCCGAAAATAGGCATCCTTATCCTTATCGCTCCTCAAGGGCCCATCTCATTTTCTGAAAAGTCACATCCTACTTCGGAAACACAGCTGGCTTCTCCAGCACCAACAGCTTAGCATAAGCCTTGGTAAATGAGCTGGAAACATATTTTGGGTAAAGGGTTTTTGTAGGCTCATCATCATTATCATCACTGCCTCGTTCTACTATGTCTAGTTCTTGAAAGCATAACAGAATACCCGCTTGGTCAGAGACCTGAATTTTTTGTGGTACCTACCACTCTAGGAGAAGGCAGATGTCTCAGTAAGTGCATTTCAGGCACTTACTGGCCTTACTCAGTGGCAAGTAGATAAACCTGAAGAGTAAGGCTTTTCATTACCACCATTCCCCAGTAATAATACTGCCCTGATCTCTGTTCCCGCTCCACCCTCCCCAATCCCCAGACAAACAAAACTGGTAAAAATTTTCCAAGCTTACTCTACCACAGGAAAAAAGACACTGCATCTGTCTTCTTCGTATCTAACATAGTCGGTCAAACCCCCACGGAGTCACAAAATCCTACATCATAATCTTAGTGGCTTAGGACCTGAGGTTACCAACATGAACTCCATGGACTCTAGGCCCGAGACTACTCTTTACCGTTTGTGGCTTGTGTACAGGAACATACACTTGCCTTGGTAGAATGAGAATCAATCAATCTATGACCAGCTGCCTCCTACTGCTGGTTCTTTTTCTACAAACGCTGCACTTAATTGCCACCAGGTACGTGTGATTCCCTGCAGGTACATTTGCCGCTGTGAAGCTCTTTGCCCCCAGATAAAACCCTTTATACTGTGCAAGGTGACTGCTTTGATTGTTATGCTCCTGATAACTCCTGAGCTGGGTAGGGGAGAAGCCACTCTGTTGCCTGCTCCGGCTTGAGCTTAGAAGAACATGAATTGTCCTGCCTTCTTCACTTGTTAAAGTGTCTCTCCTTGGGTTCCATCTGAACACTCTGATCTGCTGATTAAAGAATAGGGTGATATAATGACAAAAATATGACAAAATCCTATTTAAATGTGTATTGCTATGACCTGGATTCAGATACTCAATAAAACAAGTCTTGGCTCCCCATCTTAATGTAACAGTATAACCACTGCATATACTTGGTTAGCATCGAAGCTGTGTAATTGTCCTGTCCTCCATCACCATAGTTATGACTGGCTGACTGTAGCTATAGCTTATGCTTATATAGAGGCTTAAACTTATATGTAGTCAGTCATTGAACATACCTTTATTCTGTGTCTGTTCATTCACCAAGCATTTATCAAGTATCCTCTGTTTATTAGGCAGTGTGTAAGCACTTCTGAAATGCCTGCTGTGTGTCAGGTATTATGCTAAAAGCTGGGGATACCAAAAAATGGGGGTAAAAAAACAGTCCCTGCTGTGAAGAAGTATACAGTCTAATGGAGAAGGCATGCAAACAACTATGTACGAACAAAGATAAATTGGAGAAAATCAACAGAGGGCAGTCACCAGCACTAAGAAAGATAAAGGAAAAGATACTTATAGAAGTTGGGATTTTAATTAGGACTTGAAGGATGCCAAGAAAACCAGGAAGCAGAATTTCAGGCATGGGAGAGAGCCAGTTAAAATGCCTGGAGTCAAGAGGTGGAATGTCATCTGTGAGGAACAGCTAGGAGGCCAGTGCCACTGGACCAGAAAGCATTTGGGGATGAGTACGGTATGAAAAGATTGGAAAGGTAAGGGAGGGCCAGATCATGAAGATGTTGGAGGAACAGACAAAAATCAATGGCCCTTGCCATCAAGGGCCTTACATATAAGTAAATATAAAATATATATGAAGCCAAAAGCAGAGGAACTTCAGAGCCCTCCTAGCAGCTGGAGCAATTGGGAGTATAGGAGGGGGCTCTTGAAGTGAGTTTTGAAGGAAATTAAGGATTCTGTAGAGGCAGAGGTGAGGAGGGAATGTGTGAGTTCTAGTTATAGGAAACAGACTGCAAAAGCACAGAGGAAGAAGAAGGCCGGCTTGGCAGCACCCATAAGGCTGCATAAAGGGGAATAATAAATAAGCCCGCAAAGGTGGGCTGGAGCCTGAGTGCTGAAGGGCTTTAAACACCAAAAGAAGAGTTTGGGTTTTTATCCTAGAAGCAGTAAGTGTCTGCTGGAGCTTATTAACCAGGGGGGGTGTCATGGCCTATGTTTTAATAATATTAGTTTGACAGCTCTGTGGAGCTGGTGAGGAGAGGAGAGGAAAAGAGAGTAGAGAAGAGGAGAGGAGAGATACGTGAAATGGGGAGCCTAATTAAGAGGCTATGGCAATAATACAGCTGAGAGGTGATGAGAACCTGAACTAAATTGGTAGCTGTGTAAAGAGAGAAAGGGGGATGGATGGAAGACATATGAAGATAGAGCCAACAAGACTTGGCATTTGATTGGATAAGAAGAGTCAGTGACAGAAGGAGTTGAAGATGACTCTGAAGTTGTAAACCTGGATGACTGAAAGGAAAGGGATGTTCTCTGCAGAAAGAGAGACTTTATGAAGAGAGGGAGGCATGAGGAGAAGTATTAGCTAGATAGCATGTTTCCTTGCAATGTGCAGCATACCTAAGCATTCACAAATTATCTAATTTTTTTCTAATTATATATATTATAATATCTAATTATTTTCCTCACAGCCACTTTCTGCAATACATAGGGTAGGCATTAGTATTCCCATTTTATAGATGAGGAAGTTGAGAAAGGATCCTAAGAAGTGTGCAAGCCATTGTCAGAAGTTTGCCATTTGTACTCCCATCCCCTGTCTTACATCTGACCCTTTGTTGTTGTTGCTGTTGTTGTGTTTGTCCTGCATTTTCAAAGAGGACCACTGAGCCACCACCCTATTTTAGGCCCTCTTGCCTCTGATCTGCACTATCGTAATACTCTTCTGGTTGATCTCCTTGCTTCGTCTCTCCACTCCAGGCCATCCTCTACACAGCTGCCAAAGAAATTTACCTGAAGCGCAGGTGTCATCTTGCCACCCCTTACTCAATAAACTTTAGTGGCTCCCTGTTACCTCCAGGATCAGAAATACAGTCTTCTGTTTGGTATTTAAAGCTCTCTCTGACCTTGCCCCTTTTTGTGCTTAATGCCTTACTTAATGGCCTCTTTGATTCCTTTCCTGTTCCTTGAAGATAAAACTCCATCTCTATGCCTTTGTATAGACTGACCCCAACCCCTGAAATAGCCACTCTTTTCACCTTAGCCTCTCTTAGCTTCTCTGGATTCCTTCAAGATTTAGCTCAAACCCCACCTTTTTCAGGAAGTCTTTCCTGTTCTCTCCAAGCTCCTAGTTGCCTTCTCCTCGAACCCTACGCTGCTTATATATCTTGTATGTACCCAGTCACTTGCATTCGGATGTGAGCTCCCTTTTGTATCCCTAGCACTTAGCACATGGCTCTGTCTTAGCAGATGCTTGTTGACCGACTGGCTGATTAGTAAGGAAGCAATAAAAGCACGGATTTCAGAGGAAATGACCCCTCAGGAAAGATACTTGGTTCGTTGGAAAGAATACTAGATTCGGAGTAAAAGGACCTGGGTCTCAGTTGTCTAAGATCCTCCAACCTGTATGAGATTGCTGCTTATGTTTAGTCTCCCATGGTATAAAAGGCCCAAACATAATAAAGGTAAGTGTGAAGTTGTGGATACATGTCCTTGCACCCAAAATGTGGAGGATGATTGCTGATTGATGGTGATAAAGATTTATTGCAGAATGTAGCCAAGTGGGAGAGGAGCTAAAATGTTTGCCGAGTGCATTTCTTACAAACTGGACATTTTGCACATTTCAAGCAGCTATTCCAAGCACATTTGATTCTCAAGTGCTCACTGGGCCAAGAGAGAGGGAGGAAGAGAGCAAAAGCGAAATACGATTGCTGGCCCATTCTTTGGAAAACCCGGATAATGAAATAATGATACATACAATAATATACAATATGAGTTATTTTTTCCACAGCAGGATATGGAGGACATTTAGTAGAGGAATGAGTGAGACCTCTTTTAGCAGTGCCTAATGCGTCAGTCCTTCCTGACTGCAGTGGATTTTAATCAGGTTTCATTACTTTTAGGAACGCCATTTGCTCCTGTATGCATAGTGAGAAACAAAATACCTTACTTCTGGCGTCTCTCATCTCCCTGTAATAGGGGAAATGGCAAGGTGAAAGAACATAAATACTTCTGGGGTTTGGTAGATCCAGTAAAGTCTCACCAGTCAGGTCAGCCTGGCACTGGAGCAGGTGATTCAAAGCTGTTCCACACCATGGTCTTTGGAAGTGCAGTAGGAGGGCTCAGTAGCTGTAGAGGAAGGCCACCCGAAACTCAGTGATTTTTACATTTTATGAAACACTTTAAGTAGCCTAGGGAATGAATTGATTACTTTAAAATTGCACAAATGTGGTGCTAGTTACAAAGGCACCATGTGAAGCATGGAAGAAGGTTTTAGCTTCAAGAAAGATGGAAAGGTCCAGTGATCCTTAGGATGTAATAACAAAACAGGTGGTAATGCATCTCCTTTAGTGTCTGTCAGGCTCCTCTTTGTGGCCTAAGATTGCTTTCATCTCTAGCCCACAAAAAGCTCAGACTCCACTCCTGTAGGTTCTTTCTCTGAGAGCAAGATACCCTCATTATCCCAGGTCCCAGGCTTCCATCCATTTCCTGGATGTCTCATGCCATTGCCTGGCATGGGTAGCCCCGCTTCCCTTTGTTTATGTAATGTCTTGCCTTTCTTACACACGCATCCCAGTTCACAACATGTCTTATCTCCCCCTAGTTGTTTAAAATTCCACTGAGGGCCAGGGCTGTCTTATTTATCTTTATGACTTCTCTAGCACTAAACACAATATACTGCAAATACTTGATACTTAATTCACATTGAATTTAATTGAAATGTTTGTTTATCTTAAGAACAGCAGTTTTCACAATGGGTAGTCCTAGGTGTTTAGTTCCAAGAGATACAAAACCTGTATCAGTAAACTTACAAATGCCTTTTTAAAAAGTACTAGTCTTCTTGTTCCTATATTCTAAATAGGAATATAATTCAGTACATCTGATAGTTGGAAAATGAAGGATGGACACATTTGTGTTATAGCTGTAACTACAGGGACAGCTATTGTGAATCCAGAGATAAGTGGCCTATTGGGATTTGTTTGATTGGAAGGTAGTAAGTTTAGAGAGCTGTGGGGACAATGTACCTCCTCTTTTAAACTTCCAAAACACTGCGATTTATCTGTCACTTGCCTGAGTTTTAAGGTACAATGCATGTCTTCACCCAGTATTCCCACCCCTCCCTTCATTTTCTATTATTAACCTGCAGATGACATGGTTCCCATTCTTCCTGCTTCATCTAGTTGTTCTTCCTTGTTAGGAAGAATTAGAGACGGATTAGCAGTTCTCATTGTTATAGCCTGAAAGCGCTGTGTGTTAGGCAAGTTTTATCCATGCTTACAGATTGATCAGTATGTGCAAGGAATGCTAACACTGGCTGTTAAGAGCTTCGTATTCCAAAGCAATGATATGTTAATATCATATCATATGTTCATATCATATAAACAAAGATAAAACATGAATTTTCTGAGAATCATGGAATGTGAGAGACCTTAAAGGTTATCCTATCCAGATGGGTCAAACTCCCCAAGGTCAGCAGGCAGCAAGCCTGTAAAACTCCCTGCAGAACTCCCCAATGAAGCCAGAGCCAGGTTGAAATGTAATTGGGAAATGTTTGACAAATAAATAAAAATATAATGTAACACAGATAGTGTTGACTTGCTTTTCTCTAAGTCAATATGTAGTCTACGATAGTTTCTGTTTCTGTTTGACACCATCGATGTAGTCCATCCCTTATGTGAAGAAATAGGCAAACTGAACCAGTCACATTTATTCAAAGGCATAGTAAGGCCTCATGGTTTGAGTTTTCTGTTTTCTGTTTTTATATTGCTTTCACTGGTAGTGGTTCAAACAAACTGAGTGTTCCTTTGGACCCAGGTAACTTTCCATGAACTAGCCATTACAGAACCAGAACTAGCTTATCAACTATTGATCATATGAAATGATAATTAAAAAAAAACATTTGGTACTGTGCCTGGCACAGTTGGTACTTAATAAATGTTCATTTCTCTCTTCCCCATCCTAATACACTAGGCGGAAAGATCCACTTTTATCTTTTTATTCCACCAGACCCAAGTATCCCCATGCTACCCTTGGAGGTATTTTTAACAAGAATGCTAAGATTTTAAATGACACAGAATTGAATTATTTGTCATTGTTTAGATGAAGATCTCAAAAAAGCAATTGTAGGATGGTGAAGTATAAAATAATTTCTTTTACAACTGCCAGGACTTTGCCTAGTAGGTAACTACAACCATATTTGCATTCATACAGCTTGTGTTTAAGGCAAATACTTCTTTTGGTTACTTTTTGTTGTTGTTATCTCAAATTCTGATCTTTATTCAAACATTCTCTGGGGCTGTTTTAATTGTTTTTATGTCTGACACCTCCTTGGCTACAACATCTCAGGAAATTGTTTCATAACTACTTGCTAATCAGCAGCAGCAGTTTGTTTGCAATTTTTTTAATTTAATTTTTTTCAGTCAGCAAATTTCTTTTCATAACACAGTAGAATGTTAACTACTTGAGGGCAGGGACTGCTGTGGCTTTTTATGTTTGTTTTATCACCTTTTGGCACAGTGCTTTGTACTTAGTGTAGCTAGGTCCCTATTAAAGCAAGTAATGAATTACTCTACTAGTAGCTGAATTATTCAAATTCACACTGCATATTTCCATTGGCTGACACCAATTACCATATTTTACATAATTATATCTTTGAATACTATGCATTTGAATGCATGTGACCACATCATGAGATTTATTATTTGGAATGATTAGAATCTAACTATAGGCTCATAATACAGGTTTGCTGAATGAAAGTAAATATGAGAATGTGATTTATTTTAAAGAAAAGACATTTCTAACAGTTTACAGAAAATCTACGTGTTTCCCTCTGTCTCTTCCCTTCTGGATGTTTGTAGCCTTCAAGGCCTTATAAAAAACATGGGATTTGTTATGTTGTCTGCCCAGTGTCTAATGACATTACTCCATAACTGTCTGCATTGGCATCCAGCATCCACAGTGCTGGTGTCTGGCAGTTTGCTAATAATGTGTTGTGATATCAGGGCATTGTGTGCCAAGAGCCATTATTATGAATAGGCCTAAGTGGCAACAGCCTTGTAAACATAGCAGAATCCACCAGGTAACAGGAGGGAATCGCCCGCTTCTTTCTGAATTGTGATGGGAAGGTTTACAGGAAGAATGTTTGATACTTGATGTCCAGCCTTCATTAACCTGATGTGTCCCTAAAGTAATTCTCTTCTAATTAGAAGTTGAATTGCATGGCTTTTCTTTAAAAGGTCCTAAATTGTTGAAGGCCAAGGTTTTTAGCTGGAATTTAGCCACAAAATATATCACAGATGCCTTGGTTTTCATTTGAGCACCAATAGCCATTAGAAGTCTGATGATTTTATCAGCATTAAAACCTCAAAATTAAATCATCTGTCAAGTCATTCAGTCAACAGAAGAGATTTCCTAAAGCACACATAATGCACAAGAATGTCAACCCTTTGGAATTCTGTAGTCCAGAGGAAGGAAGAGTGAAAAAGAGCCGGATGAAAAGGAAAGGCTGATCTGTACACTCATGCCATTTCACCAAGTCATTTGTGATGCCAGATTTCATCCCTTTGACAGGGTTGTTACCTAACGAAAACTCACAGGTGATAGAGAAATAAATATGAGTGATTATTGTCTTGACTGCATCTTCATTTAGGTTTGTTTCTGTAGAGCCAGACTCCTGAATCTAATAGGTAAGGGCTTAAAGCTTCCAAGAACATTACAGACTTTGGAGTCCTTTGGACCAGATTTCTGGTGTTATCCTGATGAAGTCAGCCAGTCTATAGCTAGGCTTTCAGGTCATGCTTACTTTGTCGTTTGCTCTTCTTAGAAGCCGAGAATGAATGTCTTTGCACACCATGCTCTAATACTGAAAGCATTGGATTTAAAATCAGGAAGAGGTTAAATCATTTTACTTCTCTGTAACTCTTAATTTTGACACTTTGAATATAAGGAGAACAATGGAATAATGCAGGCCAAAACACTTTGCAACCTTAAATAAGAGCTATTATTATTAAAGATCAAATCAAATAAGATTATGTAATTGAATTAATACATATATGTATACTATACAGATGTGAAGATGTTATGATTATCTCATCGTTCTAACATGTAGTTTCAATTTATCTAATATAATTATTATCTATTTATATTAATGGCTCTTTGTTCTATAAATATAGTTTTAATCTCTCCCTATTTCCATTCTTGCATCAACAACTGCTTATTGGACATTTCAGACTGTCCTGAATATATCTCAACTCAACATTTCCAAGGTTGAACTCATTATCCTTCCCTTCCTGTTGCACCAGAGGCAGCTGGTGGTGCAGTGGATAGAGTGCTGGGCCTGGAATCGGGAAGACCGGAATTTTAATCTAGCCTCAGACACTCAGCATATAGCAGGCACTTAATAAATGTTTATTGATTGATAGTAACTATGGGACTCTGGGTAAATCACTTACCCTGTCTGCCTTAGCTTCCTCACTATGGGAGGTGGTGATAATATAGCATCTACTTTGCAGAATTGTGAAGATCAATTGGGATAATATTTGTAAAAAGCACCTAGCACAGTGTTTGACACATAGTAGGTGCTATATTCATGTTTATTCCTTTTCACCATCTACTTATTTCCCCCTTTACTCAGAAACTTCCTATTTCTGTTGAGGTCATGGCCACTTTCTTTCTAGTTCACAACCTGTTGTTGAAGAAGAAAAAGGAACTGTGTAAAGATAGGTACTGTATAAAATATTAATATTGTACTCTGCCTTTTAGATCAGTTTTTCCAGAAACAATTTTATTTAATTTGACATTATTCTAAATCCGAGACACATCTAGCTTAGAGAGAGAAATACCCAGACTACCCTAGTTTGCTCGTGATCTCATACAAGTCTCTCTGCCCCAAGATGATTTGAGGTAACATTTATGTTAATCCTGAACAAGGAAAATATGTTAAAATACAAGTTGGGGTTGAATAGCCCCTGCTCAGTTCCCTCCTTGGCCACTCCCTTCAGGGATTTCAGAGAAGGATGAGTCTTAGCTCAGGCACTTCAGGAAATGGAGAAGGGAAGGATTTTCAAAAGACAGCCACTCTTAGAGTTTGGTTTCCAACCTTAATCTGTTTCCTTGTTTTTGGTGTAACTCATCTTCCAAAGAGGATAAGTGAGAAAAAAAAAATTTAAGTGGAGAAATATTTATTTCTGAATATTTTTAGACGTAATAAAGAAGGCTTTTCATATGGTTACATAGTCATTCTCAGCTCTTGGCTCTGTCATCCCACATATCTAATCAGTGACCAAGTCTTTCTTATATATTCTGTCTCCACATCTTTTATATCCTTCCATTTCTTTATACTCACACAGATACTACCACACTTGAGGCACATTTTTTTCTTGGCCTATAGCAGTAGCCTCTATAATTGGCCTTCCTGCCTTCAGGCCTTCATTGCTATCCATCCTCCACCCAGCTGCCAAAGTAATTTTCCTTAAAAAAAAAAAGTGTTCCTCCCTTACTTAATAAACTCTAGTAGCTGCCAGATATCTCTACAATAAAATACGAACTTCTCTAGTTAGTACTTTAAGCCCTTCACAGCTTGGCTCCAGCTTTATTATGCTTTCTTCCCCTTTATATACTCTATGATCAAACAAAATGACCTTTTCTCTGTTTCTCATGGGTATCACTCCATCTCCTCCCTCCATATCTTTGAATAAGAATGCCTGTTCTTCCATTCCTGGAATGTACTCCCTCCTTCCACCTTTAGATCAAAATCCCTAGTTTCTTTCAAAGTTCAGCTCAAGCACCATCTCCTACCTGAAAAGCCTTTCCTGATTTCTCCTAGATGCGTGTTTCCTCTCTCCCCAAAAAATGACTTTGTATTTATTATGTATTTATTACAGCTCTCTTTCCCAGTCCATTAGAGAAACAATAATTTCTCCTTTCATCTTTCTTCATACAATGTGTTTTAATATTCTTGGTATTTGTATGAGAGAGGAGAGAGGTGTTATTTGTTTACTATCAGATAAATCAGTGGAAAGTGGGGTTTCTTTTGTAACTTACCTGTTAATCTACTAGGTGGCTTTGTCCAAGAAGGAAGGGAGGGAGGAAGGAAGGGAGATTTGGAAGGAGGGAGGCAGGTTGGGAAGGAGGCTAGAATGGAGAGAAGGAAGGAAAGAGGAAGGTGAAAAAATCTTAGTCTTTATGATGTTAGATTTTTTTTTTAAAGAAGAAGGAATTTAAGTCAGGTTATGCTTTGCCTTAAATTGTTAGCCTCACATTCTCTGATGCTTCAGGCATGTTCACTTCTTGTGTTTTGTTCCATGACAGCAGCACTAGTAACACATGCCCAGACCATTCTGACAAGTTGTTAGGTCATTTTTTACCCACTTACATTGTCTGGTTGTTGGAAGGATTTCAGTTCCAAGGGGAAAATAATAGTAATAACAGTAAAAAGGTTCACCAAACCTCTCTACCACTACTTTTTGACATTTTACTTTAATGTCACTCCACGTGTTCTCCCTGACCTCCCCAAACTTCTACTGTGTACTTGCAAGAATACGAACTCGTCACCAAATGCTCCTCACAACATGATGTTGTCAAGTCTGGTAGAATGGCTATCATGAAAATAACAGATTTTTGAAAATATAACAAGTACCAACAGTAATCATGTTCATCGAGTTCTGTCGACAGCTGGTATATTTCTGTGTAATTTTTAAAAGAAAAAGGAAAAAACACATTGAAAAAAAGAAGCAAGTAATAATAATCATCCTGTCCACTTCCCCTTTCCATAAGCCTTTATCCAAATTCCTACAACGGCATCAGATCTCCATTAATTAATTCCATTTAATTCAATGAACATTTTATTAGAGACCTACTATGTGCTATGCTGTACTGGAGATACCAAGACAAAAATGAAATAGTCCCTGATCTTAAAGAGCTTCTGTCCTATTAAAGGAGATGAAACATGTGCCAAAAATAAAGTATAGAATAAGTAATTTGAAGAGAGGAGAAGAAGCCTAATTACTGGATGCAATCCAAAAAGGCCTGATATGGATGATAGCACCTGTACTGTCCATGATGGAGGCTAGGGATTCTACCAAGTATGTTCCAATCACATAAGGGAGATATTTATACTTACAGTATGCCAGGCATCGTGCTAAGGGCTAGGACACAAAGAAAAGCAAAAACATTCTCTACCCTTAAAAAGCTTACTTTCTATGGCTAAAGAGGTTGTGGTATATGATTGCAATAGGTGGGTAGGAGGAGAACCAAAATAAATACAGTGTTAGGAAAACCTAGAGAGAAAAGAGGGGGATGGACAGTGTCAGAGGCTGCAGAGAGGTCAAGAAAAATAAGGATTGAGAAAAGGTAGTGAAATCTGGCAATTAAGGGATTAATTAATAACTTTGGAGAAAGTAATTTTAGTTGAATGATGAGGTCAGAAGCCAGAATGAAAGGAAAGGCAATCCAGACACTGGTTTTAGATGTTTTTCAACAAGTTTAGCCATGAGAGAGAGAAGAGATATGGGATGATGGTTAGCTAGGATGGATGGATCACACGAGGCTTTTTTAAGGATAAAGATGACATGGGTAGATTTGTAGGCAGTGGTGAAGCAGCTAGTGCAGGAAAAAATTGAAGATTAGTGAAAGAGTGGGAATGATAGAGGGGACAGTCTGTTGGAGAAAGATGTGATAGAATGGGATCTTGTGCTTGCAGAAGGGTATAGGAAGAAGTGAGGAGGGAGTATATTCTAGACGTGGAGGACTGCTTATACAAAGGCAGAAGATGAAATGTCACGTATGGGGAACTTCTTAGCAGAGCATTTTGAATGGAACAGAGAATATGGTCAAGGGGAATACCATGAAATGATTGGAAAAAAGAAAGGTGGGAGCCAGGTGGTAGGGGGTGTTAAATGCTAGGCTGAATACTCTGTATTTCATTCTGAAAAAATAGGGAGCCATTGAAGATTTTTGAGTAGAGGTATTACATGGTCAGCTGTTCCATTTTAGCAATATCAAGTTGACAGCTATGTGGAGGATAGAGTGAAGAGGAAAAAACTTGGAAACAAGGAGAATAATTAGGATGTGGTCATCCAAATGAGCGGATGCTAAGGGTCCAATCTAGGATATATCACAAGAATGAAAAGAAGGAAATAAATGCAGAAGATGTGTACAGCATTGACAAGATATGGGGGTGTGTGTGTGTGTGTGTGTGTGTGTGTGTGTGTGTGTATGTGTGTGTATAGACGTGTAGACAGAAAAAGATAGGATATGATTATTAATATATATAATGAGATGAGAGAATAGCCAGGGATGATTATAAAGGCAAACTCCACCCTATTGATGAAACCATCGATAGAAATGGGGAAAGTTTGGAGGTAGAATGGATGGATATAGGGGTAAATATGAGTATTATTAAGGTAAATGATGTCAACTTCTTAACTTAGAGATATATTGAAACTTAAAGAGGTTAAAAAAATCAGAAGTCAGTTTTGGAGTCTACAAAGAAGTCAAAGAACCCCAAATTTCTGTTCTCTACCCTCCACATATCACAGTTCTCAGAGTATGATACAGAAATTCCCTACTCCAGTTCATGTCTTTGGTCTTGGTTATGATGTCCTGGTTTTTTCACCTCCACTCGACCTCTATATATTAATTTCACATGGTACTGAAACCATTTAGCTATATTAATATTAATTCTTTTAACTATAAATATGATAGGGTTTTTGTTAAACCATGGAAAAGTAACTGTTTTATTTTGTCCTTTAGCTTTCCTGTTTTTCTCTTTAAAATTATATACTTATCACTCTTTGCTTGAGTCTCTTTCTCCCAACCACCTTAATTACTCCACATTCAGAACTACCTCATTTGAGTTAGTTTTTATGAGGCTAATTGTCTACAGTTTGTTCCTGAAAAGAGACAGAAAGAATTAGGTAACAGCAGAAGTGGCTAACTAACGGGATTTATAAAGACCAAGAAAAGACAGAAGGGGACAGAATGTCTTTTAGTTTCATAATTCTCCCAAAGTACTCTATTAATGAGGGATGAGGGAGAAAGGTATACATATTTGGTAGACATTTTATTCATTTCAGTTTGCTCTGGGTTTTTTATTTTGTTTTTAAATTTCTAGTCCTTGAGGCATCTGTCTGAAAAAATACACACACACGTGTCTTAAGACCTTATATATATGATATGTTATTGATGTGAATCTGTCTCCTGCAAAGTGGATAGGGAAGAGGGTAATAATAGAAGGAACACTGAAATGGCTATCTAGAGATTGTGTGAAGGTACTTAACTAACCACTTGAGCTTCTGACACTTATTCTCTCCAAACCTCAATTTCCTCATCTGTAAAATAGGGAGTCCTGGTTCTGGCATTCAGTGACTACTTGTAGGTAATTTAGCCAAAATATTATACTTCTGCTTGAATTGTGTGGTGCTAGATTGACACTTTGATCTGGAATTAGTCCAAGATCACAAAATCAGCAGAAAGAGAGAAAGAAAAATGCCATAGTAGTAATTTGGAGTCCTGTTACCGCAGGCAATAAGCAGCCGCAGGGGCCGGGTACTGAACGCCCTGTGTAACATGGGAGCAGAACAGACATTCACAACTCTGCTTTTCATTTGTTTGTTTGTTTGTTTTTTCCTAAGCAGAGTCAGGGTCTGTCTCCTTGCCTAAATACATCAATAAAGAACTGTCCTTCCTTCTTTCCCTCCCCTTTCTTTCCTCTTCTTTATCTGACCTAACAACTAGCCTGAGATTAGAGAATCAGAAAAGTTGTTTAAGAGACAGATGATGTGAAAAGTATGATTGACACCTGGGCCTTGGTTTCCCAATGTATAGAATGAGGAAATTTGGACTGGGCAGTCTCTGAGGTTCCTTCCACTTCTGAATAGATAATCCTATGACCTAGTCAGTTCTCAGCATAGCTTTCCAACATAAAGCCGCTCAAGACTGTCAATGAGCACAGCACAGAATTTTTTATTTATTTATTTATTTTAGATTAGGAAGGTTCCTTCTATTTTCTTTTCTGCCGAAGTCATACACAATGCAGTAGGCTTTTCTTTTTCTCTTTTTTCCCTCCACTTTGTACCTCCCAGCTATTCCCACATCCCACTTAACCTTATCATACCCATAAACTGGAAGGAAAAAAAAAATGTAAGCACCCTCCCCCACCCCCACTTCCACCATCCAAGGTAATGTTGAAATGGGGCCAAATCTCTTTAGGACTGAAGCCAAGCATTTTGGCAGGTCCCTTTGGAAGCATGAAGCTGGAGCCTTGACAGTTGAGGCCCTGCTGAATGGCCTGGCGTAGGGGACAGAGCTGATTAATGAGCCAAACACAGTTCTCCCAAGGAATGTGGGAAGCTAAGAGGGGTGGATGATGTCATCCTAGCAACAGGTGGCAGGCCCCCTTCTCTGCCGGTGGCGCTCAGGGTTCGGTCTTGTGTATGCCCCACAATAAGGTGGCCACAAGGTTAACTGCCACTTTTGGCGGCTCCCATCGAGGCCTCCCTCCACCCCCATCCTTTCCCATAGAAATGTCATTGGCTGAACTCAGCCTCTTTTCCCTGCCACCCAAATGTCAGACTCTTCTTATAAAAGTAGATCACAAGCAACTTTTAGCCATTGAGTTCTTTTGTCACAGGAGCATAATGGTTTGTGTACTTCCTTTCTTCAAATAGAGGTGAACCCCTTGAGAGGAAGAACTTGTGGTTTCTAGGCCCCCTTTGGCACTGCATCAGCAAGGACTGATCCCTCTTTCCTGCGGGGTCAGCCATCGCTTGTTCATATCCTCTAGACTGGGAAACTCTCTCTACCTTTTTTGGTCCCCACATTCCTTGACTTTCCATAAACCTTCCTATACCTCTTAATCATTATGAGAGGAAATAAATGCAGACATTTACCATGCATATGCACATAAAATAGAAAATAAAAGAAAGAGAAATTAGTTTTCACTAATATTATTGGGTGTATATAGTATTTTTTAACAGGGCATCTAGGTGGTGCAATTAATAGAATGCTGGGCCTGAAAGTCAGGAAGAGTCATCTTCCTGAGTTCAGATCTGGCCCCAGTGGCACAGTGGATAGAGCACCAGCCCTAGAGTCAGGGGGACCTGAGTTCAAATCCAGCCTCAGACACATAACACTCACTAGCTGTGTGACCCTGGTTAAGTCACTTAACCCTCATTGCCCTCACCAAAATAAATAAATAAATAAAATAGGATGTGGCCCCAGATACTTACAGCTGTGTGACCCTGAACAAGTCACTTAACCCTGCTTGCCTCAGTTTCCTTATTTGTAAAATGTGCTGGAGAAGGAAATGACAAACCATTCCAATATCTTTGCCAAGAAAACCCCAAAATGGGATCAGGAAGAGTCAAACATGATTGAATAACAACAACCCTGCCCTTTTTTTTTTTTTAGTATCATAAATTCTCTGCAGTTCATACATTTTTTTCCTCAAGAGTACTACTTTGGGGATATATCAGTGGGCTGCTATAGTTATTCACCAGATATTCTACCTCTTCTCCTTGACTCAACCACCAGGGGGTAGCTAAAGTCCAGGTTAAGAATCCCTGCTTCACAACAATGGTGTCAGTGGTGTCAAACTCAAGTAGAAAAAGGGGCCACTAAACTTTACAGAAGTATTTCTGTAGGCTGCATATCGATTTAGTTTTAAAATACACTATTTTCTGTGTTTTATTGCATTTTATGTCGTTAAATATTTCCCAGTTACTTGGCATGGGAGTGTGTGACAGGTCAGAAGATGAATGTTTTACCCCCTCGGCTCTCTACAGCATCCCTCATAGCAGCTCCTCTTATCCTTACAACAGGTATGTGGAGTATGCAGAGTGATGATCATGATGGACAGATGAGGGACATGGGAGGAGGCACCATGGCACAGGGGGAAGAGAGCTAGCTTTAGAATTAGAGGAGACTCAGGTCTTCTCTCTGTCTTTACCTCTGTGACCTTGGGCAAGAACACTTAATCTCTCTGAGTCTCAGTTTCCTCATCTGTAAATGAAAGGGTTGGACTACATGGCCTCGGAGGTCTCTTCCAGCTCTGAGTTGGTGATCCTGTAATTCTAGGCTCTTTTATTTCTTGAACTGTTAAGTCCAGTCCATTCAGTAAACACTTATTAGGCACCTAATGTGTGCCAGGCTGTATTTTTTTTCTGATACCGAAATCGAAAAATACCTAAAAGTGCTGTTGGTGATCCTATGATTCTAGGCTCTCCTATTTACTGAATTTTTCCATTCAGTTCACTTCAATAAACATTTATTGAGCACCCATTATGTGGCAGGTTGTAGTTTTTTGCTGATAACTAAACCTAAATGGCTAAAAATTCTATGCTGGTGATGCTAGGATTCTAGGTTCTCCCATTTCCTGAATTAAGGCTATAGTTTTTGCTAGTGCCGCCCTAAAGCAATTTGCCAATCCTCAACAGTGATAATAGCTGCTCACCGTCATGCCTTATATCATTGTAACATGTGGCCTGAGATTTCCACATTAGGCAAGTTGTTTAAGAGATGGATGATGTGAAAGTTATAACTGAATTTCTAGGGGATTACAGTATTGTGGGGCAAATGGAAAGAATACTTTCAGAGTATATAGAATGTTCAGAGTACTAATTAACAGAATTTCTTGATGCAGGCATCACCACCATCTGATCCTCTCTTACAAAAATTAGTTGGAGCTGTGAGGAGCTGATAAAAGATATGCTAATAATAGCTAGCATTTCTATAGTCATTTAAAGTTTCCAGTAACTATCTGAGAGTAGATTTGAACATATCCAGTGCTCTTCTATTAGCTCAAACTCCCCCTTCCCTGCAAAGAAGTCCATTACACAAAAAAGTTCAAGACCCCTGCTGTGGTGCTGTGATCCTGGGAATCCTGTTCACATGCAGGTTAAAGCAGATGGTTTCTGAGATGCTGGAATTCTAGGACATAAAATGAAAGCACCACACAGTGTCATCGTTTCATTGGTTTCATGATTAGGGCTTTCCTAATAAATTGGAATGAATGATGGCTTTTACTGCTGGTCATTTATAATGCCTATATACAAGTGATCTTGAAGCACTGAACAGATAGAATTAATTTTAAGATATTTTAAATATATAGATCAAAAGATGTCAGTCTTCTAGTTAAAGTGTCTCTCCACGTGGGGGCATTTGTACTCATGAATTCTTGTGGACTTAATTCTCTTCCTAACGTCCCTCCCCTGTTGAACAAAACTGACGATTTGGTTCCACCAAATGCAGATCTGCAGCCGCATTGAATGTCTATCAGTGAAAGACAACAAATACCATTCTCAGGGAGGCTGCTCTCATTTGTGGGGAAGAGACACTTTGTTAATGAACTCAGCTAGCCGGTTTTGAAGGCCTAAATTTCGTTCCCATATCAGATAAACTTCTTATGCTAATGTTCATGAATTGTAGGAAAATCAGAGCTGAGTAACTTCTTGTAAGGGGCAGCCAGGTGGCCCCTTGGGTAGAGCATTGGGCCTGGAGTCAGGAAGACTTGAGTTCAGATGTGACCTCAGACACTTAATAGCTATATGACCCCTGGACAAGTCACTTAACCCTGTCTGTGTCAGTTTCTCATGATTACAATGAACTGGAGAAGGAAATAACAAACCACTTTAATATCTTGGCCAAGAAAACCCCAAATGAGGTCACAAGGAATTAGTCGCCACTGAACAACAAAAAACAACTTCTTGTCACAGAAAAGTTCCCTGATGACAGATCCTGGAGCAGGCTTATTTACATTGTGGTAACACCTCAAGGCTTTTTTAACTGGTTGAGGAGGAAGAGAGAGCTAACAGTGAAAGCTGCACGTGAAATAAAAGGTGGCCTAAGCTTACTTCATATAGCCCTAACACAGAAGCAAACAATAGGCATTTTATAAATATAGGTTAATAGCTGGAAAGCATTATAGGCTCATGGATCAGTAGCTGGAAGGGACATCAGACAGCATCTAGTTCAATCTCTCTCTTTTTTCAAATAAGGAAACTGAAATCCAAAGAAGTTTCATGTCTTATGTGGTATCAAACAGGAAGTAAGTGGCAAAGGTAGGCTAGTAAGGGAAAACCTCTGAAACCGAATGCAGCATTCTTTTTAATAAATCATTCTCCATCTTTAAGAATGAAGAGTAGGTAAGGATGGTCAGTAAGGGCTTTCTATGTGATCTTAAACATGTTATTTTTTAAACAAGAATTACATTGAGACAGATTCTTTGATCTTCAGCCACCTTGGTTTTCTTTTTAGGAAGATGGGAATGTTTATCAGCAACAGAAAATATTTATCATCAACTATTTATTACTAAGGGTATGTTCTGAAGATTTATTGAAAGAGGCTGATTAATTAGCTGCATTCATGAGGCATTACCGCTGATGCTTTGGAGTCCTTGGCAATATTTTTTTTCTTTTTTCCTTCTAGTACCAATGAGCAAAATAAGCTATGAAGCAAACATCCTTTCTAAGGCTCCAATGACATATCATCCCTGTGTTTGTCTGCTTTTGGAGAATCTCTTTTTTTTATGTTTGGATGGCAGAATTGTCAATACTGGATAAAAACAAAAGGTCCATTTAAATACCACTTAAAATTAGACCTCAGTGTATAAGTCTATTAGGAAAAAAATGTAAACCATACCTTGGAGAGCCCAAAGGCAAATATTTCTTTGGACAGATGTGTTAGACTTGAAATACCTGGATGTTTGTGCACTTGCCAGTGAATTCAGGAGATAACAATCAGTGCCTGTAGATGTAGCCTGTGATTTCCAAGTAAAATGTTCCCAGCAGAGGCCTTGGCCATTTGCTGAGAACGGCTGTTCCTGCTAGGTTAGAATCACAGTGCCCTAAGGTTATTTGCCCAGTTCTAAGTAATGAGCCCCCTATCACCCTCCATTGGAGATATGTTTATCTTATAAAAGATTTCAGTCAAATTGAACTTACATTTCACTTGTTCTTATTCCCTACGAAGAACCTTTCCTACTGAATTGGAACACAAGGTCTTTTTATACTATGTCTCTTCTTTAAGATTTTAGAACAACAACAAAAGTTGTATCTCCCTTTAGGTTGATTGGGTAATATTTTTGGTGATTATTTCAGCATTTTATATTAATCAAGTTGGGGGGGAGAGGAGAAAACAGAAAGCTGCTTGAATTCTCTTGGTGTTTTTAATATTTTGAAAACTTCTTATAATAGCACTATGCAAAGGTGGGATTTGTTGGGGTTTGGGGAAAGAGGGATGCTATGAAGTTGAGGCAGAAGTGGGACACCTTCCCCACTTCTGTCCTGATTGATTGTCTCACGAAGCTCACCATTTTGGCTAGGCACCAGACCCAAAGCTATAGTTTACTGTATTCTTTACTCTCCAGCCTCACCTGTCCCTCCCCTGCTCCATCTCTACCCTCCCTCTCAGTGCCCTCACGTACACATGAGCTCTCTCACGCACAAACACACACACACATTCTTTCTCTCTCTCTCTCTCTCTCTCTCTCTCTCTCTCTCTCTCTCTCTCTCTCTCTCTCTCTCTCTCTCATATTCTTCAGTTCTAAACATGGTTAAATCAACTCTGCTATTTCTCCAAGAAGATGTGTGTCAATGGTCAGTCCTATGGCCCTGGCCACCATTCTGGTAACTCTCTGGGGCACCAAACTTCTCCCTGCCTTCTACTTCCCTATTCATGTTATCTCCCACTATTAGAATATAAACTTCTTGAGGACAGGGACTGTCTTTGCTTTTGTATTTGTGTCCCAAAAGAGAACATTGGATGTCTTGTAAAAGAAGACATCATCAATGCAATTTTCCAAGTTCGGTAAGAGTCAAGGGCAGTGCCTAGGACGCCCAATTCAACATAAATCAATCCAGTGCTACTTCAATTTTTTTATGGGTCCTTTTGTTGCAGTAAAGAACATTTTATTCAACTATAAATTAAGGCAGTGTGATGTGAGTAGAGAGCTAGTCTCAGTGTCTAATTCTAACCCTAACTCAAGGAAGACTTGGGTTCAATTTCTGCCTCTGACAAATATAGGTTGTGTGACCCTGAGCAAGTCACTTGGCTTCTCAGTGACCCCGAGCAATTTACTAAGACCAAGTCAGTTGGTCCATAAATATTTAAGCTCCTACTATGTACTGGATATTGTGCTTAAACATTGGGGGTACAAAGTAAGTCAGAAGATAGCCCTGGCTCTCAAAGAGTCTAACTTCAGTCTAACCATGAAGACATGCAAACAACTTCCACAAATTAAGTACAGGACAGATTGGGAATAATCACAGGGGGAAGGTACTATAAGGGGTGGGGAACCTGTGGCCTTCTAGGTCCTTGGGTGCAGCCTTTTGACTGAGTCCAAGTTTTACAGAACAAATCCTTTTATTAAGAAGATTTGTTCTATGAGGTTTGGATTCAAAGGGCTGCACTTGAGGACCTAGAGGCCACCTGTGGCCTCAAGGCTGCAGGTTCCCCACCCCTATAACTAGAATTAAGAGGGATTAGGAAGAGCTTCTTGTAGAAGGTGGGAATTTCACTGAGACTTGAAGGAAGCCAGGAAGTGGAGATGAAGAGGGAAAGAATTCTGTGCAGGAGGGACAGTCATTGAGAATGCCTGGAATCAGTAGCTGGAGTATCTTGTTGGAGGAATAGCTAGGAGGCCAGTGTCACTGGAGTGAAGGGTGTGGACAGGGGTAAGGTAGAGGTGGATTGGAGCTCTTTCCAATTCTGCCTCTGTTTGTTCTGGAGGCCAGTGAAGGATTTACTCATAAACGTGGGAAGAGGCAGTATACCACAATGGAAGAAAAGAATGTTGGACTTCGAGTCAGAAAGACCTGGTTTCAAATTCTGCCTCTGCCATTTGCCAGCAGTGTGGCTTCCACACAAGTCACTGAGCCTCTCTGAGAGGGAGGAAACTCCCTAAGGTGGACACGGGTGGTTGTCTGCATTGGTAGAGGGATTTCCTACTCCACAATCTCATTTTCTATGGCAGGGCTTCTTAAACTTTTTCCTCTCACAACCCCATATGGGTCCCACAGTTTAAGAAGCTCTGCTCTATGGAAAGAGCAAGGCCAGCTGAGTTCTTTTACCAGGGCCATGCTCATAGTGTCATTTGTTAAATGTTTGCTGAATTAAACCCTTGTTGGTTCTATCAATGTCTAGGAGCACCCTGACTCCTCCAGATAGAGGAATTTCAATCACTTTTCTGTCATGTCCGACTCTTCGTGACCCCTTTTGGGGTCTTCTAGGCAAAAGATACTGGAGCGATTTGCCTTTTCCTTCTCTAGTTCATTTTACAGATGAGGAAACTGAGGCAAACAGGATTAAGTGACTTGCCCAGGGTTGCACAGCTAGTAAGTGTCTGAGGCCAGATTTGAACTCAGGAATATGAGTCTTTCTGACCCCAGACCCAGCACTCTATCCACTTCTCCACCTAGCTGCCTTTGGTTAGAGGACTAGATCTAGGTAAAGAGGACACAGTGCAAATTATCAATAGTACGGAAAAGCCACAGGTTTGACCTGATTCAGGGCGGGTGAAAACATATCCTGTGCTTTGAAGTTGAATCCATTGTTCCTAATATGCATTGATAGCCTTTGTAATGAACCTTTGGTTTACTGGCAGAAGTTACATTTATTTTGCAAGAATTTCTTGTCAGGTTTAGTCTGACAAAACTTTAGGGCAAGAAAGAACGTAAAACCTTACTTGGTATAAAACCTAATTGCTGATCTTGGGCTTCCCTGATGGTAAGACCTCCGGAATAGGGATGTCTTTCAGGTATACAAGAGAATGATTACGTTTTATTTACATTTCTCCAAAAAGTTTTAATTTTTCAAGTAAGTGCCCTAAGGCAGTTTTTCAAAGTTTTAGAATTCAATAAATCACATTCCAAAATGAACAAATCAGGTCTCTAGACCTGAGTCCCCAGAAACCTCAGGGATGGAATAGAAAAGCAACCACAAGGATTAGTTCTATTTTTAAAAAAAAAAGTGATCAGTTAAAACAGGGCAAAGGGGATGGAAAATGTTTAAGTGTTGGAGGGGTGGGGGGACACATGAGAATGATAACATGGAGTACATGGCTAGCCTTGGAGTCCAGAAGGCTTGACTTTGAGGTCTGAGTCTGATGTATGCCAGCTGTGTGATACCAGGGGAGCCATTGAATATTTTTTCTCAGTGCCCCCAGGCAACTTTCTAAGATTATCATGTAGGGACAGGTTGGTGATCTTCATCAGTGGGTAATGTTTCCATACCTGGAATTCCTATACTGAAAAGATGCCAGGTAACTGCTCCACCCCCTGCAAAAAAAAAAGGTATGACATGCAAAAGAAAGAGAGCAGCTAGAGAAAGACATGAAAGGTGAATAAAAGCTGGAGTAGATGTGAAGTGAAAACAGTATGAAAGCTGGGAAGTCCACAGAAGCGGAAGCTACCCAAAGAAAGGTAAGGCCCCAAGTGCACTTTAGCTCCTAAAAGGTTAATGCATTTGAATTTTTTTAGCCTCCTAGACTAGTTCATGGAGATACTTAGGATGCTAATTGGAGTAGTCTCTCAAAGAATTCAGCCAGGAAAAGCACTCTTTACTTGGGATTAGCTCTTTCCCAAAGCTCTGTGGAGATTGAAATGCACCGGGACCTGAAACATTTATTCCATTATAAGATACGGCTTTTTAATTCTCTCAAGAATGAACCCTTGGGAACATTCACCATTGTCTGTTCTGCCAAATGTTGAAGTTAAGGGAAGTTTTCCCAAGTGATGGGAGAGCCAGCTTGGTTTCCTAGTTCTAGTGCTAAGAATTAAAGCCATTAGGTTTGACCATGAGATAAAACAAAAGAGCAATACATTGAGAGTCAGAAGACCTGAGACCCAGATGTGCTCATCCGTTCCCCAGATAGGAATCCTGGGCCAATTGGGTGCTCACTTTTTGCACAGCATCGCTCATCGGGCAGTTCTAACACGGGAACAAGGAAGTTGCTTTGATTGCTTCAGCCACCCCCAGGGAGTGGTTCCTCCCTCACCCCAAACCCTTCCCTCCTGCCCACCTCCTCCTGAATAGTAGATTTCCAGGATGGCAGGGAAAGATGTCCTCAAGTTCTAAGTCTCATTTTAACTAAATTACATTTTAAAAACGTATATACATTTTTTGGTGCCACTGTTCTCTTTTGTTTGCTTATATTTAATTCAAACATTTTTTTTTTAAAGAAATGTTCTCCAGCCCAGAGGTGTTTTGTAGTGGACTAAGGAATTGAGAGAGCTGAGGTCTAGTCCCAGCTGGCCCCAGAGGGCAAAGAAGAAGCATAAAGACAGCTAAGGGGTGCAATGTCCAAGAATAATGGACTCAGTCAGAAAGACCTGAGTTCAGATCCCACCTCAGACAGCTGTGTGACCCTGGTTAAGTCACAGCCTCCATCAGCCTCAGTTTCCTCATCTGTAAAATGGGGATAATAACAACATTTATCTCCCAGGGTTGTTGTGAGGATAAAATGAAATAAATTTTTAAAGCACTTTTCAAGCCATAAAGTGCTAGCTGTTATTATCACCATTGTCTGCATTTCCCCAATGCCAAGAATTGTGGCTGGTAGTAATAGGTGCTGAATAAATGATTTGTGGAGTGCTTAGTGAATGAATGAATAAGGAATACTTGCCTTTGACAAGGAACTATGAGAAAAAAAGTATCTAAATGACTAGTGAAGCTTTGCTTTGTTAGTGTAAGAGAATTACTGTAATGAGACCATGAGTCTTTTGTTGACTTCAACAAGAGGAGATAGGAGAGTTTTCCTAAAGTCAAGAACAATTTTTATAAGTCCTACAGGAAATATAAAGTTAAACCATTTATATTTCAGAGGTCATAGGAAAATATTGCTTATGAATCAGAACTTACCTCTGCTCTTGCTGTGTTCCCAACAAATGAGAAAAAAATAATACCAAGATGTCATCTTTGCTAAAATATGATCCACAAAATAGCTTTGCAGTGCCCACTTTTTAAAGCCTTTTTAGGTTTTCTTCTTAAATCGGAATAGAGGGCTGGGCCTGTAATCAGGAAAACCTGAGTTCAGATTTGGCCTCAGACACTTACTAGTTGTGTGACCCTGAACAAGTCACTTAACCTTGCCTTGCTTCAGTTTCCTCACCTATAAAATGGGGATAATAATAGCATCTACCTCCCAGGGTTGTTGTGAGGAACAAATGAAATAACAGTTATAAAATGCTTGGCACAGTGCCTGACACATAGTAGGTGCCATATAAATGTTAACTGTTATTATAGTGATATACTAAAAGCATAGCTTATACTTTGCACATATGCCTGGCCATATTGGGGTGCAAGAAAGAGCTCTTGTCCTTTGGGCTCAAATCAGCCCAGTTTTAATTGATTGGATATATGAGAGGGAAGACCCAAACATAAGGAATGATAGGAGGGCAAGCATAGAAATAATGGAATCGGAATGGGGAGGGGAGGGCTATAAACGCTGTTTTCTGTTCTAGTCTGCTTTTCATAATGCTCATGCTATTTCACGAGTCTTTTCGCTCTTACTAGAGTATAAGCTCCAAGAGGGCAGGGGCTTTATTTTCATATCATCCCCAGAACCCAGCATGGTATTTTGCACATAACAGTCATCCATTGGTGCTGTTGAATAAGTGAATGAATGATAGCCCAGAATAGCTCCCAGAGTTAATTTATTCTGCCATTCTAAGGCTCTGTTCCTCTCTCATTCTTTGAATGGCGTTACCTTACTCCCTGAAAGTTCGGTTAAGTTAGTTTTCTTGTCAGGGATGAGACTATAATTAGCATTGCTCAGGACCTTAAAGGGTCTAGCTTGAAGTGGCAAGAGTGCCTTTATGTTTCACAAGAAATAAAATTAAAGGGAAAAAAAACCCTAAATGTAGGGTAGATACCAAACTAGCCACCGGTTCCATGACATATAATATCAACATGTACAAGTAATAATTACACACTAATTACAATCAGAATAGAATCATGTTAATTTTCACTAAGAATGAAAGACTGATGTAGTGAGCACTTTCAAAATCTGCTCCCAGACTCTGTATTAACAATTAGTTGTTTGGGAGACACTGAATTTCTCAGACACTGAACAATGGGGATAAAAAAATGTCTTTTTAATCTTGGTGGCATGTTTATTTGGCTATTTGGTTTTTAAATAAGGATCTTATGCTGCTACCCATTACAAGCTATTAGTCCAAATTGGATAATTGTAAACTACTAAAAGTTTATGAGAATGCTTTGGAAAGTGTTCTTCTGCCCCTCTTATTAATCTGAATGAGAGAGAATAGGGGGTTAATCTGGAATCATCAGGAAAGGAAAGAGATTGATTGAATCAAGTCCGTCGTCGCTGTCCCCGGTCCCCATCCTCCCCCCGGCAGTGGGATCTGGCCAGGGCCAGCCCAGGCATGGCTTCTCATTTCAGCCCAGTCAGTCACTGGCTGGTTTCCACCTTGCTGAAATAAAATGTCACATCATCACCAAACTCACCTCTGCCCAAATGTATATGTGTGTAGGGAGAAATTAATAAGTTGAATGAATCATTTACCAAATTAGGAAGTGTTTAATGAACATGGAATGGTAAGAATTAGGGATTTTCCATTCTGGGCCACACAGTTCTTCTCCAGTTAGCACTCACCTCTCCCACCAGCTCTGCCTTCAAGTCCTTTCAGGGTCTTTCTTACACACATTTCTTTAAGTTTTTTTTTTGGGGGGGTTGTTGTTGGTTTTAAACAAAAAGCCAAGCTGTACCCTAAGGGTCCCTCATTTCAAAGACACTGGTTGAATATTTCATATTTATTGGGAATATGAAACTGGAATAGTAAAATTAAAGGACCTTATACAATCATGATTTTATATATTCTTCCAAAAGAGACCAAGTTTAAAAGGAGAATGCAAATGTGATACAAAGACATCTCAATTATATAGACCTTGAAAGATTTGTGAAGCACTCTACATACATTATCTGTTTTCATGCCTATTTTAGAGATGAGGAAAACTGAGGTTTAGAGATGCTAAACTGCTTGACTAGGCTTAGACTCAAATGAGACAGTGTATGAAAAGTGTTGTACAAATAGTGAAGCCCTCTGTAAATAGGAGCTGTTTTTATTATCATATCACAGCAGATTCCACTTTTTAAGTTACTTACGTTTCTTTAGAGGAATTAAATGTTTCAAACACCAAGGACTCGTGATCCTCTAGTGTCCTTTGATCTTCCTCCATTTGCACATTCTCATTGAGAATGCCAGGCTTTGTTTCCTCATTGAAGCCTGAGGCTTTCACAGTTAGGACAGTAGGAGGAATCTCTTCTCATGTCAGTTTTCTTTACTGGCACCTTAGTTATTCTGAGATATGTGTGATGAATTCTTGGTTAAATAATGTAATTTAGTTGAACGAAAAGGAAAAGAGAAATAAAATACGTATTAGAAACAGACAAGGAAAATTTATTAGCATTGGCAGTCCGCCACGTGCCCCCCATTCACCTCAGTTAACCACACATACTATAGGTTCTGACGCTGAATACAAACAACAACACAATCACAAAATGTGGCTGTGTGAACCAGTAACATATGTTTCAGAACCCCAATTATCACCGTACATAATACCATTTTGCATTTATATGGGTGCTTTGTCCTAAAGGACGCTGATCTTTTTACAAGCTAGAATGTGGATTCTGTGTTCACAGAGTTACACACAAAGACCATTTTATTAAACTATTAAATTCCTTTTATTAAACTACAAGTTAGAAGATTGTAAACATTGGAGGGCAGGGCCTCCACCTCAGTTACTTTCTTATTTCATCTTAACAAATAGCACAGTTCTCTATACTTCGTAATCAAGCAATCAGTTATCAGTAAACATTATTAAGTACCTACTGTATGCCAGGCACTGTGCTAATCTCTAGGGATACAAAAAGAGGCAAAAGGCAGTCCCTGTCCTCAAGGAGCTTACAATCAGTAAATATTATTAAATGAATGAATTTTCATTTTTGCTTGTCCTGTGTAGGGAAGGGACATGAATAAATGATTATATATGGAAACTGTAGCTGGAAGGAACTTCAGACATCATCTAGTATATAGCCCCTTAATTTTGCATATAAGTAAACTGGAATAGGTGGAAGAGAGAGATTCTAATCAAGTCTTTAGACTCCAAATCCAGTATTCTTTGTACATATTTATATTCATACATACAGTTTTACATATGCATATGCAAATATATTTGTGGATGCATGATTACATATATGTGTACACACATTCATATATATGTATATGTATGGATCATGGATTATGAAAGACAGCAAAGCTGGTAGATGGAAACCTGAACTGAGAGCCAATAATATCACCTGTATATTTATACATATATGTGTGTGTGTGTATTAACACACATATATATTTCCACGTGTCTCTATGTAGATTACATATATATATAAAATATGTAAGAATGTTTCCTCTTTAGTCATAATTATGATTCAATTCAGCAATTATTAAGCATATACTATGTGCTTAGTAAAATGAAAAAAATACTGCCTCTTGTTTTCAAAGAGTTTTTATCTTTCCTTTATTTTAGCATCCTGCCCAGCCAGGAAAGGTGTTTTTCAGCACTGAACATTCTATAATTTGCTCAGTATATCTACTGTTTGAAATTTATCTGTCACATGGGGCAGCTAGGTGGCGCAGTGGATAGAGCATTGGCCCTGAAGTCAGGAGGACCTGAATTCAGATCTGGCTTCAGACCAAACACTTGACACTTACTAGCTGTGTGACCCTGGGCAAGTCACTTAACCCCAACTGCCTAGAAAAACAAACAAAAAAAAAGAAATTTATCTGTCACATATTAGCACCCATACCCACTAAGATATTTGCAGTGAAATCACTTCTAAAATAGGAGATGGATTATTTTCATACCATTGGAAATTCATGTGGATTCCATATATTCAATTAAACAAGCAGAGGAGAATTTAGATCAGGAGTCACTAGCCTAGGGCCCATGAACTTGATTTATTTTAATATTTCAATATTAAAGTGTTTCAAAAATAATATTTCCTTTTTAATCCCATGTAGGATTTATGGATTTAAAAACTTTCTGAGAAGTTCATAAGCTTCACCAGTGTGCCAGGGAGGGGGGTCTAGGACAAACAAAAGGTTAAGAATCCATGATTCAGATGATGAATTTCCTGTGCTACAGTTTTACTTTGTTAAAAAATGATGGCAAGGAATAATGCTATAATGTAACCTTGGGCCCAGAGATGATATGGTCTTCCTTTTAAATGATACTAAGATTAGTGTCTCAGTACAGTCTGATGAGTTATTACATGATAATGGTGATAGTGATGATGATGATGATGATGATGATGATGATGATGATAGTGGTCGTGGTGGTGATAATGATAATACCTTAATTTGCAGCATGTTGTAACAAACAGAGTGCTAAATTTGGAGTCTGGAAGATGTGAGTTCAAATTCTACCTCTGACCTTTACTCTGTGACACTAGACAAATCATTTAACCTCTTTGAGACTCAGTTTCCTTGTCTATAATATCCATATTTTAAAAATCCATTTTAAAATCCATAGTGCCTACCTTACAGGTTTGTTGGGAAGGAGGCTCAAGTGAGATAATTTGTTATAAAAACCTTCCTATGAATTTTAAGGGACAATTTAAATGAGTTATTATTGTCATTAACCATTATGTATTATCTCACCTTAGAAATCTCCTTGGGTATTATTCCTCCCAAATGCTGCAATCCGGCCAAACTGGCCTTGCCTCTATTTCTCACCCATGACACTCCATTTCCTAGCTCATGCCTTTGCCCTGGCCATCCCCCATCCCTGGAATGCACTCCCTTCTTTCCTCTGCTTCAGAGTTCACCTCTTCCTCTAGGTTGCAACCCAGGCACCATCTTCTACTTCAAGTTTTTCCAATAAGCTCGTACTCTACCTCCCAAACTACCTTGTTTTTAACTACTTTTTATGTATATTTGAATGTTTATTCACATACTATTTATGCTGTGTATATTTTTATATATGGTCTCCTCCATTAGTATGTAAGTTCATTGAAAGTAAAGATTATTTCATTCTTCGTATTCATATTCCTAGCTCTGAACACAGTGAGTGGTGTTTAATAAATACTTGTTGATTGATATGTCTTTAAGTGGTCTAGAAAGTTATTTGTCTAGTTTCTTGGAGTGGTATGGTATCATAAGAGGAAAAAAAAATCAACAGCAACCTAGAACTGGGTGTCAGGAGGCTGGGCTTTTTGTCTCAGCCCCATCACTTTCTAGTCTGTGTGAATTTGGGCAGTTCGTTTTCCATTTCTGGGCCTCACTTTCCTTGTCTGTAAAATGAAGACTGCTGTGGTACCATCTTTGCCCCTCTGTGGTGGAATCTCAATGAGCTCTCTTCTGTATTTCCCTCCTCCAGTTCAATTATCCACTCCTCAGTATTTCACCCAACTAAAATCCTACCTTATACAGAAAGCTTTACCAGATCCTCCTTGATGTCCATGTCTTCTCTCTCCTGATTTTCTCCAGTTTATGCTGTATATGTCTCATTTGGACATCGGAGTTTGCATGTCATCACCATCGTTAGACTATGAGCTCCCTGAAAGCAGAGAACCTTTTGTCTTTTCTTTTAGCACGGTGCATAGCACAAAATGGTGCTATATAAATGTTTATTCCCTTCCCTTACTCCCTTTGTATCTCCAGTGCTTAATGCAGGGTTTGGCATGTAGTAGATACTTTTAAAACTCTTATCGACTGATTAAGTAATGTTAAAAGTAAAAAAAGCATTGGCAATCCTTATCTGCCTCTGTGCTCAGGAATCATAATGTCAAGACTTACCCTACAGGGTTGTTGGGAGGCTATAATGAAATAATGTATAGCTAGGTCTTAATTAATGCAAATAACAAGTGGTCTCATGTGTTTGAATTCACACTATTCAACATTACAGTTATATAAAATATGGTCATTGGTTCCAGCCCAATGGAAATAGGCAGTGTGGTTTCAAATAGAGGGAGCACTTCATTGGATACGTTGTTTGTACTAATCAGAACCTTGTTATATGTGAAACCCTTTGACATTTTTTAAGACTATGCAAATTTCAGCTGTTATTGCTCTTATTATTGGTGGTGTTCTGTTTGGTAAGTGGTCAGCTGCAGATTTAAAGCCTGGAGAAAGTTTCTGTTCTGGAGACAATTCCTCACTTGCCAGGGTTGCTGTAGAATAGAGTCACTTAATCATTTTGCCAAGTTACAGAGGGAGAGAAAATGATAGAGAGACAAAGACTGTGAACAAGGTGTAAACAAACCTGGCCTCTAGATTCTTCATGCTAGGGTTTTTTTAAACACTCAGATTTTACAGTTGGAAAGTTCAGTTAGCATCTCAAAAATAGCTGTTTAGAAAGAAAAGTTGATGTTGCACTTTTATGGACTCTCCATGATTTCTGTGACAAATTTTCTCAGTTTTTGCCTCAAATCAAACCTATTTTTTTTTCCATAGCTAGCATTTCATGCTCAACACAGCAGCCCAGAATCTTTGCACCTTTTAAAGTCAAATGCTATTATTTAGGTACAAAATAAGGAATGTATGCCATTTCTGTGCTAGAGTGCAAGAGGCCAAGGTAGGGTTCTGAAAGTTGTGTCTTGGTCAAAGCTAAGAATGACCTCGATTTTTCTCTTGAATTACTAATGGTGTTAAAGGCAAGGCAATCAATCAGAATCACTGAGCTGATGGGCGTTCTTTGCTTCCCCCATCATGAGAAATGTGGTTATTGAATTTTAATGTCAGTGATGAGAGGTGAGCACAGTTCAGAACGAGGCACTGATTACTCACAGCTGGACTGCTGTTTCCACTGTGGTTCCTGCTTGGCTGGCATGAGCACAAAGGCCAAGAGATAGCCCTGATCCTTTGTGGCCAAAGCCTGTCGTCAAGAGAAAAGAGGAGAAGGACTAGGTTCAGGGACCAAGAAAAAAATAATTTCTTCTTCTTATCATCACCTCTTTTCTCTTCTATCCTCCCACTTGCCTTTCTTCTTTGACCACAAAGTTGATGGTAAAGATTAGAATCAGGGGAAGGGTGAGAGATCTATACCCATGGACACCTGGAAGGGGACTCCGTTGTTTCAGGAGATCGATCCAGTATCTACGCCCATCGATTATGCTTCACTACCTCTATGGCACCTGGCATATGCCCAGGGGTAAATGCCACTCAGTGACATCCTTACACTTGTAGTTATTTAGTTTTATAACTAAACTCAGCCTCCAATCATCATGCAGAGTTATGTTTGAAATGCTTAAGGCTTTCAGCACTTGAAGTAACACTTAGAGAAAATGTGAATGTCATGGCTTTAGATTACACAGCTGCGACTCAGAACACCCACAGGGAGAGAAATCAGCAAAAATGATGCCATCCTTACAAGCAGCACTTCTCTGACCATAACTGTACTTAGAGCATTCTGAGTTTTCTTTTGTTCAGGCTGTTTCCCAGCGAGGTCATTACACTCCTCCTGTCACCACAACAGAAATAACAAAGCAGCCATCTTTAAAGTAATTGCACAGTTCAAGCCATTGTTCCTTTCCACCCCCGTCCTCTTTATTGAGTATCATTCACTTGGGACTGGCATAATTTCTCCCTAAATTGGGGGTTTGCACATATAATTATATACAATGATATGTTTGTTTACAATCTGAGTCAAATTCAAATTCTGGTCTGTGACTTATCTTTGAAATTCAATTTCATCATGTCAATCCCAAATTTATTACATCGGATGAGTATACTGTTACCCACACCTGTGGAGATGAGAGAATGGTCTGGTGTTTGCCTCATAAGGTTTATCAGTAAGTCAGAACCATTGTAGGGCAACTGTGATTTCCATTTTCTTCAAAGCTCATTGATGTTCAAGGATAGCCTCCTGATCAATCAGTCATATAGCAAGCATTTATCAGGTGCCAATGACATGCCAGTCATAGGGGCTAAGAAGACAAAAAAAAAGAGAGAAAGAAAGGAACCTCTCTTTTCAAGAAGCTCGTATTTAATGGGTAGAGACAACAGATGTATTTAAGCATGTGTGGAATAAACATGCACAAATTTTAAAAAAAGTATAAGGTGGTTAAGGAAGAAGGGCACGGGCTAATTGAAGGATGAGGGCTACGCTTGAGCTATGTCTTAAGGGAAGTGGGGTGGATTCTCTGAGGCAGAAGTGAGAAGGGATTGTATTCCAGGCAATAGGAAACAGCATGGAGACAAGAGCTGAAGTGTTATGTATGAATAATGAGCATTTTTTAAAAGTATTTACCATCTGTCTATGCTGAGCGTTGGAGATCCAAAATAAACAGAGAGACCCTGCCCTCACGTTGTTTATATTCTGATCACAGGAACAGAGAAAATACCAGTTTGGCTTGACTGTACAGTACAAGAAAGGGAGGATGTAGAATGAGCCTGGGAAGAAAAACTGTTGGAGTCAAGTCATGAAAGGCTTTAAAAGTCAAACAGGGAAGTTTACATTTTATTCTAGAAGCAATAGGGAATTCCTATGAGGCATAGGGACTAGATGAGTGACGAGGTCAGTTCTGGCTTAAGGAAAATCACTTTGGCAGTTAATATAGGATGAACTGCAAGAGAGAGAGACTTGAGGCAGGGGACCATCTAGGAAGCCATTGCAGTGATCCACAAGAGGTGATGATACTAAAGCAGGGGCCATGTGAGTCTAAAGAAGGGATAGGACAAATGAGTTGTCTAGGTAGAAAACAGCAAGATTTAGCAACTAACTGGGTATGTACAGTGAGGAGTCAGGAATAATGGTGAAGTTATAGAACAGGGAAAGTGGGGAAATGGCACTACCGTTTGACAGAAAACCATTTGCTTATTGTTGCAAGACCACTTGCCACTATCTTTTTCCTTTGATTTTATATGATTAGGAAAGTGGTTTATCGACTCTTCTTACTTCTATCTGATTCTGTGACCCTGACTGGCTTCCTTCCTCCATCCCCTGACAGATAAAAGGAAAAGACCTCTAAAGTTCTTTCTGGCTCCAAAGGCCTGGGATACCACTCTGTTTATGCCAACCATGCATGGGTATTAAGTAGCCATGCATAGATACTAAGCCACATTTAATTAGTTTGTATTTATGTAATTTTCTCATTTGTTCTTTGCATGTAGCAACCTGTGTATAGTTATACTCTGAATACAGGAGTCCTGGGAAAGATGAATTTCAGATATTTTAACCCCACCATGCCTGCTCTCTGAACAGTGAGCAAAGGAGTGTTAGAAATAAGGTGGATCAATATCCAGATTAAAAAGGATGGAAACTTGGGAGTCTGGACTCTCAACGGCACGTGCTACTTTTTCCATTTATTTGGCTAAAGGCGACAACCTCTAATCCTCTCTTCAGGTATAGCTTGCTTCACTGTTCATTAGCAAAAGCAAGATGACAGGCATTTAGTACTTAGTATGTGCCAGGCATTGTGCTAACCATTAGAGAGGTAAATACAAAACAAAAACCAATGATGGACCCTTCCTTCAAGGAGCTTACATTCTAGTGGGAGAAGTCAACACACAAAAATGGAGCTGAAAAGCTAGGGAGTAGAGAGTCAGGGCTGAGGAGGGCAGTAGCATGCTGTTAAGTCCAAAAAATTCATAGGCAAAGCAGGAAGGCAAATAAAATCTGGTTAGCCCAGGCCCTTCCTTAAAATTGAGGTCCTGGAAGGAACTCAAAAATGGGGAAGGGGACAAGCATGGTAGAAGAATGTTCCAAGGTGAGAGGGTTACAGGGTCTGATGGTTAGTCTAGGGTGAGGGGGTTGCAATCAATAAGGTAGTTGAGGCGTAGTAGCAAAGTTCAGGAAGTCAGAAGCAATGCCAAGAGTGGACCCAACCATTCTTCTTGGTTTCTTCGTGGTTAGTGGAGCAGTGGGATGTAGGCCAGGGCAGGCCAAATGCAGAGTCCATCTCCACCCTGCTTGCAGTTTTGCCTTGTCTATTCTTCCATGTCCTTGAACTTTCCCCTCTCTTTTTTTGCCTGGACAAGAATGTCATCTCCTACAAGGATTCTTATATTTATCAGCCAAGCTTAGCTACTTTCTAATGAGGGAAAGCCAAAAGGGATGCTACAGCCAGCATATCTAAAATGGTCTTATCAGCCTCCTCCTCTAGTGAGTTCATCCTGCTAGGTACCATAGTATATAACAAATTATGTAATTTACACATAGTAAATGTTTGTCGTTGATGTTGATGTTAATGGCACCACTACGTGGCAGTTACCCACCTCTGGCAAACTCAATTAAGTTTACTCCTTCATATCTAGTAAGTTGCAAAATATCATTTCTTTCTTTTTAATGACTCTCCCATTCATTCCTTCCTTTCATTCCCACTATCACTACCCTAATTCAGGCCCTTAATTCCTCCTTCTTGTCTCCCCATATCTGCTTCTCTATTTCCTGTTTTGTTTCTTTGCATCCTCCAAGTCCTGTTTGTCCTCTACTCAGATACCATATTAACAAAGCTAAGGTACAACTTTGATTGTGCCATCTTCCAGCTCAGAACCTTCAATGACTCCCCATTACTTGGAGGACAAAGTGACCTAGTACATACTCAAAAGGATCTGCCTTTGAATCCCAGCTCTACTACTTACAACTATATGATCTTGAGCCCTCTCAGTTTCCTCATCTGTAAAATGGGAATATTGGGTTAGATGGCCTCTCTAAGGTCCTTTCTAGCTCTAGAACTATAATCCTTTGAACCCACCCTTCCTGCCTTACTCTTTATTACTTTCTAGCACAAACCCTCTGCTCTTGCTGAATTTGTCTTTTTCTTCATTATGAACCTTACCTTCTTTTCCCCCTCTCTCGCTATCTTTATTTATACATTTCTTTAGCCTAAAAGGCTTTCCTGTCTGTGATTTCATCTGTATAAATTCTATCCATTTGTTTGTTTGTTTTTTAAGGCAGTTGGGGTTAAGTGACTTGCCCAGGGTCACACAGCTAGTAAGTGTCAAGTGTTTGGTCTGAGGCTGGATTTGAACTCAGGTCCTCCTGACTTCAGGGCCAGTGCTCTATGCACTGCACCACCTAGCTGCCCCAATTCTACCCATTTTTAATGAAAATTAAAAAGTTCCAGATTATGAAACCCAGTCCAGTTCTCTCTTCTGAACCTAACAGTCTTCATTGCCTGTGCCATTCATTTACCAGTTAATCCCTTACAACCTTACGATAGTACTTGCATTTTTACTGGGTGGTATTGTTTAAATTATATTTATGCCTTAAGTCACCAGCTGTATTGCAGGAATTGTCATATGCTTTTCTATACCTAATCATTAATATTTGTTGCTTGATTGGAGCTGCATCTTACCAAGTTTGTAATAGTAGTAGTAGTAGTAGTAGTAGTAGTAGTAGTAGTAGTAGTAGTAGCAGCAGCAGCAGCAGCAGTAGCAGCAGTAGCAGCAGCAGAACAGTAGTATTATAATAATAGCTAACATTTATTCAGTGCTTGAAGATTTGCAGAGTGCTCTACAGATGTTCTTTGTGGGAACCAGGTGAGCATGGATTTAAGAAAGGCAATGTGGTTTCATGTTTCTTGAGGCTAAGGTTAAGAGGCAGCATGATATGGTAGAAAGAATGCTGAATTTGGAAGCAAAGACTGTAGATTCAAATCCCAGTCCTTCTACTTGTTACCTTTGCAGCCCTAGGTGAGTCACTTAACCGCTCCAGACCTCAGTTTCCTGTCTGTAGAAATCATGGGAGTTGATCCCTTCTAGCTAGTCCCCAGTAGGCAGCATAATGGAATTAGAACAGCCTTATTCAAGTTCCTCTGCTCTTCTACTTATTTTTTTATATTAATAGAGCAAGTGCTTCCTTATTTACATTGTGTCCTTTTGAAGTATGGCTATCTACAACTTTTGTATATCTGACACAATAGCATACATATGGTAGATTTTTTAAAATAAAAATTTATCAAATTAATGGATGGATCACAAGGGGAAAAAGCTCTTTAGGCCAAATTATAAGAATTCCAGAAGAATGGGCAAATTTTATCTTGCTTTCAGGGAAAGAATGAGTCTACCCTACTTTAGTTTATACATACTTAGGTCTTCCATGGAAGTTCCCCTATGGTAAAAGTCATAACTTGTAAAGTTTTGTTTTTCTGGGTTTTTTAAAAACGTATTCTGTTGTCATTTTGAGTTTTAATCAGCTTCCATATCGTTTGGAACGAAAAGGAGTGGATCAGTGTTTGTTTTCACTTCCCTGGCTTTGATTGAGTCAATGTAGCACAGACATACACCATTTGGAGCAGGTAGCTTAGAGAGTTTGTGACAGATTGGAATTCTATGATGGAGGAAAGAGACAAGGAAAACCGGTGACAGTGCTTTTGCCCGTAGCTGTGATTGTAAGTTAATGTACTGAGTGCCACAGTCCTAGGCACGTAGAGGACTGAAGGGCCTGACTGTCCTTGTTTGGGAAGCTCAGAGAAAGTAATGACTATGCTAATTGCAAGACAGGAGCTAAAATAAATACTAATAGCAAAAATCAAGGTAAATTCTCCTTGATTATAAAATCTGAGACCAGTCTCTAATTGATAAAATCAGATTTAGAATGAAAGAGACCTCAGAGGCCATCTTGTCTAGTCCTTCATTTGGAAATTGATGCTCAGAGAGGTTGAGTGCCTTGTCCAGGTTCACACAGCTCGTATCAGACAAAGGATTTGAACCCAGCTCTGAATCTTGCATTCCATCTACTATATCATGCAACGGTTAAAATTGCTATAGGTCTAGCTGGTATGTCAAGTAATGTTCTCTGCTTCCCTCTGGGAGAGAGTAATGACTGATTAGTTCCTTTGGAGAGGAAAAAAGGTGCCCTTAGGCATTTTGAGGTGGGGATGACTCTAGGAAAAGTGAAAGTTTCTTATTTCCTGACAGAGTTGGCTGGTTCCTACCAAATCTCTCAACTCTTGTTCAGTTTCTTTCCTTCTTTTTTTCCCCCTTTTTTCTGTTTGCTTTAAAACTTAAACTGAAGGAGGTGGAACCCCACAAAAAGGAAATCTACCCAAGTTTGCCCACCTCCCATCAGGGAGCAAGAAACACTGGATTCTTTCCACACTTTCTGTTCCCTGCATTGAGGGTTGCCCCAGACTTGGCAAGGAAGCAGAGGTCCCTCTCTGTAGGCTGATAATTATACAAAACACATATTCTGGCTGAGGGCATGACGACGATGGAGGAGGTGACATTCCATTTCTTTTTTGCACTTGGGAGCCCAGCTGGTTCTCCCAGTTACACACCTGTGCTTAAATAAATAAATAAATAAATTTGCTGAAGAATTACCTTGAGAATGAATTAGGAAAGGAAGCAGGACTCTTCCCAAAGCAATGAGCAATGCCCCCAGTGGGCTGTGGAATGAATGATTCAGTGTGAAAGGAACTTGAAATGATCTGAGTTTCCTCAGGGTGTCTGAGGGCAAAGGTCTTTCTGTTTTTTGTGTCTAGAAAAACAGCAGGCTGAGGCTGGAATTACAACAACCTCCTTAAAGAAGTTGACTGCCCTTCTGCTATTGTTAGCATCGGTATAGCAAGGATTCCTTATTTCTGTTGTATCCTCTTTGAGCAAAATGATGACTGGGAGGAGGTGGTGAGAATGTGTGAAAGCCCCTCTCTCTACCCCTACTTTGAGGCCAAGCGAGGGAATTACTTTGCCAGATTCACAACAGTGACACTCACTGAGGAGAGACAGTGGGGTATAGTGGGAAAACACCACACTTGGGAGGCAAAAAACCTGAGCTCAAGGCCAATCCCTAATGAGTCCATACTCAGCCTAGTGACCTCATATGAAATCTTCACTTCTTATCTCACAGATGATCAAGTGATAGCATATTTTTTAAACTATAGAAATACCATAAAATATAAAATCCTATTATTTTGTGAACACCTGAAGCTCTTATGTGAGTATCCCACCAAGACTCAGTCCTGGGTCATTTTCTCTTCTCCCACCATACTGTCTTGCTTAGTGATCTCATCAGCTCCCACTGGTTCTGTTATCATCTCCACGTTGATGAATCTCAGATCTACTAATCTGTACCCTAATCTTTCTCTTGAATTTCATCCAGCCTCATATCTCCAATTTCCTATTGGACATCTCAAATAAAATGTTCCATAGACATCTTAAACTCAACAAGTCCAAAACTGAACTCATTATTTTTCTGTCCAAGCTCTTCTCATCCTAATTCCCTGTTACTGTTAATAACACAATCTTCCCACAGAATCACCACCCTTTACTCCTCATTTTCATTCTGCCTCCTGAAATCCTTTGCTAAGTTCTGTTGGTTACACCTTTGCAACATCTCTTGTATATTCCTCCTTCTCTCTTCTAATATAGCCTCAATCCTGGTACAGACCCTCATCACCTCTTACCTGGATTGTTGCAATAGCCTTGGTCTCCCTGATTGGATCTCTCTCCACTCCAGTCCATCCTCCACTTAGTTATCAAAGTGATCTTTTTAGAGTGCTTGATCATGTCACCTTCTCACCCCATTCAGTAAACTTCAGTAGTTTCTTCTTATCTCCAGGATCAAATATGAAATCTTCTGTCTGGCTTTTAAAGCCAGGAGTATGCTGGAGCAAGCTCATACCAGCTCATGAGAACCTATTGTTAAAATTTCAAAGCATTTGTACCTCCCACATTCCCAGAATACTGGCCTTCCACCTTTCTGCCTCCTACGTTTTCTGGTTTCCTTCATATCTCAGCTCAAATCCTTCCTTCTAAAAGAGGCCTTTCCTGCTCCCTCTCAGTGCTTGTGGCTTCCCTCTGAGATTACCCCCAGTTTACCTTGCATATATCTTGTGTGTACTTAGTGGTTTTGTATACCCCATTAGATGGTGTCCTCTTTGAGGATAAGGACTGGTTTTTTTTGTATCCCCAGCGTTGAGCACCGTGTCTAACTCTTGGTAAGTATTTAATAAATACTTGATGACTTGACGTAAGGTTTTTTTTTCCCCGCTCTTTTCTTCTTCCAGTGCTTTCCCCTCCCCTGCCACCATTTTACAGTCTGTTTCTCCTGGTGTTCTGTTCTTTTCTGTATTTTAAGACAGAAGATTCCATGCGGCACACTCCATACCCTGTTTACTTTGGGCCACACAGAAAAAGCAAAGCTAGAAAGAAACAGAAATATGTTTGGGTTTTTTTTTGTTAATCACCCTACCAGTCCTCCGTATTCAAGCTACACATTCCATTGCCTTCTGAGCATTTCCTTGACATGTCCACCATAACTGGAATGTCTTTCCTTCTCATATCAGCCTCTTCCTTTCAGGTTCAGCTTGACCTTGGGTTCCCCATGAAGTCATCCATGATCTAATTAATGATGATTTTTCTCTCCCCCGATTATCTTGTACATATCCATGTATATATTGTATTCTACCCCCAACCCCACCCCAGTACAGTGTAAGCTCCTTGAAGGTAGAAATTGCTTCTCTTTTTTGTCTTCATATTCCTGATACCTAGCACAATATCTTAATATTTGTTGAATTAAAATGATTCGCAGTTGCTAGGGCACATTGACTACTATAACAAGGAAATTGCTTCTGTGAATATCTCCTCTGTAGACTGGCTCCTTTTGGACAGGCAACCTTCCTTGATGGGAGGGTCTTCACTATTTCCCAGCCGTGTAAAAATCCTACACTCTCATGTTCTTTGAGTGATGATTGTATTTAAATCACTTTTTAATTATTTTCTGTCTGCCTTTTTGTGGATTCACAGCCCCATCAGTTACTTTGCTTATATTTAATAGTAACTCAGGTCTAAAACACTTCGAACCTATTTATAGCCCTCTGATTGGTAGCTCTCTAAATTTCCATTGTTTGTACTCTTGAAGGCTCCTCTTCCTTAATCCTTTGCGACATCTAGCAATATCACCTACTTCTTACACTTAAGGCAGAGGTTTTAAATCAGGAAAGTTGTTTCTCTGCAGTAGTGGGCAAGTTTAATAATGATGAAGATGATGATGGCAATACTAGCTATTATTCATATGGCATTGTTAAAGTTTATAAAATACTTTAAATATGTTATCTCGTTTGATCCTCAAATATCCCTGTGAGTTAAGGGTCCTTATGTCCATTTTATAGGTTAGGGAACTGCGGCTAAGAGAATTCAACTTGTCTGGCCAGTAAGTGTCTGAGACAGGATTTGAACTCAGGCTTTCCTCACTCCCTGGACTTAGAGTTCCATTATCTGTTAAAAAAAAAAAGGCAGTTCCTTGTCTATGATTTTTCTGCAAGTTTCCTCTGTTCTCCTCTGCTTTTTCTCAGTATACCTATTCTTCATCCATTTCCTCCCACTCTACCCACATTAGAATCTCTGAACCAACACCCTCAGCATTCTTATGTTCCTCAAAGTCTCACTTCTTCTTGCCCCCATGATATCCAGCAGCAACCAACTTCTAACGGAGACAAAGGCATGAAACTAGAGAAGGAACTCCTCTGTGTGGATACCTGACAAAACAAAAGGCATGCATTTCACATAGTTCACTAGTAAAATATTTGGCTGAGAACTAGCTTGATATATCATTTTCCAGACCTTGCCTGTGGGAAAAGTTGGGTTTTCACTGTCAATCAAGGAAACAACCCATAATGTGTGCCCCTCTTCAGAGATTTAGTTTAAGAGGGAAATGGAATGTAAATTTGACCTCTTAATTGCCGCTCAAAAATAATAAAGTAGTCAAAAGACAAATTGGTGGAGTAATAGGAGGCGGGTTGGGGAGGGGGTCTTAAAGGGTATTTTTCCCTCCCTTATTTCCTTCACTTTCTTAATACTCAGCAAGGTTATTCATTTATGAAAGAGCTCTGTTTAAAGATATGGGGATCTTTTCCTTTTAGAAGATACTTTGTGTTAAGAGTCAAACAAACAAAACAAATTGATGAAATTACAATATGAGATCTTCAGTGTATGAGAGCAATTACATTTTAAATCATTATATATCCAAGTAGTCATTACAGAAATAACCTTCTTTGTCAAGCCTAACCAAAAAAAAATCATAGAGCCATCTGAAAGTTAAATAAGAAAGTGCTATTCTCTAGAAGAATCTAATCAGCATCCACAACCTATTAATTGTTCAAGAACTCTAACTAAAAATCTTTAATGAGGTTCTTAACAGTAGAATTTCAGTCATATGCAAATGAATCATTGAAACCCCTCATTATAACAAAAACAATGGTTCTTTGGTGAGTTTTTGCTTTCACTGTAGTAATTACAATGTCTCCACTGTAAATTTTAACGTTTTCTTCATACATTTTATTTTTGTTCTTCAGAATCCTTTCTAAAGAAATCTGATTGCCATCCAGTATTTAAGAATGACTGTTCCCACTTGGTTTCCCTTCTCTGAAACTGACATTGTCTCCCATCCTCAGTAGAATTTTCATCTAATGCCCCTAAGTCTTTAAAATTCAAATATTCTCATTTCTACACAGGTCTGATTACAACTACTTCAAGGAAATTGGATCGAGAACAGCAGGCAGAACATTTTCTGGAGGTAAGCTCCAAGAAGGATCCTACATTCATTAAAATGGACTTTTGTTGAAACCTTAGCCTTCATCACAACCTAGAATCTTAATAGAATTGAACTGTGAGCCTCAGACACCAGTGATATGTCCCCTGAGCTCCCAGTTTCTGAACTTTGGAGATCTGAACCTGCTAACTATTGTTTTGCCTCTCTAAAAAGTTTCCAATGTGAACAACAAGGGAATTAAAAATACCCTACTTCTTTTTAATAATGATAATCCCATTTATCAACAACTTGGCCTGTGTTTTAGGCTAAGCCTGAAAACAGTGCTCAGAAGCATGCTAACATAACACATGTTGCCCATTTCTATAAGAAACGAAAAAGATAAAAGTTTTATGAATGAAGCTAATTTTTATATATTGTTTATAAGCAGCTATTTGTGTAAAATTGCATTGTTCTGGTCTATCATTCCTTTTCCTATAGGGATAGAGAGAGGATTACTGCTAATAATGGTAATAGTTGCTAGCATTCATATGGCACTGTAAGGTTTGCAAAGCATTATACCTCATTTGGTCCTCACAATAAATGTATGAGCTAGGTGCTATTATTCCCATTTTACAGATGGAGGAAACTGAGACTGATGGCATTTAAATGACTTGCCCAGGGTCATACAGCTAATAAATATCTGATGATGGATTTGAACTCCGGTCTTTCTGATTCCAGGTCCATCACTCTAACCACTGTACCATCTAGCTGCCTAAGTGATTCATGCTTTTGAGGAATGTTGCCGGAAACATAAAGTATATATACTATATAATTTATTAAAACTTGCACAGTAAGAATGTAAAAGCATTACTTCTGTTGAAGAAATATAATAACATTGGGCTTTACAAAGTGTGTTCACATCTATTTTCTCAGTTGCATGTAAGTGCTTTATAAGTATGAAGTACTGTTATTATTTTGCCTTGGTGGCTTAAAGTTTTGTTGATATACATGGAAAACACTATGATTTTAGTCCACTCAAGATGTAATGGGCCCAAAGTATATAAAACTATATGTAAAATATACAAATTATATATTATATAAATATTTATGTATAAATATGTTACATAAAGGATAAGGCTTAGAATGCAAGCATATGTCAAGGCTCCATAATGTTTCCATCCATCAATGTTAATGTCTCTAAAATTTTACATTTGATTCTGGGAGCCAAACTCTTTCCAGGGAGCTGTGTTTGTCAACTAAATTCTTAAAGATCATTTTTAACTGGCAAGCACAAATGTTTTTCCAATTTGTCAATGTCATTCCTAAAATGTGGTACCCTGTACTGAACACCATACTCCAGATGTCATACTTGAGGAGAAGTTGTCCAACAACATTCTTTAAAAGTCAGAGTATTTTGTGACGCCTCCTATGCCTCAACACCATGACAAGTGGCCACTTCTCAACAGGCATTTATTAAATACCTACTGTGTGCCATGTACTGTGGGAAGCACTGGGGATACAAAAAACCTTCCTCCTGGGCCTCCCCTGCCACCCATGATTACTGCTCTGGAGGAGCCCACATCTAATGGGGAAGACAACATGCCACCAACTGTGCCCAAACAAGATATATGCAGGATAAAGCAAGATAGTCAAGAGAAAGAAAGGACTTATATTAGAGGAGATTGCAGAAGGTGAGACTTTAGACAAGACTTGAAGGAAGCCAAAGAGGCCAAGAGGGAGAGATGAGGAAAGAGAAGAACCATTGCTCCCAAATCTTAGATGTTTACAATATAATCTTTAAATGTAAACAATAGATGTTTAGACATCTTTTGAAGTATATACTAATTAGGTAATGAGCTTAACTTTTCCAGAATAATCCCTTTTTCTTGCCAAAATAACATTTTATACTGTACTTTTATACCATTGTAATTTATAAGACCAATGTCAGATTCCCCTAGAGAGGACATTTATTTGAACAATTGGACAGCCAGCCCTCAACTAGAAAGTAGACTATCCATTTGTTAGAGGGTATGGGCCGAAGTACTTAACAGTGAATGTCTGTGGAGGAATTGTGGTATAAAACACGACTCCAGTAAGCTGGCTCTTTGGTAAGGAAGTGCTTCAGGTGTTCATTCAGGTTATCACAGAATTACCAAATTGAGTCACACTGTTCAAAATGACCTCAGAGGTTATCTAGAGCCACCTGTACTTGGAAAATGATCTCCTTTAGAATATCTGACCAATGGCCACCTAGCCTCTAATTGAGAATGTCTAATTTGCTTCTCTGGTCATCATGTCACACGGATGCTTCTTACTGAACTTTATGTCCACTTAAATCTGCCATCATTGTTCTGTCTGTCCTTGTCTCTCTCCCAATGTTCCTCCATTCTGATCATACTCTGATCCACCAGAAGGACTCTCTGTCATTCATCCTGGCATAGAAATGATTTCATTTTTGGAAGCTACTTGAGAAAGTTATGTTAGGCTATTCATCCCTTAAGTGGACATTCACAGATTAATCTAGGAACCTAATTAACTACCATTTTAAATACAATTTTATTTTTATAAGATCATCCTGAGTTCTGAACAAGTGAATGTGAAAATTGGGATTATTACAGCAATCAGGTTGCCTCAACATGTTCTAAACATCACCATGAGGTTGCTATCCAGAATCTCAGAATAGACTCACAGTTTAAGGTCCTCTAATCGAAGAATGGTCACATAAGAATGAGAGTCAGAAAGTGGAACCAAGCTCAGGCTTAGTAATTCTGAAAGAGAGACAGGATAAAAGTATCACAAGTAAAATTCAAGGCAGGATCCAAATTCTAGGATATCATTCCAAGAAGGGACAGAGAATTAGCAGATCCATATGGGCATGAGTTGCTATCAAGAGACTAGGCTGCAAGGATGGGAAATCAGCCCCTTAAAAACTGAGTAACCAAGAACAGAGCATGAATAGTAAGCAAGAATGATGAGATGATGAAGTGGGTTGCTGTTGAAATAGGGGATCTTACATTCCCCCTTTTCTAGGACTAGATTAGAACCAAGGTTATTGGGTAAACTATGGATCCATTCTCTGAATAATGCTTTTAAATGCATGAAACAAGATACTTGAGATTGTTTGCAAAAGAAACCAATTATTTTTTTAAAAAGTTAAGTTCACAGACCCCAAGTTAAGAAGTCCTCTGTAGAGCTTGATGTGGGATAGAGCTTACAGCTAGAGCTTGAGTATATTTTCCAAGGCTCAAAAGGTGTGGAGGTAGACATACTGAAGAGTGATCAATCAACTTATTGTTGGACTTTTGGAATGTAGCTTTCTTTTAAAATGTACAGAAGAAGATTTATCTAATAAAAGCAGTGAAAAAGAGGCAGTATGATGTTAATTGAAGCTGGAATATTTAATTTAGAATCTATGGACAGGATAACTTTTTCAGTTGCTTTCGAATCAGGGGAAAGACTCAATATCCTACTTTCTTGTCTTTTAAATATTAATCCTACAAGCCATGAAGGAAGACCCAGGAGATCCCCAGGCAAAGTAGAATCTTTCAGAAAAAATGAACAGCCCCGCTGGACCTGGATGTGAAAGAGGGAAGAGACAACACCAGGAATAATGACAATAATTTATATCCTGCTTCACAGTTTAAAAAGTGTTTTCCTTGGGGCAGCTAGGTGGCGCAGTGGATAGAGCACCGGCCCTGAAGTCAAGAGGACCTGAGTTCAAATCCAGCCTCAGACCAAACACTTGACACTTACTAGTTGTGTGACCCTGGCCAAGTCACTTAACCCCAATTGCTTAAAAAATAAGCAAATAAATGAATGAATGGATGGATGAATAAAAGTGTTTTCCTTGAAACAACCTTATGAGGTAGAGAATGCCTGTTATTTTAATATGACGCATGAGGAAACTGAGGCTTGAAAAAGATTAAATGAATTATTGAAAGTCTTATAGCTTGTGTGAGTAAGGGAGATGGAACTCTAATCTAGGTCTGCCAACCTCAGTCTCTTTATACTAGGCCAGTGCCACTTTTAGCTAATTTAATGCATAGCAAACTATATATGGATTTATTTCTTTAGATTTATAAAAGTGAGGAACTGTTTTGTTTTTGTTGAATCTTGAAGCCACTCAAGCATTAGTCATATTTTTTTACTTGGGCTTATTATAATGTACATAAAGGATGGTTTATTTAATTTGTACTTATCCTAGAGATCCTAATTTTAATATCATTGTTGCCAGCCTAGGAATAGTTGGTTATGATAATGGTAATGAACACATTATTCTTTGGGTGTCTAAGTCTTTTCATATATCTACTAGTTGAAAAATTTAGTTTATAGTTTTGGAGAATGATTTCCTGACTTAGCTACTTTGGTGATGGCTTCCATCTTTAAACAGTGGAGTTAAAATTCTCTGAGGGATGGTGATATTTGTTTTAAGAATTGAAGTGAACAATACTGATGAAGTAGTAGAAACAATATGCAGCAGCATAAAGGGGAGACTGTTATACTTAATTGCTGCAAAATAGTAGATCAAGAGATGGAAGTATTATCAGTATTTTGAGTCAGAATTCTTAGACCCTTGTCACATGCCTTGTTCAGCCATTGGGTGAGTGATTCTAGAAATGCATACTTCAACCTTATCATCAGTGTGTACATCTTGGTGTTAATTGTTAGGAGGCTAAAATTAGCACAAGCAGCAAAGAATTGAACCATTCTCAGTTGCATTGAACACCCAGTCGTCTGTGAACAAAAAGCCATGCACCAACTCTCCCTCCACTTTAGTCACTGCTGTCCCTTTCAAGTTAAATAATTTACCCTCAGTGCAGTAGTTGACCTTGATGCCTTATTGATGCCTTGTTTGTACTTGTTGAAGGCATCTGAAAACATTGCTGAAAACAGCCTGCTAAAAAGCATGGGAGCAAGAGAACAAACCTGCTTCACTCCATTGATGACTAGGAAAGTGCAAGAGCATCGTCCATTATCCAGAACTTGGACAAGCATGCCACCGTGAAATTGACATACAATGTTGATGAACTTCTCCAGGCAACCAGATTTTCCTATAATTTTCCACAAGCCCTCACAACTGACAGTTTCAAAGGCCTTGGTTAGATTGACAAATGTTGTGTTCCCACCTCTGTTCCAATCCAGGTATTTCTCCTGGAGTTGTAGAGCAGCAAATACCATATTGACCATTACTCAGCCCTTTCTGAAACCACACTAGCTCTCAGGTAGATGATCATCTTCCAATCCAGGGGAAGGATCGGCCTATTAAGGAGGACTCTGGCAAGAATCTTGCCAGCAGTAGCTAATAGAGACACCCCTATCCTTCCCCCTCCCCTCTCCACCTGATTTTCAAACTATTAGCATAAGAACATATTGATAAGAAATAATTTAAAATAACTTTAATTCATCTTGAACTGTTCAAACCCAAAACACTGAATTATGTAGTAAGACATGATCTTTTACCTTTATTCATTTCTTAGATTATTTCTATCATAGCTTAACTGTCTTTCCACTATTTTTCCATCTCTGAAGCATGTAGTGAAGGCAGATTCAACTTGCCAAATAAAGAAATTACCCTGTTGACAGTGCGGATTGAAGCTCTTTGTTGTGCACAAATTTTTGTAATGCTTGTGAAACATTTTGTGAAGTTCTTCCCTCTTAGTGTATATAATTAACCTCCTGGGGAGTCCTTAATTACCAAGATAACCCTGTGCTCCCACTCTGCTTATATTAACCTTCTGGCTTTATTTCATACCTTTCCTCCCCAGTAGAGTTTCTGTACTTTTTTTGAAAAAGCACTATTGACTTCTCTTTGAAAAGACAGATCTGAAGCTGACCTAGCAGGTACACTTCTGATTGGATCATACAAGAGAAAATTAATACCTTTTGTGTCATTTGTTGTTTCCTTAATAGGCTTCATAATTGTATGCCTATGGCATTTTGCACTTAAATTGCTTCAAAATATTTATCTTGGCCATATGTAGAATGCAAACCTTACAATGATGACTTGTTTCTGCCCCCCAACAGTGGAGAGAAGGATATTTTATTAGAATGGCTAAAGAGCCTGCGGCAGTAGGAAAAACCATTAGCAGATTCACTAATTATGTACAACCTTTAAACTTGGTGAAATTTAAGTCCCTTTGCAGTGTTTGTCAGACAATAGATGAAAGTATTGACTAATCATCCTCTGCTTTCTGCTAGATGCAAAATATCTGAAACTACTACATACTTGTGAATATTCAGATATATTATCCAGGCAGATACTGATGACTGTAATGACAGTAGAAGATTTAATTTGAAGCAACAAATGATTAGAGTTGATAATATGAAATAAACAGGGCTGTAATTAATGAATTTGCTAATTATGCTGCTGGAACATTAGCTCTGATTTGTCCTTTATCCTGACACTAATATAATTTAGTCTTAGCTTAAAATGAATATAGCCATACAGGCATTTGTCTAATGCCTTGTCCAACTGGTGTACTTTAACTTCCATAGGCCTACATTAGTGTTCTGTCTGGTTCTTTTGCTTGTAAGGTTTGGGGTTTCTGTGAGTTCTAAAGAGGTATCTTAACAGGCTGCCTCTATTACTTTTCTTAAGTGAGCATTACCGTCATATTGTCTTCTTTATTGGGACAGATAATGCTTATGGAATTTAAATTCTGAACATCTTGGAATGCAGGTCACGTGAAGTGCCATGCAGTAATACAGCATCTTAAAGTTGTCAGGGACCACTCAGGCCACTTAGTACAACCCATACCTGAATAATTACTCCTCTCATGCTGTATCTCAGCAGCAGTCATCAAGGCTTTGATTGAAGAACTCTGAAGGAGGTAGGATGGAACACAAGCACCACAGAAAGCCTAAGCAACTCATTTTTGGTTGCAGTTCAGTTTCACTCTTAAGACACTATGCTCACTTCAGGGGAAAGAATGAAAAATAGTCTCTATTTTCAAAGAAATAAGGAAAAGGAAAATCTTCCAATTAGAGGTCATTACCTGAGTTGAACCTTGAAAGGAATTTACATAAAAGGTAGACATAAAGAAAGGTGCATATCTCAGGCACAATCAGTGGACTAAGCAAGGACTTGTAAGAGAGAAATGGGTTGCTGAATTAGGAAAACAGCAAGTAAGCCAATTTGCAGGAAAGTAGAGTTCATGAATGGGAATAATGTGAGGTAAATCTGTATGTTAGGTGGGAGCCAGACTAGGATGTGCTTTAAATACCAAGCTAAGGAGCAGCTCAGAAAAGCCTAAAAAAAATTCATCATATTTAATCTAAATATGGATTTCTGCAGTTTCTGCCCATTGCTCTTAATGATGTCCTCCATAACCAAGCACAAGTTTAATTAGTGGCCCTTCCACATAAAACCTATTAAATGTTTAAAACAGCTGATTTGTCCCTCCCTAGGTCTTTTCTTCTCCTGGCTAAATCTTTTCAGTTCCTTCAGCTTATGTGACAGTATCTCAAGGATTTTCATTATCATAGTAACCTTCCTCTGAACACTCTGAATTATCAGTCTCTTTTCCTAAAATGCAGTATCTAGAACTCAGTGCAGTATAGTGGTGATCTAATAGAAATGGGGTACATTGGGATCATCATCTCCCTAATTCTATACAGTGCATCTTTTTTTTAAATGCAACCTAAAGTTATATTAGATGGCATGTAGGTGGCACAGTGGATAGATCACCAGTCCTGGAGATAGGAGGACCTGAGTTCAAATATAGCCTCTGACACTTACTAATTGTGTGACCCTAGGCAAGTCACTTAACATCATTTGCCTCAGTTTCCTCTTCTGTAAAGTGAACCTGGAGAAGGAAATGGCAAACCAGTCCAGTGTCTTTGCCAAGAAAACTCCAAATGGAGTCTTGAAGAGTTGGACACAACTGAAGAGCAACTGAACAACAAAAATTCATATTAGACTTTGGGCTGCTATATCACACTGGAAACTCATCTTGAGTTTGAAGTCCACTGAAAGCCACATGTAGTTATGAAATAAATTGTTGTCTGCATGTGTACTTTCTTATATTTGTGAAGTTGATTTTTTAACCCAAATGTAAGACTTTTCATTTAATCTTATTTAATTCATTCCAACATGTCTTTTAAGATCTTTTTGGATCCTTATTCTGTCATTTGATACATTAGCTCTCATTCCTAGATTTGTGTCATATCTGAATTTGATAAACCTGCCATCTTTGCCTTTAACCAGTTAAAAATGTTAAACAGCATAGGGCCAAGTGTAGATCCCTGGAATACTCCACTGTAGACTTTCCCTTTCTACAGCCCTTTAAGGATCACAAGTGACTCAAGAGCTCACATCTGCGTTTCTTAAAACTCCTAGAAAACAATTCATGTGATCTTGACAACAAGGGCAACTACCTTCGTACTTATTCTGAGTTTCACCACCTTATTAGCAATTTTTGTTCTGTCATTTCTAATCCAGTGATTATTTTCCATGGTGGAGGAGGAAAAGCAATGTGAACAGTCAAGTTGTTCTTCCTTCTTTACCCTCCAATATAATTCCACACATACTACGAAGCAATCTGTTTTCTTCTTGCTCCTCTTTAACTAGCTAAACTAAAAACAGACTCCATTTTTTTTATGCCCTTAGCATTTTTTCTCTTTCATCTCCATGTCCCCTCCTCCCAAAGTCTGCTGATATAGATGGAGTTAACAAATGTTTTACAAAATGTTAAAAGAATTTTGCTATGCACAGGAGGTGAAAGAACAGAAGCTGGACAGTGATAATAGAGTTAAATGATGGTTTCTTCTGAATTAGTCACTTAATTCTTAAAAGGGAAGAACAAGGGCTGCATTTAATGATACCAAAGAAACAAAAGATATAGGGGCAAATAGTTCCAGAGAATTTTTAAATAATAGATCTTTCTTTCATCATGGTCCATGAAGCTTTAATAGTTTCTAATGACTTAATTCTTCCTAAAAGACTCATCATTTAAGAGAACCAGTAGGCCCAGCTTCATTATGTGTCACTCATTATTTGTAAAAGAAGTAATATTTTATCTCCCTTTTTTATCTTGATCCACTTCCCATTTAGGGCTCGCTAAAAACCTCCCATCAAAAACTGAGATTCTTATTTGCAAATGAAAAAACGATAGAGACAAGTAACCAATATCAAGATAGGAAATGAAAAATGGAAGTGTTAATATGCAATTATTTCTGTGTTGATCTAGGCCATAGACTGCTATGGATTTTTTTTTCCTTTGACATCTGTATAAATAAAAAAAATATTACAGAAGGAGAAACTGGGTATACGAAAATGTAAATTATTTAGCATTAGTTGCTTCAAAATACTCATCTTCCTTAAGATACAGCTCACATGAAGCTTCTTTCTTTTTTTTTTTAAGTTCTGTTTTCTATAAAGGAAATTGAAATCCTCTCAGTAAATTTAGAAAATTTTTAGGGATTTGGGGCAATTAAAAAAAAAAACTCTTATTGCCTCTCTTTCTCTTGCTTTAAAAGAGCTCAGATTTGCCATACAATGCTTACTTCTCATGTACTTAAGAATTGCAAAGATCCTGGACTTTGTCTATATGAATACTCTCTGCAAAGATTCAAGTTATATTTCCTCTGTGTCTGAGTATATACGGACATCTAGTAGAACATTTAAATACAATGGACAGAGTGCTGGACCTGCAGTAAAGAAGGCCTAAGTCCAGATCCTGCTTGAAACACTTAGTAGCTATGTGTCTGTCAGTAAATCTCAGTTTTAGGTTCCTCACCTGAATAAAATGGAGACAGGCAGTCAATAGTCAACAAACATTTATTAAGCACCTACTATGCATCAGTAACTGTGCTAAGAACTGAGGTTACAAATTAAAAAAAAAAAAACACAGTCCCTGCCCTGAAGGAATTTATAATCTATTGGAGGGAGACAACATAACAAAGAATGCTGAGAAGGGGTGATAGAGATGGTGGAAAAGTCAAAGAATTCCAAAATGAGTAGAGCTGGATGGGAAATAAGAAAATATCTGTGAGTAATAATTGCACCTACTTTGTATGATTTCTGAGAGGATTAAATAAGATAATATTTGTAAAGTACTTTGCAAATTTTAAAGCACTTTTAAAATGCTAGCTGTTAGTAATAATAGTATTTGGGTAGTCAGTCAATAAATTCTTACTATGTGCCAGGCACTGTGCTAGATGCTAGGGTACAAAGAAAGGTAAAAGTCAGTCCTCACTCAAGGATCTCACAGTCTAGTAGGTAATAAAACATGCAAACAGCCATGTGTAGACAAGCTACATATAGGATAAACTGGAACAGAGGGGAGACTTCTGGAAGAAGTGGGATTTTAGCCAGGACTTGGAGGAAGCCGAGGGAACCAGGAGGAACAGCTAAGGAGGGAGTGTGTTCCATACATGGAAAATACCTGGAGACAAGAGAAGGTAATGTCAGGAATTGCTGTGGCCAAAGAACTAATCACAGGATGGCCAGGCTTTTCTAGTCCAGCCCTCCAGACTAGCTAGGCTGATTCTTGGACGACAGACAGTCTGTTGCTGGATCCATAATCTGAAGTTTGGGGGGGGGGTGTTGTTGTTATTAGAACCTTCCAGAAATTTTGATATGACAGCTGGCAATGGAATCTTTGTATTCCATTATTATGTTTTTCTCCCCCAGTGCCTAACACAGTGCATGGTACACAGTAGTCTCTTAATAAATGCTTATTGAATGAATAGAACCATAGAATTAGAATTTTAGGGACAAAAAGGATGTTAGAGGTCATCTAGCCCAATCTTATCATTTTATAGACAGATTAACTTCAGGTCTCAGAGGTCGTGATTTTCCCAAGATCACAGAAATCAGAGCTGGAGCCTAAATGTGTATGTGTGTGTGTGTATCTCCTTAAAAAAAAAAAGGCAGAAGGTAAATTTCATTTTGTAATTAAATCATATTTCCCGCTGACCCATATTGTTATCACTAACATGCCTTTACATTATTTTTTAATCTCTCTAAAGTTGGCAGTACCTGACTTAATATTTAAGTTTCTTCTCCCTAGTTCTCCTTACTCAACACGTGTCCCCAAATCGCTGTCAGGTTCATACATCCTCAAAGAAATACTGAAATACATATTGGGAGACTTATCAGGAAGGGAACCTGGAGTGAACTCTGATCATGTGACTCCCCACCTTCTTATATATCAAAGTGGATTTTCTCTTTTTTTATTGTATTAATTTATTTTGATTTATCAGCAATCACTTCCATATGCTTTTGAGTTGAAAATTTTTCTCCCCCTTCTTCCCCCCCACCCTCCCCAAGACGGTACACAATCTGATATAGGCTTTACATTTACATTCCCATTAAACATATTTTCACATTAGTGAAGTTGTAAGTAAAAATTAAAACCAATAGGAGGAACCATCAGAAAGATGAAACAAAACTCAACAGAAGGTAAAAATAAAGGATAGCGATTCGACTTCCATAGTTCTTTCTTTGGATATGGACAGCATTTTCCGTCCCGAGGCCTCTGGAGATGTCTTAGATCCCTGTAATGCTGAGAAGGGTTCAGTTTAGCAATATTAGTCATCGCATAACATGGCTATTATTGTGTACAAAGTCCTCTTGGTTCTTCTCACTTCACTCAGCATCAGACCATATAAGTCTTTCCAGGTTTTTCTGAAGTCAGCCTGTTCATCATTTCTTATAGCACAATAGTATTCCATTACATTCATATACCACAACTTGCTCAGCCATTCCCCAATTGATGGGCATCCTCTCAATTTCCAATTCTTTGCCACCACAAAAAGAGCTGCTATGAATATTTTTGTACATGTGGGTCCTTTTGCCATTTGTTTGATCTCTTTGGGATATAGCCCTAGAAGTGCTATTGCTGGATCAAAGGGTATGCACATTTTTGTAGCCCTTTGGGCATAGTTCCAAATTGTTCTCCAAAATGGTTGGATCATTTCACAACTCCACCAACAATGTATTAGTGTTCCAATTTTCCCACATCTCCAACATTTATCATTTTCCTGTTTTGTCATGTTGGCCAATCTGATAGGTGTGATGTGGTACCTCAGAGTTGTTTTGATTTGCATTTCTCTAATCAATAAAATTTAGAGCATTTTTTCATATGACTATAGATGGCTTTAATTTCTTCATCTGAGAACTGTCTGTTCATATCCTTTGACCATTTATCAATTGGGGAATGGCTTGTGTTCTTATAAATTTGTCTTAATTCTCTATATATTTTAGAAATGAGGCCTTTATCAGAGAGACTGGTTGTAAAAATTCTTTCCCAATTTTCTACCTTCCTTCTAATCTTAGTTGCATTGGCTTTGTTTGTGCAAAAACTTTTCAATTTAATGTAATCAAAATTATCCATTTTGCTTTTCATAATGTTCTTCTCTCCTGTTTGGTCATGAATTCTTCTGTTCTCCATAGATCTGATAGGTAAACTATTCCTTGTTCTCCCAGTTTACTTATGGTATCAGCCTTTATATCTAAGTCATGAACCCATTTTGACTTTATTTTGGTATATGGTGTGAGATTTGGGTCTATGCCTAGTTTCTGCCATACTCTTTTCCAGTTTTCCCAGCATTTTTTTCAAAGAGTGGGTTCTTATCCCAGAAGCTGGGGTCTTTGGGTTTATCAAATAATAGATTACTATAGTCATTGACTACTGTGTCTTGCATATTTAACCTATTCCACTGATCCACCTCCCTATTTCTTAGCCAGTACCAAGCAGTTTTGATGATTGCTGCTTTATAATACAATTTAAGATCTGGAATTGCTAGGCCACCTTCCCCTGCATTTCTTTTCATTAGTTCCTTTGATATTCTGGACCTTTTGTTTTTCCAAATGAATCTTGTTATTATTTTTTCTAACTCTATAAAATAATTTTTTGGTAGTTTGGTATGGCACTGAATAAGTAAATTAGCTTAGGTAGGATTGTCATTTTTATTATATTAGCTCGGCCTACCCATGAGCAACTGATGTTTTTAAAGTGTTTTGTAATTGTGTTCATAGAGTTCCTGGGTTTGTTTCGGAGGTAGACTCCTAAATATTTTATAATGTCTACAGTAAGTTTAAATGGGATTTCTCTTTCTATCTCTTGCTGTTGGGCTTTGTTGGTAATATATAGAAATGCTGATGATTTATGTGGGTTTATTTTATAGCCTGCAACTTTGCTAAAGTTGTTTATTATTTCAAGTAGTTTTTTACTTGATTCTCTAGGATTCTCTAAGTATATCATCATGTCATCTGCAAAGAGTGATAGCTTTGTTTCTTCTTTGCCTATTCTAATGCCTTCAATTTCTTTTTCTTCTCTTATTGCTAAAGCTAACATTTCCAGTACAATATTGAATAACAGTGGTGATAATGGACATCCTTGTTTCACCCCGATCTTATTGGAAATGCTTCTAGCCTGTCCCCATTACATATAATGCTTGCTGAAGGTTTTAGATAATGCTATTTATTATTTTAAGGACGACTCCATTTATACCTATGCTTTCTAGTGTTTTTAATAGGAATGGGTGTTGTATTTTATCAAAAGCTTTTTCTGCATCTATTGAGATGATCATGTGGTTTCTGTTGGTTTTGGTGTTGATATGCTCAATGATGCTGATAGTTTTCCTAATATTGAACCAACCCTGCATTCCTGGTATAAATCCTACCTGGTCATAGTGTATTATTCTTGTGATAAGTTGCTGCAATCTACTTGCTAGTATTTTGTTTAAAATTTTTGCATCTATATTCATTAGAGAAATTGGTCTATAATTTTCTTTCTCTATTTTGACTCTTCCTGGTTTAGGTATCAACACCATATTTGTATCATAAAAAGAATTTGGTAAGACTCCTTCTTCACCTATTTTCCTATAGTATTGGAATTAATTGTTCTTTAAATGTTTGATAGAATTCGCATGTAAATCCATCTGGCCCTGGAGATTTTTTCCTAGGGAGTTCATCAATGGCTTGTTCAATTTCTTTTTCTGAGACGGGGTTATTTAAGTATTTTACTTCCTCTTCGTTAAATCTTGCAATTTATATTTTTGTAAATATGTTTCCATTTCACTAAGATTGTCAAATTTGTTGGCATATAGTTGGGCAAAATAATTTCTAATTATTGTTTTAATTTCCTCTTCCTTGGTGGTAGCTTCACCCTTTTCGTTCTTGATACTAGTAATTTGGTTTTCTTCGTTCTTTTTTTAATTAAATTAACCAAAGGTTTATCTATTTTATTGGTTTTTTCATAAAACCAGCTCTTAGTTTTATTTATTAGTTCAATAGTTTTCTTAATTTCAATTTTATTAATTTTTCCTTTGGTTTTCAATATTTCTAATTTGGTGTTTAGTTGAGGATTTTTAAGTTGTATTTTTCTAGTTTTTTTAGTTGTATACCCAATTCATTAATCTCCTCTTTTTCTATTTTATTTATGTAAGCATTTAGTGTTTTCAGTGCATCCCATAGGTTTTGGTATATTGTCTCATAATTGTCATTCTCTTGAATGTAATTATTTATTGTTTCTATGATTTGTTGTTTGACCCAATCATTTTTTAGGATTAGATTATTTAGTTTCCAATTATTTTTTAGTCTATCTTTCCATGGCCCTTTATTACATATAATTTTTATTGCATCATGATCTGAAAAGGATGCATTTAATATTTCTCCCTTTCTGCATTGGATTGTGAGGTTTTTATGCCCTAATACATGGTCAATTTTTGTGTATGTGCCATATACTGCCGAGAAAAAAGTATGTTCCTTTCTATCCCCGTTCAGTTTTCTCCAGAGGTCTATCATACCTAACTTTTCTAATGTTCTATTCACCTCCTTAACTTCTTTCTTGTTTATTTTGTGGTTAGACTTATCTAGTGCCAAGAGGGGGAGGTTCAGGTCCCCCACTAGTATAGTTTTGCTGTCTATTTCTTCCTGTAACTCCCTGAACTTCTCCTGTAAGAATCTAGATGCTATACCATTTGGTGCATATATGTTTAGTAATGATATTACTTCATTGTCTATGGTGCCTTTTAGCAGGATGTAGTTTCCTTCCTTATCGATTTTTTGATTAGATGTATTTTTGCTTTTGCTTTGTCTGAGATCAGGATTGCTACCCCTGCTTTTTTTACTTCAGCTGAGGCATAATATATTCTGCTCCAGCCTTTTACCTTTACCCTATATGTGTCACTCTTTTTCAAATGTGTTTCCTCTAAACAACATATTATAGGAATATGATTTTTAATCCATTCTGCAATTCCCGTTTTATGGGAGAGTTCATCCCATTCACATTCACAGTTATGATTACTATCTTGTCTTTTTCTCCATCCTTTTTCCCCCATTTATGCTTTTCTTTCTCCTTTTTCCTTTCCCCCTTCACTAGTGTTTTGCTTTTGACCACGCCTCCTTCAGTCCCTCCCCCCTTTTATTATCCCTTTCTCTTTTCTTCCCTTTTACTCTTACTGCTTCTTCCCCCCCTCCCTTTTCTTTCCCCTTTTCCCTTCTACTGCCTATAAGGCAAGTTAGATTTCTATACGTAACTGATTATGTTATGCCCTTCTTGAGCCAAATCTAATGAGAGTAAGGTTCAAACAATGCTCCCCCCCCTTCTTTCCCTCTGCTGTAATAGGATTTTGTGTCTTTTCCTGTAATGTAATTTACCCTTGTCTGCCTCCTCCTTTCTCAGTACATTTTCTAAGATCAGATTGATCCACTTATTTGGATCCATTTAACCCACTTGATTAGATTTTTTTTTATCATTACATCAAAGTCAACTAATATCCACCCTCTTTATGTATACTCCTTTAACAGTTTCTCAAGGGTTGCAAGTCATATTCCCTTGTAGGGGTTTAAACAGAACCCCCCCCCCTTATTAACACATATTGTATCTTTCTGTCCCATTTACCTTTTTAAGTCCTTCTTGAGTCCTGTACTTGAAGATCAAATTTTTTGTTGAGCTCTGGTCTTTTTATCAGGAAAGTTTGGAAGTCTCCTATTTCATTGAATATCCACCTCCTCCCTTGAAAAATGATGCTCATTTTTGCTGGGTAATTGATCCTTGGCTGCATTCCAAGCTCCTTTGCCTTACAGGAATATCATGTTCCTGCCCTGCGTCTTTTAATGTAGAAGCTGCAAGGTCCTGTGTAATCCTGACTGTGGTTCCATGATATTTAAATTGTTTCTTTCTGGCTGCTTGCAGCACCTTCTCTTTCATCTGGTAATTTTGGAATTTTGCTATTATATTTCTTGGCGTTGTCAATTTGGGATCTCTTTCAGGTGGTGATCGGTGGATTCTTTCTATGGTTATTTTCCCTTCTGGTTCTAGGACTTCCTGGGCAGTTTTCCTTTATGATTTCCTGAAAGATACTGTCCAGGCTCTTTTTTTCATCATGATTTTCAGGTAGTCCAATAATTTTTAAATTGTCTCTCCTGAGTCGATTTTCCAGGTCGGTTGTTTTACTGATGAGGTATTTTACGTTTTCATCTATTTTTTCATTTTTTTGTTTCTGTTTGACTGATTCTTGCTCTCTCATAGAGACATTAGTTTCCATTTGTCCAATTCTAGTTTTTAACAGATTGTTTTCTTCTGTTAGTTTTTGTACTTCCTTCTTCAATTGGCCAATTGTGTTTTTTAGGGACTTGTTTCTTCAGTGTATTTTTTTTCCAATTGGCCAATTGTATTTTTGAAGGACTCTTCTACCTCTCTCATTTGACTATTAAAATCCTTCTTGAGCTCTTCTAAGAAGGCTTTTTGGGCTTCAGACCAGTTCATATTCCCTTTTGTTGTTGCAGATGTGGGTTTGTTGACAATGTTGTCCTCTTCAGAATTTCTGTCTTGATCTTCACTCTTCTCATAATATGAATCTATGGTACATTTCTTTTTACTCATGGTGTTTCTTTATTCCCTGGCCTTTAAAGAGATTGAGCTCTCCTGCTGGGGAACAGAGGGTACTGACCCAGGCTTCTTGTGTTGGGAGCCTAGGTCTTGGTCACTGTCTTTGTATGCTGGGACCTCTTATGCTGGGAATTGGAGGTTGTAGTTTTCTGGCAGCTTACCTCCTGTTGGGCTGGAATCAGCAAGGCTGGAACTTTCAGGCAGTTCTAGGTTGCCTGCTTTTCCTTTCCTTTCACTTTCTTCAGCTCCTTTTAGATGGGTGCTGCAAGGTGTTTATCTGCCTGGGGCCCCCTGCAGTGTTGTCTCCCTCCTTTCTGCTAATGCACTGGGAGATTCCTTTGCAGTAGAGTGCATGAGGCACCTGATGGTTTTCTGAGCTCCTTTCCACTGGTTCCCCCCACCCTCACTGAGGCACTGGGAGGTCTGGGTGTTGGTGTTTGCCCATTCTACCACCTGGGCTTCAGGATTTCTTCACAATTGGAAGCTGCAGGGCTCCTACAGCTCACCTGGTGTTGGGTTGGAATCAGCAAGGCCAGGGCTTTAGGAGGCCTTTAGGTTGTTTTCTTCACCTCCTTTCAGATGAATGCTGCAGGGTACTTATCCTTCTGGGGCCCCTTGTAATTCTGCCTCCCTTATTTTTGCTGAGGCACTGGGAGACCCATTTGCTGGGCTGCTGCACTGCTATTCCTCTAGTTCAGGTGTTCCCGGATTATTTTTCTGGGATAATATTTTCTGGGTTTTCAGAGGTTGATAGGGGAGAGTGAGAGCGACTACCTTTTCACTCCACCATCTTGGCTCCCGGAAACATAAGTCCCCAAAATGGATTTTCATTCTTTAGATCTTACTAAAGCAGACAGTTATCTGTCTGCATTCAGCCTTCCAACCAGAAAGATGCCTTTTACTTTTGCCACATTGTTCACATGTGCTACTTGGGGAGATAATTGCTGTGAGGCAGGTTTCAGCTTTGTGAGCTGCACACACAGGCTATAAAATGGAGCTGAGTGGCTGCTGTTTTGAGTCGTGAATGGTTTCTGAGTATGGTGTTACATTTCTGTTTCCTTCATGCTTTCTTGGGCAGGCAGATGTAACATTTACAGGCACTATTTGAGTTTCCCGTGTAGGAAATCTCTTTCTCTGCAGATTTAATATTGAATTGATGGATTATCCTTTTCCCCCCTAGAATGGCTTCTGATTTCACTGTATAGTTCTGAACAGCAGTGAGAATCTCCTAACTGAGAGTCACACTCTTAGGAGGTATACATGTGCATCCCCTTGACAGCTCAGTAAAGGTAAATTGACCCTCTGCCCTTTTATATCCACATTCCCCATTCCTCTCCTGTCCTTCTCGTTGGTGTTGCCATTTCCCCACAAACTCTACTGTGTAGTAGAATGACACATCTATTCCAATTTCCTTTGACCATCAGAAACCGTAAAAGCCAGAGTCTAACACCAGATGTTCATGGACCAGCCTGATGCTTTAAGTGTCTGTCCATGGAGGAATAAAAAATGTGGTGGCAGCAGCAAGTTTAGAACATGAAATTCCAGCTGAAGTGCCTCCATTAATAAAGGGGAAATGGTGTGTTGGCTTGTTTCCTCCTTGTTGCAGACAGCCTTGTTCAATCAATCTGTCTCGAAAGCACCTTCCAAGCCTTCTGCTTCTGTGGTAAATCAGGAAATACCAACCTCATCAGTTTTGTGGCAAGGAATGCTTTAGTGCTGTGCTGAGAAAGATGTCAGTAATAGCACAAGTTGTAACGAAGACCAATCAGGAAACTCTTTGATGTCGGAGCCAAAGAGAATGGCCCAGGAGACTGGAGGCTTTCTCCTTGAAGCAGACTGCAGAGAGTGTAGTGCATTATTGTAGTGTTTTGTTCTCTGTGTGTGTAGGTGTTAAAATCACCCATTCACTCATTCTAGGGAGAACAGTCTAGAATTTCGTTGATATACGTGCTACATGCTAGGGTACAAAGAAGGGTAAAAGTCAGTCCTTGCTCAAGGGTCTCACAGCCTAGTAGATAATAAAACATGCAAATAGCCATGTATAGACAAGCTACGTACAGGAGAAATTGAAACAGAGGGGAGGCTTCTGGAAGAAGTGGGACCTCTCACATCCTCATAAACAGTGGTTGGATTAACCAAAATGCTTAGAATAGCTTTTTTTTTACTTTCAGATAGACTTTATCTGAATCAACCAGAAATCCAGAATTAGATTGCAAGCGACTCTCAAAATGCTGTGTTGACTAATTCTCTTCTCTTGTTAGCCATCTTTAGACAGTATCATAGAAAGAATTGACCATCTCTTTTACTTGAATGGTTCAGACAAAGGTCTTCCAAAGAACTGAGAAGATGGTAACAATAAGATCAGGCCTAGTCATTCCTGAGCCCAGGATTGGACGATATTCTAAGTAATTTTTTTTGCCTATTCTAACACCAACAACAGTACTTGCTATAAATAACAAGTCAATATGTGGATTATTGAAAGAACTAGGTATGTTTAGCTCAGAGAAGAGAAGATTTGGAGACACAGTAGATACCTATAAGTCATTGAAGAGTGGTTTACAGAAGAGGGTTTAGACTAGACAAAAAAGGAAGGAGCTATTGGTGTTAGCTGCAGAAGGACAGATTTTGAGTCACTCTAAGGAAAAAATTCCCAACAGAGCCGTCCAAAACTCTTTTGGCCATCTGGGGGAAGTAGCGATTTCTGCGTCACTGGAAGTCTTTAGTAGAACCTAGATGATTGTGTTTCAGAGATGTTGTAGTAAATAATCTTGGTTGGGTACAGGCCAGGCTAGAGATCTCTGAGGTCCCTTCCAAGTCTGATACAATATGAAGATCTCCCATCATCCATCAGAGGTGAGTCATGACACAACTAATATCAAACGAGAAAATATACTCCCCAAATCATTTTACCTAATGTAGTTTCAAACTCCTTCAAACCATTCCAAAAACTGTTACTAATGAGCAAAATAAGTGGATTTGGATTTCATGCCTAGTCCTGTCTCCTCTGGAGGACACCAGTAAGAGGGAGATGAAATATTGTGTCCTAAGCAACCCGGAGGCTAGATCATCAGGACTTCAAAAATTTATCTGTGCTATGGTAAAGTTAAATAAGATTTACCTGCCTAGAAAATCCTCTGTTGGATTGAAGGTATCAGCAAAGGCAGACAGAGCAGATAGAGGAATTGTGCCTAGGCGGTCAATCCACAGTAATTCCTTTTTATTTCTTGCAGTCATAAGAAAGGGCAAGGAGACCTTCCTTTCAAGGAAAACTACTGACATTTCTTAGTCATTGTCTTTCCAGAGGAGTAAGCAATTGCATATTCACTGGAAGTCTGCCATCTTTTCTAAATCATGTTCCTATGTCTAAACTCTATCAAATTAATGATATCATAAATGCCTGTAAAACAGGTGTAGCCAAGTTGGGGAAAAACATTACATTTCCCAGAATGCCTGGACCCAGGGTGTACAATACTGATTTGCAGAAAATATGGAACATCATTTCCAATGAAGGGTATAAGCCCAGTGTACAATTTTATCACGTCAGTGAATGGAGGAATAGTGGTCTTAAGAAGAAGATCAAAAAAGTGAGTTTTATGATGAGGAGGACCAAGAAATGCCTTCTGGAAATGAACAACAGCAGAAACTAGATTTTTAGAAAAATTAAACACGAAGATAAAAATTGAGGTATCCTGACTATAGAGGGGAAAAAAATTAGTGAATTATAACTGGCAGCTACTAACTACATTGCAATTTGGGTGTCAGGTGATCTGCTAGATGTAGACTCTCAGACTGTCATGCTGAGACGTGTCGGGGTGCTAAATTCCCCCACTTTGGAACCATGCATCTAGGTTTAAATCATTTGGGAACATTCACAGCTGGTTGGAACATGAGCCACATGTGGTTGAGAAAAATATAAAATTTATTACTATAATAGCAACAACAAATTAATAATAATAATAATAATAATTACTAGATTGTATATAGTTTTAAAGTTTACAAAGTGCTTTACAGACCTATGAGGTCTCATTTAATCCTCACAACAACCGTGGGAGATAGGTGCTATTATTATCCTCATTTTTAAGTTGAAGAAACGGAGGCAGGCAAAAGTTAAGTGACTTGCCCATGGTTACACAGGCAGTAAGTATCTGAAGGCAGATTCGTGTCTTATCTTCTCTACCTAAATAAGCATTTTGAAGATAAGAACCAAATTTTATTTACCGATATACTCCCCCTAGGTCCTAGCACATTATAGGTATGTAAGAAATGTTTAAGTAAGAAAGTAGGAAAGAAGGTAAAGGAAAGGAAAAGAATTATATGTATCATTGTAAGTATATACAGTAAGTGCTTAATAAATTATTTTAATTCATTGTGATCAATGCTGCCATACCATGCATAAAAGAGTAGATATTATAAAGTTCAGATTCTGCTTTAATATTCTACAGCCCTCAGCTAAAACAAAAAAGTACATGTGATTTTTAAAAGTTTAAAAAATTATTAATTACTGTTGTTTCTTCATCTTGGGAACCCCTTTCAAGGACAGATCTTTTAATAAGACTGATAACAATGAAACAAAGAGCTTCTAACCATGCAATAATTTCATAGAACAAGCTTGTGTATTTGCATGAAAATGTCCAAGATCAGTTTTATATCTTTATATGTGATCTCATCAAATTTACAGGTTTTTTAAGTGACCCCAAATAATTGATTTTACTGAATTTTTCAATTTCCAGTCTAATTTTGTTGAGATAACAAGCTTTATGTCATTCACATTTAGTCTGACCAGTTCCTATCCTCACTTAGCATTAAAAGGCAAAAATACCTCTCCCAAGATCACAGAGGTCAGAAGTTAAATTTAAAGAAATTTTACACCCTTGGCAACAGCTGGAAGCTACAGCAGTAAAAGGCTCTTGTGGTGTGCAGGAATTAGAGATGGGGTGGCTTGATTTCAGCAAGAGAATGTGGTGATGTTTTTTAGTTTATCATTTTTATTGCAACATATGTGATGCCTGAGATTTAGGCAGTGATCACTGACATTGGATACAGGAAAGCATATCCCTCTCTGTCTAGCATTTATTTGTATGAGAGTGTGACAGTGGCCTTACAATGTCATGTATATGTTGGTTCAGGAACAGAAATCATTTCCCTGACACTTTTAATGGTATCACCAGAGAGCCATCATTTAAAAGTATCTAACCAGAGTTCACAGCCAAATCGTGCAAAGTAGGATTGTAGGGTCATAGATTTGGAACTTGAAAGGACCTTAGAGGCCACTGAGTCCTTCATTTTACAGGAAAAGAACTGAGCCCAAGAGAGGTTAAGCAGCTTGCCCAAGGTCACACAGCTGGTGTATGTCTAAAGCAGGATTTAAACCCAGGTATTTGTGACTTTTGAGTCTCTCACTTTTTCTACCCCATCATATTGCCTCTGAATAAAACTCCATTTCTAACAAATTCTGTGGATGCTTTAAAGGAAAAAGAACAGATCAGAATCTTTTTTAGAATGTAAGGATTAATTTAGGCATGGCCTGTGATGGGATTTTTAACATCCTTAAATAGTTATTCTTTAGTTATCATTGAATGATTGCATCTGTCATAGCTCAGTGCCCCACGCATTTACCTTTCTGTGGCTTTGTCTTAAGCATACTTCACTCCTAATTTCACCCATCCATGAGAGTTCTCAACTTCTCCATGAAGATAAGGAGAGTAACTTTCTCTGAAACATCTGAATGAAGAAATTGGATGTGTTTTGATATCACCTGGCAAAAAGTTTCAGGAAATCTTCCATTCTGCGCACAAAATTATAACCACCCACACTCCCACTCCCATCATCTACAAGACCACATAAAGCTGTACTGTACTTAATGTGAACAAAATGATGCAGTGTAATCCTCTTCTTTTGGAAATCCAAACCAATCCTAGCCTGGACAAAACCCCATAGAAATTTAGTTCTGGAAAAGGCCTTAGAGACTATGGGTTATTTAATTCCCAAATTTAAGATTTGTGTAAATTTTGTCCAAATGTGGGTATATGAGCAGTGTTCACATTTGACATAGCCTTATCTGTGACAACTGGTGGTATAAAGGAGGGAGAGAATACAAACCAAACTGTAGCTAAGGACTGATGTATCTTTGAGAGGGTGTAGATGCCTCCCTGAGTTTGAAAGCAAATTCCATCAGATTACACAAGCAAAACTAGCCTAAGGGGAAAAAAAAAAAGCTCCCTCCCTCTTCTCCTCAACAATCTTTTTCTCCACCCCCAGGTCCAAATTGAGGTTATTTAGGTAAAGGGGCACTGGAATTACTCTATTGTATTTGCCAAGAATAAGTCATCTCTAAAATGAGAGAAGCTCTTATTTTATTTTCAGGAATCCTTGAAATATAATTTGCATTGATGAAAGGGTAGGGAGAAGAGAGAAGAAAATGCCTCTTTACAAATTATATCACTTTGAAAAAAGTACAAAGAAAACCATAATTTAGAAATATAGTTTGCTTGATAAAAGACCATAAAAGACAACCTTGACACTTTTCTTCAGCCATACAATGCAGGGAAGAAGGATTTTAAATGGAGGAGAATAATCTCTGTCTAACTGAAGTGTGTGTATGTGTGTGTGTGTGTGTGTGTGTGTGTGTGTATACACATGTATGTGTATGTGTATAGGTATATGTATAGATATATGTAATGTACACATACATTTATACACATATATACACGTACATCCACATACATTTAGTTACATTAGTTATATTTTCCCAATCACGTTAACTTTTTTAACATTAAGTTTTTAAAATTTGAGTTCCAAATTCTATGTTGTAAAGGGCTTTGAACTCCAGATGATTTTGTATCCATTTCTAGCTTCCTAAAATATGAAATAATAAAGCCTCGTTTAAGAATCATCAAGTGACAATGCACAGTTGTTAGCAGCCAGAGCTGATGACAAAAAATATAGAGAATGAAGAGTCAGTTTCAACAGATACAGAAGGTGAGGGAGCTGTACCATTGAACTGCAGAGATTATTCTGTATTTGTGGGCCTTTTTCATTTTGTTTTATTTTGGTTTTTCTTTCTCAAAAATCAACTGACTACTACTTGTATATAAAATATGCATAGATCTCCATGCTCTAGCATAGCCCAGTGGGCCACATGTGACCCACAAAACTTCTGAGTGCAGCCTGAACCAGAATAAAATGTAATTGGGAAACCTTTAGCAAAATAAATGAAAACATAATAAACACAGATAATATTAATATGTGATTTTATAAGTCAGTATATACCCACGGGGATCCCTACGTCTAGCAGTCCCTGTTATATTTGAGCTTAACATTTTTCTCTAGTATAACTGATTTTCTATGTCTGAATCTGATCAGAAAGGATTTACTTAGCTGCTGAGATAGAAATGACAGAAACTTTGAGAAAAAGTGAAGTGACTCTTGTAGAATTTGTTATAAATAAGGCATTGAATGTCAGTTAAAATGTGACAGGCACCCTCGACTTGAAGAGGGTATATTTCAAATTGTTCAGAAAAAGAAATTAGTAAGATTAAATGGTGTAAAATTTTGCACACTAAGTGAGCACTAGAGTAATGAGGTACTCTCAAAATGGAAATTCTGGCAACATAAATTATTCTGATGAGGAAGCAAAGAGAGTGCTTTCTAAAATTATTGATATGGCTTCACAGGATGCTCATCGAATGACTCAGATTTTTCCTTTTTAAATGATACATTTTGCCTTCACATCAGTCATTTCAGGATAGAAGGCCCTAACCTTCTTTCAGATCAAAACCTTTGTTATGTCAAAGAGTGACAAAGTAGTTTGTACACTGACTATGCTTGACCGTGATTACAGCATTCTGTAATCACTGCCTACCACCTCTCTACCATGAAGAAGGAAGCATGTTTTATCATCTGTTCTCTAAGACCTTCATTTAGTTTTTAAAATTATTCAGAGTTCAACTTAAATTTCAAATTCTGTACAAAATCAGTGTAAATTATCTTTTCTTTTAGTCTTTTTTTCAGTCATTGTTTATACTGTTCCTTTGGTGCCGCGAGCACCTGCGTCCGTGGCCGTGGTCTGATGCCGGCAGAGTGTGAAGAGAGAAGGAATCACGGGCCAGGTGGAAGATGTAAAGAACAAACTTCGTTTATTAATCTGAGGGCTGAGGCTTATATAGTACTGGATCAAGCAATAGTAACATTATTTTCCATAAAAAGCACAAACCTAATTAAGTGATTTCCTTACTTCCTTGTACCTTGTCTGTTACTTTCTTTCCTGCGTCCTGTCCTGTACCCTATCCGTTTCCTTCCTTCCTGCATCCTGTTCTCAAGAAACGGAACAGGGGGGTAGTGAGCCGACATCCTGAATGTCACAGCTGTCGGGCTTAGTACAGACTACAGGTAAGACCTGGGCTGGCCTAAGCTCTCCAACTCCCCAGAGCTGGCCCTCTACATCTCCCCCTTTTTTCTGTTCCAGCTTGAGAACATGGGATGCACATCAGGAGAAAACTCAAGAGTAACAAAGAATACTATCAGGGTACGAAATGCAACAGCAAACTTGAAGTATTCTGGAAAGTGTTAAGTTGCTTGATATAGTACAACAGCTTATAAGCAATATCTTAAGGATCAATACCATCCATGTTATATTTTTGGAATGCGAAGCGCCCTGAAGCTTATTCAATATTTGATCAGGAGTTACATTGGTAGTATTGGAAAGCAAATAGGGAGTTACACAAACAAAAGTATAGTGGTAATCACATTTCAAGTTACAGGTTTAACCCAAGTGGGGTAAGGCATATAAGTCCAATGTAATCATGACTCCATCCTGGAGACACCCTCAACAGTCATCATTGCAAAAAGGACAGTCAACATCTTATTATTGGCTCTTCGTCTTCTCGGTCTCACCTTCCTCCTCTGCTTGTCTCTCCGACCAGTTTTTCCTTTGATGCTCAGGGTCTCTATCCCTCTGGTCAATATGCTGACAGGAGCGAATGTTCCTCTCGGGGACCCAGACCGGTTCTCCTGCATATTCTGGAAAAACACAAGCATAATCTTGACCCTAGGTTAGTAATTTACTGGACCACCCCAGTTACCCATCTTTGGATCCTTCCACATTACCGTGACATCTGGTTGCTCATCTATCAACCTGTTCTTCTGTTCTGCAAAATGTTTTTGTGCAGGAGTACATCCCTGATCATGTAGTGTCAAAAAATTTATGTTATATATTACCTGATCCAATTTCCTTCTTACCCTATTTTCTATTGCCTCTTTTTTCTGTTTATCAAGGAGGATTTTAACATCCTCGTTGCACCTTTCAACAATAGCTTGTCCAATAAGATTGTACAGGATGCCAGTAGAGTGAGTGATATTATAGGTGAGACAAAATTGTGCAAAATTCCTGCTAGTATAGGCAGGACCATTGTCGGTTTTGAGGTGTCTTGGATTGCCAAGAATACTAAGGCAAAACAATAAATGATATTACTTATGTCCTTCTTAAAAATATGTAACTAATCCAAAGTCTGCTTGTTTTCATATGATATTCATTTTTCCCCTACTTTTTTTTGCTCATACTCTGACACATACATTGTAATTACACTTTAAAAACATGAATCACACATTGATATGAAATAAAGGAATTTTAGAATAAGACTCTCCCTAACATTGTGTAATTGTTCAGTAGAAAAATAGCCAATTAAATATGATTAAGTAATGTTTAGTTTCAATTCTGAAATGTTGCTGTAACTAATGACCAGGCTATGACAAATTTATGCTGGATTTTCTAATACAAGAGGGGAGTTAGGCAGTAGAACTCTGCAGCAAAGCAAAAGGATTTCTTTAGTTATCTACTGAATTCAAGAGGGTTTTGTTGGGCAAGGGTAAAAATCTATTTCTAAATATTCAAAGACAAATAAATATCACCTTTCCCACTTCACTTGTTTAATTTGTTTGCAAACCCTCCCAAAGAACCACCAGGACAAATGAAAGCCTGAAAATATTGCTATTAATATTCTAAGAAAGTCAGAATGAATAATTTTTTAAATCAAAAAGTTCTATCAAAGATATGTTAAAAAGGATGTATGAAGTTATAGCCTTTTATATACTGTAAAATATATTAAGATTTTAGCTATATTATAACTAGTACTAAGGAGCTGATTCAGAAAATTTACAAGCTGCATTTTACTGGAAATTTTAGTATACATACAGTACATTAGACTGTGTTTAACATACAAACTGCTCATTTCAAATTTCTAAAGCGGAGAGTTTACTCCTACCCTTGAAGTTTCCTCCCATCTGATTAAGAAAACAAGTTGATTTGTTTTCTAATTATTGATATAACTTAGCTTCTTAAGTAATTTTCCTCTTTTTTGAATACCAGTGTAATTTTTAAGTTACCTAAATGGTGGTTGTAGATAAAATGATCTAAGCTTTATTTTTCTAGAATTGCCGTAAGATAGAACTCTTGATTTACAAACTGATCTGAAATGAATGGAAGGTTGCAAAGGACATGTATCTACAAAAGCTATAAAATTAAGTATGCTATTTTAGCTCTGACTTCAATAAAACTATATATATATATATATATATATATTGTATATATATATGGCAAATGTCCCATTTTCTTTGATTATTAAAAAGGATCTAAAATGAAATCCACTTAAGCACTGATTTTGGTTAGTCTGCTCATCTGCCATATCACATTTACCTTTGTATTTTAAAAATACTGATTGGAAATGTGATGGCTGACAAAAACTGTTAATATACAGTTTTCTTTGAGACTCTTGAAAACCACAAAAATTTCTAATGTCATAACAACTACAAATTCTAACATTTAATGTAAAGTCATCATAATTCTTTGCATGCCACAATGACACACACCTAAGGCCAACTTTTTCAAAATGTACTATGACTTGAATAAAATAAAATAAAATAGGGAGACATATATAAAATGGGAAATGCAATGTAGCTTCACATCACAGGTCCTGCTTGTCCATAAGGCATTATGGAGGGAGTAATAACTTCACTTACACACTGACTTTGTAAATGTGATCAGCTGCCAATGTCCTGAATATTTATGAATCTCACTTCAGTTTTTACATATGTTACATAAAATTGTACCCAGGAAACCAAAAAAGGCTTTCCAGAACTACTGGTAGATTCTATTTAAACAACTAAAAATTACCAGAATTATGCTGTGTTTTAATGTTATTTGAAGAATAATTAATATTCACCTGAAAAAAGGACTCTTGTACATGAGGAAACTCTACTTGTACACATGGGACTTTTTAACAAGAACAGGACAGCAGCATGGTAACCCCTTTTCTAAGTATATTTTCTATACAAAATAATTCCAAGATATAATCATCAAGTTCTCATACAGTACTATTATTTTGAACAATAATCAATAAAATAGCTAATATGTGAAAACTGCAACACCACAAAGACTGAGCACTGCCATTTCCTAGTGTAATCAAAGTTGGTATTAGTACAGTCTTGGAATAGGCGAGCAAAATAGTCAGCAGATTGAATCTTGGTGATACACTGGACTGATTTCAGCTATGACTTGCAATGCAATGGTTGGACAGTACAGGTATCTTATGCAGAGATTTCAGTAGCAGAATGGCACTTGGTTTGTTCTCAGTAGAAATGACAAAGATGCAGTTGACGGTTTAAAGAAAGACAATGTTCTTATTTGCATGCTAAAATTCTAGTTGTGTCCCCTGTATTTGAACACTTTCAAATAATATTGTCTGTCTCTCTGTTCTGCCCATAAGCTCTGCCCCGTATTAGCTAACTATCTTATAGGACACTATTTAGCCAGTGCAGTTTGCTTTCACTTTAAATTGGAGACGCAGAAAAGCAGCAGTCTCGTTCTGAAGTTTACTTTCATTTTAAGAGACTCCAAAAAGTAGCAGTCTTGTTTCTTTTTAATCCCTGCTTAACCTGGTGAAAATAAAAAACTATATAGGAAAATTATCACCCTACCTTGTTAGCCGTCTTCTCTTGACCACTGGAGCTCTTTTTCTAGGGCTATTGGCCAAACAGCCCACCTTGTCCAGGACCACTCTGCCAGGGGAAGCCTTCCTTTCAGGTCCCTGTTTGGGCGCCAAATGCCGCCAGTGCCTGCATCCCTGGCTGTGGTCTGATGCTGGCAGAGTGTGAAGAGAGAAAGAATCACGGGCCAGGTGAGAGCAGTGAAGAACAAACTTCATTTATTGATCTGAAGGCTCAGGCTTATATAGTACGGGATCAAGCAATAGTAACATATTTTCCATAAAAAGCACAAACCTAATTAAGTGATTTCCTTACTTCCTTGTTACCTTTTCTTTCCTGCGTCCTGTCCTATACCCTATCCATTTTCTCCCTTCCTGTTCTCAAGAGACTAAACGGGGGGGGGGGGGGGGGGAGCTGAAATCCTGAGTTTCACAGCTGTCGGGCTTAGTACAAACTATAGGTAAGACCTGGGCTGGCCTAAGCCCTCCAACTCCCCAGAGCTGGCCCTCTACACTTTGGTTCTGCTTATTTGCTCTGTGTCAGTTCATACAGATTGTTTTTCTCAAAATTCCCCATGTTCATCATTTTTACTGTATAGCAATTTTCGATTACGTTAATCTTTTTCAGCCATTAAGCAATTGATGGGCACACCCAGCTTGTTTTCAGGTTTTTGCTACCACAAAGAGTGTAGCACTGAATGCTTTGATGTATTTTGGAAATTTGTTTGTCTTTTACTTTGACCCAGGATGCATGTTTAGTAGTATAAAGGGTATGACTAGTATAATCACATTTTTTGCATAATTCTAAATTATTTTCAGAATGGTGGACCAATTTACAGCTCCACCAAAATCATATTAGTGTGTCAGAACCCAACATTGGTTGTTCCCATTTTTTGTCATCTTTGCCAGTTTACATAGTATGAGATAAAGCTTTAGTTATTTTAATTTGCATTTTACTTACTATTAGTAATTTGGAATTTGTTCTCATGTGGTAGTTTGTAGTTTGCAATTCTTTGTTTGAAAACTTTGTTCCATAACTCTTAGTATCAATTCCATATGTGTGTGTGTGTGTGTGTTGTGTGTGTGTGATAACAGACTTTTATTGGTGTTATTTGATGCAAATATTTTCCCATTCTGCACTTTCTCTTCTTATTCTAACTTCACTCATTTTATTTTGTGCAAAAGCTTTTTTAAAATTTTATCAATATTATGTTTTGTCTATTATAATTGTCTCTATTCCTTCTTGGTAAAGGATTCTTCCTCTAACTTTAGTTGTAAAAAGTACCTAATCTCATTCAATCCTATTTTATGGGAACAGGCAGAAAAAAAGATCTGTATAAAATGGATGCAAGCAGAATTGGCTATGTGTTGCTACAGAAGAGTGGTATGGTCCTATTAGAACAGTATGGAAAATGCCTTCAGACTTTCAGTGAATGCTCGGACAATGACAAAGGGTTTTTTTGGCTATATTGGCAGCAAGAAGATCAAAGAAGGGATCAGACTCTAATTTGGGATACATGGGGCAATTCTAAATGACAATGGAAATAAGAGAGGACTATTTAGTGCCTATTTTGCTTCTGCCAAGGAAAATGATCTTGAAATTAGGAAATACAGAATAAATATGGTCAATAGGAAATTAACACTCAAGTGATAAAATTAATAAAATAAAAACCAAAACACTTTATTTTCCTTGGGCCTAGGTGAATAACATCTAAACTGTTCTCTTTGATCTTTGAAATTTTATGGTGAACAATAGACCTTCAGGAAGGCAAATATCGTACCAACTTTCAAAAGAGGGGGGAAAGATGGATAATAAATGCTGTTGATTAATGATCACAGTTAAGCTTGACCTTGGTCCCAGGCAGAATTCTAAGATGGATTCTTAAATAGATGACTCATGAACCTCTAAAAGGGGAAGTGTTGATTCAAAAACCATTTATTAATCATCTCCTGTGTGCAAGATAAACAGCTAGGGAGCATAGTGAATAGAGCTCCAGGTCTAGAGTCAGGAAGACCTGAATTCAAATCTGGCCTCGGACACTTACTAGCTATGTGACCCTGGGCAAGTCACTTAAGCCTGTTGGCCTCAGCTTCCTGATCAGTACAGTAAGCTGGAGAAGGAAACTGCAAATCACTTCAGTATCTTTGCCAAGAAAACTCCAAATGAGGTCACAAAGAGTTGGACACAACTGAAACAACTGAACAGCAACATGTACAAGATGCTGTGTTAGGTACTGAAGATACAGAGATAAAAAAGAAAAAAAGCCACTACCCTCAAGCAGCTACCATTGGGTGCTTGTAAAATCAGTTTTTGAACCCAAGACTTTACATTTATCTATATTAAATTTCATCATATTCAGTGTGGTCTAATGTTATCACCTGTCAAGATCTTTTTGGATACATCTAATGTATTGGTTCTCCTTCTGGCCTTTGGTTCATCCTCATATCTGCCCAGGGTGCTTTCTGTGCTTTTAACCAAGTTATTGATAAAAATGTTAAACAGCAGAGAACCAAGTGTAAATCATCAAGGCACTTCATGGAGGACCTTTTTGGAAGATGCTGTCAAAATATCAATGACAACTTTGAATCCAGATACTCAATGGACTGTAAATCCACAGTATCTGTGTGGCTGGGTGATAGTACAGTTAGATAGATTTAGAATTGATTCAATGACTAGAGCTAAAGGTTTTTTATTAATAGATTGATATCATCCTGGAAAGATTGTCTTTGATGAAGTATTAATGATAACACACATAATAAATAGAGAAAGCCAAAGAAATGAAAAAGAAAAGGAAGCAGGTAAGGCCTTAAGTGAGCAGAGAAGATTAGACAGTTGTGTTGTATTTTTCTGTCCCCTCCTCCAAAAAAAACCCCTTGCCTATTGCAGTGCTGTTGAGCTTGTGAGCATGGCCATATAGGTACTGCACAATGATCGCTGTGGGATCATTGGCAAATCATTTAAGCTTTCTAGGCCTAAGTATCTCCATCTGTAAAAGGAAAAGCACTTTCTAAACCTTAAAGCAATATATAAAATATGAGAGATTTTAATTATGATTAGCTGCTACTTTCCAGGTCACTGGAGGAGTGAGTCTCTTCATCTGTAGCATGAGAAGGCTGGACTGGATCAGCACTGAGGTCCTTTCTAGCTATATATCTATTATGCTATGACATGGAATAGCTATCAATGTAAAACACCACACTTTTGTTTAGCTGTGTAAATTTAGCAGAGGAAAGATGTAGAAAGAAAGGAGTTCATATGAAATTGGCTTAGTGGTTTTGGTGGTCTTCAAGATGAATATGTTAGAAGTATGACATAGCAGTTCCTGAAAGTTAATGCAGTCTTAGCCTCTAGAACAAGGGAAGTGGTAATCCCGTCATATTCCACCTGAATTAAATGTCTACTGAACCCCTTTTCAGTTGTGGTATAGTACTGTAGAAAGGACACTGGCATGCTGAGGGGTATCCAGGGGCAGGATGAACAAGAATGTGAGGGAACTCTAATACGTGTCTCAAGATTGTTTAAGGGAACTAAGGATAGTTAGCCTATAGAAGAGAAGATTTAAAGGAGAAAATGACCATCATTTCCAAGTACTTGAAAGGCTGTTATGTGTAACAGCTAAGTGATGCGGTAGTTAGAATACTGGGCTTGGAATCAGGAAGACTCATCTTCATGAGTTCAAATCTGGCCTCAGACACTTAGTAGCCGTATGATCCCAGGCAAGTCACTTAACTGTGTTTGCCTCAGTTTCATCATTTGTAAAATGAACCAGAGAAGGTAATGGCAAACCACCCCAGTATCTTTGCCAAGAAAACCCCAAAAGTGGGGTCACAAAGAGTCAGACTGAAATGACTCAGCAGTAACAATATGTATAAGAGGTTAAACACTGATTTTTCTTGGCCCCAGAAGAAATAACTAAGAATAATGAATGAAAAGTCCAAAGGCATATTTCAGCGTAATAGAAGAGAAAAAACTTTTTTTTTTCTTTCAATCAGAGTTGTTCCAATGCAGAATGGTCTGCTTCAGCAGGGTGTGAGTTACTCCTCGCTATATATCTTCAAATGGATAGCCATCAGTCAAGGATGTTGTAGAGAGGTTTAAGGTTTACATTGGACTAGATCAAGGGACCTTAACATTTTTGTATGTCATTAAGCTTTTTTTTTTTTTTAGTGAGGCAGTTGGGGTTAAGTGACTTGCCCAGAGTCACACAGCTAGGAAGTGTTATGTGTCCGAGGCCACATTTGAACTCAAGTCCTCCTGACAAAAGGTCCAGTGTTCTATCCACTGTGCCACCTCGCGGCCCCTCATTAACCCCTTTTGCCGTCTGGCAAAATCTATAGAATTCTTCCCAGAAGAATGTTTTAAAGAAAGCCAGTAACATTGAAATCACTTATTAAAATATTTTAAAATTCAAGTTCCTGGTATTCCAAGTTAAGAACACTTAGACCAGATGACATCTGACATTCTGTGGATCTGAGGTCTCTTTAAAAGGAAGGCAATCATCTTTGTGGCCCTTGATTAATGTAAGAAATGTATATGCAGATATAAGTAGTTCATGGACTTAAGTCTTCCTTGGAAGATAAGCCTCTATACAGGACTCATGAAGTAACTACAAGGGTAGGGAGGGGACATCTCTAGTCATCCTGATCTGTATGGTTTTTTTTTTTCCTGATCTGTATCTTATCGCTGGATCCAGATGACTCTAGAGGAGAAAGTGAGGCTAGTGACCTTGCCTAGCCCTCCCTCACTTAAATCCAATACACTTACAAGTCATGGCATCACCTTCCTGATGTTATGGTCCTCTTGGAGACGAAGGACAAGCAACAACACTAGCGCAGGAGAATAGAAGTCCAGTCACCCAAACTTGAAAAGAATTACAGCAGCTCACGCTGGAAAAGGAAGGGCCTGAGAGAGCAAACCTGATGATCCACCAGTAGAGTTGCTGAGTCTATGGTGTTATCCATCAAAAGCTGACAAAGTTTCCAAAGGCGAGCACTAGCTTCAGAGGTTAAAATCATCACTCTTGGGCCAATTTACATATGACATTGTGCATAGCTTCACAGGTGTATTCAGGCATAAAATCTTACACAGCAGAATAAGGAGGCAGGCTGATGGCTATCGCTGTCTGAGATGATTAGTAGATGCAGAGATGAGAGTGGGAGAGTGTAGATGATCAGCAGACTCATGAACAAGGCGTTTTCCTTTAAGGATAGAGCTGAGATTTGGCATAAGGATTTGAAACCCCAAGGACATATTTGCAAGGGACAGGATTGTTTATATTGCTTTTCTCTTCTAGATTGTCGCACATTGCAGTGGCATCCAGATGTCCCATTATTTTAGCTACCAACTTGGGAAATTACATTACGGATACTTTCATAGCAGACCAAACACTAAATTCTACCATGACGGTTTAAAACACCACTTTTTAAAAATTCTTTTGAGTACAACCAACCTGTCTCCTCAAATGTAAAACAAAAATTTTAAATCTGATTCTAATATTCAGTTTGCCAGTAACAATAATAATAATAATTCATGTCATAGGATCAATTGAAGGAACTAGGGAATATTTAGACTCAAGAAGAGAAGGCATGGAGGGTATGATAGCTACTTTCAAGTATTTCAAGGGCTGTCATTTTGAACAGAAATTAGCCTCTTTCTTCTTAATCCAAAATGGCAGAACTAGGGGTAAAGGGTGAAATTTTCAGAAAGACAAATTTCAGTCTGATGTCAGGAAAAACATCCTAATAGTTGGAGCTAAATGAAAATGAAATAGACTGCACCGAGAGCTAGCCAGCCTCCCCCCCCATTGTCTTTAGACTGAGTCTGGATGACTTCTTGGTGAGGGGGGGTGGCGATGGGAAGGGGGAAGGTGTATACACTACCATTTTATTTATCTAAAAAGTCTCAGTAAACTGTGATTCTGCTTTGTAGTAGCAACTGGGGATTAAGTTGATAGGATCATAGGGATTTAGAGCTGGTAGAGACTTCAGAGATCATCCCATTCCACCCCTGACAGTTATTTCAGTTGAGTTGGACTTAAGGGCATGTATAAACCAATCTCTCCACACCTCCCCATCCCCTCACCCCCCATCTTGGCCTGGTTTCTAAAGTAGTATAGCAATTTTAAAACTGGTTAAATCAGTCCATGATTGCTATGAGGTGTAACTATAGCAAATTCACCACTTTGAAAACAAATAAAACATGAGAATACCTCCTTGTCCCTCTTGAAAAATGAACTGATCAAGAAGAAAAAGCAAAGAAAAACACACTGACTGACAGGCAAAAGGGACTGCTTTCCCTTATGTGGTGGTGACTTTGTGTCCCCGGTTTATATCACCTTGAATGTCTGCCAAGTGTAGAGCTACTTGATTGAGATTTCAGTTGAAGTCAGTGGACATTTCTTGAATACCTACTGTGTGCAAGGCACCATAGCACCAAGTGGTATTTATTGTTTAGAGGGGATTTTGCGCTTTCACATTATATGGATTTCTCCTTTAGTATCCTGTCTTCTAGGTCTGAGAAATCTGAATTTAATGTTCATACTTAAGCTTAAAGCTTAAGTGTAATGACCTATGTAAAATAATCCTCCTCTCCAGCAGGACATTATTGGAGAAGAGCCACTGGCTGTTCCATAAAGCCATAAATGATTGGAGTGAAAGGCTATTTACTATTCTAAGAGGTGGTGGTTTAGCATCTCAGCTCTCCCTTTATCTGCCCTTTCCCCCATTAGCATCATTGCCTTTCTCTTTCCTATCAGACTGAGCCTTTCAGATCTGCATATACATAAACATATGATAAATGTACATAGATGTGTATTATATGTAAATGTGAAGGAACATCTAAGATTCTGATATCTCTGAATAGCCATTAACCAGCCTTGATTGGTTACCTAGGAACAAATCTGGTGGTTTTTATTGGGAGGGCCAAATATCTAGAAGGGTTCCTACCATCTGTCACTTCGGACTTTGGAACGTGTAACATAGTTGTTTCTTCTCTTTCTCCAACAGTGACATTTCCTTCTCCCTGCTTAGTACAGATATTCCACAATTTAAATTTTTTGTTCTTTGTTTAGATATAGTAGGAGAGTAAAATCACATCAGTGAAGTAGATTCAAACAGAATCATTTTGACGGTGTTACTGTTCTGTTATTTTTAAAATGGCCAGTAATAATAATAGCTCTCATGTGTATAGCACTTTAAGACTTGCAAGCTGCTTTAAAAACAATATCTCATTTTATCCTCACAACAACCCTACGAGATAGGTGCTAATATTATTATCCCTGTTTTACAGTTAATCAAATCAAGGCAAAGAGAGATGAAATGATTTGGTAGTGGTCACGCTGCTGGACAATAAGTATCTGTGACTATTTGAAATCAGGTCTTCCTGATTCTAGGTCAAATGGCAACTACGATGCCAACTTCATTAAACTCCATATTTTAGTATGTATCTTACAGGGCTGTTCTGTGTATAAACCACACCTTATAAAGAGCTATGTAGAATAAGATTCACTGGTATCATAAAGCATTTGACAATTTGCTAAATACTTTGCATGCGTTATCTTAGTTGACTGTCACAACAACCCGGTGAGGTATGTAGTTGAGGGGGCGGGGGGGGGATTTGTCAAAGGTATTCTGATATATTAGGTATTACTGTGCCCGATTTTACCAGTGAAGAGGCTGAGGATCATACAGATCGACTGCCTCATGACTCCACAACAGTAAACGGTAAGCCAGAGTTTTATGGGTTTCTTTGGATTTAGAGCTGAAAAGGACCTTAGAGATCATCTCCAAGCAGGGGAGGAAAAAACCCCTAAGTAAAGGAATGCAGGATAGAATGAACATGGTGTGTTTATAGGACAGCAAGGAGACAATCCCAATGCAAGAGGAAAATATGTGTCAGGAAGTCATAGGAAAGAACATTGCATAAGGAATGTGGGGTCAAATTCCATAAGGCCTAAAAAAACCAAATAAAATATCAGAAGTTTAATAGTTGGAAAGAACTTGTGAGATCATCTAGTCCAAGCCCCAGCCTAAAACATGAATCCTCTCAATAGCATCCCCTAGAGTTAATCCTTAGGCGTCTGCTTAAAGATCTTCAGAGACTGGGAAACCTCTGTCCATTTTGGGAACTACCCCAACAGAAGTTATTCCTCATATGAGTTGAAGTCTCCTTCCCTAATTATTTCTACCGGCACATCTTAGTTTTGCCCTCTGAAAGTCTATTCCAAGAAAAAAAAACCCTAACATTTAAAGACATGCCATCCCCAAAGTCTCCCAGTACAACTTACATAATTACTGCTTGGTTTCTTGTTTTGATGAATAGCAAGATTTTCCATAAACTGATAAAATGAAGGGAAAGTAGTAGAACATAGTAAACTAAAGAAGGCTTTATATAAAAGTGTTGCTTAACGTCCATAATTTTAAGGAGCAGCTGTGTGCAAGGGAATTAGAAGGGAGCAGGTACCGCCATCAGGAAGTCCAGTTACAAGTAGCCTATTGCCGGAATCCAGGTGTGAGATGATAAAGATAATGACAATGGAAATAGAATGACATTTCAGAAATAAAAATGATGGGACTTAGAAAGACTGGCAGTATTGATGTTGGGTTTTCCTTCAACAGGACTGACCTCAACCTCTTCACATTTCATGAGTTGTGATGGCTGAAAAATCCATCATCTGCCAGCATTGCAGGGAAGGAGGAGAGGAGATGAGTGCAGTTGTTTCTTGCTAGTACCTTGAGATAGTATTTAGAAGGCGTGTAAAGAACTTTATACTTTTATCAGAAGCTTTCATTTTTCTCCCACTTAAGATTTAGCTGCTTAGTGATTGTGCTTTCTAACTACTTAATTAGTCTGCTTCTCATTTACTTGCAGTACATTCTCCCAATTTGGCTAGCTACTGACGTATACATTCCAGTTTCCAAAGCAGAAAAAGCTTTGAAACTGATATAGCATATCCTGGAGTAATGTTTTTTTTGTTTGTTTGCCTTGCCTTTTTGCCTAGTGAAAGGAAAAAAGACAGGAAAACATAGTTCACATTTTATTTTTTCCTCTTTTAACTAAACACATATACTTGACCTCTCTTCATTCTGTAATTTTGTTATTCCTTTACACATTGTAGTTGATTATCTCTGCTGCAACTTTTCTAGTGTTAGTAATTATTTCTGTGATTCTTAGTGTCTAATGACAATTTTATTGTATGTTTGATAGAGAAAGGCAGTATGGTATGTTAGAAAGTATGTTGGATCTGCAGTCCAATGAGTTCAAAACCAGCCTCTGACATTTCCTGTAAAAATAATAATAACTATAACAACACTGCACGTTTATGTAATGTTTAAGTATTGCAAAGCACTTTACAAATATTATATCATTTGACTCTCATAACAATCCCTAGAGGTAGGTGCTGTTATGATCCCCATTTTGCAGATGAGGAAACAGAAACAGACAAAGGTTAAATGACCTGCCTGGGTCACACAGCTATGAAGTATCCAAGGCTGTATTTGAACTCATGTCTTCTTGACTCCCGGTCCAGTGCTTCCCTTACATCATTTAATGTCCTTGAGACTTAATTTCATCCGTTTTAAGAATAAATAGGATTTAAGATTATAACAGTGAAATAATGTATTTGCAGACTTTAAAATGTAATATGTGTGTGTGTGTGTGTGTGTGTGTGTGAGAGAGAGAGAGAGAGAGAGAGACAGAGAGAGAGACAGAGACAGAGAGCCATTTCTTTGTATTTTGTCTTCATTGGAAAGTAAGACAAGTAACTTAACTGAACTGACTCATTCTATGTCCTTTATTCCATTTGTCTTGAAAGCCATCCAGAAGACTTGAGTATACTGAAAGCCATTGTATAGCCTGCCTAAATTTTGTGAAATCTTTCATAAACATAGCAACGTTTTCCTTTTCTTACAGAGAAATAGCATGGAAAGTTTTTTCATGACTTGAAGCTATTATGATTCATAAGGGGACCTACGGTTCAATTATGTTAATGAAGCAGATCTTTTAAGAAATACAGCAGAACTCATGCATCCAAATGGACTTGGTCCTTTGAAGCAATTACCTTGAGAGGCTGTGTGCCCAGTCCATTGAGCTGTGGTGGCTCTAAGCAGTTTTGGATTGTCTCTTTAAGGAATTGCCTTTCAAACCTTATTTGGGTCATACAAGCAAAGAATGGAGTCTAGAATCTCTAGAGAACAAAAAATAAGGCAGACTATGATTTTCTCATGAAAAGAATTTGGGTAGGGGTAAGATCCGGAGAGGATATACTTTTTATTGATAAACCTCTGAGATTGGATGATTAGAATGTAAGCTCCTTGGGAGTAGGAATATTTCATTTCACTCTTTGTATTTTTCTCCCTAGCACCTGACTTTGTGTCTGCCACATTGTAGGGGTTTAATAAATACTGATTAATTAAATCAACTGACACACATTACACTTGTATTTTACTAAAAAGCTCTTACCCACTTGGAGCGTCATCTTCTTGAGACAGATCTTTGGATTATTACCATAAAAAGACCTACCCTCAAATTATAGTTTACCACCACTAAAGAAATTCATAACATTGCACCTTATTTTCTGAAGATAATTATAACAAATGGATAGTCTACCACAATGGTCATTGAGTATATAAGATCTGACATGTTACAAAAACTTTTATGTTACATCTCATGCCTTATTTGTCTACGTGAGTATACATGTGCCTGTGAACCTACATATCACTGATCTCTCAAGCAGGAAGAAAACACAGAAGCCATTTAGTTAGAGGGTGAGGAAAACACTTTGTATCTGTTGTCCCTGTGCTATTATTATCCCCATCTGTAAGATGGGGAAATGGAGATAGAGAAATTAAATTACTTACTCAGGGTCACACAGCTAGTAAATGTCTAAGGTAAATTCAAACTTAAATCTTCCTGACTCCAAGTCCAGCATTCTATCCATTGTTCTAAGTTTTTGTATGGATAAGAGACAGCTTTTAGATATGGATGAGTTGTTTTAAAAAATTTGCCTTTCTAAACATTTTATGTCTGGCTCACTTCTGGGACAATTTTCAGGTAGCTGAAAAGTCCAAAAGGAGTTGTTGGGTCAAGGAGCTACATAGCATGTGTCTACTGCCAATATCAGTAACAGGTCATGACCATCAAGACTGGAGGGACATGGTGAGGACAGATTGGGAAAAGAAAAGATATCTTTCCCTTCTGAGATATAGGCAGAGGAGAAGCTACATAGCTGTAGCATATAAGCAGGTTCTTTTCTGACTTTCTGTGGATCTAGATGAACTGCTGCTAAGCTTTGTGCTTTCTAAAGGTGAATAACTATGATCCATCATTTGTCAGTCTTGAGGCCCATTATCTTAAAATTTTCTGCAGATAAGTTGCTTAATTGCATTATTAGAATGTCAGAATTACCTGGGACAGCTTTGACACCCACGTAACAGAAGACATCAGTTTGGCTCTGCAGTGTGAGGGACTCAAATATTTAGACAATGAATAGATGGACATCTGGAATATTTTTTTAATTGAGTTTATATCTAGTTATTTTCATCCCTTGTGGTGCCCCTAATAAGGTCTTCTCAGTTTGGTTATGAATTTAAGTCTGGGTTCTAGAAGCTATTGGCACACAGTAGAACTATGGTTTTAGTCCATCCTTCTAATAATGCTTGAGGCCAGCTTGGTACTTGAGAATGAATGAATGTTTACAAGGCCATCAATCAATAAACATTTATTAAGTACTTTCTATGTGCCAGGCACTGTGCTAAGCACTGGGGATGTAAAAGAGGCAAAACACAGACTCTGCCCTTAGGTAGCTTACAGTCTAGTGGGCTAGACAACATGCAAACAAATATGTACAAAACAAGCTATGTACAGATTAAATTAAAAAATAATTAATAGAAGGAAGGCACTGGAGTTAAGAGGGGTTGGGGAAGGCTTCCTATTAAAGATGGGATTTTAGTTGGAACTTAAAGGGAGGTCAGTATTCAGAGTAGAGGAAAGAGAGTATCCCAGGCCTGGGGGGACAGCTGGGAAGAATGTCACAAGCTGAGAGATGGATAGTGTCTTGTTCAAGGAACAGCCAGGAGGCCAGTGTCACTGGAACAAACAGCACATGGAAGGGAATTGTTGTTTGTACTTTGTTCTCGAAGAGGACCAATGATATCAAGAAGGTGACATCTTGACTTGCAAGTGAGGCAAGGCTGTGCAAAGTCACTAGCCTCACTGTCTTCTCTGGAGCCATCTGGGTTCAGTGGCAAGATATAGATCAGAATGACTAGAGATGGCCCCAGATGCAATGGGAGACCATGGTCTTTTTAAGCTAAGGTCTTTCCTAGGTCTCAGGTTTGTTTGTTTTTCTGAGGAGCACCCAATTCAGTGATTAAGGCTAGGTGAGAAATGAGGAAATAAATGACCTCTTTTATGTACTCAAAGAAAAAAAAATCAATCTGGGAAGGAAAAACTTTCAGGGTTTCTTACCAGAAGAGAAACAATTGCTATTTACACTCACTCTGAGCCATTAAAACCCAAACAGTGGCCAAGTGAGGCATGGACTGGGACCTATTGTTGGCCAGTCGATGAGAGCCAGAGTGATTTGAGTTTAAGGCATGGTCAGGTAGCTCCATTTGAATCCCAATGGGCTTTATCAAAGCTAGAAGACTGGAAAAAGGAGGAGGCGGTTATGTTATGAAGTGTTTTGAATGCCAAATAGAGCATTTTGTATTTGCTCCTAGAGGCAATAGGGAGATACTGGATTTGGGTGGGGGGCAAAGGCAATGACGCTTTGGTCCTGTGCTTTAGGAAAATCACTTTAGTGGCTGAACAGAAGGTGGATTGCAGTGGAGAAAGACATGAGTCAGACAGACCCACAGCCAAGTATTGTAATAATCAAGGTATGAAGTGATGAAGGCCTGCACTAGAGTGATGATAGTGCCAGAGGAGAGAAGGAGGCGTATTTGAGAGCTGTTGGAAATGTGAAGTTGACAGGCCTTGACAACAGACTGCAAAAGGAGAGTGAGATAGTGAGGAGTCTAGTACGAATCCTAAATAGCAGCTTGAGCTACTAGGAGAATGGTGCTGTCCTCCATAGTAACAGGGAAGACAGGAGTTGGGAAGGGTGTAGGGGGGAAGGTAATGAGTTCCATTTTGAAGACAGTGAGTTTAAGGTATCTACTAGCATCCAGTGCAAGATATGTGAAAGTCAGTTGGAGATGTGAGATTGGAGGTCAGAAAAGAGACTAAGTAGACTTGAGAATCATCAGCAAAGAGATTATAATTAAATTCATGGGAGTTTATGAGATCACAAATGAAGGAGAAAAGAAAAGGGCCCAGGACAGAACCCTAAAGGACACCTGTAGTTAGAGGGTGTGATCTGGAGGAAGACCCAGCAAAGAGACAGAGAAGAAGCTGTCACATAGATAGGAGGAAAACCGGGAGACAGTGGTAAGCAAAGATTAGAGACAAGAGAGTATCAAGGAGTGATTAACATTGTCAAAGGCTGCAAGAAGTCAGGGAGAATGAAGGTAGAAAGGCCATTGGATTTGGCAACTCAGAGAGTGGTTTCAGTGGAACGATAAGGTTGGAAGTTAAATTGCAAGGGGTTAAAAAGAGAGGGAGAGAAGAGAAAGTAGAGTACCTATGTAGGCAATAGGAATTAGCCAGTAGAAAAAGAGGAATTGGGGGCAGCTGGGTGGCACAGTGGATAGAGCTCTGGCCTTGGAGTCAGCAGGACCTGAGTTTAAATCTGGCCTCAGACACTTGACACTTACTAGCTGTGTGACCCTGGGCAAGTCATTTAACCCCAATTGCCTCACTAAAAAAAGAAAAAAAAAAGAAAAAGAGAGATTGAAAATAAGTGAAAGAATATGAGTCTCAGTAGGAGTAATCTGTTGGAGGAGACAAAATGGCATGGGATTACAATTAGAGGGATTAGCCTTGTCAAAGAGAAAGCTGCTACCTTTCATCCAGGCCTTCACATCCCCACATACCACACTCTCTCCTTTTATCCTTTTAAAGGGCTCATTCATCTTATTTGTGACGATGATTTTTACAATATGGTACCATGGAAAGAACACACACCTAGGAACCCAGAAGACCTGAATCCAAAATTTTGATCTGATGCTAACTTAATGTGTGGATTAGAGGCAGATCCAAATTTTGAATCTCTTACCTCTCTTACCTTTGGTGACCTCATCTGTAAAATAGAAATAATACCTGAGCTGCCTACCTCACATTGCTGCTATGAAGTTCAGATAGAAAATGTATGTGAATACAGTTGGTAAAATGTGAAGTGTTGTACAAATGTAAAGCTCTTCTCTAAAATATGAGCTGATATGAAGGATATCATGGAATGGGTTCCTTCATTGGATGGAAGATTGACCTAGATGATTTCTTTGTTCCTTTCTAATGCTGGAATTCTATAGTTCTATGAGTTGATGAGTTCATTTGATCCACATCTTTGAGCACTGGAGAGTAACTGTTAACCATAATTTCATTTTAAATTAATTCCATGGAGACAACATGGTACAGCAGAAAGAACAGTAACTTCCGTCAGAGGACCTAGGTTCAAATCCAGTCTCTGATGCTCACTACCCATGTACCTTGGGCAAGTCATTTAAATTCTGTGGGTTTTAGTTTCCTCATCCCTAAACTGGAGGGGTCAGACTCCATGGCCTCTTCCAGCCCCATGATACAGAGATCCCTCACTTTATGTAAGAGAGAAGTTCCAGCAAAGTTGACTTTTATAAAGTAAATCGATTTTCCCCTTGGCTTCCATTATAAAATTAAACCTCACAGAAACACAGGATGTGGTACTAGAAGATATTGGCATAGAAGCGATAATTGAAAGAAACTGTAGGAGCTGATGAGATCACCAAGAGTAGAGAGAGAAAAGACAGGAAGAAATTGAAACCCAGTAAAGTGACTTGCCCATGGTCAAACGGATGACAAATCTGGGATTTGGACCTGAGTCCTAAATAATTTCTATAGCCCCCCCCCCAGCTCAAATTTTATCCTTTTTTGACTCCATATATTTTTATGAGAGTAGCACTACTGTGAGGGAAACTCAACAAAATTTAGAAATGGGAAGTTTAGTGAGAAAGAATTTCCTTACTAACAAAGACCATTGCATCTGAGATATTTATGTACAGCAGGAGTTCTTAACTTGATGTCCTAGAACTTGTTTTAAATAAAAATATTTTGACAACTGTTTTTCAACATAATTGGTTTCCTTTGTTATTCATATGTATTTTATGTATTTAAAAACATTATTCTGAGAAGGGGTCCACAGGCTTTTACCAGTCTGCCCAGAGGGGTTCATGGCACACACACATACACAAAGGTTAAGAACCCCTGATGAACAGAAAGGGTATATACTTGTATGGCTTTTGGAAATATTGTAGTATTTTCTCATCTTTGTTCATTTGTTCCTTTTTTCTCATCTCTTTCTAGAACTGACTCCTAGATTTTGCTCTTTTCCTCTTTTTGTATAGGGATCTACAGTGTCTTAGTAAGGATTCAATACCACACTTTGCTGGTAGGTTCCATTCGTCTTACACCCGCTATGGCAACAATAACGCTAACTTTTATATAACACTTCAGAGTTTGTGATTTATTTACCTCACAACAACCTTGTGAGATAGGAAATACAATTATTAATGTTTCCAAAGCTGGGTGGCACATTGGATAAAGTGGTGAACTTAAAGTCAAGAAAGACCTGAACTTGAATCCTCACTTAAATACTTACCATTTGCGTGACCCTGAACAATCATTTAATCTCTCTTAGGCACAGTTGTTTCACCAGTAAAATGAGAATTTGGATTTGATGGCCTCTGAGGTCCCTTTCAGCTCCAATTCCTGATCCTGTGACTAAATCCCAGTGGTATCAAATATCATTTCCAAAGTCGTAAGGCTAGCAAATAGTAGAGGTAGGACTCCCAAGGCCATGGCCTCCAAAATCCTGTCCAACTCAACCAGCGGTTGATGATGAGGAATTGTAGTTCAAGAGAGAGACTGCAGCTGTTTACATAGATCTTGGAGTTACATCCAAAGAGTTGATAGTTGCTATGGAAGCCGACACCTGAGAGAAAGTCTGGGCAGAGAAGAGACGAGGACCCAGAGTGCTGAAGTGTACTCATATTTAGGAGATGGGACAAGGATGACTCAGCACAAGGGGGAACTTGTCACTGTGCATTTCTAGACCTCACTTAGTTGGCTTAGGTGTAAAATAAGTGGGTCAAACTAGGTAATCTCTAAGATACATATTTTACCATGAATTCTTCTTGTTTGTAAACTGAAATGCTGTCCTGGATCTGTTAGACACCAAGTCTGACTTCATTGGCTCTTGGCAAGTATTAATCACACCAGCGTTTGTATATTTTAGAAAATCTTTGCAATCTAACTTTCTAAATGCACTTTGGAGTCAAGCTTAGATCTCAGAACAGTTATATTCATACTCTTCCAGTCCTCTCCTCTAACACCCCTCAAAATAAATAAAAATTTAGCTTAATTTTTTTGTCTTCAGGCATCTTTTTTCTGTAAACACAAGTCCCAATGTTAAGGTAACAAATTAAATGACTGCTTCCAAGTTATAGCAGAGAGAAAAAAAAACTTTCTGATTATAGAAAAATTTTCTTCTAAGGGATCCCTCTCCCCAGTAATTCCATAAAGACAAAAGGTGTGTGTGTGTGTGTGTGTGTGTGTGTGTGTGTGTTTAGAAGTGTTTTTAAAGCCCACTTTTTGTCAATAATACAATCTGTTGCCTTAGTTACAGCTGAAATTTTGCTTATTCTAGTCTAAGCCAAGTTCAGTGATTACTTTTTAATAAGGGTCCCTCAGTAGGCCTGCTAATCTAATATGAGCTACATAATCAGAATTTTGCCACTTTTCTTTAAAACAGGAATTCTTTTTCATTTTAATCCCTAGATTAACACCTAGAAAATACACAAGCTCCAAAGAGATAGTAACTTCCTGCCATACCCTTCCATCATGTTGAGCATCTAGCTCAGTGGGCCTGTTTAGACTTGCGCTAGGGAGTCTAGGTCTCTGCTATAGATCTACAAGGGAATAGATGCTTTCTGGCTAATTTTCACAAAGTTCAAGTATGGTAAATTTACTCCACAGGAAATAATTCCTTCTGTATTGGTGAATGTTTCAACTTGGTGAAAATCAACCCTTTAAAGGAAGGTTTTTAGGTCTGGTGTGTTTTATAGATATCTCTAAAATCTAAAACTTTTCTTCCATCCCCATTTTAAAGGCTGTGCTGAATTTAATTAGTTAGTAATAGCTCGTGGTCCTTATTATGAGCATTCGTTATTATGATATGCTTTTGTTATTGAGAAAGACATGAAATGGGAAAGGAAATATGCATTTATTAAACATCTATTAGGTTCCAGATTAAATATTTAATTTAACCTGGAACATAGTTCTGGATGGATACTAAGCCCCAGCAACATACCCTAGACATGCTTTCATGGAAAGTTCTTAATGTCTTCTTGGATTTTGGTATTTCCTTTTTGCCAGAAATGTAGAGTAAAATGTCTACACTCTCTCTCTCTCTCTCTCTCTCACACACACACACACTCTCTCTCTCTCTCTCTCTCTCTCTCTCTCTCTCTCTCTCTCTCTCTCACCTCCAGTACTCCCCTCCCCAAACTGACTTATAATAAGGCTATCCTAGGCTCTCTGGGGATGTTGGAAGCATCATGGGTGAGGAGCAGAAAGAAAGCCACTTAGGCTTGGCTATAGAATGTGTGAAGGTGAGTGAGGTACAACAATCCTGGAATGGTAGGCTAGAGTCTGAGTGTAAGCCATTATACATTTTAACATATGTATACCCAAGTATGCACTAGTGTCTTGGTTTAATACTATCTTTTGAGTCCATGACCTGAGTCAACCATTTTTATTTTTAGTGAACTGCTTTTAAAATGGAATCTTTTGTATGCTAAATCCTTTTCAGTGGAGTCTAAAATAGACATGCATCATAGGAGATCATAGAAGTTAGAGCTGTAAGGAACCTTAGAAACCATTATTCCAACCCCTTCATTTTATATATGAGGCAAGAAAGCTCCAGAGAACTGAATGACTCAGCGCAACCTAACTTTCAGGCTCCCAATATATTAATCCCCTTTCTCCACTTTGTGGCCCAGCTAAACCCGCTTTCTCCTTCTTCCTCAGCCACAGAACTGAATCTCCTAATTTCTGCCTTTGCACTGGCCCCCTTCCATGCTTAGAATGTACTATCTTCTCACCTCTGCCTCACAGAATCCCCCTTTTCCTTTAAGACAGCTGAGTACAACCTTCTACTGTAAGCTGTTCCTGATACCCTTCCTAACTGCTAGTGCCCTCCATCTCTAATTACTATGTATTTATTTTTCATTTATTCTATATCTATTTATTCTACATGTACTGACATATGTAAGCATCTCCCCTGACAGAATGTAAGCTCTTTGAGAGCAGGGATTTTTGCATTCTTTATATCTGTATCCCCAGGACCTGCAGAGTGCCTGGCACATAGTAGGTTTTCAGTGCTGGTTGACTGATTGATTACCTGAAGTTATACACAGGTAGGGCAGTAAGGAAGTAGTAATGATAATGTGAAAACCTAGGCCTTTATGCTACAAATTCAGAGCTCTTTCCATTCCACTACAATAGCAGATTCTGTTGCAAATAATGAATGGTAATTGTTTGAGATTTGGGAGGGAGAGAGTGGTTCCTCCCAACATCTCTTGAGATAATTGGCTAGGAGTTTTCTCTGTAGGCAAAGATAAGGTGCTGGCAGCAGCGGAATCCCAGGAGACAGCAGTGTGTTTCTTCATGAAGTTGTCACTTCTTTTTTTCCCCCATCTTCACCATTGCCCTAGGCTCTCTTGCTTGTGATAGTGTACAGAACCTGTCCGCCTTCCCCCCCCCCCCAACTCCCAACCAACATACCTTGGAGTCCGCTGGGACTGCGCACAGGGGAATGACCAGACTTGACTGCTTCATTTCAATATCAGCACAGCTCAGCTCTGCCACCTGACACAGTCACCCACGTCAGGGACTGCTCAGGGAGAGAAGGGCCACCTTTGGCCCTTCTGTTCAGAGAAGAAGGATTAACTCTGTCACTGAGAAAGATACCTACACAGTGAGTGTGCCTACACTAATAAGCACACTGCCCAAAGACAGCACCTTAATGGAAGAGAAGCTAGGACTACGTTTTATTTAAAAGAAACAAATATAAGCCCCCCACATTTGCTGAAATGGTAGGAATGAGCCATTGCATAACACGCACTTCAGTTTCTCAGGAACTCTTTAGTCAAAATGATAATGGCAAGGAGCTGTGCCAAAAAGAGACAAATAGTTTTTCTTCCACATGGGCAGTTGTCACAAAATGCCTCCTCTGGATGCACTGCTGCTGCTGCTGCTGCTGCTGCTGCTGCAGAACAGTCTCAAGCCAATGCAGGGGACGAGAAAGAGAGGATGTCACTAGTTGCTGCATTCACTGACCTCATTCTGCACTCATCTGGCCTCTGCTGGGGCCAAATCAGTGCCTCGGATGAGTGCAAATGAGCTCCTGAGAAAAGTATTACTCAGTTTTCAACATGACTGCCCGTTTTCTTAGCCCAGCTTTCTGCTACCCAGTCTTCCAGAAATGGAACCAAGTAATAGGGTAGTTCTTCTTATCCAGAGAGAAAGCACAGTGTAGGGGAAAGAGTGCTGGATTTAGAATTAGCCTACTAGAGTTCAAATTCAGGTCTGTTCCCTGGGTGATAGTGAACGAGTCATTTAACTCCAGAATATCTACATGTCTTCTCATTTTACAAATAAGGAAACTGAGGCTCAGGGTGATTGAAGTGACTTGTGTACAGTCATACAGGTTGTAAACATCTGTGGTGGTTTTCAAACCCAGGTCCTCAGACAGTCTGATGCTGTACACACTGTACCTCCTGCCTCTCTGTTTCCTCATTTTAAAAATAGCAGTAATGTTGGTCTAGATCAGAGGTATCAAACATATAACATACATCCTGTACCACTCCCAGTGCAGCTAACTCAGATTAAAATGTAACTGGAAAACAGCGAACAAAAGAAATAAAAATATAATAAAACATAGATAACATTGCATTTTAAAACAAGGTCAATATGCAATTGACAGGGATCTTTGTGTACAGATTAGTGGTTCCCATTTCTATTTGAGCTCAATACACTGCTTGGACAAGACATCTTCTAAGGTCCCTTGCAGATAAAAATTCATGAAGCAAATCTAGACTCTATATTTTCACAGAAATATGAAAGTATGGTTTTGAAAATGACAAGTTTTAAAATAACTCTTTTTCCAGAAGTTTGTACAATTAATCTTCCTAGAATCACAGGTGGATCAATGGTAGAAATATGTTGAAATGAGTTTTTTCCCACTTCTCAGAAGAGCCCCTCTCCCCAAATTTAAAAGACTTAAGTCAGGTCAGTCAGGAGAGAAACTTTCATTCCCACTGCACTGTTCACCAGTCCATACTGTGTGTTTTTAACATGAAAAGCAGTAATGTTTAGTGTAGGTAGTGCCCGATGTACTCTTAATGCTTAATGTCACTTTCTTGCTTTATATGAGTTTGAACAATCCTACCCATATGAAATTAATTTACTATCAGTTAGAACTTCTGCAAGTGTAATGGGTTGCCTACTTCCAGGAGGTAACACTTTCCCTTTTCCTGGGTTGGGGTGATAGGAACTGCACCTGTGATTTGATTAGCATTCAGAACTGACATGAGGGCACATCCTCTACCATTCCAAGTGAGCACCTTCTCTGAAACTTAAAGTCTCAGAGATAAGTCCCTAGACCACCAAGAGGTTTAATAAGTGGCCGGAGTCACACAGCAAATAGGCAGCCCTGGAACTCAGGGTTTCCTGGCTCAAAGACTGGTTTTGTATCCACTATACCTAACATGCTGCCTCTGTCAGGGACCCTCCCCAGCTTCATGGGAAAGGACTGCATGATCTCTTGTCAGAAATGTTGATAGAGGGCACAAATTGAACCAGATGGTCTGTGAAGTTGCTTCCAACTCTGAGTGTGTGTGATTTTGTGAAGAAACCAAAAAAAAAATCAAGTGAAAGTTTAAAAAAAAACAAAACAAAAAGTGCTATACAAATATAAGGCATCATTATGGCTATTATTATTGTTCTAATAAAATTAATTTTAATATTTAGTCCTCATCTCTATGTGGAATGCTTAGAGGTGATGGAAAAAAGCAAGTTATTTTAAATATATATGGATATGTAGATATATATATAGATATAGATATGTGTGGGTATATATGTGTGCACATTAATACCACATTTTCTTTCTAGGAATCCCTAAAGATTTTCAGTTGGACCACAGAACAGAATTTGAAAACCAGAGCAGTATTCTAGGATCAGCAAAAGTATTTTATAGCATCATTACATTTTAAAAAGTTCATTTTCCTAATTCCATGGCCTACCGTCAATCTTACTTCTAAGAGCTAATTGGATTTATACAAAATAAGCCAGAATAAACTCTTTCTCTAAGTATTGGCTTTTCATAACTAAATGTGGCACTCAGTCACATTTGTATTTTGGTTGTTTTCCCCCCTGGCTTGAGTTTATTGGAAGAAGTCCTTCAGAATGTTAATGGTACCTTTAGAATAGTTTTCAATCCAACACTTTTGCTCATCACTCTAAAACTTGGCACTTTATTATCGGAAATAGCAATGTGTACCAGAAAGTTAATTGATGTTTTGCTTTCTAATTAACCCTCAAACCTGTTTTTACTCAAATTTGAAATATTTTTGAAGTGCTGTATAGATCAGCAGCTTCTGTCTTTCAGTTTTACCTCACAGATGTTCCCAACTGTCTGCCTTTTTAAAAAACATATGTAAGCTTCCTAAATCATAATTTGCTAAATAGACGACCCATAATCATTAAACTGGGATAATGTCCCTCCTTCCTTGCTTCTCTCAATAGGCTCTCTACTATGGAAGGTGTTTTATACCTCTGGGATAGTGCCGGCACAATCAGGCAGGCTGGGCAGTTGACCTGTGGGAACAGGAAGGTAGCAAACAGATCCATGTAGCTTTGATGGGGACATCAGTCTCTCCCCCCTTCTCGTGTAACCTCTTGACAAGACATAAAAATAGAAATATCTAGAAACTCTGGGCTAGTGTCCTTAAACTTGACATTATGCTGTGGCTGCAAATTGATATCTTGACAGAAAGAACATAAAGGCATTCAGGTGAAAGCATTACAGCTTGGGGAGGGTTCTAGCATTTCTAGGTGGTTTCTCTGGTGTTTCTGTGTTTGTGTTATTGTTTTTCAGACGTTTCAGTCATGTCCTATTCTTGGCAAAGATACTGGAATAGATTGCCACGTACTTCTCCAGCTTATTTTACAGACGAAGAAAGTGAGGCAAAGAGGGTTAAGTGACTTTGCCCAGGGTCACGCAGGTAGTAAGTGTCTGAGGCCAGATTTGCACTCAGGTCTTCCTGACTCCACTGTTTGTCCTCCTGACTGAGTGTTTGTGTTCTTCCATGTAATTTGTGTCCCTTGGGAGATCTTGTGTGTGTGCCTATGCTGAGAGTTGCCCGAAGGCTCAGCCACCAAATGTGTGGAAGTATTTGAGCTGTATTACCTGGTTTACAAGGTCACTGACAGCTGCATCTTTGACAGTGTTATTTTGACCTTTCCCTGTTCTCTATAGTATCCCTTTGTCTGAGGTTGTACATAGGCCTATGACAGTAAGGATGATTCTGGCTGATAGGTTGGGAAATATCTTTTCATCCTTTTGAGTCTAAGGATTACAGCAGTTTTCTTTAGGAATGAAGGTTGGATACTCTGCAATTTTTCTTATCTTTGTTTTGTCTTATATTACAAATATCTATTCCAAATATTCTAGTTACTTACTAGAATCATTTTGCTCTTAATATCCTTCTTGATAACTACTGTCACATTTATTCCAGTTTTACTTTACCACCCAGGATCCCAGTTTTCCTTTGTGGTTAATGTATTCAACAAATGTTTATGGAACCACCTATTCCATACATTACTTTGTGCCATGTAAATGTGTTGAAAGAGAAATATAAGACATGGCCCTGGCCTTCCAGGAGCTAAGAATATAATCGAGACAAAACATACAGAATAAAATAATGAATTAATCATGCGAGTCAATATGTGACTAAGTGACAAAATTAGTGATTCATACAGGAAATGCTGTACAAGTTAAAAGATGGAAGAGTTTTGTGTGGGTGGGAGTAATTGAATACACCTCAAGAAATAGATTGAACTTGATCTGTTGCAAAAGTTGGATAGAGTTTTGATAAATGTCAGTGAATCCTGAGTTGAGAATATAGTCTGGTCAGCAGTTCAGACCAAGGTAAGATAGTTTGGTTAGAATGGAAGGGTCATGTTGAAGACTACTTATTACACCAGTGGGCCTGGGATCTCACTGATCTGAGTATTCTCTTCACCTTGAAGACTGCAACCCTTTTGCTTCTTCATGCTCTCTTATAAATCTTTCATAAAGGATTTACCCAACATGCTAGAGTTTCTTCATCTGTAAAATGAGGCAAATCTGTGGTCTCATCTGTTATCTGAATAATTATTCCCCCTTCCAGACAGCCAGGAGATAAAAAGGTATCATTAGAAAAGGCATTCAGAACTTCTTAATATCTTTATTTCCAGCCGTGGAACCACCATTCTCTCAAAAGCACAGGTTCAGAACCTCAAAGTTTTTTTAAGCCTCTTCCATCCTTTTTCTTTCCTAAACTTAGTTAGTTGCCAAGACTTCTCATACTCATCCCTTATTTTTCATCTCCACTGCCATGACCCTAATTCACCTCTTAAATGCATTATGACTGAACTGTTACAATAGTCTCCTAATTAACTTCCCTCCTCTGGGTTCTTTCTCCAATCTTTCCTGCGTGTTATCACCAGTTTAATTTTCAAAAAGCCCTACCTTGGTTATGTTACCAGATTGCTCAAAAGTAGTACTTTCTGCCTACAGAATGAAACCTAACATTCAAGTCCCTCTACACTTCTGCTTCAAGTAGCCTCATCCTACCTGAAAAAATTTTGGATCCCATCGTAACTTATATTTATACAGCACTTTAAGGCTTGCACAGTCCTTTACTGTCTACATGTTATCTCATTGAATCTGACTCCATTTTCACAGAGTGATAGAGTACTGGCTTTGGAGCCAGGTGAATCCAGATCCTACCTCTGACATGGAAAGAATGTTTGGCATTAGCCAATCTGGGTTCAAATATTACCTCGGATGCTTACTCCCTGTGCAATCTTGAGTCTCTTAACCCCCTCGGCCTCAGTTTATTCACTAGTAAAGTGCCATGGTTAGACTAGATGGCTTCTGAGCACCCTACCAGGTCTTGGTCCTATGACTGTGCCTCTTATATCTTCTGAGCTATTTAATAAAAAAAAAAGGTACTTTGCAAGGTTTAAAGTGCTTTATAAATGGAATCTATTATTCTTGTTCTGGTTGTTATTCTGCCATGGAAGTGTCATCCATATAATATAATTAGGGTCATAGAATCCTAGGACTAGAGCTGGAGAGGACCTCTGAGGCCCTTTTGTACAATTTTTCAGATTGAGGAAACCAAGGCCCAGAGAGGTTGAGAGAGGCACCCAAAGTCACACAGGAATTAATTGTCAGCCAATCATCCAGAGTTTAAGCTAGTTCTTAAGCTAGGCCCCTATACCAACTATGTATGTCTAAGAGGTAAAGGAACATTTTAGGCTACCAAAATACCCTCGTCACTAACTGCATGTGTGTATGTGTATGTGTGTGTGTGTGTGTGTATATATATATATACACACATACATATATATACACACATACATATATATACACATATATATGTATATATATATATATGTATATATGCATATATGTATATATGCATATATGTATACATATATATGCATATATATGTATATGTACATATGTGTGTATATGTGTGTGTGTATATATATGTATATATGTGTGTGTGTGTATATATATATATATATACCTATACACATACACACGCATCTATGAAATTGTGTCTGTATCTGGTTTGACAATTTCCCGAGTATGCATACTTCATATCTTATATTGCATATTCTGTACTCTACATCCTGGGCAGCTGTGATGTAGTAAAATGAGGGAACTGGAGGAGCTGGGCTTGGCTTTTGAATTTGTTTTTTATTGGCTCTGTGACACTGGAAAAATTACATAATTTCTCTGTATCTCAGTTTCTTTATTTGTAAAATGGGAATAATAATATCTGTACCACATATCTCATAGGGTTGTAGTGAAGAAAAAAATGGCATAATGCATAAAATATGCTTGCTAATCCATAAGGCCCTATATAAATAGCATCTGTTTTTTGGCTTATCCTGTTGGGCTTTTCTTAAGATAGAATGACTGTTAGTGACAAGATAGAAGGACTGGAGAATCAACAGTTCTGGTGCTGTCAGGATTATCAGCTGCGAATGGTATCTTCTACCTTCTGACACTTTCCCCTCAGCAATCAGATAGATGCTTTCACTCAACTGAGTTGTGAGGTGGGCACCTTGGGAAGCCATATGAACTTTCTCAGGTCACTAGGGGACTATTCATAACCATTTTCATGGTTCCATGAACCAGGATTGCTCTTCTGGGACTAATCATGGCAGTTCACGCAGAGGCCATCCCTTGAAATGGAGTGAACTGCCTTTGGGGAGAAGGTCATTTGCATGAAGACCTTCCTTAAACGTTCATGTGATGAAAGTGATTATTTATAAGGTTGTTACTCTCAAGAGGAAATCTGAAATCTGGGTTCCTGACCACCACAGAATCTTAGAAAAGCACTGGCCATCAAATCCAAAATTTCCATTCTAGGAGAGAGGGAGAGAGAGAGACAGACTGACAGAGAGAGAGACAGAGAGACAGAAGGAATGAGAATGTCTCAGAAAACGTGCAGTTTATTCCTAATTCATTCCTAGTGTCAGGAGATCATAATTATAGTTTCAGCATTGTGTTTACACTAAAAATATTGAAAACATGCAGGAAAAATCTCCACAATCACTATGTTCTTCGAAAACTGATAAGCCTCTCCAGCATTTAGCACCATACCTGGCACCCAGTAGGCACTTAATAAATACTTTATTAATCTCTCTCAACCTGATGACCTGACTTAACATGTAGAGGATCCCTTAAAGTGACTTCTGGGTTTGGGGCCTTGGGCTTCACAGTATAAAATTCTGGATAGTGACCTGTGCAGCCCAGCAGCCATTGGAGTCAAGAAGCCACATGGAATTATGCAGTCATGGGATCAGAATAAGTCAACAATAGGAAATATTGCTGCCATTTGAAACTTGCGATCCTTTATTTGACACATAGAAGAATGATAGGAAAATATATTATTCTTTTAGGGCTTCCCGGGATTATCGTGTGGGAGTAGGATTAGACTTTGTTTTAGTTGTTCCCAGAGAGCAGAACTAGATTTCAGCTGCAGTAGTCCAGTGGATATGCCGTATGATCTCATCCATGTAGATATTATTTCCTCCAACAGCATGGATAACTTATACATACCTGCCTCTTCCTATGCTTTTCTTGTCCATGTCTTCCTGTGGTCTTGTCCATGTGCAGACCAACGTAAAGAAAAAACACTTAGCAGCTATCCAGAAATGGAATAGGGTGACACAGTAAATGGCGTTCCATCGTACTCATCATGTGTGTTAAAGAGGAGATTCTATCCAGGTATGGGTTGGCCTAGCGGGCATCTATGTCATTCTGTGATTCTGTGATTTCCCCTTCTATCAGATAGGACTGCTGTGTGACAGACAGGCTTCTCTGAGTATCACAGATAATCAACATTCCAGTACTAAGCCATTCAGACAAGAAGAGTTCCCAGACCTCATTTCCTAACTGATGAATATTGAGACTCAGCTTTTATACAGAAAATCTCAAATATAGAGGGATTTGAGCAGCTTGCTCACACTTTTGGAAATGAAGAATCCCTAGTAACCAGACTATTAAGCCATTATTTGATCTGCTGATGTCAAAGATCTGCCACTCAGAAGAGTTTCACACCCACTTTGGGAGGTTATTTTTCTGCTTGTATAAAAAGCAGATAACACACACTCACCCCTCCCTATGTCATTGATGTCTTTTTCAAAGCTGGAAATAAACAAATGTAACAGACCCTTGCCAGCATGATAAGATGGCAGAATAAGGTAAAGAAAAAAAATAGCCATAACTATGTTCAGATGAGTGCTTTCTCTTCTTTTTTCTCTTCCTACATCTTTCCAAAAAAGGAACAAGGTGACATTTACTCAGAGTATATTTAACTAATAGCAGCTTTCAGAAGATTGAAGTAATTCTGCAAGGCACTAGCAATATTTCACAAGTTTCCAAGCCCTTGCTAATCATAATTCATAAAGTTTGAATCAGCAGAGAGATTAAGCACATTACCAAGAGAGGGGAAAGCAGTCAGAATTCAGGGTAACTAAATGTCTGCCGATTATATTCAGTAAGAAAGAGAATAGGCCAGCCCTTGATTTTAGGCTCAGATTTAAGATTTCTCATGGGACCTTTCATTATTAACAGAAGCTCTTAGAGTACCCACAGCACTCCAGTTCCTTGAACACAAAGCAAATGTTATTTTCTTCTATTAGTCTGTGTTAGTGTCTGATCCTAGTATTTCAAGCTTAATCCCCTCAAGCAATCCAAAGAGGTTTTTAAGGACCTCACCCAAAGGTCCCATTTTCCCAAACCATGCAACACTGTTAAAGTATGTAAGCATGCATATGCATATACTTTCCAAGGAAATTATGCAGGGAAATAAGCACATTGTAGCATAAATTTATGGCAGGTGCTTAGATGAGAAGTGACTTATTGACATTGCTGCACGGTATTATTAAGGGTAAACAATCTGAAATCCTGTTTATTTCACTTTTTTCCCCCAGTTGAACAGAGAGGTTAATGTAATTTGTTATATAATGAGTGCCTTGTATAGACTGATTTTTTTCTAGATAGCTTATACAGTTTACAATTTATAGTGTTCCTATAATTAGATGAGGCATTCTGATGTAGTGGATAAAATTCTGGACTGAAATCAGTAAGACCTGGCTTCAGATTTTACCACTGACACTAAACCTAGAAGTGCAATACACATACTTGGTATTATCGGCATCTCTTAGACAGACTCAGAAGTTAAAATTGTTCAGGCATTTTTCCGTCATGTCCAACTCTTCGTAACCCCATTTGGGATTTTCTTGGCAAAGATACTAGAGTGGTTTGCCATTTCCTTTTCTAGCTCATTTTACAGATGAAGAAACTGAGGCAAACAGGGTTAAGTGACTTGTCGAGGGTCACACAGCTAATAAGTGTCTGAGGCCAGATTTGAACTCGGGAAGATGAGTCTTCCTGACTCCTGGGCTGGCACTCTATGCACTGCTCCCTGTAGCTGCCCTCAGAAATTAAATGTCAAGTGGCCTCATTGCTTTTGCTACAAAAGCAAACCAAGGATACCAGTTCTCAGTAATAATCAATTTGCTATTGGCAGCCAAGTCAAGAAATCTTAAAAGCACTGGGTTAAACACTCAGGATGTGAAGAATGCTTTCCTCCCCCCCCCAAAAAAAAGAGTCCCTTTTGAGGAGCTCACAACAGGGGGACAGCTTGTACAAACAAGATGCATATAGAATATACTGGAGAAAAGCTCGGAGGAAAGGCACTAAGATAAAGAACTGGGAAAGGCTTCTTACAGAAGGTGTGATTTAGCAGAGATTTGAAAGATTTCAGGGAAACCAGGAAGCAGAAGATGTCTGCCTCAAAGCTACTAGTAAACAGCCCTGAGGCTTTAGCTGGCTTTTTACCAGGCCCCAGTGAGCTTTCTTTTCCTAAAGATGCACCATATGTTTGTCCTGGGATTAGCTAGAAATTGGATCAGAGCCAGTAGAACCTCACTCACTGTTGCCTTGCACATTGGTAACCCACCCATCCATGAGCTTTGAGAAACTGAGGGGACCGGGTACTGCTCACTAGACTCCAGCCATTCACCATCTAGCATCTTTGGGTTGCTGACATCCCTTCTGTGTTTGGAGATTTGGCTCGCAGGCAGTCAGCCGTTACTGATAAGTCTTGGTTATTTCTTCTTCAGATGTGCTCCTGGATCATCTAATCTTGCGTTTGCTTTGTTGTACTTCTGGAGATTTCAGGGAAACATAGTAAACCCAAACTTGTAACTGGTAATCAGCTTATTCATTGAACCCTAAAAACTAATAACTCTTTAAGGACAAAATTCTTATCTTCTCTCACTCTGTATGAGGATAATTTTTATCTTAAGCAGCATGCATTTAAGTTGGATTGGGGTTTTTTCCCTCCCCATTCATATGGAGATCTGATTACTATGGGAACTTCTTAAGCTAGCTATTTCTTCATAACTTACTAGTTTAGAGTTGGGCTCCTCCCATCTTATTTAAGCTGGATAGGAGACCATCAAGTATTACTCTGAAGGAAGCAAAAAGAAAATGTTAGTTATGGATAAGAGTTTTGGCATGAAGAAAATAACTAGATTCATCTTTCACAAGTACGTTATTTTTATCATTTAGTTGTTTTTCAGTCATGTCCGACTCTTTGTGATTTCATTGGGAGTTTTCATGGCAGAGATACTGGACTGGCTTGCCATTTCCTTCTCCAGCTTGTTTTACAGAGGAGGAAATTGAGGCAAATAGGGTTAAATGACTTGTCCAGGGTCACACAGCTAGTAAGTGTCTGAGGCCAGATTTGAACTCAGCAAGATGAGTCTTCCTGACTCCAGGCCAAGCCCTCTATCCACTGTTCCATGTGGTTGCCCTGGTGTTATAGGATCATAGCTTTAGGTCTAAAAGGAACCTCAGAGACCATCTAGTACAATCCCTTAATTTGACAGATGAGGAAATTGAGGCATAGAGATTAAGTGGCTTGATCAAACAGGTAGTATCCATCAGAGCAAAGGTCTGAATCCCTGTCCTCAGACTCCAGATCCAGTGTTCTTTCTACTATGTCATAATTCATCTTTCTCATGCTAACTAATGGAGCAGCTAGGTGGTACAGTGGATAGGGCATCTGTAAAATGAGCTGGAAAAGGAAATGGCAAACCACTCCAATATCTTTGCCGAGAAAATCCCAAATGGGGTCACGAAGGGTCAGATGTGATTGAAACTACTGAACAGCAGCAAAAATCCTACCTAATGGTACCTTTCTGCCCCTTCCACTTTGAGAAAGGTGGTTTGAAAATACCACTCTCAAAATGCTTTTGCCATAAAGTGAAAATAGCTTTGGATTTCAGCTAACTGTGAGTTTTCCCATGAGTCATTTAGTATGTGCACCCTTACACTTCTATAGTATTAAATATCTAGGAGCTTAGAAAGCAGTCATATGTGTGGTTCCTGCTGATTTCCTCTCCTGAAAGGAAATACTGGGTAAGAAAAACAAAAAAAGAGAGGAGAGGCTTTTGAAAAGACCATGTCCAAAAAGATAAAACTAATCAATGCTTTGTAGGAGTTATAAAAAGACAGAAATATTAGTACAGTATTGATAGAGCATTGAATTGGCCTAGCTATCTGGAATTATGAAAAGAAATTGACTAAAACATATAGACTCTTTGACTAAGAGAACCTACTGTTAGGCATATATACCCCAAGGAGGTGATGGTAGTAGTGGTAATGATGAGTGCTGATGGTAAATGTGATGAGAATGACATTGATCTGGTCATCAAGACTCAGGTCGTCTGTTGTAGTCTCTATACTGGCTTTCCCTCAGTATAAAACCAAAGTGCCTTTTGGCTTTTTTTTCAAATACATAGCTAACTTATTAAAATGAAAAGACCTTGCTTCTAGAACTATAGACTCACAACCAGGTTGTACATTTTTAATTGCATCCTGGGGCACTGTGACACTCGTGTATTTTTCATAATGTAACAAGTTTCATCCATCAGCTTTTGACATAGCCAGAAAGTTCAGCAATCTTCTTTTTTCCCATGCTTGGCCTGGCCACAGGTGCTGCCCTTGTGGTAGTTATGTGAGGTATCATTTAGCTGTCTGTCTCCCCTAAAACAAAACAGAGAAACTATTCTCTGCTTTGGGCCAGAGTTTTGACTGACAGAAGGGAAGTGATAGTTTTCAGGATGTGTTCCCCCACCACTCCAATTTGGCTAAATTAGTGAATTGCTGAATCTGTGTGATTCTAAAACATCTGGATGGATAAGTAAACATACCCTTTAATATGTTGGTGGCTGGGGATGATAGTATAAAAAACAAATGAATATTTTAAAAACTTCATTCCTTTCAGTATCACAACAGCATGATTTCAGGCCTAAAGAACATGTCAAAATGAAAGAGCTAAAATCCCAGTTCATTGTATCAGTCACTGGTATAGATTGCCAAGTTAGTTCCCTTCCATGGTGTTCTGAGTCATTTCATGGTTGTCATCTTTCAGTTTGAGCTGAGTCTTTGGCATATGTCTGTATGACACCATAAACTGGGGCCAGGTGGAAATCATTCTCTCTGTGTAACGCTATATAAATGCACGTTTCATAACTGTCAATGATCAGTCATCTAGCATTGATGATTGTGATGATAATGACCATTAAATGAAATTTACTGTTCTCTCTTGAAGCAATCATCCTGAGTATTTAAGAGTTTATTGGATAAATTTAAGATATTCGTTTTAAACTATACATGCCCTCAGACAGATAAAGATATAGACAGAGAGAGTGAGAGAGAGAGAGAGAGAGAGAGAGAGAGAGGGAGAGAGAGAGAGAGAGAGAATTTATTAGAAAGAGCTCCTTACTAGATAAAGCTAGAGTTTATTACATGCTTCCAATACATTGCTAGATGATGTGCTAAACACTTTTATTTTGTGAAAGTAATTAAGTTCTTTTAGATCTTAGTAGCTACATCTCATAGAAACATTTCTCCTGAGGAATTTTGTACACATAAAAAGCAAACATTAAACCTGGTCTCTAATACACATGACAGTATTTTAAATTGCCCCATTAGGGGAATGTGGAATGATGTAGTACACTGTTAGAAGGAGAAAAAACAGGTGGATAGACAGGTTTCTTCCTGGACACATAGCTTTGGTTTTTTTTTGTTTTTTGGTTTTATTTAATATAAATTTATTTATTTTTAGTTTTCAACATTCACTTCCACAAGTTTTTGAGTTCCAAATTTTCGCCCCATCTCACTCCTCCCTCCACCCCAAGATGGTATGCATTCTGAATATCCCTTCCCCTAGTCTGTCCTCTCTTCTATCTCTCCCCCCTTCTCTTATCCCCTTCCCCTTCTATTTTCCTGTAGGGCAGGATAGACTTCTATACCCCATCTCCTGTATTTCTTATTTCCCAGTAGCATGTGAAAACTTTTTTTTAAACATATGTTTTAAAAACTTTAGGTTTCAAATTTTCTCTTCCTCCCTCCCCACCCACCCTCATTGAAAAGGCAAGCAACTCAATATAGGTATTACATGTGCAGTTATGCAAAACACATCCATAGTAATCATTTTGTGAAAAACTAACTCTATTTCCCTTAATCCTATCCTGCCCTCCCATTTATTCTATTCTTTCTTTTGACTCTGTCCCTCCTCAGAAGTATTTACTTCTGATTACTCCCTTTCCCAATTTGCCCTCCTCTGTATCATCCCCCTGCTCTCTTGTCCCCTTCTCCCCCTATTTTCCTGTAGGGTAAGACAGATTTCCATACCCAATTGAATGTGTATGTTATTCCCTCCTTAAGCCAAATCCTATGAGAATAAGATTCACTCATTCCCTCTCACCTTCCCCTGCTTCCCCTCCACTGTAAGAGACTTTTCTTTTCTGTTTTTTTTTGTGAGATAATTTACCCCATTCTACCTCTCCCTTTCTTCTTCTCCAAGTATCATCCTCTCTCATCCCTTAATTTTATTCTCCAGATATGACCCCTTAATCTTCAACTCACCCTGTGCCCTCTATCTATCTACCTATCTATCTATCTATCTATATACATACATATAACTTTTTTCCTTCAACTACCCTAATACTGACAAAGGTCTCATGAGTTATAAATATCATCTTTCCATGCAGGAATGTAAACAGTTCAATCTTAATAAGTCTCTTATGATTTCTCTTTCCTGTTTACCTCTTCATGTTCCATTGAGTCCTGTATTTGAAAGTCAAATTTTCTATTCAGCTCTGGTCTTTTCATCAGGAATGCTTGAAAGTCCTCTATTTCACTGAATGACCATTTTTTCCCCTGAAGGATTATACTCAGTTTTGCTGGGTAGGTGATTCTTGGTTGTAATCCTATCTCCTTTGCCCTCTGGAATATTATATTCCATGCCCTGTGGTCCTTTAATGTAGAAGCTGCTAAATCTTGTGTTATCCTGATTGTGTTTCCACAGTACTTGAATTGTTTCCTTCTGGCAGCTTGTAATATTTTCTCCTTGACCTGGGAACTCTGGAATTTGGCTAATATTCCTAGGAGTTTTCCTTTGGGGATCTCTTTCAGGAGGAGATGTGGATTCTTTCAATTTCTATTTTGCCCTCTGGTTCTACTATATCAGGGCAGTTTTCCTTGATAATTTCTTGAAAGATGATGTCTAGGCTCTTTTTTTGATCATGGCTTTCAGATAGTCCAATAATTTTTAAATTCTCTCTCCTGGATCTATTTTCCAGGTCAGTTGTTTTTCCAATGAGATATTTCACATTGTTTTCTAATTTTTCATTCTTTTGGATTTGTTACTGTGTCTTGATTTCTCATAAAGTCACTATCTTCCAATTGCTCTATTCTAATTTTTAAGGAAGTATTTTCTTCAGTAATCTTTTGGACTTCCTTTTCCATTTGGCCAATTTTCTTTTTAGGGCATTTTTCTCCTCATTGGCTTTTTGGACCTCTTTTGCCATTTGGGTTAGGCTATTTTTTAAGGTGTTATTTTCTTCAGTATTTTTTTGGGTCTCCTTTAGCAAGCTGTTGACTTGTTTTTCATGATTTTCTTGCATCACTCTCATTTCTCTTCCAGTTTTTCCTCTACTTCCCTTACTTGCTTCTCAAAATCCCTTTTGAGCTCTTCCAAGGCCTGGGACTGATTCATATTTTTCTTGGAGGCTTTGCATGTAGGAGCTTTGACTTTGTTGTCTTCTTCTGGTTTTATATTTTGATCTTCTTTTTCACCAAAGTAAGATAATATAGTCTGACTCTTTTTGCGCTGCTTGCTCATGATCCCGGCCAATTACTTGAGTTTTAAACTCTTTGTTAAGGTACGAATCTGCTTCCAATGTGGAGAGTGTACTGTTCCAAGCTTCAGGGGTTTGTGTAGCTGTTTTCAGAGATACTTGTAAGGACCTGTAAATTTTCAGTTCTTCCAAGGTGGTATGATAAGGGGCCGAGGTGTTTACTCCTTTCCTGGCCTGTGACTACAGGTACTCCTTTCTGTCCTGTAACTGTGAGGAGGGGTTTCTCTCCACAGCCACTACAAGCTCCACCTCACCCAAGCACCACAGCCCAGAACTGTGACCCAGATCCAAACATAGGCAAAGCAAGAGATTCCTGCCTCAGCACTGGCAAAGAGATCCCTGCAATCCCTCTCTGATCAGCCACTGGATTCCCCCTCAGTCTGTGGGCTGGAAGCTTGGGAAGCAGCTGCCCCCCTCAGGGCCATGCTCTTGGGGAATGGAGCTGAAACCCCGCCTTCCTCTCTGAGCACCACAGAAACAGACTTTTCCCACTGACCTTCTAAGCTGTCTTTGGCATTCATGGATTGAGGAGTCTGGAAACCACCACAGCTGCCTGCGATTCAGTCCTCTGAGGCCTGCTCCAGGTTTGCTGTGGCCTGGGGACTCACACCACACTGCGCTGCACTCCCATCCTGGCGCTATACACCTTTCTGATCAATTATCCAGGTTGTCTTGGGCTGGAAATTTGTTTCGCTCTGTCTTTTTGTGGGTTCTGCTGCTTCAGAATTTGTCTAGACCCATTTTTTATGAGTATTTGGAGGGATTTGGGGGAGAGCTCAAGCAAGTCACTGCTTTCACTCTGCCATCTTGGCTCCACCCCCCGACACATAGCTTTGTTACTGAAGCATCTTAGCTGGCCAGTTTATTACTTCCTTTCCCAAACTCTATCTAAATTCTTTCAAAGAAATAATGTCTAAATTATTAATTTCAATTCAATAACTATTTCTTAAGCAACTCACTATGTTAGGTGGTTGGGATATATGATGAAGGACACACAATTCCTACCCTCAAAGAGCTTACATTCTGCTCCTGGGGAGAATGGTATGTTATGAAATATAGGAGTTTAATACAAGTATGAAGAAGAAGTACTCTGAGAAGATATGAGGAGCCAGGGAAAACTTTGGTGGGGAGGGAGAACATAGAAAGAGTTAAATCCTTGAACTAAGAGATTTGAGAAAGAGTGAGATTTTGACTATTAAAGATGAGGAATAGCCTGCAAGGGGGGAAAATAAGCAGGAGACAATATGTTGAGTTCAAGGAGCAGCCAGAGTGTGTTTTGGGAATAAATGTCTAATGAGGCTGGCAAAGTAGGTTGGATTCAGATTGTGGAAAGCTTTAAGTGGCATTAAGGGTAGTGATATGATCAGAGTTAGTATTCTTTAGGAAGATAATTTTTGGCAGCTGTGTGAGGGTTTCATTGTAGAGGGGAGTGACAGTGGGGAGGGAGTCCAAAAAAGATAAGGGACAGAAAGGCAATAAGGGTCTGGGTGAGGGAGTAGGCACCCTAAATGAGTAAGAAGGGGATTGATACGAGGGATGTTGTGGAGGTAGAATCATGAGGACTTTATGTAAGAGAGGATAAAGAAGAAAGAATCAGAGATTACTCAGGTTTAAAACCTGGGTGACTGAAAGGATAGAGGCACCATCAAAAGAAATTATCGTGCTCTAACAAGTAGTGAAGGAGATACTTTCAGAGAAACCTGGGTAAACTTGTCTGAACTGATTCAAAATAAAGTGAACAGAATCAAGCAAACAATTTATATAACAACAATGATTATTGTAAAGACAAACAACTTGAAAGATTTAGAAACTCTGATTCACATAAGAACCAGCCACAATTCCAGGGGACTCATGGATGATGAAATCTGCTATCCATCTCAAGATAGAGAGATAATGGATTCAGAGTGCTGATTTAAGCGTATCCTGGGGTTTTTTGGTTTTGTTTTACATGGCTAAATTGGAAATTTGTTTTCCTTAACTATACATGTTTGTAGCGGGTTTTGTTTTTCTTGCTTTCTTACAGGGTGGAGGGAGGAGGAAGAGGGGCAAGGAAGAGAATTTGCAGTTGAAAGTAACAAAAAATTGAATTAGAAAAAGAAATGTGAAAGTTGGTTGATAGGGCAAATATAAAGGGGAATATGGTGAAAACAGTTTTGTTCAGGTGTGTTTGATGTGCTACAAAGGATATCCCAGTAGAGGGGGGGAAAAAAAGCTCTACAGACAAATTACTGCTACATTCAAGGGCCATTGAAACCATTCTATTTGACTATTTTGGAGGACCTCTTTATTCAGGTGAATTATTCAACCCTTCTTTTACTTCTGTTTTGTTACCTGTGGTTATACATCATTATTTCTTGGAGCATGAGAAGCTACAGAGCTGTTCCTGTTCCCCACATGCCTCCCAAATCCTCTGGGAAGAATACCATACCTAGTGCATAGCTTGGAATGTTTAGTGGTCTTCTCTTTTAAGTTCTGTCACATTCTTCTATCCTCCATCCTTGTGACACAGGCAGCAGCCCCTCTCCACTTCTATACATCTTGAAACACTTTTTTTTCCATTCTTTTAAGGAACACATCATTCTGAGAATTTAGGTAGAAATAGATTCCTCTAGTCCTTTGACTTTCTCTGCTGGAATGGAGACCAATATAAGTCAGCGTTCCAAGATTGTGGCAGAAATATAACCATAGTTCATTTAATGCAGGTCTCAACAAAAGTCCTCCTAGGTCTCAAAACATGATTTAAAAGCAAGGTAAAGCTTATAATGGAGCAAGCAGTGATCAAAATGTGTGAACCCCAGTCTTCTAAGCTATTAGGGCCACAGTATCTCAAAAGTTGGAAAGGACCATAGAAGCTATCTGATCCAGTGTGATTGCTCTCTAAATCATAACTGATATTAGTCTTCCAGACTCTCCAGTGATCATAAGTCCACATATGGGGTTCAAAATGCTGTTTCCTCATCCTAAGTAATGATATATGGAAATAACACAGACCAATTTCTGGGGGAACGCCATTTTCATATAACTATAGTTGTTGGAAAGTTCTTCCTAACATTAAATCCAAATTTGCCTCTCTGTGCTTTTCAACTAACCATACGTCCTAGTTTTCACCCCTGGAGGAAAGCAGAATGAGTTTAATAGTCCTCTGTTCTGTGTGAGAACTCTTCAGGTACATGAGCCATCAACTGTTTCTTCCCGATTTAAATTTTTCTCGTCTCTAAGCCAAACAGCCCAGCTCTTTTAATCAATCCTCATATTATGTTGTACTAACTCTTCACCATCACTTTCTCAAATGCTAAACCTATTTTTTCTTGGAGAGTTACCTCAGACTCATAGAGCCTAAGTGACTTGCACCTTGGGTATACAAGTAATAAGTGTCAGAAGCCAAATTTGAACTCAAGTCTTTCTGGCTCCAAACCAGCACTCCGTTCACTCTGCCATACTGACTCTCCTTTTTTTTTTTTTAACACATTAAATGTGTCAGTTAAAAGGCACAAAATTGTACCAGTAGTATCTTCCATCCTTGGATCCAAATAGCACCTCCCAAAACATTGTTCTTCCTGTTTTGGAAGTTGTTAACAGAGCCACAGTTCAGGCGTGGAAGGCCACTGTTGACACTGTTAACTTGAAGAGAGTCAAAGTTGAGTTGGAAGGACAACCGTCACCATGCCTTGGGATTGTAAATTGTAATTGCTGGTCACAGTTCTGTTGCAGTATCTTTATATGAGAAAGGGACATAGGGTAGAATTTTGACTAAGGCCTGAATGCTAGCAAAAGAATTGTGAAATAAAGGAAATCCCCCTTCCCCCTCAAAAAAGGCTCTGTTTGATTTGTTATTAGCATCACATGGCAGCCTTTTTTTTTTTAGTGGCCCACATGTGAGCAGGTAGATTGGACCCATCTGTTTGAAAGGAGGAATTAACCCATGGAATAATTACCATCATTTTAAGTAAACTTGGAGGAAGGGTTTAGTTCCTGCTGATATGGAAGATTAGAATCAGGAAAGTTTTATGAATAGAAAATGATGAGCAGATGGGTCTGTAAGGATACGATGATGTGATGAGATTAGAGGCTGATGCATACCTCTCTGTGGGTATAAAGGCTTTAAGAGATGTCAGGCTGGGAACTACTTTGTTCCTGAAGTGCAAAGATAAGAGATTTGGAGAAATGCTATAATACTAGATGCCAAAATAAAAATGAGTTGGTAAAGGATCTTGAAAAAGAAACTAGAAGTTAGTAATCGCTATCAACATGTGGGAAAGAAAAGTTGCCTTCTTCATCCCAGAGAGTAAGTTTGTAAGAATTGTGGAAGATAAATGCTCTAGAACAGAGGTGTCAAACTCAGAGGCAAAACTCCTACGTGTAGTCCAACCCAGATTAAAATGTAATTGGGAAATGTTTAACAAAATAAATAAAAATAGAATACAGTTTAAATAATGTTCATTTGTGGTTTTCTAAGTCAGTATGATAGGTGGCACAGAGGATAGAGCAGCAGGCCTGGAGTCAAGAAAACGCATCTTCCTGAGTTCAAATCTGGCTTCAGACACTGACTAGCTGTGTGACCTGGGCCAGTTTACCTCAGTTTCTCATATTTAAAATGAGCTGGAGAAGGAAATGGCAAACCACTCCAGTATCTTTACCAAGAAAACCCCAAATGGGGTCACAATGAGTTGGACAAGACTGAACGACAGAGTCAATATGCTGCCTGCAAGGATCCATTTCTACTTGAGTTTTAACACCATTTCTTTAGAAGAATCATAGATTTAGAAATAGAAGAGACCTCATTGGTTTTGTAATCCAACCCTCTCATTTAAGAAACAAGGTGCAGACGAGATGAAGTGCTTTGCATCACACAGATAGTTGCAGTGCTGGGACTGGAACCCAAATCCTCAGATTCCAGATTGAGTTTTCTTTATATTATACCAGTATGTAAATGAATTTCAAGCACTTCCTTCCTGTAGCTGCCCAATTATGTGACATGTTTTGGCAAAGATGAAGCGCCCAATAAAAGATGAACCAGTGATTCCAAGGCAGCTGATAGAGACAATTACCATGCCTCTCCCGTTTCATATCCTTTTCTAATAATAATAGCTCACATTTATTCAGTGGTTGTCAGAAAGGTTTTTTTTTAATGTTTTTCAGATGGTTGCTCCAGAATAAACTCCTATGTGAACAGTTAAACCAAACTCCTCTGAATGATTGTGTATCTTCTGTAAGAGGATGCGCCATATTTTAAGTCTTGATGTGTTTATCACATTCATCTTCCTGGGCAACTCCAGCCATGCCATTTCCACTGGGCTTCATTTGGGCCATCATTTTCATTCCCTTCCCACTTGAAAATTGGGCTTTTTCCCCTGGAAGAGGGCTGCCTTAAAGAAGCAACTGGATGGTGTAATGGATGTAATGCTGGGCCCGGAGTCAGAGAGACCTGAGTTTAAAATCAGCCTCAGACACTTATTAGTTATATGGCCCTGAGCTAGTCACTTAACCTCTATCTGCCTCAGTTTCCTCATCTATAAAAGAGGGATAATTACAGCACCTACCTGGCAGGGTTGTTGTGAGAATCAAGTGAGATAATATTTGTTCTAAGAGTTCAGTGTGGTGGTAGTACACATAGTAGGCACTTAATGTTTATTCCTTTGTCTTTCTCTGGAACCACCCTGAGCTTTGATGATCTTATCTTGCTTCCTTCCAGGTCCACACATCACTAAATATCTTCAGACATGCCAATGAGTATGTACCCTGTCCTCATATCCACCATTATGTATTCTCTTCGTTCTTTAGAATATAAATTATTAGAGGCAGGGACCATCTTGCTTGCTTTTGTTTGAATCCTCTAATTGCTCCTATTTAGAGATAGATATTTAGAGAGTTTACTAGGCACTAGTTGGAGGACCTTTCTAATTATAGAGCCATCCCCTTTCCATTTGGACTCTGCACTGGACATCCTCCATGGCGGGGGCAGTTACCTCCATCTAGGGTATCTCTTCCCTTTTTTTTTCTTTCCTCATTCTTTGTTAATTCAAGGAGTATCTAACCAAGCTGTCTCTCTTTGGTATTTATCTAGGATTCTTGGATGATCTTAACATTTACATGGGAGATACCTTGTTTGAGGAGAGCCTTTCAGACAGTAATTTCCCTCCTGAATCAAATGCTTTTTTTCCCATAATCAACAATAAGTACACTGGAATTCATATTCTTTGTACTTTTCATTCAATTGGATAGCATCTTCAGACCAATCATGGTGACATGTCTTTAATCCCTGCTACTGGGGAGGCTGTGACTGGTGGATCTTGAAGTTGGGAGTTCTGAGCTATAGCAGATTAAGCTGACCAGCTAGGCTCACTAAGTCCCCACCAATATGGTGGGCCTTAGGAGCTGGGTACCACCAGGCTGCCTAAGGTGGGGCCAACTGACTCAAGTTAGAAAAACATGGAAGTTGACTTTCTTGGTAGTTTACTAGGATTGGACCCATCTGTGGTCACTCAGTTTCCAGCCTGTGTAAGAGAGGGAGACACGATGATGATGATGATGATGATGATGATGATGATGATGATGATGATATGCAACATTTTCCAAGCAACTTTCTTTTCTTTCTTTCTTTCTTTCTTTCTTTCTTTCTTTCTTTCATTCATTCTTTCTTTTTTTTTTGAGTAGGCGGTGGGGTTAAGTGACTTGCCTGTGGTCACACCACCAGTAAGTGCTATGTGTCTGAGGCCAGATTTGAACTCAGGGCTCCTGACTCCAGGGCCACTGCTCTATCCACTGCACCACCTAGCTGCCCCATTCTAAGCAACTTTCTAAAACGCAGGCCCAATGAAATCACATTCCTATTCAATGTGTCTTTATTGCCCCAGGGAAAAAAATAAAAATTCATTATCTGCATTAGAAGCCCCCAACAATCTTATGTATATCTTTGTTTTTAATATTCCCTATTACTGTCCTTAACCTCAGAATTATCTTTAACTTCTTCCTGTCCTACAGCTTCTGTATCTGATCAGGTGCCAAATCTTACTGATTTCCTCTCTAAAATATTTCTCACTTTCATCCCCCTATTTTCCCCATTCAATAAGTTGAGGTCCTCATCTCCTCTAGCCTGGACTGTCACAATATTCTCTTAATTGGTCTCTCCCAGTCTTTCACTTCTCCAATCCATCCTGCATACAACTGCTGAAATAATTTTCCTTTAGAACATTTGTTACTATGTCATGCTCAAGAACTTTTATTCATTCTCTATTGCCTTGAGTATAAAATGCAAACTCCTCAGCCAGGTACCAGTCTGCTTCCCACCTACCTTTCTAGATTTATTTCATTGCTTCTCTTTGCACATTCAGTCTTATATCCATACTGACCCATTGGCCATTCCCTAAACATAACTTTAATTCCATCCTTGCCTAGAATATATTTACTGTATAGCTCTTAGAATCCCCAAGGTTATGTTCAGGGGTCACTTCTTTGTGATGGTTTTTCTGATACTCCTAGTTGTTGGTGCTTTTCTCCCTCCTTATGAAATCTTGTATTTATTTATCTGTGTACCTGCTGTGTTCTCTAGACCCTTACCTTGGTGGAAAGCAAGCTCCTTAAGGGCATAGTACATAGTAGGTACTTACTAAATGTTTATTGAATATTTATTGGAGTAGTTCAGATTGGATTTTCTAGGATAGTTTTTACTGTCCTCTCCTCTGTGCACCTTTGCATTAAAGCTATTCTGTATTAATATTGATTTAAAATTTAGAAGGCTTTATTGAGTTCTTTGTAAAATTTCTCTAATTTTCTCATTCTTTGCAACAGAGACTGACATCTAATCTACAATGGTCGTCATAGTAGTCTTTGTTTTGTAAATGTTTGTTATAAACACTGCAAAATGAAATGACCACATACCCTGAGAGATGATGCTTTTTTCTCTTTTGCATAAATAATAAAATTGATTCTGCCAATTCTTTTATTTGCTTCTCCAACAAGATACCAAGTGAGCCATGCTTCCTTTAGTCAAAACTGTTGGTCAGTGGACAAGAATCACATATTTGGAGTATAGAAACCTTCCCTTTGTTTCTTCTACCTTTCAGTCACTGTCCCTATAGAAGCAGAAAGGAGTACATATACCAAAGGGACTTTTTGTACTTTTGTTTCCTGGGTCGCCATGACCAAAAAACACATTACCTTATGACCAGCTAACTAATTAGTGAGGCTTTCCATACTTAGGTTGATACTTGGACAGCAGTCTTTTGTGTCAAAAGCCTTTCCAGTGTGGTAGAACCTACCTGAACTTTCACTGAACTTGGCATAGCCTTTAAGAACCCAGGCTCATATCCATGACGCAGTGAGGCATCAGAGTAGACCTTCTACTGAGGGAAAAAATAAAATGTTTTGTATACTCAAACTGTACTGACTGTAATGAGATCTTGCTTTGCTTATTCAAGAGGCTTTTGAAGATCTTGTGTCTAAAGAACATAATTAAAAATATGTATAAATATAATTGCATAGTTTATAATTATATTACCCACATTTCTCAATAACAGTTAATAAGTGCTTGGTAAAATAATGATTATATATCAATAACTGTTTAGTACTAAGCTGACAAGACTATAAGTGATTAGTAAATAGTTGCTGGATGATTTTGTACCTATTGGTATATTTCTTGGTAAATGCCCTTAACATAGTTTCATTGCTTCTTCTTTCTCCCCAACTGAAATGTAAATTCCTTCAAGGAAGCAACTTTATCTAATCTATCACTTGAGTGGTACATGGTGATTACTTAATAAATGCTTGCTGATAGAGGGTAAGAGAGAGGGTTTCAGTCTTGCTGAGTTAAGAATCACTGCTTTTAGAAGTCTCTCTCTCTCCCTCTCTCTTTTGTAAAGGAAGCACAGTTCTAAACAATCCCAGTTATCCCAAAATGTAGGACACTATATTGTTATATGGCAACTTTTCCTGTTCTCAGAGTTATCCAACAGTTTCCATCTCTGGTGTCTAATAAATAAAGTATTCCATGGACTTCTAGTTAGAAAGGGTGGAAATATGCAATTCATCAGATCCGTAAAAGGGCAAAGCCTTTAAAAAGCAAGGTAATTTCCAAGGTCAAATGTGTGTCTATTACCTGATCATAATGGTGGAAGAATGGATTCACACACAAAAAAAATGACGTCCTGAAATGGATTGTTCCCATGAGTCATGGAAAGATATAAGAGAAAGTGACCAGAAATACCTCCCTCCCATCACTTCTAATTGGTTTTTCAATGCCAAATTACACATCAAAGCAAAACAATCTTATATCCAAAAAGAAATAGCAGAATGTCACCCAGAGCTGTATGTTTCCTTTTCATGTACTGTATGTTTGTGTGTCAGAGAACTTAATTTTAGTTTGGTGATTTCACTTTTTAGACAGTTCATCTGCTTCAGGATTTCACCCCTGTTGAGACCTACCCTTCTGTTTATTGCTCTTTGGTGTTCTCTTCCCTGAAGTCTGCTATGGTCTGGGCACAGAGCTAGAGTTCTGAATTACCTTTGGCTCTCAAATCATCACTGAGAAGGTCATTTACTTACTGTTTCTCTGTTTCTCCAACTGTGAAAGGAAGATAAAAAAAAACAACTTTTTTTGTTAGCTTCACTGGTATCTTGTGAGGTTTATATGTTGAATGTTCATGCGAAAATTTTGAAGGCAAAAGAAAAATCAAACATTACAAAAATCATCTTTACCCTTTTTGACATTAGCTGTTGGGAGTTTTGGGAAATGTCGAAGTTGAAACATCTCCAGTATTGAAGTTATACATTTGACTATCTGAAGATTAGTGGACACAGGTCCTTCTTTTAGAATCTAGAAAAAGAACTGGCTATGTTCGTGTTGTCTGTTTCATCTAATTTATGCCCTCTGGCAGCAAAAGATCTCATAGTTTCTGGCTGTTTTCACGGGTTTCCTAAGGTTTCTTAGTTACATAGTGACCAGACTATGTACATTTGTTATCACAAATTTGTTATCTTACCTATGAGAGGAGGAATAATTTTTAGGGAGACATTGCCCACCTGTTCCATCAAACCTTTTGGGAGTCAATACTTTGTGTCATCTTTTGACCCCTTCCAGAAGTCTTAAGAAGGTAAACCCTCAAAATGTAAAGATAGACAGACAGACAAACTTTTGCTTGAGGAGAGAATAATGGGAACTGCAAGACATTGGGGAAATTCTTAGTTTGCTAACAACTGTAACAACTCAGTATAAGGCCTATACAAGCCAGCCCAGGAATAACATAGAGCATTCATCACAGACATACAAATCTATCAAGATGACTCCTATAAAATGAAAATAAAACCCTTAAAATTATCCTAAAAATACAAAGCACTCAAGTATTTCTGAAAGAAAGAGGCCTGAATGGGCCTATCTTTGACAAAGGCCACATTTGGTCAATTGTTTTTCAGTCATGTTTGGGATTTTCTTGGCAAAGACACTGGAGTGGTTTTCCATTTTCTTCTCCAACTCATTTTATAGATGAGGAAACTGAGACAAATTGAGTTAAGTGATTTGCCCAGGGTCGTGTACATAGCTAGTAAGTATCTGAGGCCAGATTTGAACTCAGGAAAATGAGTCCCTGAGACTTCGGGCCCAGTATTTTATCCATTCCTCCACCTATTTGCACCTTGTCAAAGACCACGTGGACTTCCCAATTCCTGCAAGAGAGAGGAAAAGAGAAGGAAGGCTTGTTGCCTTACATCCACAACTTCACACAGACATTGACAAGCCACTTTGCTCCCTGCTCCCTGCTCCTGCTTCCTGTATGAGAGAAGCAGAAACAGAAAGCTTCAATTTCCCTAATTAACCTGAAGGAAAAGAGGGAGAGTCAGGGCAGAGCCCCCAGAACCGCATGGTCCTGAAAGTCCTGAATGCTAATGTTGATCAAGTCACACACTTCTGGAAATATTCCTTTCCTGGAACTCCAGGCTTGTCCTCAGCTTCTCCGTGCAGGGACATCTTCTGACACTGCTACCACCCTGATGCAGGCCCTCGTCCCCCTCACCCCTGGACGATTGAACTGCCCTTCTGCTTGGTCTCAAGTCTGTCCCGATTCCAGGACATCCTTTGCTCATCTATCTCATCTATCAGAGTCATCTTTCTAAAGCGTAGGCCTCACCCTGATACTCCTCTTTTCAGTAAACTCCAGTGGTTCCCTATTACCTCCAGAGTCAAATGTATGAACTCATTTGACTTTTAAAACCCTTCCTAACAAGGCCCTTTCCTACCTTTCCACTCTTTTTATACTTTACTCCCTCCCACATACTCTGTGACCAGCGACAGCGGCCTCTCTGCAGTTCCTCACACGAGACACTCCCGTCTCTCAACTGTGCATTTTCATTGGCTGTCCCTCAGCCTGCAGTCTTCATCCTCCTCATCTCTGCCTCCTGGCTTCCTTGGCTTCCTTCAAGTCTCAAAAATCCCACCTTTTGCAAGGAACCTTTTCTTAGTTCCCCACAATATTGATGCCTTGTCTCTGAGATAATCTCCAATTGCTTGTTTGTACGTAATGTTTGCATGTTGTTTCACTTCCTCCCCAATAGACTGCTAGTCCCTTGATGGCAGGGAGGTGGTTTTTGCCTCTTTTTATATTCTCCACTCTTAGTAGAATGCGTGGCACAAAGTTGGTGCTTAATAAATGCATTTTGACTTGACTACATTATAATCATTGCTAGGAAAGTCCAAGGAGGTAGTTTCCCTTTCCTTCACAGAGTCAGTTTTGGATAAAAGTGGGGAGGAGGAGGGAACGGGAAAGGCTGTTTCATTAACAAATAGAAAGCCTTACTCTCAGACAAACACACTTAACTTTTTAGGGCTCACAGCTGTGAATCAAGTTGATCCTGTCCTGTTCATAATAGAAGGGTGATTCTTCAGTCTAAAACCTGTTCAGGACCATTCCTTATGGAAACCTATTAAACCAGAAAGTAGCGTATTACTTATTGTTAACTACAGTGTTTCTAAAGATGGCTGAGAAGATAGTCTTGTAGCATATGGAAATATTGGATGTACTTTGCAATCTGTCTCTCTGCTCCAGAGGCTTGACCTTTTGCATATATGAAGTAGATTATATGAATCATGGGGTATACTTGCCCCCCAAATTCTCTCCTTCCCATCTAGCTCAACAACTGAAATTTCAGCATTTTAAATTGAGGCATTGCCCTCTGTAGTATCCTATTTCAGACCGCAAATATCCTTAGCATAACACATTCGTTTGTTATTAACTCAGTGTGAAAGAGTTTATTATAGTTTTCTTCTTTATTAGCTACCTAAGAACAGGCCACCAAGGGCTTTGAAATAAGCTTTGGTAGACAGGGACTGAGGGGGAAAATGATTTTTAAAAGCGTGCTCTGTTCAGAGAGCAAGTCTAAATGAATGGAGTAATGAAAAGGCCTCAAGGCACTCTGGGGAAAGAGTATGTGCTCTAGGAGCCTGGAAGAGTTGGGGTAAGTGGTAAAGTGGCTAGGACTGTCTCAGAAACAAAAGAGGAATATCAAAGAATGAGAAAAAAATAACTAAAAATCCTGTCGGGAAAGTTAAAACCTGGAATAAGATGAGGTTTGCAGAAATGCTATGGAAAACAAAAAGGTTAGGTCAGGGTTGAGAGGAGAAGAGGATGGATAATTGTTATTTTTAGCTATTTGCAGATGAAGAAAAAAAGCAAGGAAAAAATATGCTCACTGACTGGCAGATGATGTCATTTTTACAGATAATTGAGAAAAGGCAGAACTACTCAGATCTTATTTTGTTCCCATCTTCACTTGTCAAGAAAATAGTCTTCAGACTAGAAAGGTCTGCGTAGTTATACTCAAAAGGGAATTAACTTCTAAGATAGATGAAGAAATAGTAAGAAGCATTCAGCTAATTTAAATAAGTTTAAATTTCTGTGCCCAGCTAAATTACGTCTCAGAATGCTGAACAGCTATATATGTGGTCATGGAAACTTTGAAGAATCATGACCAATGAAAGAGTTACCTGAAAACAGGAAATGGGCAGACACAGAAAGGAGGAAAATGTGGTTTCAGCCAGCTAAAAACTAGAACATGATCTAGTTTTCATGATCTAGTTTTCTAGGTTTCAGCCAGCTAAAAACTAGAACATCACCATTCTAGAATACATTTTTCCAACTGGTTCCAACACTTCAGTGGTTCCAAAAGGCTTGTGTTATTCATCCTTCATTCTCAAAGAGGACCAGTGACATCGGGAGGGTGATGTCTTGACTTGCAAGTGAATTGAATTTAGGTGAGACAGGGCTACACAAAGTCATCAGTCTCACGTTTTCCTCCAACCTAAAGCTTTGTGAAACTTTATAAAAGGAAGGCACCTTGCCAGCTTCTTCCCCTTTGCCTTCTGGAACACCTGCTCCATAATTCATTCATCTCCTTCCCTCTTAAATCTCTCCTTTTACTTTACGCTCTCTCACTTGGTATCCTCATCAGCTCCCGTGGGTTCAGTTATCATCTCTATGTGGATGATTCCCATATCTGTATATCTAATGCAGACCATTCTCCTGAGCTATATAGTCTCTCATTTCCAATTTCCTTTTGGATATTTTGAACTGATGACCTATAGACTTTTCAAATTTAACATACTGAAAAGAGAACTCATTTTCTTTCCTTGACAAACCCTCCATTTTCTGGGCTTCCTTATTAGCAATGAAATACTATCATTCTCCCAGTCACCCGGATTAGCAATCTTAATATCAAGCCCTATTCTTTCATTCACCGCACATATTCAGTAAGTTGCCAAACCTTGTAGGATCTTTCTCTATAACATCTCTCCTATATGTCTTCTCTCCATTCACACTGCCACAATCCAAGTTCAGGCCCTCATTGCCTATTGCCTCACTGCCTCAGGTCTTTCCCCATTCTGATCAATTCCCCACTCAGCTGTCAAAATGATTTTTCTAAAGCACAGGTCTATCACACCACCCCTCCTCACCCCTCACTCCATAAACTCCAGTTTACCTCCGGCATAGAATATAAATTCCTCTGCTTGGCATTTAAAGCTTTTCATAACCTGACCTTTTCTAACTTTCTTCCCATCTACGTACTTTACATTATAGCTGCATTCACCTATTTGCTATTCCTTGAACATGATACTGTATCTCCCTTGCTGAAGCTTTTGAACTGACTGTCCCCCAGTGCTGGAAGACTCTTCCTCCTCACCTGTGCCTCATAGTCTCCATGAATGCCTTCAAGACTCAACCCAAATCCAACCTTCCTCAAGAGGTCTTTTCTGGCACCATCACTCCCCCCCCACCCCAACCCCACTACCAGCTGCTAGTGCCTTTCCCTTTGAGATTATCGTCCATCCATTCTGTGTCTATCTTGTATATCCCTTGTTATTTGCATGTTGTCTCCCCCATTTGGAGTGTAAGTTCCTTCAAGGTCATTGCCTTTTTTTGTATTGCCACTACTTAGCCTGACACATAGCAATTAATGCTTGTTGACTGACTGACTAGAAGGAGTAGCAAGGAATATGTCATATCAAACTAACCTCATTTCCTTTTTAATAAGGCTCTCTCCATGATAGATCAGGAAATACTGCAGATGCAGTGTATCTGTATTTCAGCATTTGACCCAGGGTGTCATGATATGGTGGTGGACAAGATGGGGAGATATGGGGCTAGATGACAGTACAGTGTTGGGGATCCAGGATTGATTAATCACTGCACATCGAGATACTGATTAATGCATTATTGTTCGTTTGGAGAGAGGCCTCTAGTGGTGTACAATTACAGATTTCTGTGCTTAACCCTGATCTAGTGAACATTTTTAGCAGTGACTCAGATGAAATCATTCTTATGAAATTCACAGATAGCGCAGAACTCAGAAGCACAGCTAATATAATGAATGACAAAATCAGAATTCAGTAACCCTTCCACAGACCAGAATGATGGGCTTAAACCAATAAAGTGAAATTTGATAGGGATAGACATAAAGTCCTGTACTCAGTTTCAAAACGTAGACTATAAAAGTACAGGTGCCATGACTTGGGAGGATATTAGAAAACATCACATTCAACCTTCTGATTTAACAGATGAAGAAACGGGCTCACCCAGCTTAAATAACTGGCCCAAGGATACAATGTTTACCCTCATTAGGCTTCCCATTCCTGACTGTTTTCAAGCAAAAGATGAATAATTGCTTTTCAGGATTCATGTTTTTGCATGGAAGAGTTCAACTGTGTGATCTCTAAGCATTTCCCAACAGTAGTATTCAGTGATTCTGTAGAAGAATGTAGGAGGGCAAGCCTGCTCCACAGTTTGCCTCAGATGACTTACCCTTCCTTCAGAATCACCTTTCTCAAAGCAGCTAGTCAACAAGTGATTTATTAAGCATTTACTTTGTGCCTAGCACTATCATAAATACTGGGGATACAAATAAACAATGGCAAAAAAGTCCCTGCCTTCAGAAAGCTTACACTTTAATGGGGAGTCTGCTAATGGAGCCATTGAGACAGAGGAGAAATTGCTACCTGTAGAGGGGAACTCATTAGATTTGCCCCAAATTACCTCCCTCTTATCACTTCCTTATTTCCGTCAGTAGTACCATCATCTCCCGTTATCTGGGTTTAGAACCTCAAAGTCATCTTTGAATGCTGATTTTCATCCAGTGTCCATATTCCATCAACAGCTAAATCCAGTCAGTGTATCCTTTATAATGTCATTCACAGATCTCCCTGATTTTCTGTTTCCACTTCTAACCACTCCCCACCTCCAATCCAGACCCTCATCAATTCACATCGGAATTATTGTAATCACTTTCTAACTGGTCTTAGTACCCCACTCTCTGCTTTCATTCTGTCCTAAATGCTGATAGAATTATACCATTTCTATAGCCCCTCACCAAGTTCAAAAGCCCTCAAGACTTCCTATTACAAAGCAGGACAGTCTAAATTCCTTAGCCTGTCATTAAGCCCTCTGCACACTCGGGGCCTAATCTCCAGCTCCTTGTCTACACAGATCCCACACTTCCCACAGACCAAGCTGTGAGACTCACCACCCGTGAGGCTATCCCTTGTAGTTTTAACACCTCTGAAATTGTGCTTGTGCCTTCCTAGAATGCTGTTCTTCTCACTCTCTTGTCTTCTTGTCCAAACCTAACACATTCATTCTTAGAGATTTAGCTCAAGTCTCCTTCTCTTTCATGAAATATTCCTGACCAGCCCAGCCTCTGAAGTCATAGTATTTGGTACTTAATTATTGTCATAAGATACTGTGCATGTTGTTAACTTTCCCCTTGTGTGTATCTTGTATGTCTTGACTCCACATTTAGATTGTAGGGTTCTTTCATTTTTACTTGTTCCTTTCTACTATTAGCTATTGAATTCCTCCCTGTCCTTTAAAGCTTATCTCAGATGTCACTTCCAGAAACCTTCCATGACTTGTTCGCCACCTTGCCCTCCCCAGCAGTGGATGGCAACCTTCTTTCACATAGAACTAGGCTTTCTGTCTTTGTAACAAGGCTACTAGGCCTCTATCCACAGTGGATAGAGTACTGGGCATGGAGTCGGCAAGACCTGCATTTAAGTGCTGCCTCAGATACTTACTAGCCATGCAACCCTGGATAAGTCAGTTAGCCTCTCTCAATCTGTTTCCTCATCCGTAAAATGGGAATAGTAATAACACCTACCTCACAGCGTTGTTATAAGGATCAAATGAATGTAATGACTGGCTTTCGTTCCAGAGGACCTATAACAAAATAGGCTACTCACTTCCTGACAGAAAGGGAATTGACTCAAGGGGTAGAATGAGACATACATATTTTTGTACAAGGCCAATGTGGGAATCTGGTTCAACTATACACATTATTACAAGGTGTTTTTTTTTCATCCAGTATGAGGGTGGGAGGCAAAATGGGAAAGAAAGAGAATATGTTTTATTAATTAAAAATATATTTTTAGATAAATAAATTTTAGCCCTTCTCTAGTACCTATTACAGTGCTATGCACATAGTGGATAATTAATCATTTTTATTTCATATTATATCTTCTTGTGTAGAGATCACATTTTATCCTTTATCTTTACTCCTCTTGCTCCAATACCCAGCATATGGTAGGTATTCATAAATATTTATTGAAAGAATTGCTATTTGGAGTATGTTATCCATGTACAATAGCCTTGTGCCTTCACTGATTGGCACTACTGTGCCCAGAATTCTCAGTTTTGTTTTGCTTTTTGACTTTGGAATTTGCTCGTTTTAGAAGCCAGGAGACGCCCCAGAATTATCTCTTCAATTTAATTTTGTCGTTTTCAATTTGTGTCACATTGATTTTCTCCCCTTCCCTTATCCTTACCATCACCTGTTATTTTCAGGCTATGAAGACACAGTTTAAATGTGAAGTGAATTACCTTACAACTTTTATGATACTAAAATGAGTATTTTGTAAGTTGCCTGTCCAAATCTTTAGTTATTTGCAGAAAGAATTATTTAATTTTTGATGTCAAAAGAAAACCTAAAATGAGGTAATCTTCTCCTGGCTACCTACATCAGGACAAGAACTTGACTCATGCTTTTCTAAATCTTGAATTATTTGCAGAAAGTATTATTTAGTCTATGATGTCAACAGAAAGCCTGAAATTGGGTGAGTGAACTTCGGGCCACCTAAATCAGGATAAAAAGAACTTGACTCATCCCTAAATAATAGTCAATTTCTTCTGTTATTTATGAAGGATAATGGGCATTTTTCTTGGCTAATTGTTCTTAAAACCTCAATGCTTTGAATCTGACTGTTATTCCTTCACTAGGGGCTAATTTCATCCAGTAGACTGAGAAAGAGGACAGCATTTAAAATGAAGTCTGGGAATCTGATGAAATCTTTCATGGTTATTAGGCCTGGTGTAAAATGTGGCCAGGGCAGACAAGCTGGCCTGAGGGAATTAATAATGGGACATTTATATCCATTTCCCTTTGAGGTTAGTAAATGAAAACTACTAAGCTTTGAAAATGGCTGAAAATCATCTTTGGCTGTGGAGGAGACTTCTCAGGGATTGGCAAGAAATGAAACAGAGGTACCAAACAACTCTAGAGTGTTTGCATCAACATTTCAGGTGACACTGGCTTGCCCCTACTCTGACACTGAAAGTGATTTTTTGCAAAAAAAAAAAATAGTAATAATAGCACCTTGGATAAAGAGAACAGGTAGGAATTTGTTTCCCATAATTCTCCAAAAATGAATTCCCTTCCTTGCAACATGCCCAGGCCAATGTAGCATAATCATAAAAATGATGACACTGATTCTTTCGGCCCCCTCTTATCAGGAAGTGTTGATTCCCATTCCTCTATTTTTATATTTTAATGACATCTTAATTTTCTTTGCATCACAATCATTTCTAGCTAAATTGAACCCTCCCCTATGACAATAACAGTTAAGCAAAAACATTTGATGGAGGCATCTTACATGGGAATGTGCATAAGGTTCTGTCTTCATGGTTCGCCCATCTTTCTGCCATGATGGAAGAAGCAGGTTTGTTCTCTCTCCCCTAGGGTGCCTTCACTGGTTTTTCAGTTGCTCAGAGTTCAGTTTCCTTTAACAATCAGCTTGCTCACATTATTATAGCCCTTGTATATATTACCCACTTGGTTCTGCTTCTTTTATTCTATATCGGTTCCTATAAATCTTCCTGTGTTTCTCTGAATTCCTCATATTTGCTATTGAATAATGAGACATACATATCCTACATTTTTCAGCTATTCTTCAAACAACCTCTCCCCCAGTGTGTTTCCATTTCTTTGCTTTCGTAAAGGGGGTTAAGATTTTGGCCCATGTTGGACGTTTCTGTCTTTGTCTTCAGTTGGGCAGGTGGCTAGCCAGCATTTATTAAGCACTTACTATGTGCCAGGCACGATAACACTTCCTTAGACTGTGTGTCCAGTTGTGGAATGGCTGAGACCAAGGTAACAGATGCCTTAGTTTTTCCTTCATAATTCCAAATTGAAATCCCATGCACTTGTGTCACTTTAGTTCTATGCATGGCTCCTAATTTTGTGAGATGAAGGTACTGTGCTCTGCAGAGCAGTATAATAAAAGATAAGACCCATCAGTGTTGGAAGGAATGTTGTTATCAACTATTAATGGCTCAGTGAACTGGCCTAAACATTCTGAAAAGGCAGTTTAGAATTATACTGAATGACAGTATCTATAGCCTTAGACCCAGAGATCCTTGGTGTTGTTCAGTTCTTCATGGCCCCAGGAACCTTACTGTCCATTAGGTTTTCTTGACAAAGATAGTGGAGTAATTTGCCATTTCTTTCTCCAGTGGATTAAGGCAAACAGAAGTTAAATGACTTGCTTAGGGTCACACAACTAGTAAGTATCTAAGGCCAGATTTGAACTCAGGTCTTTCTAACTCCAGGCCCAGCACTCTAATCCCTTGAGCCATCTAGCTACCTCTCCAGAGATCCTGCTACTAAGTACACATCCTAAGGCGGTCAGTGGTAAAAATGAAGGCCCCATATATACCACAGAAGCAGCACGTTTCGTAGGATCAAAGACCTGGAAATAGAGTAGAGGAGGTTGCCGCATAGCAGGACCTGGATTAGGACCTCAGATTTCTGACCATTCATTCAATGCTCTGCCTCTACCCTCCTCTGAAAATCAGTTCAGAGTATAGCAGAAGCTTCCCTCTTGGCTAAAACCCATTCAACTGTGAGCTTTCTTGTCAGCAGATTGGATTCCAGAACCTGGGTTTGTAAATCAAGATCTTTGCCTAGAAACAGTTCTAAATGCCAGCAACAGCTGAGACTGAAGAGAGAATCCTGGAAGGGGGTGAAACATTGTTAATGTAATCTCGTCTTCTCTGTGGAAATCCTTTCTCACAGACACTGTTCCCACTAACTCTGCAGTGCTACATCTTGAATTCAACTGCAGGGCATTATTGATAGGTGATGAGAAGGTGATTTTGTACTCTGTGGATGGACAGCGGGGGTTGTCTAAATGTTAGGCAGGGATATTTAAGTAGAAAAAGACCACGGAGTAGTTAAGCAGCAAAGTAATCAATGTGTAATGGTTAGCACAGCTAGACTTGCAAGTGTAACGTTTCGAGCTCACTGCCACCAGCGGGTAGTACCACTCCAGGAGTCAGCATGTCAAAGAATTAACCAAAAAGCAAAAACTCCAGCCTTCTTTCATATCTACTCCTGCCTCATGTGTTCTGGGAAATGTCCCCAGATGGGGGAACAAGCTTTGAAAGGAAGGAAACTTGATTGATTTTTTTCAGAGAAGGCTCATTATTGAAGCCCATAGTAAGAGTTTGTTTATCTGAAGTCCAATAGTGCCACCCTTCCCACAATCCCCACCCCCTTTCCAATGCTCTAGAGAAACAGAAATGGTTAGCCAACCTATTTAGGAGGAAAAACATAAAGTCCTCCGTTCATTTTCCCACATATTTCCCCTTTTTTCATTGAGTGCTGTCAAATTATTTTATCTGATGAAATACTACAGAAATTGGCTGAAATTCACCAGTACTATTTTTTTTTCTTGTTGCCAAATGCATCTTTGTGTTCATTAGAGCCTCAGAAAACATATTTTGGATTAATGAGCTGTCTAATTCAAGGTAATGAATAAAAGAATGACAGATTCTTCCAGAATAGCTTATAGTGAACAAATAAGAATTACCAGAAGTTCTAAGGAAGTAGCTATTAAAGTGCTGAGGTTGGGACCCCAGAAAGGAAAAACCCTGGACTTTCCCACCTGGCCAAATCTCTGGCATTCTCCCTGAGGCTATAGTCCCATCAGCTGGCTTTTTTTGGGGGGGCAGTCGGGGTTAAGTGGCTTGCCCAGAGTCACACAGCTAGTAAGTATCAAGTGTCTGAGATCACATTTGAACTCAGGTCCTCCTGACTCCAGGGCAGGTGTTCTATCTACTACACCTAGCTGCCTCTGGCCTTTTTTTTTTTTTTAAGCCCAGTCTCCCAATTCTCTGTTAGCTTTAACCTAGCCTAACCCTACATTGTCTTACCTCCCTCTGGCCCCCAGCCACTTCCCTCCCTTAATCCTAGCCAGGCTTCTTCCTTGGCCACAGGATCCAGGCCCCTGGCATTCTATTACCTCACAGTCCCCACAGACTATTTGGCCACTCCTAGATCTCTCCCACAGTCTTTCTGTATGTAAGATCCATCTTGTCTCCATTAAGGTGCTCAGATTCTTATAATCTAGCCAATGCTCAGATTCCTTAAGAGTCTGCCCAATATGACAAATGTTTTAATAAACCTTGTTTTTGGCTGAAAGAAGGCTTGGGTTGAATTCTTTTAGGCAGGACCCGCTTGCCATGATTTTGGGGTCCCAGCACCCCTAAACCTCAACAAAAGTAGCAATTAAAGGCTGGTCTAGTGAGTGGATAGAGTACTGGTCTAGAAGTCAGAACTTCCTGGGTTCAAATCCATTTTATATCATTTAGTAAACTCTTATTATAGGGAAATCACTCAACCTAGCTGAGCCTCGGTCTCCACATCTGAAAAGGAGAATAATAAGCAATAGTAATTAGCTCTAGGTTGTATTGTGGGATTCTAATGAGAAAATGCAAGCAAAGCACTTTCCAAACCTCCAGGCCCTTTTTAGGTGTCAGCTATTATGATGCTAGAATATGCTAGTGATTGCAAAGACAACATTACCTTTGTTTCTCCAAGGCAGAACTTCACCATTCTGGTCAGACTGACCTAGTTCAAGGAAGGGCTGATCATCCTGTCTACCAGGTTCCCTTCTCTCCTGAAGTCCCACTCTAGTAATTCATGACCTGTCACCCTCTTTCAAAGAATCTAACTTGTCCATTCACCTGGGAGCAGTGGGAGTGGGCCACTTCTCCTCTAAACCTGAGCTCTTAGTAGTGTTAGCTTTCATTCGTGGTTGCTGGATTCCAAATGTGCGTTTCCTTCTCTCTGTTCACTTCCTTTCATTATTAAAACCAAACTTATCTTTGTATTAGATATGCCTGTTTCCCTTCCCTTCAATTGATTAGAGTAGTGTGTCCCCTCTCCCTCCCGCCAACATGGGACAGTGGCTAGAATGCCAGATTTAGCTCAGGAGTCCTGGGTTATAGAGACCTGCCCTTATAAGCAAATCACTCTACCCCTCAAAGCCTCTATTGCCTTATCTAAGGGCATTGGACCAGATGTCTTCTAAGGTCCTTACCTGTTCTTAATCTTTTATCTACATTTGAATCATAATTATTCTCCATATATAGGTTGTAAACTTCCCCCCCTCCCCCCAAGAATATGAACTACTTGAGGACAGGGATTATTTTGCATTTGTCTTTGTATCCCTAGGGTTTTGCAGATAGTAGACACCTACTAAATGTAGATTGAATTAGATTTGTAAAATGAGGCTTAATAACATTTTGCACTGTCTGCCTCTCTGCGCTGTTGAGAGAAAGGCGCTTTGCAAACCTTAAACCCTTATACAAAGGAGAGGAGTGATTGTACAGCAGTTTTAATCAGTGGGTATGAGATGCCTGAGGTGTGGGAAGAAAAGATGTTTTGCTAAATGCTTTGCGTTTGGTTTTTCTAAGTAAATTTATAGTGAAGAGTGCACCAACACCTTAACTCTGCATAGCTCTAATTTTCTCCTGCTTCAGGTGACCGTGACCGATGGTGGTTCTTCTCCAAAGCAGTCGACAGTTTGGGTCGTGGTTCAGGTTCTGGATGAAAATGACAATAAGCCTCAGTTTCCAGAGAAAGTCTATCAAATCAAGCTGCCAGAGCGGGACCGAAAGAAAAGAGGAGAACCAATTTACAGGGCTTTTGCATTTGATAAAGATGAAGGTCCCAATGCAGAAATATCCTACAGCATCATAGATGGAAATGATGATGGGAAGTTCTTTATTGACCCTAAAACTGGCATGGTCTCTTCCAGGAAGCAATTTACAGCAGGGAGTTACGACATCCTCACAGTAAGACTTTCTAAATTCCAAATCAGAGAAATGCCTCTGTGTATGTGTGTGGTTGTTACGGGTTGTGGGGAGGGGATGGATGGATGGGTGGATGTGTGTTATGTGTATGTGTCTGGTTTTTTTTTCTCATACAATTTCTCATTCATTTTAAAAGTCATAGAGATATGCATGTGTATATTCTTGTATACAGTAAATCTCTACAATAAATAGTGCCATATTACATATGAAAAGAAATGCTGATCTGGAAGACAAAGACATATAAATAAGTACTGCTTTTGGCTTCTCCACTGATTTGTGATGTTTCTGGAAGCTTCACTGATGCCTCCATGTTGGATACTATGGCATAAAATAATTTGTAGCTTCTTCTGCATCGTTTCTCTAGTGTTCCAACAGTCCCCTTAGACCAACATGCGAAAACACTCACTTCCCTCCTTTCCACCCCAGCTTCACACACGTAACTGCATCCTCATTCCCATTTTGACAACAGAGGGTAATTGGTTATATTCACAATTGGCAAGTGTCACTTGGTAGACTAAGTCAATGCTAAACAGACCTCAATGTGAAAGAAATTCATTCTAATCTTTCCCTCCAAGAGGCACTGTAGTACACTGGAAAGTGTGCTAGATTTACAATCAGGGGACATCCAAATTCTAGCTCTTCCACTTATGTGCTGTATGACCTTGGGCAAATTAATCTTTCTGAGTCTGTTTCTTGTATAAAATGAAGGATCTGGACTAGTTGGCTTCTAAGGTCCTTTCAACACTAAATCTGTGATCTTCCTGCTTTCAGGTGTGCATTCACTAAGTTCCTTTTAAATCTATTCTTTCTGGTCTACATACCCTTGGCTATGCAGTCAGCTCTTGATTAGTTTGGCAGGATGGGCTTCTCTTTGTTCCTTACCTACCTTTGAGTGGTGTTCAGAGAAAGTAAAAGGAGCAAATGCCAAAACCTGAATTCTGTTCCATCTGCTCTGATGAAATGTTTGATGCTGTGGCTTTTCTTTTTTAAATCTGTGAATTTCAGGTAAAGGTGCTATCTGCATGAATGGCATTGTCCTGACTAATGTAGGTTCCCAATAACATCACTAATAGATGCATTATAACCAAATCCCATATTAATATTATCTAGCAAATCATCTAAGTTACAGTTCAAATGATGGGCAACCATCTAAGCTAACATGTAAGCCCCATTGATTTTAACTCATTTCAACGTCTGCTAACTATGCAATTTGTCAGGTAGTTCCTTTACCCCACATTCCACTTGTCCCACATAACAGTGCTTTACCTATCTTTGTGTTTTCACACAGCCAATTAGTGTGTGCCTATATTCTTGCTAACTACGTTCCCTCTTTCCAAGGATAATTGATACATGGCTAAACCATGGGGAGTATCTTACTTCACAGGGATTGTGTGAAGGATAGACAGCTACTTTATACCCAAGGAAGCAAAGTGTATAAATTTTATCTGCAGTGCTTAGTTTTTGCAGAGTAATAGCTTACACTTTTTTAGTTTTCACAGTGTTTTCCACAAAGTTTTTCAAAATATTTTCCTCACAAGGATTCTGTGAGGTAGTAGGTAAAAAAAAATTTTACCCATTCTATAAATGGAAAAAAAATAGGACACTTAGAGAGCTCAAGTAGAAAGTACTCTAAATCTATAATTAGAAGATCTGAGGCCAAGTATGTGATCTGCTCTACATGTGTGATCTTGGGCAAATCATACTTCCTCTCCTTGGACCCAAATTTGTTGTTGTTCAGTTATTTCAGAATCTTCATGACTCCATTTGGGGTTTTCTTGGCAGAGATGCTAGAGTGATTTGCCATTTTCTTCTCTAGCTCATTTTACAAATGAGGAAACTGAGGTAAACAGAGTTAAGTGACTTGCCCAGGGTTACACAGCTAATAAGTGTGTGAGGCCAGATTTGAATTTAAGGTAAGTGTTCTGACTCCAGGAGGGTGTTCTATTCACTGTGCCACCTAAGTCCTCATGAGAAGGTTGGACTAACAGACTTCCCAAGTTCCTCCCAACTCTAAAACTGGTATACTATGATAACTGAGACTTCTGAGAACTTGGATTAGCCACTTTACCTCTCTTTTCCTCAAATTCCCCATCCATCAAATAAGGAGGTTGTAAGCTAATCTGTAAAGTCCCTTCCAGCTCTCAATTCTAAGCTCAAGTGATTTGCCCATGGTCATATAGCTAGTTAGTATTGGAACCAGGCTTCAAATCTTGGTATACTTATTCCCAGTCCACAACTGAAAAAAATTTATAGAACAATGTGATATTTGTATGTGACTTTTTGTTTATTTTGAGTGATTTGAATTTTTTTATTCTATTTGGTATTTTCATTTCTAAGTGTTCTACTCCTCATTACCAGACTTAATTCTCTCATGTATCAAGGAAATCTTAGGAGTCTTCCTTTCCAGTTCACAGTGGGAAAATGCATTCTTTATTCTGTCTTTGAGTCAGGGCTTGTGACCATCCAAAGGGGAAAATAATTCCCTAGCTGTCAGGAGTGTATATAATGGCTGACATAATTCAATTACACCACTGCAGACTTTGCATAGTCCAGTTCTTATTGGACTCTTCACAAGCTTCTCCTCTCCTAGACACAGAATCATCACTCCTCCATGGCAATAGCCTATATGCCCTGATATGTCCATCTGGAAGCTCCTTCCTTCTAAGACTGTACATGAGTAGAGTACACCCACAGAATGAAGCAGGAGGAAGGGTAGTTAGAAGGTTCTAAGCACCGCCCCCAACAAATGTGTAGATTCACATCATTCTAGTCAACTTTCTTGTTGTCCAGGAAATCACATTTCTCAGAGAACCAGATTGGCCCATCCCATTCTCGTTCTCATTGCTTGTACCCACATGCCCACATGTTATTTGTTTTGGAGTTTCTCACATTCTTAAACACAGGGCCTTCAGATCAACATGGAGTGGATTCTTCCTGAAGGACAAGTAGGTGAATTTTCTTCTCTTTTTGCCATACTGATGGAGGTAAATGTGTATGTTGTTATCAGGAAATCCCAAATCAACAGCAGATCAGGGCTTTGAGCCATCTTCTATATTCTCTCCACATGTGATTAGATCAAAGCAGTGGACAATGGACGTCCTCAGAAGTCCTCCACCGCCCGCCTCCACATCGAATGGATTAAGAAACCGCCTCCTTCCCCTGTGCCTCTGACCTTTGATGAGCCATTCTATAACTTTACTGTCATGGAAAGTGATAGAGTGACAGAAATTGTGGGCGTGGTGTCTGTACAACCAGCCAATATACCTCTGTGGTTTGATGTAGTTGGTAAGTCCCAGTACTGAAGGTATTATAGGTATTAAGTAATGTAGTCATTGGCTTTTTGGATTTGCTAGCCAGAAGACTAACCATTAGAACTAAGATTTAAATAGCCTTTTAGTGCTAGAATGCAAATGAACCAGTAAAATGAATTAATATGTACTTGTGCTTTCATTATGATTCTGTAGCTAAGCTGAACAGAAAGCGCTCTTTGGCTGAATTTTTTTCATAGTATGTTATTTACTGCAATCTTAATGTCTTTCTGTGTGTCATTTAAATTCTATTGTCACACTTTGCTAATCTCATTTCTAAATGTATTGATGGTACTTAGACTTGCTGTCCTTCATTTCTCTCTTTTCTTCACCTTTTTTTCTGCATTCTGTTCTTTTTTTTTCTGCTCCCGACTGCCCTGCTTCAAGGTGGCAAGCATGCTCGAGAGATGTTCTATATTCTACAGACAGCTTGTGGGCAGAACTGTTCAACAGAAGGTACCCTTAGTGCAAACACATTTGCTAAAATACAGCTATCCAATCTGCCTTTTTATGGGTTTTTTGAAGCAAATTAAATTACATCTTTCATAACTGCCTTTGACAGGGTAAAGTGCAGACCATAGATTTCATATATGCCTCTCTAACAGCTACTACATTACTCATGTCCTATTACTTTCCTTTGTTTGAGGGTGGGGTGTTTTTCTTCCCCTGAGGTTGGTTGTTTTGGCCCAGATTTTTCCCGTTTTTTAAAAATAAGATTGAGTTGCTGCCCCATTGTTTTGCAGCAGTGATGTCCTGCATGTACAGTTTGAAGCCTTAAAATCCACCAAGGGAATGGTCACCTTACTGCTGTCCCCATGAGGAAGGCTGACAGACAGAGCTATCAGATAAGACATGGAGTGGTAGGCACATCATGGACCACATTAAAATTCCTTGAAAGGAAGAACTGAAACCAAGCTACACAAATAGTGAAATGATGTCAGTGTCTATAGCAAAGAGGGAGAAAAAGATGAACAGAAAGCAAGGATTAGGAAAACCGGGAGTGTTGCTAAGAGAAGAGAAGAGTATTTTGGCCAACCAATTCAACCCTCTGAAATTAAAGGGGCCAAGACTGGTCTTTCACATTTCTCTTTTGGAGACTAGCAAGCCAGAAGAGAATAAATCTAGAGGAATCGTTTTCTTCGACAAGGTATTTCCCCCCACTGGATGGGGATAATAGTGGAAATCTCCCTGCTATAGGGATGAATAGCAAGAAAGCACTTAGTGTCTATTCCTGTTTATACCCTTCTTTCTACAATTTCCTTGAGGACAGTCTCAGAGAAAAGACCCAAAGTTCCTCCCATAAGATCTTACTAGAAAAAGGAATTGTTTTTCCTACCTTCTCAGTAGGGCTTCTGAATTTTATTTAAATGGTATTAACGGTTCCATCCTGTTATGCTTTGCCCATGGTCCTCATCCTAGGCTCCGTATGCCTTAAGCTCTGGCCCCTTCTGGTACGTTAAGGACTTCTACACCCTTTGTGCCTGTTGGTCTCTGAAATAAATGGTTCAGTGTTTTCTACCTCATTAAGATAACCTCTGTTTCCATTTTCTCACTCTCAGTGAAATAAAAGTTGCTGGTGTTTATCACTTGCCTGCCTATGAATCCACATTTAGTGATCCTCCTTCTACCTCTCCACTCCCAGTCTCAGCCACAATAACTTCCCCCAGTCTTCACAGTCTTGGTTACAAATTATGTATTTCCATTTTTAAAAAGTAGCTTCTATTACTGTGCCTCCAGTTCCTTTCACATAACAGTGATTATTGAGTATGGCTTTTGTATTGATGGTGTTGAAAGAAAAGGCTAGAAATGAGAATGAAATGAAATATATAATGTAGGGTGTCCCAATGACTTAGCAAATTAAATTACATTCATAGCCTAAATTTCATTTATGCTATCAAAGTTTAAAGCTACACTAGACTTTTGGGACACCTTATATTTATAGAGAGTATAATAAACCATGGTTTATTTAAACTATGACTTTACTGTTACAGTATGAGGTAGTTGGAGTAGTTTTCCTCTTATCATGTGCTTCCTTCTGTTACTCTCCAATTTATGGTCCTACTTCAAACAAATAAGGCTAATTTCTCTTAAAACGCAAGCTCCTTGAAGGGAGAGACTTGCTTCACTTTTGCATTGGTATCCTATCCCCTTCACTTAGGACAGTGCTCAGCACAGAGTGAGCACTTAATAAATTTTTTCTTTCATTTATTCATTCATTCTGGCCCTAACATGGCATCTGCTTATTTCTTCCCTGGAACTTTTTTGCCCATTCCTAACCCTCATTGTAGTGATATTTTTCATACTCTTTACTCTTCAGAGCCCTCTTCGCTCTACCCTGGTCCCATTTCATCTGATCACTCTAGCAGTCCTCGCAGCACTTACAAATCTGTGTAGGGGGTATTGGATAGGGCAGTGTTCTTAACTAACCACTGTCAATTCTTACTTCTATTTTCATTTTTATTCATTCTCTCCTCCCCACGGCCACAATTTTGTTCCTTTTCATTTCTTTACCTCTCCAAAAATACATTAATTAGTTGGTAGAGAGTGGACCCTGAAGAAATGATATTGATTGACTGACTGATAGGCCACAGGCAGCCAGTAATCCAGCCTCACTGAGGCTTCCCAAAATCCCATACATCATCACAATAATCGCCTCCTGTATTCCCAGCCTCACTCAACACTGCACTTCTGGAAGAAGCCTGAATAAAAATAGTTCTGATATTTTCCCCAGAGATCAGTGAAACTTTTGAGTGTCCACCTATGAAGGGGGCATTCCAAGGATAAAAAGTCCTCTATAGAATGCCTCCTGGGTCCAGCAGCCATTAAAAATTACACATCCCCAGCCTTCCTAGTTGTATCTAGGAAAGAGGATTGAACTTACATGCTCTCTCTGTCTAAAATCTTTCTAGGCTAGAGTTTAATCTGTTATGGCTATTGATTTGGATGGGCCTGTGTGTGTAACCACAGAATCTTCTGTTTCAGTCCAGTTTAACAAATGTCACTTAGATGACATCTAGACACAGAGCAGTGAGGTTACAAAAACCTTCCCATCCCACAGGGAGATTCCATTGCTCTAGTGCAGACCTTAATCATTTTGGTGTTGTGGACCCCTTTGGCAACCTGGTAAAGCCTAAAGGACCCCTCATTAGAATCATGTTTGTAGGTACATTTTGGCTTACAAAGAAACCAATTCTGGATATAGTTATCAAATTTTTTTTAAAAAAACCAAGCACATGGTCCCCAGGTTAAGCCCTACCTTTAGAATCCTTAGCTCACTCTCTCTCTCTCTCTCTCTCTCTCTCTCTCTCTCTCTCTCTCTCTCTCTCTCTCTCTTTTTTTCTCTCCCCCTCTCCCCCTCCCCCTCTCCCTCTCCCTCTCTCTCTCCCTCTTCCATCCTGCCTCTTCTGTTAATATTTTTCCCTTGAATTTCTCATTGTTATCCTAAATTGGACTTGAAGAAGACTGATTTCATCTTTCTCTTCTGAGCTGTCTGTGAACTTAATCCTTGGAACTTGTGAGGGGCCCAAATATATCATTATTCATTCTCTCTGCCTCCTTTCATTTAGGCAGTGATTAAAATACTGTCATTTCTATACCTCATCTTTGAACCTCCACCTTTGACTTTTCATCATAGAAGAGCTATCTCTTGCTCAAATGATGGCAAGTCTCTCACATGCATTACATAAGAATGCATTTCATCAAACCCATGCAACTGAGAAAATGTCATTCAAAAAATAACCGTTCCTCTCTGCCAGTCACCTACCTCTAAACTTCTTTGTGACTATCATTTCCTTCATGAAATTCAGATGTTTCAACCTTGCTTTCAAGACTGCTTGATAGTTTCCCCATTTTTAAGTCAGAGGCTGCTAGATGGCACAGTGGACAGAGCTCCAGACCTGGGGTTAGAATCTCACTTCAGAAACTTACTAGCTGTGTGACCCTGGGCACTTAACCATTCTCTGTCTTTGTTTCCTCAACTGAAATTGGAAATGATAACAGCATCTCTCATACAAGGTTGTTGTGAGATCAAAATGAGATAGTTGGAAAATGTCTTCATATAGTGAACTCTGTATAAATGCTAGCAATTGTCACCATTATCATTATCATCCCTTTCTCTCTGGAAAAACTAATATTCTCTCAGCCCCATTTCCATGAGCCTTTTCCCTCTCAACTTAGGCCATAATAAATATACCTCCCAAGTCACATCTATCAGCCTCTCCTTATGATTCATACCAAGGATGATCTTGACTATAGACAATGTGTAAGATTATGGGGTTATACACCATTTTTCTAAATATAAATAAAATACATGCATTACTTGCCCCCCAAAGACTTTGAAAAGAAGGGCTATCAGTGTCTTTTAGGGTCCCCAAGAAAGCAACCAAAATAAAAGAACTTGGAATCAAAATAATCATTGACATTTATATAAAGCTATAAAGTTTATAGAGCGGTTTACATTCATTATCTCATTTCAGTCCCACAACAACCCTAAGAGGAAGATGCTAGAGTCATTATAAACCCCATTTTACAGAAAAGGAAACTGAGGTTTAGAGAGGCTACCCAAGCTAGTAAGTATCAGAGGTGGGTCTCTGAGCCCAGATATTTTCAGTACCCTTCCTCTGAGAGTGAAAACAGCATTAAGCTTTGTCATTGTCTTGAGAAAACTAGATGTGACCTCACTGACAGTGTCCATGGAATGAGTCATAATGGAATATAGAACATACTTAGAGGTTTGGCCTTGGTGAATCCGAGGAAGAGACCTTCCCTTATGAATCTTACACCCAAGGCGCTGGGCTAGAACAGACCTTAGAGAAGAATGAAATCAGTCTCCACTGGATTCTCTCTAGCATCCTGCATTTGTAAACCTATCTAGGCACATGTTAAAAACACAGAGCCTGCAAGCTCTTATGCTGGAATTATCATTATAGGTCACCAAGCAGAGAGAGTGTTTTAACCTGCTCTTTTCCTACCCCCTGAGACTAGACAAAGCCCTTTGATTTCTCCATGTACCAGATTACCGATTGCATGAATCCTCAAAGGCTATGTCACGCACACAAATCCTCTTTAGGAGTCAGACCCCTCTTCAGGGCCTCAAAGAGACACCAGTCTGTGCCTCCCAGATTGCCACCTCGCAGCATGGCATTGTGACTAGACTCTCGTGGGCTTTCAGCAGCAGAAGCACCACTTGTAACTGAGTTAAGAAAACTGTAATTAAAAGGAAACATCATAAAGTTCAGCTGTTCTGTGTTTAAACAGCCCAATGCACAGCACGTTCCTTCTCTCTGTTAAGAGGGGGCCCAGGAGTAGGAAAAAAAAAAAAGAAGTGAAGGAACAAAAATAACCCATAGTCCTTGGTGGCACTGGTGCATGTCTTCACACTTCCGAGGGGAATGTGATTACTACTCAGCAGTTTCTTCATTTACATACTCTCCAGTGTGTCAGCAATCTGGTTCACAGTTCAGCTCCACTATGTTTTACCCTGTTGGGAAATACTTGTGTATTTTAAAGAACACTGTTCTCACCCAGTTAAATTAGTCCCCCTGTACCCAGTGTTCAGGATGGGGAGTAGGGCTGTTGCTCACCAGTTTAGCTTTTTATCTTTTGCGTGGATTTGTCCCAGGAGGCAGTCTTCCTAATAACACATAGTAGGTACTCAATAAATATGTATCGATTTCATTTAATTTGCCCTCTCTGGTAATTAGGATTTGGGGGCATGAAAGGGCTTTCTTGGCTACATGCTGTTAGAGCCCTTGACCTCAGGTGGTAGATGAGGCAATATATGGCATGAGGCATAGGCTTTCTAGCTCCGGACATGCCTAAAGGTAACCAGGGACCTTGAGGTTATTTGTAGATCCTGGAGCTCTGCCTCCCCTCTTACTTTGACTCTCTTACCCAAAAGGAGCCTCTCTTTGCATAGATTAATAAGAATAAGAGCTAACATTTCTATAGTTCCTACTATGTGTCAGGGACTACACACATCTTTTTTAAGCATTACGTCATTTGATCCTCACAGCAACCCTGGGAAGCATTTCCTCTTATTATCCCCATTTTGCAGATGAGGAAACTGAGGCAAAGGCGAAGTGGTTTGCCCACGGTCACACAGTTAGTGTCTGACAAATTAATATAATAGCCAGCTCTGATGCTGTTAAAATATGAACATCGAAATGTATTCTCTGACCAGTGGATGTTTCCAGACAGCAGCGGTACTTTATCATTTAGCTCATGATAATATTTCCTAGAGCAGATTTCTAACCTCATGTGTGCTTACGTGTGTGCAGTGTGGTGAATCCTAAAGACCCCTTTCAGAATAACACTTGCTGCCTACATTCATAATTGAAGGAAATGGCGAATTTCAGTTAGAGGCTAGTGAAAATAATGACGTAGCTTTTTCTCATCCAACTCCATAACACTTGAAATGTTTTCAAGGACTCCCGTCTTCAAACAAACAAGTTACCTTCCTAAACATTTCTCTTAAAGAGAGCCTTGTCTCAAGGTTCATATCTCTCGGCATCCTGTCCTTTTCTCTTCAGTCTATTCCTCTTAAAGATAGACCCAGACACCTTCTAGATGGATATCTCTTCCTTCTTCTCGTAGCAATAGCATTTTGCAGTAGAGAATACCCAAAAGATTTAATAGAAGGATGAAAAAGGCTAAACACTTTTAGATGGATCAAAAAAATAAGTAAAAAAGAGAAAAGCCTCATTACTTTCAGAAAATCAATTTGACATCCAAACTCTGTAGGAGAATTGCTTCCTATCACTTTGCCCTGATCTCTCTACCCACTCTTTCCTGCCTTTGGGTTTTTTTAAGCCCTTTCCAATTATTCTCCTTGCCTGCTATCCGGGTCCAAAAATTATTCGTGGTCAAAATGTAACATGCTAATTTTAACATTTTTCTATAAGTTCAGAGTACATTTTGAACTCAAATGATGAACAGCTTGTATGCGACTCCCTTAATTCATTTAGATTAAAACATCTCTGTGTTTTGGAAGGTATTCACATCACACTTTTTCCCCCCTGGTAACTACTAGATTTTAGTTGACATTTTAAAAATTACACATAGTGAGGAATAGATTGCATGCATGCAGAAGACTCTAGAATCTTTCCTATGGGAGAATCTCTGCCCTTTGTATCAGTGGCTCTGCATTGGTTGGGGAGAACTGCATCATGCTCCCCCGCCCCAAGTAAAATTTTACTAATCTCTAATCTAGTGTCCCATCACATTCCAAAAGTACCTTCCAACTTAAAGTAGCTTCATAGAAGACACCTTTTGAAATTATGCTCCAATTTTCTTATCCACTCTTTTGGGGATCCGATAAAAATCCATTATATTTTTTCTTCTCTTTGCATACTACATTATCCCCTTTTTCGTTAGTACAGGGGAAAATTCCATTGAGATGTGACCTTAGGTAGACACGGAGACATTTCCCTTCCCTTCATCTGCCCCATGAGCTGTTCACAACCTTGTTGTTTTTGTTTTTGTTTTTTATCATCTCCCTCACTCCTGCAACAACTCCCAGGCTGGGACTTTTCCCCTTCCCACCCTGTTGACCTTTGGAATAGCCCAGCAGTGTCTCCCCTACTTTTGTTTAGCCAAGCCCTGCTGCACCAAATACACTTCTGCTTTGCATGTCTGTTACTGGCTTTGAAGGAGCGCTCCATGTTGGAATGGGAAGGTGTAAGGGAAAGTAGATTTCTAGCACGTTATTCTTTCATTTGATATTGATGGTTGCCCATGAAAATGAAATGAACTTTCAGGTTAAAATGGAGGTTACAAAAATGAGACCTGGGGTAGAGAGGTGAGATGGTTTATGAAGTGGGATGCCCAAGTGGTTGATTATTGCATTGCATGAGGGTTGCTGATGGACTGCTGGTGCAAACTCCTTTTTCCTTGCCAGAAGATAATTTTCTGGTCACTAAAGATTTTAGAATCTCTATTACAAATAAAAGATTCGCTTATCTAGTAGGAGAGAGCCCTACACAGAGAGGCTGATAACTACAGTGGTGGCCTGCTGTATTTCTGAAGCCCCTATTTACCCTCCTTTCTTTATGTCTCCCTTTTCTCTATTATGTTTCTAGTATAAGTTTGGATCAGTGATGGTGGGTGAGTGAGAAGGAGCAGAATTTAAACACACACACACACACACACACACACACACACACACAGAATCATAAGAGTAGCCAAAAAAAAATGTTTTTGATTTGAAAGCTAACAGGATAAACCATACAGTCTATGTGACATGCAAAATATGTAAATTTATGCAAATAAGCATATGGCTTTAATTTTATATGACTATAGAAAGCCCCAAGAAAAATCTTAGTGGAGACCATAGTGCTAAAAGATCTATAAGTAAGGGGGCAAGAACTCAGACCTAACACTGTCAGCCTAAGGTTTTGAAAGCCTTCATATGTTTCTTCTAAATTTCATTTTCATAAATAACTGAACTAAAAATGAAAAATTACAGCTCTCTAATTTGTGTGAGCACTAGTGTTTATGTTAGCTGTACATCCATGTCTTCTACAAGTCTCCCATTCCTTACCTTGGAAAAAATACTTGGTTCCCTGGGTTACAAAAGCAAAATGTCCTCAGATTAAAAAAAAGAAAAAAGAACTGTTGACAGAAGAAAATATATTTCATTGCCTTTCCCAATTTGTTTAGAATTCAGAAAGAGGTTTTATTTTGAAGTTTAGATACACATATGCATAAATGTGAATGTATATCTCTAATTATAATCTGTATCTTCATCTCTACCACCAGAGTTGGCTTTGGAAGGTAATTATAGATCTCTTAGCTTTGACCTTTGAAACTTTTCTTGGCAAACTTTCTTCGAGGAGTACCAGTTGATAACACAGGAGTTTTCATTGCTTGTTCAGATGGTTATTAAGGCTTTCAAATTAATGTCTTAACATTTTATTTCTTGTGATTATCAGTATGGAACATTCCTTTTTGAAAATGAATGTTGTCCCAAGGCTAGTTCACTTTCAGCCCAGATATCTAACCTGGTTTAGAAATCCTTTAGGAAATCAATTAAAGCCATTAGTTGGGAGATGACATCTTTTTTTTAGGTGAAACTTTTAGAAAAATATATAATCTTAGAGCAATTTCCTTATACCTTGGTATCTCCACAACTTTAATTAAATGTCAAGGGCAATTATGTTCTCACTAGCAATTAAATAATGTTAAGTGTATATAACAGCTGCAGGCAGTGCTTTGAAATATATATATGACCAGGGGGGGAAATTAAGTCATACACTCATTTTTGATGTCACAATGGATCAAATCACATTAATTAACTAAAATTCTATTTTTCTTTAACTCTTGTGTACATTTCTAGTTGTAATATTGTAGTAAATGTACTGTTTATTGATTAGCATGATGATATTCAAGGAATCCTAAATATATGAGAAGCCAGGTTTTCCTAAATTAGATAATGCAGTGAACATATTGCCTTATGCTGCTCCAGTTAAATGAAATTACCATTCAAGAGCAAAATTAATCAACAAGATGAAATTTCAGAACCAGAAGTAGTAGAACTTGTGAAAGTGTACCGGTTTTTTAATTAAAATAGCTCCACTGTTTATTCTGTTTTCTTCTTGCCATCGCCTAAATTCCTTTATTGAGAAGGATCATAAAATGCCCTTTGGGTGATCAGGGTGGGATGGGTAGAATGAAGGGAGCAGACAACCTCATCTATAATACCCCTCCCCTCTCTTGTGCAAGCTGTTGGCCTAAACATGTTATCTGCCAACCATGAATTATCCTATACCAGGGCGATTGGATAAGAGGCAGGGCCAATCACTAACCTCTAAAATAAAGTAATTATTTTTTCCATGTTTATTTATGATTTTTGTCTTACATATTTTTAGAACAACTTCCTCTTTTAGATTATAATTCTTATTGTTAGGGTGCTCCAAAATCATAGGAAATTTTGTTTTATTTTTGTAAATGAAACTTAGAAAATCATGTGGTGGGCTTTTTTTTCCCCCAGTGCTGATTCTAATTAAATAAGTTCTTCCCCAAAGACTGAGAAGGCAAAATCAGCCACCAGAGGTTTAACATCAACCCTCATGTGAATTGCATTCTGTCAGTTCATTTTCATCTACTTATGTACTTACTTTAACTAATGGGGATACTGATGTGTTTATTTCTTTCTTAAAAATAATACATTCACAATTCAGAAGCCTACAGGGTCTGCATATTTATAGCACAGGAGATGTAAGGGATTATAGATTTAATAGCTGTCTTTATATTTCTACAATCAGTGTCTATGCTTCAGTTACTGTAACAATATTGCTGCTGATCCTTTTCTTTGCATTATTTTTGTGTGACATTTGTTTTGCATTGTAGAGGCTGTGCTTTGAAAAAAATAAATTAGGTTAAAACAAAAAAGACCCATTTAATTTGTACAAAATGGCGCCATAGGGATGCCTGTCAAGAAATGTATATAGAAATGCTTCCAATCATATGCACATATTCAGCACACATATCATTTCCCAGAATATGCTAATTTCATTTTTTTTGTGTGAAATCGTCAGGGGGGAATTTTGACAGCTCTTTCGACGCAGAGAAAGGTGTTGGGACAATTGTCATTGCAAAACCTTTGGATGCAGAGCAGAGGTCCGTCTATAATATGAGTGTGGAAGTCACCGATGGAACAAATGTGGCTGTCACTCAGGTAGACTATTAAATCATTTACTTGTGAAAATATTAAAGATCATAATTAAATTGGGATGCAAACAAATAAAAAGAAATTAATGCTTTTTATTTTCCTCCCCTCGACAAGTTGTTGTCTTGGAGCCGATTGAATGTATATAGATTTTTGATGTTTCTTTTTTTTTTTTTAAACAGCTTGTACGTGCAAACTACGGAGTGGGATTTTGTGACATTATTTTATGAGTCAACTGTCTCTTTTCTGGAAGTCTTCTTTGGAAGGAACAGTTACATTTCATTTTCTGATTTGTATGTGTATGCACGCATGTGTATGGGTACACACAAGTATACATGTATGAGTATAATTCTTTGGCAGTAGCAGTAAAATAATTTTCTTAAATTTACAACGAGGAATAAAAATAGGCCTTCTGGGAAAGCCGTTCTAACCATTTTGGGCCCTTCACCCCCTCCTTTTCTAGCAATAGAATTAGAGAGTCTTCAGGACTAGATTGCCTAATCCAACCCTCTTTGCCACATTGAGGGACCCTGAGGTACAGAGAGGGTGAGTCACTTGCCCTGGTTTACCAGACTAATTAATGGTAGAGGTGGATCTAAAATCAAGGTTTCCTGACTCCTGGGTCAGCACTGTTGCCTCTGCATCCTGCCTTAACTACTATTTAGTTCTTAAATGCATTTCCTAGTTGGGGTTACCAAATGAAGGCTAATTTGGGGAAGAAAATGAGAAACTCTTGACTTTTCATACAGTTTAGGTCAATATAATATGCATTTATTGAGGGCTGTCTGTACACTAGCTACTTTTCTAAGTGCTAGGCATGCAAAAAATAAAAATAAAACATTTTATGCCCTCAAGGAGCTTACATTCTACTAGGGAGAACTAACACAGATAAACAAAAATGTAGACAGCAAACACAAAATAGTTTTGGTGAGGGGAGGGGGCAGTAAGAGAGAGCATTAACAATTAATTCATTATTAATTGTATTCTTAAAACACACTAGTACAATCTGACAAAGTGGGACTCTGGGGAGAAAGGAGTAAGGCTTTGAGGGTTTCTTTATATTTCAGTGAAGAGTTTTTAATAAGCCTATTAGCATATATTGTGGAAAATTTTTAACTTCAAAGACTCCTTTTTCTCCTTTTGTTTTGTTTTATTTTAATATGACATAAGCTTTGATTTCTCTTAAAGCAATAACAAATGTGTCCTTTTCCAGCCATTGTCTCCTCTTTGGACATTGCTCCAGACATGTGGAGAGATTCTTCCCTTTGAATATGGGCCATTACGAAGGTTGAAATCTAGATATATCCAGAATGACCTAATCGTAGTGGATGCCACAGTGTTGCTGCGCCAGTTAAAAAATATATGATTCTTTGTAGAAACACATCAAATACGAAGCAACCCATATGGAAAACAAACTATTCATCAGTATAAAGTAATAGCTTCCTGTCTCCCTGAAAGTCACTTCAAATGAGGTCCCTAAATTAACCAGTGTCTCAGCAGCTCTAGCCACTGGTTTTGAGCTCCATTTAACAAACAGTTAGAGGCATATTTGATTAAAATACAAATAAATAGTAGAATTATATTCTCCGTTCTTTTCTGCTGTGTTTTATGGCTGCTGAACACTTAGAGGAACAAGTTTTTTAAAACTATTCTTCACAATCCACATTTAGGAGTAAATAGAGTAAGACTTGTTCTCCAGAGCTCTTTAAAGCTAGGGGAGAGCATAGAATGAAATTATTCAGACCTTTTCAGTTCTGAAACCAAAATTCAGCTCAGAATTTATAAAGTACCTGCTATATGTGAGGCACTAGGCATGCAAAGACAGAAACAAAATAAAATAACCATAGTTCCTGCCCTCAAGAAGGCTGGCATGCTGTAGATGACTGATATAAGTACACTAATGACAGTCTTATCTTTTCATTAAAAATGGTAGAGGGAAACAAGGAAGCAGCATCTAAGATGCATGTCTACATCTTTGTCTTAACATAAAAAACCTGGGTTATTGTCAGCATCACATAAGAAAATTGTATTAGCTAGGCACCCTTGTGCAGATGGGGCTCTGAGATAGGGGAATGGAAATCCCACTCAACCTCTGGGAATTCAGGTTGGACTCTCTCATGTCTTCTCTGGCACGTTACAGCAAGATTACTGCTGTGCCTAAGCCATTTAAGTTTCTAAACTAAACTTGGTGACATTTTACAGAAATATGTTCTATTTAAGAAAAAAGAAACCACCTAAAATTTGTTTCAAAGCCAACAACTCTAAGCAACTGAGCGTTTCACCATAAAACAGATGACCATCACCAATGAAATAAATTTCCTCTGTTCCACAGCACTTTTCTAGTCTCCCTTCCAAACATTTTTTTTTGCTCTTTTGCCCAATTAGAAATCATGAACTGTGATCTGACATATTTTAAGTTAAGGCCAAATGCATTTTATAAAAAGCTCTTCATGTTTATAGAGCTTCCCAGAATATCAGACAGGCCCAGTATAATGTCCAGAGCCAAGGTGGTACAGTAGATAGAGGGTTAGACCTGAATTCTGCAAGTCCTGAGTTCAAATACAGCTTCAAACACTTACTAGTTGAGTCACCCTGGGCAAGTCACTTAATTTTTGTTTGCCTCAGTTTCCTCATCTATAAAATGGAGATAATAATAGTACCTGCTTTCCAGGGTTGTTGTGAGGATTTAATGAGATAAATATTTGTAAAGCTCAGTCCCTGGCACATAGTAACCTCTATATAAATGCTAGCTACTATTATTGACATCACCATCATCATCATTAGTATTAACTGGGTTACCCTCTGGCACACACAGGGAATACACTAGAAGAGAGACATACACATAGAGAACAGTAAGAAGCCAAGCAGTTCCCACCTTGGGCACTTCAAGGTTCGTCTCCTTTCTCTTCTCCTGGTATCTTTAAGCTGCTCCTCCCAGATGTAGTGTCTCTGCAGGACTGCTACTCAGTTGAGCTCCCTGGGTCTCCTCCTGTCTTCACCTCACCTCCCAAAAGCTGGCACCTTTCTCAGTTCATAGATCTCTTTCCTTGCTTAGAGCTAAGATAACTGCTTTTCAAAAGATGACCTGAGGTAGGATGAGTACTTCAGCCAAGCCACTCTCTAATTCCATTAAGCTTGACTGTAGAGCTTCACCTCCTCCTAAAAGGCTAATAAAGTGTAAAACCTTCTTTGCATTTTGTCTCAGTTAAGAGATGCCATTTGTAACCGTCATATTACATACAGCTAGGTCCCCATTAGTGCGAACGATGAATCTCGTTAAGTGGTCTCATTATAAAGATCCACACTGCATATTTCTGTTGGGCTGGAAATAATGACCATTCCTTACAGAATTATAACTTCGAATAGTTTGAATTCTAATATGTGCAGCCTTCCCGGGACTGATTTTTCCTTACTATTGGAAGTTATAGTTCTCTAAGATATAGTCATTCTTTCTAGCCCTATAGAAATATGCAGTATGGATCTGAATAATGAGATCACTTAATGACATTCATTGTTCTCACTAATGGGGTCCATTTTGCAGTTTGTTAACTAATTATTCTCAAAGCCATGTAAAATCACAAAGTCTTTAGAACTTGCTAGGAATATTAGAGCTAATCTCTTCCAATCCTTTTACTTTTTTTTGCAGTTGAGAAAATTGAGGCCTTGAAAAGTAGCCTAACTTGTTCAAGGTTAGTGAATGAGCTTGTGGACTAGAAAAACTGGTATTTGACTCCAAATACAGTGCTCTTTCCAGGACAGCATGCTTCCTTTCACTATAGCTTATCCTGTTACCCCCTACACACTATCCCAAGTAGGAGAAATTACTTGTCATAATAGATTTTCTCACATATCTGCAGAATCAGTCCAGGATAACATATCCTTCTTACAGATTAAAATGATTTCCAATCAGAATTCAACTATAAAAAGATTAGTTGGAGAAAAGGAAATTATTTGGTTCAACTTACACTTAAACACTCATTCATATGTGTGTTAGATTTACATACATGCCTTTTTTACCATTTTCCATGCCAATGGAAGGTTAGCAGTGAAGTCGATAACCCGAGACCATGGATGATTTGAGAATTATAACTGGTTTTATAAAAGATGATAGATGATTTTAAATCATTTGGTTTTCTACTTAAGAGACAAGAGTTATGTAGTGACTAGAAAGTCAGCCTTGGAGCCAGAAAGTCCATCTCTGCCTCTCACTCTGTGACTATGTCCCTTAAGCAACTCTCTGTGACTTAAGTTGCAGAGATTGAGCCAACTTGCGTTGGTTATGTGAGTTTCTTCATTGGGGGTTCCCCAAACCAATGAAATCCTAGGTCTAGTTGCTTTTACTGTCTTCTATCTTTTCAGTTATGTTTTAGTTGTGATAACATTAAAAACTACCTTGAATTGCTTGAGAGCACAGCAAGGTAGCATTAGAATGTAGCCCAGAAGCATTCTGGGAGGTGTCAAGTAGGGAAACTGAGATTGAAGATCCGTTTGAATATGCAGGGGCCCAATTCATTTCAGTGTTAGCACTTTTATTACCTTTGAGTTTCAGTTAGTATTTTTGTGCCTTATTTCCTCTAGTAACAGGCAGCGGAGATTCTATGGTGGTGCTAACTTGAAAGAGATTTTGTGCTAATCAAGTATTATCGTATTGAAAACCTGGGTGTTTCTGGCCTGTGTGTTGTTCCCCAACAGAATGAAATCTATAATAGGTAATCCATTAAGTGAATACAGTACAGACTCATTCATTCAACAGGTATCTGGAGGAGATACAGAAATTAAATAGAAAATGATCACTGTCTTCATAGGGACAGTGGGAAGGGGAAGGGAACAAGCATTTATAAGTACTTACTGTATACCAGATACTATACTAAATGCTTTGCAAATGTTGTCTTATTTGATACTCACAACAACCCTGGAAAGGTAGGTGCTATTATGATCCCTATTTTACAGTTGAGGAAACTGAGACAAATAGCAGTTAAGTGACTTGCCTGGGATTACATAACAATTAAGTGTCTGAGGCAGGATTTGAACTCAGGTCTTCCCGAATCCATACCTAGCACTCTATCCACTGAACCACCTAGCTGCCCATCGAAGTAGTATCTCAGTTTTTCTTCATTTTGGTTAATTGTAACTGGTCTGTTAATAGTACCAAAATGGTCCTCTTCCAAAGGATAGACCATCATATTGGAAAGTTCAGAATTTCCTTGTCTTCGTATGGTTCTTTGAAAAACAACAGCCAAGAAACAAACAAGGCCAGTAGACAAGTGTTCCTGCACAGAGTTCAAACCAAAGAAGAGTCTTACAGATGGTTAGATTTCCAAATTTTTCTTTTCACCAAATTGTTCTTGTCCTACCTAGCCACTAGATGGCCCACTGGCTAGAATGCCATGCTTGGGGTCAGGAGGAGCTGAATTCAAATCTAACCTCAGGTGTTTATTAGCCATGTGACCCTGGAAAAGTCACTTAACCTCTGTGTGCTTCAGTTTCCTCATCTGTTAAATGGAGATGACAATAACACCTAATTCCCAGGGTTTTGTTAAGAGATAAAGAGTTTATGTTTGTAAAGTGCTATATAATATATGTTAGTTGTTGTTATTATCATCATCGTCAGATGGTGACAAAGTCTACTCAGTTATTTACTAGAAATATGAAACTATTCTAATCATCCACTTTGGGGGGAGAAATCTATTTGAGGAAAGTCTGAATATCATCTTCCAGTTACCCCTTATGATCAGTGGCACACATGACTTAAAGACATGGTGTATGGCTGTGGGATAGCATGGTGTTCCCCAAGAGAAAGAACCCATTCTAGCTGTGAGATTCAATGGTTCAATTCAATTCAGCAAAGTTTTTACTGAACATTTGCTGTGTATACTTGAGAGGCAGAGTGGGATATTGCTAAGACTGTTATACCAAGCTGTCTGGGCACCTTACTAAGTCATTGCTGCCCCTCTCTTTAACACAAGTATTCTACTGGAAGTGTTTTCTGGCTGTGAATCACAGAATGCCACAGCCTCAGTAGGATCACAATTTATAAGCATCCCAAAGGATAACAGTCAGATGCATGGTGACCTAAAGCATTTATTACTGACAGTAACCTGCTTGAGAGAAGTGGTAGAAATGGCATTATCAAGAATAAGTATGAGTTTTAGTATTTACGTCTAAAAATTTTTTAAAAGAATAAATATGACCAGAAAAGGTGATGTGTGAGAAATCAGAAAATGGTTATGGGGTGAGAATGGGAAGTGCCAGATGGGCAGACGTAAGGTTTACGAGTATCCTCAAGATACTAAAAGGACCAAAAGGGGCTAAACAGATCTTCTGTGGAGGCTTCATGGAAAGAAGGAAGATTATACAAAATGAGAATGAATGTATTATTTGTAAACTTTGTTAGTGAGTTAGACAGCAAGCATTTGTAAATACTTATTATGTGCCAGACGCTATGCTAAGTCTTAGCTAAACATTAATATGGGGAAAAGTCACACTATCAAAATATAATCTGATAGTTAATTCTCCTGTAATGTAGACAGTCACCTTGTTATTAATGTTTTATAAATTAAGATCTTTGCTAATAGTTAATGATGATGATGATGGCTCTCATTTATATAGGAGCTTTAAGGTTTATAAAACACTTTAAAATATCTCGTTTGGTCTTCACAACAATCTTGGGAGATAGGTTTTATTATTACACCCATTTTAGAGGTGAGGAAACTGAGGCAGAGACCGTGATTTCCCTAGGATCATAGAGCCAGTAAGTGTCTGAGAGAGGATTTGAACCATGTTCTTAAGACAATATACGTAACGTGTTCCTTTGATTCTGTCGTCTTGCTTTTAGCCTTTTGGTTACCATTTCAAACACAGTGTCTTTGAGGGGGGTTTTACTTGTTATGATTTCAGTAACCCATGATATTGTTTATATGAAAATGCCTTAACTATAGGAAACAAGACAGGAGAATATATTTTTATTGATGTCTTCTACTTATTGAATATTTCAAGCGTCTATGATTTTTTTCAGACCGCAATAGACTCTCCCAGCCCCGTTTACAAACAATTTGTGTCTTTGTAAATGGTCTGTGTGAATAGTTGTGGCTGAGAAACATTCATCACCTGGTTAGCAGCCTTCTGGTTGTTATCCTTTCCAAAGTTAGTTAGGCTGTTGCTTAATTCTATTCAGTCCACTATGTATTTATTAGTGTTTTCTCTGTGCAAAAAACACTGCAGTTCTCAAGACTTCAGAATACAATCCATTGGCTAGCCATTACATATGCATCTTCAACATGGTTTAAGACCTTATAGAACTTGTATTCCATTGGCACTGAATTCAGGAGTACAAGGTCACCTCCACTGCATAATGCATCAAAGTAGAATTTGTTTGGGGGACAGACTATAAATGATAAAGTACAAGCTTTTGAAACTGGAAAATATGTGGGAAATTGTCCTTGAAACCAATAACATAGTAATGCTGTAAAGAAAAATAAAGTGTGCTTTTGAAATGCATGTACAAGTGGCACAGAAGGTAAGTAATTTGGATAGTTAATAGGTTTTAGGACAACATCAAACCCTGAACAAGTAATTAGCCCCAAGGATCCTTCATGTTCTGAGCATTTGTGAAGCTTGGTTTGGCCTTTACCCAGATTTGACTGAAGTGCGTCTGTGAATAAAGCTAAGGTTTTTGTGATGGCAACATTAGAAATGGCTTTAGACAGACTTTGTACATTCAGCTTTGTCCGACTTGGATTTTATTGTCTTTCTTTTGGCCTTTTGGTTACCATTTTGAGCACAGTGGCTTTGAGGGGGGTTCTGCTTGCTTTATAAGTTCAGTAGTCTATTATGTCTTTTATATGAAAATGCCTTAACTGTGGGAAACAAGACAGAAGGAGAACTAATTCTTCTATGGAAAAATACTTGTTCTGACTGTAAATTAGGCCAGTCACAAGGTAAGCAGAAACAGGCATGTTCTTCCAGAGCTCCTAATTGCTAGTAGAAATAGGAACATCCAAGAATATCAGAGCAGATTTTGTGGTCTAGAGAGTTGTTTTGTGATTCAAAAGATGGGGGACAATCTATCCCTAAGATATTTTTTTAGTTGAAACATTTTATTTTGACTCATTTGAGTGCTCTCTATTTTTTTAATAACCTAGGGAGACCAAAACCACTTCCCTTAATGATGAGTATTTTAACATTTTGGTAAAGCTAACACTAATTTTTTTTTAATAGATGGAATTCACCGGAGAGGAAAGGATGTGTCCTTAATACTTGTAAACTTCCTCTTTACTATTCTCTTCTCTTCCCATTATCCATGAACCCCCTCTTATCCTGAAAAAAAAAATCCTTACTAGATCCTACTATCCTCTCAAGTTAATGCCCTGTATCTTTCCTGTGTTCCAGATTACTAGGAAAAGCTAGAGATTCCTTCTCTCCATTTCACTTCTCCCTCACTTCTCAATCCTTTGCAGTCTGGTGTCTAACCTCATCACTCAACTGAAACCGCGCTCTCCAAAGTTACCAACAGTCTCTTAATCGCCAAACCTGATGGTCTTTTCTCAGTACCCATTCTTCTTGACTTCTTTTATAGAGCTTTTGATACTGTTGACCACCCTCTTCCCCCTTGGATTTTCTCCCGCTCTTCTCTCCTCCCCTCCCCTTCCATTCCCTTCTTTTACCTTCTCCTCTCCTCTCCTCTCCTCTCTTCTCCTCATCTCATCTCATCTCATCTCATCTCATCTCTTCTCTTCTCTTCTCTTCTCTTCTCTTCTCTTCTCTTCTCTTCTCTTCTCTTCTCTTCTCTTCTCTTTTCTGTCTCTGTGTCCCTGTCCCTGTCTCTCTAACTCTCTCTCTCTCTCTCTCTCTCTCTCTCTCTCTCTCTCTCTCTCTCTCTCTCTCTCTCTCTCTCTCTCTCTCTCTCTCTCTTTCTCTCTCTTTCATCCCTCCATAACACCACTTCCTCTTGCTTCTCTTTCTAATTCATGCCTGGGCTATCTTAATACCTCCTAATTGGTTTCTCTGTCTTGTTTCTTTATTCCAAAACATCTTCCAAACAGATATTGAAGTGTTTTCCCTAAAGTTTAATTCTGACCATGTTCTCCCCTCTCCCCACCCATTATTCCGTAAATTCCAGTGGCTCCCAATTGACTCCAGGACAGGGGTTCTTAACCTTCATTGTTTCAGAGATCACTCTGACATCCTGATGAAGCCTATGGATCCCTTCTCATTAGATTGTAAGCTCCTTGAGGACAGGGACTGTCTTTTGCCTCTTTTTGTATCCTCAGTGCTTAGGACAGTACATGGCACATACTAGGCCCTTAATATAAATGTTTCTCCTTTGATGGATTCTCATGCTAATCATTTTAAATGTATAAAATAAAATATGGGATTACAAGTGAGAGTGATTATATTGAAACATGGATGTCAAAATATGCTTAAAAACACGCACACACAAGTTCATGATACCAGGTTAAGAACACCTCACTAGAATCAAATATAAACTCTTTTCTTTGACTTTCAAAGCCTGTTGTAACGTAGTGCCACCCTCTCTTTCAAGAGTCCCCTTCCTACACTTTGTTAATAACACAATAATAATAATCTTTAATATAAAGGTTTAAGGTTTGTGAATGTCCTTTCCATATATTCATATATTCATCTGACCCAAACTGCACATCCATGCTAGGCTTCACATACTGCATTCAGTCTGCCCATTAGAGGCGGTTAACCTCTGTCTGCCCCTCTTTCCTCAAGGATAATAAGAGTATTTACCTCTCAGAGTTGTTGTGAGAGTCAAATGAGATAATATTTGTAAAACACTTGGCACATATATAAAGGCTAGCTATTCATCATTATTATTATCATCGTATCTCCTGTTTTTCTGCCTTTGTACTGCCTGCCCCTCATGTCTAGAATGCTTTCTCTCATTATAGTGCTAGCATTTATATAGTGCCTACTGTATGCCAGACACTGTGCTAACCACTTTTCAAGTATCATTCCATTTTATCCCCACAACCCTGAGAGATAGGTACTATTATTATCCCTATTTTACAAATGAGGAAATCAAGGCAAACAGATTTTTGTGACTTGCCCAAAGTTACACATCTAGTAAGTATCTCAGGCTGGATTTGAACTCAGGTCTTTTTCACTCCAGGGCCATTGCTCTATCCATCGCACCACCCAGCTGCCTAACCCCTGCCTCTTAGAATCCCTTGCTTTCTTCAAAACACAGCTTAAGCTCCATATAGGATCCTTCCTGATCTACCCAACTCCAAGTATCTTATATTTATTTTACATATCTTTATTTATCTACATGTTGTCTCCCCTGCATAGAATGTGAACTGTCTGAGGGCAAGAATTATTTTATTTTTCTCTTTGTATCTCTAGTGCCCAGCACAATGCATAGTATACAGTGGGTGCTTAATAAATGCTTGTTGCTTGACAGATGTTTCTGCTCCCATCCCTGCGGCTCTATAGGTAGCTTTCCCCACTCCTCTGGCCTGCTATCCTCAACACTGCCTTAAGATCCCTTCTCCGGAATGGAGTGACTACACCTCTAGCTGCTATTAGCTTAGTATACAAAGGTGACATCATCTCTGAGAGAATTCTTTGTGGGTGTCTTCTCTGGATGTCATAGCGATATGTGACAGTGCTGTGACTGTAATATTTTACACTCTTCACCTGTCCAGTAAAAGATTATACAAAATGACTTCTGAGCTTCCTTTTGGTTCTAGAGCTGTGATCCCACAGGAGTTTCTCAAACCTGTGGCATTCAAGTGAAAATTTCAGGTGAGGAAGAACAGGTAAACTGACCTGCCATTCTTTTTTTAATATAAATTGTTATTGGTATATTTTGTTTTTGAATCTCCAGAGTTTCTTCTAGTATCCACCCCTTCTTTCATCCCCTGTTCCTGCCTCCCCTCCCACTATGAGAGCCATCCTATGCGACAAATCATTTTTTTCCAAAGAAGGGGGAAACATTAGGAGGAAGAGACAAAATATTCGGGAAAACTGATTAATACATGAAAAAAGTCTGAAAGTATGTGCAGTGTATTTAGCTGTTGACCTCCCACCTCTGCGTAAGAGTGGGGTAGAGACATCTTCTCATATCTCTTCTTTGGGACTGTGTTTGTTCTTTGTCATTATGAAACATTAACTTTTGGTTGCTTTTTAATGTTTCTTTCCATTTACATTGTTGTGCTGACCCTGGAGTCTTGGTCTGTCCTGAGTGGAGGAAGAAATGAGGCATCATCAGTCTGTCTTGTCTTCTTTTGACCATAGGTATTTATCAAAGTGCTGGATAACAATGATAATGGCCCCGAATTCTCTCAACCAAGTTACGATGTCACGATTTCTGAGGACGTACTGCCAGACACTGAGATATTACAGGTTGAGGCAACAGACAGAGATGAAAAACATAAACTAAGTTACGCTATCCACAGCAGTATCGACTCAGTAAGCATGAGGAAATTCCGGATTGATGCCAGTACCGGGGTTCTGTACGTTGCTGAGAGGCTAGACCACGAGGCCCAAGACAAGCACATTCTTAACATCATGGTAAGACAGAACTATTCATTTGCTCTCCGTGCAGGATCATTAGCTATTCAAGGCATGTGCGTTAGCTTTCAGATGTGTGAGGGCACTAAATTTTACTAAGCAGTCATCAATTTAATCTGTTCACAATTGATTGTGCATTTATTTTTTGCTGTTTTATTTAGGTGAAGAATTATTGTCACTAGAAATCAACTACATATTTTTCTAAACTGAAATGCCAAGAAAGCCCTGCAAATAGCAGATGCTAAATAGATATTGAAAAGGAAAGAGTAGGCCCTATTTTCTCAATTTTCTTCATGTCTGATGTTGGGGGTAGTCCTTAGAGGATTTAATGGAAAAGTTTAGAAATCCTTTGAGAAGTTAATCATAAGGATAATCACTTGCTTGATCTACGCTCTGCGCAATCCTCGGGAGTTCAACAGCTTTATATATTGTTCACTATATCAACATAAGACCCAGCAATAAACACATGTAAAATAGATTTCAATTAGATTTCAAAACACACTGAAACCTGCGGTGAGCCCCTAAGTTATGGAAGAGAAGAGGCCCCACCTTTGCAATGGAGATTGATTATTTTAGATAATGACAATGCCAAGAGAACTTAATACCAGCCCCTTTTTTTAATTTGTTTGAGAAAATTAGAGTTTGGGAAAATCAAATAACTTGTCTGAGATCACACAACCAGTAAGGGGCAGAGCTGATTCAGTGCTCATTCAAGCATTTTGACTCCATATCCAGTGTTCTCCCCACTACCTCCACACTAGCCATGAACAAGTTCAGAAATGAGGTCTTTGCATTTTCATTCATCACAAGGCATTTGAACTCCTGATTAACACTCATTGTTTCTTGTGGTTTGCCTGAAGGTCAGGGATCAGGAATTTCCTTATCGGAGAAACTTGGCCCGAGTCATCGTGAATGTAGAAGATGCCAATGATCATAGTCCCTATTTCACCAGCCCCCTGTACGAAGCATCTGTATTTGAATCTGCAGCTTTGGGATCGGCCGTTCTGCAAGTGACTGCTCTGGATAAAGACCGAGGGGAAAATGCAGAGCTTATATACACCATAGAAGCAGGTGAGAACTGATTCTAGGATCAGACTGTGGCTCTGGTGTCTGGGGTGAACAGTGGCTAGCATTCATGTCCAAGTTAATGTATCTGGAGATAGCCACAGAAAATCCCTAAATTCATCCTCTGGCCAAACAGTTTGATCCAATCCAACAAATATTTATTAAGTACCTACTCTGTAGAAAGACAAAACCATGGACCCTACTTTCTCCTGGGAAAATGCAGTGTGCATATAATATATTGTCTTCTTTTTTGAATGACGTGATATTTCTTGAATGAATACCTATTGATTCAGGAGTACGTAGAGTAAAAAACAGTTGATAATATTTCATCCAACCTTTATGTTTTTCTTGCATGGAGAAGATACAGTAAAGGTGTACAAAAGTTAAAGTCTTTTTTACCTTCAAGTAACCAGGTCAAAGACTAGATCCATAGTAAACAGAATATCACTACATGTGACAGCTGTGAATGTCTTCTCTACACTGACCCTTAGGAGGCTTCGTTTAGTTGAATGTGGTCATAATGTAAGTCTTATAAATTCCCACTATCCTTAAGGCCAAGACTACTGTAATACATTACAGTTAGTCCAATAGTGGAAGGAGTTGGGGGTATGGAGCCTGGAACTTTCTTGGGCTTTCAGATAAATACAGGATATTAGTCTCCCAGGCAGTCAATTTAATCCCTCTCCTTTATATATACATATACATATACACACATATACATATATACATATACATATATAGATATATAGGTATATATAATTAGCCTTACTTCCATAAGATAAAACTGATGGCTTAAAGATTAGAAACCAAAATCATTTTTTTGACAAAAAATAAAATGGCCATGGCTCGAGCAGTCCCACAAAGCAAAGATGACAGTCTTCTTTTCCCTCCTATATTTTTCCTTAGATTTTTCTGTCTCTTTTTTCCCTTAAATATTCAAACCACATATTTTCTGAAATGTTCTGTAACATTATGTCTGTTACAGATGATGCCAAATGCAATTTCTTTTCCTGCCAGTGGCAGGGAGTTTTCTTTCCTTTAATTTAAGTGTGAAGTACTTCCATGAGTGGTTACAATTAAAATATGAATGTTTCAGTGACAGCTTTGGACTAGAAAATATTAGAGAAGGGAAAAAAACACAACTTCCTTGAAAAGAGACTCTTAATCATCATATCATAAGGGAAAAGTGCTTAGTGTATGAAGTACCAAATTGTGTCTGATGCCCTATTAAGCTCTTTCTAAAGAGAATTAACTACTTTAGGGGCCTAGGTTGTGCCCTCCAATAAGATAACTCAAGTTAGGTTTAGATAGAAACCTTATAAGTCACTTAGGCCAGCCTCCTGTTTCAAATAGGAAACCTTTCTATATGTTGGTCACTTATATCATTTCATCTGTGGCCCCTAGCACAGTGCCTGACACATAGTAAGTCCTTAATGGTTCTTAATTATTGATTGATTGATTGACTGATTAATTGACTGATCCAACTTCTACTTCATACTTGGAAAAAAAAGGAACTTTCTCCTTTAAAACTTGTATTGAAATCTTTTGTTTTTATATAATTTCCCTTTTCAAATATATCGTTCCCCAAAGAGCCATCTTTTGTAATGAATAAAAAAATAGGAAGAGGGGTGGGGAACACCTGCTTGATTCCTCCAGTGATATCTTAAAACTCACTGCCTGGAGGCCATCCCATCTTAGGACAGACCTAGTTCCTAGAAAGTTCTTCCTTCTTTTTCACTGTGGTCAGCCTCCTTGTAACTCCAGTCCATTGGTCCTACATCTGAAGCTGCACAGAACAAAACAGGTTTCTCTGTGTGACAGTGCTATCTTGTGTCCCCACTGCCCGTTCTTCAAGTCTTCACTACAGTGAGTCCCTCTCTTTTGTCCAGTCCTCCTGGGACAGGATTTGTTTCCCCTCACCGTCCTAAGTCACCTTCTTCTGGATCTATCACAGCCTCTCAGATGCCTGTCATAATATCATGCCCAGCGCTACTCAGGGTTTTGCTGTATTTTCTGTTTTCCACTATGAAGAGAATTTATTCCTTTCTCCATGCCGAAATGCAAACATATCTTACAAAATGTTTTTAGTGATAATAACCATTTATATAGCACTGTGAGGTTTGCAAAGCATTTTACCTGAATTATCTCATTTGATCCTCATCACTGCCCTGTAAGATAGTAGCTGTTACTCCCATTTTACAGATGAGGAGTCTGAGGCTAGAAAAGGTTACGTGATTTGTCCAAGGTCACACAGTAACTACATGTCTGAAGTAGGATTTTAACTCAGGTCATTTTGGCTCCCAAGTGCAGAGTACCATCCATTAAACCAATATACCTCTTTTGGCCTATGGCCATGATTTCGCTAGTATAGGAAACCTCCCACTGACGCAATTTTCTCAGCTAGATAGGTAGTATCGCTTAGTGGACAGAGAGCCATCCTTTGAGTCAGAGGACCTGGGTTCAAATGCTGACTCTGTCATATATTGACAGTATAATCCTGGGCAAGTCACTTAACCTCTCAGCTCCCCCAGGGCAACTCCCTAAGACAATAAGTTACACAGAAATAAGTAGAGCAAATTACAGATTGTTAAGAAATTGAACATTTGAAAGTGTACATAGGACATGTATCCTTGACTGTGTAGTAAAGATCACAATCTAGCTTTGTTTTAGACTGAAAAATAAGAACTCACTCATGTAGAGGGCCTGATGATCTAACGTGCGCTTTCTAGGCCTGAGCCAAGTGGTTTCCATATACCAAATGTTCTCTGCTGTGGGAAATAAGGATGTCTCACTTGGAAATAGAGCTTAGATGAACACTGCCAGCTAGGGACAAAAGAAAATCTCAATAAATGCTTTAGTCATTATGCCTTTATTTAGGAAAATAAAACTTTTTTTTCTACTCAATAAGTCTGTACCTAGAAGATTCAGTGACTTAGCTATTCATTTTTATAGCCAGACCCATTTTGTTATCTGCCCTCTGTAGTCTTGAGCCTGCCTTAACGGTTTTGACATTTAGTAAATCGTCTGTATGTCTCCCATCATGCACTACCTCAGAAGGAATAAAAGATATTTAAACTAGCAAGAAATGTAAATTTTAATTCAAAGAATCCAGGTCTGAGAGCAAATGAGTTGTTAGAGAAATGGGAGAATGCCTGATAAGAGAAGGGAGGGAAAACATATGATTAGAGATGGTTCATCCCACCAGCTACATTTTTCAAGATATATGTCACCCACCTCCCTTCATTACACACTCCTGGTTTTATCTTCCATACTATATAGTTCCAGTCTCTTTCATCTGAATCTCTGTCTGCTTTCTGAACTTCAAACCAGTGTTTGTTTCAAAGCTCTGAGTTTTCACAATATAATTGTTGACAGCTTTTCCAATTCTAAATATGTCAAAATGTGGCTTCTGGTTTCTCTGATCCATGAATGCTGTGACACAAAGATGCTAATTTTAATTACTGAATTCAGATTGTACACATTTTCATCATTCGCAACAAATCCTTTCAACACTTATAGGGTTGGAACACCACAGGTCAGAGCAGTGTTCTCATTTCTTTATTTAATTGTTGGGTTGGGTTGGGGTAAGCCTTAACAATTTATATAACATGCTATGACTATCATTTCTTGACAGTTCAAGTAACCTGAACATAACCAGTTACACAAATGAAAGGTTTATCCATGAAAAAAATACATGAAAGTTTAGGTAGGGAAAAATACCTGCCTGATTCACTTTTGCAGAATGTTTTCATTTGGAATGTGAAAAAAAATCATCCTTGTGATGTTCTGTCAGTACCCACTAACATATACTATATTCATATTTTAGATGAAGGTATTTTTCTCTGTGTTTCATATATATGTTCTGTGCCTGAACTATACCTTTCCACAGAACGATAGAGAGGAAAGAAAATCTTAATCAATCCTAGCAGAAAATCACCTTCAGCTCATTATATTGTTTAGTTCAAATGTGCCTAGTACACCAATTTCTTTAGCCCACTATGGGAAAACCTGCCTATTTCTTTAATCCCAGACTGACAGTAAGTTACGAATAATCAAAGAAGCATCTCTCATTTACATTAAGATCAAAATAAGTGAGTTCAAAAATCTTCTTTTGGCTTGTTCTGTTGCCCTAAGCTATCTTTTAAGGAAATGGTATTCAGAAAAAAAATGTTTTTTTGAAACAAGTGTAACTGGTTTTTTTTTCCAATTTCTGTGTTTTAGGAAACACTGGAAACACATTTAAGATTGAGCCCATCTTGGGTATCATTACCGTTTCAAAAGAACCAGATATGACAACAATGGGACAGTTCGTTTTGTCCATAAAAGTCACCGATCAGGGCTCCCCACCGATGTCTGCTACTGCCATCGTCCGCATCTCTGTCACCATGTCAGATAATTCTCACCCCAAGTTTACTCAGAAAGAATACCAAGCAGAAGTGAATGAAAATGTCGACATTGGGACATCAGTCATTTTAATCTCTGCCATCAGTCAATCTACACTAATTTATGAAGTCAAAGATGGAAATATTGAAGGGGTCTTTACCATAAACCCATATTCTGGTGTGATAACCAATCAAAAGGCCCTTGATTATGAACACATTTCCTCTTATCAACTCACCATCCAAGCCACCAACATGGCAGGGATGGCGTCCAATGCCACAGTTAATATTCAGATTGTTGATGAAAATGACAATCCCCCCATTTTCCTCTTTTCTCAGTACTCAGGCAGCCTCAGTGAGGTTGCCCCAGTAAACAGCATCGTCCGTAGCTCAGGTAACAATCCATTGGTGATTCGAGCCACAGATGCTGATAGTAATCAGAATGCTTTGCTAGTTTATCAGATTGTTGAGTCCACTGCTAAGAAGTTTTTCACTGTGGATTCCAGCACGGGTGCCATCAGAACAATCGCCAGCTTGGATCATGAAACCATTGCCCATTTCCATTTTCACGTTCATGTGAGAGACAGTGGTAATCCTCAGCTGACTGCAGAAAGCCCAGCTGAGGTCAATATCGAGGTGACAGATGTGAATGATAACCCTCCAGTTTTCACTCAGGCAGTATTTGAGACAGTCTTACTTCTACCCACTTATATTGGGGTGGAGATTCTGAAAGTCCAAGCAACAGATCCCGACTCAGAAGTACCAGCTGACCTGACGTACAGTCTGATGGAAGGCAGCTTGGACTATTTTTTAATTGATTCCAGTAGTGGGGTGCTCTCCATAAAAAACAGCAGCCTTTCCAAAGATCATTATATGCTTATAGTCAGAGTGTCAGACGGTAAGTTTTATGGTACTGCTAGGGTGACCATCATGGTAAAAGAAGCCATGGACAGTGGTCTCCATTTCACACAGAGTTTTTACTTTGCTTCAATCTCAGAGAATAGTACCAACATCACCAAAGTAGCCATTGTCAATGCAATTGGAAATCGCCTTAATGAACCTTTAATATATAGCATATTGAATCCAGGAAACAAGTTCAAAATAAAATCTACCTCTGGGGTCATCCAGACTACTGGTGTCCCCTTTGACCGTGAAGAACAAGAGTTGTATGAGTTGGTGGTAGAAGCCAGTCGTGAGTTAGACCATCTGCGTGTGGCCAGGGTAGTCGTCAGAGTAAACATTGAAGATATCAATGACAACTCTCCAGTGTTTGTAGGGCTGCCTTACTATGCTGCTGTGCAGGTTGATGCCGAACCTGGGACTCTCATCTACCGGGTAACTGCTCTTGACAGAGACAAAGGTGCCAATGGTGAAGTGACCTATACCCTCCAAGAGGACTATGGCCACTTTGAAATTAACCCAGAATCAGGGAGTGTTTTTTTAAAAGAAGCATTCAATTCTGACTTATCTAACATTGAGTATGTAGTTATCATCCTAGCCAAAGATGGTGGAAAGCCTGCATTGTCTGCATCAGTGGAGCTTCCTATCACTATTGTCAACAAAGCAATGCCTGTATTTGATAAGCCTTTTTACACAACTTCTGTCAATGAGGATGTAGAAATGCATACTCCTGTTCTTAGCATCAATGCAACCAGCCCAGAAGGACAAGGAATCATTTACATCATTGTTGATGGGGACCCTTACAATCAGTTTAACATTGACTTTGACACTGGAGTTCTGAATGTCATTAGCCCACTGGACTATGAAGTAACACCTGTTTTTAAATTGACAGTTAGAGCCAGTGATGCTCTCACTGGTGCAAGGGCTGAGGTCACTGTCGACTTGCTAGTTAATGATGTAAATGATAATCCCCCCATTTTTGATCAACCCACCTACAACGCAACCTTATCTGAAGCCTCTCTCATTGGGACACCCGTTTTGCAAGTGGTAGCCTCTGATGCAGATTCAGAAAACAATAGAGTTGTACAGTATCAGATCGTCCAGGACACCTATAATAGTACTGATTATTTTCACATAGATAGCACAAGTGGCTTAATCTTGACAGCCCGCATGTTAGACCATGAATCAGTACAACAATCCACTTTAAAAGTCAGGGCAACAGATAATGGATTCCCACCAATGAGCAGCGAGGTACTCGTTAATATTTATGTGACTGACATGAATGACAACCCTCCAGTTTTTAACCAGCTGATTTATGAATCCTATGTGAGTGAATTAGCTCCACGGGGCCATTTTGTGACCTGTGTACAAGCTTCTGATGCTGACAGCTCTGATTTTGACCGGTTAGAATATAGCATTTTATCTGGGAATGACCGAACAAGTTTTCTAATGGATAGCAGGAGCGGTGTCATCACTCTGTCCAACCACCGGAAACAGAGAATGGAACCTCTGTATAGTTTGAATGTGTCTGTCTCTGATGGACTGTTTACCAGCACGGCACAGGTGCATATCAGGATACTTGGTGCTAACTTATACAGTCCAGCCTTTTCACAAAGCACCTATGTTGCCGAAGTGAGAGAGAATGCTGCCCCAGGAACAAAGGTAATTCATGTTAGAGCAACAGATGGGGATCCAGGAACGTATGGGCAAATCAGTTATGCTATCATCAATGACTTTGCTAAGGACCGATTCTTGATAGACAACAATGGGCAAGTCATAACAACAGAAAGGCTGGATCGGGAAAGCCCAATGGAAGGAGACATTAGTATTTTTTTGAGGGCCCTGGATGGTGGAGGGAGAACAACTTTCTGTACTGTGAGGGTGATTGTTGTGGATGAAAATGATAATGCTCCCCAATTTTTGACAGTAGAATATAGAGCTAGTGTCAGAGCTGATGTTGGAAGAGGTCACTTGGTAACCCAGGTTCAGGCCATTGATCCGGATGATGGAGTGAATTCAAGGATTACTTATTCACTGTACAGTGAAGCCTCTGTCTCAGTAGCAGATCTTCTTGAAATTGACCCTGACAATGGCTGGATGGTCACGAAGAGTAATTTTCACCAGTTGAAAAACACTGTCTTGTCGTTTTTTGTCAAAGCAGTTGATGGTGGTATTCCTGTAAAGCACTCCCTCATTCCTGTCTATATTCACGTCTTGCCTCCTGAAATACTCTTACCCTCATTTACCCAGCCCCAGTATTCATTCGCCATTCCAGAAGATGCTGTCATTGGAAACACAGTGGATACTCTCAGGATTTTGCCAAGTCAAAATGTTGTATTTAGCACAGTGAATGGTGAACGGCCTGAAAATAACAGAGGCGGGGTCTTCATCATAGAGCAGGACACTGGCACCATCAAACTGGACAAGCGACTTGACCGTGAAATGACCCCTGCTTTTCACTTTAAGGTTGCAGCCACCATCCCCTTGGACAGGGTGGATATTGTGTTTACTGTTGACATAGAAATCAAGGTATTAGATCTAAATGATAATAAACCATTCTTTGATGCTACAAGCTATGAAGCCATCATAATGGAGGGAATGCCTGTGGGCACCAGGCTCATTCAAGTGAAGGCTGTTGATAGAGATTGGGGTGCCAATGGGCAGGTGACTTATGCCCTCCACTCTGATTCCAATCCAGAAAAGATAATGGAAGCGTTCAGTATTGATAGTAACACTGGCTGGATCAGCACCTTGAAAGATCTGGACCATGAGAGAGATCCCACATTCACTTTCTCAGTGGTAGCCTCTGACCTTGGAGAAGCTTTCTCTCTCTCTTCCACAATCCTGGTCTCTGTCACCGTGACAGATATAAATGACAATGCACCTGTCTTTGGGCATGAAGTATACCGAGAGCATGTGAAAGAGAGTGACCCCCCAGGTGAAGTTGTAGCAGTCCTCAGCACATGGGATGAAGACACATCTGACATTAATCAGCAAGTGAGCTATCATATTACAGGTCAGTCCCCTGTTTCTATTATTTGTGTAGCTGTCTGAAAAAGAAGGAAAGTGAGGGTAGGGGGGAGAGACAAGGAGAACTCAGTTCAAACATTTCTTAAATTCCTACTAAGTACAGAAACTGTATACTGAGTGCTGGGGAGATGAAGATCAACAAAACAGGCCCTGCCCTCAGGAAAAATTTACATTTTAGAATTGAGGAGATTAGCTTTGTAGAAGAGCTACTAGCACTTGAAATTATCTGTCTTCTAAATATCCTTTTTATTTTCCTCACAGGTTATTTATGGTTAATAACTCATCTGCTTAGAGTGAGTTTGATATGGTTTTTTGTTTTGTTTTGAAGAGGAAAAGGGAGAGTTTAAAGAAAGAAAACTGGGACCCATATACACATACTCATATACTGCCAAATTTACCAGATTAATATATGGTGCTGTTCAAATGGTTTGGCATGAAAACCAGATCAGCACAGAATAATTCTCAGCCGGAGAAAATAAACACTGTCTTTTGAGGAGAAACTTTTATGGTGGTTTGTCAATAAATTTTCTCACCATTCCTAGTTCAGTGAAAAATAAATTGTCCCATCCCAAGGAATCTTTTCTGTTGAGAGTAAAAAACATGAACACTAATATTTGACCTGCAATGGGGGACTAAGATTAAGAAGGACCAGGAAAGGCTTCTTGTAGAAGATGGGACTTCAGGTGAGACCAGAAGGAAGCCAGGAGGCAGAGAGGAGGGGAAAGTATTCCAAGGATGGGGGACAGCCAGTGAAATTCCCTCAGTCAAGAGACAGAGTGCATTGCTTATTAGCAAAGAGGCCAGTGTCACCAGCTCATAGATTCGGTGAAGCAGAATAAGGTGTAATAAGACTAGAAAAATAGGTAGCACAAATATCCCCATTTTATAAGCCTCTCATAAGTGACTTGCCCATAGTTTCACAACTGGCAAGAGAGGAAGGATTTAAATTCAGAACTTTTGATTCCAAGTCAGGAACTTTATCCATTATACCAGCAGTTCTCAGTATCTGTGGTCTCAGGACCCCTTTACACTCTTAAAAAATTGTTGAGGAGGCCAGGTAGGTGGTGAAGTAGAGCACTGGTGCTGGAGTTAGGAGGACCTAAGTTCAAATCTGGCCTCAGACACTTAATAGTTGTGTGACTCTGGGCAAATCTGATTGTATCCCCTCCCCCCCCAAAAAAAATATTGAGAACTCCAAAGAGCTTTTGTTCTTTGTGGATTATAAATAACAAAATTTACTGTATTAGAAATTAAATCTGATACATTTTTTAAAAAAAAAACAATCCATTACATTGCAGCATAAAAAAATTATGAAAAGAAAACCGTATTTTCCAAAACAAAAAAATATTTAGTGAGAAAAGTGACATTGTTTTATGTGTTTTTGCAAATCTCTTTAATGTCTGGCTTAATAGAAAACAGCTGGATTCTTATATCTGCTTCTGCATTCAGTCTGTTACAAGGTTGTTTTGGTTGAGGTATATGAGGACAATCCAGCCTCACACAGATATGTAGTTGGAAAAGGGAGGAATATTTAAAATAGGCAAATAATATCTTAGTATTATTACAAAAATAGTTTTGATCTCCCAGACCCCCTAAAAGGATCTGAAGGACCCAGGAGTCCCTGTACCACACTTTGAGAACCATTGCACTGTCTGCCTTTCCTGGTAGGAGCATTATTAGATTAGCAAATGGGTGTAGCTAATTAAGGGACAGTTGCCAGGAGAAAATGAACCTTAATGAATGGTGAGCAGTCCTCCTAAAAATTGTTTTGAGGGTTTTCAGGTCAATATTTTGATGTTGGGACGTTCAAAGGCAAGACTTAGGTAAAGTGACAGAAGATTTTAAAGAATCCATCAATACTTGTAGTCAGGTGGCTTCCTTTTAGAAAAACTGCATTATTCAGAGAGAAAAAGGAATTAATTAGACTGCCCTTAGGACATGGAATCTGCTTAAGTATGTTAGTGGAAAAGTTAATTAATCACTACTGAATAAGAGCTGCAGCAGGGCATACATATGAGCATTAGCAAAAGGTACCTTTCATTTCAGCATTTTCCCTCTTTTTGCTTTCATGAAACTGTTTTCCCTACAATGTTTGCTGTTTAAATCTCATTATGCATTTTATGCTTTATCACATACTGTCAGCCCTCCATCTGCAAAATGTACATTTCTGCAGTAGAGGAATGAAGGATAATAGGAAGGAGGAGAAGAGACATGTGAATCATCTTTGATTTATATGTTTTCGCTTTTATTACAGAAACCTTATAGACACTCTGAGGAACTCTTTCTCATTAGGAAGACTGAAGTTTAAATGTGCCTTTCTAATTATTTATGCACTTTCCCTGAAATCTCAGTGATTTAAAGGGTCCATACACTATCTCATCTACTCTACACAAGTGGGGAGCACACAGTAGCTTAAAGCTACAATTAGTATTGGCGATACCAACCGACTTAACGTTAATTAGATTTCACTTTTCCTTCTTACGTAGCAGTTGGTTACAGACAACTTGGCCATAATGCTCCAGATTAACAAAAGATCATTAGTCATTTTCGATAGCAGAAGAACAGTTGCAGCCTGTACAGAAACAATTTAGTGCAACAGAACAGGTTAAGTTTGTGCATGTCAAAATAATCAGTGGTAGCATAATTAGATTTTAGTGGATGGTAGAGGGCTTATCGGCCCATCCTGATCTTCCCGAGAGAAATGTGGGCCCATACCTTTTGTCAACAGTTTCTCTGAGCAGTTAAAAGTATTCTCTATGTCTCCCTCACCAGAGGAACACCATTTGACTCATGACATAAATATGCTCCAAGGTCACAAATTAGAACTCCCTTTCTGGACTTTCACTCTCCCTCCCTCAGGTGTTCCACTAGATAAGAATATGTTCTCTGACTTCCTGTCTTTTAAGATCCCTGGAGGAAAAGGTGAGGTCTCTCCTGTTTTCCAATGAAGTCAAAATCCCTGGCAGATGTTAACTTAATTCAATTTAACAGACATTTAGTAAGCATCTGCTCTGTGCCAAGCACTGTGGTGGGCATTAGGGGGTACAAAACCAAAAATGAGAACAGTTCCTGTTTAAGCCTACACTCCTGGGGAGAAGTAGCACATATACAGGTAACTAAATGTAGATTGTATGCAGAAAAATAAATACACAGTGTTTCCTTCCACCACTGTAGACCTCGAGAGGATGAGCCTTCACAATAATAGCACAGGATTCCAAGAGGCAGAAGTATGGAGGGAAGGAAGTATGGGGGACAGATGCAAACGCAAGTTGAGGAGTATTCCATGTTTGGCTGGGACACAGAGTGCATGAATGCAAGTGATACAAAATCAGGCTTTGAAGAGTTTGGAACCAAATCGAGAAAGGCTTTAAATGCCAGAGGAGTCTTCTTTTTCTCTAAGAGGCACTAGGGGGCCACTGAAGCTTCTTGAGCAGGTGAATGGCATGAACAGACTGTTAGCCAAAGACCATACCTAACGTCTTTGCCTATTTTAATTGCACGTTGTCATGCAGTGGGATGGGAGGGTAGAAGAGATGGCAGACCCTTTTTCATTTTCTTTTTTGCTGCTCTTCTTTCTCTACTTTTATCATCACAAAGTTAAATGATGTGGAGCAGTCCTATTGCCAGGTTCAGCTTCAGCACATTCCAGTCCAAACAGAAAGCTGTTCTGTCACATCTCTCCATTCTTTTCTTAGTTGTTACTCACTGATAAATTTGATCTAACTGAGGTCAGTTGATAAACATTTATTAAGCATTTACTAATTATAGTGCTTTTTTCTCTAAAGGGCTTCTTCAATGACCCTTTTGTTAGGGGCTTTTTAAAATGTCAATGTATCTTTGTGCCTTAAAAAACTTAAAAAAAAAATAAAATAAAAAAGCCCAACTCTATTCCTGGGTAAGAACAGCACAGCTGTGTGATAAACCTTCATTACAAGATTCCTTAATAGAACTCACTGCCATTCCTTGATTACATAATCAACAGCTAATGAAATTGTCTTGGTAACAAGAGCTGTGGTGTATTACATCCTCTTCTGGGACTAAGTGGAAAGACAGTCAGTCATATGGTTCTAAGAAGACTATTGATTGTTCACAGTTTGAATTTGATCGTCCTTCAGGGAAACCAAACAAGAGATCATCTCAAACTCCTCTGAATGGATTTTGTTTTCTCTGGAAGTTATTTGTTTCCACACAGGGTATATAAATGTCATGCTTTGCTGCAGGAGAATCAGATGGATTTAGGATTTTTGAGTTGTCATTTTTTAGTATGCTGCAACATTGAGTTTGAGAAGGAAGTGAGACCAGCTTCTTGTTCCTTTTCCAGTAGCTTTAGTATAGAAGGCATTTTCTTTCAGAAACTTAAGAAGATCGATTTCTTCTCTGACTGTAGGAGGGAATCCCAGAGGAAGATTCGCCCTGGGCCTGGTGCAAAATGAATGGAAGGTTTATGTAAAGCGACCCCTTGATCGAGAAGAACAAGATGTTTACTTCCTGAACGTCACTGCCACAGATGGGCTTTTTGTCACTCAGGCTATGGTGGAAGTCACTGTCACTGATGTGAATGACAACAGTCCAGTGTGTGACCAGGTGAGTCAGATGCTTCTCATCCTTTTTCTCACTAATCTGTGCTTTCCTATTGTTGACTTTTAAGGGACCTCATTTCATTTCTTTCCTGTAGGGAGCAATAGTGCCTACTTCCTAGGCTTACTTCAAGCATAAAATGAGATAATATTTATAAAGTGCTTTGCAATCCTTAAAGCATTTCATAAATGCTGGGTAGTGGTAATAGTAATAGTAGCAGTAGTGGTAACGGTAAAGGTAGCGATAGTGGTAGTGGTAGTAGTAATAGAATAGGTACATCTAAAGTGTAGCCCTAAAAGTGGCCTGCCTTATCTGAAATTGAGACCCTTTGAGATTTTTCCAAGTAAAAAAAAATCCTACTTAACTAACACATGTAAAGAAAAAGAACTACCTGTTCACCAGTCTAATGCTCATGTGTGCATGACTGACAGGTAGGTAGGTAGCTCAGTGGATAGAGCACCAGGTCTGGAGTCAAAAAGACCTGAGTTCAAATCCAGCCCCAGCCACTTATTTGCTGTGTGACCCTAGGCAAGTCATTTAACCTCTCTTTGCCTTAATACACTGGAGAAGAAAATAGCAAACCACTCCAGTATCTTTGCCATGAAGACTCCACGGGATCACAATGAGTTGGATGTGACTGAGCAACAGCAACCTGGCTGACACTAGGTGTCATGCTAACAGGCTTGTATCCTTATTTGTGGTAATTAAAATGGAATGCCATTAATTAGATAATTTAACTCGGGTGGTCTGCACACAAAGATTTCTGATAATCTAATCATTTGAAAAATGTGAATGTCCTGTTAATGTAGTAATTCAGCTCAGTTCCTTCTTAGGTTTAGTAAGATTGTCACTTGCTAGCCACTTAATAGAATTTAGAATAAAGTGATCCAGATGTGAAAGGGCCATGAGTGGCCAGAATGGATTCCTAATTAGCAAAAATGTCACAGAAGAAGTGTAGACTTTAAAACTTGGGATTTAGTCACAATCCTATTACCTACTAACCAGGAAACCTTGAAAATAATTCACTTTCCCCCCCTGGGTTCCAGTTGCCTCATTTAAATCCAAGGTGCAAAATCCTATCCCCATTACACTAGACATTTCTGTGATTCCCCAAAATCAAATCACCATTTCCATGTAGTTTCCCAACACAGAACAGAAGCATGGCCTAATAGACAGAATACTGTACCTGAAGTCAGGAAAACCTGGGTAGAAAGCCTTCCTCAGACTCAGACTAGCTGTGTGGCTCTGGGCAGGCCATTTAAGTTCTCTTAGCTTAGGTTTTTCTCACCTATATAATAGCAATGATACAGGGTTATATAGTGGGGATCAAATGAGATCATTTATAAGGCTTTGTAAACCTTAACGTGTGCTCTCTGTCTCTCTCTATTTCTCTCTCTCTCTCTCTCTCTGTCTCTCTCTCTGTCTCTCTCTCTTTCTCTCTCTCTCTCTCTTTCTCTCTCTTTCTCTGTGTGTGTGTGTTTCTGTCTGTCCGTCTGTCTCTCTCTCTGCTTGTGTGAATCTAGATAGAGATATATACACTTTTTAATTTATATATTTATGCATGTATGTATATATGTGTATATATAATTCTGGTGTTCTGCAACTTGGAATTCATCTTTGACATCCGTATGACTATTTAAATGGGAAAAAAAAATAGCTAGAAACTAAATTATCTGCATCTGCTTTGTTTTGTTTTTTCTTTGTCCCTCCTCGGAAGTGTTTGCTTCTGATTACCCCCTCCCCCAATCTACCCTCCCCTCTATTATCTCCCCACTCTTTTATCCCCTTCCCTCCTATTTTCCTGTAGGGTAAGATAGATTTCCAAAGCCAGTTGCATATGATATTCCCTCCTTAAGCCAAATCCTATGAGAATAAGATTCTCTCATTCCCTCTCACCTTCCCCTTTTCTTGTCTGTTTTATGTGAGCTAATTTACCCCATTCTACCTCTCCCTTTCTCCTTCTCCCAGTATAATCCTCTCTCACCCCTTCATCTTCAACTCACCCCGTGCCATCTATCTATCTATCTATCTATCTATCTATCTATCTATCTGTATACACATATACAGATAGATAGATAGATAGATAGATAGATAGATAGATAGATAGATAGATATAAATACATATATATTTTTTCCCTCCAACTACCCTAATACTGACGAAGGTCTCATGAGTCATAAATATCATCTTTCCATGCAGGAATGTAAACAGTTCAACCTTAATAAGTCCCTTGTGATTTTTCTTTCCCATTTACCTCTTCATGCTTCTCTTGAGTCTTGTATTTGAAAGTCAGATTTTCTATTCAGCTCTGTTCTTTTCATCAAGAATGCTTGAAAGTCCTCTATTTCACTGAATGTTCATTTTTTTCCCCCGAAGGATTGTACTCAGTTTTGCTCGGTAGGTGATTCTTGGCTGTAATCCCATCTCCTTTGACCTCTGAAATGTTATATTCCATGCCCTGTGGTCCCTTAATGTAGAAGCTAATAAATCTTGTGTTATCCTGATTGTGTTTTCACAATACTTGAATTGTTTTTTTTCTGGCTGCTTACAATATTTTCTCCTTGAACTTGGAATTCTGGAATTTGGTTACAATTTCTTTTGGGGATCTCTTTTCATGAGGTGATCAGTGGATTCTTTCCAGTTCTATTTTACCCTCTGGTTCTAGAATATCAGGGCAGTTTTCCTTGATAATTTTTTAAAACATGATATCTAGGTTCTTTTTTTAATCATGGCTTTCAGATAGTCCAGTAATTTTTAAATTATCTCTCTTGGATCTATTTTCCAGGTCAGTTGTTTTTCCAGTGAGATATTTTTCATTGCCTTCCATTTTTTTATTCTTTTGGTTTTGTTTTACAATGTCTTGATTTCTCATAAAGTCATTAGCTTCCATTTGCTCCATTTTAATTTTTAGGGAAGTATTTTTTTCAGTGAGCTTTTGGACTTTCTTTTCCATTTGGCCAGTTCTGCTTTTGAAGGCATTCTTCTCCTCATTGGCTTTGTGGACCTCTTTTGCCATTTGAGTTAGTCTGGTTTTTGAGGTGTTATTTTCTTCAGTATTTTTCTGGGTCTCTTTTAGCAAGCTGTTGACTTGTTTCATGATTTTCTTGCATCACTCTCATTTCTCTTCCCTGTTTTTCCTCTACTTCTCTTACTTGTTTCTCAAACTCCTTTTTGAGCTCTTGCATGGTCTGGAACCAATTCATATTTTTCTTGGGGGCATTGGATATAGGAGCTTTGACTTTGTTGTCTTCTTCTGGTTGTATGTTTTGATCTTCTTTGTCACCAAAGAAAGATTCTATGGTTTGACTTTTTTTTGCATAGTTTGCTCATGTTCCCAGCCAATTACTTGAGTTTTAAACTCTTTGTTAAGGTAGGGGTCTGCTTCCAGTATGGAGAATGTACTGTCCCAAACTTTGGGGATTTTGTGCAGCTGTTTTCAGAAATACTTCTAGGGACCTGTAAATTTTCGGTTCTTCCAAGGTGGTATAATCAAGGGCAAGGTATGTGCTCCTTTCCTGACCTGTGCTCTGGTCTATCAGTGACCACAAGCACTGTTTTCTGCCTTGGAACTGTGAGGAGGATTTTCTTCCTACCACCATTACATGCTCCACCACGCCAACACTTCTCTTTACCCCAGGACCACCACCCAGAACTGTGACCCAGATCCAAGCACGGGCGAAGCAAGAGAGTCCTGCCTCAGTGCCAGCAAAGATATCCCTGCAATCTCCCTCTCATCAGCCACTCAGTTCCCCCTCAGTCTGTGGGCCGAGAGCTCTGGAAGCTGCTGCCACCATGGGGCTGTGGCAGGACTGGGGCTGGAACCAAGCTTCTCTCTCACCTCAGTCACAGACTTTTCCTACTGACCTTCTAAGTTTAGTCTTTGGCATTTGTGGATTGAGAAGTCTGGAAACTGCCACAGCTGCCCATGATTCAGTCCCCTGAGGCCTGCTCCAGGTTCACTGAGGCCTCATCTTTGCCTGTGTGGCCTACACTGACCTGTGCTCCTCTCCCAGCCTGGTCCAATAGACCTTTCCAATCAACTATCCAGGTTGCCTTGGGCTGGAAATTTGTTTCACTGTCTTTTTGTGGGTTCTGCTGCTCTAGAATTTGTTTAGAGCCATTTTTACAGGTATTTGGAGGGGTTTGGGGGAGAGCTCAAGCAAGTCACTGCTTTTACTCCACCATCTTGGCTGTTTTTGTGATTTAAAAAAAAAATCCACACTAACCCAAATGTACAAATAATTAAAAACATTTTTTTCCTCCTTTGTCTAGGTTGCATACACAGCTTTGTTTCCAGAAGACATTCCATCAAATAAAATCATCCTTAAGATCACTGCCAAGGATGCTGACATTGGGCCCAATGGAGACATTAGATACTCACTCTACGGCTCTGGAAACAACAAATTTTTCTTAGATCCAGAAAGTGGTAAGGTTTTGTATGTTCTTTGGTGAAATGAGAGTTTTGATCCCTAGGTACAAATGCAACTGAATCTTATCCCCCTAGCTCTGGTGTGCTTTTTAGATGATAAAATTACTAGTAGGTGACTAACCAGCCTTGCAAATTACATGAGTGCCTCACTGTACTCTAATAGGACCTGCTTATTGATATATATGCTTAAAGTTCATAATAGATTACGTTGATGTTGCATTCTTGGTTATAAGTTGTTTTGCATACATATCCTCACATCCTATTTAGAGGGTTTATATGAATCTAGGAAAGGCAGAAGCATCTCATTTTAATAGTTTTGCGTATATTACAGTCTTGTCCCATGGCACTAGAGAAATGGCTCCTGTGTGGTTTACTTTAGCCACAAAAAAATTATTTTTGACCGGAAATCTTATCCTGACCCTGTGTTTATCAATATCTCTGCGCGCCCCCCCCATTAGGCATTTCCAATTACTATACTTTTTTACCTCTCAGTAAGCTATAAGAAGACAATTACCTTCAGTCAATCAGGTTTTTCATTTTATTGATATACTTTGTTTTAGTATAAACTTCATTTCCAAACCTATCTCTTCCCATTTCCTTTACATGATGAAACTATTCCTTATAACAAAAAATAGAAGAGAGGGGATAAAAAAGCAGTTCAGCAAATCCAACCAGTACCTTATCTGAGTTTGACAGTATATGCAGTGTTCCACATCCATGGTCCCCCACCTCTGCAGAAAAGGGAGGAAGGTGCATTTTCTCATCTCTTTTCGGAAGTCAGATTTTCTCATTATAATTATACAGCATTCAGTTTCTCTTTTTTGTTGTTGTTTTTCTTTCCATTTATAGGGTTGTAGTCGTAGTGTATATTGTTTTCCTGTTTCTTCTTACTTAACTCCTTCAGCGAATAATTCTTAGGATCTATGTCCCACCCCCCTGGAAAAAAAAGTAAATATCAAGGAATGGTGGAACTGAAACCCTTTTATGTTTACTTTCTGATTTCTCACTATTATTACTGTTTGATTTTCATTAGACTTTCTTTTTAGGCCATGGCCTTATATTCATGGCTAGGTAAAATATGCAAAGTGAAAGGATATGAAATTTAAGTTACATGTCTGTAGTGAGGGCAGGAGCTAATGGAAGTAATGCCTCACTTCTTTGTATAAGTTCACAAAGACAGACACTGTAGCCTAAGAGACAGAAGTTTGATCCTGAAGTCAGGAAGACCTCCCTGGATTTCAGGTCCTGTCTCTGACACACCAATTGTATAAACATGACAAAGTCATTTAACCCCTGGTTACCTTGAGCATTAGGTTTGGGTCAAAGTCATCAAGTGTTTATTAAGCACCTACTCTATGTTAGACAAGATGTCAATCAATCAATAAAGATTTATTAAGTGCCTCCAGTGGGCCAAGCTCCATGCCAAATTCTGGGCACTGTGCTAAATCACCATGAGCTTACATTCTAAGACTGTAAGTTACAGAGTTACTAATATACATTATTTAAGAAAATTTCTCAACATCATTGAAATCATAGGTCCAGACCTGCTCCCCATTGCAACCACCAGCATTTATAAACTGCTTTCCTCCCAAAAAGATATTTTTATGTTACCCCATTTTACAGATGAGGAAACAAAAGCAGGTAAGTTTGATGACTTACCCTCAGTCATGCAGCTAGTAAAAGTCAAAGATGTGATTCCAACCTTCGCCTCTTAACTAAAGTCAACAAGCATTTATTAAGTGCTTACTATATACCAGGCACTGTGCTAAGAGCTAGGGATTCAAAGAAAGACAAGAAGCAGTTCTTGCTCCCAGGAAGTTCAAAATCTAATGAAAACCTAACAAAATGTGTGGAGAAGACCTGCATTTTCCAAATTTCTATTACTGTTGATTTTGTTGAGCAGATTTTTTTTGCCCAGAGTGGGACCCAGCTCACAAGGGACACATTGACATAGCCACATCAGCAGTAGGCTTCTACTGGCCTAAGATGTAAAAATTTTGAGCTGTCTACATGGCAAGACCCAAACACTGTTTACTCTCCTTTGTTTTCACCTTCCATGAATTGTCACCACCGCACATTTTATTTTATTCAAGGCTGTCACTATGCCAGTTCCTCTGTCTGATGATATTTTTAAAATACCTTCTCTCATCTCATAGGGTCTTCTCTCTTAATGACAGTAATTAAATTTATGTCATCCTCAGCTTTTTGCATTTTCCCTGTGGTAGAGAGGGAAGGAAGAAGGGAGGAAAGAAATAAGGAAAGGATGGGAAGGAGGGAGGGAAAGAGAGAAAGGAAGGAAGAAGGAAGGAAAAGGAAGATAAAACTGATTTATTATCATTTTATCAATTTATTAATGTTTACAGTGTGCCAGGTACTGTACTAAGGGACAAAAACATTGTACATGGAGACATAGAACTGTTGTAGATCCCTAGGATGGGTTTGGGGTCAGGTTTTCATTAGTGAACTGTGCTGCTTATACTGCTTTACTGTTGTTTGTGACCAGACCATGGTGCTGAGAAACCTAAAGATGCATTATGTTCCCCCAAGTTGCCAAAAGAAACAATCCCAGATGTTGTGCTTTTGGCCATGTGCGGGTTTAGTTACGTGCTTTTGAAGGATATGCAGATGTGTTTGCTGTATTTCAAGAGACCCTCATGCTTTCCTGGTTGGTGAAAGAGAAGCAAAACGGAGACTGTTCTCTTGTGCCCCATCAGCCCTCTAAAGCAGGGATTCTCAACCTGTTTTTAGTCACTATGGTCCTGTTTGTCAGTCTGGTGAAACCTATGGACTCTTCAAAATACCATTTTTTAAATGCATAAAATAAAATACATGGGATTACAAATAAAAACAATAACCTATTAAAATAATTATCAAAATATTAAGAAAAAGCAATTCTCACACCCCAAGTTAAGAAACCCGTACTCTAGGATTACTTTCTGTCTGCTCTTTGTGAGTCTTGCACATATCTATTTATGTACATGTTGTTTCCCCAAGGTGAACTTCTTAAGGACAGGGACTGTTTTTTGTCTTTCTTTGTATTCTCAGAACTTAACCCAGTGCCTGGAATATAATAAGTACTTAATACATACCTTTTGACTGATTGAATGATACACTCTGTATTGGTGGATCCATATAATATAGATTCTGCATTCTTAATTTTTCTGCTATTTATTATTTTTGTTATTTTTATTTTTTGATTATTATTTTTCTCAGGTGAATTAAAAACCCTGGCCCTTTTAGACCGAGAAAAAGTTCCTGTGTACAACCTGATTGCCAGGGCAACAGATGGGGGCGGCAGGTTCTGCCAGTCAGACATCCGCCTGATTCTGGAAGACGTTAATGATAACCCCCCCATATTTTCATCTGACCATTACAACACTTGCATCTATGAGAACACAGCCACCAAAGCCTTGTTAACGAGAGTGCAAGCCACGGATCCTGATTTAGGTAAGCCAAGAACACAGAGACATCCTGATCATCCCTTTGGACAACTTGTCTTCTTGGTTGGGTTGCCATTCCTTTGCCATGTTCCTGTCAGAACTTATGCATGTAAAGAAAGGCCCAAATTTTCCTTTCAGCTTGTGTACTTCATATGTCTGTTATAACTCACCGAGTCTCCTTCTCTGCTCTTTCTTTCTGGTAAGCACTTGAAAGGAAGCACATTCAGAGTCCTTCACCTTCCTACAAAGTTTTTTTTTTGTTTGTTTGTTTTCCCATATAAAGGTAGCCATTTCCCTATTTTTCTCTGTCTCCTGAATGTAGCTAAGATTCATCGTGTGGCAGGGAAAATTCATTTCCATTTTGATAAAGAATTCTATCACATGCCACAGTTGAGAAATGACAGTCACAATTTATTGTGCCGCCCTTTAGTGCAAAGAACAATTACTAAATGCATTGTCGGCCCAATGCTGTCTTTCTGATGGCCATTTTCCAAAGCATTTTGGTCACGTATGAAGTGACATTATGGGGGGATAGGGGGAGAATTAGAATTGAAAGTTACCGATAAAGTTTGTATTAAAACCCACTTTACATAATGAGATGGTGAACTCTGAAAGATGTAAGTTAATTGCTAGGTAATCCTTCTGAGGATGCATAAGTTATTGGGGTGACTGCATGATGGAATATAAATATGAAAGGGCATATAGACATTCTTTTGGTTCTGCATTTTAAGAGCTGTGAATCAGAGGATTGCAAGATGATAGGGGTGTGTCTGATGTGCTAAACAGACATTTATGTAATTCAGTGTCTCATTGCTCTAATTCTGGATTGAAAGAAAATTTATTGGACTAATGAAAGAGTAAATATAGAATAAAAAATTGTAAGCAGATTTAAAGTCCAAGACTTCTGCAGTTTTCTTCTTAGTGAAGTCATTGATTGTGTCTAGAATTGCAGCTGTAAGCTCAGTTGCCACGTTTGATTTTGGAAGGTTAAAAAGGTCTTTTACATTATATGGCATATTTGGTAATGTGTATGTGGTATCTTGGGGTAGTGAAGACCTGTGATGTCATTAGCATAGGAAATGACTATTAAGTAAAATCCCTCTAATCTGTGCATGTCAGCCTGAGCTCTGCAATTTAACATCCTAGAGAGTGGCCTTGGATACTGAGTGTGAAGTGACTTGCCAGGAGTTACTCAGCTAGTTAAGTATCTGAAGCCAGATTTGAACTCGGGTCTTCTTGACTCCAAGCCCAAAGATCTATCCACTGTGCCACCTAGCTGCACCTAGTAGATTATAGATTTAAAGTTGGAAGGGACGTTAGGTATCATTGAATCCAACTCCATCATTTCACAGATGCAGAAACCGAGGCCTTGAAATCAAATGATGTATTCACAGTCACTCAGCTAGTAAATTTCTGAGGTAGGAATTGATCCCGGGTCTTCCTGACTCTCCATTCCATCGATATCCTTAATATTATGCGGCCTCCCAATAGTCAGCTAGATTAAAGAAGGGTTTTACTTTGCTTCAAATGTAGGTAATACATACATTGATGAATTCAGTTATCATTGAAATAATGAAGAAAAGAAAAATTTCCACCTTTGAGGATTTGGGTGGCTCATTCTGAATACCTAAAGAGTGGTATAAACAGGCAACCAAGACACTAAAGGGATTAGACTTGTTTACTTGGCCCCAGTAGACAAAACTGGGAGCAAAATACAAATTTGGCTTTGACTTAGGGAAGATTTCACCAAGTGGAGGTAGAACTATCTTCAGGTGAAATAAAAATAATAATAATAACAACATCAAAATCTAACATTTATATAGTGCTTACTATTTGCCAGGCACTGTATTAAGCACTTTACAGTTATTATCTCGTTTGCTGTTATGATCCTCATTTTACAGATGAAGAAACTGAGGCAAACAGTAGTGAAGTGACTTGCCCAGGGTCACATAGGCAGTAAGTGCTTGAGGCCGAATTTGAACTCAGATCTTCCTAACTGCAGGTCCAGCTCTCTATCCACTGCACCCCCTAGCTACCCCTAATGGGCAGCCCACATGTGTATTCGGCACTAAAAGTCTTCTAGTGAAGTCTGGATGGACATCTGTGGGAGGCGTTGTTTAAGGGAGTCTTGGTCAGTTATAAATTAGAGTAAGTGGCCTCTGGTGTCCTCTTAACCCCAATTCTTAAACTGCTTAAATGCTTCTCTGAGGAGCCAATTAAGGTGAAGAGAAAGTCAACTCATGCAGAAGAAATAGCAGTTTCTTAATCTTTAGTAATGGGTTGGATGAGAATGAGCAGAGTCAAGAGGTTTCTGTATTACTAACTGCTGTTCAGCTTGAAGGCAGACTGAACCTCATCCAGTAATGATAAGATGTAGCTTGGCAGACATGATGATGGATATGTGACCTTGGTATACAAATCACAAGTGAATGCCTGTTGCCTGATTTGGTTAGATGTCCTCTTGTACTTGCTTAGTTCAGAGGATCCTACATCTAGACCTGCCTGGAACCTCAGAAAACATTCATTAACCCTCTTCATTTTACAGTTGAGGAAAGTGAGGAAAAGGAGGTTAAGTGAATTGCCCAAGGTCCCTTGGACCTTGTATATATAATATAGGTGACCTTGCATTGCAGGCAGGATTTGAACCCATATTCTATGACTCCAGCACAGCACTCTTTCCACTGTGTGAAGTGTGGCCTCGGCATGGGGGACAAGCAAGAGTGCTAAACCACACACAGACAGTATCCCTCTGAATCTTGGAGCCGGAATAATGAACATCTCACCAAGCCCGAGAGGCCTGCTCTTTTTAATTTCACAGCATCTCCCCACTCTTGAGTAACACACAGGTGCCTAGTTACCCTAAGAGCCTTTGTTCCGAGGTGAGCCAAATGCGGTAAAAGGATGAGCAGTGTGGGTCAAGAACGAAACCAAAAAACAAGATGATTGTGCCATGAGTTTATGAGTTCTGTACAAGAATGTGCCGCTTGCCCTGGTTTTAACACACCCTCAATTTTCCTGTAAAATGGAAACATCTTCACTCCCATAAACCAGTGACATGAACTAATGGCCCAGCATTTGCAAAGCACAGTACTTTCGAGAAAGATGAGGACACCTTTTCGGCTGTGCCCTTTGGGTTAGTGTCCTCAAGCACTAATTCTGCCTCTTTCATGGAGATAGATTGGTATTTAGGCACCTAATTTAGTACCTCTCAGACAAGCTCAAGGAATCTGTGGTAATGGAGAGAGGATATCTGTGAGTATTTTAGGCAAAATGAGACAGAAAAGAGAGGGCAACTTTCATTGGAAAATGCACTACGTTGTGCTCTGAGACCTGTTTTATTTCTAGCCACAAGAGAGGAGAGAGGGATTGTTATTCCTTGCAGTAAACAGGAATATGGAGCAGGGCAGGGTTATGATAAGCAAATCTACTAGCCAGTTCTAAGAATAATAGCTGTTGTTGAGAGGCTTAGAATATCTTCTAAGGTCTCCATGCTGTCTCCAGAGTTTCAAGAATTCGCTAGTAGACTGTATGCTCTTTAAGAGTAGGGAGAATTAATTAAAAAAAAAAAAAGAGTAGGAAACATTTCTTTTTGTCATTTTTATGTTCGGAACCCAACACACAGTAGCCACAAAATAAACGTTTGTTTAATTGAATTGAACCTATCACAGAGACTTCCTTTTAAATGATGTATAAGGGAAATGCACTATCATAATCTCTTAAAATAATGTCTTCGCCCCAGCATTAGAGGCATAATCATAAAGAATAAAGAAAAGGTGGAAAGAGCTTCCTTAGCCTAGTTTTTACTGTTCTGCTCTGTGCTGGGTTTTGGTTTTGCTTTTTCTAAGTTACCTCGACCATTCTCATTTATGTACTTGGGCAGTTGTTTTATCTATTTTGAAGTGCTTGCCCTCTCTGAAAACAAGAAAAAAGTGAGCTCAAGCAATTGATTAGCATTTAAAAAAAAATCAGACCAGTGATTTCCTTAGTATACAGAGTTTCCAGGGAGAAACTCCCTTTCCTGATGCAACTGGCCTGTAACATACGTCTTAAAGAGCTGCCTTGGGCACTACCAGGTTACATGATCGGTCCAAGATCCTGTAGAGAATATATGTCAAAGCCTGGTCTTGAACCCATGAAAGATGTAGCATAAAGGGTTGAAATTTGGCCTCCCATGCTGGGTTCTTCTAAGACCAAATCCAGATTGAGTTTGGTTTTCCCAAATAGGAATCAAAGCTTAAGACCTCCAAAAACAGCAAGGGAACTAGGCAGCTAATCAGTGGTTCATCTGAGTGTTCATCTAAGTTTACCTTTATGAAGAAAGCCTACAAAACACTGATGAATTCATTGACACAAAAAGCTCTAGTTTTATGGGGAAAAAAATGTTGTGTTTGGGGTCAGAGGACCTGGGTTTAAATCCCTCTGATACTTACCACCTCTATAGTTTCCTTATCTGTAGAATGACAGGATATAAACTAGAAAGCTTATAAGGACCCTTCCACCTCTTGGTATGTTACCCTATGAGCCTTAAACCAGGTCATCTAGTTATTTCACATGACTGTTGACTGGGTGTAGTTATGGATCTGTCACCTTTTGAAAATTATAAAGAAGGAGACTTGGAAGGAAAAATAATGAGATGGGTTAAATCTTTAGTAAGATAATATGAAAGAGCGGGTGGAATACCCATGATAAAAACATAAAAAATATTCTGGTTTTGAATTTAGGGTTTGTACCAGGTATGATGCATGCCTGTAATCTCTGGTGTGGTAGAAGGCTGAGGCTGGCGGATCCCTGGAGTTCCGAAGCTCTGAGTTGAAAAAGTCCTGTTGGGCGGCTACACTAAGTGCCTACCATGAGTCAGGCACCAGTGTGGTGAGCCCCTGAAAGAAGAGGATCACCAGGCTTCCTAAGGAAGAGCAAACCAACCCAAATTGGAAAAGACAAAATTTTCACGTTTATCAGGTTGAAACTTCCACGTGGATCAGGATTGGGATCAGGCTTGTGAGCAACCACTGCACTTCTAGCCTGGGTGAAATAGGGATTTCTTTTAGAAAAAGTGGATTAAGAGTTTGCCAGAATGAAGTGCACAGGATACATGGTCTCAACCTCTTAAGCAGTTGGATATAAACATCACTGGCACCATTACAGTAAGAAGCCTTCACCCCCTCACCCCAACCCAAGCAGCTGTGAAACTTACTGAGACTGCCATGATGTACCCACCAAGTCATTAAGGCATCACCACATTCCTGAAAACAAGCTGGTCCTTGGCATTTAAATCAGTTCTAATCTCTTCCTTCTCCCTTACCTCTTCCTCCGCCTCCAGGGCCTTACTAAAACTGGTGACTGATGGAACAGGCATAGAACTTTGATAAAAATCTCAGAAGTGACCCATGCAGGCCCTTTGGCATGCTATCAGCCCCACCTTTAATGGATAATTTCTTAAAGTCCTTAAATCACGTGTATGTTTGCATCTGCCCTGGCCATTCCAGATTTCAGTTCTCATTGGGTGCTCCCCACATCCATCACAAAAGTTTCTTAAGTATTAAGATTTAGAAATATGAATGATGCCCCCCCTTCCATCTCATAATTCTCCTGTTACTCTTAGAGTCCTAATGAAAGGGGCCATGCATTTTTTCGTAATTTTTTTTATTGTAAACTTAAATACAAAGTAAGAAAAGGAAAAAGAAACAAACTTAAGTGTAAAATAAGAAAAGAAAAAAATTGCCCTGTACACAGCAGAACATAAGAGGATTCAAAATATAAAGCAATAAATTTCCATTTCAAGAAAGCCTACATAATAAATACTACACATTGTGTTCAGAGCTGTCCTTCTTTTCTTTACTTCCTTGTAGGTTTTATTTTGTTCTCTGCTACACACTTTTTACTTTGTTCTTTTTTTCCCACTTCCTCTCCCCCTCCCCCAAGAAGGCTGCAATTAATCTTAGATAGATAGATGGCACCTGCATATATAAACATACATACATATATATAGATTTCTGTAATCATATACATTCATATGCATCTATGTAAGACTGTACTATACTTGTTTGGAGCCATGTATTAATAAAATCCTTGAGGGCAAGAACTATTTCGTTTTGTCTTTGAATGTGTGTAGAAGCTTCATAATAAATATTTGCTGAATGAAGGAAAGAATCATTCTGAATTACCCAGTTCCCACCTGACTAGGTTTCTATAAAGCAGGATATCATAGGATTAATGCTGGGCCCTTCTGTTTGATGGTACAAGGCAGAAAGAGCCAAGAAATCGCTCCTCAACTGGCCTCCGCTGAGATGGAGGGAGCAGATGACCCAACATGCTAAAACTATGATCTGTCCATATGGCTATATTTGTTTGGGGAAATGTATGCTTCGATGAAGGTCAGTCATGATCAAAATCAGGAGAAGTGTTTCTGCCAGAGTTGGAGCACAGATGCTTCCACTCATGCCGAAAGCAGAAACTTCTGAAACAGCCTTCTGCAACAGATGGTTTTGCAGCTTATCCCCAAGCAAAGAGCATTGAAGCAGTCCAGTGCCGGGGAGATACATGAGTTATGATGTCACAGCTGTTGGCTTATCCTTGGAGTCTTGAATGGATTATCTCTGGCTTGCTGGGCCTGAATATTATTAAAATTGTAGTCATTTCCCCGAACAGCCACAGCCTTCTCATAGATCATGATGATAACCCCCATTTACATAAGCTTTTAAAGTGGGCAGAGTGCTTTTCTCACAACTGCTCTGTGAGGTAGGGAGTGCAAGGATTATTAACCTCTTTTACAGGTAAGGAAACTGAGCTCCAGAGTCACTTGTCCAAGGCCAAAAAGCTATTTTGTGACAAAGTCAGGACTCAAACCCGTATCTCCTGCCTCCTTAATTAGGAAGTTTTCATACTGTACCAAGAATTGGGATCCACAGTGTTTTGAGAAGGAGCTAATCTTGATGACTGCTTGTCCTTTATTTGGCCCTGCACGTTTTAGGGTCTTTGCCAGGCACCACAGGAGGGCAGATGGTGTTGTTTCTAAGTTCTCTGTGTCAGTGATTTAATACGGATGTCATTTTTTTTCTCTCCCAAAGCTTAGTTATTCTCTGAAGTGTTAAATCTTTGATGGCAACTGAGGAGTCATTAAAATGTCAGTAAAAATTAAACAATCTTGCTCCTCCCTTCTCCCCCCTGCAAAGGCCAAGAAACATGAGTCCTTCTGTGGAGGACATCGAGGTCTAAGCCCTATGCTTATTGTAGATAACAAAAATATCATCTTCTGTCTGAAACCTTTCTCCGGGGCATTCAAAGAACTTCCAGTAATCCTTACAGTACTCCTGTGTGTTGATGAATGGTGGATAGTGATCTCCCATACCTGCAGATGAAGGAACTGAGGTATAGCAGGTTAAGCGACTTTCCCTCATCACACAGCACAGCAGGGAGTAGAACTGATTGGAGAACCCTGGAATCTCGGCTCAGAATGTAGAAAACTTGTTGCTGTATCCTTCTGCTTCCCAGTGGTACCCAGGTACATTTCACCTTGCAGTCTGATAGCCTCCCCGTCCCTCACCCAGTGGGGATCACAGATGGAGGAGTCGGTCAATACAGATCTTTCTGCCTGTGTACAAGTAGCCCTCAGGTTATGTAAAGGACCATATCTGATTGAGTTCTGTGTGGCACTTGCACCCGATGTCTCGTAAGGTTTAAGTTATGAAGTCACTCAGTCTATCCCTAAATGCTGTGCTAGTGAGGATTACCCAGTGCCCCCAGAACTGGGCTTTCTCTGAAAGCCACAACCTGTCCCCAGTGCATTGCATACATAAATGGATCTGTGACCTCAGCAATGTCGATATTCCCTTCCCAGTGCAGATTGCAACTTCTCCACACCTTCTGGCTTTGCAAACCTTTGAGTGCAACAGAAGTTGTTGCTGTTGCATCTTCTTCATCATCATCATCATCATCATCATCATATGTGATCTTTATATCTTTGTCTATTTCCTCTCATTAATTCTCCTTTGAGGATCTCCTCAAATACTGGAAACCTTCTGGACCCCTTTGCAATCTGGTCATGTCTATAGGCTTCCTTCTTAGAATAATTTTCTTAAATGCATGAAGTAAAATATATAGGATTACAAAGGAAATTGATTACATGGGAATAAAATCAGAATACTTTTTTAATTTCACAGATCCCAGTCTAAGAACCCTTCACACTTTTAACTTCATATAATCATGTATCTAGAGATAGAAGGGGCTTCAAAGGCCATCTCATCTAACTCCTTCAATTTACAGATGAGGAAATTGAGGCCTAGGGAAATTAGGTGACTTGGCCAAGGTCACACAGGTCAAAAGTAGAATTTGAACCCAGATCCTCTGAATCAGAGCCAATGTTTGTTTGTTTGTTTTTCCCCACCCTTTCACACTGCCTTCTAACATTTCTTAGATACATGTCTTAGGCACTAAGGTCGTTCATCCATCAGATGCACACCCTACAGAACCAGCCTGGTATTTCTTTCTAATTGTTCATGTCTTTAATAATGCCTCATGCAACTTCTTGTACATGCACATCATCACTGAGGATGTATTATTAATTGCTTGCACCCAATAAGTATCTCTGCATAGGCCTTTGGGTCACTTGCAGCATCTTTTCCTCCTCCCAAAAGTCTGCTCATATGATAGAGCGTGGAGGTGACAGTGGGTCTTTATGCTAGTGGAATAAAAGCTAGGACAGGGGATATGCTAGAAAGGCTTTCTGGTATGAGCCTGGGACAGATTCTTTCTTCAGCCTACAGGCCAGCCTAGCTAAAAGCCAAGTGGCTTACCACGCACAGGCTAACTTCTTAGTGATGATATGAAGAGGAAGAACAAAAATAATAAGACCTGCTAACATTTACATGGTATTTTAAGGTATCAAAAAGTTATGTATATATACGTGTGTGTGTGTGTGTGTGTGTATACACACACACACATACACACACATATCTATATATATCTATATATCTATCTATCTATATATATATATATATATATATATATATATATATTATATATATATATATATATATATTATATATATATTTGATCCTCACAACCCTGCAAGATAGATTGTGTGTGTGTGTGTGTGTGTGTGTGTGTGTGTATTTTTTTAGCTAGGCAATGGGGCTAAGTGACTTGCTTAGGGTCACACAGCTACTAAGTGTCAAGTGTCTGAGGCCAAATTTGAAAGTCCTGACTCAAGGGCTGGTGCTCCATCCACTGCAGTACCTAGCTGCCCTGATAGATGATATTATCATACTGATTTTATGAATTAGCCTTTATTTGAGAAGCGCTGTACATATATTATCCCATTTGATCTTTGCAGCCCCCCTGTGAGGTAAGTGTTATTATTATCATCCACATTTTATAGGTGTGAAAACTGAGATAGACAGAGAGTGTCTAAGGCAGTCTTCTAACCCAAGCCTTCCTGAGTCCACTATGCCACCTAACTATATCATTAATTGATTCATTTTTTAATTCAGTGATCCATGAAACAGATCTTGCTCTTTTTTTTTAAATTTGCACAGATCTAAAATTTCATTCGTTCAGGGAATCCTGGGGAAAGAAATTAGGAGAGGAAAGTAGATCAGCACCTGTTTCACAACTTATAGTCTAAGAGAGTTGCCCAGAGCGCTAAGAGGTTGAATCAATTGGCTAGGGTCACAAAGGCCAAACTTGAATTCATGTCTTCCTGACCTTCTCTATCCACTATATGCTACCCCTCACATGACAGACGCTTAATAAAAAAGGTTGCACTTAGTAGGCACCTAATAAAAGTTTACTGAATTAAATTGCTAGTTCCTTTTGCCTACTGCATCCTTTTCCCCAACACCATGTTTCTCATTCCAGAATAAAGGGACAAAGCTGAGGTCCCATATCTCCAAAACTGAGCTCAGAACTCCAGTAAATTCGGAACATTTTGGTGGTATCATTAAGTGTGGACCAGCTTCAATGACACTGTGTGCACCGATAGTAACTACACTCATATTCACTTCAGACAAAACACTTTGTGTCTGCCCAGCAGGCCTACTGGGCAGGAGTGGTTCAGAGATTAATGTCCCTCATTCTGATTCTGTGAGCCATACTTCCTTCGACCTGTTGTCGGCCCTGAGTAAAATCTGATGGCCTAGGCTTTGGTGTTCTGCCCGGTGGGAACTTGCCAGCATTAGTCATCACCCCATGAAAAACTTTTAAAAGGCACTCTGAAAGAAGTAATTAGAGACTATTTAAAAGTAATTGCCAACTTAAAAAGTAATTGCTAATTTCCTGGACCTCCTCATGGCAACTTTCTGTTTTATCTCATATCAGCTGCAGGCATTTACAAAAGAGGGAAGAAAAAATCAGGCACAGTATTTTTGTTGTTGATGCAATGTGACTTAGTTGTCTACTGCAGAAAATGGTAACAAATATTTAGGACTGTTGGTTTTCTCCTAGCACTTAAAAAGAAAAAAAAAGTTGAATACGATTTGTTCCCTGAAATCCCTTCACAATGAAGACTATTATCAAAAATGTTTTCCCAAAGAAAGGCAGTGACTTCATGGGTGCAGATAAAACAGAGAATGGAATATTCCTTAAGACCTGGAAATCTTAAAAATTTTGGAATGCCGAGGGGTGATCTCTAAGCATAGCTGCTTAAAACTGTTTCAGATGGTGTTTCCATTGAAAAGTAAACAGGTGTGAGAAATTGAAAACCTAGCTCTCCTCTGGATTTGGTGTTAGGTGAAAGCATTGTTCTTTCCATGAATCTTTTAAAATATTGAACACTCTGGCCTCATGTTGGCTCTGATTTCTTTTAGGATCCTTCCTCATTCATTTAGACTGTGTTTGCATTCAAGCCCCACAATACCTCCATAGATGACTTAGTTCTTGTTCTCATATACTTGCTTTGTCTCTGGAATTTGCTTTGGCCATGTATATTTTATCTCTCAAGTAAGATGGCAAGATTTCTGGTGAGATGACTGAATGAATAGTTGCCTAAATCCATTGCCTCTAAACAGCAAGAAAGGCACCAAATAAAGTAAAGAAACAATAGTAAACATGTAAGGTAAGCAATCCTCACAAAGAAAACCTCAGGAAAGATTAAACATAAAAAGCAAAGAAATGAGTACACAAAAAATAGGTCGAAAAATGAATATGCTGAGCAAAAAGTAAAACTGAAGAAAGCATCAATATTTGAAGAGCAACCCCAGATATGAGAATAAAAAAATCAAAAGAACTAGAAGAGTAATTTAGAAGCTCAAAAAAAAGAATATAGAAAATAAAGATATAAGGAGGAAAATTACAATACTTAAAGAAGAATTAGAAAAGACAAATGAGAAATTTGACATATTAGAGCAGATGGTTGAGATCCTAATAAGGCAGTATACACTCTTAAATAGAGAAAGGCAGATTAAAAAAACACAAAAATAAATAGATGGAACCATGATTCTAACAATTTAATGGCTCTTTGAATGTGGCAATTTAAGTAATGCAAATCATAGAGCATCCTGGGCAACTCTTTCCCATGTCCTTCTGTTAATTCACTACCAGGCACTATGTGCTGGGGCCTTCTTCACATTCTTTTGATGTCATGTGGATTCAGTGAAATCTGCAGCTGTCCATTGGTTATATATCCCATATCCTTGCCACTTGACCAGCCCAGCTTTTTCCCATGCATATGTTTTGGGTTTTAGTATAAAATTCCTGACTGTGCTTATCCTGTGTAATTCCTTAGTTTTTCGTGTATTCCAGCCTGCTTACATCCACCATGCATTCTCCTTTGCCCTTCTGTTGGCCCTCAACTGTCTCTTCAGAATCTGTAGTATCCCAATGCTGATAGCCATACAACAACATTAGAAGAATATTGGTGCTTAAAAAAAAAAAGTCACATCTTTGATTTAGGGAGAAGCGTGGGGTCACTAAAAGAATTATGAACCAAGGATAAAGAAGCCCCCTTTCTTATACAATTCTGGACATAACTCGTTGTCCTTTTGCAATTTCTTTCCAAATATATGAATCACAGTCTGCACACAAGGCATTCTTCATCCTCTTTGGGTTTTTTTGTGTAGATAGGATGAAAAACTCTCACTTTGGGGGAGAGGGGTGCATTTGTATTTAATTTAAGATACCTTGTAGCGTTCAAGCATGATGTCACCTCTGACAGAATATCTAGAGAACTTGACCATCAGCTCGAAATCTGCACTGGGTCCCTAAAAGAGCATTGGACTTGATTGTCAAAGCCCCAAGTTCAAATCCATCATTACTACCCATGTGATCTTGGGCATGTTGCTTAAACTTACTGGACCTCAGTCTCCTCGCCTGGAAATGAGTCAGGGCTGGATTAGATGACTTCTGAGGTCCCTTCCAGCAGTAAATCTATACTCTTATGATCCTCCATGACTAGGATAATTCCCTTTGGTGACCGTGCATCTCCTGACAATATTAAGAATCAGATGGTCATCAGACAGCTTTCTCCTCAATTCATGTGATATCACTGACTGCTAGTTAGCCATTTCAAACTGATTGTCCTGAAGATATCTTAGCCTTATGATATCAAAAGCAGTATTGATCTCTTCACCACAAGCCACTGCCCCTGTACCAAACTGCCTTTATTCCAGTGTGGCCACCATTCTTCCAGATTCATGATCTCAATGTTTTCCTCAGCTCCTCTGTCTCCCTCACCAACATAGCTTCTCTGCTGCCAAAGCTTGCCTTTTGTGCTTCTACCACATCTCTTGCAATATTCTTCTCACAATAACACAGCCATGGCCTTCACTCAAGCCTATACCACTTCTTTGCTAGATTAATTCAACAGCCTCTTAGGGGATTTCTTTTCCTCAAGTCACCTCCATTCCAGTTCATTCCCCATATAACTGTTGAAATTATTTTCCTTAATTATTTTATTATTTGTTGAAATTATTTTCCATCTGACCATGTGGGCCCCATTGCAATAAAGTATAACAGTTCTTTATTGCCTGTAGAATCCAGTATAATAAACTCCTATGTTTGTCTTTAAAGTCTTTCAGAATCCGGTGCTGGCCTGTCTTTGCAGCCTCATTTTTTGTACATTTCTCCCATTACTACCGTATTTTGGTTCAGCCAGACTGGCCTCTCTGTTTCCTCACACAGAACATTCCCATCTCGCATCTTTCTGTGTTTGAGCTGGTTATCCCCCATGCTTGTGATGTATTCCATCCTCACCTCCATGTCATAGAATTTCTGTCTTCCCTCAAGACCACCTTCTACACATAGCTTTCCTGAACCCACAACTGTTAGAGCCTTCACTCCCTAATTACCTTGCATTAAACTACTTTGTATTTATTACATACAGTATACTTATAATATATGTATTTTATATATATATATATATATATGTGTGTGTGTGTGTGTGTGTGTGTGTGTGAACTATATATAGTATACATTGTCTTCTTGATAAAGTGTAAACTGGAGAACCGAACTGTTTCATTTTTGTCTTTTTGCCCACTGTAGTACCTGGCACATAATAGAAAGTTGGTGGCCCCACAGAAAGAGTTTCTGCCAAAAGGCCATCCACCAAACTAGGTGTGTGTATAATTGAACTGGACTATTAACCATGTACTCTGAAATTGTAGCAATGAAGCCACTGCCCACTTCAGCCTCTGAAGTCTGTCCTTGGGCCTCGGTTCTGTCCTCTCTCACCCCAGTTTCAGTTTCACCCACTAGTTCCATTTCTAACCGTTCAAAAACCATTTATTTAATAATATGTTAATAGATTTTTACTGGGAATGAAAGTCAGGTTCGCTGGCCTATAGTTTGAATAATTAACCTTCTTTTTGAAGTTTGGACATTCACTCATCTTCAGCCTTGCAGAACCTTTCTGATTCACTACACTCTTAAAACCCTTTATGTTCCCTGAATTTACAGATGAGGACTTTGCAATCTTCAGAAGTTAATTGACTTTGCTAAGGTCACACGGCAAGAAGGTGACAGAGCCAAGACAACTAGCTTCTGACTCCCAAGTCCAGTGTGCTTCCTTCCTAGAATACAAATTACCTCCCATCTGGAAAAAATTAAGCCTCAATCTCACCCTTCTTGCTATCAAATCCCAGGGCCAAAAAGTCAGTTCTGAGGCAGCTAGGTAGTGCAGTGGATAGAGCACCAGTCCTGGAGTTAGGAGGACCTGAGTTCAAATCTGGCCTTGGACCCTTGAAACTTACTAGCTGTGTGACCCTGGGAAGTCACTAAACCCCAATAGCCTTACAAAAAAAAAAGTCAGTTTCCTGGCCCTCCCAGACAAATAAAGATCTATAAAGACTTCTAGAGACAGAATCCCCAGCACTTCTGGAATCCACTTCAATATCTAATAAATATAGTATCAGGAATTTTTTTCATAGTCTCTTCCAGACTCCTTCATGGAATGCCACTACCTATTAGTTATTTCTCTAAGCATACAAGGAGCTTAATCATGCTCCTTTTATATGATTTCAGTCCTCTGGGGCTTCCTGCCCCCATTTGCAGCAGTTGACATGCCAAAACTTCACTCAATGAAAGCCACAATTCTCTAATATCCTGGAATTTCAGCGCAGTGTGAGAAGCTAAGTGACTCTGGCCTCATTAAATTAAGCTAAAATGGCAGAGGAGAATTACATGCTAAAAAAAAGCCACAAAATGATGGATTAATATTATACCTTGATATAACAAATCGTGACATAGGGTAGAAGCATTAAACCAATTAGCAGCTTGTTACATTGCTTCAGCTCAGAGCAGAACAGAGGACTGATACTTTGACAAATGGCATTTGTCATAGGTCTTGTGGTAGAAAGTTTCCATTCTGGTATCATGACATGCATTCACTTAACAAAAATAGGAACCAGCTCAAATTCTGTCCAAAGAGGATGCAGTCACAGGAGTATAGATATGGATCTTAAAGGGACCTTAGAGGAAACTGAGGCCCAGAGAAGTAAATGACTTACCCAAGGTCACACAGTAAGTAACAGGGCTGAGATTTAAAACTAGGGCCTGACTCCAATCCAAAGCCTTTTGCATTTTACCACAATTAGCTGGAGAGTTCATTTCTGACTTGCTCTACAGTGGAAAGAATATTGGACGTGATGTCGAGAGACATGAATTTAACTTCCAACTCCGACACCCTATGACTTTGAACAAATCACTTCAATGCCATAAGCATCAATTTCATCACCTGTAAAATGGGGATAAGGACATTCCCTAAGCCTGCCTCACAGGCTAGGAATCACAGGAATCTTAGAGCTTGGAGTGAGCCCAAAACTCACCTAGTCCAGTTCCTTCACTTTGCATATGAGGAATTTAGGGTCAAGGAGTTAAAAGTTCCTTACCAAAGGACAATTAATCAACAAGCATTTGTTAAGCACCTACTGTGTGCCAGGGATTGGAGATACAAATACAAAGATGATATGGTGCCAGCTTTCAAGGAGCTAGCATTCTAATAAAGGAAAACATGTTTATATGTAAGTAAATACAAGTTTCAGATGAGTTCAATGACTGGGGGAAATGAAACTTTAACAGAAAGAACACATTGGTAGCAACTCATATTCTAGATCTAGGGATTTTTCCATTCTGCCATGTTGCCTTTGATTATGACAATAGAGAGAAAAAAAAGAATATAACAGTCCTTTGTACCTATAAAGTGCTATATAAATTGAACTATGATTTATAATATATTGAAGTACAACATAATTATATATATTGTATAGTACTTATGTGTCAGAAACTGTGCTAAGTACTTTATAATTGTTATTTCATTTGATCCTCACAACAGCCTTGGGAGGCAAGAGTTATATTATATTATCTCCATTTTATGGACGAGGAAACTGAGGCAAATAGAGGTGAAAGCCACAGTTCTCTAATATCATGGAATTTCAGCACAGTGTAAGAAGCTAAGTAAGGCCTCATTAAATTAAGCCCAAATGGCAGGATTATATGGCTAGTAAGTATCTGAGATCAAATTTGAACTCAAGTCTTCCTGACTCTAGGCTGGCTCTTTATCCGCTGTCCCACCAAGCTAGAGAAGACTTGGAAGGGGGGAAGGGCATAATGGCTTTTTCAATTATTTGAAGGGCTATCCTATGGAAGAAGGATTAGACTTGTTCCATTACTAAAGATTGCCTAAATTCCTTGAAATTACCGAATGATTATTTAAATTGTATTTTTAAAAGCTGAATTTTTTGAAAATAATTATGCTAATGAATTCATTCTTGAGAGCTGGCAATCATCAGTCATGCCATTTAAGACTTTTTTTTTTCCTTTTCTTTTCTTAATGTTGCCATTCTATCTATCAGTCTGGATGATCCTCCCCCTAGGGTGGGTGAATGAATGTTTGAGCATGTCAGCAGCAAAGTAAATGTCATGAGACTGGGGACATGGATGTAGGGAAGGAAGGCTAGGGAGAGACAGAGACAGGGGGTGGGGTGAGTTAGATCAGCAGACTATTTGTATATTTCTCTGTTATAGTAGAGCAGGGGGAAAAACACCCCACCGTTATTTCTGTTTTAAATGATCAGAATCTGCACTTGGGGGAGCAGTCCTGTTCGTTTGTCTGATTAATGTCAGTCTCCTAAGCTGTGATCTCGTATCTGGGTGAGCCCACTGAAACTGACAGATGTGGAGAAGGTGGCTTCTGCCCGCCAAGTGTGGGCAAAGGCCAGATCCGGGTCAGAGTGCCAAGGGCATCAGAAGACAATAAAAAAAAACAGGCATGGTGGAACATGTCAGATGTTTTAAATTAGCGTTCAGTAGTATTCCTGAGGAAGGGAAGAGCAGGCAGCCATAAAAATGCTTTCCCTTTAGGCCTCATTATTGACAGACAGATTCAGCATGCGGATCTAACTTCCCTATCACCTCCTCCACAGCTGGCGGCCTAACTCTACCTTCCCAAGCTGTGAATAAGAATTTACTCCTTTCTAAAAATGCTGGGCAGGCCTTGGGAGCAGAGCTTTGTGTTGTTTTCTGTTTGTTTTTAGTAAAAGTTCTCCCAGGATCCCAGGAAGTGCCTTAAAGAACAATGGGGATAAGCTTTAAGAAAAAGAGCAAGAGGACGAGGAACCCAATCTTTGGTTTTTGTTTTTAATGTTCATTTGTCCAGTCATGTCTGACTCTTTGTGACCCCATTTGGGGTTTGCTTGGAAACAATACTGGAGTGATTTGCCATTTCCTTCTCCAGCTCATTTTACAGGTGAGGAAACTGAGGCAAACAGGGTTAAGTGACTTGCCTAGGGTCGCACAACTAGTAAGTGTCTGAGGCCGTATTTGAACTCAAGGCTTACTGACTTGGGGGGCTGGTGCTCGATCCACTGCGCCACCTACTGGCCCTTTGTTGTTAGTACAGCTTCCTAAAGATCTGAGTGACGTGGAGCAAGTATAAATAACACTTTGTTTATGCATCGGTGGAATGGGTTTAATAGCTTGCCAACAGATGCTGGATCCTCAGATGAAAGGCCACTGTATGAATTTTGTGTTTTGTGTTTTTGTTAGTAATAACAACATTCCATATGCTGTGAGGTGGAAATCGTATCCATAGGGACCACATGTGATTTTAAAACCAATGCAGTGCATTCATGTCAGTTGCTAATCTGTTCCCATAAGTGCATTTTTGCTACTTTGAAAGGTGCCCTGAGACCATCAAATCAGTCGAGTCGGCCCTCAGTACACAGGGGGAGTTTTAATACCCATCTAAGTTATTGTTTCTCAGTTGCATGCTTGATTTCCTGAGCAATGCACTGTATACTTGCCCCAGTAATTTATAGTAAAGAACTGAACCATGTAGCCAGTCTGTAAGCATCCCTGTGATCTGATAAGACACAACCCCCCCCACCTCCCCTCTTTCTGTCTGCTTCTTCCCATCACTGATTCCATATCCTTTTGCTGATAAAACCAAAGGTTGATATTTATGCTCACATGCTGCTTTTGAAAAAGAAAAAGGAAAAGAAATGATGGAACGTAGGAAAAACTCAACTGTCTGGAGTTAAACCAAGAGTGAGCTCTTCAGGGTTGACCTTTTTGTCAAAGTAACTTGATGCAATTATGTCATCCTTCCAAGATACGTTATTTTATTGTTTTGCTGGGAAATTTTGCTATCAGAAAAGTGTACTTTGGGGAGAATGAAACGTTAAGCTCTTATTACCATTAAGTGTTTACGTTCCCTTGATGAGGTAAGTGCTAGACAGAATAAGCACACAACACAGCCCCTGCCCTCTAGAAGCTTGACTCAACATAGCACAAGCCCAGTGGGTCTGACATTGGAAGCCCCTCAGCTGAAGGCTCGTGTCTTCACTAAGGGTTCTTGGCATCCTGTGATGCATAGATTTAAAGCTTGAAGAAACCAAAGGACCTTAGATATCATCTGGTCCAATCTCCTCACTTTATAGGTGAGGAAACAGAGGTTAAGTGATTTACCCAAGGTCCACAAACAGGTAGTGGCAAAGCCAGTATTTGATACTCTGTCATCTTATTCCAAATCTCATGCCCTTTCCACTCCAGGGTAGGCTGCTGTGAAGAATCAATTACTATTGATACTATTACTATTGATTACTATTGATAAGAAACAATTACTACTATGAAGAATTATTACACAATATCTATAAAGTAATTTGTAAACTATAAAACACTAGTAATGGAAGTATATATAAATGTCAGTGGGTTTTTTTTTTAAACTAAAAATACTTTTTAAGTTGATCTCTTTTTTGTCAGTGACTGGTTTGGAGGTTTATAAGTAGTATTTGAGCTAAGTACACTATATGAGGACAGTTAAATAAAGGAAGCAGGATTAGAAGTTTTAAGTTATCAGTAACAGAGAATTCATGGAATCTTAGATTTCAAGCTGGAAAGGAACTAGTCTAACTCCCCCTCATTTTTATATATGAAGAAAGTAAAGTGTAGAGGGAAGTAACTTCATAAGATTTAGGGTTAGAATGTACCTTAGAAATCACTTAGTTAATCAGTCATTTAGTAGGTACTATTATTATCCCATTTTACAGATGAGGAAGCTGAGGCAAACAGAGGTTAAGAGGCAGCTAGGTGATTCAGTGGGTAGAGCACTTGCTCTCGAGTCAAGAAGACGAGTTCTAACCTGGCCTTAGACACTTACTAGCTGTGTGATTCTGTAATCTCTGCCTGACTCAATTTCCTCATCTGTAAAATGGGAATAATAATAGCATGTATCTCTCAGGGTTGTTGGAAGGATAAAAATGAGATGATATTCTTAAAGTGCTTTGCAAACTTTAAAGTGCCATGTAAATGCTAGCTATTATTGAGTGACTTGCCTGAGGTGATACAGCTAGTAAGTTTTTGAAGTCAAATTTTAATTCAGACATTCCTCACTCCAGATACACAGCACTCTATCCCCTGAATTTCCTGGTTGCACAAGGTATAGACTTCAGGAAGATTATACTATAGAACAGCATGACTCAAAATGATGCAGTTTCGATGTGTTTATGACATCCAAGGTTTGTCATCTGAAAGCCATTGTCCTCAATAATGGCTCTTACCATCATAGGACCTTAGACGTAGAAGTAGAATGGAACAAAGGACCTTAGAGATTACTTGATCCAACCTTCTTACTTTTATCAGTGAGGAAACTGCGGTCCAGAAAGATATTGACTTGACTTGTCCACGATTATATCGAGAGATTGATAGAGTTGAGATTCTAAGCCAGATCCTCATTACAAAGCTAGAGCTCTTTCCATTATATTGACTCACATTTCTGCCCAGGGACTCATAGGTAGTGAGTAGTAGAGACAGAACTTGAACCCCAGTCCTCTGATTCTAAATATATTGCCCATGTCAACACACTATGGCTACCTCTAAAGTAGAATAGAGCTGTGGAGTACCTTAAAAAAAAGGGCAGTCTTTAATGCCAAACTGAAGAGGCTGCACTTCATCTAATGAATAACAGAAAGCTTCTTGTAATTTCATAAGTAGAGTGTCATGGGAAAACTGAATTTCTGGGAGAATAATCGGACCCCAGCATGCAGGTTGTCAGAGGGGAAAAAAGGATCTGGAAGAGAAAAGAACAGGGTTATTACAATATTTAACTAATTCTATTTTGAAGGGGAAAAAGCACTCATTGACTGTATGGATTCGGGGCCAGGTATATGAGCAAAGAAGAAATTATGAGTTTTAGACCTAAAAGTTGAGGAGACTAGAGAAATCAGTGACAGAAGAGCCACTCTAGGAAAAGTATATGGAGGGCTAGAAAGCAAAGTGGTTTTAGGCATGCTGATTTTGAGATAATGGTAGAATAGCCAAATGGAGATATCTTACAGTCAGTCAACAAGCATTTATTTATAAGCTTCTAGAATTAGGGAATATGGGGCAGCTAGGTGGCACAGTAGATAGAGCACCGGCCCTGAAGTCAGGAGGATCTGAGTTCAAATCCAGTCTCAGACCAAATACTTGACACTAACTGTGTGACCCCGGGCAAGTCACTTAACCCCAATTGCCTTAAAAAAAAAAGATAGAATTAGGGAATAAATTAAGATCAGAAATGTATATTTGAAATTTATTAAAACAAAGATGGTTACTGAATCCAAAAAAGTAGATGAGCCCTCTAAGGATAGGTACCTGGAGGAGTAGCAAGAGAGGAGGCTAGAGAGAAAGATAGCCACTCATTCAATATGTCATAAAGGCAGTTCTCAGTTATGAGTTGAAATAGATGATCTCTGAGGTCACTTCCAACTCTGAGATTCTAGGCTTTTCGGCACCTCAGGGAAGCTATTAGTTAGGGAATAGAAAGAGGAAGAGGACCAGTGTAAGAGATAGCATATCATAGAGGCTAGAGAACCAGAAGAATATACTAACAAACAAGAAATGAGAGATATTCAAGAAAAAGCATGGCCAAAAAGTTGAGAAGTGCTAGGGGGCAAAAATAACCATTGCATTTGCCAATAGATGATTGATAACTTAACATCACAGTTTCTGGAGGGATCGTCTCCCTATTGGGCCATGAGAAGTACATAGGAAGCTGAAAAGTTGTTTTAAAAAGTGATAGCAAATGATATCAGCCTCTCATTGAAAGTGTTCAGCTATGAAAAGAAGGAAACAAATGACAATAATAAAAAGGGGTAGGAGCCTTACATTTGTTTTAAGACTGGGAAGACCCAAATATGTTTGGAGGTGTCTTTGAAAAAAATCTAGCTAACAGATTGAAAATTCCAGAGATTAAAGATAAAGGTAGAAGCAGTGTGCCTCAGAAAGTAGGAATGGATGACATTTCAAATGCAGGGAGAAGAGCTAGCTTTAGGAAGAAAGGAGCACAACTCTTCCTCTGAAGTCACAGGGAAGAAGGAAAGGATCACTGTGGTGAGTGTTTTTATGTTTAAAAGGGACCATATGGGGTGGAGCCAAGATGGTAGAATAAAAGCAGTGACTTGCCCACACTCTCCCAAATTCTCCTCTGAACAACTTTAAAATAACACCTTACAATGAATTCTAGAGTGGCAGAGCCAACAAAAGCACATGGTGAAAGAATTTTCCAGCCTAAGACACCTTAGAAGATTGGCAGGAAAGGTCTGTCTCAGTGTGGTGAGAGTGGAGTACAGTCCAGCGCAGGCTGTGCCAGCATAGGCCGCAACCGAGCAGGCCAGGAGCCGGCCTTGCGGTGCTTCCATGACTCTCAGTCCGCAGATAGTGATGGGGCTGGACAACTGGTCAGAAGAAGGTTAAACGGGACATTTTGCTGGCACTAGGAGCAGGACTCTGTTGCATTACCTATACATGGTTCTGGGTTCCAGTCCTATGTTGAGGAAGAAAAGCACTTGTGCACTATAGAGCATGAGGCTCCAGGGGTACCAGGAACTTGTGGTCACTCACAAGGCAGGACTTAGAATATACCATTTAGAACATAGCACTTTGGAAAAACTAGTTCTAAAAAAAGCAGCATGAAAAACCTGAAACCAAGAACAGTGTCCTCTCTACCCCAGGAGCAGAGCCCAACTTTAAGATAAAGTTAAAAGTCAAGAAGTGGACTAGAAAAATGAGCAAACAACAAAAAAGAACTTGACTGTAGAAAGTTAAGATGGTGACAGGGAAGATCAAAACGCAAACTCAGAAAAAGTAAACAAAAGTTAAAAAAGTAAACAAAGTAAAAACTGCTACATTCAAAGCATCAAAGAAAAATGTGAATTGGTCTCAGGCCGAAAAAGAATTCCTGAAAGAACTCAAAACAGATTTTAAAACTCAAATAAGAGAGGTAGAGGGTGAAATGGAAAAAGAAATGAGTTATGATGCAAGAAAATCATGAAAAAAGAGTCAACAGCTTAATTAAGGAGGCACAAAAAAATACTGAAGAAAATCACACCTTAAAAAAACAGAATAGGCCAAATGATAAAAGAACCACAAAAATTCACTAAAGCGAAAAATGCCTTAAAAAGGAGAATTGGCCAAATTGAAAAAAATGTACAAAAATTCACTAAAGAGAAGAACTTAAAAAGCAGATTTGGCCAAATGGAAAAGGAGGTACAAAAGTTCAGTAAAGAAAATAATTCTTTAAAATTTAGAATTAGACAAGTAGAAGCTAATGACTCCATGAGATATGAAGGTATGATAAAGCAAAATGAAAAGAATGCAAAAATAGAAGAAAATGTGTGATAATACCTCACTGGAAAAAATGACTAGGAAAATAGATTGAGGAGAGAAAATTTAAGAATTATTGAACTACCTGAAAGCTATTATTAAGAAAAAAAAGGGGGGGGGCCTGGACATCAAATTTGAAAAAATTATCAAGGAATATTTCTTTGATGTCCTAGAAGCAGAGGGTAAAATAGAAATTGAAAGACTCTATCAGTCCCCTCCTGAAAAATATCCCAAAATGAAAACTCATAGGAATATTATAGCCAATTGCAGAACTCCTAGGACAAGTAGAAAATATTGCCTGGGACATCGCCAGTCATCTTCACTTATTTCTTAACACTGGACCCCAGTGACTCTGGCAGAGAGAGTGAGGCTGATGACTTTGTGCAGCTCTGCCTCACTTATGTCCAGTTCACTCACAAGTCAAGACATCTCTTGGTGATGTCGTTGGTTCTCTTCAAGAATAAAGCATGAACAACAACAAACAATATCACAAGCAGCCAGGATGAAACAATTCAAATGTCATAGAGCCACAATCAAAATAATTCAAGATTTAGCAGCTTCTATATTAAAGGATCAGTTGCCTTGGAATATGATATTCCAGAGGGCAAAAGAGCTAGGATTACAACAAAGAATCACCTGTTCAGCAAAACAATGTAATCCATCAGGGAAAAAATGAATATTTAACAAAATAGAAGACTTTCAAACATTTCTGATGAAAAGACCAAAGCTGAACAGAAAATATTGACTTTTATATTCAAGACTTAAGAGAAGCATAAAAGAGATAAACAGGAAAGATTAGTCATAAGGGATTCAGTAATGTTTACATTCCTACATGAGAAGATGTGATGCCTGTAACTCCTAAGGGCTTTATTATTATCAGGGCAGTTAGTAGCAATACACGTAGACAGAGGATATGAGTGTGAGTGCGCTATGATGGAATTATATCTAAAAAATCAAAGGGTAAGAAAGAGGGATCCACCTGGAGGAGGAGGGAAGAGAGGGGTAGAATAGGGTAAATTATCTCACATAAAAGAGGTGCTAAAGGGCTTTTACAGTAGAGGGGAAGATGAAAGGGTAGGAGGAATTACTTGAACCTTACTCTCATCGGAATTCCCCAAAAGTAGGAATAACATATTCAGCTGCTTATAGAAATCTGTCTTACTCTACAGGAAAGTAGGAGGGGAAGGAGATAAGGGGGAGGGATGATAGAAGGAAGAGAAGATGGGGGAGGCAGCAGTCAGAAACAAAAACACTTTTGAGGAGAGACTGAAAGAAGAGAAAGAGAAGGATGAACGGGGAAAATAGGTTAGAGAGAAATACATAGTCATCATAACTGTGGAAAAGATTCATAGCAAGTTTCTCTGATAAAGACACCATTTCTCAAATGTATAAAGAACCAAGTCAAATTTATAAGAATACAAGTCATTCCCCAATGGATAAATGGAAGTCATTCCTCAATTGATAAATGGTCAAAAGATATGAACAAGTAGTTTTCAGATAAAAAAAATCAAAGCTATCTGTAGTCATGTGAAAAAATTCTCTAAATCACTATTGATTAGAGATATCCAAATTAAAACAACTCTGAGGTATCACCTCACACCTATCAGATTGGCTCGTATGACTGGAAAGAAAAATGTTAAATACTGGGGAAATCGGGACAATAATGTGCTGTTGGTAGAATTGTGAACTGATCTGGAGAGCAATTTGGAACTATGCTCAAAGAGCTATAAAACCACACATACCCCCTGACCCAGCAATACCACTTCTAGTTTTGTATCCATGAGAGATTTTTTAAAAAGAGGAAAAGGACCCATATGTACAAAAATAGCTCTTTTTGTGGTGGCAAAGGATTGGTAAATTGAGGGGATGCCCATCAACTGGGGAATGGCTGAACAAGTTGTGGTATATGGTTGAGATGGACAACATATATTGTGCCAGAAGAAATGATGAGCAGGATGCTTTCAGGAAAACCTGGAAAGACTTAATGTGAAGTGATGCAAAGTGAAGTGAGCAGAGCCGGGAGAAGCATATACACAGTAACAGCAATATGTAGGATGATCAGCTGTGAATGACTTGTACAGTAATCCAAGACAATTCCAAAGGATTTATGATGAAAAATGCTACTCACCTCCAGAGAAAGAACTGGTGGAGTCTGAATGCAAACGAAGCATACTTTTTTAACTTTCTTTATTCTTTGAGGGTTTTTTTTATCTGTTTTCTTTCACAATGTGACTAATATAGAAAAATGTTTTGCATGACTCCACATGTATAACCTATATCAAATTGCTTGGCTTTTTAATGAGGGGGAAAGGAAGGGAGGAAAGGAGAGGACTTAGAATTCAAAATCCTAAAAACTATTGTTAAAATTGTTTTTAGATGTAAATGGGAAAAATAAAATATTAAAAAGTAAAGTTTCTGGGCTCTGAGGCAGGAAAAAGGAATATAACAAAAATAGGAGTGCTTTTGCTGGACAGTCTCCATTTTTCATAGTGAAAGAGAACGTTGACTGTCCATCCTAATCAAGATTAGGAGGTCAGGGATTAGAATGTCATGTAAAAGGAACATTTCCCACAGTCATCATTTTTCTGATTTTTGCTCCTCCCTTAGGCATCAACAGGAAAGTTGTTTATTCTCTGGCAGACTCAGCAGGAGGGTACTTTTCAGTGGACAGCTCCTCAGGCATTATCATCTTGGAACAGCCACTGGATCGAGAGCTGCAGTCATCCTATAACATCAGCGTGAAGGCATCAGACCAGAGCATCCTCAAGGTGCTATCTTCCCTGGCCACGGTCACCATTACTGTTTTGGACATTAATGACAACCCTCCTGTGTTTGAAAGAAGGGATTATCTTGTTACAGTACCAGAAGATACATCCCCAGGCACAGAAGTCCTTGCCGTGTTTGCCACAAGCAAAGACATTGGTACAAATGCTGAAATAACTTACCTCATCCGGTCTGGGAATGAACGAGGGAAATTCAAGATTAACACAAAGACAGGTGAGTAAAATAGCAAGTGGATGCTCCAGAGCTAAGCTTCTGTCAGTCAGGCCTGAAAGCCAGCACAAAAAAAAAAAATGCTTTCCATTCATGCTATTTGGTTCTGGTCTCTCCAGTTTGGGTAGTTCCCACTTGCCCTTATGAGTTATCCTCATAAAAAAAGAGTCATACTCATAATTAAGGATTCCAAGGATTTCTCCAAAAAGTGTTTCCCTCTCATCAATCAGTACTCATTTATTAATCTTCTACTATAATCCATAGTTCCTCTCCAGTATCTAGATGAATTTATGACTTTATTTACAGCATAGGTATATGGAGCAAAAGACGAAGGTTCAAAGGGGTATTTATTCCTCATAGTCATCTGCTTAATGATGAAGCACCACAGGTAAAGAGTATAGCCAGAAAACAAGTTTAGAGAGAATGCTAATGAGCAGTCATCAGAATAGTCACACCTTATGTTTTACAACATTCTCCAGAGCACTTTGGTATCTGTTATTCCATTTCACTGTCCCAACAGTTCTGTGAGGTTGGACAGACATTACTGTCCCCATTTTGCAGGTAAGGCAATTGAAAAACAGAGAGGTTAATTGATTTCCCTGAAAGCGCTCATCATGGAAACACAGAAATAAAAGCAGCGGGTCTTCTAGCCCCCAGCCTAGTGCTCTTTTCAGTAGACATATTGCCTCTGCAGAAGCCATTACTCTTCCAGCTCTCCTATTGGAAACTGGTCATTATCTGCAATTAAAATATGAGCCAGCCACAGGAGTGATCTGTCAAATGATTTTATGCTTCCTCAATTCCACAGCATTTAGTAAGAAAGGAGGGAGAACCATATGGCCTAACCCAGCCCTTGCAAATAGTTTTCATAAACCATTAAGCCCACAGAAGTTCTATTTAGTTTGCAAAATTTGCATCAATGCCCAACACACGCTTTGCCCAGTATGAACTCTTCCCATATGTCCTCAGCCCTATCCTGTTCAACATTGATGTCAGCACCTTGGATAAAGACCCTAGGAGGCAGGCATATCTACTTCACACAAAAGAAGTGGGAGAGAGGAGATAGCAAGTAGTTTGAATGACAGGATCAAAACTTCAGAAAGTTCTCTTTTGATGTTAAAGGAGCACAACAAGATGAAATTACTAAAGAGAAATGTGAAGTCATATTGATATTCAAAAGCTCAATAGTACAAGTGTAGGATAGGGAAAACCTAGCTTAATAACACTTCATCTGAAAAAGGTGGAGCTTTGACATGAATGCTAGATCAACATAAGTCAACAATATGATTCAGCCACCTTCAGCAACACTGATAAAATGATAATGTCCAGAAGCAGAAGACACGGGGTATTGAAGGCAAGGGATGTGGAATAAAAGCCCTGGTAACTTCTTGAATCCAGGGGGCTTTTCTTTACAACTGGAAAGACCTTGAGTACGGGTCCAACAATATGTCTGATCATGCAAGGACCAGTATAGCTAAGAGAGGAAGTTCCTCACCAGCAGTTCTCTCTACGAATTAAATAATTAAATAATAGGTCAGATCAAAAACAAAACACCACCTGGTTGTCTAGGAGGAGGATGAACTTGGAGGCCACAGAAACTCCAAGATCAGTCCCTTAGTTGTAGAGGGGTTATGATCTGCATCAATAGAAAGAATGTGGTTCAGATGGAATTGCAGATCCTTGAAATAATGAAGAAGGGTCCAGAATTGTAGAGGTGAAAATCCCACTCTGTTCTGTGCTGGTCAGATGACTCTGGAGCATCGGGTTCCATTCTAAGTGTTACTTTTTTAAAGGAACCATGGACACATCTGAGCACTTGTAGAGAAGGATAAACAAAATGGTGAGAAGTCTTGTAAAAATAGTTGAGGGAGTTGGTAGTGTGTAACCTGGAGAAGAAAATTTGAGGAGATGTCGTGATAGCTCTCTACTAATATTCAAAAAGCTTTCATGTGGAACAAGGATTAGATTTGTTCTGTTTGCCTCTAAAAAGTATAACTAAGACTGACGAGTGGACATTTCAGGGAGAGATGTTGGCTTAATCGAAGGGAGGATTTCTTCACATGCAGCACTGCTCAGCTGTGGAAGTGGTTGCCTTAGAGAGTGATGAGCTCCCCAGCACTACAATTACTTAAGTAGAGGCTAGATTACCCACTTGTCCAAGATGTTATAGAGGGAATTATAGCATGGGACAGGGGGTTGGTCCAAACAACTTCCAAGAATCCTTTCAGCTCTTAATATTTCTTCCTGTAATTATCCCTGTTTTCTGAAGATTGTTAGATTTGGAGAATCTAACCTGTAGGAAATACTCAGTTTGCCTAAAAAACATATTGCCATGACAACCATGCCAAAAATAAACAGGAGAGGCAGGTTACATTACATCATTTTCTTCACCCTTGCATCTTCATTTCATTGGAAACTGTGCAGGAGCCAATTTTTATTTTCACAGTGAGTCAAAATAATAATACCAACAACAGTAATAAACATTTACATAGCACTTTAAGGTTTGCAAAGGGTTTTCCATATATTTTGTTTCACTGAAGCTTTAGCTAGCTAACCTAGAGCAGGAGGCTAGTGACCTTGTAAATAGCACTAAGAAGTAGAATGACTTGGGACCTATTTTGAAACTTGTAATGTTTTTCTCTAAGGTAAGGGAAGGGTCTTGCCCATAGAAATGAGATCCTCCATTGGAATGGACTCCTTTTATTTAGAAGTCAACTCTCCTTCTAGAGTGTAATGAGGTGAAGGCTGAGGGCGGGCTTCTACCACCTTCACTGCTCACTAGGCAAACACACACACACACACACACACACACACACCCCCTTCCTCATCACTAGAGGAATAAGTGTGTTAGTCATGATAGGTTAGCAAAAGGGGTACCTATAGGAAGAAGGACTGTACTAGGCAGAAAGAACTACTCCCACCAGCAATGAGTCTGCACTGCAGTCACCTCTTTCAGGTAAAGCCCATTATTTAAAATTAAAGTGTATGGAGGAGGGGCAGTCCACACACATTTAGGTATTCATTAATTCCAACTTATAGGCTAATGACCATTGTATTTAAATGCCATGGGGAAATGGTTAAATATTGCTTAAATTTTGTTATTTGACAGTTAGGGCAGGGGACTTAATAAAGCTCTAAGTGTGATAATTGTCAAGGAACCTTAATTACAGAACTAAAAAACTGTAGCATCTTTATTTACAGAGAAGAGTGATGGTTTTCATTTTATAACAGGGCCGTTTTCTGTATTGCTTTATAGTTTAGCTGTAGGAACCATGGTGACCAAACATAGGAATGAATTGTAGATGTCATCCAGCCCAACCCCCTCATTTTGCAAATGAGGAAACTGAGGCTCAGAGGGGTGAGGTGATTTGCCCAGAGTCACAAAGCTAGAAACAAAGTAGCAGGACTGATATTCAAAATCAAGAAGGCCACCTATCCCTGACTCTGTAATCTTGATTGCATGAGAGTGGAGAGTGCTAGTTTTAATGCACTCCAAAATGAGAGAGCTCAGTTTCAGTTTTAAAAATCTATTGAAATGTCTGATTCTTCAATGGAAATTTTTTAAATAACTCAGTGTTCTGGTTGATGGACAACTGTGCAATGATTGACAGTACTAAGTAGGTTTTCAGGATATGTTTTCAAGAACCTTAAATAAATGGGTTATAGAATACCCGCCATTTTTGGCTAAAGATAACAAAAATAATATTTATAATGATAGTTGTATGTCTGCCCATTTTTTAAAAATCAAATCTAAAACTCCGCATTTTTCTCCAAAGGAGGGATTTCTGTCATTGAGGCCCTGGATTATGAAATGTGCAAAGATTTTTACCTTGTGGTGGAAGCCAAAGACGGGGGTACCCCAGCCCTCAGTGCTGTGGCCACAGTGAACATCAACCTTACCGATGTGAATGACAATGCACCAATATTTAACCAGGAGGTGTACAGTGCAGTCATCAGTGAAGATGCTTCCATCGGGGACTCGGTCATTATGGTGGGTACACGTGGTCAGTTTGGTCCTGATGTGCAGGGCCAAATTAAGGCAGAATGGTGAAGTCAAAGTTTGTCTCTAGTGCCCTCCCATGGTCTCTCTTAAGTGACATTCTTCTCCCTGGGGCTCTCTCTAGAGACCATATACCACCCACCTCACCCCCCCGCCCTGCCCAGCACCTTTCAACCTTATTTTCTACTGGGTAGGAGTTAATAAACTACTTCATACTGAGGTCTAAATGACTGATAATGGTTTAAAGGATAACTCACATTTTAATAGTGATTGGTATCTTAACCCAAATGAATAACTACTTGATGGTAGAATTTTAAGCATTAAAGACACACAGTTAAGGGACACATTTAGAGGTGTGGGAGCCCTTTTATCACCCATCAAATCTGTCTGTACGTGATGTCAGATGTACCTATGCATATAGAATATCCAGCACAGTTGACAAAAGCAAATGTTTGAGGGAATGCAAAGACAATAAGAAAACTGAAGGAATCGTTTAATCAAGTATGTACTTACTGTGACCATGGCACAGTGCTAGGTCCTGAGGATACACAGACAGGAAGGAACTAATCCTTGCCATTGGGGAGCAATCACTTAGTTTTTAGGTTCCTACTTTTGGTTCAGGGCCTGAGGCATCCAGAAAACAAATCAGGCTGTGGATATGTATGATTAAATAAAAATGGAGTCTAGGACCTTAGCTATGGTGCTTTTCTGTCATGTATACCATCTCTGTTACTGTGATGGATAAAGATGGGAAATCCTAATAGGAAAATTGGCAGCACCTCTGCAAGGCTGGGGTTTGCTTAACCTCTGTGTTTCTGTAGAACTGTCGGGTTAGGCAAAGCATGGACTTTTTTCTCTAATGCTTTTGTTTTCTCTTGAAGTTAATAGCAGAAGATGTAGATAGCCCACCCAACGGACAGATTCGCTTCTCCATTGTCAGTGGGGACCGGGACAATGAGTTTGCGGTGGATCCTGTCTTGGGACTTGTTAAAGTGAAAAAGAAATTGGACCGAGAACGGGTAAGATTCATTAGACCAACCTCCCCCTCTAGGCTTCCTTAAAAGCCTCTAAAAGTGAATAATAAAATGATTTTTTAAAGGAATGGTTATAGGACGTGAGATTTATATAGTCTGAAAGAGAGAGGGCTGTGGAAGGACATCTAATTATATAACATGTATAATTGTATATGATATATAGAGAGAGCTATAATATATATCTAATTATATAATATTTATAATATAATAATGTGGTCAGTGATTCCCTGAGTACAGCAAAAATAGAGAAATAGGAACAGGTCAACAGTTATAACAGCTTAGATTTGGATTAGATCCTAGGAAGAATTTTTTGCCAAATTCTGTCTAACACCAGAATTCATTGCTTCAAGAGATATTAAGGAAATAACCAGTTCCATCAGGGATGTCTTGAGTGCTTTCTTTGTTGTGGCCAAGGTTACCAAAGTGAAAATTCTTTAGAAAGATGAGAGAGAAGATGACCTAAAACATCAGTAAAAAGCAGCCAGTTTCTATGATAAAATATGAAGCCAGTCTGTCAAATATCACATCACTGTCAACTTTATTAATGCCGTGGATGTGGGCCCTGTGGCCTAGCACCAGGAGCCCATGGTTCTAGTTTGTATAGCTAACTTATCCCTACCAGAGGCTGTGATCAGTGATGGCTTGGAAGGACTCCCAGATCAGGAAACATGAATCAAAAAAGCTTACATCCTCTAGTTTTTCTTACATTTACTTGGCTTAAGTAAAATTAACTTTACTTAAGTTTAAAAGAAGCCCTTTCTCAACCAAGGATTCAGTTCTCTAAAGAGAAAGTAAAGGTAGAATTTCCCAGATGCCAAAGTGCAGAAAACCCAGAAGGGATTCCCTGTGTGCTATAGCCTCAGAGGCTGGGTAAAATTAGCCTTGATAAAGGAGGCAGATTAGCCTTAATAATACTTCCCAGAGACCCAGCCTGGAAAGCCTGCTGCAAGGTGCACAGCTACTTAATTGCAAGCCCTGTGAGTGAATGTGAGGAAGGATCAACCTGTCCCTCTAATTTCCAGGTAAATTAACTCAGTCATATATACCATCAAACACATGAAATGGTGATTGTAATAATAGCACCTACCTCCTTCCCAGAGTTGTTTTGAGAATAAAATGAGATATTTGTAAAGTGATTGCAAACCTTAAAGCTAAATATAAATGCTAACTATTATTATTAATGCATATATGACTAAGGGTCATAGTGTCTAAGTAATGATAGTACCTTGCATTTGATACCATTTTTCAAGGCATATTGATCTCATTATCTCATTTAATTTTTACTTGATTGAATGCAGATATTTGTTATGTAGAGCTAAAGATGAATTACTGCCAATGTCCACAGCACAGAATAAACAGTTACTAATTTTCTTGCTGTTTGTGTATGAGTGGAAGAGCTAAATGATAGGGTACAATTTAATGCCCTGAATACAAATCACCCTAGGAAAGAGCTAGCAGGATTTTCTGGTGAGAAATGAGGAAGAAACATTCCTTCCCATCAGAGCATGGAGGTGAGCCTGTAACCCTAGGAGGTCTAGTGGCAGCAGCAGTAACAGCAGGAAGAGGAGGGGGAAGTCATTTCAGGGCATTCCACACCAGAAGGGCTGCAAATATGGGGCCCTGACTGGCTGTATGTCTTTCCTTGGAGAACCAGCCTAGCCAGACTTAGAGAGGCTCTTCACTAGAACCTTGGCCAACTGGTGATTTTTTTTAGCTTGCAGCAACTCACAAAGATGTTGAATAAGGAACTGAAAGGTTATAATCTGCTTTGGTAAAGGAAACATCCATATGGGTGAATTTATTGATTTTTGAAATAATGTCTAAGAGTCTGGGTATTGCCATTTGGTTAAACAATCAAGTAACTGGCTTTTTTGAATTGAAGTCAAGGTTAATTCCTTGACTTTGCTAATGGTTTTCCTCTTAACTGACTTAATAGGATCTCGTCTGTAGATGGAATATTAAAATGTACTTTATTTTATGCAGTAGAATTCTTTAAAAGATGCGAGTAGATCAAATATTCATAAATTAAATGACATTTTCAATGTACCAGGGGAGCTCACTGTTTAATTCATTTCAACAAACACTTATTAATGGTGACTTCTTTCATAAAGTGAATTATCATTCTAATTTTTCTTTTTTGGAAAATTCAGAATTTTATATATTGGATTGTATTTAAAATGGAACACAGGTCTGCGTACATATATGTATGTATGTGTACAAATACATATGTGTAAATATATATACTTGTAATGTTACTTAATTATGTATGCATATTTTATGATAATATAGAATTTTAGATAGGAAAGGTTATACTTTCCCTGTTTCTTCACGGACCCAATTCTCAACATCCTATTTTTTTTAAATGAGATAGTGTTAACTGTACCATGGAAGTAATTGGCTGAGATTATATGTGGATTATGAATGTATCAATCAGTCAGAAAACATTTATTAAGCACCTGCTATGTTCCAGATACTTGTGCTACGTGCTAGGGATGCATATAAAATAATTAGGCTAGTCTCTTACGTCTAATAATTAAAGAGTGGGGAGAGGGGTAGGAATACAGATGTGAATAAGCATTTATTAAGCACCAACTGTGTGCAAGGTATTATGCTAGACACTTTAGAAATAGTATCTCACTTGATAATATTTGTAAAAAAAAAAAAAGGAACCTGAGCAGTAAGTGCATCCATTAGGTCTCATGAGGAATCTAGCATCACAAAACTTAATCCCTCAAAGTAGTCTTTCAGAGTATTCCCATGAGGCCATGCAGCATATATTGGGCCACAGTGCAAATGTTGTATGCAGCTCCAAAATAACAAAGTGAGGACGGTGGGACAGAGCCGTCAGTCTGTTGCCATGCCAGTGATTTGGAGTTAGAAGACCTGAGTTCAAATACCTGGCCTGTGTGACTTTGAACAAGTCTATGGTCCTCTATGACCAGAGGAATAAACTAATGTCCTTATGAAACCTAGGCATTTACCACCATGTAGAACTTTCATGGATACATTTTTATAAGTGTATCAATTTCTATGGGCAATTGGTTGATTAAAATGAGCATATGTAGCAGAGTGGACAGACCCAGCCTTAGAGCCTAAAAGATGTGGGTTTAAGTCCTAGCTGTATGTGGCCTTCTTGGCAAATCATTTAACCTCCCAGTGCTTCCCACAACTCTGTTAAGATTCTAAATTGCAAAGCCAAAGTACTAATCTGCACTGTTAAAGGAAGTTTCCTCACTGGAAGTTCTCTTTACCAGTGAAATCATAGGACCTGACCGCCCCCCCCCCAAAAAAAGTGTGTGTATATTTGAGAGATATACACACATGTATTTTATGTGTATACATCTATGTTATGTGTGTGTGTGTGTGTGTGTATCCTTTTAGTATCCTTTTAGTTTTTGTAGCCCCCCAGGCACGTAATGAACTACTCTGAGCTGCTCTACTTTGCCTGAATTTACTTGGAGTGTGGCCATAAGGATGGGAGTTATGGATTTCTCAACTGTTCATTCAGTGTGCTCTCCCTTTGGCAGGTGTCTGGATACTCATTACTCATTCAGGCTACGGACAGCGGCATTCCTGCCATGTCATCCACTGTGACAGTCAACATAGACATTTCTGATGTTAATGACAATGGCCCCGTTTTCACACCAGCTAACTACACTGCTGTAATCCAGGTAAACTGACCTCTATGGACAGACTCTCGAAGATGAAGACTCTTATGATGCTGTTCTCATTTCTTCTTCAATGCTTTTTACTCAACATCATCTTAACTTTTCACTTGACTTGTAGAAAAGAGCCCTACCTTCCATCTTGATTCTTGTCTACAGTGTGAAGGTAGTGCACGTGAACCCCAGGATTGTTAAGGAAAAGGAAAGCCAGTTGGGTGCTGAATATTTCATAAAGCAGAAGGAGGGTGGGGGAAGCTTAGAGATCTGGCAGTTGGACAAAGCAGTGTCCCTCTAGAGAGCTGAACCAGTGCCAAAAACTTATTTCATGCTTTATAACCCACCTGCCCTTTAAAAGCCAGCTGCAAGATGTGATGACTTAGTCCTGTTTTTTCTAGACTCATACATCAGAGAGAAAGGCCATGTGCCCCATATCCTAATACTTCCAAAAGCTGTTGCAAAAACCACACACCAGGAATATACACAAAGCCAGCTATTGATTAGATCTTGGTCTGTATGAAGGATCAAAGGCATTGAGGTACAGTGTTGATATTATTTCAGTTCCAGACATCTCTCAGGTTCACCCCAGTATAGATTTGAACCTCCAGATTCAGCCCCCCAATCTCCATGTCTCCCCAGACTTCCGCAAACAGAAGATAATCTGAGGCTGGACAGCGCGTCTTAGATCCACCCATGTTGGAACCCTCACTTTTCAGGCCCATGGCCCAGGAATGGTGGGGGGGAGGAGAGGAGAGCAGTTACAGAACAAGCAGGTGTTGTCTTCATTTTCACCCCCTCTTTTCATGAAATCTGATGCCTCCACTTTGTGGTATTCTTTTAGTTGCCTCTCCTAGATCCCAGCTAGACTTCATTTTCTTCCTCTTCCTGTCGTATTTCCAACAGCTGTATAATGTGATCCCCATCCTCCCAACATAAATATTTATGGAATTTCTACACCTGCCTCAGTTTCTTTAGGAGGTGGCCCCTCTCCCCGACTCTTCCTCTCCCCTGCCCCAGCTTTTGTCCTCTATCCTTGCCTCATAGACTCCAGGCACTTAATTTTCATTTTATAACATATATCAATCAGCCTGGCAGGCTGTTTTCAAATGCCAAACAGGAAGGGAAGAATGAAAGACCAGAGGCCCCTCACCCCCTCCAAATGTGACCCTTCTCCAGGTCGTGGAGTGTCTGGCCTCTGCAGTATATCTCTCTCTCTTTTCATGGATGGTGAGCCCTGAGGCGACTATTATGTCTTTCCTCTCTGGAGGGAAGTGGCTGTATAGATTGAGCAAATAAATAAATAAATCTTACACTTGGTGCAGGGCTGAGTATATTGCAGCGTGAAGCAATAAATCTTTACTGAACCTGGAAGGGATGGTAACTGATTTCAGAGGAATCTTGCATCTGGTTCTTGCTGACTGAAAGGACACTTGAGAGGAGGAGAAAAATGACAGGTCTTGAAGGTCCTGCTATCTTTCTCCTTCAGAATAATTCCCTCCCTCTTCCCAATCTATTCTGACTTACTCCCACACATGGTTTTGATAAGACTCAATCTAATTCAGGACCTAGAGCTTATGCTCCTACCCTGCATTTTCCTCCCTGCCAAAAGTACATGTATCATTCTATCAATCTCTCTGACCCAGACTCACTTAATCCTAAATCTTTGTCATCAAAAGGTCTGCACTGGCAAAACTGACTCTGGTTCCAACCTATAACAGCACTGAAATCTAAATAGAGAGCAGGGAGAACCTCAACTCCTGAGCCACAGAGGAATTTAATCCAAGTGAAGATAACCTCTGACCCAAGGCGTATGGAGAAGGACTGTTTGGGAGGAGAGGCAGAGACAATCAGTAAAATATTACTTGAGTTACTGATTGCTTAAATGAATAAAAATTGTTCTACTGACATTAAAGCTACAGGATACCCTTCCCTACACATCTCCAATGAATGATATACAATTTATATTATAATTATTATATATTTATATAATACATAATTATAATAATAATAATAATAAATGATCTCATTCACTACTAAGTGTGTTCAATTTAAGCTCTTTGTGAGTGTTAAAACCGTAAAGTTAAATACTCCTTTTGATGCTTGCTTCTGTGTGTTTACTGTCGATTTGTTCATTTTTCTAGAATGACCTCCCAACCCTGCAAAGTCTCCTATTGTAATGTTGCATCCCAGTGTTTTTTCTCTGCATAATTGTTGTAACAACTGTTTGAGAAAAGTTAGGTCCCGACAGGTTGATGTCTTCTTGACCCGAGAGGGTCTCCAAGGTTGTCCTACAAATGAACCAATCTGTGAGCACCATTCCATCTCTAGGTTTTTGGAGTTTTCTCAAGTAGCCATGGATGTTTCAATAAATTGGAGAATTCACTACAGCTCAAGACCATAGTTAGGACTTAAAAAAAACAAACAAATGAATGAAAAATATATAAATATGACCTCTATTGGTGAGGGAAAGGGAGGAAAATAAAAATTGTTAAAAAGCACCAGTATTTGGCTAAAGATAATAAAATATCATGGGGAACTACTTGCTTTTCAAAACATTGTATTTCTGGTGAGCAATGGTTTGCTTTTTTTTTAAATGAAAAAGGAATATAATTTGATTAAATTTTTTCCCCCTACTATTTTATGCAGGAAAACAAACCAGTGGGGACAAGCATTTTGCAGCTGATGGTTACAGACCGAGACTCCTTTCACAATGGACCTCCCTTCACCTTTACCATCTTGGCAGGGAATGAGGAACAGGAATTTGTGTTGGACCCTCATGGGATCTTAAGATCAGCAGTGATCTTTAGACACACAGACTCTCCCGAATATGTGCTCTACATCCAGGTACTGTCTTGCCCTTTCTGGGGACCAGATGTCTTTCATTTCTGTTTGTTATTGTGCCTGTTGCTTAGTTTTCCTTTGTTGAGTAAGCATAATGTAATGGCCATGTAGGAATATGCTCCCCTCTTAATCTCAAGTTCAATTTCACACCAGTAAAAGCAGGCTCTGTATGTGAAATTGAATAGAAAGAAATGAGGACATCATTGTTCAGGCCTAGGATTTACTTAGGGTGTGCTTAACCAGGCGATCACTCTTAAGTCTATTTAAAATTTCCCCGAGGGTCCAGTTTACCCCCCAAATATTGTTCAGCTGTACAAGGCTTCTTCCTTTGTGATGGAATCATCTGCTGAATCACCGTAAGTGGGGAAGTAATGAATCAGCATCTTATATTTGGTTTAGGCCAGATGTCTCCTTAAGTTTTTGTAGGAGGGAGAGAAACCTTATCTTCTTCATCCAGCCCACTTAATCTTGTTCCATTTCCCCACATTTTGGGAAAAAAAAAAAAGATGGAACCAAGAATAAATAAACTAGCAACAGAGTTCAAGGGATGACTTGTACTCCCTTGCCCTCCCCTGGAGCATCAGTTGCTGTGGGACAACAGATGGAGAGGGAGTGGAAAAAACAAAAAGGGAAAAGAGCTAGCAAGGTCTGGACGGAGATCTCTCTTGTCAGAGCTCAGAGAATAGGAACACCTGTGTGGCTGATGGAAGCAGTCACCCAAGAGATCCCTCACATGAAGGATGATGCTGTGCTACCTTAGGCATTGGATACTGGGGTACTCAGTTACCTGAGGAGATAAAACAGGCCTCCTAAACCAAGCAGACTCAACATTGGAGGCAGATATCACCAGTTAAACTGGGGTTGTCTGTGTTCAGAAGGGGCTCATTTGCCCCAAATTGGCATTGGTGAAACATGCTTCTTTTGTTTCTTTAATTTTTTCGAATTGACAAAAATTCACCTTCTCTTTCACACACACCCATGAAGAAGATGCATTATGTCATATTACAATTGTTTTGTATGTACCATGTCCCTTCTTCTTGACTGTAAGCTCGCTGAGGGCAGAGAACTTTATTCCACCTATTTTTTTTTATTTCACCCAGTACCTACCATAGTGTTCTGGTGCACATAGAGGACATTTCAGCAAAGTTAGGTAAACTGAATCAAAGCAAAGTCTTCCCTAGAGCTGTAACAACACTTTGCAGCTTCACTTCTGCCTTCTGCCCAAATTGGAAACAATGCCATCACAATGTTTCCTGGGTCATCTTTCTCCCTACCCCCAGCTCTGTTCTATTCTCATGCCTTACTGTTAATAATCAATGGTGCATTTGGGAGTTGAAACTGATAAATAGTTCCCCTTACTTTAAATGCACATCTTCAGCACTTTGAGGGAGAGAATGGCTTAAAAAAAAAAAAGAAACGTAGTTGAAAGTATGGGGTGTTTTTTTTCTCTTAATTCTGATGTTGCTTCTTTAAATATTGTAGGCAAGGGACTCAGGCAAACCCCAGCAAGTTTCCCACTCTTATATTCATATCCGGGTGATTGAAGAAAGTATCCACAAGCCCACTGCCATCCCCTTAGAGATCTTTATTGTCACAATGGAGGATGACTTCCCTGGGGGTGTCATTGGGAAGATCCATGCCACCGACCAGGACGTATATGACGTACTCACATATGCACTGAAATCTGAGCAGAGAAGCTTGTTCAAGGTGAACACCCATGATGGAAAGATCATTGCCCTGGGAGGCCTGGACAGTGGTAAGTACATTCTGAATGTTTCCGTGAGTGACGGCCGCTTCCAGGTGCCCATTGATGTCATCGTCCACGTGGAACAGCTGGTGCAGGAGATGCTGCAGAACACAGTCACCATCCGATTTGAGAATGTCTCCCCTGAGGACTTTGTTGGGCTGCACATGCATGGGTTCCGAAGAACCCTCCGGAATGCCGTCCTTTCTCAGAAACAGGACAGCCTCCACATCATCAGCATCCAGCCTGTGGCTGGCACTAACCAGCTGGACATGTTGTTTGCCGTGCAGATGCACAGTGGCGGCTTCTATAAGCCTGCGTACCTCATCCAGAAGCTATCCAATGCAAGGAGACATTTGGAGAATGTGATTCGCATCTCAGCCATCCTAGAGAAGAATTGCTCTGGACTGGATTGCCAGGAACAACACTGTGAACAAAGCTTGTCCATAGATTCACATTCTCTAATGACCTACAGCACGGCTCGTATTAGTTTTGTGTGTCCTCGTTTCTACAGGAACGTACGCTGTACATGTAATGGTGAGTTTAGTTTTTATCCCTGGAGGGTGAATTTTCCCAGCCTGCCTCCAGTCTTTTGGGGATACTGGTTAGAAAGGGAGACTTGCAGGGTCCAGATGTCTTAGAGAATAGACAGGGATGGATTCATTGCTTGGGGCTGCAAGGTTGGGATTGTTCTTGTTTATTGCAATAATAAGTCAACAAACTTTGACCTTTCAGGGGCAAAGTTCCCCTCTGTAGAGGGGCACCATGTGAGTCATTGAGAGGTCATGCGCATTGACATCTCTCTCCGTTGTCCGATGTGCACAGGCAGTGTCATTGCCTGAGTCTTAGAATCGTACACCCAGGGTTTTCTAAGCATTGGGAACCTTTGCTCAAGTGATTGATGAAGGAATTAATTCCAGGATGGAGGAAGCTTGTAAAGTAGCCCTTTGACTCATTGGAAAGTGGCAGAGATCCTCAACCATTCTTTACAGTTTTGGATGTCATTATTATGGCATCCAGTAATGGAATATTTGTAGTAGTAAGAGAAACATGTTGACAGTTTTCCTGCCTCCATTTCCATTCTGGACTCAGATACCCAGAACAGTGCCAACCACCCTGTGGGTGCTCCTCTGTGTGTGTGTGTGTGTGTGTGTGTGTGTGTGTTTTCATCAGTCAGATTCGATGATGACCAGACCTGTTGGATATGTTAATTATCTGCAAGCCAGATGATCTGAATGCCTACATCATATGCGAAGGGGTTTTGTCGCTGGCAGATGTCACTGCCACACACAATTTATGCAGGCCAGCTGTTCGTGTCTTACCTAGATTACCTTAGTAAGCAAGCTGATTTATGCAACAAAGCATGGTAAGGGGCTTAATGAAGGTATGTAGAGTAGAGTACAGGAGGTGGAATGGCTCGGTACAAGGTGAAGCTCTACTCTGCAGGAGCAGATGTACCAGCCACGGACTCCCATGGTGTGACCTGGCACAGGCCTCGGAGTCTCACCCACAGAGAGAACTGAAATGACATGTTCTCAGAGTCCTGAGGAGCTGTCGAGAACAGCATGTTACCTTGTTTCTAGGTGAGTAAGTCATCATGTACAGGCACTGAAAAACCTTGCAAATTGGAACTTTGCTCTGGCTGATGGTTATATGTGTGAAGCAAGAGGGGAAACTGTGTCGGGGACACTTGTCCTCAATTCTGTCCCCTTGAGCAGTACACCTCTAATAAGCTTTCCAGGAGCCAAATCTAGGTGCCCCGAGGGTGGGACACAAGACCTTACAAATCCTGAGTTTCTGAGAGGATTACAGTCTTGGTGATGAAGAGAGCATCAGTGTCTGCATTTCTTATTGGCTCATTTGTATAATTATTGTATTTCACAGAATCATAGATCTTAGATACAGTGGATCTAAAGAGATCCATATCCCTTCCTTCAAAGGGGCAAGATATTAATTGACTCTGTTTGTAGATGGGACAGCTAAGTCCTAGAGAGGTTCAATGCCTTATCCAGCTAATAAATAAAATTATGATCCTGGCTATGTTGTAGCCTTTAAGGCATTTACAGTTAATTAACAATGATAAAAGTAACAGATATGCAATCAGCAGTTCAACTCAAGAAGCATTTAATGTGTACTATGTGTAATCTACCATGCTAGGTGCTGAGGATAAAAAGACAAAAATAAAAACAGTCCCTATATTTTTAAGGTGTTCACATTCTATTGTGGAGAAACAGCATATACATGGATAAATAAATACAGCATATAGGCAAAGTGATTTCTGGGTATAGGGGGAAATAGAGGTGCTAAAAAGCAAAGTCAGGGAGGTGGGAGAGTGACATAAATATAATCACCACCATTCTACTTAGTAGCTGCGTGACCTTGGGTTATTCATTGGGTAATCAACCCTGCCTATTACCTGATGTGCAACCAGTGAGTGTCCCATGAGTACCTGTTACTGAACTGAATAGGAGCCATACCAATCAGCGTCATGCCAGAAGGATAATAAGACGTTCTCCAAAAAACGGGGAGTGTGACCACTGTGTTGTACAACATAACCTCCTATCCTCCTGCACTTCCCTAGGATTTTCTCTTAAATAAAAATTAGGTGAGGAATTGTAAAGGAAGTTTCTTTTCTCAGCCTTAGTTTTGTTCAGCATCCTTCATTTCTCAGGAGGAAGTAAATGGTCAAGGAATTCAACACTGATAATTCACAAGCATTAGTTCTTTATAAGTTGTAGAGAGAGCCTAACCCCTTTGGACTCTTAATAACTCGGGCCAGCCAGCTACAGGATCTGGAGGTGACCCTATTGGCCACTGGGTGGAGTAATTAACATTACCAATGGTGGCTCTCTCCACCCTACGCTCCACTGCTCTGCTTGCACCCGAGTTCGCTTCCTCCAGGCCTCTGTTGCCCAACACAAAGCTCGTCTTTTTCTCATACAGATTTTTGAGTCTGATGATCATTATCATTTTGAACGAAAATGCTGAATTGCTGCGACTGAATGAAAGAAGACCTGAATTTTAGTGCCAGTTGGCCTCATTAAATTCCAGCCACCATTAAATTTTGCATGTGAACAGCAGTTCAGCAGGTGCGGGGGAGGCTGTGTGATTGCCTCTGTGGCTGCTGCTGGCTGATAGGCACCTCATACACTCTGACTCACAAGGAAGCCTGACATAAAATCAGGCGGAAGGAAAATTACACATGAAACCTGATCTGACCAGGGAAGAAAGAGGAGAGAGAGACTGGGAGAGCATTACCCAGCTCACTCTAAAAGAGCCTGCTGACCGACATGTAGAGGAGAGGTGGGTCCAGACGAAGAATCCATCAGTGAGGTCTCAAGAATTGACCAAAGTATGAGTAGTAGTGGGAGAACTAGATCATTGCTCTCCTGGCATTTTTCCAAGGGCTTCATAACATAAATATATGACATAAATAAGAAACTTGCAAGCATATTTAATTAAATAAACATTTACTAAGTGCCTAATATGTGCCAGACATTGTAAAACATGCTGTTTGAGTATAAGGCAAGAAACTAGGCTTGGAGTCAAGAAGACCTAGGTTCAAATCCCACCTGAGACACTTCGTCTCCTGTTCCATAAAATGAAGGTAATAGTATTTGTACTGCCAGAGAATTAAGAACTGTTGTGAGGAAAAAGTTGTGTGTGTGTGTATGTGTGTGTGTGTGTGTGTGTGTGTGTGTGTGTGTGTGTGTGTGTGTGTGTGTGAGGGTCGGTAGATAGGTATCATAAGATAAGAGTAAATTGGTACTAGATAGATACCTGGAGGAGACCTGGGCTATTGTGCCCACTCTACAAAGGTTTTAGTGACCAAGTCACTGAGCTGCTTTATGTCTCTTTTTGTTTAAACTGTCTTTATGTACCTGTGATACAAACAAAATTATTTCTGTTGTATGTACCTCAAAGAGCTTTTTGAGGTTCAGCTAAGAATAACCAGACAGTGAGCATAGCGGATAGAGCACTAGTCTTGAAGACAAGAAGGCCCGAGTTAAAAATCTTGTCTCAGGTGCTCTCTAGCTGTGTGACCTTGGGCAAGTCACTTAAATGACCTCTTTCAGCTTTTGTTCTCATATCTACAAAAGGAGGATAATAATGCCATCTAACTTATAAGGTTGTTGTTGGAAGGATGAAATGCTTTAATGTATTCAAAGCATTTTACAGATGTGAAAACACTATATAAATACTATTATTAATATTATATAAAAATAATAATAGTATTATTATCATTATTATTATACTACAAGGTCTCTCCCTCCTACCCCCTATTGATCAGTCACCATCTTCATTATACAGGGAAGCAATTAGTCACCTTTTACCAGAAGGGAAAGAGAGGCATTTATGATTTCAGATAGCCCTGAATGTTTGTGTTGTGTCTGTGGAAAGTGTCAATCCGCTCATTCTTACACTGCAGCACAATCCCTTTCCTACATATAACCTTTCATGAGAGATGCTCCTTTGAAGTAACAAAGCAAAATGACCTAAGTATAGATATATAGTGTCCCACATGTGTGAACTCCTTCTTAAGCTGTCTAGAATGACTAATTCTTTTACTATCCTGATGGCAAGAGGCAGCATGGTATTTCTAGATAGAGGTCTGGACTTAGAGTCTGGAAGACTTAAATTCAAATCTTCTCCCTGACACTTTCTGGCTTTTTGAGCAAGGGCAGAACCAACCAGTTCTCTGAACCATAATTTAGTCAACTATAAAATAGGGATGTGATGATAATTTAGTACCTACCAACAAAGTGTTGTTATGGAGCTCAAGAGAAATAATATCTGTAAAAGGGCCTTATAAACCTCAGAGGGCTGTATAAATATCACCTATCTGTAATGCTAGCAATATGGTGTATTCCTATTGTTTAAAAAGTAGGATGGCCATTTCTGACTTTTGTCTGGACCAGTTCTATCTTTTCATTGCTATAGGGAGCTTCCTATGAGGAATCTGCTCTATCTGTGTAGATCAACACTGTCTTTGAAAGTTATCGCCTTCCCCAGGGCACAGAAAGGTTATGAGTTTTGTCTAAGATCATATAGCTAGTATGTGTCAGAAATAGGTTGATGGGGCAGCAAGGTGGCGCAGTAGATAGAGCACTGGCCCTGGAGTCAGGAGGACCTGAGTTCCAATTTGACCTCAGACACTTGACACTTACTAGCTGTGTGACCCTGGGCAAGTTACTTAACCCCAATTACCTCACCCCCCCCCAAAAAAAGTAGGACTTGAACTCAGGTCCTCCTGAATCTAAAGCCACTGCCTCCCTTTCCAGTATGTGCATGAAATTGTAAGTATTTAACCCTATATATTTGTATGTATGTATATATGTGTGTGTGTATATATATATATATATATATATATATATATATACACACACACACATATATACATATATACCTATATACATATATACCCTGGAAAGTATCATTGCATGAAGTTGTACTCAGCGCAGTGATGAAATCATCCAGAAAATGTTGTTCAGCCAAGCAAATATACTATATGATTCAGGCTTCTCTAAGAAAACCACAGGAGACCAACTCAAAACAGGTACTGTATGTTTCTATAGTTTAAATTTTCTTACTGAGCAAAAGTCCGAAGGGAGTAGTGGTGTGCCTAATGTGAGATATTAACTCTTTACCATGAACCTCTCTGGTTCCATCTTGGAATGAATCAGATACAAATCCAGACACTGGTCTAGGTAAAAATATGAATGATGACTGATGATGATGCTGGGTCCTTGAATGCTTTATATGTATCATCAGGTAAATCTCAATGTAATGAAGAAGAAAGGAGAGGGAAAACTCTAAAGATTCCAGAGCTTCCATCCTGAGAGCCCAGCTGCATCCCCTTCCTCTCAGCTGTTTCTAAAGCACCCGCCATTTTTAATCCAGATAAATTGCATGTTTGTCAACCACAAGAACCTTCCTGTGTCTTAAATTACCACCTGACTATGAGATTAAAGCTACGTTCAAAGTAGAGCATATTGTTTGCAGCCTCACCCTGGGCAAAGAAGCTGTCTGAACTAGATACCTTGGAAGCAGACAAGACTGGGTTGGAAAGTCCTCATATGGCTACTGAAACTATTAGACTTGTTAATAATAGTCAAGAAGTGTGGCTTAGTGGAAAGAGAGTTGGCCCCAGTCAGAAAAACCTATGTTCAAGTTACCTCTCTGACAGATACTAACTATGTGACCTTTGGAAGTCAGGAAACCCTGGGTGCAAATACTGTGTCTGGGGCATGGAACAAATCTCTTAGCGTCTCAGTACCTCAGGCTACTCTCTAAGACTGTAAGTTGCCAATCAGCATTGATAAAGAGCAGTTTCTCTCTTCAGACTTTACTTAACTTGATGAAAGAACAGATGAGTCCAGAATGAAAAAGCAAAATAAAATAAAAAATTGCCAGCTATTACCTAATACAATACTGTATATCTTCTGCAAACTTTTAAATCATGCATCTCACAAAAAAGGAAAGCTGTTCAAATATGGCTGGGCTAGGCCTTACATCATTCCCAGGTTAGTAGTCATAGTAGCCAGGCAGATTAGCAGCTCTTGGTTTGAAACCTCTTAATGTTTTGATTGCAGGAAATATCTGCAAAGCCGAGTAATTAGGTTCAGGCTTTGAACTCCCTTCTGAATGTGGTTGACCTAGGAGTAGGCCAAAGTAGTCTGTTCTGATGGTTTTACTTTTTGACATGCTGCAAAATTTAACGTGTGCAACAGGTATTTTTAAGTAACATACAGATTGAAAAGGGAACTAAAATGGCAAACACCAACCAAGTTCCCTTTGGATGCAGAGGGAAAATGAACCTTTTTGGCTTAACAAAATGAGCCCCTTTCCCCTCGGCACCAATTTTGGACAAAATTGACTAGCCTGAAAATTTATAACATAAATATTTCATCCCTCCTTTAAGATAGATGTTCCTGAACTTAGTACACATTTATGATTAAATCTGAATTCCGTAGGGGTAGTTATGCTGATAGACTATCCTTGCAGAAGTCGGCAGTCACTCCCTGGGGGATGAGCGGGGCATTGTTTTACAATTAAAAAAGTGCCTTGTGGCCCATAACAATTATAGTATGTATATAAGTCCTAAAATAGTAATTATGTAAACATGTGATTTGTCAAAGCAAATTAAGTTATTAGGAGTTGTGTGGAGCTTACCAGGTCTTATGTATTTAGGGAGCCCTCAGCTGCAGCTGGAAGAAGAAGGTTTTGCTACTAAAACTCTTTCCCAGGATTCAGACAACTTAGAATCTCATTGTATCTGAGCCATGATGGGGCAGGTGTTGATCCGTTCCACATCAGTTATAAGGAATTTAGCCTCTGTAACAGAATATATTCTAGACATGACCTAAGTGCTTCCAAATGTTTACAGAGAAGAAAAAGCCAGGTTCTAGTTTGGAGAAACCTGCTTGCTTAATAGCCTCACTATTTAGCCTTTCTTTACTTGAATAAAGGATGGAAACAGACCAACAGATATACACAGAGAAAGGAAGCAGGGAGAAAAAGGCAAAGACAGATGGAGAGATTGAGATAGAGAGAGACAGAAAGAGAGAAGGAGACAGAGGACGGAGAGACACAGAAGATGAAAAGATACAGTGAGAGTTACTTAAGTCGGATGGAACCCTTGTGTTTTACCCTTTTGTCATAAGGACCTGGTGGGGGTAGCTTTTGTTGCACAGTGGAATAATAATAGGGCCAGAGATAAAACAGCAGCTGCAGTCAGAATGTTTCCTATTCTGTGTTTTCCAGTTAGGAGATCAGAGAGGTTACCTTTAAGGATTCTAAAAAAGACTGAGCAAGACAGTACTGTACCTCATCATACCCCCCATACCAAGAACTTTTTGCCTTCTCTCTAAATAACCTTTTCAAAGCAAGACTGCTGAGGATATTGCTTTTAGAAAGAAAAAAAATGGTAATGTGGATCACCTTACAGTTGAAATAGAAAAGGTATTTCCTATGGTTTGGTCAGTGGTAGAGTGACTGAATACATAGTCAAATGTTATGCTAAATTAGGGGACTGGTAATAAAGATGATCTAGAAATGATTAGCATTTGTTTGGGGGCTGCACCTTGTAATTATTTTTTATGGCAGTATACCTTGCTAAATTGCTATGGCTTGGGTAAATGTTAATATTAGTTTGTAATCCCTGAGCACAAATTTGCAAATGAAGTGGCCTAGAATTGTGCTGGGTGTCAGAAAGTAGGGATAATCCACATAGAGAAAATTGAGAGTTGACTTAATGCCAGTAAAATGTGACTGTTACCCCAGCCTACCTGTTGGTCTTGCAAGTAAACATTGAAGAATGTGCTTGAGCCATTATCTATGAATAGTCTATGCATTTGGACAAAACAGAGTTTGTTTTTACCTAAAAGCACCAGTAGTCCCTTAACACTAGTCATTAATAGTTAGTTAGAAGAAGACATAGAATGCCCAAGCAACTGTTTATAAGATGAAGGAGCATTGAAAAAAGCATGGCAGTGCTAAGGATTCCCAAGGAGGACTTTTTGTTGAATCATTGTCACTAAACAACAGGTTTCCTCATGCTGTAAAGTGTCCAGGTCCTTTCTTCTTTCTCCTTGTTTTGTTTAAAACCAGATGTATAGTTATTTCTAAATTTTCTGTTAAAAATCCTTTCATCAGCTGAGGCATGATAAACCAGTTCAGGGCCAGGCAACATCTTTTATGGCTAAGCTATAAACCACTGAAAAATAGGATTTATAAATTCTGGGTTTGCTCTTGCCACTTATATTGCTTCTCTCAAAGATTACAGTTCCTAAAATATTTATATGTTGTTAAAGTTGAATTGCTATTTTCTTCTAGACTAAGAAATTAATGTTTAGTAGGACAATATGCTTAATGGTCAGGATAGAATGGAAATCTAAGAAAAATATAATAGACCAGATCTTGCCAAGTGATGGAGCTGCTGAATCCCCAGAAGTGTTAAATTCACATGAAGGGGCTCTAACTCTTTTAGGCCACTGGGAAGCCATTTAGAAAATTACTGTTCCAGTTGTGAGTTATTTTTAATTTGTCTCCTTTTATAGCCACTTTATTACTTACCCTGATGTAATTTACACTTAAGGAGTAGCTCTCTCTCACCAGGTAGGAAATGGCCTAATTACTTTTGAAATATCCAGATTCCATGAAAAGCACATTTCCTATGTTTGCCAAGGTTGCGGAATCAAAATAACTCATTTAGCGCCTAATTTCGTAGTTAAATCTGTTAATCTGCTTCCCAGGATTTTTTTTTTCTAAAGAATTAAGAAGAGTTTCATCCTCCTGTTCCATTAGGATCATGGTTGGGAAGGACATTTTCCTTTGAAATGGCTAATTCTACTTTCATGAATGTTGCTTTATCACATTTGCACATAGTAAAACAGCATGTAGTCGAAGAGATTAGAAAGTAGGCAAGTGCATTGCCTCCATAACTCTACATCAGTTCAGCAAAATGATTCGTACTTTCTTTGGAATCCATAGCAATATTCTTTTTTAATCACTTAGATTCTATGCAGATTTAGGCTAAATTAAAAGGCCCTTGGTGGGTACCTGGAGAACAAGTCCACGTCCACCCCACCCTTTGGCCCAACCTTGGTGATAAAGGTCACATGGAGCATGGAAAGGGGAAAGGGGCTGGGGAGGGGAGGGAACATTAGATTAAGAGTTAGAAGTCCTGGGTTCAAATCCCAGATAACTCACCTACACAACCTTGGTCAAAACACTTGTCCTCGTTACCTGTAAAAATTAGAGAAGTACACTAGATAATTTCTTTAGGTTTCTTCCAGAAATCTCCAGATTTTCATCAATCCTAACAAACCTTATATCCACAAATCTCAAGTAGTGAGATGATAAACATTTTCCCAGTTTCCTTGATAAAATTGGTCTAATCCATATGTCCTTCAGTTTTAAATTGGAGATCTTTTTTCCAGTCTCATTGCAGCAACATAGGCATAGGTACTCAAGGTGTTCTACAGGTATACCATAACGTAGGAAGTCCATATAAGATAGTACTGCTCTCAAATCTCTCTGAATCTTCACTGTTCTGTAGTACTATTCTTGGCCAATTTCTGCATTCCATTCATTTCTTTGTGTACTTAACTGTGTTGTTCCATTTGTAATAGGAGGACTCTGTCCAGGGTCAAATGATCCTTGTATGGAGAAGCCCTGTCCTGGGGACATGCAGTGTGTTGGTTATGAAGCCAATAGAAGACCATTCATCTGCCAGTGTCCACCAGGAAAACTTGGCGAATGCTCAGGTACGGGATGGTATTAGATAAATATTCTAACTTTGATTCTTATAGCACTTAACACCTTGATTAAATCATTCTCCCCAAACTCTTAAAAGGTATTTCTTGACAACATATGAAATGTCTTTCTGAATTGACCCAGTGTAATATACACTCTCAAAACTTATTTGGGATTTCTCCGAGCTTCTTACTCTCATTAATTTGGGTAGCCACTCCAACCTGAAGATCATAGACTGCATGATGGATTTAGAAAATGGAAGTCCTGTCTCAGACTCATAGGTCACTGTGTGACCTTGGGCAAATTACTTCATCTCTCTAGGTCATAGCTCATCTGTAAAATGAGGATTCAGCGACCTCTAAGCTCTCTTTCTGCTCTAAATCTGTGAGCTTGTAATATCCTCATATTGTATGTTGTGAGGGGAGAGCTGTCAGTCAACAAGCATTTTATTTAAATGCCTTCTTTGTGCCAGGCACTGTGCTAACAGCTGCCTGCCACTGGGTTCTACTAGGAATCCAGAACCCAGAATTCAGTATTTCTACTAAACAAAATTGAAATAACTGTGTGTTATTTATAATGGAATGACAAAAAATGTTGCAGGCTTTTTCAGTTTCTTCTCATGTATTTTAAAAGTATGACATTATAGAAAATAGAACATTGTTGGAGCAAAGGGCAGCCCATCTTTAGTGTAGTCCTTGCTATTCAGAGTGTTGCATAAATCTGCCATCATGAGAAGATAGTGCTTTAGATGGAAAAGCCAATCATGGTCTATGGAATAAGCCAAGCAGGCTTGGACCAGTAAGGAATGTATTATCCTTTTGAGATGGATAGTAGCATATTTCATAAAAGCAGAGCCATCCACCCTCATGTCCTGGAAAAAAAAAGTCTTATTTATATGATTTTAGCTTTAAATCTTCCCTTCTTGACCTTCATCCAGCTTTCACTTTGGCTGTTGTGGCCTTCATTCATTTCCAAGCATGGCTTTTTGAATTCTAACATTGATTGTTAAAATATATTGTTGGGAAAGAAAAGGAAATATAATCATTAGTCATTACTAAAATGTCATTTTGTTATTATGAAGCGTATCGGAAGTTCAAAAATATGAACAAGTTTGCAGTCAGACTCAGACTCAGTTGGGATTTTTGACATTTCTAGCTCAGTTATTTGGAGATGACAATACAATCTTCTCAGCTATCAAGCCCAAGAACAAAGCTGTATACAAAATGGGGTGACTTCCATGCTCCATTAATCATCCCCAGGAACCTACCCTTTGAAGATACTCTCCTATTATTTTTTAAAAAGAGTTTGAGTTAGAAAATGACAGTTTACTCAGTATATTCAGAATGTACATGAATAAGTAGATATATAGTATTTACAGGATATTTAGACTAGAGCCCAAATCTTTTCTCTCCAAAATTCTCTTCTGCCTATCAAGTCACGTAATCCACATCTATGACATTGACCCTTAATTTTCCTTATGCTTATTATCCTGTTAATAGATTGACAGAAATTTTGTGCTCTTCCTCACTCAATAATCAGTAAACATTTATTAAGCACCTACCATGTGCCAGGTATTATGCTAAGCTCTGGGATAAAAAAAAAAAAGACAAAATACAGTCCCTGCTCTCAAAGAGCTCACAGTCTAATGGAAGAAACAATAAGCAAATAAATATATACAAACAAGCTATATATACAGGATAAATAGGAAAGAATTGAAAAAAGGAAGACATTAGAATTGAGGGTTTGGGAAAGTCTTCCTGTAGAAAATGGAATTTCTCCATCCTTAAAATCTATGTAAAGAAGAAAAAGAGGACCACACTCAAAACCAGACGTTTCAGGAGCTTACTTTTGTAAACATTTCAAATGGAAATATAGTGGTATTTCATTTGATGGCACTAAAAGTACTTCAGCCCCTTCAGAAGCCATTTGTTGCATCTTTTTGAAAGTTAGAATTTTGCTGATTCTCAATAGGAAGAGTTTTAGTGGCATAGTGATAATTCAGGTTTTGAAGTGTTAAATTTCCCTTTGTCACAGGGCAATCCAGATCCCAGGGATCTGATTGCTTAATAATGTTTTTCAACCCAAATTTAAGAAGTGTGGTGTGTAATGGAGGAACTGTTTTTAACCCAAAGTTGGTAGGTTTTTATTTAAAAGCTTTCTCCAAAAATGGCTTCATTAGCTGCGCATGATCTTTAATTAACTCGCTTGGCACTTGTTGGGTAGTTTTGTGTGTCCCTGCTCATTATGAACATTAAAAGTATATGTATCTTCTCATAATGATTCTTTTAGGGCACACTTCTCTAAGCTTTGCTGGAAACAGTTACATCAAATACCGGCTTTCTGAAAATAGCAAGAAAGAGGAATTTAAGTTGGCTCTGCGTCTGCGAACACTGCAAAGCAATGGGATTATAATGTACACCAGAGCAAATCCCTGCATAATTCTGAAGGTAATTAAAGTGGGTTATCTTTTGCTGCAGTCATTTCTCTAGCTTATATGTTTGCATTTTGGCTCTTGGTTTGGGGAATGCTGTAATCATTTTGTCTTTGGGTTCAGAAGACCAGAAGCAAAATTCAGGACAAAAGAGGACAGCAGCCAAACTGGGAGTGGGGCCAATCCCCCCTTTTTCCTTTTGAACATCTAGCATCAAACTTGACTCTGTAAATTGTGTCATTTCCCTCTAGAGTAGGTTCAAGAGTAGCCTCCTTCAGCTATAATCACTCAATAATTCATAGCAACCCTTCTACGGGCATAGCACTGACTGTAATCCTCCTCCACTCTATTCAGTACCTCTCCCTGCCCAATTGTGAAGCCTGCTTCAGTTCTGAGCCTTCAGGCCAGAAGTATGGGGGGCTTCGGTGTTCCAGTCATTGACAGAGTATCCTGACTCCTCAGCTGTAATGCCTCTGTCGTTAAAAAACCAGCCTGGGTTTGTTTGTTTGTTTGTTTGTTTTTCCCAGGCATGCCTGAGATGTATAGAATCTATAAACAATACACTCTGCACCCCCTCCCAACCAAATCCTCTTCTGGGCCAGTAGCCAATATCCCTGGCATCATTATGGTAGCCCTACAGCACTGCATATTCTCCAATAGCCCAGAAAATCACAAATATATAGATCTGCCTGAAAAATGAGAGAGTGAAAAAGAAATAAAGAAAAAAATAAAAAATTTTAAAATTAAAAAAAAACAAAACGAGAGAGTGGTTACATTTGTCAAACCCACACCTGAAAGACCAAAATGCAGATTAATTTCTCTGGAGAAATTTTAAACTCAAAATATGCAAACTTACCTAATGACTTAATTTGGACAGGGAATTTTAGTACTAATTCAGAAATCTTCGAGGGCTGTTTATACTTCCAGTCAATGCAGTAACCAATTGTGATTTCAGAGGATAACAATAAAACCTCCCTTCCACCTCCCAGAAGAGAAGTGGTGGATCATAGAAGGAGAGTGAAGCTTGCCTTTTACCTCTAGCCAATCAGATATATGTGTGACTTAACCCTGTTTGCCTCAGTTCCCTTATCTGTAAAATGAGCTGGAGAAGGAAATAACAAACAACTCCCGTATCTTTGCCAAAAATCCAAAAGAGGTTGTGAAGAGTTGTCACAGCTGAAAAATTACTAAACAACAAAGCAGATACACCCAGTACATTAGGTTTGTTTTTGCTTAACTGCACAACTTTATTCTGGGAAACTCTAGGTAACACAGTGAATAGAGTGCCAGACCTGAAGTCAGGAAGATTCGTCCTCCTGACTTCAGTGCTAGCTGTGTGACCCTGGGCAAGTCACTTAATCCTGTTTGCCTCAGTTTCCTCATCTATAAAATGAACTGGAGAAGGAAGTGGCAGACTACTCCAGTATCTTTGCCAAGAAGACCCCAAATGGGGTCAGGACAAATGGAGGATTGAAACAGCTCAACAACAATGATAAAAGGGGGCAGCTAGGCGGTGCAGTAGATCAAGCACTGGCCCTGGAGGCAAGAGGACCTGAGTTCAAATCCAGCCTCAGACATTTACTAGCTAGCTGTGTAACCCTGGGCAAGTCACTTAACCCCCATTGCCTCCAAAATTTAAACAACAAACAACAACAAAGATAACAGCCAAACAACTTTATTTCAAGAGAGGGCACATAGAGCAAGGTTTTGATCCCTCCTCCACGATAGCCTTTCAGGTCCTTGGAGAAGTATCATGCTGCCATGTCTTCTCTTCTCCCTATTGCATGTTCCCAAACCTTTCAGTTGATGACATGATCTTGATGCTCTTGCTCATCATCTTGGTTGCCATCCTTACAAGTCTCTACAATGTATCAGTGTCACCTAAAATGTGGCACCCTGAACCCTACCAAATAGTCCAGATGAGTTTTCACCAAGGCAGAGTACAGAGAAACTGTCACCTCCTTTTTCCTAGATATTATGGCACTCTTACTGAAGCCCAAGTCAAAAAGGAACAGTTCAACTGGTCCAGTCCCTAAGATATCATACTAAGTGCCCTATCTGACAAAAACATCAGGTAATTTCCACCTTTGGTGGGCTTAACTAAGGCTATGATTTTCCTTAGAGCAAGGATTTCGTAATTGTTTTTGTGTCATGGATCCCTTTGGAAGTCTGGTGAAGGCATTGGACCCCTCCTCAAAATAACTTTAAAATACGTAAAACAAAACTGTGGTTTTAAAATAAATAAATAAAGTGTATAAAATAAAAATAGTTTGAAAAGGAAACCATTATTACAGTTTTAAAGATATGGGTTTTTAAAGTTCATGCACCCCAAATTAAAAACCCTAGCCTTAGAAGAAGCTTACACAATCAGGCTTTTTTCTTCAATTTGGGGGGAACATATTATCAATGATTTTTGGAAGGGCAGTGTTGAGAAGAGTATTTCTATGTAGCTAGACTTTATTGACCAAAAGATGATGATCAGTTTTTCATAGTGTGAAAAGAAAAATACATACAAAATTGAGGGCTCTAAATTTTTCATTATTTTGATTTGCTTTCAAGACAGGCTGCCTTGTGAACATCGGATGTTTTCAGAATGGGTTTAAAGAGGGAGAATGAAAGTGAAATTTTCAGGAACTATTATGGAATACTTCTGCCTATTCTGTCTATAAAACGTAATGCAAAGAAACAAACCAGTTTGTGCATCTTCTGTTCTATTCTTTACCAATACCTTTCTTTCCCTCCTCGGTCCCTCTTTGCCTTCCTCTCTTGCTCCAAAGTTCAAGTAGGGGCCTGAAGCCTTTGATGAATGCAGTTCTTTTTATTAAGCAAAAGTTTACAGTATCTTGCACATAGTATGCTCTCATTAAATGCTTAGCGAGTGGAATTTTAATGAATAAATATCTTCCATGGCATTGAACTTGGGGTAATCAGAACCACTCACAGACAGGATTTCTGTTTCCTACAGAATGGGGCTTCTCTTAACCTTGACATTTAATTTGAAAAGCAACCTCCTTTCTAAATCCTGGGATATAAATCAAACAACAAATTATTAATGTTTGACAGATACAAAGATTCTGGCATGGACTTCATTTTCTAAAACAAGTATGTTCCTGAAATTTATTTAAATTCCATTTTTTGTAAAAAGCAGTCATATTTGAAATATACTAGAAGAGCCTGCTATTTAAAGGAGAATTTTATGAATACTTTTGTGATGCTAATTCTCACCCCCAAATTGCTTGTCTTTGTATATTTGGGGTTTTTCATATGTTGGGCTGTCTTAAATGGGAGCACATCTGTACTAAACTATTAATAGCTCTGAACATCCACTTTGGGAATTTGAATCTGTTTGCTTGGCATTTTGTGCCTCTTGCAAGACTTCATTTTATTGGGTTTTGATGCAGTGTGTATACCTTCTGCTTTTGTTCAGCGGCCAATGAAGTAGAAACGCATTGTTTCAATTGTGAGTTCTGGTTCCTTGTATTTTCTGAGTTAGCGTGCCATCTTTGGAAAGCACTTAGAATAACAAAGTAGGTGGAAGGTGTCTCTTAGAGAATTACATGGCGATAGAATGAAGTGAGGGTGTTCGTGAAGCCTTAGAATTAAAGCTCCATATGTCAGGCCCCAATACTTAACATGTAACTGTCAAGCTTCTGAACGTTCAGAGTGTTGTATTGTTTTATATGGCAGGGATGTATCTGAGGGTGCAGCTTTTGCTGACCCTGTGGCTCAGATTCATCATAGCTGACTCTTGGATGTCTGGACCTCAGGCAGCTGGACAGCCTAGCCAGTGACACAAAATCTCCCAAGAGAACAAGTATTTATTAAGCACCTACTGGGGTAGCTAGGTGGTAAATCGAACACACTGGCCCTGGAGTCAGGAAGACCTGAGTTCAGATTGGGCTGTGTGACCCTGGGCAAGTCACTTAACTCTGCCTCAGTTTCCTCATTTGTAAAATGAGCCGGAGAAGGAAATGGCAAACCACTCCAGTATCCTTGCCAGGAAAACCCCAAATGGGGTGACAAAGAGTCAGACACAAGTGAAACAACTGAGCAGCAACAGAAATAGGCAAAACACTGTGCTAGTTACTGGGAATACTTCAAAAAAAAAAAACGCAACATGGTTCTTGCCTTCAGGGACCTTCCATTCTACTGAGGGCTATAGCATGTATGTATGTATATAAATAAAAATCAGATAATTTAAGGAGGGAGAGAGAACTAACAAGTAAGGGAGGGAGGACAGAGTTCCCATAAGAGGTGATACCTGAACTGAGCCTTAAAGGAAGCTATACATTCTAAAATGAAAAGTCAGGAGGAATTGCATTCCAGACTCACTCAGGAAGACAGTAGATGGAGTGCTAAATACAGGGAATGGCTAATAAGCCAAGACATGTAATAGACAAGTAGGCTAGTAGACAAGATGAATATAAAAAGATACAACTCTAGAGGGAGTTATGAAAAGTTAAGTAACACTGCAAAGGCAACCTAAGATAAATGCAGAATTGCAAGTATAGGTAATAAAAAGCTATAAGAATTCAGAGGATGGAGTGATTAATGTGAGCTCAGAGTAGTTGGGGAGGATCTAAGTGGCAGGTAGGTGAGATTGGGTTTGGGTTTGTTTGTGAATGTGCCAAATGTATACATTTAAAGCAACTTTAAACCAGGCTTTAAAACATTAGTTCTTCACAAAGTATTGAACCCACAGTGTCTGTCTAAGAGACAAAGAGGACTTTAGTGCAACCCCAGCCTGAACTATCAGCACCCTCAAATAAGGATTAGACCAGCTTCTGCTTGAAAGACCTTTTGAGTTGAGGAATGACTCCGCTATGGTGGCTGTCCATTGCATTTGACGATAGCTCTGATTAAATGATTCTTATTAAAATCTTCATCTTCTCAGTCTTCTTCCCATCATTCCTGTAAGGTTGGGGGGGAGGGGAGGATGTCTTTAATCAATCCCCACTCATGTTTAATTTCCCTAGCAGCACTGAACACCGTGACAAGAAAGGTTAATTCTTTCTGCCATAAGTTTAATTTTTATTAAAATCTGCCTTTGCCTACAATGTGATTTTTTTTTTAACTCCAGTCTAATGACTTTGAGACTCTGGGCCGTTGGAATCCACACTGATGCCTGGAAATCATGACTGATTTTAAGCAACTCAGAGACTCTAAATATTTTATAACACTGAGTCTATAAATAATAAATTCCACTGAACAAATTGCTTATCCCTAACTTCTGCCCACCCCCACCCAGAGTAGCAAACCAATTACAGTACCATTGATATTCAGTAATAAAGCATTTCATTCATGCCTGAACTTCAGTTGTAACAGCTTGTCCACTGACTAATGGGACACTTTATCAATGTAAAAGGTGGGTTATTTGGGATCTGGCCTGTTTAAAGATAGTAAAGGGAAACAGTGTTTGGTTATATTTCTCCAGGATTGATCAGACATTTGCATTATCACCTACATTTGAAACTGAAAGGGATTAACAAGTTTTGGTGAGAGAAAGCTTGGAGATGACATTCTATTATGTTAGCCTCCTAAAAAGGTATATAATTTCCAAGGCCTTGCCCAACAGTTTTTAAAATCAAATGAGATGATGGTGTGAAAAGCACTTTACAATCCTTAAAGCATAGTATAAATATGAGCAACTATTAAATTCAAAGTCAATGTTAGTTTCAAAAAATAAAATAAAGTAAAATTTTAAAATTAAATTAAAATTTAAAAATAAAATAAAAATTAAAAAATAAGAATGGACTGATGTGCTGTATCTCCCTTTCCATTCAGTAAATGTAGAAAAACTTCATGTTACCTTGTGCTCAGTGATCTGTATCATTTTGTGTGTATTAATATCACTTCAGTTCTCTTGAATGAGATTGTGGCTTCAATATCAAACCAAGTGTGAGAGCAGTTTGGAATTAGTGAAATCTTAATTCTGTCTATCTTTTTGACAAAAGCTCTCATAAAATGTAACAGCACCAACCAAATATTCACCCTCCTTCCTCTTCCCATCCCTCATAGATTGGTAGGCAACTGTATTAAATCCATAGCATGTTAACAGCAGATGGACTGTGCAAGAAGGAGGAAGTCCCCAAAGGATCATTTGACCATTTTATCACTTACATTGATATACAAATATGGACATTATCCAAGAGTGATGGCCAAGCATGTATTCTGGTGTGATTTACAATATTCATTCAGTTCATTTCACTGAACCAAAAAATTATCCATCCAACACCCATTTGTTACACTTAAAATTTCTCAGAGAGGAAAATAAACACTCCTACTATATGTATTTGTCTCTTTTTAATGTGGATATTTCAGAGGTATGTATATACACCTGTATTGCTTGTGTGTGGTAGAGCTTAACATTAGCCACGTACAACAATCTCCTTGTAAAAAGTAAGTTATTGTAGTTATCTCTTCCATGCAGCTAAAGAGTCCTGGACCCAGAGAAGCTACATAATTTACACAAGATTACAAAGCATTCATTAGTTACTTAAATTCCCAAAGCTGTATTAAGTCCACAAAGATTTTCACATATATGCTTTTATGTAACATACATTTGTTCCATGTATACTACACGATCGGTAGCAAGAACGTGACAAAGGAGTCAAGGAGAAAGTCCCAAAGAACTAATGGTCTGTGGAATGTGGTGAAGCATAGATAAAGAAATAGTCTGAGAGACGAAGTGGGGCTCTAATAATCCCCGACAAGTCTATCATGAATGAGACACATTTTAGTAAGACTCTCTCAGTATATTACTCTGTATTCCGTTGACATTTATATGGCCCTTACTGTTAATGACCTGAAATGAGGAGTTTTTTGATGTGTGTTTTTTTAAAGAAAAGTATAAAGAATGCTGAAGCTAGGACCCTGAAAAAGAAATGGTCAGTGATTCCAAATAAACTGGCCAACTTTCCACTCATAGTTCACTCCCTGATATTCACATAGGGTGCTCCTGCAGAATTGTCAACGAAGGTTAAGATGGTGGCTTTCACAGACACACAGCGCTGTAAGGCAGTGTTAGAGGTTAAAGGCCAACTCTCCACTCTAATTATTATAATAATGATAATCAGGACGGTAATAATAATAGCTAGCATTTACATAGCATTTTAAGAATTGTACGGTGCTTTACATATTATCTCATTTGAGAACTTCGACAAATTTAGCTAGGCTGGTCTTACAGCAGTAGACATATGAAGTCTGTCACAGGTTCTGTGTTTGAAAGCCTTTCCGGTTTGTTAGCACCTTCCAGAGCTTACATGACTCCAGCCATGATGAGTCCAATCAACAAACACTCATTAAGCACTTATGTGCCGGACTGCCCTAAGCACTGGGAATCTATATAAGCAGAAAGACAGGCCCTGTCCTCAAAGAGCTGATATTCTAATAAGTAATGAGAGTACCCCTTCAAGAATACACACTTTAATTTTGGGTTTAACATTGCTCTTCAGTGAAGGGATGAAAAAGCATTTATTAAGCACTGAGTACGTGCAGTGTACTAAGGATGCCAATAGAAAAACAGGACAGTCACCTAAAGAGGAAGAGTTAAAACCTACTCCATCCTGGAGTCACCTTGACAATGAGAATATATACAAAATCACATTCTTGATGAATTCACAAGATTCTCATAAAGGAAAATGTATTAGTGTAAAACATAGATATCACAGTTTGAGAATATAAACATAGGAACTACAAAAAAAAATACCATAAGATCCTTGATACTTCTCCAATTTTGCATAATCCATTACCCCCCTTTAAACCTGTAAAAATGAAAACTGTGCCACATAGACAGTGCTTAGAACAATTGGACTCAGTTTCCTCTTGTTTTAATAAGTAAAGTCACTTTTGGCTTAAATACTAGACTCAGTTACTATCTGCTCTCAAGCAGCTCACCTTGTAATATTTTGGGGAACGTAACATGCGTAAAAGATGTCAGCTACAAGTTAGACGGAATGACCAAGTGATCTTTATTGTGTCCAAGCAACCCAGGTGGCAATGCATCTTTTGTGATATTTCCATTTTCTGAGAACTGACAAGGCCAAGTAGTCTGGTGGTAAGGATTTTCCCTTCTGAGTCCTCAATAGCCGTGGTTACTGAGCTGTTTGCAGCTGCAGCATCTGCAGAGGTCATATCTCCACAAGGGTTACTTCCCCAGGCAGTGGCCGTGGGAGCCAGAATGGAAGCAGGGCTAATGGTCTGCAAGATGAGAATATTTCGTTTATACCAGACCCCACTGTCCAGTTCTTTGTTTCATACTTCTCTTATGAGGCACTCAACGTAATAGTAAAATCATATAAAGCAAGCAGCTTATTGTATTGTCCCGTCATAGAAAGCAACCCAGATGAGAGCAGGTATTACTAGGGGGCCTTCCGAGGACTAGGTAACTATGAGTAGTTATAGTGCATTGAGTGATCTTCTAAAACTACTAGCAGCAGCAGTATTTGGAGGGGAAATAAATGTCTTTCTACACATGTATAACTTTTATCGAGCTGCTTGCCTTCTTAGTGAGGGGAGGTAGGGAGGAAGGGAGAGAATTTGGAACTCAGACTTTGAAAAACAAATGTTAAATTGTTTTTACATGTAACTGGGGAAAAATTTTTTTAAAATAAAATATGAGAATGTAAAAAAAAATCAGGTTCAAAGTGGGGGTAGGATACTGGGAATTAAACAATAGGCATCGATAAAATATAGAGAGAGAAAAAAGCATACTGCAAACCTTAAAGTTGATAAACATAAATGTGAGTTCTCTTCTCCAAACCGCTGTATAAATAGAACCTAATAATGTTAACTAATACCTCCCAGGTGACAAAATCTGGAATGATTTGGAGTGTTTTTCTGATGGGTCCATTTATGAGTGCACTTAACTTCTCCTAGTGTAGTTGTCCGACATGGCAGTGATAAAATTGAGCTGAAACAGAGTCAGTCTGCCTTGAGTCACAGGACTGAAAATAAATGCAAAAGGAAAAAATAACATATAACAAACATCTTTGAAGAATATGACAATATATTTGTAAATAGGGATTTGTGTCTGTGATACATCTCTGTCTGAATTTTAGGAAGCCTTGAGCTCTCACCTTGCCTGTGCAAAGAGTGCTGGCTCTGGAATTGGAGGAACTAAGATTCCAGTCCTGCTTCTGTTGTTTGTAGTGTGTGTGACCTTGGGCAAGTCATTTAATTTCTCTGGGTCTCAGTTTCCTAATCTGAAAAATGAGGAATTTGGACTAGGCAGATTCTGAGATTCTTTCCAGCTATCAATCTGTGGCCATTTCAGCACCACCTTTATGATTCAAATCCTGCTTCTGTTACCTGTGTGACCTTGACATCATCTCTAAGCCTCAATTTCCTCATCTATGAAGAATAATAATACCAATAATAATAGCTAACATTTATATAGCGCTTTCTTTGGGCCAGGAACCCTGCTAAACTCTTTACAGTTACCTTATTTGTTCCTCACAACAGCCCTGCAAGGTAGGTGCTGTTATTGTGCCCATTTTACAGAGGAGGAAACTGAGGCAAACCAAGATTAAACAACTTTTCCAAGGGCAGGTAACTTGTAAATGTTGGATGCCGGATTTGAATTCAGGTCTTTCAGACTCCAGGTCCAACGCGCTAATCCACTTTGCCACTTACTGAAAGGGTTAGGTTGGATAGCTGAGGTCCCTTCTAGGTCTGTGAACTTTAGTATTTCATATTTTCCCCCTTATAGAGATGCTCATTCCCTGTTTACCAGAGGAGTTCATAGAAATCAATCCATGGTTGATACTTTTAGCACCTGAGATGGATTACATTGAAACAGATTAAACAGAACATCCAATCATTGTTCTAGAGCCGGAAGGAACTTCAGAGGCATCTGAGTCCAGCCCCCTCATCTTACCAGAGGCCCAGGAAAGCTGAATAACTTGCCCAATTACACAGGCATTATTATGACCCAGGTAATAAGTGTCAGCAGTGAAATGTAAACCCAAGAACCAGTCACTCTTCCACTGGATTGGGTCAGTCCTAGATTACTAGAGGGAATAAACTCTCATTGTACCTAAAGGAAGCATTGCTTTGAGTTTTAGGAATGCACTATCCTAAGGACTGTAAATACCATTAAATTTAATTGTGATTCTGTAACTGTGGCCGTAACTAATTACTAGCTGGGAGGAGGTGGGCTGTGAGGGGAGGGAGGAGGACAGTGAAAGGGCAAGCCTGCATTGCACAGCGAAAAAGAAGGGGATTTTTGAAAGAAAAGAAAAGAAAACGTCTAGTTACACTGGTTTTGTCGGTTTTGTTTTTTTAATTATTATTTTCACGTCTGAAGCAGTTTTCTTGTGAAGAGCCTGGGCTCAGCAGGGAAATGCATGTGCACAAGTATACTTTGCTATGAATCTTAGTACATTTTCCCTTTTTTTCTTCTCCCAGATTGTAGACAGCAAACTGTGGTTCCAGTTGGACTGTGGCACGGGACCTGGCATCTTGGGCATCTCCGGCCGGGCCGTGAATGATGGAATTGGCACTCAGTCTTCTTAGAGCTCAATCAGAATTTCACGAGCTTGTCGCTGGACGATAGCTATGTGGAACGTCGCAAAGCGCCCCTCTACTTCCAGACCCCGGGCCCGGAGAGTGCCATCTACTTCGGCGCCCTGGTGCAGGTGGACAACATCCGAAGCCTGACGGACAAGAGGGTCACGCAGGTCCTGAGCGGCTTCCAGGGCTGCCTGGATTCTGTGGTCCTGAATGACAATGAGCTGCCCCTGCAGAACAAACGCAGCAGCTTTGCAGAGGTGGTGGGCCTCACCGAGCTCAAGCTGGGATGTGTCCTGTACCCGACGCCTGTGAACGGAACCCCTGCCAGAACGGAGGGAGCTGTGCCGGCCTGCCATCTGGCGGTAAGTGCTCTGCCTGCAGCCCAGCTCCCAACCCCTTTTCCCATTTACTCAGAGGCAGCTGAGCCATGCACCCCTTTCATATTGGGACCCCGTTAGAAATGTGCCTCTTTGGATGGCGCCAGTCCTCTGGAGCTTGCTGGCTTATTCAGTGAGTGGCGAAGTGCCATGTGTTCATAAGCAACGCTAATGTTCAACAAAGGGAGGAATATACAAACCCCAGATTCCTGCAGGGCTCCTGAATCCTGTTTATATATGAACCAAGGGCTTCGCAGTTAGGGGAGGACTGAGCCCAGCTTCTCCAAGACCTATTTGTAGCATTAAAGGTAAAAAGCAAAGGTGGGAAAATCTAAGGAGTTACCATCTTCCTTGGGTACTCTCCCAGCCCATTTATGTAGTCTGTTACTTATAGGATCATAGATGTAGAACCAGAAGGAACTTTAGAGGGCATCTAGAAATCAAAGCCTGCAATCACATGACGGCAGAGCCAGATCTGAACCAATGACATTGCTTTTCTGTGTTTTACTGCTGCGGTCCACATCAACACTGAAGGCATGGCTTTAGTAAGGAAGGCTGTAGATAATGATCATACCCATTCAGGGGAGCATAGAATTATGAACCAGGTTTAAAGCATGTCCTAGTGAAAAGAGGCGTGGATTTGCCATGAGAGGACCTGAGTTCAAATCCCAACTCTGCCACTTACCATCTGAGCGACCCAGGAGAAATCACTTATCTTCTTTGGCCTTTGATGTCCTCAGTTTCAATAAAATAGGAGGGTTGACTAGCTGGCCTTTAAGGTCCCTCCCAGTTCTAACTACTGTCTTTGAGGTAAAATATTAATGAAAGCTGAGCACAGGAGGGAAGAGGCAGAAGTGAATATAGCTAACCTGGATATCAAAAATAAGAGGGAAAGTAGGCTTAGTACTGATGTTACTTTTGTCAGGTGAAATGTGTGGATTGAGATAACAGTAATGATAAAAGTAATGTAGTAGAAAGCCAGGCCTGAGAAAAGAACATCTTACATGAAGTCTGAGGACAAATATAACAGTCTCAGTAAGCATCTGATTTCCCCATCCCCCCCACCTTGTCTGTCTGTCTCTCTCTCTCTCCCTACTTTTTCTTTCTCTCTTCCTCTCCCCTTTTTCTTTTTCTCTGTCATTCCCTTTCTTTCTCTCGCTCCCATTTTCTTTCTTTCTTCCTATCTGTCTTCCCCTCTTTCTCTCTCTCTCTCTACCCCTCTATCTCACTCTGTCTCTCTCCTTCTCTCTTTCCTTTTTCTTTCTCTGTCTCTCTCTTTCTCTCTCTTTCTGTCCTTTTCTTTTTCTCTCTGTCTGTCTGTCTCACAACGGCAAAAGACACCAGCAAGGGAAGGGAAATAATTTGGGATGGAGGAGTAGCAGCAAAACATTTGTAGTTGCTTTTTCTTTTTGAGAAAGACACTGAGATTATTGAAGTCCCAGAAAATAAAGCTGGAACAACTTCCTGACTTTCCTCGGATGAGGGATCTGAGTTAATTGTAAACTAAGTCAAGCATCCATCCTTTTCCAAGGCAGATGGGCATGGGAGCAGCTCTGCCATTGATTTTCCTCCAGCCCATTTGCAGGATCACTCCACAGCTATGTGATTAGTAAATTTAAACCTTTCTCACAAATCACTTATAGCCTTCGCAGTATGTATTACAATCGAATACTCAGGAAGCCCAACTCCAAATTTAGAGTCCATCTTATTATTAGACTGGTATAAAGTGTCTATGAGATGATGCACTGCAGAAATACAGACACCAAAGTTATTTAGACTTGCATATGTTACTGCCACAATGAGGGCCAAATACCCTAGGGGGATATTTCTGCTGTCTCAGTTTAAGAAATCTATTTGCCATTTTTACTGTCTCAGCAGTATATGTAAATAAAGGGTTGTTATAGTGCCATAATTCCCACATGATGGGTACTAACTATACTTCAGTAGTTCTATAAACCAGCCCATTATGACAAGTCATGGCCAGTTTTTCACCAGGCAAAACAATTCTGCTAGTGTGAGCCATCTACGATATATAAAAGGAGCATATAATTAAATCAGGTTGAAATAGAACTCCACTCCATGTCAAATGCTAGTTACACAACCACAAATTGTAATATACTTTTAACGATGGCAGGACATTGTGTTTGCTGGCATTGCTACCAGAACCCACAGTGGGTTTCCTTTAAAAAAAAAAAAGTAATAATGAGAAGGTTAAAAAGCTAAAACTCTACTCTTACCCTTATATTTTTTATTATTTGCTTACAATATTGTTACTGAGCTTTTTCTCTGGATGATAAGTCATCAGTAGAGGCCATTTCAGCATAGGTTGCTGATTATAATCAATCACAAATATGCAGTTTACTGATATTTTAATTATTCCTTTGATAGCATGTCAGATTAAAGCATTGTAGAGCTAGGGGGAACCCTCGAGGTCATTTGAGGCTAACCTCTTCATTTTGCCAATGAGGAACCTGGATCAGGATCCTCAGTACTGAAAATTGTACTGGATTTGGGATCAGAAGAGCAGGGTTCAAATCCTGGCTCTTCTACTTACTATCTTTGTGACTTTGGTCTAATCACAGAGCAATGCCTTTGGAATCTCAGAAGCTGGGTTCACATTTAACCTCAGATATCTTCAACCTGTAACTTCTCCACACCTCCGTTTCTTCATCTGTGAAGTGAGGGGGCTTGAACGAATTCTGCATCTTCTCTGGGCCTCAGTTTCCTCATCTGTAAAATGAGGGGGTTTGACTAGAGGGCTTCTACAATTCCTTCCATCTCTAAAGCCTATGATCCTAAATAACTTGTTCTTACTTCTGGTGCCGACAGATTTACATTCCACCACATTGCCTCTTAGTAGAAAGCATAATAAAAATAGATAGCATTTATAGAAGTTGTCTTAGTCATGTCTGACTGTCTCTGACACCATTTGGGGTTTTCTTGTCAAGGATACTGGAATGGTTTGCATTTCCTTCTCCAGCTCATTTTACAGATGAGAAAACTGAGGCAAACAGGGTTAAGTGACTTTCCCAGGGTCACACAGCTAAGTGTCTGAAGTAGGATTTGAACACAGGTCTTGCCAACTCCAGGCCCGGTGTCCTGTCCACTGATGTGTGTGTTTGTGTGTAACTACCCATTACTACAATGGTAGTATTATCTCTATTTTACAGATGAAAAAAGTGAGGCACAGAGAAATTGGGTGGCTCTCCATGAACCACATAGCTAGTCAGCTTTTAAGGCAGAATTTGAATTCAGATCTTCCTAACTCCAAGTCCAACACTGTTTACATAACTTAGCTACCTTTAAGTTCCTACTTTGCACCATTTCCTAAAGTAAATTGCTTTCATCTTCCCTGCTCTGCCAATTCCCAGGACCCCTAATCTTGCCTCCGGACCACTTTACTCGAGCTCCTATTCCACCCCAGGCTCCCCATATCTGCAAGGGAGCTCATCTTAACAACATGAGAAGACAGTCTTCTCTTTAGAGGAACAGATGAAACTTTATTAGGGTCCTGTCTTCCCTCTGCACAAGAAAACTGACTTTCTCCTAAGGGTAAAACTTCAGCTGGGTGTTACAGTGGATAGAACTGGGCCTGGGCTCAGGAAGATGTGAGTTCAAATCCAGACATTGAGAAAATCACTTCACCTCTGCTTGCCTCAATTTCCTCATCTGTAAAATGGGGATGATCACAGCACCTACCTCCCAGGGCTGTTGTGAGGCTCAAATAAGATAATAATTTACTACGGAATGTAGTAAATGCTATATAAATGCTAATTGTTATTGTTATCACTCCCACTTTCTGTGCTCTCAGTCTGAGGGAAGAATCACCCCTTTGCAGCCTTATCCCATGTGGCTTTTATTTCCCATCTTTTTGTGTGTAGCAGCTGCCCATCCGGGCTAATTCCCAAGCACAGCCTCGGTTCTGACAAACCTCCAGGCGTGCTCCTTATTGAAGAAGAAGCCTGGCTTTGAGTCCCAGCCCTGCTCCCTTATCATTGCGTCCTGTTAGGCAAGCAGCACCATCTGTCTAAGCCAGGTCATCTGAACTGTTTTTAAGTCATGGATCCCTGTGCTCGTCTGGTGAATCCTCCAGACCCTTTCTCAGAATCCTGCTTGTAAATGCACAAAGTAAACTATATACGATTGCAAAGGAAACCCATTCTATTGAAATGCAGCCTTCAAAATGCTTTTTTAAAATCATGGACCCCAGGCTGAGAACCCTTGATCCAGGCAGGCCTTGTTCCTCTCCTAGGTGCCTCCATATGGCTGCTGAGGTGTCTCTCACCTCTAGATTGATAATCCTTAGATGACCTCTACTGTCCCTTTCAGCTATAAATCCCATTATCACACACAGCAGAATTAGACAAAAGTGAAGGGATGATAGAGACTTTCCTTCCAGCACAGTCAGCCCCATTTTTAGTTGTTTACTATTTACCAGATACTCACCCGAGGCTACAAATTAAATGTCAGAAATAGTGCCTGCCTTCAAGGAGCTCACATTCTAATGGAACAGACCAGGTGTAATAACTAGGGCCATACAAGATAGATAGTGGGTAAATGGAAGGTAATCTTAGAGGGGAAGGAGGAGCCGGAAGAGATCTCCTACTGAAAGTCAGGAAGCCAGAAAGACGTAGGAGCTAAGAAGTGAGCAGCCAAGCCTTGGTGGCCTGTCATCTATCTATACAGAACTGGGAGATGGAGTCTTGTGTGTAAAGAGCTGCCTCCAGGCCATTGTGGCTGGATCAGAGCAGGTGTGGAAGGGGAGAGTAAGGTGTGAGGAGACCGGAAAGATAGGAAGGGGGTAAATGCCAGATGCAGAACCCAAGGAGAGAGTTTCTCATGAAGCCATTCCAGTTCCTAGCATGCCTCCCATCTCCCTCGATGCTTGAAGAGAGGAGATAAAGGGACTGTATTTGAGTTTTTATCATTTCTTTTACAGTGGAGACTTTCTGCTAAGTATGCATACCCTGTCAGCAAACACATTAAAATAGGCCCAAGAACATTTCCCAGTGTTACACGCTGAAAAAGGAGGCAGCAAATCATTCCTTAATTCAGACCCATGGGTACGTGGCTACATAATTGCACAGTGACTTCAGATAAAACAGAATTCTTGTTCAATATTAGCTAGAGGTAAAAAGGGAAGAGGTAAAAGAACAATGGGAAAGGCCTCCTTCTAAGAAAGAAAGAGAAAAATCCTCTAGTAATTTCCTGAAGGGGCTCCAAGGAGCTGATTGGAAGAGAAGAATTCTTGCCCTACTAAATCAAAAGTAGGAGCCTGTGTGTTTATTTAAATATGATTTAAATATGAAGTCTCAGCAGGAAGAAATAAGGTGAGAGACCGAGAAATGTGACAATATTCATGAGAATTCTCTGTTCTAAGTTTTAATAATTTGACTATCCAAACATTGTTTCTGATCCTACATTGTTTATTCCTCCAGAATCCAGGGTATTTAAATGGTTGATATATTTCACCAGTCTTTCAATCCGCAGCCTTTGTGCATCTAAAGAATGTTAGAAAACTAGCCTTATCCTGCCCTGTTATTAGAACACACTGCCCCTCAATCAGTGTTGCTTGCAGAATGTTGCTCTGGGACAGTATTGGGTTCTTAAAAATGAACCATAAGTAGGACACGATTGTTTTTTAAGGAGCTGCTCCCCCACCCCTGCCACAGTCCTAAAATCAAGCCTTTGGCATGTAGAGCAGAGAAGCTAGAAGCTGTGTATATAACCTTGGAATGAGGCACTCAGCAAGTTTGACCAGTGCTTATAAGTCTAGCTGTCCCAGCAGCTAGCCACAGGACACATATGAAGCAGCAGCAGCCAGAGCCCAGAAAGCTGGCTTGTAATAAGAACATAAATATGGCTCTTTACATCAGCCACAGAGGGAAAGCTCCTTCTGAGCAGAACCTCAAAATGATATGTGTTGCATAAACATGAGCTGGAAATAGCAGCAACCACTGTGGCAGAGAAATGGCTCATAGCCAGAGTGACCTCTGCCTTCCTAGCCCCACTGCCAGGGAGCGTGCTGTTCAGCAGAACCCTGGCAGGGATCTGAACAAGGAGACCTCAGTCTCCCACTCCTCTGTCTTACCCTGACTCAATTGTCTCCCTAAGAAGGGAAAAAGTATCTGTGTGGCAGAAACAGACTCTAAGTCAGCTGTGCATGGGACTGGATGCCTAATTCATGCTATTCAGCGAAGGATGAAATGTGTGGGTGGATTTGGTAGTTTTTTTGCCTTTTTTTATTTTTTTTTTAATTTTTAGGCAATTGGGGTTAAGTGACTTGCCCAGAGTCACACAACTAGTAAGTGTCAGTGTTTGCCACCTAGCTGCCCCAGTCTTTTGTCTTTTTTAGTCATATTAATGCTCCTTTTTTTGTTAGCAATACTAAAGTGTCCCATTAACTGTTCCACTTCTGCAAAGAATGAATGGATGAATGAATGAATGAGTGAATGAGTGAGTGAAAAGGCATTATTACAAATAAGTACAGTCAAGCAAAAGAAATCATTGCTTTGGTCGCATCTGAAAATGTATATCTTGTTCAGTACCGGTTGTCTACCACCTCACTGCCAACGCTTCACCGTCAAGACTTCTGCAATCATGACTGGTCACTGCCTTGATCAGAGTCCCGAAGTCTTTCAGTGTAGTTTTCCTTTACATTGTTGTGGTTGACATGTATGTAAGTGTTCTCCTGGTTCTGCTGACTTTGCTCTGTATCAATTCATACCAAGTTCATACCAATTCACCAGGTTTGTCCAGCTTCTTCACATTCATCATCTCATAGGGTACGATGACATTCCATTATATTCACACACCGGTTTGTTCAGTCACTCTGCAATTAATCAGCAACCATTTTTCTTCCAGTTCCTTACTGCTGCTATAAATATTTTTGAGTATTTGGGAAGCATTTTTGGTTTTTAAGAAATTGTTTAGTTTTAACCTTGATTCCTCTTCCTGTCCCCAGACTGTACTAAACCTGAGCAAACCTACAAATTTTCCCAGTAGGTGTCTTGATAAATGTAATGCTTGGTGTCATGGTAGCTGATAAAATCCAGGGCAAGTTGGTAAGCAGATGGAGGAAGAAATATGGTTTTCTCATTATAGTACTGAATTAAAAGTCAAATGTCGTATTTACTTATTTGGGGAGCAGTTTGGCATAGTGACTAGAGAACTAGAATTAGAATCAGGAAGGTCTAGGTTTAAAGCCCATTTCAAACACTTACTAGTTTTGTAATCTTGGATGAGTCACTCAACATCTCTGAGCCTCAGTTTCCTCATCTGTAAAATGGGGGTGTTGATGGCATTAACCTCACAGGGTTATGCAAATAATATCTGTGAAGCATTTTACAAACCTTAAGTGTACTGTAAATATCAGATATTTTAAAGATTTAACTTCGTTGCCTGCTAAGCCAGAATTTTCCTGGTGATATGGAGTGCAATGCCTCACTATGCCCCTGCTGGAAGATAGGAATAAGATTTTCCCATTCACCCATTTTCTGGGCAGTCTTGAGTACATTGCATCCTTCTGTCTCTGCTCGATGATAAGAACAAGATTTTCCCATTCACCCATAACTTAATGTAAGCACTTCTCATATGAAATCCATGAAACCTATCAGGTTCTTTAAAAGAACAGGCCTTGGTGTCTACACAGGAAAAGTGCTTCCCCAGATGAAGCTCATATTAGCATGGGTCTGCATATTTGTGTTCCTAGCCATATAAGAGATGACGGTACTAAATGAACACAGAGGGAAATTCATGCTTCTGCATTTTACTCAGAGATTCCAGCTTGAGAGCTAAGGGAATTCCCACTCTGCATTGTTTTTAAAAATTAGAAATAAAAATGGAATGACAAATGAGAGTCAGTACAGCAACTACATGTCAGTACCCTACTACATGATAAGAATGACTTAGAAGGAGAGGGCTTGACTGACAAAGGGCTAGTTATAGATTGACTGTGCATTGTAGTTTCCAATAATGCAAGAGAAGACACTGAGTTTTTAGGGTGACTTTCTCCTCATGGACTAAATTAATTGTTCATACGTCGGAAAAGTCTCAAGGTGACAGTATTAGTAAAGCCATTAACAGACAAAGCTCAAATACTTTATGCATTCTGGAATGTACACATGCATACACACACACACATACACACATATATATAATACATGTACACACATGTGTATATACATATGTATATTGTGTATCTACATGTACACACACACACGTATATTTCAAAAGAACATGTAGGAAACTGAGGACATAAGTGCTCCTCAGATTCACTCCCTCACATTTCACCAACAGCTTCCTCAGTTAAACTCTTGGAGACCAGGCCCCATTTGCATTATATGAGATGGGAGCCAGTTAGTACACATAGGGAAAATTCCATGTCTCTTTTTAGTGTGTTTTCATTTTGTAAGGTTTACATGGCTTCTGAATTTAGTCCCCCTTTGTGTTTGAAAAGAAACAAGGGAGAAAAATGATCAGAGTAATTAAAAGTTGAAATGGCCTAACTAATCATGAGGCCATCTGTGTCAGTGTGAGCTGGTTCCCTGGGCACACTGTCTGTTTTATCCAGACTTGTGTTCAGTGTCCCAAGTGATAATTCTGCAACCACTTTCCTTAGAAGACTAATTAATAGTCTCACTGACAGGAGGGTTTTTTCCCCTTGACATTCAGCCTAAAATTAAAGGGGGAGAATTTTTTGTAGCTTTGCATTGTTTGGTATATGTGAGAGCCTAGTTTATCTCTGAGATTTTTCTCAGGATGGCCGCTGTCAATCCTGCAAGCATTTATTGACGTAAAATGTTGGGATTTTTTTCAGCAAACGATTTAGTTGATGCCGTCTTCAGAACCCAAATTATTAGTTACAATTGGCATTTTTTCCGTGTTTGTGGCAGAGAGAGAGAGAGAGAGAGAGAGAGAGAGAGAGAGGAGAGAGAGTGTGTGTGTGTGTGTGTGTGTGTGTGTGTGTGTCAGGACAGCCAGACATTCCCAAAATGATTCAACCATTTCCTACCCTGACAAAATCAAATAGAGGCTTGAAGCTACAACCTAAATAAATCAGATCAAAGAAACTGCTGATGGCTTGGAAGAAAGACAGATAAGTTATCCTGATTGTCTCCGTATCCTATATCTGCCAGACCATTACATGCAGAAATATTATGGCATTGTATAGATTTTGAAAATGTTTTCTTTGCACAAAGAAAAGGGTCCATGTAGGCACTGGTTTTCACAGATACCTGCCTCTTCTCCAAACAGAAGCTCTGCAAGTGTGACTTTTGTTAAGGAAGGGGCTTGGGAAGTATGCTTCTCATTTTGTCAGGATTTGGAGAAACGAACTTAGGAAATGCTTTTTGTCCGATTTACCTCCATCCTGACAGTAATTAGTAAGGACTGCATGTTCAAAGTATACCCTTATTTGACACTCCCCCCATTCCCTTACGCCCCTTCATTCCATGAGAAATATAGGGCTTCTTGCCATCATATTTCTATTTTGTATTTACAAAGGAGGAATGAACTAGCTGTAGTCAAATAAAGCCTGAGCATCTCTTGACATCCTTTTTCCTGTTCTGGTGTTTCATATTGACATATTATGGCACCTGGGAATAACGTGGAACAACCTCACTGGTTTTTCTTATCATCGTTGCTGTTTAATGTTTATTTAGCACCCACATGGGTTGTCCAGATTGGGCCATCTCATTGCCTCTCAGCCCAGTCTACTGCAAGCGAAGGGAATTAGCTAATTCACTTCCCTAGAGCTCGGTGATGAATAAGTAAGAAATAGCTGAGCAGATAGCAAATGTAGGTCGTCACTGTCAAGGCAGAATGGTGGCATCTTCCTTCTGCCACTAGGAGCAAGATGGCTCTAGAGCCACACCATGCAAGGAAGCCAGGGCGGCTGTGGAGCTGAGTTTTCTGTTACTGAGTAGAAGAATCTAGACTTTTAGGGACCAGTCATGTTGCTTCATGATGTCTGGATTCTTCTGGTCAAACAGCAGAACAAGAATGCCTTCTCCTTTTGTTTGTGTTTTTCTTTTCTAAAAGAAGCAACATGGCATTATGATAATACTAATGCTAATAAGAGACAGCAGTATAAAATAGTAGTACTTTATGGTTTGCAAAACATATTACATATATTCTCTCGCTGGATCTTATTTTAATTGGGGTCACTAGTTGTCTATACACATACAGATGTGTGTATGTATATGCTGCCTTATACAGTCATTCTATGTCTGTTTTTATTTTTTTTGTGGTTTTTTGGGGGTTTTTTTAGGCAATTGGGGTTAAGTGACTTGCCCAGGGTCACACAGCTAGTAAGTGTTAAGTGTTCGGTCTGAGGCCGGATTTGAACTCAGGTTCTCCTGACTTCAGAACAGGTGCTCTATCCACTGCACCACCTAGCTGCCCCTGTCTGTATTTAGTCTGTCTATATAGGTCCATATGTCTGTCTTTATATACATGTTTGTGTCTCTGTACTTGTCTATTTGTGTGTGTATACATATATACATACGTGTATATATGTTGCTTAAAAATAATGTTCATCAAATTTTGTAAAAATGAGTGCAAAGTAATTGGAAAAAAGGCTAAAATACTATTGAAACGGTGGCATTAGGAAGTAAAGACAATCCATCAGAAAAAAAAAAAATAAATGTAGTTCAGATTTTCCTGCTTGGCATTGGAGACTTTCTTTAAACTGTAAGTACTCTGCCTTTCAAGCTTTATCTCCTATAACTCCTCCCGAGCACATTTACTCCAGCAGAACCAGGCAGTTCCATGGCTGCTGAACACCCTGCCACCTTGGCTTCGTTTGCTCACGCTGTCCCCCTCTGCCTAGTATGCCTTCCCTCTCCCTCTTTGCCTGTTGAATCCCTACATGCCCTCTGGAGTCCAGCTTAAGTATCGCCTCTGGGATGATGCAAGGAAACCTCTGATTTGCCAGCAGGAAATGATCTCTCTGTCCCCTGTGTGTTTTATCACTGTGGAATGAACGTGTGTGTGAGCATGTACGTGTGTTTCCTCATCTAAGATGGGTTTCCTCATCTAAGACTCTGCAGTCACAAAGTTACAAAAAATCATCCAGTCTAACCTCTTCATTTTATAGGTTGAGAAAACTAATGTACATAGAGGTTAAATGATTTTTCAAGGTCATGGAATAAAATATTATAAAACATAATTCTGGAACTTAGACCTCCTAATTCTAAGCCCCAGGATACTTTGTACTACTCCAAACCAGAAAGACTTCTGGGTATCACATAATTCTGTACTTCCATATCAATACCATCAATCAGATACCATGAGGTTACATAATTGGGTATTTATTATTTTAATGATTATTCTCTTAAGTTGTCAAGACAATGGCGTTGCATATATTGTGGAAACAGGTTATGTGGGTCATAATTTACAAACTCTTTATGAAGTTTGCATGACACATACCACTCTTCCTTCCATCATTTAGAGAAATCAGACAGTTCATCTTACCTTCAATTTGTTTGTTTCTTTATTTATAATGTTTTGTTGATGCTTTTTGGACTTTATAGCCCAGCCATTTTCTGATACAATAATAATGATAACTAACATTTACATAATGCTTACTATGTGCCAACCACCATACTGAATACAAATCTTTTCTCATTTGATACTCACAACCACCCTGGGTGATGGGTACCATAACTGTCCCCATTTTACCAGTGAGAAAATTGGGGCAAACAGAGCTTAAGTTACTCACCCAGGGTCACACGGCTAGTGAGTATCTGAGGGCAGATTTGAACTGAGGTCTTCTTGACTCTAGATGCAAGGCTCTATCTACTGCGCCCCCTAACTGCCCCTGGAACCCTCATTATAACAAGGAAAAACATGTAAAACTGACCAACAAAGCCAGCACATCTGACAACCTAAGCAACACTCTGCCCCATAGCCTCGCAGCTCTCTACCTAGAAGGGGTTGTAGTGTTTCATCATCTGTTTTCTGGAACCAAGATTGATCATTGCAGTTAATCTGAATTCAATTGCTATTTTGTGTTGTTTTCATTCATATGATTGTAATCATTGTATATAGTTATCCTGGTTCTACTTTCTTCAGTCTGAATCAGTTCATGCAAGTCTTCCTAGGTTAAGCTGATGCCTTCCTCATACTGGTTCTTTCTTATGATAAACTGATATCTCATTACGATCACGTACCACAATTTGTCCAACCATTCCCCAATGAACAAAATATTTGTTCTTTCTTCTCTCTCTCTCTCTCTCTCTCTCTCTCTCTCTATATATATATATATATATATATATATATATATATATATATATATGTATGTGTGTGTGTGTGTTAATAGTTTATGTTTCTTTTAAAAATGTATTTCTTTTGATCACTCTTCGATTGAAAACTTAATATTAGCTTTATATATTTGTTTCAATTCTTTATCCATGCTAGATATCAGACTTTTGCCAAAGGTATTTGATGCACAGATTTTTATTTTCCAATATTCTTATTCTTCTTGAATTCATTTTGTTTATGTAAAAGTTTTTAATTTTCTGTAATAAAAATGGTCTCTTTTTTTCTGATCCACCTCTCTTTCTTGTTTGCTTAAGGATTCTCCGCTTGATCATAGATCTAACAGTTAACTTTCCATTATCTTCTAAAATTTATGATGATATGACCTGTTACATTGAAGTCACATTCACTGTTTGAAGTTTATTGTAATATGTGATACAAGATACTATTCTAAACTGCTGTTGAGTTTTCCCGGTGTTTCTTATTGAATAGTTTCCTATTTTTGGATTTGCTAACACTGAGATGCCTTAGTTCAGTTGTTTCTGGGTTTGTTTCACTGATTCACTCTTCTACTTTTTAGCTGCTCTCAATGGTTACTGCTTTATATTTAGTACTTTTAGGGAACCTGCATTACTGCCTTCATTATTTTCCTGGACTCTTGACTTTTTGTCCTTCCAAATGAATTCTATTGTTATTTTTCCTAGTTCTATAAAGTAAGCCTTTGGCAGTTTGATTGGCAGCACTAAATCACCGTTTCTGCTAAAGTGGCACGACCCAATCACGAGTAATGAGTCTCTCCAGTTATTTAATTGTATTATTTACCTTTCTTGCATTATCTCATACTACTGCTTCCAAGTATTCTATACCTCCAGCAAACCTAGACAAATCATTTAAACAGCAGGTGAAGGCCTCTCATCCCCTGAGGTAAATTAGACTAATAAAAGCCTTCGTTTTTGTGTAGTATTTACATTTAGATCACCTTCTCTGGTCCTTACAACCACCCTATAGCGTATCCAGGGTAGATATTAGAATCTCTATTTTACAGGTAAGAATTGTAAAGCCCAGGGGCAGCTAGGTGACGCAGTTCATAGAGCACTGGCCCTGGATTCAGGAGGACCTGAGTTCAAATCCAGCCTCAGACTCATAGCACTTACTAGCTGTGTGACCCTGGGCAAGTCACTTAACCCCATTGCCTAGCCAAAAATATAAATAAACAATTGTAAAGCCCAAAGTGCTTAAGCACAGTGCCTGGCACGTAATAGGCCCAATAGAAATGCTTATTCCCTTCCTTTCTCCTTCCAAGAGAAGATATGTGATTTTCCCCAATGGTGCACATTTATAATAGGCATGGATGAGATTTAAATCTAGGTCCTTCTGACTCCCAGGTTTACTGCTTATCCCAACTCTGCCACTAACTAGCTGTGTGACCTAGGGAAAGTCATTTAACTTGTCTGAGCCTCAGGTTTGTCACTTGTTAAATGGGATGGACTAGCTCATCACAAGGTTCTCAGTTCCAAAATTCTAAATTTCTATGAAGAAAAAGGTCTTTGCAAAAGCAACATATAAAAAAGAGCAAATGAACTTGGCTACCATAAGGTCAAAGCCCTCCCCTCTTACATATCACTCTACTCTACTTGTCCCCACCCCCGAAAAAACACTTATGCAATTTGGGATAATAACTGGAGAGAAAACATTAGAAAACACAGCCTCTGAGTATGCACCATTGTGTTCATGGAATGTCCTGGTCTTTTGTTTCCCCAGGCTATCAATGTACCTGTCTCTCACAATTCACTGGAAGGAACTGTGAGTCAGAGATTACAGCCTGCTTCCCAAATCCCTGCCGAAATGGGGGGTCTTGCGACCCAATAGGAAACACCTTCATCTGCAATTGTAAAGTTGGGCTTACTGGAGTCACGTAAGTGAATCATCCTTGGTCCAGCTACTGTCAGCTATTTAGATGCTAGGACATGCCTCAGGAAAACCTGCCGTCTAATTCTCTAGGGCCTGCAAATTGCTAGCAACAATAATAACCATAGCTGGTATTTCTATGGGACTGTAAGATTGGCAAGACCCTTTATACACCTGACCCCATTTGATTCTTGCAGCAATTCTGTGGGGTAGGTGACTTGTCACTTAGCATCTGAGATGTCTAGCCCAAAACAATCATTCCTCATTCATTCATACTCCCAATTATTGGGACTTGGTGGCCATTTGGATAAAAGCAGAAGTTGAGCTTAAATTATTTTTTTCCAGAGATGGTACAAATGAATAGCATGACCATATTGAAATAGGATGCTCAAAATATTTGAGGCAGTGTGATGTAGTGGAAAGACCTCTGGATCTGTATCAGGAAACCTCATTCAAATCCAAGCTCTGACATTGTGTGTAACCATGGCGAGTTATTGAAGTTCTCTTAGCCGCAATGTATTCACTTCTAAAATGAAGATCACCACCAACCTTAGACGTCTGTTGTAAAGAAAGTGCCTTGTAAACCTTAAAGTTATATAAAAGTGTGAATTATTTTTATCATTATTATTATTATTATAAGTACAAACCACCTCGAAATCTCCTTGATCATTCTTAAGCATCCATGTATATATAGATAACTTATATTCTAATTATAAACCATTCTTTTCTAGTCATTACAACACACCCCTGAGGACATATACTAGATAGCTCTCTGTTGGCCTACTTTGAATTTCTATGTGGAATTTGCTGTATATAATGTAATTAAAGCAATCAAATTACATTTCTTGTCATATTTCTATGATTCCAGTTCCTTACTAATTCAGATTGGCCTTTCTTCCATTTGAGCCCTGTTAGTAAAATTTTACTATACAATGTTGATTTTACCAAAAACCTTAGGGGATCAAACCTTTCATATAAATACATAACATTTGCTAAAGTGAGCAAAATAGTAAAATGGAGGGAGAAGGCATATATCCTGATAAACTAAAAATGAGCAGTCCACTTATCAGAATATGTATATATTCTGTCTTCTAATAGGGTTATAAGTTCCTTGAAAGCAGAGACTGTTTCTTTTCTGTCTTTAGATCTCTAGAGCCTAACATGGTGCCTTGCACCACGTGATACATGCTTAATAAATGTTTGTTGAGTTTAATTTTATGTTTGCTTAAGAATTATATCAAGGCAGGCATTAATATGGCCCGTATTACATGAAAAAAAAAATTCACACAATTACTTGAACAAAATTGTTTCCTTCAGAAATTTTCCCATCCTTTGAGTGTTTTGGAAAAGGGGGTTATTAAAGATGAAGAGGGAGGTGACTTTAGTGTGTGTTTAAAACTTCTGATGTGTTAGTCCCCCATAGTCACTGTATTTGGGGGGGGGGGTTATTTTCCTATGTTCCTAAAGGTGTGAGGAAGACATCAATGAATGCGACAGAGAAGAATGTGAGAATGGAGGTTCCTGCGTCAATGTGTTCGGCTCTTTCCTTTGTAATTGCACCCCAGGTTATGTGGGCCAGTACTGTGGGCTCCGGCCAGTGGTGGTTCCCAACATCCAAGCTGGCCACTCCTACGTTGGAAAGGAAGAACTGATTGGCATTGCCGTGGTCCTCTTTGTCATCTTTGTTTTAATTGTCTTGTTCATCGTCTTCCGCAAGAAAGTCTTCCACAAGAACTATTCCAGGAACAATATCACTCTCGTCCAGGACCCGGCCACTGCAGCGCTACTAAACAAAAGCAATGGGCTTCAGTTCAAGAACCTACGAGGGGGTGGGGACAGCCGTAACATCTACCAGGAGGTTGGCCCACCCCAGGTCCCTGTGCGCCCCATGGCCTACACGCCTTGTTTTCAGAGCGACTCTAGGAACAACCTAGACAAGATTGTGGATGGGCTAGGGGTGGAGCACCAGGAGATGACCACTTTTCATCCCGAGTCACCGCGGATATTAACTGCCAGGCGTGGAGTGGTCGTGTGCAGCGTGGCTCCCAACCTCCCAGCTGTCTCCCCTTGTCGTTCTGATTGTGATTCCATCAGGAAGAGTGTCTGGGATGCAGGAACAGAGAGTGAGTGGGAGCTGGTGGTGGTGGAAGTGTTTGTGGGTGGTGGGCAGCTTCCTTCCAAATCCCAGAATCAAAAAAGAGAGAGAACTTTAGAAAGTTCATCCCTGCCCTTTCACTACGAGGTTATCACACAGATAATAAATGACAAAGCCTGGATTTGAACGCAAGTCTTATGGTTCTAAGTCCAGAGTTGTTGTTTTTTGGGGATTTTTTCCCATTGGCACCAGCCTATCTCTGCCTTCTTTTAGCTTACAAATAAATAAGAAGCTACATTTTGCACACTGAACATAATTTAATCTTTTCTTGGTGAAGCCTGATCATCACTATGATGCCATGGATATGCCTGGGATATACATCCTCAGGGTCACTGATATGGGTCACAAATATTTAAACCCTTAAGGAGAGGGGCATGATCCATAGTCCAAGGGTTGAGCTAGTGTCTGGAATGTCATATTGGCTCCAATTAGGCATCCAGGTAAATGGACAATAAATCAGTCAGAAAGATGGTTGAAGATAAACCTTGAGTCATACATCATTACAGTGGGTTTTCTTTTTCCCAATTCTGATTCTAATTTCACGATATGTGACCAATTTTAAATGACAAATCAGTGTAACAGTTTAGTAGGTCCACTTACTTGTTTTGCCTGCTATAGATAGCATTTTCTTAACTGCAGGCCTGTGGTTCTCCGTGCCACTGAAAAGTAACCTTTTTGGCTTAGTGAGTTCTACGTTCATCCATGTATGCTAAATACATGCTGCTGCATTTGTTCCCCTGCTCAAATGTTTCTTTTTTCCTTCTCTCTCAGATCAGGAAGTGGAACAGAGAGGCCAGTAAGGATTTATTCTAATCCAATTCACTTTAATATTTATTAGGCACCTGCCATGTATGTGTAAGTCATGGTGCTCCGTGGGTTCAGTTATCATCTCTGTGCTGATAATTCTCCAATCTACTTATCCAGCTCCACCCTCTCTCTTGACCTTAAGTTGTACATTTTCATTTGCCTAGTGGGCATCTTGAACCAGGCCTCCCATAAACATCAGAAACTCACCATGTCCAAAACCAAACTCATTACTTTTCCTCCAAAGCCTCCTGTCTCTGAAGTTTCCAATGACTGTCAAGGGCACCACCATCTTCCTTGTCCCCCAGGCTCACACCTAGGTGTCATCTTTGACTCTCTCTCTCTCTCTCTCTCTCTCTCTCTACCCCCCACCCCCATGTCCAATCTGTTATCACGGCTCATCCAGGATAAAATATAAAATCCTGTTTAGCAGGCAAAACTATTCACAACCTGCCCTCCCCGCCATCTTTCCAGTCTTCTTATAAGTTACCCCCCGCTTTGGGTCAATGACACTGCCTTTCTTGCTGTCCCTCACAGAAGATACTCCAATCTCACAATTCCAAGTGTTTTCTTTTGGGGGGGAGGAGTTAATTTTTGGGGGGGTAAGCAGTGGGGTTAAGTTACTTGCCCAGGTCACACAGCTAGTAAGTGTTATGTGTCTGAGGCTGGATTTAAACTCAGGTCCTCCTGAATTCAGGGCCAGTGCTCTATCCACTTTGCCACCTAACTGCCCCCAGGAGTTAATTTTTTAATTTTTTTTTCTCTCAAATTACATGTAAACAAAAATTTTTAACATTCTTTTTTTTAAATGTTGAGTTCCAAATTTTCTCCCTCCTCTCCTTTCTCCTTAATAAAATGGGTAATTTGATATAGATTATATATGTTTAGTCATGTAAAACATTTCCACATTAGCTGTATTGCAAAATAAAACACAGACTAAAAAAAAAAAGAATAATAAAGTTTTTTTTAAAGTATTCTTCAATCTGCATTTAGACTCCATCAGTTCTTTCTCTGGAGGTGGATAGCATTTTTCATCATAAGTCCTTAGGAATTGTCTGCTCTAAGGGTTTTCAGTGGCTGTCCCTGTGCCTGGAATTCCCTCCATACTCATGTCCACCTCTCAACTTCCCTGTCTTCCTTCAAGTCCTTGCTAAAATCCTACCTTGAAACCATTCAAGATCCCCTTTAATCCTAGTGCCTTCCTTCTGTTGATTATCTCTAACTGATCAGATAGATACTCATATTTGTACATAGTTGTTTGCATCCTATCTCCCTCGCTAGACTGGGAGCTCTTTGAGGGCAGGAACTATCTTTAGTCCTTCCTTGTATCAAGATTAGAACAGTGCATGACTAACTTCTGGGAATTCAAAGGTAAATCTATATAATCCCTTTACTCAAGGATCTCTCAGTCTAAAAGTGGAACAAGGCCTACATGTAAATAATAACAGTTTGATTTGTTTTACAGTTAAGTACATAAGAAAGGCAGGTATTCACAAAGGCCTGTGGGAAGTCCAAAGCCAGAAGATGAGATGAAGTCAGGCTGCAGCACTGTGTTAAGCCATGACTTAAATCAGTCAAAACTGTGTGGTGTAGTACCACGGCTGGTGTCACGTGGATCGTGAGGCTCCAGGAGTTTGTGTTAAATTAATTCAGTTTGGGGGTACAGGGGAACCTCCTATATTGTTATTTCTGCAACTAGACTGCACTGCCCTCACCCTCAGGACTCTCTGTGTTCCTCTTTATGGTAAAAGTAAACCTTGTATACAGCCTGCCCTTGTCAAAAACAGAGCTTAGGGGGTTTTGGCTTTGTTTTGTTTTGTTTTTCAAAATATGACTTCCTCCCTGGTGTTTCTTTGCTTTTATATTAGTAATTAATCCTACACCGCATCTTACTTGAGGTTTGTCTAATTGACAACAGATGCAGAAAAGCAATGCCTTCTGTAGGGACATAGCCCTTTCTGTCAGGAAACACTAATTCCTGTGGCCAGGAAGAAGAGTGGCTGTTCCTTTTATCCCAAGCCTGTGTCTCTGTGTACCATTACATAGTGCGATGATTTAAATCTTTTTCTGATGATCATTTCTTTTCCTTCTTTAATGTGACAGGTTTATTTCCGAAATACACCTCAGGCCAAAACTCAGATTTCCCCCCAAAGTATTGTTGAGTTTTTATTTAATGCATTGACTTCTTTGTTAAGGGTGGTAGAGTGTGCTGGGAAGACATTCTCTAAGTGGCCAATTCATTTTTCAGATGATGACAAGCTCAAGATATAGGTCGCTTTTATGGACTATTGTAGTCCATCAAATAATAAAATGACCCTGTGGTGTTTGTGCATCTGTGTGCCTGGGATAAATTTGTACCTAAAGGAATAAGAGAGTGTGGGGATCCAGAAAGCATTTCTACCCCAGGCTTTCCCTCTAACAGCACAATTTTATGAGAATTCTGTAATTACTAAATTTGGTGCTACGCTGCCCTCTAGAGGCCAAGCTGAAAATCCCACTCTATCTGTTGACTGAAGTTTGAACAAATGTCATGGCACTCTTGCCTATAAAATATTTATACCCCCCATTTTAAAAGCAATCTTGTTTAACCTACTGTTGACACCACATCAGTTCATGTAAATGATTTAAATGAACGCTGAATGGCAAAGAGCAAGCCAGCTGCTTTACTCCAGTCTCAGTCTTCACTTAACTATCCTACTTTGAGGACAGAACATCCACTTTTGCCTGTCAGCTATTTGAAAGCTCATTTACCCTGGGTTAAGGGTTTCAGATCCATAATGCAAATCACTTGATTGACAGACCTTTGTACCCAATGGCACAATCAATTTTCTCCTTTGGAATCAAATTATTTCTCTGACCAAATGAAAAAAGGAGAGGGGGGTTGGGAAAGAACCTGAAAAATAAAAATGAGCTCTGGGAGTGGCGGGAATGGATATATGTACAAAATGAGCCACTTTCCATTTTTGTTTTATGTTTTCCTGTCAATGAAGACAAAGGAGTGGATGATGCCGAAGAAGTGACCTGTTTTGTGGGAAGTAACAAAGGCAGCAACTCGGAAGTTCAGTCCCTCAGCTCCTTCCAGTCTGACTCTGGAGATGATAATGGTAAGAAATCTTCAAATTCAGTTCTTGGAACTCTAAGAGAATGGATTTTAACCCTGCAGCTGTCCTTAGATCCCCACCAATGGACTGCTTGGAGGAAGAGGGGTCTGCCTCTTTGGTAGTTAGTGAGAAGCCTTCTTGGCTAGGATCCAAAATGGACCTGCCTCCTAGCACATTGTCCTCTTTCCTAGGTAGTGGAATTGGCTTTCTTCTTCTTTTATTGATATGCTCTTCCCCCCCTTCATCATGCATTTTGCCTTCTTCATTTAGTTTCATTCTTAGGCAAAGCCTGCTTACCATGATCCCCTCGAAGATGGGCTTTTCTGTAGTGAGAAACCTATTCATTTGATAACTGGGCCAAGACCATCTCCACATTCCACACAGAATCCCAAGGCACTGTCAACTGGAGAAGCACTAATTTAGACAAATTGATTTCAATTCAGTGACTTATCGAGGCCCTCCTACATGAATATTCTTCCTAGATATAAAGACAAAAGATAAATAGAACATAACTCCTGCCCTCAGGGAGAAAGTTGGGGAATGTAAGAGCCATACAGACAAACATAATATGAAGTATAACATACAGGTCCATGAGAAGCATCAGAGTTCAAAAGAAGGAGCTCTCACATATCCCTAAAGGGATAGGTTCCCTGAGCTGTGTGAAGGATGGTAGAGACTTGGAAAACATGTTTTGTTTTCTTTCCCATGGAAAGAAGAAAGTGGGATAAGATAAGACCTCATAAAAGCATTTATTAGAAGGAATTTGTTCTTTGTCTTTTCAATGGGGAAGCTGGAGGGAAAGAAAATGTATCTTTTTTGTTCATTGAAAACAAAATAAAATTAAAAACGTTTCACAAAAGCATTTTACCATATAGTAAGTAGATTGAGAATCATACAAAAGAGGCTTGGAATGTTCTTCTCCAGCTATTATACTACTTCCCCAGCGACTATAGATCTGTAGAGACAGCATATTCAACATGATGAACTCATATTGAGACAAGAAGTATGTTTCCCCAGGCCTTAAGATAAGCTGAAAGTCTAAAAACCCAACTCAGACCTTCAACAACAGCCCAGCTGCTGCCATTAGAAGGGTGTGCCCAGCATGACTATTGTGGTAATATGTTTTGTATGATTGAACATGTATAACCTGTAACAAATTGCTTGCCATGTCAGTGAAGAGGGAGCTAATGAAGGGAAAGAGAAAATTTGGAGCTCAAAATTTTTTTTTTAAAAATGAATGTTAATGATCTTTACGTGTAATTGAGGAAAAAATAAAATATTATTTAAAAAAAAAAGAATTGTGTGTCCCACATGACACTACAGCTTGGGAACTGTGTAAAAACCCCCAAGGTACTTGAGTTCCTGTGACAAGCTGTGTTATAATGGGGCACTTGCTCTTATGTTGGTACAATGAGTCATAGCCAAGTTTGGTTTTTAAGGGGTTTAAGCACCTCCCCTGGCTTAAACGATTAAATTAACGGCAAAGAGTAAGTCAGCTGCTTTACTCCAGTCTCACTCTTTGCTTAGCTGTACTACTTTGAGGATGGAGCATCCATTTTTGGCTGCCAGATATTTGGAAACATCACCCCAGCTGTAGGAAAAGGATGTTTTATATAGTATCTAGGACTAATTCTAGAATTGATACTCCATGCACCACTATTGCTAAGAACATCCCAATGGCATTTGGGATGCCATTGACAATCCCCACCCTCCACCATCCCTACCCAGCCAGTAATTTTCAGGATGACTTGCAACTTACAAGCAGTTCATCATATGATGCTTAACCATGTGAATCCCATTGAATAAAAAAGACAGCTATGCTTAAGAAAGAGAAAGGTATTCCATGAGGAGGGGATATCAGTTCTGATGTTGATCCTGAATGTTCTAAATAGTCAGAGTATCTTTTTCTCAATGCTGAGATGAGGTGATAAGGGTGGCCAAGATGGTGCTTATTTACCATCAATTTTGAATGAGGGAAGGCCAACTCCTTTAACAGAAAGTCACCTCAATCTAGTCCCATGACTAATTGCTAACCACTTTCCAGAACGGATTGTTTTGGTTAGACAAACGAGGAAGGAGCAAGTTATCATCATCCTGCCTCCAACTCTAAATAGCTACAAGGCAACATCCAAGGATAGCTAAGCATGCAGCCTCTTTATACCACCCCTGGTTTAGCTCAGCCAGGCAAAGAAAATATGGCCATCTCTTCATGGTACATTTAGTCTCTCAAAATAAAACATTCTCATTCCATTCTGAATTCTGTAAGGTACGGTCCCTTAGAGTTTTGGGGAAATGGACTCTCAACTTAGTCATATCAACAGAAAGCACTTGTGATAACTATAAACCATAGCTATTTCCTTCCCTGATTCTAATCATTATAAAGGCCAGACATCTCCCGTTATTATCACAGAAGGTACTGGCATATGAGCAAAGCAGTTGACTTTAAGAGATTAAGGCTCCTTTATAAGTATCTTGACTGATTCAGATAGGACCACCTAACAAATAATTGCTTTCTTCCAGGATTCATTAGAGTTACTAAAGAGGAATTAGTATGAAGTAGCAGAGGTGCTAGCTTCTTAAATTTATTTAGCTGGTCTAGCCAATGTAAATTCACAACATGTATTCACTGGTGAGTGAGAGCAGACAGTGTGGTGTAGTGAGAACTGACCTTGGTATTAGTTCAAGCCCACTTCTGACACGTACTGGCTGTGTGACCCTGGGCAAGACGTTCACCTCTTGGCACCCCAGACAACTCTAAAACTATAAATTGAAAAGTATTTTTGTATCTGCAGTGCTCAAGAGTGTTTCCTTACTAAAAGTTCCCTACTCTGACAAAGTCACAGATCTTGTCCAAAAGGAAAGTCATTGGTTATAGGGCCTTTTGGTAGGTTTAAACTGGCCTAAAATTTGTCATTATTTTCCATTCAATCTAAAAATCAGTGTTACCCAAAATAAGGTGTCCATTGAAACACTGCCTTAATGAATTGTGTAGAACCTTTGATTTTGTTTGTATAGTATAATATAATAAAATGTGAATATATGTATATATATATATATATATGTATGTATATTGGTAAGAGAAAGTAATACATGTTTAAAATATTAACCAAAAGCTATCCTTTCCCTCCCTTGTCTGCTTTCCCTCTCCCGCAAGCTTCCATAGTGACTGTCATTCAGCTTGTCAACAATGTAGTTGACACTATAGAAAATGAAGGTATTTACATTTTTTTTCTGTAACATTTCTTCTTTATCAAGTTACCTTTCTTTCAAATTTAGTAACCCCTCATTACTTTGGATTAGACCCAGTGTCACTGGTTAAGGACAGAATGAGGCATGAGAGAGCATTGGCTCCAAGGGGTCGTTAGTTTCATGCCATTCATTGGTATTGGCTTTTTAAAAGGATTCCTTCAGGACAGTTTTTAAGTGTTTTTCAAAAGAAAGTGAAGTTCGTGACCTGAAATATTCTCTATGTTCCCTATATATGAGTACTTTCTTTGAAAAGAATACCTAATCAGTGTGATTCTGCATCTATATTTAAACCCTGGGACCAAACGGTAAAGTTTCCAATGTTTCATACTGCTGGAGCATGCCTATAATAAACTTTAGGGATGCAACCTGGTTTTTATTTCTTTTCCTTAAATTCAGTCAGCAGTTTGTGGTGCCTTTAATAGAAATTAAGTTAGTAAATTAGTTGTTTGCTTTCTCACTTTGAACGTTGTTGAGAAAGAGCTGGTCTCAGAGTCTGATAGAAGGCGGGCCTCAAAACCAGTAAGACCTGAGTTTGAGTGTTACCTCTGATATATACTGGCTACATGCTATAGACAGCTCTTAAAAACTCTAAGTTACAGAATTTGCATTGGTAGAGAGAGTTACCTTACCAGTAGTTCCCCAAACCAATGAAATCACAGGCCCATACCAAAATGCAAAATTTGGGGCAATTACCTCAAAAAAGTAAATGATGAAGTGGGACTTAGCAGAATTCCCCTTTCCCCCAGGAAAGTTGGTTGAAAGCGTACTTATCTGTTTCGGGGACTCGTCCCCTAGGTATAATGGGAGGGAATAGCCTGTACCAGGGAGCTCTTCATGCCCTTCAGGACTGGGTGATGGTGACGACCATCTCCCTTGTTTGTTGCATAGCAGTGAAAAGCAATGCTGTAGGCCGCTAGAGCCCCTCTGTGTTGTTGAAACATGTCCTCTCTAATCTCCCAGTGTTGTGTGGCTGGGGTTGTCAGCATTACTCTTTGCTTTGTGTTTAAACAGTGTCAGTTATGGACCAAGGACAGAACTACAATCGAGGTGACTCCCCCCAGACCCCAGCTAACCCTTCTGTTCCATGATCTTGTTTTGCTGCCTTTATTCTCCTTCTCCTTCCCCCGCTACCCTTTCTGAGTGTTTCGTCAGCAGTCTGCATGTTCCAGGCACCACACGGGTTAAGTTTTGAGGGGACCTCCTCCCACCAGCATCTCCTTCCAGGTCCCTCTACCATGGCATTGCCTAAGCCATCCATTTTCCTCTGCGTCTCCTTGCCTTCCAATCCCAGAACACAGTCCCCCCAAGCCTGCCTTCGCAAGCATGCTGAAAGCTTTGATTTCCACATGGTATGTGGGGGTGGAAAGAGGGATTTGGGGATAGGAGGTCTTTCATACACTGTAGACTCCTAAAACTTTCTTCCCTCATCTTGTTCATGGTCTGGCTGAGTAGAAAAAGGGGAGCACATAATACACTTGAGCATCATCACATAAAGTGGCCGTCTGTCTTGTCCTCCGGTCAAAGCATGGCTGACCTTCCATTAATGCCTTGTAAACAGCATGTGGATGATACTGGCTTCGTGGGGCCTCCTGGTGGTGAAGGCGTGCATGTGACGCCCTTCCCATCCTGCTCCTGCCCCAACTCACTTCCCAGACCCAAGGAGATTAATTAGGATCGCTTTCTCTTTTACAGCCTACCATTGGGACACTTCGGACTGGATGCCAGGAGCCCGCCTGTCTGACATCGAGGAAGTGCCCAACTATGAGAACACAGATGGCGCATCAGTGCATCAGGGGAGCACGAGAGAGCTTGAGACCGATTACTACCTAGGTGGCTATGATATCGATAGCGAATACCCTCCACCTCACGAAGAGGAGTTTTTGAGTCAAGACCAGTTGCCCCCTCCTCTGCCAGAGGACTACCCAGACCACTTTGAGGCCCTGCCCCCATCACAGCCAGCCTCCTTGGCCAGCACACTGAGCCCAGACTGCAGGCGAAGGCCACAGTTCCACCCTAGCCAGTATCTCCCTCCCCACCCATTCCCCAATGAGACAGACGTGGTGGGACCTCCGCCTGGACATGAATTTAGTACTTTTGCTGTGGGTGTGGGGCAGAGCATGGAGAACACAGGCATGGCAGACAACATGTCCTTATCCTTGCACAATTCCATAGGCGCCTCATCCTCAGATGTGTCTGCAAGCTGTGGCTTTGACGATTCCGAAGTGGCCATGAGTGACTATGAAAGCGTTGAGGAGTTCACCAGTCTTCACACTCCGTTTATTGAGACTCAGCAGCAGACCCAGGTGTAAAGGACACACACATCTGGGATGGTTTGTTCATTCTTCATTTAAACATGGAAGGAAATGGGCTGAGTTTCCTCTCTCAGTGGAGAGGGGTCCATTGAATGAGGGGAAAATCTACCATTTTCCACAAATAACTTATTCACAAATGATGTTGTCTCATGCAAACAATTTAAAGTCAAGTTGTGTAAACCATATGTCACAAAATCTGTTACTGTGAGTCAATAGACAATCCTTACAGTACGTACCCAGCATTCATGGCCAAGAGTGCACACCACGTTTTTAAGGGGGTAAAGAACCCCACACACAAGTTCACCCAGTAAGTTATATGCAGTCAATCTTTTCAGCTTTGTGCAGTATTGTGTTATTGAAGGTGTTAACAGTATCATTCCCCGCAGTATTAATGAACAGATAAAGTTCAGGCACCAAGATACTGGTGCATGAAACTAATTTAAGCTGATGGAGAAAAGAAAGAAAATAGTTAATAGAATGGGGGATGGGGCTAAGCCCTCAAAGGTTTCAAAAGAAGAAAGAACAAAAATAAAATCAGTCAAAAGTGGGCAAAAATACTAAAATAAAGTATGATTTTTCTTTATAAAGCTGTCTAATTGTCAGCTATAAAATTATAATAAGTGACTTGTATTTTTTGTGGTTTTCAGATACTGGTTTAATTAGGAAAACTTGGATTAAAAATGGAGCCCAAAATTGAAATGATGGGTTTGTGGATCTTTCAAAAAGATTTCAATGAAGAGTAATGCATGACAGTTTGGGGGTTTTCTGAGTATCAGGGAGGGAAGGGTAGAAGTTATCTATTTTTGCTTTTATTACTAAACATTCCCAGCAGTGATTACAATTTGAGAATTATTGTAATCATTGACCTTGTTCATGGAAACCAGGAAATAAAGCTGACCGGTTTGTGACTGTTGTCTGGGCTAAAAGAGGTATACAGTTCATAACTTTCCCCAAAAAATGTTATTTTTACTATCACAGGTAAAAGGCAAGTAAGTACTGTTTTTAACTTGGTGGTATCATTTCAATAAATGGAATTCAGTCAAAGAAGAGAGACTAGATGAGTAGATGTTTGTACACAAGATTATAATAGTATGTGTGTTTGGGCCAATATAGATGTATGTATGTGTTTTCTCCCAAGAAGGCAGTCTGTGAGGAAAGTGATTTTGAGACTTGTGGACTATGAACCATGGCCAACAGTTTGAGCCTTAGGACCTTTTGGACCTCTTCAATGTTAGAGACCCACTAAATGCTATATTTTGTGCTATGTCAGTTAATCTCATTTGGATAGCGCCATGTCTATTAACAAAACAAAATTCTAGGTTTTAAAAGTAGCATTTTGTTTAAAAAAAATACAAAGAGTCTCGGTTGTCTTCAGAAAGTACTTTGTGTTTCATTCTAGCCCAGGGTCAATTCTCAGTCTGATGCATGGGTTTTGGCCATGGAAATTTCTTAAATGAATTGGAGAGTCATTCCACAAGAGATGTTATAACATGGCACGATAAAATATAAAATGGACATGTTGAGTTACTTTCCTGCTTCCCCTCAGGTTGATTAGGGCAAATGAGATTTTACACTAAGCAGCCTGAACTGTTTCCAAGGAGGACTGGGAAGTCCATGACTTCTTCTTTCCCTGGTAAACATTTATTTGCACTATCTGCTTAATGAGCAAAACTGTTGTGGGTTTTGTTTTGTTTTTTAACCAGTTATGGCATTGGTGTATAAGCTCTAGAGACTTCATCTGGCCATGGTCCACCTGGTCACTTTTGTTATCTGCATTCTTTCCATTCATTTCACTTCTCCCCTGGCACAGGGATCAGTGTTTCCTGACAGTTTGTCAAGGCAATAACCTTGCACTTCAGAGCTTCCTGGATATATGGACACACTTCATAGGCTTTTCATGTTTTATGTTGTTTTTTTCTCATCCTTGTTCTTGGTCAGACATGCTAAATGAAGGATAATCTGTACCATGATCTTGAAATCAGGGTTCTTCGATGGATTGAAGTATATAGCCAGACCGCATTCAAAGAAATTCTTAAGCATTTTTCTCATGCAAGGAGTGCATTTGTAGGAATCAGCGAGAAAATGACAAACTAATGATCTAGATAGAACCTCTATAACCGTCTTAATAATGCAGTGGCATAAAAAACTGACAAAGTAAAACCAACAGTTCATTTCTTACCCCCCAGGATATATTAGGGCAGGATTAGTACAGATGATTTTCCATTGCTTACACAGCCTCTCTGCTGAGAGAAATGCTTGACTGACATAGTAATGAAGGAGCAAATAGATCTGTATGTGGCAGTGCAATCCAGGGAGCTGGCCTGATATCTCTGATCTGCATTCAATACACATTTCTTAGATGGATCTCACCCCATCTTTTCAGAAAAGCCGCAAAGGGAGAGATGTTCATCTGGTAAGTCGTATCTCATGACATGTATTGAAACATTATTTGACATTTCTTCTCAAAGTTGCGTGGAAAATGAAGGGTTTCCCTATAGAGGGTGAAATGGTCTGAAAGTAGCACCAAGCTGGAACTCACCAAATCTGGAAAGCCGAGAGGAAATTTAAAGATTCTCATTTTTTTACTTACAAAGTCACATTGCTTGGCCAGTTAGCGACAGAGCCAGGACTACAACTTGCATCTTCTTCCAAGCTTCCAATCCAGGGTTCTTTCCACCATATCATACTTTCTCCATGATCTCCCTGACCTTTAATCTTGATTTTTTTCATTGAATTCCTGAAAAATGGATCTCTTGGTTCAGAAAGCTGAATTTGTTGCACAGAGGTTTATATTTTCATATGAGGTTTTTTCTTCAAGCTTAAATTTGTAAGTTTAGATGAACTCTGGTCTGGTACATGTCTGATTGTTACTGATGCTGCCTCAGTTAAGTGTTGAAAATGTATTATTAGTTGTTCTTACACCCTGAGACTCTAATATCTCAAGTTTATTTTATTTGCTAGGACACATCCAAAGCATAATTTTGGGGAAAAGGATTAGAAACATTGGCATGACCATAATGGAACCACTGGCTGCAGTTGTTGGCTTCATTGACGCCCAAGTATGCCCTGTTCCATACATTTACTGGCTCGTCAAATTTCAGAATTTCCCTGGGCCATTTTTTTTCTCTTCTCTCTTTATATCTTGAGTGCATTCTGTGCACCATGTAAAAATGGCATGTATCCAGAATTTTTTCCACCTAACTTTACTTAATATACCTCCACACATTCCTTTCTCTAAGCCTTTCCCTTTCTAAAGTAAGATAGGCCAAGTCTTTGTCTTCATTCTTGTTTAAAAAAAAAAAAAGCTTCTAATACTTTCACTGTTGCTATCCTCTGGACCTTCCCTAACTTGCTTATGACACTTTGAAATGCACTTCACAGAACTGAGCACAAGGTATGTGATAAAACATGCCAAATAGTAGGTCCATGATTTCCCCACTTAGAAGTACCTCATCCTTTTGAATAGCATCTTTGATTTTCCCCTGAGAGAGCAGATCAAATTCAAAACCCCAAAGCATGTGAGGAAAGTTTACCCTTCTGAGGGCTTACTATCTCATTCTGGTCTTAACTGAACTTTGCAGAAGATTCTGGCAGCCTGGTTCACAAAGCCCTTCTATTTTTTCCCATCATATGCCTACTTTGAGAAGAAGGCAAAGAGGGTCTGCAACACCAAGATAATCTCTTTGCCGAGCATGAAGACCTGGTCTTCTATAGGCTCTTTGGACAAGTAGATAGAGACCTCACAGGCTAGAATCATTGTTAGTTTACTCTCTTAGGTGAATGGAGCTGTCCTAAAATGGGCAATGATTATACATATGAACAGATCAGTTTGAGATCTGGTTGGAACTTGGGATGGGAATTTTTTTTCTGTTTTTCTTCAATATTAATGGGGTTTTTTTTTTCAGAATGTTCCACGTGGGGGAAATTTCTAAGCAGCCTTTGCATTTGCTCCCCACCTTTCCATATCTCGCTTGGCCATCATTTCTCATAAATTCCATAGGTAGGCACTTGGCCTACTTTTGCACATGACCAAGCTGAAGAATGGTTTGAGTGAATGTTTGGGCTTAAGCTGCTATAAAGAGCAGAAACCATGGGGCAATAGGGGATGAACAAGGACCAGCATAAGATGACCAAGGAGGCATTTTCTTTTTTCTCTTTCCTTTGAGTGTATATGCTGCTACTGGGCCCTGCCAACCTTCTGTATGTGCAAAGTCCTGGCTGTCCATGTGATGCCATTGGGAGGCCCAGTAAGATGGACCAGTCTATCCCTATAATGGGCCTGTGTATACTTACAAATCCAGCAGAGAATGAGTGTGACAGCCAGAAAGGGGATTTCACAATGCATCCTTGAGGCAATGTAAATCAGCAGGCTAGCCCCAACTGAGGAGGAAAATTTTTTAAATATAAAAATCATGGACACTCACTGATACTGCATCTACATGTTTCAAGTTGAGGCAGCAAATTATCTGATTCCACCCCCCCAAAAGAAAACAAGCTTTTAACTGATGGTTTTAGATGTATTCATTTTTGGAGGGTTTTCCCAATAAGTCTTTACTTCTCCACTTCATTTTGTTGATATCCATACAATTTCAATGCATATTAATTGGCCAAGTGGTTTGACTTTTAGAATTGCTATTACATATTTAATTATGAGTCCTGCTAAAGTATCACTTGAGAATAATTCAAGATCACCATGATCATTCTCCACATCCTCATAGGAGGTAGCCTCAGACTTTGACTGGTTTGGGTCTCAAATATCTATCTATACTAATCAGATAGGAAGCCTCTGAGTTGTCTTTTGCTTCTGCTTTCTGCCTGTTTGCTCATTTGGGGGGTTGGGGGAGGGACATGGGGGAATGAGTCCGAGGTTTCAAGTCATCTTTAGTGGGTGGGGCATTCGTTAATGTTTCACCAGCTGGCTGGGAGAGATGGGAAAAGGAAACCAATTCCTTTTTTTTCTGTAATAATGAAAAGCAATAATTGTGTAATGCTACACAAAGGCCATACATAACTAGTCTTTACCAGTGTTAAGGATGCACTAGAACTGTATTGTTTATTAGAGCAAGGTGGGAATAGTTCATATGTACTGTAGTATTCTTCTAAGCAAGCAAATACCAGAATTGCTACTATTTAACAATTTAATGAGCCCATACTACTGCATTTGGGGAAGGACAGACGTGTTTGGAACATTGAAGCAGTTCTCTTTAAGCACTGTATTAGAAAGATTGTCTTGTAAATTTTACCTGTTACAAACAGGCTGGTTTGTAAAAGATGTATGTTTTGGTGTTTAAAAATGTTTATAAAAATGTATATAATGGTTTCAAATTTCCAGGCTTTTGTAGATACTGTATTTGATGCCTATCAGGATGCTTTAATTTGGGGGTCAGATTCTAAATCATCTGAGTTGTCAGTCTATAAACTTTTAAGATAATGAGAAAAAAAGTTTTAGATTTGAAAATGATGCTTTTTAATCATTTCCAAAATGTACTGTAACTTTTCTTTGGTTTCGCTGTTTTCATTTAACTTTTTTCAGTTTTTAAGAAAATGTTTTTTATTGACTTTTTTTTAAATGAATGTGTTTTGCACAGATACTAGGTACATGATTTTTATGCCATTTCAAGTATGTATTAAAGTATGTCATTTCTTCACATACACATTATCTCTCATACACACAACCTTATGCAAAAGGGAAAGCTAACACTCTTAAGTGGGTCTTGTCCCTTGTATGAAGATAAATTGTTCCTTCATATATTGCTGTTGGCAGTATTAAGTCTTGTGTTCTTTTCCTAAAAAATGAAAAAAAAAAAAAAGCAACAACTACAAAAAAAAATAGCCCAACAGTGTACAGGTTTGTAACTGCCAAAATTTGATGGTTAAAAACAAGTTTTCAAGTAAAAAAAAGACTTTGTGTTGACTTTTTCTTTCTGATTTGCTGTCTTTTCACTTGCCTCATGCTCACAGCTCATAAGGGAGCCATTCACATTTTGCAGGGAATTGTGGGAAATGTGAGGTTTAAATGGGCAGTCCCACAATGCCATCTGGAGTCATTGAGGCTTTCACCTATAGTCTCTCTCCTCATCATGTGAACCCTCTCGCTTGGAAAATTGCTTACATTTGGATGTTTGAATTAATTTATTTCGAGTGTCTCCTTGGACACTTAACCCAAGGTTTTTGGTTGTTAATGGTATGGAGCTGAATAAATGAAAGCCATCAAGTCTCATGGCTATATAGACCTCCTGTCCTTCCCAGATACACCATATACCACCATTTAATGCAGAAGAGAAAGGAAAGCTGTTGGTCTTAAAAATCACTGGGTCAGCCTTGAAGACTCCACTCTTCTCCTCTGACATATGTATATAATTTCAGGTTAGGAGACAGGTATGAAGTCTAAGGAAGGCAAAACACAACCTAGGGATATGGGAAGATTGGTGAAGAGGTCTAAGTTTCTGCTTCCGTGACACTGGGAGAAAGTTGGCCATTACATATGTGTGTGTGTATGTGTCTGTGTGTGTGTGTGTGTGTGTGTGTATATATATATGTATCCAAGATTCCTGACTTTTTAGCACAACATCACCCATCTGTCTCATTGCCCAGAAGCATGCAACCCAGGACTCCATCTATCCCCTCTCCTCTTCCCCAGGTTAAAGATCCCAGGGTGTTGACCCTGATTTGCTATACTACTTCTATATAATGCTGGCTCCAAAACTGCTTTTTGACTCAAAGACTTGATCAATGAGGGCTCACCTCCCCCAAATGAATTCCTATTGACCTAATGACTCTTTCCTCAGTGTGGTCAGTTCAGAAAAGATAATGGATGGTAGGATTTAAGAGGAACAATTATTGGGAGCCCTAAAAGTCCCACATCTCTCTTCCTACAGTCACATAACATGGCAATGCAAAAAGGTAGGTTTGGGGGAGGGGTTTTTTTTTTGTTTTTTTTTAATGAAGCCATTTCCAAAAGCTCCTCAGTAGGCCAAAGGGTGTGCTATGTGTTATCTGCTGTTATTTGGTTATATAAACAGAGTGTGAATCAAAACTCCAGGCAACCATTTGTGTGCAGGTCGGAGTTTACAGATCCTATCCCATAGAAGAAATGGAATGAGCACATATCTATCCCAGTAGAGCTGAACTTTAGAAACTGAGGTTGAGCCCAAGGATTACAAATAATGGTGAAAGGAAGAAAAGGCAAGGGACCCATCTCTAAAAGTTGGAAAGGATATATGAAATGGAGACTGATGGGGAGAAAAAGTTATTGGCCTCCATGCTCAGAAATCATCCTATGGAGAGACTGCGGTTCTACCCCTGACCATAGCAACAAATGAAAGATGAGGAGGGAGTTTGGAGCAGCAGAGTTTTGTGCTGCTTAGTTGGTTTCAAACAAAGAGCAGGGAAGGAGGGGAAAAGTGGAGAGGGGTGAGAAGAGATCAGAAGAAATAACAAATCAAGTCCGAGACTCCAGCAAGAGGAGTAGTGCTCATTGCCACATTTTCCAACCCAACCAACAGAGGACTGAGGACTGAGAACAAGCGTCAGTCTGGCAGGTTCTCGACATAATCATCATAATTTCTCCCCCAGGGCAGATTAGGGAAACCAAAATTTTGCTATATCCTGTTACTACCAGGATATGTAAATTGCACTTATCTCAGGGGTTCCTAATTATAATTTATCCTATTCTGAAAACAGTTTGGAGAGAGTGTAGGACTAGGAGGGGGAAAACTGGTTCAAGCCCTTTCCCTGACGTTTAGTTGCTGTGTGCCCTTGAGTAAGTCACTTAACCTCAAGAACATCAGCTTTCTTTTTAATATAATGAGGATAGGCCTCAGGAGAGTGTTGAACTTGGGGTCAGGAAGACCTGAGTTCAAATTCTGCCTCAGACTCACTAGCTGTATGACCTGGGTATGTCACTTAACCTCTGTCTGCCTCTGTCTCTTTATCTACAAAATGGGGATGATAATAATAGCATCCAAGGTTGTGAAGATAAAGAGATGATATTTGTATAGCACTATATAAATGATAACCATTATTATCACTATTTGAGGGTAACAACAGTGTTTTGTTTGGATTTTTTTTTTTGCTTTTCTTTGCATTCCTAGTACTTAGCATAGGGTCCAGCATACAGTAAGAAATTAATGAATGCTTATTGACTTATTTATTATCATTATTATTATTAATAGGAGTATCAGCCTGACCAGAGGCCAGGGTAGTCTCAGTTGAGATTCAACCTCTGACAAACACGAACTATATGTGTTTAGTCAAGTCATTTAACTTCTTAGGGAGTTACATAGGCTGGCACTAAGACCATACATTGTTAAGCAAGTGCCAATGTTGAATAGTATTTTTTACCCAAGGGCATTGCTTTTTACTGACTATTTGAGATAAAAGGGCTGCAACAGCTAGTCCCTGACCATCTGAGTCCATATTTCTTGTATGGAACTTTCATCTTGTTTCAACCCCTCACAAATGTAGACCAAAAAAAAAATGTGGACCAAATATGTGGCTGCTTTCTGCTACCCAAGATGCAAAATGAGACTTTCATTCTCAAAAAGAGCCAATGGGGAAAATGGTTTTAGTTGACTATCCATATCTGTTGCAAAGATTTAGTTTTTCTTTTTTATCAACAGAGGAGAGGGATACAGATAAAGAGAGGAGCTAGGGACATGCCTGCTTAAAAAAGGGGGGATAGTCATTGAAACATCTTCATATATATTCATATATATGCTAGGGTATAGGTGACCAGAGGCCTGGCCAGTACTCTTTGTTATTATTATTCTGTTATTACTTAATTTTTTATTTTATTATTGTTATTTAATATTATTTAGCATTTATATAATATTTTCAGGTTTGCAAAACTCTTTACAAATATAAACTCAGTTTATTCTCAAAACCTCTCTGAGAGGTAGGTGCTTTTTTTTTTTTACAAATGAGGAAACTGAAGCTAAGACAGTTAAAATGATTTGCCCAGGGTCACTCATTAGTAAGTCTGAGGCAAGATTTGAACTCAAGTCTTTTTGACTCTGAATCCACCAGTATCCATTATGCCACTTAGCTACCAAAAACAGAAAAGGAAATGAGCTAAAAACTTCCTGACAGTGGAATCCATGTTATTCACTGGAATCCAAAAAGTCCGAGGTTCAAGATCTGGAACTGCAGACACAAGGCTACACGTGAAATTGTGACTGGTCATAGGATTCCATCAAGAAGTAACTGAGTAGAATCTCTGGAGTCTGAATTCTGATGACCAGATGGCAGTGGGTACATTCTAGTCTGTTATAGGTCAGCAAATATTAGGTGACTAACTATTTGCATAGGACTCTGCTAGGCATTGAAACAGACATGAAGTGTAGCTAAAGCCTGGTCCCTCCCTACATGTATGTATAATCTACTGGGGGATAAGACATACACGTAGATATCCCATCTGTGAAGCTTACTGCCTGTGTAACCTCGGGGAACTCACGTCATCACCTCTCTGCAGCTATTTCCTCCCCTCTGAAATGAGAGTTGGAGTGGTTGCTTACCTCAAGCTCCACTAGCCTGTAAAACACATAGTAAGTGCTTTAGAAAGGTATATAGCTAAGTAATCTGTACAGACAGGGGCACTGCATGCATTCTGATTTGAAGACTGTCTCAGGGTGGGCAAAGAAGAGGGATAGACTGAGAAATAAAGGCAACAGGAAAACAACAGAGAGCAGTACTTGTGTTTTTAAAGCAGCTGCTTCAGAGTTAAATAGGAAGCAATCTAAATATAATTAACCATCTTATTCGGAAGTTGTGTCTAATCAATAAAATTACAGGAGCATTTGATCTTCTTAAGTTCTTAAAGATGGTCCAAGATCTATTCTGAAGAAGGCATATTAATTACTTAAGGCCACAGGGTTCCTATTTGGTTTGAGATGGGGGAGGATGGGGAGAGATAGATGGTGCCCAAGTGCCTGGCACCCACTAGTGCTGAAAGAATGAATGTCTCGAAAATCATTACAGCCAAACTACGTTAGTAGTTAAACCTGGGGTGCCTTAATGGTGTGTCTGTAAGATTCATATTCTGAGCTCTTTTGGAGTAATATCCAGCTATGGGAGATTTCGAGGGAAGCCATTTTCTGGTGAAAAGAAAGCTAAATTTAGTCAATTTTAGTCCTGCTTCTTGGTCTAATACTTTGAGGAAACAATCGTGCCTACATCCAGAAAGGGCTTCACTTAACTGGGTCACAAAGGGACTTGGTGACAAGCAGAAGAAGTTCATCATTCAGGCAAACTAAAACTGGGGCACACATAGGGACTAGTCAAAATCAACTGAGAATAATATGGTTAGAGAGACCAGAGGCCCTGCAGCTCCAGGGACTAAAAAGAAATGCAGTCGGGTGAGTTAATGAGAATAGAAAAGGATTTAGGATGGGCTCTCCAGCTATAAGCACAAAATGACTTTTTCATGTCTCAGAGAATATAATTAATTAAGAATTCAAAATACAAAGTAATTATAGAAACCCTAACCTGAAGGCATGTTGCTGAATTACTATGAACATTTTTAACAACAAGAAAATTGAATTTCCTGGTTGCGCGGAACCAATTTTAAATTTGGATAATGTGACGGGCAATATTAATATACCACATTCAGCAAATTAAATGTTCTTTTCCATTCCTATTTCTATAAAAAAAATGCCAATCGTGCAACTGAGTTTGAATTATATTAATTGGTACAGTGATTGTCAGAACTGAATATTCCAGGCATTTAACACTTGATGTTAATGTAGCAAATTGCAATTGAATCTAGTAACTTTCAAGTTACTAACATTTACTCGGTGCCTAATTACTTTGGCAGAAGTGGGGGAGATTTTGCAAGCTTTTATATATTCCTTGGTGTTATTTTATTCAGTATATGGGGAGAGAGGGTGGGTAAATCTCTCCTACACATAGAAAAGTTGATCCTAGGTTACTGAAAAATTGTAGCCCAATTTTCTTAACACAGAGCCTGTCAAACACATTGGTTGCCCAATTAACACACATAAAACTAAGAATTTAGAATAAAAAAAATGTTCTTTCTTTGATCATCCCAGGATTCAGGAGGAAAGATCTGCTGTATATTTTTTTAAAACCAGTCTTTCCCCCCTCCTCTACATCCTCTAGGATCTGCTTTCTGCTTATGATTTTTAATACTTTCCCAAAGCCCTTTTGATGCTTTCCTTAGCAAACCAACTATAAGATAGGCATTTAAAATAGAACAGTAAATACTGAATTCCTAGAATCTGTCATCTTCAGTTTACATGCCTAAAATCTATATTTAAGAATTTTTTTGGTCACAACCTGTTATTTCTTTGGCATAGGGAGCTTGATGGTGAGAAAACTCCCTCTGACAATGCATATGACTATTCTGCATTCTAGATTATAATTTCATTATTCCTGATGAGTCACCAGGTTAGCTTTGTAAGCACTCCCTACCTTTCCTGGTGTGGCATAAGAATTAGGATGACCTATTTTATTTCTTCCCAGGAGCATAACTAGAGTAAAATGTTTGAGGCTTTACCCCAGGACAGAGAAATTTAGAAACCGCAGAACTGTAAATATTTTTTAAGATGGAACAATTTTAAAAACTGTTTTATTTACATTTTAATGGTATCTTCACTCTTCCAGTACCATATGAACAAGCTAATAAGAATAACTAAGAAAACTAGGAAAATATGTGATCACCCATTTCCCCCAGACTCCTTCAGCAATGGGGCCAAAGTCCTGGGGTCTCCCTGATGGTTGAATTGAACAGATAAATGGCCTTTGCTCTAGTTTCCTGTCTCCTTCTACTTGCCCTAGGTGCCAAGACTGTTAGTAACAGCTCTGCTTTCTCCTACTCAGAGACTTAGCCAACAGTTTTAGCACCTAGAGCAAGTAGATTCTTTCCTAGGGATATTCTAAAAGAGAGTAGAGTAGTAGGTGCCCCTTAGTTGGGGAATGGCTAAACACGTTATGGTGGGGGAAGCTAGGTGGTACAGTGGATAGAACAATGGACCTGGAGTCAGGAGGACCTGAGTTCAAATCTGGCCTCAGTTACTTGACACTATACAGATACAGGGTCACCGTGTGACTGTGGGCAAGACTTGATTGCCTCACGCAAAAACAAACAAACAAACAAAAAACATATAATGCATGAATGTAATAGAATATTGCTGTGCTGTAAGGAACAATGTATATGGTGAATACAGAGAAGCATGGAGGGATGTATGTAATCTGATGTAGAGCCAAGAAAACAATATACAAAATGACTACAACAATGGAAATGGAAAAAATAACCACATATACACAAAAATCAAAGTAAATGTTGCAAAATTACAAAGAACAACTATGGCTTGAAAGAAGAGATATAAGATGTTCCCAACCTGCCCCTTCATGACGATGGGAAGTCCAGAGGTATTGCACATATTTTTAGACATTGTTGACATGTTGATCAATTATGCTGATTTTTTCTTCTTTTTCTTTTCTTTTTTTTTGTCTTTAAAAAATACTATTTGTTATATGGTACTGCTATCTGGGAGAGGAAGAGGGAAGGATATTGGGAGAAATTATGATGATGCAAAAAACAAAAGGCATTAATGAAAACTTATTTTAAAAAGTAAAGAGACGGCAATAGAGAGAGAGAATAGGGTAGAATCAAATTAAGAGTGCCCAAATTAGTACACTCCCATGAAGCCATCATGGCACTCATCAAAATCATTTGCATTTGCAGTCTTCTACAATATGATGGGGTATGCTTTCCTCACAATAGCTCCAGAGGTTGCATAATTATCCCCATTTTACAGATGAGGAAACTGGGAAGAGATGAAGGAACTTGCTTATGGTTCCATAACTAGTAAATATCAGGGGCAGAATTCGAATCCAGCTCTCCTGTCTCAAAGTCCAACACTCATTCCACTGTACCCCACCACGAAGTCTTCTTCCAGGGCTGAAACCCCAGATATGAAGGAGTAAAGCTCCCAAGAACATCTAGCTGAGTCCTAAATGATATTCTTAAAGATCAGGTTCTTTCTAGGTCTACTAGGAGTCTGGAATCCATTTATGGAGGATATCCTGGGTCTACGTACATTTCCCAAAATCTAACTGACTATCCCAGGCACAGCAGCAGCTGCTGTCAGCCTACAGTTATCAGAATGCTGCAGAGCCCATAGTTCCACTGAATCGACTTATCATCTGACTTCCAAGGGACAAATGTCTTTGTAGCAAGGAAATAAGCATTTCTATATGTCAGGCTTTTTTTTATATTGCAAATATTACATCATTTGTAATGATCCTCAAAGCTACTGTTATTATCCTCATTTTACATCTGAGGAAACTGAGGCAAACAGAGGTTGGGTGATTTGCCCAGGGTAACATCACTAGAAAGTGTCTGAGGTTTGGACTTGAACTTGGATCTTCCTGACTTCAAGACCCAGAGCTCTAGCCACTGCTCCATCAACTGCCTCCAGCAGCCACAATTGACCCAAGTTTCTATGCTGCCACTGCTCTTCAAATCCATCTCTCCTGTTCTCAGTGGAGAGTGACCAGCTATGTGTCACTGAGCATCCCAGAAAGTAGGGAGCTCATGAAAATGTACTGCTTTCCATGCCCTGCTGCCTCGCTCATCCAGAGGCATTTCAGAGCAGCCACGGCTGCTAGGGAGACTCTACTATCTCAAGCACGAAACAGCTAACAAGGCAAGAGGAGGGCCCTACAAAATATGCAGCAGAAATGGGATCAAAAAACTTTCCAAAGACACACTTTCTTTATTTCAAAAGGGAAATGCCAAAGAGTGAAATCACATTGAGCTGAGTCAGCACACACACACACACACACACACACACACACACACACACACACTCACCCTTCAGCTACCTTTTGCCTTACCCTTTCACTTTCTGTTCCCTCCTTGTTTTCTCTTCTTTCCCCTCCCCTTTCTTTTTCTCTTTCCCCCTTTTCTTTCCTCTACCCTTTCCCTTTCCATTCTCCCCTTCTTTGCTATCCTCTTCCCCTTCCAATTTCCCGTCTCCCTTCCCCTTTCACTTTCCATCTCCTCCTTGTCTTCTCTTTCCTCTTTCCTTTCCCTTTTCACTCTTTTTTTGTCTTCCCTTTCTTCTCCTCACCTTTCCCTTTGTTTCCTTCCTTTGTCTTCCTCTCTTTCACCTCCTCTTTCCCTTTCCATTTCCCCCTTCACCTTTACCTTCTCTCTCCTTTCTCTTTCTATTCCCCCTCCCCCTTTGCCTTCTTTTCTTTCTCCTCCACTTTTCTTTTCCGTTCCCCCTTTGCCTTCCCCTTTCCTTTCCCTTTCCATTCCCTCTTCCGTTTGCCTTCCCTCCCCTTTCTCTTTCTATTCCCCACCCCCTTTGCCTTCCTTCTCCCCTTCACCTTTTCCCTTTCCATCCCATCTTCCCCTCTGCCTTCCCCTCCTTTTTTAAAAATCTTCCCTCTTCCTACCTCTTCTCTTTCCATTCCTCTTCCCTTTTCCTCTCTCCTCCTCTTCCTCTTGCTTTTTCCCCCCTTCCTTTTTCTCTTCCTTCCTCCTTCCTCCTTCTCTCCTGCCCACCTATACACACAGTGTAGCTTTAAGATAGTTGGTTGGTTTTACTGGGTGGGTCTCACTCTGGAATCGCCCACCATTTCTTTTGATTTCTCCCATAGCCTGCAGCAGAGGATCTGCTCCCCTCTCTCCCTTTTCTGTTCTGAATCACTTCTAAGATGACTAACGTCTTGTTCCTTTTTTTTTCCAGAAGCATGAGTGGTAGATGATTTCCAACTTCAATTCTTTTGGGTTTGGTTCAGCTGGCTGTTTTACTTTCTTGCCTGTTTATATGGGGGACAAAAGGATGGCTCAGGAGCAATGAGGAAGGATGAAGACAGGCATCCATGAGAATCTTGAACTCAGCCTCCCAGGGATGGGAAGGACAAGAATGCAATCTCTCCTAAGGTGGTTTTTTTTTTTGTTCCATTTCATTTTGTTTTGTTCCTTACTATTGGGATCAAAATCTGTTGTTTCAGGTGGCAGAGTAAAAGGACGTTGACCGTCTTCCATGAAGGTCTGCGTGATCCTGAGACCTACCCTAGTGCCCTTGAAGGAAATTTTGCTGCTGCCTGAGGACTAAGCCAGCTACCCAGATGCCTTTTTTCTTCTCTTCCTGCCATTTTCTTTCTTTTCCCACCACAGCAATGCTGGTGCTTGGCTTCCTTTGAGGGAGCATGATAAATTAATAGATTGTATACCTACAATAGATTATTAAGGAAAATTAGGAGTATTTGGCAGCTATAATTCTTTTCAGTGCATGCAGTACATTGGAAAGAGTCCTGACTTTGAAGTCAGAGGACCTGGGTTTAAACTTCAACTCTGTCCCTGAAAGGGGCAAATCACTTCACTTCTAGTCATCCCATTTTTCCTCTGTCAAATGAGAGCTGGGCAAAATGTACTCTAACCTCCTTTTCTGATCTAAATCTGATCCCATGATCTCTAATCATTGAGGTGGCTATTAGCAATAACAATCATAGTATCTTCATCTTCCCCATTAGATTGTGAGCTCCTCAAGGGCAGAGACAATTTTTACCTTTCTTTGTATCTCCAATGCTTATCATGGAGCCTGGCACCTACTAGGTGCTTAATAAATGCTTATTGACTTCACTTGTACCTTAATGCCAATGTCAGATCCAGGATCATAGGCTGTGTCAACTATGGGTTCTTGTGGACAATCACTTCAATGACGTATATGTTTCTAGAGTACATAGAACATTGAGGTTCACAGGAACCTTTCAGAGCATGACAGGATAAGAATTGTTTATTCTAGCTTCTGAGTATTACTATGCAATTCAATAACCATATATTAAGTCCTTGTACATATGTATATGTATATAACAAGGCAGCTAAGTAGTGCAGTGCATAGAGTGCTGGGCCTGGAGTCAGGAAAACTCATCTTCTTGAGTTCAAATATGGCTTCAGACACTTAACTAGCTGTGTGACCCTGGGCAAGTCATTTAACCCTGTTTGCCTCAGTTTCCTCTTCTGTAAAATGAGCTGAGAAGGAAATGGAAAACTACTCTAGTAGCTTTGCCGAGAAAACCTCAAACAGGGTCATGAAGTATCATAGGCATGACTGAAATGATTGAACAACAATGTATGTGTACATACAAAGTGAAAGGCATTGAAAAGGAGTGACTAGAGAGGTAGCCTTGGAGTCAGGAAAAACTGGGTTAAAATCCTGCCTCTGACCCATACTGGCAAAGTGACCCTGGGCAGTCACTTACCTGTCAGTGTCCTAGACAACTGTCTAAGACTAGAAGTTACAGAAAAATGGTGAAATTTCCTTGTCCAAGAATATCCTATAGCAATAAAATCAAGGTCCAGTCCATATTACTACTCCTATGAACAAACCACCACAGTACTTAGTGTTAGAAATGATAATAATAGTAGCAGTTGCATTTATATGAGTTCTTTAAGGCTTGCAAACTATTTTACAAATATGCTCTCGTCTTGTCCTCACAACAACCCTGGGAGGTAAATGGTATTTTTTCCCCATTTTTATCCCTGCTAATAAGAAGCTTGCAACTGGAAGAGAGGGAGGATGGGAGGAAAAAAATACCCTACCCTCAATCTAATCACATAATTTCAAAGGTACATGATTTTATCTGTGTATTCTTGCCTCAGGTTTAATATCTATGATACATATGATTCCAAATCCACCTTTGGATATAGATCTTGGACACCCTTACATAGGATTTAGTAATGCACTTCACCATAAGGTCTTCTAGTAGTATTAAGCAATGGTTATGGATACCACTGGCAATCCTAAGGTATATGTTGGTAAGACACAAAGAAAAAGAGAACAAGAATAGAAAAGCAAGAGAAGAGAAGGAAATGGGGGAAAAGATACAAGAAAGAAGGCCCTTGCGGTGAAGAATGGTGGAGACCCCCTTAGAACAGTTTTCCTTAGAATGGTAAGGACTTGTATCACTCTGGAGGAGAGCGTGAGGCTGAGCACTGTGTGCAACTCTGCCTCACTTAAATCCAACACGTGCACAAGTCAAGGCATCACCCTCATGATGTCATTGGTCCTCTCCTAGAACGAAGGACGAACCACAACAGCAAAAAGAGAGCCCCTTCAACAGTTGATAACCACGGTTGTAGAAAAATTTAAACCCAGACCGGGCAAGCCCACCAAAGCTTCCTCCTGTGAAGGCGGTGCAATAATTTCATTTTCATGTGATAAAAAACAAGAAAGGATGGGGCAGCTAGGTGGCACAGTGGATAGAGCACTGGCCCTGAAGACAGGAGGACCTGAGTTCAAATCCAGCCTCAGACCAAACACTTGACACTTGCTAGCTGTGTGACCCTGGGCAAGTCACTTAACCCCAAATTGCCTAAAAAATAGAAAGAAAAAGAAAAGAAACAAGAAGGGCATTCACAAGTCTATGAATGACCCAAACGCTCAGTTATGGGAAAATGTTCCTAGAGGAAGCTGTTTAGGCAGAGATTCCCTCAGGGATATTGTAGAAGAAATGACAGAATCACATGAGAGGATGGACTAGTTATGATCCTGAAGAACTCTTCCAACTCAAGGATTAACACAGCGTGTTAGATAGAATAGGTGCTTGAGTGTATGTGTGTTGAATAAAGAAGTGAATGAATAAGATTCTCAGTCAGCTAGAATGGAAACACTTGCCAGGAACATTCACAGCCTGGGATCTGTAGATACCATGAGAAGCCCAGTGTTTCCGCTTGGCCTCTTGATCTGATGAGGTAATTCACAGATCACTTGGCTTCCTGAGAATACCCTCATTCAAAAAGAACTCAATAACCCTAAAGGGAGCATAATATCAATGTCACCTCCATCAAATGAGAGGACTAGAGTAGGTGATCACAAAAGTCAATCCTAGCTCAAGGCCTATAATTTAATGTGTATTAGGTGAAGACCAGGTCCTGAAAGGGGACCTAGGCAGTTGAAGGATTAGAGCCAGAAGCAAGGAAATGCAGGGTCCCTGATTGCCCTGAAATCCAGACCATCCATCGGAACACATAACAGGGACCTGTGCCAGTTGGTGTGAAGAAGGAAGAGAGAGTCCTAGAAGTACTTCTAGAAGCTTTTGAATGCGGGATTCAAACTGAGTTCCTGACTGATGCTCTGGGGGCTTGCTGGGAAGAATTGTGCACATGTATACATTTTTCTTTGTTTTGTGCAGAATTCCCTTTCAGAGCATATACATAGTTTTTCCTCATAGCCTTAAATGAAAGTGAGGAAATCTGCCAATGTGTGGTATCTGCATAATATGCACTGTAAGTGTGGCAATTACACCATTTGGAATAATGGTCTTGTAATTGCTCCTATGATTTAAAATCTAATGTTATCCTCCAGTTGTTCTGATGTGCTTTTATGAATAATGCAGCCATCCTATGAGCCCTTTGCCAATTTATCATCTAGCTTTGCCCTGTTTTTGAGTTACGCACCATTGTCTCACAAAATTAACATGGCAAAGACAATAATACATAGGCTGATTAGTATTAGACTAATTATTGAACACAGGAATGTATGTGAGGAAGGTGTGTAGTTTTTCTCTTGAAAAGTAATTCCAGCACCACCATCCCTGACCATGGATTCTTCAGTATGAGGTACTTCAGTGTATATGGAAATGAATTAATCTTCCTGCCAGGGACTGAGAGGCAATATGATATAGGATGGAAAGAAACAGACTGAAAGGAGACTACACACTATCTATGTGACCTTGAATAAGTCATTTCTCCTCTAAGAGACACATTTCTTTGCCTATAAAACAAGAAGCAAAAGATATCATCCTATGTATGATAGGAAGAGAAGATGGGCTGGTCACATGGCAAGGGATGAGAGGTGGATGGCCAGATTGATCCACAGGTAACCTCAAGATGCCAGGAGAAAGTAGGCAGGTCTTTATCATATGAGTAGACCTTTTGTGGTGGACTTATGGAAAGATATGAACAAGAGTCTCAGAGAATGGTCCAGCATGGATGAGTTTCAAAAAAAGACTTTTAAACGATGAGGTCACAGATTCATTGGTCTATTGGAGCATAAAACAATTAGATTAGATGATGCCTAAGATCACTTCTAAGTCTGAGATGCTATGACTCCATAGAGGTGCCGAGCATCACATTTTAGGAAGGACATTAATAATCTGGACATTGTCAGAGGAAAGCAACTGGAAAGGTGAAGGGTCTTGAGTTTATGTCGTTATCAGGATTGGTTAAAGGGGATGCTTAGACTTAAGGAGTGACACAAATTAAAATTCAGAGAGGCAGAGTTTCTGGGTAATTAATAATCAATTTATTAATTAGGCTGGCTGGCAGTCAAGAAATTAATGGTCAGTAGTTTCTCTTAATAACCAAAGATGCCAAAGGAAATCTTGAGACACCTTAAATACCTTCTGAAAGAGAATTCTCCTGACAAGTGAACATCAGCTTTGATTGGTGGAGATTTAATGAGGAGGTGGGCTAAGAGTCTTAAGGTCCTCCTGATGAGACTGTGGTTTGATTGTGAAACTCAGTTGCCTCTAGCAATCTGGAGAGAGGAATCCATCTCTATCCACATCACTCTGGTTGGTTTTCTCCTTCCTGAATTCAGACACCCTAAACTCAGTGAAGGGGTGCAAGGGCATATATTTGATGATTTGGGGCTGGAATTCATCTAGATTCTCTTTACACTCTAAACAGAAGGTCTCCTAGTTGGGTGGGGTCCTGGCCCAAGTCTAGGAGCATTTTCCTAGAGAATTAGGGCAAAGGGCCTTGTCCTTCAGAGACTGAATGACTCACCTACAAGAGCTGGTCTCTGAGGAAATGGGGGAAAAAAAGCTTTAATACTAAATTAATAATTGGTTACTAATATAACAGAAAAATAATTTCCCTCATATAGCTCTTAAAATTTTTTTAAAGTGCTTTACAAATAGCATCCCATTTTACCCTCACTTCTCTAGAAAGTAGATGGTATTATAGTGGGGCAAGATTGGGGAGTGAGTAAGAGGTCTGAACCTGTAATTTCATCATTATTGGGGGAAATTCCAGTTTCCTAGTATGGGAACTCTCCACAGATGCCTGTCTGCAACATGGTAGCATTAGAGAGTTCCCAAAGACACTGAGAGGCAGAGTCACTTGCCTAGGGTTACAAAGCCAGTATGTCAGAGGCCAAGCTTGAACTCAGGACTTCTTGACTGAACTCTACCAACTCTATTATGCAGCCTTTCTAATGGATTTGAAATTATCAAACTACAACAAAGTGGAATGGGATTCCTGGGGAGGTTGTGGGCTCTCTCTATTTCTAGCAACAACTGCTGAGCCATCACCAGCTATCTTGACTTATGCCTTGCTACCAGACTCTGAAGACTGGAGGAGAGAGTGAGGCTGATGACTTTGAGGCTAGCTCTGCCTCCCTTAAATCTAATTCACTCTCAAGTCATCACCATCATGATGTAATTGGTCTTCTTCAAGAATGATCAATGAACAACAATCACTTTATAATGATGTTGGAGAAGGGGATTTAACGGCCTCTGAGATCTCTTCCAATTCTGAGATGTGACTCTGTGAAAATAAGTGAAGATAAAGTCTTTTTAGCATTTAAATCTGTACAGAAGAAAGAGATCATAGACATTCTGGAGTTGAAGCACTCAGGAACAGAGATCCTGGAGTGATCTGCAGCTGGAAGGGCCTCAGAGGCTGTCTGGTCTGACCCCTTCATTTTACAGATGACAATACTGAGGCCCATGGAGATTATGTGGCTTGCCCAAGATCCCTGAAGCAGTAAGTGTTAACCCTTCACTAGCAGATTAACAAGCGCACTGGACTGGGAGTCAGAAGACATGGGCTCTAGTCTTTGCCCTGCTACTAACTAGCTAGGTTGCCTTGGACAAGTTGTCTTATTGCTATGGGTCACAATTTCCATCCCTTTAATATGAGAAAGTGAGACTATGATTTTGCAGTTGCTTTACAGCTTCGACGTTCTATGATTCTCTTGTTTCTGTTGTTGTTGGGATAACATTTATGGCTCCTTTGGAGAGGAACTACATGACATTTCTTTAGAAAACAGGCCAGTCAATGGCCTCCACAGCTAGGCTTTGTGTTGTTCCTTCCAACAACATCCAACAATGTTAAGGAAATCAGGCGTCCGAATTATCCATGTAAAAAATATGGGCTTTCTGAAATGCACCTTGCTCTGAACCCTGAACGCAGCTGGGAATTTCAAGGCGGCTCAAAGCAGTTGAACGTGGAGGACATAGAAAGGCAGTCCAAGGCCATGAAACCAGGCCTTTGTGACGTTAACACCCTGGTTCTTTGAAATGAGATCATGGCCTCTGACAAGTGTGATTTGCACTAAAAGCTCCCCTTCTTATCCAGACCATCAACTTTCTGGATCAGTTCCATTTCCTCCATTCCATTTGAGTGATTGAGGATGTACATGGCAGATCCAGCTTTGGGTCTCCCCTGTCTTGGATTCCAATTTGGCTGCAATCATCGGAAACAACTCATTTCAGGGCTCAATTGGAGCCTCTAAATCATGTCTGCAACATGACTTAGTGGACTGGAAGCTCATTTCTCAGGAGAATAGCTATGAATGTCTCCTCTAGAGGCTCACAAAGAGCTATTATTAGATTTTCATTTTATACACACACACACACACACACACACACACACACACACACACACACCCTTAAGTACCTGGTGTGCTTAATTACTGCAGGGAGATTAAAAAGCATTCCCTGTCCTTGAGGACCTTCATCTAATACCCTCTCATATTTCACTGAAAAAATTGAGGCCAATCCTTGAAAGCTTCCTTTTCTCCTCTCCTCCTTATCGTACATTATTCAGCTGCCTTCTGGGTGTTTATGGGTGTTGGGGAAAACTAGTACCTCTGGTGTGAGGGCTGTCAAGCCATTTTCAGGGCTGCTTTCCACATTTGGTGTCCACTTGCCACCTAACTCTCACCTGTAGCTCTAAGAAGCTGTAGCATGTGCCGTGGCCACACCTCAATAAACTGGTTTGGCAGATGAGCTAAACCAGATTAAGGGTAACCAACCAGCTTCAGACCTGTCAATGAGTTAATGAGGTGTCTACCTCAAGTATGTGAAGACTTGCCCCCAATGGAATGGCTAGATATGAACAATTTGTTCCACCTGGCCATGAAGGCAGTGGGAGAAGGTGTTGTAGAGTGCTTAGAGCTTGGTTAGACATTAAAGATTTCAAGGTTATCCACTACATCCCAAGCCATCACCAGTCATCTTGACTTTTGTCTTGACACTGGACTCCCATGACTGGAAAGAGAGAACAAGGCCAATGACTTCACACAACTCTGCCTCACTTAAATCCAATTTATATGTCAAAACACCAGTTTGTATGTCAAAAGACATCACCTATACCATTTTACTATTTTTACCTACCTCAGAGTCCTGTGGTAATAGGCAAGTGATGAAGCTGCAGGTCTGGATACACTGGAAACTGCAGTCACAACCCTGAACACAGGTGGCCCAGGGCACAAGGTCATCTCCTCACTGGACTGAAGCAGTAGGGGGATTCAGCAGCCCCCTGGGTGTCTGAGCAGTCTTTTTGAAGGACCATACTACTTGCCTCCTGACCTTAAGAAGAGGTGCCCTAAAAATTATCTGCTTCACCAGACCTAACCCTTGCCTGCTCACTGCAAACAAATAGGGATCCTGCCTTCAAAACACAAAAAAGTACAAAACTTGTGTGAAGATGTTTCCACTCACCGCTGATACATGGAATGTGTGCACACTTATGGACAACAAGAAATACAGTAGACCTGAAAGATGAACAGCTCTTGTTGCAAGAGAACCCAGCAGGTATTGCACCCAAATAGCAGCCCTGAGTAAAACAAGGCTGGCAAATGAAGGCCAGCTTACCAAAGTCAGAGTAGCCACAGTGCTAGACAGCACCATGAAGCTGGAGTAGGTTTTGCGATCAAAATTAATCTAGTTCAAATCTAACTTTTCCTTGGCTTTTCTGAGGTAGTAATCTGGAAAAAACAGTCACTTATCAGGAGAATGAGATTTTTGAGATTTTTTTAAAAAGCATTTTAGAGTACTGGCACAACGATTTGATAAGGCAATAAACAATTTTTCCTTAGTTACCCAGATAGCTTGAATGAAAAAGCGTATTTCATGAAATATCTATATATTTAAGGCTTGGATTTTGCCTTAAACTATTTCCATGCATCCACCAAGCCTGAAGATCAGAAAACTGCTTTGTAACCTTGGGCAAATTACAGTGGGCCTCAGTACTGGGCACTGACGATGGATGTGGGCAACTTCTTCTGGTGCTCCGAGTGCTATTCCCACAAAACAGGAATCATTGGCACGGTCTACAATGCATCTAACAATGAGCTGGTCCAGCCCAAGACAGCCTGTGAAGAACTGCATCATGCTCATTGATAGGACTCCACATTACCAGTGGTATGAGACCACTGCCATTGAGTCAGAAGAAGGGAGGAAAGCTGACTCCTGAGGAGAAAGAAATTTTAAATTAAAAGCAGTTAAAGAAGATCCAAAAGAAATAGGAAGAGCAGAAGAAGAATGCCAAGATCACCTCACTTCTGGAGGAATGGTGCCATGAGGGCAAGCTACTCACTTGCACAGCCTCAAGGCCAATCCAGTTTGGCAGAACTCAAGGGCATGCTCAAGGGCAAAGAGCTTGAGTTCTAACTAAAAAATATCAAGGCCTCAAAGGGCAATTACGCCTTGGCCCAGACATTCACTAATGGAATAAATTTCCAGACTGTTAAGAAAGAAATCTGAGGAACTGGATTTGGCATCAGAAGACCTGAGTTTGAAACCAGGACTCTATCACTATATGTGATATATTTAGCAAGTCAATGAACCTCTCTCTGGGTCTCAGCTTACTCTTCTGTGAAATGGGGAAATGACTACAAAAAGACCCCTCCCAGGTATAAATTATGTGAATATATACACACACACATATATATATAGTATGTGTATATGTATTGTATGTGTATATATATGCATGTGTATGCATAGATGTATGTATATACATACATAGATCTAGCTATAGATATGACCTAAAATAATAGTCTAAAACCAGCATCACGGAACCTGTACTAAGATGACTAGGGTTCTTATATGGGCTGTGCTGCCACTTGCAGTCTTTCTAGCGTCACTGAGAGGCTCCTTCATTTGCAAATTTAGGGAGTAGTGCCAGATTGATTATAAAGTCCCTTCCAGTTCTCTCCTCCTGTGAATTATGATTTCATACAATTTGGGAAAGGAGACAGAAATGTGGCACGTAGTCACATGTCAGCACTTCACCTCCACAGCCTGGTGGCTTTGGTGACTCCTGTGGCAGGCATAAAAAGTTCCCAGGTTTGGTCCTTTTCCCTCAGGACCTGATTTTATGATAATAGTTGGAATTTGACAGGTCACTCTGCACTGGAAACAAGTAATCTTGGTGATGCCTTTTGAGCTGACACTGCTGATCGGTCACTCAGGAGAATTCCTAGGGGAATGTAAATTCTGGGTTTGTTCTGGGACTGTGGCTGCTAAGGAGAAATGTGCTTGAGGAAAGGCCAGTGCTGACAGGCCAAGGCCTGGGATAATTAAGTGAATGTAATTAATCAAAAAACAACTACATTCCATTAAGCCTCAAAAATTCGCTCCCTCTCCCCCTCCTCTCAAAAAAAATGTGGGGTCTGTAAATATAAAGTATAGTATTTTTCACATCAAATTAGAAAGAATCCCAAAGATCTTTACAGTATCTGTCTTATCTATAGGTCAAGAGTTAAATGTTATTTCCTGTAAATCAGCACTAGGGATAGCTCCTGGGTCCTTGATGGCTGTTGCTTTATTTTATTACTTGGCTTTAAACCAAGAGGCAGCATGGTGTTATATGAAGATAAAACTTGGTTTTCAGTCAACAGGGTCACATTCTGTTAATGACCTTGGGGAAGTCACTTAAATTTCCTAAAATTAATGGAATATTTGGGGAATTTTTGTATTTGTAAAAACTAAATGAGGCAAAAAGTGAATGAAAAACACTCAGTAAACTGTAAAGGTGCTTTCCTGTTGCTATACTTATAATTAAAGAAACCCAAACTGAGGCAGATGTTTAACCTTTTATTCAGTAGATACATGCAAAGAGACCTTGTGCCCAGCTTCTGCCATCTTGACCAAGCTCTCATGTAGCAAAAAAAAAAAAAGTCTTAAGATTCAATAGTAAAAATATCAGATTCATACAAGTCTGGAAAAGCCCACACAAGAAGTAGGTAGTGGAGGGAGTTGGGTGGTGTTCACTTCTTGTTGGCCTTCACTGCAGACAGTGACTTTGACTGAAGTAGATACCTATTTGTCCACTGACTTGATAACACCAACGACCACTGTCTGCCTCATGCCCCAAACAGCAAAATGACCTAGAATGTAGAACATCATGGAATGAATTGTCTCCAGAGTGAGGAAAATGTGCTAACTTGTCTTGTGTATAAAAAAATAATTCTGAGTTTCTTATTATAAGGGGTACCAGCTCTGTTATTCTGCAAATTAATGATTTTATAATAACACAGAAAAGGGAAGATAAATCTACCTATAGATATGGTTACATGTCAGCACTTCACCTTCAAAGCCTAGGATACTCCTATGACAGGTATAAAGCATTCCCAAATCTGGCCCTTTTTCCTTAGGACCTGATATATTCACATGTCACTCATAACCAAATGCACAGATTTTCATGATGACTGTACTATGAAAACAGTGAACCTTACCTCTGATCCCATAAAACTCATCAGCACCATGTTCTCATAGCTGACTCTCTATTTGGTCAGGGGCACACAATGTTCCTCCAGGAGATATTTGAGTATAGGTTGGTTGCTACTTCCCAGAAAAAAAACCCCAAAGAGACCGTCCACCATCTCATCTCTTTTTATCTAAAGGTGGGTGCTCTGAGAAACTTTTCCCACAGAGAGGTTAACCAGGGATCATCTGCATGATGTCAGCATCCCTGGACTTCAGAGCCTTGGGGCTGTCCTCCAGCTTTTTGCCCAACTGCCAGTCAATCTTCTCTCTTTGCTCAGCAAATTTATAAGACATGGGCCATGAGGTAGTCTAGCCCTGGAGAATTTTTGTTGTTGTTCAGTTGTTCTCAGTCCTGTTGGACTCTTTGTGACCCTATTTGGAGTTTTCTTGGCAAAGATACTGCAGTGGTTTGTCATTTCCTTCTCCAGCTCATTTTACAGATTTGGAAACTGAGGCAAAGTGACTAGCCCAGAGTCACACAGCTAGTAAGTGTCTGAAGCTGGATTTGAACTCAGGTTTTTCTGACTCCAGGCTCAGTACTCTATCCACTGTGCCACCTAGCTGCCCAGCCCTGGAGCACAGCCAGCCTAAATCTGGCCTGGATGATTTAGAATGATTATATGAAGAGAAAATAGAATAAATTGAAGAGCAGGGTATGGTCTTCTTCATTGTACATGGCCACTCTTCTGAATACCATGCTGCTAGAAATGTCTGACAAATGACTAATGTCTGCTACAGTAAATGTTCAATTAATGTGGACTACAAAATAAAGTCCTTCATTTGAGGGAAAGGTCTAAACAAGGATTCTAACTGTTTTTACCTTTAAATCCCTCCATACCTAAGAGGAGAGATAGGTACATGGTGGATAGAACACTGGAACTGAAGTCAAGCAGACCTGAGTTCAAATTCACTTTACCTGCTGTAGGACATTGGCCAAGTCACTGAATATCAGGTTCCTCAACTATAAAGTGAAGATAATAATAGTATCTACCTCCCAGGGCTGTTGAGAGACTCAAATGAGCCATTTGTAAAGTAATTTGCCAGTGTCTGGCAAATAATAAGTACTGTATAAATACTAGTTATCATTACACAGACAGCACAAATGGGAAATTCATTTTGGCAGGTTCCAAGAGGCAATAGTGAGAGACAAACTGGAAAGCCATGCTAAACCAGATTGTGGAGAACCACAGGCCTTGGTGAAAGGTTTTCAAGCTCCTTTGATTCTCCCAGGGCAATGAGAAAATCTAGCACAATATGCAATAAGTGGGCTCCCTAATTCTCTCTCTGGAGTTATAATCCCCCTGTGACTTGGACTGGGAAAGGTGCCCCCTCCTTGGTGTTCTACTATCCCCTCTGTAGAGAATCCCATCTCTGTCTGGTGGGAACGCAGGACTTTTAGTCTGGAGAAAAGGCAACTCTGTCTTCCAAGTATGTGAAGAAATTGTCATGTGGAAGAGATTAAATTTGTTCTGCTTACCCCCAGAAGGCAAAATGAGAAGTCATGGGTCGAAGATATAAGGACAAGAACTTTATTTTTTTCTCCTAAAATGAACCCCTAAATCTAATAACTAAAGCTATACAAAAGTAAAATGGAACATCACAGGAGGTCTTGGCTTCCCTCTCATTGAAGGTAGCTGTGCAAAGGCAGGATGACCACTTGTCAGCTAGATTTTAAAGGGGAATACTTGCTCAGCTATGGGTTGAACTAGATGGCTGCTGAGTTCTCTTGATTCTGCTTCCTCCACCCCTTCCTGCTTCACTAGTGCCAGGAAGTTGCCAGCCTCCATAGGGGGCTCATTCTTGCTGTCTCCAATCACATTGCCCCAGAATCTGACCTTGACCCCATTCCCAGAGCCATGAATTGCCTGAGACTGACCAGACATTATCATTCCCAGTCTCTGACTAATTTTGTAAATGTCCCAAACTCTCCCCCTCCAGAGATTCTCATGCTTCCTCTATGGACTTTTGCTTGTCATGTGTAACCACTTGCATTGTGAAACTGTGAGAAACCGCCCCCCCCCAATCTCTCCCACCTGCAGCTTGACCAATCCCTCTGCCTAAACCTCTCCCACCTGCAGCCTGGCCAATCCCTCTACCTAACCCCTCCCAACTGCAGGTTGGTCATTCCCCCTGCCTCAGTACCTTACATAAACCCTGTTTCCAGCCTCTTCCCTGGGTACCCCAGCACTTGCTATATGCCACTTCGAGTTACAGCTCACTTGCTCTGCTTAAAGACCTCAATTTTGCTCTATTGGCTATTTTCTCTTGAATTCAGGTTGACAATAGATACATATTCTTTACATTGAAGCTGATGTCACCAGGTAGGGCCTTGGACACAGCCTTATAAGTATCTCCATGGCTTTGACCTTGCTAGGGGCAACTGTTACTACCATACCTGCCTTCAAGAAGCTGATATCCCAGGTCACAGGCACAATGCTGTACCTCAAGGGACAAAGAAAGGTCATCCTGAGTAATCCAGTGATAGGAAACAGTCTGGGGGCGGGGAGGACTTCAACAAATGGAGCAAAATTGCTACTTCAACAAGTGTTGATATTTCTATTTTCTCTCCTTAAGAATATGAAAAATAGGCAGGCCCTTTTTTATTTTTAAATGATTTTAGAGACTTGGTTGGTGGAAGACTAGGAATGGAGGAGTATTCACCTGATTTACCCTGGACACTCTTCTGGGTGGCCTGGCTTTCTGAGAATCTAGGCTTTTTTAAAGAAATCAAACTTGAATAGAGGTCAAAAGGCAAAGCCTATCTTAAAAAAAGGGGTTGGGGGTACAAGTGTTCCAGAACCAGCCATCACCTTTATTGAATTTTCCCTTATTGAATTTGTGTTTTCATTTGGTTCAGATTTGGGATTTTATCCATGTGGGTAATTTGTGGTTTGGAAATGCCCCTGATTCAGATTGGCAATTCTCCTGTGATTTATTGCCTGACGTACTAAAAGGTTAAGTTATTTGCCCTCAGTCAGAGCCAGTATATGGCAGAGGAGATCTTGGATCCAGGTCATGATAACTAGTTATGTATGCCAGGCTCCCTGCCTCTTAGGATGCTCCCATGTTCCAGCATGAGGCAGTTCTCCCCTCTAATTCCTCACACTTCTCTACTGGGCCCTGCCCATCTGGCAAAGGGAAACTTTGTGCTACTTTCTCCTTCTCTCTTTGTCCACTCACTTCTGATCTTATAGACATCCTGCAGAGGAAGCCAAAGAGGTTTACTGATAGAGCGAAATGCTGGGGATGATAGAGTCCAGGGCTTCAAGGAGAGTGACCCAACTTGCATTGCCCTCCTTCCTTTCAACCGTCCACCCCATGAACCATGGCATCTGTGTGGATGAATAGCAGCACAAGCCAAGGTGAACTGGAACGAATAATTTCTTTGCCCTGCAATACCGACTTCCATTTGCACACCCCAGGCCTTTTCTGAAGTTTCTGAAAGGATTTACAAGGTAGATTTCATGTCCCCAAAGCTGGACCTACTCTGAGTCCATATATTCCTTAATCTCATCAAGCTGACTTCACAGGGACCCTTTCCACCAGCAACATTAACATGCTACCTCAACTCCAAGGACACTCACCTTGCTGTTGTCTCTGTGCTAGCTTGAGGAGGATGCAAAAGATACCATAGCTGGATTATAGCCAGTCTTCTTACTATAATTGGTTACTTTCTTGGTGATTCCTGAAATCATTTTTCACTATATTGGGGTTGGGAATGGAATCAGTGAAGTCCATTTTATTGACAGCTGTAATGAGCTGCTTCATACCCAGGAACATGCCAGCAGGCCATGTTTCCTGGTCTGCCCATCATCCACTCTTCTTGATACAATGAGTACTGGGCAGCTCACCTGTGCAAGACAGGGAAAAATGTGGTGAAGCTGAGGGATCACAGATAGACTGAAGTCTGAAAGAGAATAGGATTCACACTGAAACCTGCACCAGGAACTAAGCTGGAATTCAAATTGTGACTTATGACCTTGGTGGCCCCGAGAATTGAGGTCAAAGGTTAGCAACAAGAAGAAATGAGAGAATTCTCCTCCCTCAAATGCAAAGGTGAGAGGCTATGGGTATGGAACAATGCCTGTGCTATCGGACAGGTTAAAGTGACGGTTAGTTTTGCTGAATTGCTTCTCTTCTTTTTCTGATCTTCATTGCAAGGCAAGGCTCATTGGATAGGGAAAGGGAAAGCCTGACTCATCTCCCAGGTGGTTGCTCTTTCCACCAGACCAAGAGGTGATTGTTGTTGCTGCTCTTTCACTCTTGAAGAGGACCAATGACATCAGGAGGGTGATGTCCGGACTCATAAGTGGATTGTATTTAAGTGGGGCAGAGCTGTGCAAAGTCATCAGCCTCACTCTCTCCTCCAGTGTCATTGGAGTCCAGTGGCAAGACATAGGTCAAGAAGACTGGTGATGGCCCAGGAGACCAAGAGACAGGTGAGTGCTAATCCATTCTGGAGATATTTCACATGACAGACAGCTGGCTGAGAAAACCCTGAACAGGTGAGCCCTAGTCCAGCAGGACGATTCTATCTAGTCTAGCCTATACCTGAAACAAGAATCCTCTCTACAACACATTAAATAAATCATTTAAAGAGTAATTGTGGAGCTGAGAGCTCAACTCTGACCAGGGTTCAGGCCCCACTTCAGACACTGGCTATGCAGATCCTGGATGAGTTATTTAACTAGTTAATTTCCTTATCTGTAAAATAAGGAGTTTGGACCCAGGACTTCCAAGGTCCCTTCCAGCTGTAAATCCTTTAGGGGTGAGGAACCTACCACCTCCCCAAGCAGCCCAATTCACTTTTAGATGGCTCTTAATTTTTAGGAAATTTTTTCTTATGCCAAGTCTAAATCTGCCTCAGTTAATGTCTACCTATCACTACCAGTTATGTTCTCTGTAGCCAAGCAGAACACATCTAATCCCTCTTCCATATGAAAATCCTTCAAATACTTGAAAACAGGCCTCAAGTCTCCTCCAGCCACACTAAGGTGGTTTTTGTTTTCATTTCTAGGCTAAACATTCCCAGCTCCTTCATCCAATTCTCAAAGCCTCTGCCCGTCCTGGTACCCTTCCTCTGTAAGAGGATTCCTTTTCTTCAATGTGCAACCCAGAACTGACCACAATACTCAGAGGTGGTTTGATAAGAACAGAGTGCAACAGGAAAGTGTACCTTTTTCCATGTTTTGGACACAGTGCTTCAATGCATAGTTTTAAAACAGCTTTTGGGCTGCAATCAACACTTTGGGCTCTTTTGATCTTTGACTCTTATTGGGGAGAGCTGGAATAGAGAGCCAGGTTTGCGTATGAGAAGTGGGTGAGGCTAGGGAGGCATGCCAGTACCTGGGAGGTACTGATGATCATGTTCTGAAGTTCCTGTGGCCAGGGGCATCAATGATGATGATATAGTATTTTCTAGTCTTGAATTTCCACAGGAAAATGTCAATGGTGATGCCCCTTTCCTGCTCTGCCTTTAGCTTGTCCAGGACTCAGGCATACTTGAAGGAGCCTTTCCCCATCTGTGCAGGAAATAGGGGTGGGTAGAGACAAGGTCAAATTCAAAAGCACAAATCGCTTCTGAACCAGTACAGTAGCCCTGGGATGGAGACCCCTTTCTCCCTTCCACTCTGCCCCACCACCTTCACCTGCATCCATGCCAGCATATGAGTGCCTGTTTGGAAGGGGAGGTTGAGGATGTGTATTACCAATCAGCCTTATTTGCTGCAGCTTAAATTAATTTCAGTTCAGATTGGTTTAGAAATGACAAAGAGTCTCAAGTTTAATTTATATGTAAGTATATACTAAAAGTATTTATTATTAAAATAGTAAAATAGGATTAAGATTAGTAAGTAGATAAAGTTGGGGCTACCTGCTTTTAATAGTTTCTTCTATCAAAGAAGACAATTGCCAAAAGATGTGTGATCTGTGGGAAAGGAGCTGCTCTCAAAACTAACCTTGAGAGTATTCCTGTTTATGAATATCCAGTTCCTGAAGGAGTGGCCAGCACTTCCTGGGAGCAAATACCATAAACAGTCCTTCAATATGTAGCTAGGAATAAGATTAACATGAAAAAAAGAGTTAGGGTCAAATTGCAGGCATACTGAGCGAGGTCAGAATGTCTTTTTTGAATTCATTCATCATAGGATGCGATCTTGAGCTGCTGCCCCCACTTCCTGATGTAGCAGGGCCCCTCACATAGGCCACCTCCTTCTCAAACTTCTGGATGGTCTTCTTATTTATACACCTGTTTTTGTAGATGCGGGATCCTGTGGTGGTGGACTTCCCCTAGTCCACGTGGCCTGTGACCACAATGTTGCTGTGAGGTTCCTGCCTGTTGCCCCAGTTTAAGGGTTCTTCAAATGGCTGTCCACATTGGAGCTCACTTAGGAGTGGGGAGTGGAGCCTAGACAGGAGAGCCTTCCCACACCTTCCCCAGCTCCTTTTCAGTTCCAGTTCAGGCCATAAGCTCAGGCTGTCTCTCCAGACCTTAAGTCTCCAAGAAAAAAATGGGACACAGCCTATATTCTGCCTCCCAGGAGAAGGGGATGGTAGGGGGGGCAGTGTGGGGAGAAAGGGTGGAAATCAGCTGCCCCAAGCTGACCTTGAGCTGCCTTGCCTGGTTCAAGGCCCAGTACTCACCTCGTAAGAACAGAAGGGAATGATGCCAGAACCACAGCAAGTCTCCAGGAGGTTGATGGAGGCAGCTGTATACAGAGCAGTTTTATAAGCCCAAAGTCTCCCCAGTTCCTTATTTCTACCCTGGGTGAGGCCACAGTTTTAACAAGGTAATTAAGTATGGAAGCTATTGAAAAGTTAAAACTCGGATTTTAAACTTGGCCAGGTGATTAATTGTTATCTTGATCATTCATTGATTAACTGGCAATACCCAAGTCTGAATGGAAGTCTCATATCTTGGAGAGAAAAGTCTTGAAAAGACCAACCTCCAAATTGAGATTTTGAAAACAGTGACTCCCCATTGCCTTTAGTTTAAAATACAAACTCCACTTTTGGCATTTAAAGTCCTTCACAATCTGTCTCTAGTGTGTCTTTGCAGAAGGTTTGCATGTTACTCCCAGTGGTGCACTCTCAAGTTCAGCCAGTGGTTGCTTGCTGATCCCTTTACTATACATTCTATCTTCTGCCTCCATTCGTCCACCGATGCTGTCCTGTCCTCCATTCTTAGAATGTTCTCCCTCCCTAACATCCCTCAATTCCTTCAGGATTCATCTCAAGGGCCGCCTCATTCAAGACAGTGATCTCCTCAGTTTCTGTACCCAACCATATATATAAAATTGTTATACCTACCCCTATATATTATATATATCATAGTTTATTCAAATGAATATTATATACTACATTACATATATACATATATGACTATTAGGTGTCATAGTGGATAGAGCACCAGGCCTAAAGCCAGGAAGACTCATATTCCTGAGTTCAAATCAGGCCTCAAACACTTGCTAGTTGTGTGACCCTGGACAAGTCACCTAACCATGCTCGCCTCAATTTCCTTATCCATAAAATGAGCTGAAGAAAGAAATGGCAAACCACTACAGTATCTTTGCCAAGAAAACCCCAAATGAGGTCACAAATATTCACACAACTAAAATGATTGAACAGCAATGTAATATATAATATATTATGTAGAATATATATTTTATATACATATACATACATGTTTATGTATGTATATGTATATATACACATACATACAATTATATAATTATAAACACACACTTTTAGGGAAGGGAATAAATATTTATTAAGTGCCAGATATTATCCTAAGAACTTCACAAATGTTATCTCATTTGATCCTCATAATAATCCTTGTAGTAGGTGTTACAATCCCTATTTTACAATTAAGAAATTAAGTGGGTTCCGCTTCCAGGAGCCAAGATGGCAGAGTAAAAAGGTAATTGCTCTCACCCTCCCCTATCAACCTCTGACAACCCAGAAAATATCACCCCAGAAAAAAACCATGGGACAGCTGAACTCGAAGAAAGATGGGGAGCAGCAGTGCAGCAGCCCAGCAAATGGGTCTCCCAGTGCCTCAGCAAAAATAAGGGAGCAGCACTACAAGGGCCCCAGGCAGATAAGTACCCTGCAGCATTCATCTGAAAGGAGTGAAGAAACAACCTAAAGCTTCCTAAAGCCTGCTGATTCCAACCCAACACCAGGAGCTGTCAACCCTACAGCCTCCAATTGTGAAGAAATCCTGAAGCCCAGGTGGTAGAGCAGGCAAAAACAAACACCTGGATCTACAAGTGCCTCAGTGAGGGTGGGGAAACAGGTGGAAACCAGCTCAGAACACCACCAGGTGCCTGGCACTTACCAAAAGGAATCTCCCAGTGCATTAGCAGAAACAGGGAGACACACTGCAGGGGCCCCAGGCAGATAAACACCCTGCAGCACCATCTAAAAGGAGCTGAAGAAAGCTAAAGGAAAGGAAAAGCAGGCAACCTAGAATTGCCTGAAAGTTCCAGCCTTGCTGATTCCAGCCCAACAAGGTAAGCTGCCAGAAACCTACAGCCTCCAATTGCCAACATAAGAGGCCCTAGCACACAAAGGCCAGTGACCAAGACCTAGGCTCCCAACACAAGAAGCTTGGGTCAGTGCCCTCTGATCCCAGCAGGACAGTGCAATCTCTTTAAAGGCCAGGGAATAAAGAAACACCATGAGTAAAAAGAAACGTACCATGGATTCATATTATGAGAAGAGTGAAGATCAAGAGAAATTCTGAAGAGGACAACATTGTCAACAAACCCACATCTGCAACAAAAGGGAATATGAACTGGTCTGAAGCCCAAAAAGCCTTCTTAGAAGAGCTCAAGAAGGATTTTAAAGTCAAATGAGAGAGGTAGAAGAGTCCTTCAAAAATACAATTGGCCAATTGGAAAAAATACACTGAAGAAAACAAGTCCCTAAAAAACACAATTGGCAAACTGGAAAAAAAGTACACTGAAGAAAACAATCCCTAAAAAACAATTGGCCAATTGAAAGGAAGTACAAAAACTAACAGAAGAAAACAATCTGTTAAAAACTAGAATTGGACAAATGGAAACTAATGACTCTATGAGAGAGCAAGAATCAGTCAAACAGAAACAAAAAATGAAAAAAAAATAGATGAAAATAAAATACCTCATCAGTAAAACAACTGACCTGGAAAATTGATTCAGGAGAGACAATTTAAAAATTATTGGACTACCTGAAAATCATGATGAAAAAAAGAGCCTGGACAGTATCTTTCAGGAAATCATAAAGGAAAACTGCCCTGAAGTCCTAGAACCAGAAGGGAAAATAACCATAGAAAGAATCCACCAATCACCACATCAAAGAGATCCCAAATTGACAATTCGAAGGAATATAATGGCAAAATTCCAAAATTACCAGATGAAAGAAAAGGTGCTGCAAGCAGCCAGAAAGAAACAATTTAAATATCATGGAACCACAGTCAGGATTACACAGGACCTTGCAGCTTCTACATTAAAAGACCACAGGGCATGGAACATGATATTCCATAAGGCAAAGGAGCTTGGAATGCAGCCAAGGATCAATTACCCAGCAAAAATGAGCATGATTTTTCAAGGGGAGAGATGGATATTCAACAAAATAGGGGACTTCCAAACTTTCCTGATAAAAAGACCAGAGCTCAACAAAAAATTTGATCTTCAAGTACAGGACTCAAGAAGGACATAAAAAGGTAAATGGGACAGAAAGATACAATATGTTGTTAATAAGGGGACTGTTTACATCCCTACAAGGGAAGATGAACTTGCAACTCTTGAGAACTGTATTGTTATTACACCATGTTAAAGGAGTATACATAAAGAGGTGGATATTAGTTGACTTTGATGTAATGATAAAAAAAATCTAATCAAGTGGGTTAAATGGATCCAATAAGTGGATATCTGATCTTAGAAAATGTACTGAGAAAGGAGGAGGCAGACAAGGGTAAATTACATTACAGGAAAAGACACAAAATCCTATTACAGCAGAGGGAAAGAAGGGAGGGGTGAGCATTGTTTGAACCTTACTCTCATCAGATTTGGCTCAAGAAGGGCATAACATAATCAGTTAGGTATAGAAATCTAACTTGCCCTATAGGCAGTAGGAGGGAAAAGGGGAAAGAAAAGGGAGGGGGAAGAAGGGAGAAGAAGCAGTAAGTAAAGGGGAAGAAAAGGGAAAGGGATAATAAAAGGGAGGGGGACTGAAGGAGGCAGTGATCAAAAGCAAAACACTAGTGAGGGAGGGAAAGGAGAAAAGAGAAAGAAAAGCATAAATGGGGGGGAAAAGGATGGAGAAAAAAACACAGATAATAATCATAACTGTGAATGTGAATGGGATGAACTCTCCCATAAAACGGAAGCAGATATGGATCAAAAACCATAATCCTACAATATGTTGTTTACAGGAAACACATTTGAAAAAGAGTGACACATACAGGGTAAAGGTAAAAGGCTGGAGCAGAATATATTATGCTTCAGCTGAAATAAAAAAAAGCAGGGGTAGCAATCCTGATCTCAGACAAAGCAAAAGCAAAAATAGATCTAATCAAAAGAGATGAGCAAGGAAACTACATCCTTTTAAAAGGCACCACAGACAATGAGGTAATATCATTACTAAACATATATGGACCAAATGGTATAGCATCCAAATTCTTACAGAAGTTCAGGGAGTTACAGGAAGAAATAGACGGCAAAACTATACTAGTGGGGACCTCAACCTCCCTCTCTCTGTGCTAGATAAATCTAACCACAACAACAAAAAAACCCCCAACAAATTAAATGATAGGAAAATATCTTCATGCTCTGTTTATTAGCTCTATGATCTTGGGCAAATCCTTCCCACCCCCCACCCCCGCCTTGGTTCAGTTCTCTTTTGGACTAGATCAGCAGTTCTTAAATTTTTTTGCGTCATGGATCCCTTTGTCATTTTGATGAAGTCTATGGCCCCTTTCTCAGAATTGGATTTTTAAATTAGCAAAATAAAATATATAACATTATAAAGAAAATAAATTACATTGAAATAATTATTTTTAAAACCCCTTTTTAAAAAAGTCTGTGAAGCCCAAGTTAAAAACCTCTGGAATGGATGATCTTGAATGTCTCATCTAGCGAATACTCTATGGTTTTATTCTAGCCTTTTCCCATAAGAAAGTCTTAATGTCTTTTGAAACCTTAATTGAGGTCCAAAGACTTTTTCAGCAGGATTAATTGCAGAATTTTTGCATACTCTCAAAAGCTGAGGATGATTCTTCTTACTCCTCTTTGGAAGAGTAGGAGGACTCTGTCAGGAGAGCACCTCCCCCTATTCTTCCTTGACTCTTGTTTGTTACTACCTTGGGGCAAACAGCACTGGCTTGGGAGTCATAGTCATTGGTCTGAATTATAGCTTTGCCACTTACTGCACATATCATCTTGCTGTTCCCCTCAGATGAAATTCCAGCACACTGTGTCTCCATGACTGGAATGGTCTTTCTCTTAACCTCTATATCTTGAAATCTCTAGCTCTCTTTAACATTCATCGGGGATTCCATTTTGTCATCTATAAAACATGAAGAGGTCAGAGGAAATCATCTCCAAGATCCTTTTACCACTCTAAATCTTATGATACTTTAGGTTTGCAAGAAGATAGAAGTATAGATGTATATTTTGAATCCCATTATATACATAGAACTTTTCTCTTTAACTCTGTGTCAAGGAGATCCTTTGAGACAAGGACTGGGGTTTTTTTTTTTGTATCCTTAGCAGAGAACAATGTTTTGCAGTAGTGGGTGCTTAATAAATATTTGTTGAATTGAATTGATTTAATCTAATCAAGATGGGTAGATAGGTAGTTCAGGGGATTCTGGGCCTGGAGGCAGGAAAACAACTCTTCCTGAGTTCAAATCTGGCCTCAGACACTAGCTATATGACCTTGGGCAAATCACTTAACTGTTCACCTCAGTTCCTCATCAGTGAAGTGAACTGGAGAAGGATACGGCAAATCGCTCCAGTTTTTTTGCCAAGAAAATCTCAAATGGGGTCATGAATAATTCGACATGACTGAAAAATAACTAAACAACAAAGCTAATCAAGACTGACTCTGTAAATGGCAAACATTATAGCTATGGGTTGACCAATTAAACTTTTTGAAACACCCCCAAATGTAACATTGGGAGAATATTACTTTCCCCTTCCCACCTCTTAGAAACATTAAGAAGGCAAAATAAGTTAAATTCAACACTTCATAAGGTTGCTATTATGTAATAACAACACTGTGTTAGGCTCTGGAGATACAAAGACAAAAACAAAACCATCTCTGTGCTCAAGGGACTTACATTTTACTGACATTCTATTTATAGATTTTGACATCCTTATAATAGGCCTCTTTATACATTTGAAATATCATTATGGTTACCGTTAAAGTTATCTTTTAGCTTCCCTTCTATTGTTTTCCTCCATTTTCCCTCTTGACTTCTTCTTTCTGTCCCTTCTATGTTCTTCCTTTGAATTATCCAGGAATAGATCTCCCAATGCCCCTTTTTCCCTTTCCTCTATAGCCAGCTTTACAGACTAGCCCCTTGGGATGTTTATGGTAAGTATGAAGACTAAAAATGGAGCTAAAAGCAACTAGAATTTGTGGGAAATTTGTCAAAGGGCAATGACGTCAGTTGCTTCTGATGTGAATATCCAGTGTGCAGGGCCTTGAGGTGGAAGGACAAGTTGGTTGGTTAGAAAGTCTTGGAACTTCAAGAATGGGAAGTTTGAGAAACACCTAGGAACCACACACACACACACACACACACACACACACATACACACACACGCACACAGTGTCAGTCATTCAACAAGCACTTATTAAGCAATTATTGCAAGCTAGGTGCTGGGGATACAAAGAAAGGCAAAAGCCAATTTAATTTAGCACCTACTGTGTGCCATATAGGTATACATTGCTGCACAGGTCAGAGATGATGAGGGAACAGTTTCCTAATTCATTCCAGGAAAATCTATCTTGACTCTGTTACTTCCTGTGTGACCTAGGACCAATTACTTAATCTCTCTGGGTCTCAATTTCCTCATCTGTTTTAAAAAAAAGAGGTAGAGTTAATCCTAAAGGCCTACAAGGTCCCTTCTAGCTCTGATGTTGTTACATTTCCTTTCCCTTTTCCCCTTCCCTTCCCAACCTCCCCACACTAGGTTGTTGTACCTTAGTGAGCACAGACATACAAGAACTATATTTTTTGTTGTTCAGTTGTTTCAGTCACTGTGACTCCATTTGGGGTTTTCTTAGCACATGCTGGAGTGGTTAGCCATTTCCTTCTCCAGCTCATTTTACAGATGAGGAACTGAGGCAAACAGGGTTAAGTGATTTGCCCGGGGTCACACAGCTAGTAAGTGTCTGAGGCCAACTTGAAGTTGGAAAGATGAGTCTTTCTGACTCTAGGCTCAATACTCTATAAACTGTGCCACCTAGCTACCCTAATAAATGCTACTAGCATTTAATTTCATTGAGCTGACACAGCCTTAGGCACAGAGGGCTATTGTGAATTGCCCAAAGTAGTGGACCTTGGGAGAACTGAGATTAGGTTCCTTGCCTGTGCATCTTCTGAGATAGTCTGTCATCTCATTTAGGGTTATTATTCTGGCTCTTCCCCTTGCACCATTTAACAACAATCTCTGTGGTCTTTGCTGACTTGAGGCTGAAGAAATAATCAGAACTAAGAGGTTTTCTGACATTGAAATAAGCTGAAGGGTAAATGCTCTTGATAGAATGGATTTCCTCCTTTAGTGTAATTGGCTGTTGCTAGGGAAATATTCCTATTATTTACAAATTGGATGGAAACTGGTGATTCATTATCATTTTATTAGAAACAGTATTTACAACTCATAAATTTAAGGTCATCAGTGTTCCTGGAATGAAATGGTTTGGATTTAGAAATGAAATCTGCAATGGCGGTAATGTAAGCTTCAAGCAGTTAAAATAAAATGAGATCATTTAGGCCACTGCAAATGGAATGCACAGAGAAGACAATGGTATTAATGTTGTTACTCAGCCAAGCGGGTTTGTTGGCTGCATTTTAGGCTTACCTGGGATGGGGGTGGGCATGGCTTACTAATGAGAAACACAAATTCTAAAAACACTAACCAATAATCCATAAATAGTGGATAATGTTTATGTATGTATGTATGTATATGTGTATGTGTGTGTGCGCATTACGCTAAGAGGCAACATGGTATAGGAAACTGGCTCTGTAGCCACAAAGATATGGGTTCATGCTTGCAGTGTGGCCCTAGACAAGTCACTTCACCTCTCATTGATATAGGCATTTCTCTAATGCTGTAAGTTTCAGAAAAGGTGCCAACCTGAAATAGTAGAAGTTCCTTATAGGAAATTCCCTACAGCAATGAAATCACAGATCCAGTACTCATCCATCTATACCTATGTAGGCATACACACAACGTATACATACATACATATATACATATATATGTATATATGTATGTATGTATAATATGGGGGGTGTATATGTTATTTAGGAGGCACAATTATATAGAAGGGATACATCTATACACATTCACATTCTGAGTTGATTTTCTTTTCTTATACTTTTAGTGTATATGATAGAATAAAAAGCAAAATCTATTTTAAGGTGGACATAATTTTATTATAGTGCTAAATAGTATGTATACGTGCACATACACACACACACGCATGCATGCATGCATGCATGCACCCACACATCTCTCTGCATTGTAGACAGATAGCAAGAGTGGCCCTCAGAGTCAGGAACCCCCCTGGGTTGAGTCCAGGCTCTGTGACCCGGGACATCCCCGTTTGAAGGCAGCCTCTGGAGTCATGAAGTGCTGACCAGTCGCCTCTCTAGAGGAAGTTCCTTGCTCCCTCCTCTCGCTTTCCAAAATTCTGTAGGTTTCTCAAGTTTAGATCTTCAATATCCCTCCCTCCATTCTGCCCTGAGTTTATTTCAAGTCGTCACAGGAAAGTTCGGGACAAATGACCTAATCTGAAAAGGGCTCACTAGGTAAATAGCTCCTTGACTGATGGATCGACCTCATGCTCTACCGAAGCGACAACCGGGCTTCCATCGCTTCTCTGCCCCTCCCCGCAGCCATTCGCGTTTATTGCCGTATTTATAAAACGTGGCAGGAACAGAGGAAGACAGGAATTACACAGGTAAATTGCAGTGGGACTGAGAGTGACCAGGGAACTCGACTGCTGCAGCAAGATTTCCCCCGAGGAGAGGTTCTTAGGAGCTGTTGATGAAGAGTGAACAGTGGTTACTGTATTCTGTCTTTACTGTAATTCATTCAACAGACAATGCCAACAGCAGATTAGACTGTGCTGGGCTACAAACAGATACCTAGACTCTTATCAGCCCTTCTGGATTGCTACTCAATCCTACAAACATTAAGCTCCACTATGTGCCAGGAACGAGGTCCGGGGGTTGATGAAGACAAAAGAAAGCCCGTTAATAGTAGCCATCCTATTTATCATTGTATTTGTTCTTAGCTACCAAAGCAGCCTTATCATCATCTTCACCATTATTATCGTCATCCACAACAAGCATTTATTAGGCACTTACAAGGCGCCAAACCTTATGCTGAGCCTGGGAATACAAAGAAAACCAAAAGGCACATCTTTGTCCTTAAAGATCCCATGTTCTAATGCAGACAACAAGAAAACAAGTAAGTATGCCCACATGCATATGTATGTATGTATGTATGTATGTATGTATGTATGCGTATGTATGTATATGTATATATAAAACCTCCCATTTTACTATATAGAGTATATATTACAGTAGATGTAGTATATACTATATAACAATTATAACACTACATATTATAAGATAGATTATACATATTATATAATATATTAATGTAATATACATAATATTATATAATACATACATGTATGTGTATATGCACATAAACCTACATACACATGTGTGTATGTATGTATATATATTTGGATATATATGCATACACACATCTATCTATCTATCTATCTATCTATCTATCTATCTATCTATCTATCTATCTATCGTAAATCCCCCATAGGAAAGGTACTAGCAGTGGAGGAATGGGAATGGCTTCTTGTAGAAGGTAGGATTTGAGCTTAATCTGGAGGTTTCATGTTAGAAGAACAGCAAGAAGGCCAGTGTCTCTTGTTTGTAGAATACAACGAGAGTGATAAAATATAATTTCTCTTGTTGATAATCAAGGAAGTCTTAAGGGAGTAGGAAAGGAGATTTTATTTGTGCAGGGGAAGGGAAGGGGGGAGGACGGGCAGATTACACACAGGATCAGAGAACTGGAAGGAACCTGAGAGGTCACTAACTTTAACTCTGCTTCCATTTTACAGATGAGGAAATAGAGACTCAGAGAGATTAAGAGGATTGCCCAGGGTCACACAGCCAGTTAGTATCTGAGGCAGGATTCAAACCCAGATCTTCTTGACCCCTTGTCCAAAACTCCATTAATTGATATCACACTGCCTGTCACTATACCACATCAAAACTTTTTTCCAGTTAAAATTTAAGGCCAAATGTAGTACAGTATATGCTTAAATGAAAGCACTTTACAAACTGGATTGTACAACAGGGAATAATAAGGTTGTCCAACATGACTTATTTTCTTGACTATTCTGATTGCTTCCTGGTCTATCTTGGAGAATGAATTGGCAAAATAGAAAAAGAAGGGTTAGAACCCCTCAAAAATTTACCCCAATTTGCTGATGTTCAAATATGCTTTTGATAAGTAATGGGACCTCTATATATACAGGAAAAAAATCAGATAACTATTGGAGCTTAGAAGGGTAATACAATCCTAGCTTCAACTCTCATCACTAAAATATATGGAAGAAATATATGGAAATATGTGGAAAATATGTAAAAGACTGATCTGTGGAGCCCAGGGAGAATAGGAAGAAAGAACTCACCTAGGAACAATAAGGGTAACTTTTTCCTGAACATTTCTTGACCTTCCTAAGATTTCCTTAAAATTAGTTGGGAGTAGGACTAGGGTCAGTGAATTCCCTTTTCCATATAATTACATAGTTTTACTCATAAAAGTGAGAAGCCTCCTTTCCCCTCCAGCTCCATTTTTTCACCTTGTCTAGGGAACTGAGGAAGCAGAGCTATGATGGTGGAATAAAAGCACTAACTTGCTTGAGCTCTCCCCTAAACCCCTCCAAATACCTATAAAAATGGCTCTCAACAAATTCTAAAGCAGCAGAACCCACAAAAAGACATAGCAAAACAAATTAACAGCCCAAGACAGCCTGGAGGGTTGACTGGAAAGGTTGATTGTGCTGGGAGGGTAGAGGAGCACAGTTCAGCATGGGCCCTCAGGCAAGGCAGGCCACAGCAAGCCTGGGGCAGGCCTCAGAGGACTGAATTGTAGGCAGCTGTGGCAGTTTCCAGATTTCTCAACCCATGAATACCAAAGACAACTTAGAAGGTCAGTGGAAAAAGTTTGTGTCTGTGGTGAGAGAGAGAAGTTTGGCACGTCTGCTTCCAGAGCTTCCAGCCCACAGACTGAGGGAGAATCAAGTGGCTGATCAGAGAGGGATTGCAGGGATCTCTCTACTGGTGCAGGATTCTCTTGCTTTGCCTGTACTTGGATCTGGGTCACAGTGCTGAGTGTCCTGGGGTAAGGAGGAGTGCTGGTGTGGTGGAGCTTGTAGTGGCTGTACAGAGAGAATCCTCCTCACAGTTCCAAGACAGAAAAGAGTGCTTGTGCTCACTCATAGACCAGAGCACTGGCCAGGAAAGGAGTAAATACCTCACCCTTGATCATAGCAAGTTGCAAGAACTGAAAATTTACAAGTCCCTAGAAGTATCTCTGAAAACAGCTGCACAAAACCCCTGAAGCTTGGGAAAGTACATTCTCCACACTGGAAGCAGACCCCTACCTTAACAAAGAGTTTCAAACTCAAGTAATTGGCTGGGATCATGAGCAAGCAGCGCAAAAAAAGAGTCAGACCATGGAATCTTACTTTGGTGACAAAGAAGATCAAAACATACAACCAGAAGAAGACAACAAAGTCAAAGCTCCTACATCCAAAGCCTCCAAGAAAAATATGAGTTGGTCTCAGGCCATGGAAGAGCTCAAAAAGGATTTTGAGAAGCAAGTAAGAGAAGTAGAAGTAAAACTGAGAGTAATGCAAAAAAAAAAATCATGAAAAACAAGTCAACAGCTTGCTAAAGGAGACCCAAAAAAATACTGAAGAAAATAACACCTTAAAAAAACCCAACTCAAATGGCAAAAGAAGTCCAAAAAGCCAATGAGGAGAAGTATGCCCTGAAAAGCAAAATTGGCCAAATGGAAAAGGAAGTCCAAAAGCTCACTGAAGAAAATGCTTCCTTAAAAATTAGAATGGACCAATTGGAAGCTCGATATGAGAAATCAAGACACTGTAAAACAAATCTAAAAGAATGAAAAAATAGAAAAAAAAAAAAGAAAACAATGTGGGAACTGAGAGGGATTATAGAGAATCATAGGGAATCATAATGGTCTCTGAGGTACCTTCTGGCTCAACTCCAGCTCTGAGTTCAACTCATTCATTTTACAGACTAGCTGAGGCCTCCCTTTATTACTAAAGAGCTTTAATTCTACAAATATTCCTGGAATTAGGGAAAGTTGTTGCTATATTAATTTGAAAGTCTAATGAAGCCCTTCCGTTTCCATTTTTCTTTCACCCTTTAAGTGATTGCATACAAATTTCCCTTTCTTGTTTGCATTTCAATCATCTTAAACTTATAACCTTATAATAAACTTTTAATCCTTAAATTTGTTCTTAATACCAATCCTGTTATGATTGTATATTACTCATGACTAAATCTTAAGAAGTCACTTTGACTTAAAAAAATTGAAATAATAAGAATGATGATGAAATAGCCAGCATTTATGTAGCACTTTAAGGTTTGCAAAGTGGTTTACAACAATTATTTGATTTTCTCCTCACAACGATCTTGGGGGTTAGGTGTTATTATTTATTCCCTTTTAACAGATGAGGAAACTGAGGCAAAGTGACTTACCCACGTTTACACAGCTAATCAGTATCTGATGCTAGATTTTAACTCAGCTCTTCTGGATTCCAAGACTAGTGCTCTATCTGCTGTGGTAAGTGACTCTCAAGTTTTGAAGAACACATTTATAGCATGTTAAACAGGTTTCTTCCCTCTGCATATACATAAAGCCTATCTGCTATTTAGAGAAATGGTGTTCTAGGGAGCCTCTCCAATTCAGTGAACTAAAGAACGGCCTCTGTAACAACCTAGGCAGAGAAGCAGCACAGGAAAGCAGAAAGGATGATGGATTTGGAGTTAGAAGACTTACGTTCCAAACCAGGCTCAGTTATTACCCGTGCGTCCCTGAGCTGAGTTTTGAAGGCAGAAATATACTCCGAGAGGTGGACGTGAGATGAGGTGAGAGTGCACTCCAGGCGTGGGAGAGAACCCGCCTTGCAAAGGTGCACAGATAAATGGAATGTCACGTGTGAGAAATAGTAAATGGACCTTCAGGGTTAGACTCCAGAGGAAGTAATGTTTACTAAGGCTAGGAAGGTAAATTGGGGCCAGGTCACGAAGAGGCTTAGAAGCTAAGGAGAAAGGCTTACATTTGAACAGGCAAGGGTTCACAGAGATACTGATGGAGACACACTTTGAGAAAATGTCTGAGGATTTAATTTAGCATTTATGTAGCATTTACTATGTGCCAGGCACTGCGCTAAATGCTTTACAAATATTTTTTTCAGTTGATCCTCACAAAAGCCCTCATTTTACAGATGAGGAAACTGAGGTTAAGTGGTTTGCCCCAAGTCACACAGCTGGTGTCTGAGGACTTTGAACTTGGGTCTTCCTGATTCCAGGCCTAGCACTCTATCCACACACCACCTAGCAGCCTCCAAGATCAAATCCTTCTTGGCTATAAGCCAATCTATAAGTATAAATATAATATAGATCTGTAATATAAATAATCTGTAAGCAGGGTCAGTAAAGCTTTGCCTGGAAAGCCATTTTTTAAGGGGGTGGATATTGGACACAGTCCCTTTGGTCAGCTTCTTGTGCAGTTTTGCCCATTGGCACTGCCTGGGATAAAGGGGTGAATTCTGGCCCTAGAGAGAGAGCCATGGTGTCTCATTTTTCAGCATATTAAAGGTCAGAGGGAAATGGTGGCCCAAAAGCATCTTTCCCCACTCATTGTTCGCTAATCCACTTAATGTATTTGACAGCTCAGTACAATTAGCCTCCTGTGATGGAAACTTTGGTTAGTCCTGGAGTCAGGAAGAACTGAGTTCAAATCTGTCCTTAGACACTTACTGGCTGTGTGACCCTGAGCAAGTCACTTAACTTCTGTTTGCCTCAGTTTCTTCATTTGTAAAATGGGGATAATAATAGCACCTACCTCCCAGCGTTGTTGTGAGGATCAAATGAGATACTAATCGTAAGTATTTGGTACAAGATAATAATAGTAAAGTGCTTAGCGCATAGCTTGCCACATAACAAATGCTATTTAAATTTTAGCTATTATTCTTAATTTAGCTCAAAGAACTTATTAACATGGCTAAAAGGATTCATAGCAGACTTCAAAGATCTCAAGAGATGCAGAGAAAGACCTCAAGCTATTCCTCATCATCATTTGAAATTCAGTTCAACTCAATTAACATTTATTAGGCACCTACTGTGTGTCAGGCACCATATTTATGCTGGGGACACAGACAAAACAAAATGTTCCTTGCTCTCAAGGAATTTATAATTTATGGGAGAAAATAATAAGTACATACATAAGTAAATGCAGAATATATATAAAGTAAAACAAGCAATTATGGGAGGGGAGAGGGAAGACAAATATCAGAGGGGGACAAGGATTCAGGAAAGCCTGATGCAGGAGGTGGCACTGGGCTGAGCCATGGAGGGAGCCAGGAATTGCAAAAGTGGGAGGAAGGCAGGAAAGCATTCCAGGAATAGGGGATAGATATCTTACTCAAAGGCATCCAGTTAGGAAATGAGATGCTGTGCCCAGGGAACCTCAGGTAGTCTAGCTTGTCTGGAATGTAGAGTACAGTGCATGAGGGACAGTAATAAAAACTCAGTCTGGAAGGATAGGTTGGGACCAGATTGTGAAGGGCTTTAAAGAGTAAACAGAGGAAATTGCTGCTTTTCCTAAAGCAATAGGGAGTGGGAGCTTTTTGAGCAGAGAGGTGAACAGACTCAGATCTGGGCTTTTAGGGGTATCATTTTGACAGCTATGTGAGAGAGATTTTGAGAGAGAGCAGAGGCTGGAGGCACAGAGGCCATTTGGGAGGCTCTTGTACTAAACCAGGTGGGAGGTAATTAGGATATGAACGAGGGGGTAGCCTTGTGAGGGCAGAGTTGGGGATGGATGGGAGAGATCTACCAAAGGTAGAATTGATAAGACTTGGATTTTTGAGGGGTGAGGGAGAGTGAAGTGTGAGCGAAGTAACTTCAACCATAAAGGGAGACTTTCTGGAGACCTCCTGAAGCACTGACTATTCTGCTTTTGTATAGCATGAATTGCCATACAAAAGAACAAGAAAAGTCAAATTTCTCTTATTTGTGACAACATAGAGAGTGGAGTCTGGAATTAGAGTCTGAGCACCTGAGTCAAAAATTCCAGCTCTTCTGTTTACTACAGTACTAGGTCAGCTAGGTAGCGTCATAGTACATAGAGTGCCAGGCCTGAAGTCAGAAATATTCATCTTCCTAAATTCAAATCTGGCCTCAGACACTTACTAGCTATGTGACCCTGGGCAAGTCACTTAACCCTGTTTGTCTCAGCTTCCTCATCTGTAAAATGAACTGGAGAAGAAAATGGCAAGGCACTCCAGGATCTCTGCAAAGAAAATCCCATGAACGGTATTGGCATGCTACGGTCCATAGGGTCATGAAGAATCCGACATGACTGAACAACCCAAAGGGAACCCCGTATGAGTGATAAGGAAATTCCTCCATCAGTTCAGTTTGGCACCTTCTCTGCAACTGAGCTGCAGGAAGTTGTCAAAAGCTTAAATGGGGGGCAGCTAGGTGGTACAGTGAATAGATCACTGACCCTGGAGTCAGGAGGACCTGAGTTCAAATCTGGCCTCAGATACATAACACTTATTAGCTGTGTGACCCTGGGCAAGTCACTTAACCCCATTGCCTAGCCAAAAAAAAAAGAAGGAAAGCTTAAATGACTTGTCCAGGGTCATACAGCCAGTAGTGCGTCAGAGGCCGGAAGAGTCTTGCTAGCTTCCTGGCTTGCTCTCTACCAGTGGTGGACTGGCAGATATTAAAGAGCTTTTATTTGCCACCAGCTGCTCTATTTGGTTCTGACTCTACCACTATCATCTTCATTCTGACCCCAAGACAAGCTCATCACTAAGAAACTCCTCTCTATTACTTCAGCTTTGGTATTCATACCTCATCCTTAACCTCTGTTATTTTTGCCCCTTTGATTGAGAGCTGGAGAGAAAACTAACAGAAAGAAAAGAAAAGAAAACCCTCTCATAGGCTCCCTTTATTGAGAGGGCTCAGAATTCCAGCTTTCTCTTCATTTGCTGGCATCCCCACAGCCTTGCTTTTCAGCTTCTCTTTGTGTGCTGTCTTCCCCTTTAGACTGTAAACTCCTTGAGGGCAGGGACTTTCTTTTTCTTATTTGTTTCACCAGTGCTTAGCACAGTGCCAAGGACACAGTAGGTGTTTAATAAATCATTATCTATCATAACAAATGGCTCTCCCCAAGGGAAAAAAGGTATGCATGACCCACTTTTAAGTTTAACCTGGGAGGGCGGAGCCAAGATGGCAGAGTGAAAGCAGTGACTTGCTTGAGCTCTCCTCCAAACCCCTCCAAATACTCATAAAAAATGGCTCTAAACAAATTTTGAAGCAGCAGAACCCACAAAAAGACAGAGTGAAACAAATTTCCAGCCCAACACAACCTGGATGGTTGGTCAGAAAGGTGTATCGCGCCGGGCTGGGAGTGCAGCGCAGTGTGGCGTGACTCTGCAGGCCACAGCAAACCTGGAGCAGGCCTCAGAGGACTGAATCGCGGGCAGCTGTGGAGGTTTCCAGACTCCTCAGTCCATGAATGCCAAAGACAACTTAGAAGGTCAGTGGGAAAAGTCTGTTTCTGTCAGTGCTGAGACAGGAAGGCGGGGTTTCAGCTCCATTCCCCAAGAGCGTGGCCCTGGGGGGGGCAGCTGCAGCTTCCGGCCCACAGACTGAGGGGGAATCCAGTGGCTGATCAGAGAGGGATTGCAGGGATCTCTTTGCCAGTGCTGAGGCAGGAATCTCTTGCTTTGCCCCTGTTTGGATCTGGGTCACAGTTCTGGGCAGCGGTGCTGGGGTGAGGAGGAGCTGGCATGGTGGAGCTTGTAGTGGCTGTGGAGAGGAACCCTCCTCACAGTTACAGGACAGAAAGGAATACTTGTGGTCACAGGCCAGGAAAGGAGTAAACACCTCACCCCTTATCATACCACCTTGGAAGAACTGAAAATCTACAGGTCCCTACAAGTATCTCTGAAAACAGCTATACAAACCCCTGAAGCTTGGGACAGTACATTCTCCACATTGGAAGCAGACTCTTACCTTAACAAAGAGTTTAAAACTCAAGTAATTGGCTGGGATCATGAGCAAGCAGCGCAAAAAGAGTCAGACTATATTATCTTACTTTGGTGAAAAAGAAGATCAAAATATACAACCAGAAGAAGACAACAAAGTCAAAGCTCCTACATCCAAAGCCTCCAAGAAAAATATGAATCAGTCCCAGGCCTTGGAAGAGCTCAAAAGGGATCTTGAGAAGCAAGTAAGGGAAGTAGAGGAAAAACTGAGAGTGATGCAAGAAAATCATGAAAAACAAGTCAACAGCTTGCTAAAGGAGACCCAAAAAAATACTGAAGAAAATAACACCTTAAAAAATAGCCTAACCCAAATGGCAAAAGAGGTCCAAAAAGCCAATGAGGAGAAAAATGCCCTAAAAAGAAAAATTGGCCAAATGGAAAAGGAAGTCCAAAAGATTACTGAAGAAAATACTTCCTTAAAAATTAGAATAGAGCAATTGGAAGATAGTGACTTTATGAGAAATCAAGACACAGTAAAACAAATCCAAAAGAATGAAAAATTAGAAAACAATGTGAAATATCTCATTGGAAAAACAACTGACCTGGAAAATAGATCCAGGAGAGAGAATTTAAAAATTATTGGACTATCTGAAAGCCATGATCAAAAAAAGAGCCTAGACATCATCTTTCAAGAAATTATCAAGGAAAACTGCCCTGATATATAGAACCAGAGGGCAAAATAGAAATTGAAAGAATCCACAGATCTCCTCCTGAAAGAGATCCCCAAAGGAAAACTCCTAGGAATATTGTAGCCAAATTCCAGAGTTCCCAGGTCAAGGAGAAAATATTACAAGCTGCCAGAAGGAAACAATTCAAGTACTGTGGAAACACAATCAGGATAACACAAGATTTAGCAGCTTCTACATTAAAGGACCAGGGCATGGAATATAATATTCCGGAGGGCAAAGGAGATAGGATTACAACCAAGAATCACCTACCCAGCAAAACTGAGTATAATCCTTCAGGGGAAAAAATGGTCATTCAGTGAAATAGAGGACTTTCAAGCATTCTTGATGAAAAGACCAGAGCTGAATAGAAAATTTGACTTTCAAATACAGGACTCAAGTGGAACATGAAGAGGTAAACAGGAAAGAGAAATCATAAGAGACTTATTAAGATTGAACTGTTTACATTCCTGCATGGAAAGATGATATTTAAACTCATGAGACCTTTGTCAGTATTAGGGTAGTTGGAGGAAAAAATTATATGTATGTATATGTAGATAGATAGATAGAGGGCACAGGGTGAGTTGAAGATTAAGGGGTCATATCTGGAGAATAAAATTAAGGGATGAGAGAGGATTATACTCGGAGAAGAAGAAAGGGAGAGGTAGAATGGGGTAAATTATCTCACAAAAAAAAACAGAAAAGAAAAGTCTCTTACAGTGGAGGGGAAAGGGGAAGGTGAGAGGAATGAGTGAATCTTATTCTCATAGGATTTGGCTTAAGGAGGGAATAACAGACACATTCAATTGGGTATGGAAATCTGTCTTACCCTATAGGAAAATATGGGGAGAAGGGGACAAGCGAGCAGGGGCATGATAGAGAGGAGGGCAGATTGGGAAAGGGAGTAATCAGAAGTAAATACTTCTGAGGAGGGACAGGGTCAAAAGAAAGAATAGAATAAATGGGAAGGCAGGATAGGATTAAGGGAAATAGAGTTAGTTTTTCACAACATGTCTACTATGGCCGTGTTTTGCATAACTGCACATGTACAACCTATATTGAGTTGCTTGCCTTTTCAGTGAGGGTGGGTGGGGAGGGAGGAAGAGAGAAAATTTGAAACCTAAAGTTTTAAAAACATATGTTTAAAAAAATGTTTTCACATGCTACTGGGAAATAAGAAATACAGGAAATGGGGTATTATCCTGCCCTACAGGAAAATAGAAGGGGAAGGGGATAAGAGAAGGGGAGAGAGATAGAAGAGAGGACAGACTAGGGGAAGGGATATTCAGAATGCATGCCATCTTGTGGTGGGAGGAGGGGGGAGATGGGGTATAAATTTGGAATTCAAAAACTTGTGGGAGTGAATGTTGAAAACTAAAAATAAATAAATTTATATAAAAAAATTTAACCTGCATTTTTAACATTTCATCTATCACTTTCTTAAGTTTAATCAATAAAACAATAAATCAAGGCCTGCCTTGTAATGTTTGCCAATTTCCAAGATGTAAATGCTCACCCTGAAAATTTAATAAGAACTCTCCCAAGCCTGTATGAGCTGGCTCCAGCAGCCACTGCTTCTTGTCTGCATCCCACAAGTATAACAGAAGATAAATAACAAAAGAAAGCAAAACAACTTGGTGGCTTTTCCTGATTACTCTGCTTTCCCCACAAGTGATATAGCTTTGGTTCTCTACAAGCAAGAAGCTCAAACAACTTCCTCTGAAACCTTCCTCAAGGTGAGTTACTCTGACTTCCTTTGTTAAGCACAATTCTGTACCATTGTTCCCTAGAGAGGTTCCCAAAAAACAAGTCCTTTTTCCTCCTCCCCACTGTGGAAGATCCCCGTTGTTCGTTCATTTCAGTCATGTCCTACTCTTCATGAGCCCTTTGGGGTTTTCTTGGCAGAAATATTGGAGTGGTTTGCCATTTCCTTCTCTAGTTCATTTTATAGATGAGGAACAGAGGCGAACATGTGATTTGAAGAAGAACCAAAATTTAAATTAAATAAAGGAAGGTATGCTCCCATTCCATAGAACTGGTGTGATTTTTCCTATTAAAGTCTGTTTTAATTTTTCTTATTGGGACTGCTGTATTGAATGCTCTAATACATGCTAGCTCCCCTCCTCTCCTCCCCACCTTTCCAGATTGAAAACCCTGATCATCTCCTCTAAAACCAGGTGAGGTCCCATGTGCTGTATAAAAGTGAGAACAGCTTTGAAAAGGAAGAGGAAAATGCTGGAGTTTCATAGTACAAAAGGTGATATTAAAATGCAAATACCCCAGGCGGGTACGATTTTTAACACCTTGACAAATTTCTTTGTTGATTGATTGCCTGGAACCTTGGTTCTAGGCCAGACCTGCACAACTTGGCAGGAGGTTGTGGCCAAAATTAAAATAGGCTAAACTTCTTTGGACTGCAGATAGGTTTTTAGTGGCTCACTTTCTAAGTAAAGGTATAATTAATGATTAAACTACTTCTCAAAAACACTTTTTATCAGGACGTAATCCAGAAACTGCAATCAGCAAACACTTCTTTATGAAGTCACCTTCAGCAAAAGACTTCCCAGCAGCAGCAATCTTTAGAAACCTGAATACTAACCGCCTCATTTTCTAAGTTTACTTTCTTGAAAAACCATTGTTCCCCACTAAGATTTTTCAACAATTTGGATGCTTTAATTTGTTTTTCATTGGTGTCTGATTTGCTTAAGGCAGGATGTTTTGATTCAAAATGGCGACTGAAGATAGTATTCTTCCAGAAGGGCTATTGCTTCTCAGCAAACAACTTGCACAATGTTTTGTCTCTCATGTAGGTAAACAAGTATCTATTTGTCCACTCTGGATGTTCTGATTCTTTCTTCCATTTCTTTTTATCACCTATTTTACAAAGTTACCCCAAAACTTTAACGTTAGAGCCAAAAAAATCTGCACAGCAACTGCTCACGTACAAAGAAATACTGAACTGAATGTCTGACCTCGGAGAGAGCACCAGGTACTCCTGTAATTTGGAGAGTGGCTGTGCAGCGCGGGAGAGGAAGAAGCCCTCTCCTTGTTGTTACTTATCATATAGCAGCCGTCAGCTGTGCTGGCACGTGGCTGCACTCACTTTGTCCCTGTTCTACTACAGTAAAGACCCAAAACACAGTAAAAAGGTAAGACTCTTGCTCCTCTCCAACTAGAGACAAGGCTAATGATGGCCGGTTGCCAGGTCCTGTGACAAACAGGAGAGAGTACACCGTGGCAATCCACCCACCAAGTTACATGACGGGCACAGTAGTGACTAGTGGAAGGTGAGGTTAGCAGGGCACAGATAAAATACTCATTGTATCTTTACTTTCTTTTATATCCTTCACATTTTTCATAGGCTGCCCAAAATTCTTTGGTGGGCCTCATGTTGTGCAGGCCGGTTCTAGGCTCAACTCTATGTCATCTTGGGAGAGTCAAGTCACTTTTCTGTGCTCAGGGTTTCTTTACCTATAAAATGAGGGGGTTGTATTAAAATATCCTCTAACATCCCTTTTAGTTCTCTATGAACCCAGGGCACTTTGGTCTACTGTAGAGTTGCTCCTTTGCCTAGGCACAAAGGTATCCTTTTCATTTAATAAGCATTTATGAAAGCTCACTCTCAGCCACTGTGAAAGATGCTAGGGATACAGCAACAGAAATGAAACTGTCCCTGCCTTCAAGAAGCTTACATTCTATGAGCAACTCAATTCAATACCATCTTCCATTTTCAAATTCCTTGCCCCTTTATCCTATCACTGATTATTCTTTGTGAAACCAAAGTGCTGGATAAATCCCACCATCTGTCTCCCATGTTGCTGAGTAGAGCTGAAAAAAAATGACACGTTGTTGTTGTTTAAAAATATTTTATTTTTCACAATTACATTCAAAGATAATTCTTTAACATTTCTTTAAAAAACTTTTTGAGTTCCAAATTTTTCTCCCTCCCATTTCCCCTCCCTAAAACAGTAAGTAATTTGATATAAGTAATATATGTGCAATCATGTAAAACATATATCCATATTAGTCTTGTTATAAAAGAAGAAACAGATCAAAAAGGAAAAAAAAACATGAAAAATAAAGAGAAAATAGTATGCTTCAATCTGAATTCAGACTCCATCAGTTCTTTCTCTGGATGTTGATAGAATTTTCATCATGAGCCCATTGAAATTGTCTTGGATCCTTGTATTGCTGAGAAGAGCTAAGTCATTCATAGTTGATCATCAAACAATGTTGCTGTTACTGTGTACAATGTTCTTCTCATTCTACTCATTTCTCTTTGCATCAGTTCATGCAAGTCTTCCCAGGTTTTTCTGAAATCTGCCTGCTCACCATTTCTTATCACAATAGTATTCCATTACATTCATATGACATAACTAAACATGACACTTTAATAACCGAATCTTCTCCAAATCTGTCTCAACTGGGTCCTCACTGCAGCTAGACAAACGTTCTGTTTCTCCTTACCCAGTTTGCCTTCTCACTCTCCACAGTAGCTTTCCAAACATTTTTGCTTTTCTCAAGCCTTCCTTTACCCTCTTACCTGAGGGATTTGTTGGGTCCTTTCACTAAAAATTGAGGCTATTCTCTGAGATCTGTCCCTTCTCCTCTCTTACTTTGGTGCTCTCCTCCCCCTCAACTATCTACTCACTTAGCCTAACAAGACCGAAGAGGTAGCGTTTCCCCCCTATAGAGGCAAACCCCTCTATCCAAACATGCTTTTCCCCATTCCATGCCTTCTCCTTCAGCTGATCGCCTGTTCCATCAATCTCACTCTCTTATTAATCTTCAATCTCTCCATATTTTCTGGCTACTTCCATACTGTGTAAAGTCTTTCAACGTTGTTTTTTTCTTTCTAATGTTGTTGAATAGTCTCCTAATTCTTACTTCACTCTGCATTAATTTATAGAAGGCTTCCCAGTCAGTGCTGTCATTTTTTAATGGTCCAGTAATATTCATATACCATCTCTTGTTTAGCAGATCTATATAGGTAAGTTAGGTGAGTACCTCTTTAGTTTCCATATTTTTTCAACATAAAAAAAGCTGCTATAAACATTGTTTGCCCATGAGATCTTTTTTCTGTGTCTTTGATCTCTTCGGGATTTATGCCTAGCGATGGTATCACTGGAGCAATGGGTACACAGAGTGAACTATTTCGGGCATAGTTCCAAATTAGTTTCCTAAATGACTGGACCAACTTACAGTCCCATCAATGAGGCACTTGTATACTTGTTTTCCGACAATCCATACGACCCAACCTACATTTTTGGGTTATCATCTTTTTTTGTCATCTTTGCCAATGTCATGGCTAAGGGAAGTAACCTCAGAGTTGCTTTATTTTGTATTTCCTCTGATTATTAACAACATGTAGTAAGGATTAAAAATATTTTTCCTTTTTTAAAGTTATTTTTCACTTTATTTTCAAACAAAAATCAGTCTTCTCTCCCTCCCATTTTTTCTTCCCCCCTTCCAAATTGGGAAACAAGAGAAACAAAGCCCCTGTTACAAGTATGTATAGTCAAACAAAGCAACATTTCTTATTGTTTGTGTCAAAAAAAATGTTCTAATCTGTGCTCTGAGGCTATCACCTCTGCATCAGAAAATGGGAAACATTTTTTATCATGAGTCCTCAAAAACTGTGATTGTTCATTGCGTTGATCAGAGTTCCAAAGCTTTCTTTTGTATATATACATTTTGCTTTAATTAGTCAAGCTCTACCTTCTCACCCTCCTATTCCAGTTTCCCTTTTTGAGATCATAAGAAAAACAAAAATCATTACCCACATGTATGTATCAAAACAAATGTCCTCATTGGCCATGCCCTAAAAAAAAATTGTCTTATTCAGCATTTTGAATCCTTCACCTCTTTGTATGGAGGTGGGTAGCATGTTTCATCATTGGTCCTTTGGAATCCTGGTTGGCCATTACACTGATAAGAGTTCAGAACAATGGTGTTCTATCACATTCATGTACCATAACTTATTCATCTTTTCCCCAATTTATGAGCACCCCCTCAGATTCCCATTCTTTGCTACCTCAAAAAAACCTATAAATATTTTTGTGCATCCTTTGAATTTGTTTTGCTTAGGACTAATCTCATGCTTAATTTACTATTCCTCTAATTCTCCCCCCCTTTCCCTTTTCCTATTTCACTGTTAAAGGAAATGTATTTCTATACACCACTCTGAGTGTGTATGATGACCCAGAAAAATGGGAAAAAATTGGGATAAAAGTATTGTGTACTTCTTTTCTCCTGGAATATTTTCCCCTCCACAAATACACTTCTGAGATGTAGCTCCAGGTACACATCTAAAATGTGGGTCATCCCGAGGTGGATGGCCAAAAGTTGACTGTACCTTATGTGGGAAATGACATCACTCCGAAAGGTGACAGGTCCCCCTGTCTGGTGCTTATCATTTTACTGGTACTTAGCTTTTATGGGCACATTTCTTAATTTGCAAATTGTTTTACAATCATTTTTATAGTTGCTCTGTTAGTGATAGATAATTAAAATGGAACCACTTGAAATAAAATGGCTCAAAGGGAAAAAATTGTCATGCCAATAACATGCTGCGTGAATGCAAATTATCCTAAATTGTATGACAAGAGTAGTCTACATTGTGCCTTGTGGGGCCATGTGGGGAAAGTATTATAACAAGACATTGTAGTTTCTGGGCATCCTTTCTCCTTCTCCTCCTACCAGTATAGTCCTCCACAGTATCCTAATGAATAGATCTGCACAAGAAACCTGACGAAAGACTGAGCATGGATTTTTATGGACAGAAGGAAAAATAAACAGAAAGAAAGAAATAACTTACTTTGCTGAGCTCCTTAGACTGCTGTTCTCCAAGCTACAATAATGATAGCTCACATTTATTCTCTGGGAGATAAGTGTAGAAAGGATTATTATTCCCATTTTGCTGATGGAAGAGCTGAGGTTCCGAGAAGGTAAGCTATGAGTTGCTTGTAGCTAATAAGTGGTAGTGTGACAATTTAGGATTTACATCCGGAAGGGAAATTAGGGGTTTTCTAGTCCTACTTCTTCCTTGTACAGGTAAAAAAACTGAGGTCCAGAAAATTTAAATGACTAGACCAAGATTACTTAACGAGTAGGTGAGGCTAGTATTTGAATTAAGGTTATTTGACTCCAAATCCAATGTTCTTTTCAGTGGATAGATCATTAGGCCTGGAGTAAGGTACACCTGAATTCAAATGCAGCTTCAGACGGCTTGCTAGCTATGTGACCCTGAGCAAGTCATTTAACTTGTTTGCCTCAGTTTCCCTCATCTATAAAATGGGGATGACAATAGTATTTATTTCCCAGGGTTGTTGTGAGGATCAAATAACATAATAATAGTAAAGCACTTAGAAAAGTTCCTGGCACATAGTAAGTGCTATATAAATATTAGCTATTATTATGCCAAAGGTCTCTCTCTGACTCAGGACTTATTTTTTTGTTGCCTTGCTTTGGAATTTGCCTCAACCCACACCAAAAGAGGGGGCTGTGTTGAGGGCTGGGAAGGAAAATAAACTGACTCTGTTTAGAGTAGACATTTCCAAAATGGAGGCCTAGCACCCCTCGTGGACAATTACATTTTCTTTTCACAAAAATTCACCCCTCCTCTGAACTTCTCTTTTTCTGACTTTTGTATTCTTGACTCCTCACTCTCCCCTACCCCATATAACCAGTCAGTTGTAAAAGTTTATAGGAGCGATGGTCTAGAAATAGAATCAATAGTTATACCCCCTTCTTTCATCCAGCTTCAACTTACTCAGGTCATTATCACTTCACACCTGAACCATTTTTTCTTTCCCTGAGAGGCAATCGGGGTTAAGTGACTTGTCCAGGGTCACACAGCTAGTAAGTGTCAAGTGTCTGAGGTCACATTCGAACTCAGGTCCTCCTGACTCCACTATTCACTGTGCCACCTAGCTGCCCCTCACAACTGAGCTATTTCAATAGCTTCTAATTGATCTCCCTGCCTTCAAGTCTCTGTTGGCCCCAAGGCATCCTCTATATAGATGCCTAAGTGACATTCCTAAAGTACAGGTCTGATGGGTCACTCCTCAGCTCAAGAAGATGCAGGAGCTCCCAATTGCTTCTAGGATCAAATATTATGGAGTTTTATAATATGCATATTCATTAGTATAAGCTATATATGTAATTTACATAAAAAGCAAATATGAATGCATTGGAAGTGCTTATTTATTATTATTATTTTTTACTGATGATGTGCATGATTGAAAAAGTTTATAACCCACTGACAGAGAGTTATTGTGCTGGTCTCAAAGGTAATAGCAATAGCCATAAGAGCTTGATTTTCTATAGTACTTTAAGGTTCACAAAGTGCATTCTCACAGCAGCCTTGTGAAGTAGGCATTACAAATATTACTAAAATGACAACAAGATGAGGAAACTGGAACATAAAAAGGAGAGATGACTGCTTGCCTATGGAAATATGTTGTTCAATTGTTTCAGTCACGTCTGACTCTTTGTGATCCATTTGGGGTTTTCTTGGCCAAGATAATGGAGTGGTTTGCCATTCCTTCTCTGGCTCATTTTACAGATGAAGAAACTGAGGCAAACAAGGTTAAATGACTTGCCCAGGGCCACACTAGTAAATATCTGAGGCTGGATATAAACTCAGATCTTCCTGACTCCAGGCCCACTCTATCTACTTTACCACTTAGCTGGCCTTTATGTAAATGGACAAGCTAAAAAATATAATTTTGCTCTGGGGTGTGCTCTCCAGCCCCGGGGCACAGCAGAAAGTCTGGAGGGTAGCTCTGGCATTGCCTCTGAAGACCCGGTCCCTTCTCCAGTAACCACCATCCACAGTGGCAGGCAGTGATTCCATAATGCCTTGGTATGATAGAACCAGAAGGTAGCTGAGGTGTGAGTAATCTAGGTGCTGCAGAAACCCAGAAGGAAGGCACCAGACCAGGTGTTCCTTCTCTTCTACTACACCCCCACTGATTTCGTGCCTGCTGTGGGGAAAACAAAGAAGATTTCCCCCATGTTCCCCTGTGCCTCGCTAGATCCCGGCTGAGCAATCCCATTGTTTTTATGTTAGGGCTTTTAGTCCATGCAGTCCCTGGAGGAACTAGGGAGATAATTAATAGTTTGGGTTTAAAAGGCCAGCCTGTCCTAAACTGCAAATTGCAAACCAGAATGGTAGATTAGCAAACGGCTGTGATTGCATGTAGACACTCTGATGTTAGGGCCACCTGCTTCCCCCCTCTAGAATCTCCCCTTTTCTGCCACTGCCTCCTTCCCCATCACTGCTAACTTCCAGAGGACTTCTTGGATAAGTGAGTTTCCTCTGCTTATCTGAGGCATCACGATGCAGTGTGGACAGAACATTGACCATGGAGTCAGGACATGAGTTCAAATCCAAACTCTGCTACTTTCTGCCTGTATGACCTTACAGAAGTCGCTTGATCTGTCTTGGCCTCAGTTTCCCCAACTTTAACATTAGGAGGTGGGGCTAAAAGCCCTTTGAAGTTCCTCCTGGCTCTAAATCTATGATTGCCTTTCAGGGAACCAAAGACTCTAGGTCGCCTTTCTTGAGTACTCTTCATATCACATACTACTAATAATAACTAGCATTTATGTAGTGTTTTAAGGTTTGCAAAGCGCTTTATGTATGTCATGTCATTTGATCTCTACAACTACCTATGAGAAGTGTCTTTGTATTATTATTTTTTCCCATTTTACAGATGAGGAAACTGAGGCATAGAGTGGTTAAGTGATTTGCCCAGGGTCACACAGCCAGTAAGTTTGAGCTCAGGTCTTCCTGGATCCAAATCTCACACTCTATCCACTGTGGCACCTAGCTGCCCCACAAATACTAATGGTGCATGAGGGTTGTGTCAGCCGTTCCTCACTCTTAACAACTGACCTGTCCGTCTTCTCTTTCCCTCATAGTTTCTTTATTGATATCCTTCAAACCATTTTTTTTTACATCCTTTCCACCACTTCTACAAGGAGATAAGTGTCCTTTGTGCCGAAGGTAAAGAGACAAGTATAGAGATACCCTAATGGGCAGTTCTGGTAGTCAAAGGACTAGAGTCCTTTTTATATTGAGTCAGAGGAAGGAGGAGGCAAAGGGAAGATACTTCTACCTTCCTTTGGTATCCCGGCTTCCCCTGCCACTAGCTGGCTGAGCTGTCATTTCTCTCTCACCTGTGCTTCTAACTTTCTGGACTTTACTAGCTGAGGCCTAGAACTTCCCTCAAAACCTAGAGCTTTCTCACCCTGGAACATCTTCTCCAGGTTTCTTCTCACATTGGTGTGTTTCTTCCTGGATCTCCATTTTGGGGAAGAGCCCCTGTGATTCTGGCTCTACAAAATTCCCCTATATGCCCCCATAGCGTGGGTATCTCATTTCCCCCCCTCATTTTTTTAGTTCCCTTTCATGAGGCAGCTAATTGGTGTAGTGGATGGAGTCAGGAAGACCTGAGTTCAAATTTAGTCTCAGATACTTACTAGCTGTGTGAGCTTGGGCAAGTCACTTCAGCTCCTGTTTGCCTCAGTTTCCTCATCTGTTAAAATGGGGATTATAATAGCACCCATCTCCCAGGGTTGTTGTGAGGATCAAATGAGTTAATAATTGTAAAATGCTTAGCACAGTACCTGGCACATAGTAAGTTCTATATAAATATTAGCTATTATTATGATGATGTATCTTCTCCTATTATAATGTAAGCTCTTTGAGGACAGGGACGGTATTTCTTTTTACCTGTTCTCATGTCTGTGCGCAGTGCATAGCACTTAATATATGCTTGTTGCCTTCTTGTCAATAAACATTAGGCCGGTAAATGGGTCCCAGAAAACAATAAATTAAAATTAGCACTAGCTGGCCGGCCTGTTGCCTGCCCAGCTAACCAGTGACATTGGTTGAAAGAAGGTTGAGTTATGATCTTGTCCTCCTGCCTTTATTGGTGCCCCATGACTACTTCCAGGGTCCCATTATTGCAAAATTTCTACATCAGTCCCTGCAAGCCATGGCCAGAGCTTAAGTCCTAATATGAGGCTTTTATTGTTGTTTTATTTGTTATAACCCAATCAAACAGTTTGCTTGAGCAAACAATTATTCAACAATGAAGAATGGAAAGTCAGAATGGCAAAATGAAAGGCAAGTCGTACCTTTCCAAGGGGTGGGTGGCAAGAGAGATTGAGACAACTACTAAGACAAACTCCCAGCTGAGACTTTAAGATCATCATGAGAAATACTGTTTGTCTAGAAAAATTATATGGCCAAAGCTTGATTAAATTACACGGTTTGGGATTACTGGGGAAAAATTCTTCCAAAACTGATCCCCTTTATGTTTATTGTTCTTATTTGGGATGGAGTCTCTTGGCTCTTGGAGAAAAAACCGATTACCCAAGTTCTTGTAATGATCGCCCCATTTCCCCCTCATTTCAGTTCATTCACACTTTCTCCTTCACTGAGATGGTGCCATTTCTCCCCCTTGCCTTTGCTAGACTTTGGTTTGGTTAGCACAAGGGAAAACCATGGATATCGTCCAGGAACTTCACTGAGAAGATGTTGTTTGTCCACAGCCAAGAAAGTGTGAGTCTCTAGAGTATGTTCCATCAGTGGTGGGGTTTTAATAGCCCTGGAAAAATTGTCTGTGGGTTGAACGGAGAATGGGGGAGCCCAGAAGAGGTAGCAGGCACCCATGCTTTTTTTCTTCCTGCTTCAGGGTTTTCTTGGTTCTCCCACCTCAAGCTTAGTATCTTTGGTACACTAGGGTGTTATCAGGATGGAACTAGAGTATTTGTATTAAGTCAGTACGCTGCTAATTAAAGTTTCCAGGATGTAAAAAATTCACCTTCAAGGAGCTATGATCAATTTCCTTATGCAGCCCCCATGGAGTCATGATCAGTTAATGAAAATCCAATAACTTTCTTCATTGTGAGAAGCTCTTTGTCTTGCCACCTGATTCCTATAAACCCAAGAAAGGAAATTGAATGTAAAAATTGGATGAAATGTTTCCCTATGGAAGAATCAGTCATTCTCCCTACTAATCATGCACCGTAGGCTTATGGAGCTCTTATTATCTTTTCCTCTCTCACAGAACAAAGTCTGCCTCAGCATTACTGAGTGTAGCCTACCATCCATATATTCTGGCTCATACTTTAAAAAAACCTGCTATGCCCAAGGGAATGTTAACAGAGGAGATACACAAGAGAATTTCTCCTCTTGTACCTACAAGTAAAATTGAGATATAGACTCATAGGCTAGAAGCAAGGATTGTTGCCAGGCAGACTGACACTAAAAAGGAGACATGTTATTCTTCATATCCAAACAGAAATCTACTTACCTACTATATAGTAGATAATTACTTTACTCTGCTGCTCTGGGAATGCATTTATACTTTTACATTGCCCCTTATTTTGATTGCTTTGACCGGTGACATGCTGTTAAATATTTAACAATGGGATCTCACAGGAGTAAAAAAAAAGCGTGCAAAACACACTTTTAAGTTAATTGTTAACATTTTTCTCCATCACTTCGTCAAGTTTAGACAATCAAAAAAATAATAGATCAAGCTCTCGTTTGTAGTATTTGCTGATTTCCAAGTTGTAAATGCTCATGTTGAAATTTTAACAATCACTTGATCTGGTTTCAGCATACCGCTGACTGTGACCCACCTCTTCAATCAAAGTATTACTGGTGCACGAATTTCTATCTGTAAAAGTGAGACTGTTTTATGGATATCAACGACCCTGTCTTTTTCTTGTTACTTTTTTACCTATTGTATATAGAAACTGCAAGTATAACTTTCATTTTAGGAGACTCTTTTCTTAAGTAGATAAAACATTTGAATTAAGGATGGTTTATTGAAATCCTTTTTTTAACTGGCTTGTTAAAAATAATATTGTCTTTGAAATGTAGCTGCTTGTAACCACGTAAATTTGCATACTAAAAGTTTTATTTCTTTTCTTTGCAACCTTTGCAAGATTTTGCCCCTTCTTCATCTACTCTAATTCCATGACCTACTCTTCTCTTACATCTCAACTATAAACAGAGATGGTCACACTCCTGATCTTACCATCACATACAGTTTCCTTGCTCACCAACTCTGAAATTCCTTTATCTGATCATTATATTTTATCACTCCATATTTCCCCATGCCTTGTGACCCCTCATCCTGTTCTTTCTCGTTATCTTGACATCTATTTTCTCATCCCTCAGTTCTTTTCAAGACTGGTTACACTCTTGTCCTTTCCCTATCTTGACCCATTGGTGAACCAATTCAGCTATATGTTATCCTAATTCATTTGTCTCCTGGTCATATCGCCAGACATGCCTTGCCAAGCCCTAACCCTGGATTACTCTGACCATCTGTCTCCTTTGTTTCTATTCACATGGTGCTGAATAGAGCTGTAGGAAATCAAAGTTGTTTTCACTGGGTCCACTCCAAATTTATCTAATCTCAATTGGGTTCTCTCTGTGTCAAGGCAAAGGACCTCACCTAATATTTCATTGAAAAAACCAGCCCATTCCTGGGAGTTCTCCCTTTTCCCTTCCTCCATATCTTCTATCCCTTTGCCATTTCCAACACCCATTATCTCCTATTTCATTCTGATCTCAGATGAAGAAGTAACCCTTTTTGCTGAGGCAAACCCTCTTACAAGTTCCCTTAATCCCAACCCTTTCCAACCTCTATGGCAAATTGTCCTCTCTATTATCTCTACCCTCTTATTTTCCTTCTCTCCCTATCTACTGACTGGCCCCTTCTCTGCTTCCTACAAATAGACCCACATCTCTCCCATCGTTAAACCAACCTCATCTGATCTTACCAACCCCAATAGCCATTTCCTTTAATCTTTCTTCCCCTTTGCCAGATAAACTCTTTAAGAAAATAGTCTATGCAAGTAGCTTCCCCTTCCTCTCCTCTCAGTCTCTTCTAAACCTTCGGAAATGTGGCTTCTTCCCTCATCATTCAACCTCATCGTGAAATTGTCCTCTTCAAGTTACCAATGATCTTTTAATTTCCAAATCTAATTAGTGATCTGATTCTCTTTGACTTCTCTGTAATATTTGATGTTCCTGATCACCTTCTCCTGGATACTCTCACCTCTCTATGTTCACAAGTCACTTTTCTTTTCCTTTTCACACTTGTACACACACTCTTCTTTGTCTCTTTCTGTTCATTCTTCATCATCTGAGGCCCACTAAACATGAGCGTTTCCTGAAGCTCTACCATGAACCCCTTTCTCTTTTAGCTCTATACTACCTCTTTGGTGATTTTATGAGCATCATCAGCATCTATGGGTTCAATTACAGCAGCTAGGTGTCTCAGTGGACAGAGTGCCAGGCCTGGACTCAGGAAGACTCATCTTCCTGAGTTCAAAACTAGCCTTAGATACTTACTAACTGTATGACCCTGGGCAAGTCACTTAACATTTAACATTGCAAAATAAGCTGGAGAAAGAAATGGAAAACCACTCTAGTATCTTTGCCAAGAAAACCCCAAATAGAGTCATGAAAAGGCAGACATGACTGAAAAATGACTGAACAACCACATGAGTGCAATTATCATCTCTATGCAGATGGTTCCTAGATCTGTTTATCCAGAACTAATCTCTCCTCCGAGTTAGAGTCGCTCGTTTCCAACTGCCTCTTTGACATCTTGAAGTAGATGTCCCTTAAACTCAAAATTTCCAAAATAAACTAATTATCTTTACTCCAAAATCCTTCCCTTTTCCCAACTGCTCCATTACTGCACCACCATCTTTTTAGTCACCTAGGGTTACAACCTTGATGTCATCCTTGACTCCTTACTCTCATTCATCCTACATATATTCAATCCATTGCCAAATTATTTTGTTTCTACCTCCATAGCATCTATGGTATATGTCATAAAACAAGGCCTCACTTATAAGGAATGATGATAGAAGTGGAGAGATTCAGATGGACATTCCATTGCATCCAAAGGTTCATCCTTTGACCCTTGGACAGGCATGAATACTTTTATTAGTGTAGAGAAGGTTGTCGGAGGAACTCTACAGTTCTAGAGAATTGTGCCCTTTGTGTGAAAGTACCTGAGGGGGCCTTAGAAGCTTTTTGCTTCCTGAACTTTCTAGTCCTACAAGATGCAACCAGCTATGCATCCTTCAATAAATCCCAGTGGAATATACATGAGTTATACATTGAGTTTTACTTTTATTTCTTGGTGGTAGGAGAGAAGTTATATTTACTTATTCACTTAGGGAGCATCTGCTGTTAAATGTTGAGTCATAGACATGAGAACCTGATCACTTCTCCAATATTTGGGATTAATTAGCTTTGAGTACCTAGGACATTATTGATCCTACTTTTAGTTGTAGTTAGAAGAGGTTGGATATCTTTATTACCAAAATGATGTCCAGGACCAGACCAAAAAAAGCTGTCATTTTCTCCTGAGTACATCCAGACTCCTAGACCATTCCATGTGCTGTGATCCAAAGTTCCTACAGTTTTGTGTCAACACTTGGTCACCAATCTTACCGGAAGTTTAAGTCAAACATCTTGCTTAAACTGTGGAAACACTATTTTTGTTTTCCCAGAAGGTAAATCTCTCTTTCTCTTTTTAAAAAATATTTGCAGAACCCAAGTTAAGAATTCTTGCTCTAGAAGCATAGTCATGACTGTAATATCAGAGTCCACATGTGGTGGCTCCATAGCCCTTCAGGATAAGAAAACACTATTTTGCTGCTTCAGAGATGGTGCAGCTATGAGAAACTAAGCCAATTCAAATTGCATTTCCTAAAGCTCCTGGGTCTAGATCAATCCTGTTTCTGAGGAATCTCAGGGGTCTAGGAGAGGGGTGAATGAACAGTTGCTTGGCAGATGTTTTTATTATTATGCATTATTTCTTTATTGCTAAGTAACATTTATGTAGCACCACCTCCAAGCTGCTCCCTCAACTCATACTCACAAGTTTGGTTCACTAGGGCAAGGGTACTCTAAGTTCAAAGAATTCCTAATATTATAATTCATCAGTCCTTATTATGGATTTGCCTTTAATAGTAACTGACCCAATGACGTCAAAGCAAAGGCATTTGTTGGAATAGCATAAGAACAAGAGCAACAAAACATCCCATGAAAAAACTTGGGGGTACACTTTCCCACAAATACGCATGCCACCAGTGGGAACGGTGGACACGTGTAGAGCATAAGGAACCTGCAGCCAAAGCACATGCAAGAAGGGGTGACCCATATCTGAGGCCGTAGAGTTGCAAGGCTGCTCATGTCCTTGTACTGCTTCTGCCAAATTGGGTTTTGTCGTTTTTGATGGATGCTGCTTCCCTGCTTGTCTGGAGTTGTGGTGGCTCCAGCTTTAAGTGCAGTTGACATGCTGGCCTAGGTACTGCTATATACCTTTGGAAAGACCTAGAGTACCCACCTTCGGACCAGCAGGATCCCAGCACTGGGCAGCTGTGGTTGGAGGAATACCTACCATGGGGGCTACACCAATTCTTTTCCTTAAAAGGTATTGAAACCATTCTTCAAACTTGATTGGCTCAGGGGACTACAGATCATAGATGATGTCACTTCCTGATCACCTGAGTATAAAAAAGTATTTTCGCTTCTCCCTGATGCTTGACCAGAGGATTAGTATACAGAGAAGCAGAGGAGCCAGAGTCAGATGAATCGCTGTAGCGTCCTCCCTGAATTTTCCTTCCCTTGCTATGGTTTAGTAAATCTCTTACTAACTATCAGATCTTCTAGGAGTGTTTCATATCGTTCCAGTATTGCACCCAAACTACCATGGGGCTGGCCTGAGTCAGGCCTATTCTGGGAAAATATTCGGATTCTCAACCCCTTTCACTCCCTTGCTCAACCCACAGCCCCAACTTTACAACAGACTTGCAGTGTCTAAGGCCATGCCAACCTTCAGACTTCTTAACCTTTTCATGTGTAAATGGTTATTCAGGATTTCACCCCTTCTACAAACCCTGAATGAGCCTCAAGTTTCACACTCTCTTTTTAAATGCACAAATTGACCACTGTATGTCTTGGCAGGGCAAAGTCTGAAATGGGCTTTGTCCCTTGCCCTTACATTTATTTTGCTTGTAAATTCTACCCTAGGATTAAACAACAATGTAGGAACAACAGCTGTATTTAGCATTCAAACATATTGCCTTCTGGGTAGAGTCATTTCTGTTATGCCAAAGTCACGTACCTAGTGCTCATTGAAATGAATGTTCAAAAAAAGAGACCTTCCTCAGTGGATGGGGGCTCAGAGTTAAGTTCTAATTGTGTAGGTCCATGAATCCACCTGCCCCTTGAAAATTAGTTAGCACTGCTCTGTCATGAGATGTGGGACTGAGGGTTACAAAGTCACTGACCCTCTGAGACTCATAAAGAATATAGTACTAACAGCACTCACACCCAGCAGGGCAGGTGCAAAACATCTAGATGAGTGTAGCATTCAGCAGTGAGTGGCTATTAATGCAATGCCATCTGGTGGTTAAATTTTCAAGACACCTAGATGTAAAGGTATTGTATATCTTTACACACACACACACACACACACACACACACACACACACACACACGTATGTGTACATATGTACACACTGTATATATGTAATATAGTATATATAAAATATATGTATGTATGTATATAAAATGTGGCTATTTAAGAAGCCCATCATCAAAACTACTGTACTAGATGGAATTCAGGAAGTCTACTTCTGGTCCCTGGTCTGCTATTCACTAGTTTAGTGTCCTTTAGGCAAAACAATTCACCTGGCTAGATCTTTGCTCCCTCATCCATAAAATGAAAAGGTTTGACTCAATAATCCTTTTCCAGTTCTAACATTCTAATTGGTTCATGCTGGCCTTAAATCTGTGACCATGACTCTGGCCTCATTAACATCATCATGATTGAACCAAGGGAGCTAAGGAACAAGAGATAAGAAGTAAGTACCACCTCCCCCCAATACACACACACACACACACACACACACACACACACATGCTTCAGTGTCTTTTTGCTTTTTCTTTCCAGGAAAGGAGGCTACACGGTCTCCCTGGTGACTCATTGACTTATTACTTCATGAACTGGAAGTAATTGTCCAGAATCGCGGCTGTTTGTATTTAGGAAAATAATGTAGTGAGATGCTTAATTTGATTATGTGTTTAGACTGTGGGTGAACTCCCCCAGGGTTCAGGCTTGGCTGATGTATTTACAGAACTCAAGTTTAAAAAACGCTTCTTCTGTTTTAGCCTAAATCCTTCCTGACATACTGCCAGCCCATTCCTCTGCTTTTGTCTGCCCTGGGCAATGGCAGTAACTCACTCTCTCTCCCCTTCAAAGCGGATGCTTTTCATGAGTGTTTCTGTAGCTGGAAGAACTGATGAGTGGAAGGTATTCCTTGAGTCCCCTTGACTACCATCCTTTGCCCTGTAGTTACAACACCCACCTCCCCCCCCCCCCCCCCCGTCCTGCACTTACATCCTCTTGCTATTTGCAATTTAAGCATGTCTTTGTTTTATAAAAATGAGCCACCTCAGATTGCCACATTCCACACCTACTGTCATTCTGCTGTTTTGCCTTGCTGTCCAAAGCTGTGCCCCATTAATCAACCTTGGTTGGTAGAGAAGATTGGCATTCTGTATGTGAAGTCCCTTGGGCGTATTTTAGGATTGTTTGCTGAGCCCTTGCTCCTTTTTAATTAATATAATCATCATAATGTAATTCCTTAACTATCCTGTTCCATGAAAGATTCTTCATTCATTCTCATAGCTCTCCTCTTTCTTTTGGTGTCAGTCCTCAGGGACACTGAGCTAAGGCAAATACCATGTCAGCCAGGGAATGGCTTGCATGGTGCTCAAATTTTTCTAGGGCAGTTTAGTTACTGGTGCCAAGAGAAGGTAGCAGTTATTTAAGTTTCCCTTACAAAGCACTCTTCTATTCTGGGTCATACCTAATTCAGGCCAATAATTCAGGCTCAGAGTTAGAAGGCAGAGAGATGCTAGTAAACCATAAAATGCAATAAAAATGACCGCTAATAAGAAAAGAGAAAAGGAATATGCTTTTTAAGATTACAAAGAGAACAATTCACATAAAATGGCTGCTACCCTCTGTCTTTGCATTGCTTCCCCTGCAGGGTAGTATGAGGTCAAGTTGACACCTCAGATACCACCCAGTGCTCCACAAGCTGGGACTTTCATGCTTCAGGCAACAAGAACCCAAACCAAGATGATCCTGCAACTGGCCCCCTGATCTCTTAAGGGGGAACAAGCCTAGCCTATATAAAACGAGCAACTCCTATCTCATCTTGTTTATATTTTTCCCCGCTCCTCCTACTTTGCCTCATTCTGTGTTCCTGGTCCTAGCACCCCTTCAGGTCTTCTTTCTGCCTGTTCATTGGAGCTTCCCATGGCCTCCTTGAGGAATAAGACAAGATTCTGTTCTGGGCTTGATTCCTGGTCCATAGTGGCTGATTATCTCAATGAAAGTCAAGCCTGAAATCAAGAATCCGAAGCTATGCCATTGGACCAAACACCCTATCTATTTTCAGGGTGATAAAAAGCTCTAATCCATCCCTGCTGAAGCTAAGACCAAAAGGAGAGAGACTTACTATGTTGAACTCAACAGTGAGATACATTTTGGATAATCCATGGGTTTGCTCAGAGAGCCTAGTGAGACTTCGATTTTTGGAGGTCTTCAAAGTTGAAGAGCTTCACGTATGCATGCCTATGAAAGAATATGTGCATATATACCATACATACATACATATAGATGTTATATTCAAGTACAAATATCTCCACAAGAGTCTATATATATTTATTTTTAAATATATATTTATATTTTATTAAATAATAATATAGTACATATTATAATTATATATTTATATGTGTGTTATATAATAATATATTTATTGTTATTATTATATACATATTGTAGAGCATATTTATTACACATCATATATTCTATATATTCTGTTATGGCATATTCTATATAGAATATTTTATCACATTAATGTATTCTATATAGAATATACTATGATATAATTATATACATAAATAAATACATATATAAAGCTATGTGTGTGTGGCTAATATTGGGCTCTCAAAGGCTACGCCAGCAGAACACAAGCCCTAGAAGGGCCCAGAAAACTGGAAAAGCCTTGGTTACTATCCAGTTGAACAAACGTGTATCTGCTATCTGAGGACCCATCAAGAGAAGCAAAGAGAACCTCATCACTAGGTTGGCCTGGAGAAGAGGCGTTGTTTAGCCCTCCAACTAAATTGAAGCAAGGTTGTCCTCTGCACTGGTGGAAGTGGGTAATGGAATCCCAGAATCAAGAGGTTATGCCACAAGGATGGGGCGCTCTTAGCCACAAGGTCATAGGATTTTAGTAGTAGGAGGGACTTTCCTTGGAAGACATCTTTGAAATGAAGATGAAGAAACAGTCACTGAAATGTAGAGTGATTGATCCAAGGTCACCTAGCTAGTAAGCGTCAAAGCCAGGATTTAAACTCAAGTCCAAAGCTCTTTCAAGTTATGCCCTGGCTGCCCAGATCATCGTTCCTTTCTTTATACTATGTAGTAAATGACGCGGTTTGTTTTAAAATATTAGTATAAAGATATGCACTCAGTTTACACCACTGATTTTCTCACTTCAGGTAAAAATTGACATATATACATATATGCATTTGTATGGGAAGCAGTGCGGCACAGTATCGTGGAAAGTTAATTGGTCTTGAAATCAGAAAACCTAGGATTGGAACACTGGGTTTGAGGTCCTGCTCTCAATTTTACTGCACTACAGTTCCCAGCAAAGGTAGCCAGGTGGCACTAGAGCACTACAGCTGAAGTTAGAGAAACGTGAGTTCAAATCCTGTCATCATTATTAGCTGTATGACTCTGATCAAGTCACTTAACTTATCCCAACCTCAGTTTCCTCATCTGTAAAATGGGGATAATAATAGCACCTACCTCCCAAGGTTGTCATGAGGATAAAATTAGACAATATGTGTAAAGTGTTCTACTGACTAGTTTCTGTGCTACCTGGTGGGAAGTGTTGTGCACTGAGAATGTAGGATACAGAACTAGAGGGAACCTTGGCATGGTGGAAGATGTGCCAGTCTTTGAATCAGAAAGTTACATGACCTGGCATGCTGTGGAACTTTAGACAATCACTTCATCTTTCCCAGTTAAGTAATCTGTAAAATGGGGGTGATATTTTCCCTGTCTTATAGGGTTGTTGGGAGGATGGAGTGAGATTATGTATAAGAAAGCACTCTGTAAATTATAACGTATTTATACAAGCCTGAGACTTCTAAATAAAACAAAACAAAAAACTTACAGTGAGGCGATGCTTCTAGGAGGCAGCAGTGGACAGAATACTGGATCTGGAGTTAGGAAGATCTGAATTCAAATCCAGCCTTGGACACTAATCTTGTGACTCCAGGCAAGCTACTTAACATTTGTCTGACTCAGTTTCCCTGTGTCTAAAATGGGGATGATAATAGTACCTACTTCCTAAAGTTGTTGTGAGGCTAAAACAAAATATTTGTAAATTGTTTTACAAACCTCAAAATGCTATGTAAATGCTGTTGTTTTTATTATTAAGTTTCCCCAGACATCATTGAGTTTGATCTTCTCATTTTATAGGTGGATACCTAGGGAAAAGAAGTGACTTGCCCTCAGTCACAGATGTGGTAAGTAGCAGAGCCAGATTTGAACTCCACTCTTAATAATATTATTTGAAATCTGGGATGTTTCTGTTTCATTGTGCAGCATTTAAAGATTTACTCAACCAGGCTAAGCTTAGGTGAGATTTTTTAAATGCCCCAAACCGGAGTGCACACTGGATGTATTTCCCAGTTTTTGTCACTAGGTGTCACAAGTGCCCACAACAAAAACCTCATGGTTTTTTTTTTTGTTGTTTTGTTTTGTTTGGGTTTTTTTTTGCTGCTCTGCTGAATGGGCCTCAGAAATTGGGACTAGGAAGAACAGGTGTGTCTGCCTACACAGGATGAGACTGCCTCACTGAAGCACTTTTCTTTAACCTGCTCAACCCTGTTACTGATGCTTCTTGGGTAGTTCATTTAGACCCTTATCCTCTAACCCTGCACCCCCGATCCCCAACAACAGAAATCTGCAAAGGCTCTTTTCCCATCTGACTCTGCTATTTCCCAGTAGCCTCATTTTTCTCTGCCCCTTTCACTACTTCCTTCCTATGGCTGTGGGGTGAACTCGAAGTTTGCTGAAGACAGATCCTTAGTTTCTCTTAGCTTAGCATCTCTGGAAGCAGAAGGAGGTATGGAGAGTGAATTTAAACATTGAAACAGGAGGTTGGCACAGGGGGATAGAGCGTAGGAAGACTCATCTTCCTGAGTTCAAATCCGGCCTTAGACACCCACTACCTGCATGTCCCTGATTGCCTCAGTTTCCTCATCTGTAAAATGAGCTGGAAAAGGCCTTTTGACTGAGTCCAGGTTTCACCAAGCAAAGCCTTTTATTAAGAGGATTTGTTGCACTTGGGGCCTTGGGGCCACAGGTTCTCCACCCCTGGCCCAGCCCTAAAGACATGAGGCTTAGACCAGAGGGAAACACTATAGGGTTGTTGAATGAATTATCAGCAAGAGTTGTTGAGTCCTCCTGTACTTTGTTTTTCTCCATCATCTGGATTATTCTTACATCTTCTCTACTGGAGAAGTGGTATCTAGAGGGTGGGGTGGCCAAATTCTTCACTGCTGGCAATTGCTTGATCTCCTCATTTTGTTAGCTCCTTAACAGGAGTTCACCTTAAATTCCTTTCCCTCCTCTTACCTAAGTAACAACGGAATCACCCCAGGGCTCTGGAGGTGCTTGCCTTCTCGTACTAAAGGAATGTCTTTGCTTGGTCTGGATTCAGGAAGAGCTGAGTTCAAATATGCCCTCAGATGCTTACTAGCTGTGTGACCTTGGGCAAGTCACTTTAACACTGTTTGCCTCAGTTTCCTCATCTGTAAAATGAGCTGGAGAGTGGGGCAGCTAGGTGGCGCAGTGGATACAGCACCGGCCCTGAAGTCAGGAGGACCTGAGTTCAAATCTGACCTCAGACCAAGCACTTGACATGTACTAGTTTTGTGACCTTGGGCAAGTCACTTAACCCTGATTGCCTCACCAAAAAAAAAAAAAAGAGCTGGAGAAGGAAATGGCAAACCTCTCCGGTATCTTTGCCAAGAAAAAGTCAGACATGACTGAAATGGTTCAACAACAACATCTTCAAGTAAAGACTGACTGGCCACTTCCAAGCTAAGTGGTAGAAAGGACTATTATCTTGAGGCTCCACTTTGTCCTGCTGAATACCAACTTAATTCTGAGATTCTGCAAATCTAAGAAAATGGGCTTAGAGACTCATTCAGTTATTTTGGCAAAAGAGTCACAGTATGTATGTACTTAATGCACTCAATGTGGCTCAGGAGTCCTTAGGGCCAAGCCCTGGATTAGGGTTAATTATCCAATGAATTAAAAAAGAAAAAGAAAAGGAGTCATAGACATACAAATTAACCAGCAACAAATGGAAACAAATGTACCCCAACAAATACTGCCCAACCCTAAAATAGATGAGGTAATGTTTAAAGGTTTAAACAACGTAAAATTAGGTAGGAGGGAAATTTGGCAGTCTACTGACAATCTATTCTCCAAAGCAGTGGAGTGCCCAAATTTTCAAAGTAAATCTTCAAAATAAGAAATCTCTGAATTGCCGAAAAGAGATTTTTTTTAAAGGCAAAGATGTAAAATAACTTAATTTTTGTTGTTCAGTTGTTTGGGTCATGTCCAACTTTGTGGACCCATTTGGGACTTTTTTGGCAAAGATACTAGAGCGATTTGCCATTTCCTATTCCAGCTCATTTTACAGATGAGGCAACTGAGGCAAACAGGGTTAAGTGACTTGCCTAGGGTCACACAGCTAGTAAGTGTCTGAGATCAGATTTGAACCCAAGAAGATGGGTCTTCCTGATTCCAGGCCTGACACTGTATTCACTGAGGCCCTTACCAAATCTCTGATACTCAATTTATAATTTTTTTTTAAATTATTAGTGATTTGGAGCATTTTTATATGGCTATTGATAATTTAGATTTCCTCAGAACTTGTATGAGAGCCAACTGGTTTGCAAAACACTTTGCAAATGTTAGCTCAATTTTTCCTCACAACTCTTGGAGGCAGGTGCTGTTACTATCCCTAGTTACATGACTTGCCCAAAGCCATGCAACTAGTAAGTACCCGAGGCCCAAGGCCCTCCCTGCTTCCTGACTCCAAGCCCAGCTGCTGTATACACTGTGGCCACCTAGCTGTCCAGGCAAGATAAAATGGAAAGAGTACTGGACTTAAGAGTTAGCTAAAATCTCAATTTGAATCCCACTCCTGGTACTTAACATCTGTGGAATTATGGGGAAATCACTGAACCTCCCTGAGCCACAGTTTTCTTATTAATAAAACAGAAGTAGAAGTCTCAGGGCTACCTCCACACCATGAGGGAGGATGAGGAATTTATCGATGCCACTGAAGGCCCCAACATACCAACAAACTACAACCGGTGGCTACCACTTTAGGTCAGAGGCCAATCATCTCCTGCCTGTGGTGAGTAGATTATATATGTATATACATGATATATGTATACATATATAAAATCCATATATACAACAATATATAGCATGCTAATATAATGTTCTGCTATATCTTGTATCATAAATATTCACTGACCTTAGATTGTTATTTGAAAAATCAAATGAGGTCATGTATGCAAAGCATTTTGTACCTCAGAGAGCTCTGTGAATCTCAGCTGTTACTGTCTATACTGACATCTTTCTCTTTCACAGAAGTAGCCAATGATGGGGGCAGCAATGGCTAGCTCCTGGCAGCATCCTTATCACTACCTCCTCTCTTCCCCTGGTCCCTACAGCTATTAGTCAGTGATAGAATCCTGTTCTAGGTTGGTAAAACTGCTCTCTTAAGATGTCAACCATAGTCACTGTTGCTCCCCCCAGTCCTCTGAGACAGAGTGTGTTATAGGTCAATATGGAAAGGGCCCTTGTAGATGCAATGCCTATCCATAAATAGAGAGATTTTGGTTTTTGGGGGGTTTTTTGGCTAGGCAGTGGGGTTAAGTGACTTGCCCAGGGTCACACAGCTAGTAAGTGTTATGTGTCTGAGGCCGATTTGAACTCAGGTCCTCCTGAATCCAGGGCCAGTGCTCTATCCACTGTGCCACCTAGCTGCCTCAAACAGAGAGATTTTTGAAAATCATTCGAATGAGAAGACCTTATATTCCGCTGGGTGAGGGAATATTTCCCAGCCTTCTGGAGAGGCCTGAGATCTAATTTGTCTTAAGCTTAGGGGCCATGTGGCATGTAGTGGAACCCAAACTACTGAATTTGGAGTCAGAGAACCTGGCTTTTTGCCCTGGTTCTGCAACCTCTCTCTGTTTCTTCATCTATCAATCCAAGGCGTTGGCAAAGATGATCCTTAAGGACTCACCTACAGCAATGTTTATGGCCATAGGGCCCAGTGACATAAATGAATGCTGTAGATAAAGATCCTCTCCTTTCTGGAAGATGGCACTTGCTGACTGTGGGCCAGAGGGAGCATGCTGCTGCTGAGAGCAGCTGTCATCTGCTCACCATAGGCACAAGATAGACCTCTGGCCTATGGCAGTAGCCACTGTTTGGAGGGTGTTGGTATATGTGGGGCCTACAGTGGCCATCTGAGACATAGTGGGGTCATAGTCTTTTATTTGTGGGGGAGGGAACACCCAAAGAGAGAAAATCAGAGATTCTGACCCAGGTGCCTGCTGCCTGCTTAGGCTGACATGTAGCTTCGGCTCTTTTGCTTCTTCTACTGTTAGCAGTGATATGTGTATGTAGATATAAATAGATATCTGTCATGTATTTATCTATGTATATCTCCACATGCGCACACACACACATACACACACACAGTCTTAAAATATTCAGATTGTGTTTAGCCCTGTGACTGTTCCTCTCATCCCCTCTCCTGAGACTGGGAGAGAGTTCTTGTTTACCATTGTAACTTTTCCAAATTAGCATTTTCTATTCTGCTCTCCTCCCCACAAACCACCATTTCTCATGCAACAATAAGGAATATTTTCTGCACCCACACATGGATCAGAACATTTCTGAGAGGGTTCCATTGGGAAGAAGTTATAATTTTTTTATAGGTACTTCACAAATTTGTTATTGCCACTATCTTTGCTGTGACAATGCTGTGTGAGGTGCTGTAGTTTAGGGGAAAGAGCAAAGCAGTGGGAGTCAGGAGACCTACTTCTACCTGTTAAGGAGCTGTATGACCTTGGATAAGAGATTTTATCTCTCCAGGCTTCAGGTTTCCTATCTATAAAATGGAGATGGTAGTCTAGTGTAAAGACTATTTTACTAAGTTCTTGTGAGGAAAGCACCTGGAAACCTTTAAGCATTATTATAAGCTCTGACTGAACTGAACTCTAAAGCTCAGACCCGTTGGTCTGGGTTCTTTGAAGTTCTCAGTGGTATCACAAGACATTCCATCTCCAGATTCTCTACATTTTCCCTGGCTGTCCCCCATGTCTGAAATATTCTTCCTCTTCATCTCCACCTACTGGCCTCCCTGGCTTCCTTCAAGTGCCCGATAAAATCTTACCTTCTTGAATATACATTTTCTGATCCCTCTTACTGATAATATCTTCCCTCTATTGATTATGTCTGATTAATCCTGTCAATAGCTTGTTTATACATAATTGTTTTCATATTGTCTCTCCCATTAGATTATGAGTTACTTGAGAGTGGGAACATTTGCCTTTCTTTGAAACTTCAGGGCTTAGCACAGTGGCTGGCATATAGTAGGTGTTTAATAAATGCTTATTGACTAATTGGTCACATCATCCCACTTCCCACAGCACTGTGATTCACCAGTCATCTTTAATCTCTGCCTTTTAAAACCATGATGACCATTTAGGCATTACTTCCTATATTCTTACATAGTTAGGTCTCCTCAATCCTAAAGGAGCCTTCCTTTGACCCATCTGGACTTTTGGCTACTGTCCCATCTTTCCTCTTCTCTCTTCTAAACTTCTGGAGAACAAAAGTAGATTTACCTAATACTTCCCCTTATTCTCCACCAATTCTTCTGATGGGCTTCTTACTTCACTGAGTAAAGGTCTGACTCTTTGTCTGACATACACGACTCTGCTAGAGAACCCATCTTCCTTTCCAGGCTTATCTCATATTACTCCTCTCTGCTTACTTGATAGAGGCCAAACTGGACTATATTCTGTCTCCTGACTGTACACGGCACTTTCCTTCTCTGCACCCTTTCTTACTATTTCTTTACTATTTCACACTATTGCCTATGTCTGGAATAACTTCCCTCACCCTATTCTCTTTCAAAATTTCTGCTCATCACTTAAAGTCACCTCCTCCAAGAAGCTTTTCCTCTGGGATGCCCAAAGGATTTTGTTTTAACTTTTCAGATATGTTTTTAAAATTAGACCAGTAATTTTATTGGTGTAGGGTATTGGTGAGGAAACATTTCACAGGTGCATATTTGTACCTACTTTGCAATATAGAGTCTTAGGGTCCCTGAGAGGTTAAGAGACAGATGGAACTTGAACCCAGATCTTTCTAACTCTGAGGCCTGCTCTCTATACCCCTAATCCATGAATGCCTCTCACTTAATGTACTTAACATGTACTATTATACATTTTTATAATATATTAAAATATTAAATTTAATTATTTAAATTTAACATTTAAATATTATGTTAAATTTAAATATTAAAAACAAAAATATTATGTTATAACTTATATCAATGGATTTACTACCTACTAGACTATAATGTCTTTAAGGACAGGGCCCCACATCTTATCTAAGATCAGCATCCCCCATAAGGCCTAGCACAGGTTGATGATTTGAATTGAAACTGGGAGAAGAGAAAAGCATGTCTAACAATATTGAGAAGTCTTGGGGATCCTGGTTTCACATGATCTCAATCTTGTGAAATAGGTTTCATCATCTATATGCTGGGGTCTGAGTAGGGTGGCATGCAAGATAACTAAAGAAATATAAGACATGGGCTCTGCCCACAAAGGGCTTCCTGACACAGAGACTGAAGAACCAGGAACAACTTTCTTTAAAAAAAAGAAAGTTGCCTCTCTTGAGGGAAAAGCCCAGTATTTTCTTACTTGGCTTTTTTTTTTCCCCATCTCTGGATTTTACCAAAACTCAGGATGTTTATCTTCAGGTTTTCTTCCCCATTGATCTATTTAAAAAAACTGGCACCCTCTAGTCCCATGCTCTCAAAGGACTAATGGGAAGAGGGACCATTCAGAACAGGCCTTTGTGGGGATAATTGTATGGAAGGATCCCTAGTGTGGCTGCTGAACAGAACTAGTAGAGAGGAGGGAAGGAAGAGTCCCTGGGGTGGTTTGAACCTAAATCTTCCATCTTTTGTTTGAATAGGTCCTAGGTTAACATTGAAACAGCAGCAGGTGGCAACCAGAAGGTGGGGAAGAAGGAAAGAGAAGAGAGATTTCTTTATAAAAATTATCTAAAACAATAATAGGCCCAAGCCCCTGCTGCTAGTATAAAGCTGCTTCAGAATTTTAGAAAGGAAATTGTAGGAGCTGGACTGACTGGCTGCCATTTTATTTTGTGGTCTTATCCAAGACCCTGTAAAGGCACTAAAAAATATCATAGAATCATAGACTCTCTAAGGCCAACAAGTCCTACCCATACTTGAGTAAGAATTTCTCAATAATGTAAAAGTGGTCATCTCAGCTTAAAGATCTCTAGTGCTTGGGGGCCAGACTCTGTCTTCTGTGGAACCCTTGTTCCACATTTGGGTATTCCTAATTGTTCGGAGAAAGGAGGTGTTTCATAGGGGATAGAGAGCTGAACCTGGAATCAGGAAGAGAAGGGTTCAGGTTTTGCTTGTGTGTGACCCTGGAGAAGTCACTTACAGTTTTAGAGATGTGGTTGGGGCCCCTGAGAAGTTAAGCTGATGAACAGCTAGGTTATCTGCATTAGTAACAAAATTTTCTTCACTTAGAAGTCTCTAGGGATTAGTGAAATCACAGGTTTGATCATATTAATGTGTATATATGTATTATATATATATATATGCATATGTAAATATACGCATAGATACAGATGTAAATACATAGCTATTTTTAGGCATACACATATACATGTGTATATAGATATGAATACATATCTATATCTATAGACATAGCTATCTGTATACATATGTGTGTATATAGACATGCATATGTGTATACCTACATACACACATCTATGTGAGATAACTGTGTATTTATGTATTAGGAAGTTTTTCCTCACATCAAACTTAAAAGTCTTCTCATTGTTCCTGGTTCTGCCCACTGGGGCCAACCAAACCAAGTCTGATCCCTTCTCTGTAGGACTTCAAAGAAGGCAGTTACCACGGCCACCGTTCATCCATCAAGTCTTCTGATGGCTTGGTCCTGAGCGCCTTTAAGACGCTGGCTGTCCTCTGGATCTTCTCCATATCGTGAAGGCCCTTTTCAAAAAGTGGCACCTAGAATTGAACCTAATACTATATATTTGTTTGGACCAGGGCAGAATGGAGCAGAACTTTGATCTCCCTAGCCCTAAAATTAGATCTCTCTCAAGTCAGCCTGAGCTTGCATTTGCTTTTTTCAGACATTGTGTGCCCATAATGAGCTTGAAGTCCCTTAAAAGCTTCTAGCTTTCTTTCAGATAAATTGTTTCTGTCTAGTCATTCCATGCCATCTAATGCTTCTCAAGTTATTTTTTTTGAAACCGAGCATGACTTCTAAATTATCCCTATTAAATTTTATCTTATTAGGTTGAACCAAATGTTCTAGTCTCTTAAGATTTTGGGGATCCCAACTGCTATCCAATATGCTAACTATTGTGTGCCAGTTTTGTGTCACCTGCAAATCTGATAAGCATGTCATCTCTGTGTGAAACAACACTGAACCAAACTCTGCTACCTGGGGCACTTCACTAGGGTCTTTTTTCCAAGATGATATCAAGCCATTAATGATTTACTTTGGGGTCTAGCTTTCCAACTAGTTCCAAATCCACCTAACTGTATAATTGTCTAGCTCAAATCTCTCCCATATTTTTTACAAGAATATCATGAAAGATTTTTGTCAAATGCTTTGCTAAAATCTAATTAAACATTATGTATAGCATTCCTATGCTCTACCTGTCTACTAAAGTGGTCAAAAAAAGTAAATAAAATATGAAGGTGGGATTTGATTGGGTATATATTAATCAAGTTTTGAGCCTCAAAGTGAGAACTTGGAAAGACCTTAACTTAAAAAGGCTAAGGCGTCTCACTGTATCCAGGGCCATCTCCAGTCCTTCAGTTGTCCTGATCTATATCTTGCCACTGGACTCAGACGGCTCTGGAGAAGAAAGTGAGGCTGGTGACCTTGCACAGCCCTCCTTCACTGAAATCCAGTTCACTTGCAAGAAGTTATGGCATCATCTTCCTGATGCAGAGGTCCTCTTCAAGAATGAAGGACAAATAGCAACAAGTTACCCCACCTAAAGTAAGAGATAAAGTGTGATTACTAGTCCTGATACTGTAGTCAGATGGGAACATGTCTTGGTCAACCAAGTAGCATGTCTCAACCATCAACCATAGACTTTAGAAAACTAAGTGCACAGGAAATTATTCAGATTAGCTGAGGGAACTTGGTAATGACTTATGGGGCTTGTATAAAACCAGGGAGCAAATGGAAACTAGTTTGGAACCTAAGACACCTGAACAATGAAGAAAGAGTTCCAGCTGACCCCCTGAGAAGTATTCAGTTGGCAAGGAGAACCACAGCTCCAGGCCTCCAGCTTGGGTCTAAGTCCCCATCTCCTTCTTTTCTTCCCACTTTGGTCAGAGGACCTGGTGAATTTAAAAGATCTGGATGACTTCCTATCTTCCCATTGGTTTCCTGGCCATGTTTTTGGATCAGATGATGGCAGGAAACCAAGGAAAGACTGGTCAAAGATTCATAGCTCTCCAGGAGTTCAGCAGAAAAATTACACTGTTTCTAAGGAGAACTTCAAGATACCCCGTAAAAGGGAGAAATGGACTTGAAGCAAACAGGAGTTGCAAGTCTCCTCTTTGCTATATGTGCTCTCTAAGCATGCCTTTGATTTCCCTTAGCCTCTATAAGTACATGTGAGAGAGTGTGTCACTGATTGGGGGGAGGAGGGAGGGAGTAAACATACCTTAGGGCAGCTAGGCGAGGCAGTGGATAGAGCACTGGGCCTGGAGTCAGGAAGACCTGAGTTCAAATCCAGCCTCAGACACTTAACTAGATTGTGATCCTGGACAGGTCACTTAATCTTATTTGCCTCAGTTTCTTCATCTATAAAATGAGCTGGAGAAGGGCATAGCAAACCACTCCAGTATCTCTGCCAAATGAGGTCACCAAGAGTCAGACATGACTGAAATAATTGAACAACTGCAAAACACACTTTTCTAAAAGCTACTTAAATCTGCCTAATTAATAGATAATTGACCCATAATCATGTCAGGAAGCACACCAATAGATGCTTGTGAGCTATAATGTTCAAAACCACTCAGAACTAACCCTACATTTGGAAAGGAAATATAGTAACCTTGCTCTAGGGGCCCAAATCATCAGTGGGAATGGGAGTTGGGATAAAGACCTTTAGAATTTACATGTGCTACAAAGGTTGACTTGATATAGTCTCTTCTTGTTGAAGCATTGCTGGCAATTCCTTTTCTAGAGGCTCATTAACCACACATGTAATGATACATTCTGGAATTTTACTGGAAGTTGAAGTCAAGCCCATTGTCCTGAAGTTCACCGATTGCATTCTCTTCCCTTTTTGATCACTGGGACTTAAAAAAAAATGTTAGAGCTGGTTTCATTATTCACCCCAAAGAAACAAGAAACATCACTTCATATAATAATTGGTAATTTACCTTGCAATGCCCATGATGGTTATGAGACACTGTGAAAATATTCATGGCTCATGGGCCAGCATTATTAGAATGAGATTAGATTTGCATCTAAGTAATGGAGGACAGGCCAACAGAAGGCTCAGTCCTTTGAGCATATACAATCTGTATAGCGTAGTACCAACACATGGGGAAGCTGTGGAGCCTGCTTCCCTAAATACCCAATGATTCATAGTGAAGGGGTTCTGTCCCCAGTTCAGAGCATTTATAAATAATGCATACTGTATTGTAATGGCTTATTCCACAGTGATTAAAAAACCTTTTAATTGGAACTGAGTGTACATGCAAAAGGCTCAAATTCTTTGGTCTAGTAGCTTTTTTTAAGAATTAGACAATTGGGGTTAAGTGACTTGTCCAGGGTCACAGAGCTAGTAAGTGTCAAGTGTTTGGTCTGAGGCCAGATTTGAACTCAGGTCCTCCTGACTCCAGGGCTGGTGTTCTATCCACTGCACCACCTAGCTGCCCACCTGGTAGGTTTTAAGGAAAAAGAAATTACTATTTTATAGAAGACCCCCAGGACATGACTGAATCTCCTTAGCCAAAACCAATATATCTCCTTATATTCATATCCAATTCCTTTCAAGGACTTAATACCTAACAAAAATCCCACCTTCTACAGGAAGTCTTCCCTAACCCCTCCTAATTCCAGTGCTTTTCTTTTCTTTTTTTTTATTACTATTTCCTGTTTTTCATATATATAGCTTACTTTGTATATATTTATTTGCATGTTGTCTCCCCATTAGACTGCAAGTTCTGTGAGGGTAGGGGCTCTTTTGCCTCTTTTTGCATCCCCACCATTTACCACAGTGCGTCACGCGTGGTACCCACTTAATAATTTTTTTTATTGAATTTAATTGACTTCTCCATCCAATGCCCTTGATTCAGTTGAGATTTATAGGCTTTGTTCACATCTAGTCCATATTCTTGATTGATTGCTTTAATCAAAATGTCTGGAAGTTATTGTGACACAGATAGATGGATGGATAAAGCTCTTATTAAGCATATGCTATGGGTTAGAAACTCATGGACAAACTGGGCTAAGTGCTAGTATACAAATACAACCAAGCAGACAGTCTCTGCCCTCAAGCAGCTTACATACTAATATGGGAAGTTAGCTCATAGAGAGGGATTCTGGAAAGTGGAAAATGGGAGAAGGGGGAAACACAGCCATAGTGGTGTGGAGCCCCAGATCCTGGCAAGATAAGGCAAAGCCTCACTTAGCCTAGTAGGGCAGGGACTCCAGAGTTGGAGTCCAAAGTTCTGGTGGGTGGAAGATGAAGATCAATGCCAGAAAGCAGACAATGAGGAAAAGGCTGGGAAGATCCTCTAAATCAAATCAAGAAATACCTTAATATTTAATATTTTTAATGTGAAAGTTGTCAAAGGGAAAAAATGTTGAAAAATATGGTTCAAAGTGAAGCAAAAAAAGAGGTTAAAGGCTCACACTTATATCATTAATATTTTCTTCAAGAAAAGGGTCAGAGAGATATAAGAGACCCCAACAATATTACAAAACATGCAACCAATTATATTTTAACAAGTAGTTCCTGAGGAGGATATAATTTCAGAATCCATTGTGTGCAGTCAGATTTTTGAATAATTACAACAAAGGTTAAAACCAGCACCAAATTAGAACAAAGAATAATAATTTAAATCCTACAATCCCAATTCCAATAAACTGTTGACTCTGAAAATTGGAAATTAACAAAAATAGATATTATCTCTGATTATCTCTATTTCTTAAAGAAATCCTTTGCCCTCCCACAGAAAGTTTAGTTCCCTTGTGAATAATGTTGGTAAAAGCATTTGTGTATGTGTTGGGAGGTGGAGGTGGGGATGATGTACTATATCTGCTCAAGCCAATAGGTAACTCAAAACTCAAGATTAGTCAACTTACTTCAACTGCACTTCTGCTGAAAGTACTCAATAGTTCCAACCTTGAAGTAGCAGCTCTTTACCAATGGAACATATGCAGACAACCTTCTAATACCTCTTCAGTCTTTCTAAAATATCCTGGATGTCATGTTTAAAGTCTAAGAGACTGAGTTAACTCCTAAAAAAAATAACTCTTGGCTCATGCCTTCACCCAATTAAATACTGATCTTCTCACTTCTCATTATAATCTCCAAATAATTCACTTACTTGGCTTATAGGTTAAATGTATTTACTATGGGGGAAAAAAAGGGGTAGCAGTAAGCTCCAAAATACAATTGAACATAATGTGAGTTTCCAACTTCCCTACTCCCTTTTCTGCATTCTGTCCCTTTGTTTCCACCCAAAGGCTATTTATAAAGAAGCACTGTCAAGCATTCTTGGTCTCCACCTCATCACTTCTGCCTCACACTACCTTGCCAGTTTCCATAGAGACTGCACATAACTCCTGGCCGGCTACATGCACCATACTCCAATGGGATATTCCCAGGAAATTAATACCAGCATTCCCTATATGGCCAGAACCTTCTCCGTATTGCCTTTTGCTGTGTTGCAGATCGAGACATCCGTGAAGTATTCTGGTTGTTCCATTTTAAAAAGTCCTGTCAAAGAAGATGGCCAGGGCAACCCCTGACAGTTGTCCTTTACAGAACACTCCCTAACCCTGTACTATTCAGCTCTGTATTTTCATCCCTTTTTGGTGCCTAATGATACTGAAAATGCACAAGGAAAACATCAACAGCCTGAAGGAGAAGGATGCTTTGGATATAAATGACATACATATAAAACAGTTCCTATAATGAGGAGACCAAACAGCCTAGAAACTATTTCATCCAGCAAACATTTAATCTCGTTACTAAGCTTGACCAAGCAAAGGGACAGTAACAGTAACCCTAAAGATGTGAAGGAAACAAATATTAATTAAGTACCTATTTGCCAAGCAAGGCAGCTAAATGACAGTGGATAGAGTGCTGGGCCTGGAGTCAGAAAGACTCATCTTTGAAAGTTCAAATCTGGCTTTATACACTTACTAGCTGTGTGACCTGGGCAAGTCACTTAATCCTATTTGCCTCAGTTTCTCATCTGTTGTAAAATGAGCTGGAGAATGAAATGGCAAACCACTCCAGTATCTTTGCCAAGAAAACTTCAAACAAGGTCATGAAGAGTTGGACATGACTGAATATCTGCCAAGTACTGTGCTAAATGCTTTACCAATATCATCTCATTTGATCCATAAAACAACTCTGTGAGCTTGAGGATCACATATAGTCAGAGATTAAGTAACTTGTCCAGGGTCACATAGCCAGTAAGTGTCAAAGGCCAAATTTGAACTCAGGTCTTCCTGCTGTACCATTGTACCATCTAGCTGTTCCTGAAGTGAGGATGGACATGAATTACCAATCAATTACCTAGCCTAAGTCCAGTAGAGCATCCCTTAGAAGTACCTGAGAGCATCAAAAGATCAATGTTTTTTGCTCCCCTATCCACAAAGAAGAAAAAATGCCCAGATCAAGGCTTCTCAAGAAAAGGGTGCCTGTAGGTCCTATTGTCCTTTGGACAGCTAGGTTTAAGCCCTCATGTCGCCTCTTGGTAGGACCTAGGCTTGTTCACTTCCTGCTTCTTGAAGACCATGGAACTAAAAGAGACATGTAGTATAGCATCCCCCATTCCTCCATATTACATTGAGGAAACTGAAGATGAGAGGTTAGTTGAGTTGCCCAAAGTCATACCACTAGTAAGCAGCAAAGCCAGAATTTGAATCATGGCCCTTTAACTCTAGATTTAGTTCTCTTTCCACTGCACCACACTACCTCATCAGTTAGGTAATTTCATACTTTCTGCATTCTATGCTCTAGGACAGCACAGGTGATATATTGTTGTAGTCTCCTAGCAAGTATTTTATTTAGATGTTTGCATCCATATTCGTTAGTGAAATTGGTCTTTAACTTTCTTTCTCTGTTTACTTTTTATATGGGAAAATATTATCTATAACTTTTAAGAATGTTATCATTACTAGGGTAGTTTGAAAGAGCACATATAGATAGAAGACTTGGGGTTGAGTTGAATATGATGGGATCATCCTAAAAAATAAAATTGGGTAGGGAGAGGTAAAGTGGAGCAATCATCTCATACAGACAAGGAGTGAATGGAAGAACTGTTACAGTGGAGGGCAGGAGGGGGTGGAAGACTGGTAGTGCTAGAACCTTATTCTTATCAGAACTGGGTTAAAGAGGGAATGTCATACTCATCTAAAAGGGCATAAGTGTCTTCTTAACTTATAAAGAAATAGGAGGGTGAGGGAATAGGATAAGGGAGAAACTCTTAGAAGGATGTGTAGAACAAGAAATAGAAGGGTAAGAGGAGGGGATAAAAGAAGGACTCCTAGAAGGGGTGCAGATTAGGGAGGCAATGGTCAGAAGTAAATTATGTATGAGGAGGGATAGGGTAAAAAGAGAGGAAAGAAGAATAAATAGTGAGGAAAAATGGAATGGAGGGAAGCACTAGTAATTGTAACTTTGAATATGAATGAAATGAGCTCACCCATAAAATGGAAAAGGATATCAGAATAGATTAAAAACCAGAATATGACAATTTATTTACAAAAAACATGTTTAAAAATGAGAGATACACATACGGTAAAATAAAAGGCTGGAATAGAATTTATTATGCTTCAGCTAGTGCAAAAAAAAAGTGAGTGACAATCATGATCTCAGACAAAGTTAAAGCTAAAATAGATTTAATTAAAAGAGACAAATATGGAAACTACATTATGATAAAGGATACCATAGATAATGAAATAATATCAGTACTAAATCCATATACACCAAATGCTGTAGCATCCAAATTTTTAAAGGAAAAGCTAAATGAATTATAGGTAGAAACAGACCACTAAACTATAATAGTGGGGGATTTCAACCTTCCCTTCTCAGAACTAGATAAGTATAGCCAAAAAAATTTTTTATTTAATAAGGAACCATGGAAACACAAACTAAAAATTAATTGGAGACTAACTTAATCTTAAAGAATGAGTGGGTTAAAGAACAAGTCATAGAAACAATAAATAATTTTATTAAAGAGAATGATAATAATGAGACAACATACCAAAACCTATGGGATGTAGCAAAAGCAGTAATCAGAGGAAATTTTGTATCTCTAAATGTTTACATCAATAAAATAGAGAAAGAGCAGACTAATGAATTAGGTACACAAATTTAAAAAACTGGAAAAGGAACAAATCCCCAATTAAATACCAAATTGGAAATCCTAAAAATTAAAGGTGAGATAAATAAAACTGAATGTAAGTACATGATTGAAATAATAAATAAAACTAGGAGTTGGTTTTATGAAAAAAAAATTAGTAAAACATTAGCTAATATGATTTTTTTAAAAGCGAGAAGAAAACCAAATCATTGGTATAAAAAATTATAAGAGTGCATATACCACTAATAAAGGTAAAATTAAAGCAATTAAAAGGGGTTATTTTGCCCAATTATATGCCAATAAATTTAATAATTTAAGTGAAATGGAAGAATACCTACAAAAACATGAAATATTAGATTAATAGAAGAGGAAATAGAATATCTGAATAAACTTATTTTAGCAAAAGAAATTGAACAAGCCATAAATGAGCTTCCTAATAAAAAAGCATCAGGACCTGATGGATTGACAAGTGAAGTCTACCAAACATTTAAAGATCAATTAATTCAAATATTAAATAAATTATTTGGAATAATAGGAGAAGAAGGAGTCCTACCAAACTTCTTTTAGGAAACAAATGTGGTGCTGATACCTAAATCAGGAAGAGCAAAAAGAGAGAATGAAAATTATAAACCTATTTCACTAATGAATATGGATGCAAAAATCCTAAATAAAATACTAGCTAGGAGACTTCCACAACATATCACAAAGATTATATATTGTGACCAAGTGGGATTTATATCAGGAATGCAGGGATGGTTTAACATAAGGAAAACTATTAATATAATTGATTATATCAATAACAAAAGTAACAAAAATCATATGATTATATCGATAGATGTAGAAAAAGCTTTTTGACAAAATATAACATTCATTCCTATGAAAAACACTTGAAAGAATAGGTACAAATAGATTTTTCCTTAAAATGTACAAATAGATTTTTCCTTAAAATGATGAGAACCATCTGCCTAAAATCATCAGCCAACCTTAGCTGTAACGGGGATAAGCTAGCAGCCTTCCCAATGAGATCAGGAGTGAAAAAATGATGCCCATTATCACCAATATTATTCAATATTGTATTAGAAGTGCTAGCAGTAGCAATAAGAGAAGAAAAAGAAATTGAAGGAATCAGAATGGGCAATGAGATAATAAAGGTATCTTTTTTGCAGGTGATATGATGATATACTTTAAAAATCCTAGATATCCTAGAAAATCCTAAAAAAACAGTTGAAACAGTAATCTTAGCACAGTAGTAGGATATAAAACAACCCCCCATAAATCATCAGCATTTCCATATGATATGGTAATAGATACCTTATTTAAAATAATTGTAGATAGCATAAAATGCCTGGGAGTATACCTGCCAAGACAAATTCAGGTACTGCATGAACATAATTATGAAACACTTTTTATACAAATAAAGTTAGATTTTTAAAAATTGAAGAAATGTTAATTGTTCATGAGCCAGCAGATCCAATATAATAAAAGACAATTTTACCTAAACTAGTCTACTTATTCAATGCCATTCCAATTCAATTACCAAAAAATTATTTTAAGCTAGAAAAATAATAACAAGTTCATTTGGAACAACAAAAGGTCAAGAATATCAAAGGAATTAATTTAAGAAATGTAAAGAAGAGAGATTTAGCAGTATTACATCTTGAACTGTGTTATAAGGTGGTAATTATTGTAACTATCTGGTACTTGTTAAGAAATAGAAAAGTGGGTTGGTGGGGCAGAGTAGACATGCAATACATAGTAGTAAATTATTATAGTAAAGACTTAAGCTTGTGGGATAAGAATTCATTATTTGGTTAAAAAAATTGTTGGGAAAACTGGAATGCAGTCCAGCAGAAATTAGGTATAGACCAATAATCTTACATAATTTACCAGATAGGGTCAAAATGGATACATGACCTAGATATAAAGGTAGATATCATAAATAAATTAGAAGAATGGAACATATTACCCATCAGACTTACGGACAGAAAAATTTATGAATAAACAAGAGATAGAGAACATTGTGAGATATAAAATGGATAATTTTGATTACATTAAATTAAAAAGGTTTTGTATAAATAATACCAGCATAGCCAAGATTAGAAGGAAAGCAGAAAATTGGCAGAGGTGGGGAGAATTATAGGGAGTTTCTTGGATAAGGATCTTATATCTCAGATATGTGGAGAATGCTGTCAAATTTATAAGAATATAATTCATTCCCCAATTGATAAACGGTCAAAAGATATGAACAGGTTTTTAATGAGGAAATCAAAGCTATATATAGTCATATAAAATGCCCTGAATTATTATTGATTAGAGAAATGCAAATTAAAACAACTTTGAAATATCATCTCATACCTATCAGATTATCTAAAATAATAGAAGGAGGAAAATGACAAATGTTGGAGGGGATGTAGAAAAATTGGGACACTTAATACAATGTTGATAAAACTGTGAATTGATCCAGTCCAGTGAATTGATCCAATCTGGAGAGCAATTTACAAATATGCCCAAAGAGTTATAAAACTGGGTACATACCACTTGACCCAGCAATACCACTATTAGGTCTGTTTCTCAAGCTGATGAGTGAAAAAGGAAAACAATCTCTATGTTCTAAAATGGTTATAGTAGCTCTCTTTGTGGTACCAAATAAATAGAAATTGTAGCAATTGGGGAATGGCTATACAAGTTGTGGTAGGTAATTTATGGAATACTATGGTGAGAAATGATGAACAGGTTGATTTTAGAAAAAAACATGGAAAGACTTGCATGAAATAATAAAGAGTGAAATGAGCAGAACCAAGAGAATGTTCTATATAGTAACGATATTGTTTGAAGAATAACTAAATGACTAAGTTATTCTGAGTATTATAGATACTTAAATCAACTATAAAGGACCTATGAAGGAAGATGTTATCCATTCCAGAGAAAGAACTGGTATGCATAGTATGATTTTACATACATACATACACATACATATGTGTGTATATATAGAAATATCTACACATCTATATCTATCTGTGTGTGTATGTGTGTGTGTGTGTGTGTGTGTGTGTGTGTGTGTGTGTGTGTAAATGGTGGCCTTCTCTAGTGTGGGTTGGGGAGTGATGGAGGAAGACAGTTCAGAACTTAAAATGTAACAAAAATAAATTAAATTAAAATTTAAAAGTAGACAAATGGATATTAAATTTTTAATAATACCCTCCCATCTAGCTCTCCATCGCTCCAACATTGCCTAAAGCCTTCAGAATCGTGGGAAGAAGTGTTTACAATGTAAACTGCTGTAAATTTAACTTTTGTAACAGTTCCTTCCCTGGGCCCTAGGAGCTAGGATATAGTGTCTTCTCTTTGAGAGAGGCCAGCCTTTCATACTTTTAATAGATTGTAAATCAGTCTCTAGAGTAATCTGGCTGCTCTGCAGATGTATGGACTGTTCCCTCCCAATTTGCACTTGGCATGGAGCACCTTACTGATTGATAGCTCTTTCCCATTGTCTGCCAGTTTATCACTCATAAGAAAAATGTATGGCCTTTCTGAACTATTTCTTCGAATTTCTTAGTGACTTGAATTCAACCACTGTTTTTAAGAAGAAGGGGGCTAAACAAACTTGGATTATCCTAGAGGAAATGAAAGGCTTTTTTTTTCCCATTGGCTTGAGGACTCATGGGTGCTTGGGCTTGGAGGAGGGAAGGGAAGGGAGGAATGCAATAGTTTTAACTATGATAGAGATATGCTTCTGTTTGGCATTCATCCAGTCAGATGCATTTTTGTGTGTATTGAGGAGGTAAGAATATACAGAAGTATTATGTAAGTTAGGGTTCCTGTCACACCATCACAAAATCTCAGAGTTGAAAGAGATCCAGTTTTTATGACATGATACAGAGTGTACCAAGATAAATCAGAGAAATTCATGCAATGACCCTGATAATGCAAAGGAAAGTAACACGGAAAGACATCAGACCACTGATCCATTCAGTGAACTCTTGTAATTCTATTCTAATCCTTCTGTTTCTTTTGCACACAGTGTTCCCTTTTGTGTGTAGGAACACATGACCTATTCCATATCAAATACATATTTGTATGTTGGGTAGCTTTTAATTTTCATTCTTTTGGGGAAATTCCTTAGATTTTTGAGTCTATAACTATTTCCATAATAGCAATTTTCTTTGGGCTGCTAAGACAGTGATGAACCAAGGGACTGATGGAGGGTACTTAGCCTCTATGCATGTAGGAATCTTGAAAATGCCAAGCACAAGGTAAGATGTCAAGTCTTTAGGGATCTTTATGCATTAGAACTTAATTTTTTTTCAATCCCTGAAAATCCACTATCTCTCTCCAGCTCCATCACTCACCTCAACTGAGAAAGAAAGAAAACCAAAATACCTGTTACAAATATGTAGAGTCAAGAAAAAACAAATTCCCACATCCAAAAAGTATGCCTGATTTGCACTCTAAGTCTCTTGACTGTTTTATCAAGAGATCGGTAGCATGTTCCTCTGGAAACTTGATAGGTCATTACATTGATCAGAGTAACTAAGGCTTCCAAAGTTGTTTGTCTTTATGATATTATTGTCATTGCACAAATAAGTCTCCTGATTCTGCTCACTTCACTCTGCATCATTTCATACAAGTCTTTCCAAGTTTCTCTGAAATCATTCCCTTCACTTCTTATACCACAATAGTATTCTATTACAATCAAATACCATAACTTGTTCAGTCATTCCCTAATTGATGGATATACCCTCAATTTCCAATTTTTGGTCACTACAAAGGAGCTCCTATAACTTTATACATTCCTAACTAGAATTTGTCTTGCTTAGGAGTAATCCCTCCCTTAGTGTACCCTCTTTTTAATCTCCCCCTCTATTTTCCCCTTTCCTTCCTGTTTCCCTATTAAGTCAAAAATATTTTCTTACACAACTCTGTGTGTGTTCCTTCCTCTTTCACCAGTTCAGATGAGAATGAGGTGTAAAGATTACTCACTCCCTGCATACTTTCCTCTTCAGATATACTTCTACTTGCATACCCTAATTATAAAAGACAACTTCTCCATTCTTCCTATTCCTATTTCCCCTCTAGTGCATCCCTCTTCCACTCCCTTTCCATTCTTTTAAGATCATTAAAATATAACAGAACCATTCCCACACCTTTGTCTAATTAGATTCCCTCTATAATCCCTGATGATGATAGGGTTCTGAGGAGACAAATGTTATGATCTGTCCATATTAGAATGTAAACAGTTTATCATAATTTGATTATCATAAATTAATTACCTTTTTAAGTTTCTTTCAATTCCTGTGTATGCACTTCAAAGTTTCTTTGCAGTTCTGTTCTTTCCATGGGAAATGTTTGTAATGTTTATATTTCTTTAGAGGTCTGTATTACCCTGGAAGTATTACATTCAGTTTTGCTAGGTGAGTTATTCTTGGTGTCTATAAGTCTATATCCTTTGCCTTCTGGAAATTAATATTCTAAGTTCTCTCTGCTTTTATAGTGGTGATTACTAAACTGTAGCCCCTCAGTTCTTGAATTCTTTTGTTTTTTGGATGGTTGCAGTGTTTTGGGTTTTTCTTTTTTTTTTTTTTTTGTCTTTTACCTGGAAACGCTGGGATTTTGGTCATCATGTTCGTGAGGGTTTTTATTTGGATGTTTCTTTCAAGAGGTCACTGGTGGATTCCTTCTATTTCTACTTTGCCATCTGGTTAAGACATTTGGGCAATTATCCCTTATGATTTCTTGAAATATTTTGTATAGGCCTTTTTTTTGGTCATGGATTTCAGGTAGTCCAAATGAGACTTAAATTATCTCTCCTCAATCTCCTTTCTGGGTCATTTGTTTTGCTAGGAGATACCTTACATTTTCTTTTGTTATTTTTTAGTCTTTTGATTTGTTTTAATATTTCTTGTTGTCTCATAATCATTGGCTTCTATTTGGCCCATTCCAATTTTCATGGAGTTTGTAGTTCAGACAAGATTCTGGACCTTTTTGATCCGAGCTGTTAATTCCCTTTCCAATTCTTCTTTTTCCTAATAAGTCTCATTTCTTTTCCAATTCCCTCCCTGTCCCCTAGTTTTCTCATTTTATTTATAAAACATTTTAATCTCTACAAAAAAACCCCACCTGTTTTTGTCTGTTCCAGGAAACCTAGTTGAACTGGTGTAGAAGACATATTTTCCTTTGAGACTTTGCTTGAGGATATTTTGGAGTCATTTTTTTCTTCTGGGTTTGTATCTTCAGCATCCCTGTTCTATGATAGCTTTTAATGGTGGGATTCTTTTTGTTGTTGTTGTTAGCTCATTCTTCCAGACTACTTCCTAACTATGGAATTTATGTTAGGGTCAGGCCCTGTGCACTAATGGTGGGAATTTCTGGGTCTGTCTTGTGTCCTTCTGGGCCCTGCTATTACTTGGCATATTGAGTATTGTATTATTCCAGAATCTCAGGGGCAGTTCAGCCCAGGTACTGGAAAGCTTTCAGTGTACGTGAAAGAGTTTGATCCAGGGTGAAGTCTGTGTGTTGTTCCCTGACCTGAGCTCTGCAAATGTAATATACACTACATGCACAAAACTTGCTTACAATTAATTATGCAAACTTAGTGCAGTGGAAACACTAATTAGGCTTACACTTCTTAAAGCTAAGAATCAAAGGTTTTTATCAAATAAATGCAATTGTTAGTTTGTGTTATCTATTAGATGATACAAGCATTAGCCTTACTAGGAACAAATTCTCAACCTGATTGTCTAGGGTTTCACAGTAAGTATGTTTCATATTGGTATTAAATGATAAGGTTCCCTCTCTGCCTGCTGAAGGTTATGCATCTCCCTCCCTGGAAGTCAGGAAATCTCTGTCAGTCAATCAGAACTGTCCTCAAGCCAACATAGGGTTGCTTAGATCTCAAGTGGTGCAAAGGAACACAAGAACCAGCCTCAGTCATGCCCCAAGGTTGAAGACTAGGGGTCTGTGGTGGGTTTCTTACAGTTTTGGCCATGGATGTTACCCAATTTCTGATTGGTGATTTATTACTTAAGTTTATGATGAAGAGAAACTATCAATCAGAGCTAATGTTATTAGCAAGTATTTGTCAGTCGTTCAATGGATTTAGGGGACACATGTCATTAGTAGCTATTTATCAAGTTGGGGAATAAACACATCATTGTCAAGCTATGCTGCTTAAGTCCTTATCTTAATACAGACAAAAGACAACTTATGTAACAGTCATTCTATCACAAAATGGAAGCTTAAAACCAAATGGATTTAGTTATATCAAGACGATAAACTTATTCTCATTACAGTAAGTTCCTGACCTAGGTTTAGATCTGAGCCACACGCCTGTGGACTTGCTCCAATTGGAGTTTCAGAAGACTGTTGCTGGACTTAGCTACTATTGGCCAGCTAGAAAGCCCTGATGATTATCAGTGATAAAATTTCCAGCTCCGCTTTGGTCTGGGATTCCTGCCCTGATTATTTTGCTACAGGCTTTAAATTGGGCTTAAGGCTGGAACTGAGACCTTGCTTAGTTCCTGGGATCAGAGCTGCACAGTTGCTGCTTGCTTCTGAACTTGTTCTTTGCCAGGTGCGTAGACCAGGGCACGTGTAATCATTCCTTACTTTGGAATGCTACCCTTATGTGCCAGTCCCTTTCTCACTCTACTCTGGATCTGTGAACTGGAACTAAGTAGTGAGTAGGAATGTGCTATTAAATGTTTAACAACTGCTCCCCAGGAAAAATGCATACACAAAACACTTTAACTTAATCTGCATTATTAACATTTTCTCCACCACTTTCTTAGGCCTAGACAAGAAATAAAAAAATAAATCAAGGACTGATTTTTGGCATTTTCTGATTTCTAAGGTGTAAATATTTACACTGACAATTTAATGATTGGCTCTTGTGCACCGTTACAAGCTGGCTCTAGCACATCCCTGGTAGTGAGCAACAGAGCTGCCAGTTGGCATCTGGTTCTGCACCCTGCACAAGCTCAGGCCCAGCTATGTAAGTTTTGGACCTTTTCTTACTCTGGTTCTAGCTCCCTTTGACAACCAGGGTCAGAAAAATGAGTCAGTCATTTTTTTTCTTTGGATCTCTCAACCAGGACTTGTCCTCATGTATCTTCTAGATCTGTGTTGAGAAGTTATGGGGTAGAATTCAATTGTATTTCTTCCTGCACTTCCACTATCTGCCACACAATAAAAACTGGACCCATTATGAAGAAATTCATTAGGCCTAAAATGAAGGCTCCATAAATTGTATAATGTCCCATAAGAGGCTTAACCTTTCTGTACATCTGATGTCCATATTTATAATGTTGGGAGCTGAAAGAACTAATGATGAAGCATACTATCTGCCTTCAGAGAAAAAAACTGATATTGTTTGAATACAGATTGAAGCACGCTATTTTTCACTTTATTTTTTCTTTTATTTAAGTCTTCCTATACAAAATAACTAACATGGAAATGTTTTATATGATTGCATATGTATAATCTGTATCTGATTACTTACTGTCCCAGGGAGGGGAAAGGGGAGGGATAGAATTCAAAACTCAAAACTTAAAAAAATGTTTAAAATTTTTTTACATGCAATTGGGGAGAAAATAAAATATATTACAAATTTTTTAAAATGAAGCGTGGGAGCTAATGTACATAACATTAGGATCATAGGTATAGAGTTAGAAGGAAGAAAACCAGCTAGTCCAAGACCCAGAGAATTGCAGTGACTTTCCCAAAATCACCCAAGTACGATGTGGCAGAATTGAGATTTGAATCTATGTCGCCTGACTTCAAATATAAAACTACATCATTCTGTCTCTCCAAAGTGTCAGGTCTTACATCTTGCTTTAATAATGTAAAGTTCTATATAAAACGAAATAATCAATGTAATGTGATATATTTCTGATGGGCTCATTTTGCAGTTGAAGAAACTGAGGCAGATAGAAGTTACTTTGAATTGAACTTTGTCTATGGTAGGGACTGGTAAAAAATAGTAATGTTTTATAATTGTAACTTTTCAAAATGCAGCGAATAGAGCACTGCACCCAGAGTCAGTAAGATTAGAGTTCAAATTCAGCCTTATACACTTACTAGCTATATGACTTTGGGCAATCATTAACTTCTATCTGCCTCAGTTTCTTCAACTGTAAAATGAGGATAATAATAGTACCTGTCTCCAAAGAGCTGTTGTAAGGATCAGATGAGATAATGTTTGTAAACCGCTTAGCACAATGTCTGGCACATAGGAGGCACTTAATAAATGTTTGGTTCCTTTTGCGAAATATAACTGCCTCTGAAGAACTGAAAATCAGTATCCCACAGAGTGTGATGGAGAAGCACGTGATGGGTGTGAGCAGGCTGCGACATATTATAAATAAGGAAATTTGAAGAATAGGGTGAAAGATGTTATCGAGGAAATGTATATTAGGAAGAGAAGATAAGGCTGGTTGTGCGGTGAATGTGAAGTATACTAGGTGTGTAGCCATTGTATTCTGGCGATACCCTCACAAGGTCAAGAAAATGTGAGGAAGGTCTCTGGGAAACCGGATGAAGGATGTGGACAAGAGTTGCATGAGACAGATGTGCAGGCAGGGGTGGCTTCTAATCTGAGTTATTGGAAGTAATACCTGATCTGATCACTTGGGTTGAATATTTTCACATGCATGTGACCTTTCTTTTGAATGTTACACCATTCCTGTGTGACACAACTATTTGATGGTTTGTGTAGGTATGTCTTGTTGTTGTTGTTTTCACTGGACTATAATTTCATTGTTATAGGGAGGGGAGAATCTTCCTCTGCCGATACAGATCAGTACCTCCTCTGCAGCTAGGGCAGCTAGGTGATACAGTGGATAGAGTGCTGGACCTGGAGTCAGGAAGACCTGAGTTCAAATTCAACTTCAGACACTTAACTATCTATGTGACCCTGGGCAAGTCACTTCATCCTATTTGACTCAGTTCTTAAATAAAGAACTGAGCAAAATGAGCTGGAGAAGGAAATGGCAAACTATTCCAATATCTCTGCCAAGAAAACTCCGAAGAGTTGGACATGACTGGAAAGACTGAACAATAACAGCCTTCTCTTCAATTTATAGTCTTAGAGATTCACTTAGAGCATTGAAATGTTTGTTAAGTGACTTGTCTAAGTTCAAATGGCTAATATAGAAGAATTAAGACTTGAACACAGATCTTCTTGACGTCAGGGTCAGCTCTCTAATCATAAAACATAGATATTATTATTCTCATTTTACAGAAGGGGAAACTGAGATTTGAGTGATCAAGTGACTTGTCTAAGATGGTCATTAATAAGTGACAGCTGGGACTAAACTCCATGTCAATTTATTGATCAATTAATCAACAAATATTTGCTAAAGGATTACTGTTTCCCAGGCACTTAATATCACTAGGCACTCAGAGACAAAGACAAAAATGAAAGTCTTTGCATCATAACCTAATACTATCCTAGAGTTTTATACTACACATCATACTCACGGCCCATCTACCCAATGCCCTGAAGGTGACCATCCCCTGGGATAGAGAATCTTTGCCCAAAATCTAACCTGGAAAACTGGCTACATACACAGTTGAAACTACGTTCGTTGCTGCAATTTTTGTGCTTGCAAAGGACTTATTTGCTCAGTAGGGGTTGAAGATGAACATGTAACAGGAAGTTGGAAAAGAAAGCTAATAGGGGAAGCTAGGTGGTACAGTGGATAGAGCACCAGCCCTGGAGTCAGGAGGACCTGAGTTCAAATCTGGATTCAGACACTTACTAGCTGTATGACCCTGGGCAAGTCAGTTAAGCCTGATTGCCTCAAAAAAAAAATGGAAAAGAAAAGAAAAGTAATAGAGCTGAAAAGTGGGCAAATCTTCTCAAATGTGCTCCTCAGTAATACTGTGACTGGCAGGTTGTTTTGAGAGAAGTGCTGTGTTAAGGTCTCCCCCACTGTCTGTGGGACAGCTGTACTAGTTACCAAATGGAGCAGGCTGACTGCAGCCTGGATCTAAATTTAAAGCTAAGCTACATTATTATGATGAGCTCAAATCCTTCTCTGGGTTCCAGTAAAGCAGCTGCACAGATAGATTTTCAGGATGTCCTGCTTCAAATTCCATAGATTAAGACAGAACCTACCAAGTGATCCAGGGGGAAACACTGATGAGGAGTATGGCCATCCCCATGTAATCAGTAGTTCATTACCAGCCTGTATATTCATGATGGTCAAAGGAGATAATGAAGTCTCATCACTTATGCTAGAAGCCATTGAATGGTAGAGGCCTGAGAGAAGGATTCCCTATCTTCTGGGAATTACTTATTTATAGTTTTGACATGTTTGAAAACTGTGCAAAAAGAAAGTACCATTTAACATATATATTGTCTCAGGAAACAACTCGGTACAATGCTTTCAATATAATAAATGTTTAGTAAATGTTTTGAGAATTGAATTGAATTGAATTAAAATTGAATTAAAGCCTTTGTCACTTACTAAAAAGCATTGTGGATTGGAAAACAACGTTAAGTACCTAGAGTAATTCACCCGACCACTCTAAACTTCAGTTTCCTCATCTGTAAAATGGGGTTAATGATTGAGGATATATAAGCTAATGGATAACAATCAGCTATGAGGTAGTTGAAAGAGTCCTGAATCTGCCACTAACTAGCTGAGTGACATGGGTAGTTCAAATCATATTTATAAATTCTTCATCTATAAAATGAGGAACATGATAATCTCATTACTTACATAAAGGTTGTAAGGAAAGTGTGGATGGCGTATGAGTGCTATTTGTGCCTACTAAATTTCAGTGAGTCATAGTTGCCCCACTCTAGTTACAACTCTACCCTGAAGTTTTGAAGATAAAAATGAAACCATTCTTGTCTTAAAGAATTTATAAATATTTTTTCTGGGAGGGGAAAAATCATCTCATTTGAGCTGTCTGTCTATAGAATGCTGCCTTGGGAGGCAGTAGGCTTCTCACAACTATAGAACTTCAAGTGAAGGCTGGATGATATCATGTTATGGAGGCATCATGATATGGGTCACATTGAGTTACCTCTGAGGTCCCATACAACACCAAGTTTCTATAATTTTGTAAAGAAGGAAGCATTAATTTGAAGCCAATGAAGATTCAGCTCACTGATCAAAGCAATTTATCCTGCCTTCTTTTCAGAAAAATTCTAACCCTGTCTTAAGCAATCCCCATTTTAGGCTATGTGATCTAGGAAATGCTCAGCCCATGTGCCTGATGGAAATGATCATCTCCACCTTCTGTAAGTTTACATTTAAAATACCTATAGAGGTCTCACGGGGCCAACACAAAACAATGCATCTATTTGTGCACACACACTAATACTTCAGTAGTTAATCAGGGCACCCCAAAGGTGTTTGTGTGTGTTTGCTGAGACCAGTGTCATTGGCAACAGATCTGTTGTCTGTATTGGAGGAATATAGGACCTAAGAGTCAAGAGACCTGTGTTCTAATTCCAGATTCAGCTGTGCATCTAATGATCTGGGTCTCAAATTTTTCACCTGCTAAATGAAGAGAATCATGCCAGTCTTGTCTACCATAGGCAGCTGTTACGAAGATCAAATGAGCATGTAGACCTCAAAACACTTGGCAAAGAATAAAGTACAATACAGATGTTATTATTACAGCAGCAATAATAATAACTTACCTCGACTGGGTAGGGGAGAAGGTTTGATTTGGAGCTGTGGAGGGGAAAGAAGGAGTAGCAGAGAAATGTAGTTAGGGGAAGGTCAGGAGATGGCGACCACCTTATTCAAATTCCATTCCATTAATTCTAAAAATATTGATTAAGCACTTATTACTGTATTCTAGACACAGCATTAGGTGCTGGGAAAACTCTACAAAACCCAAAATGAAACAGTCCTTGATAACAAGGAGCTTACATTCTAATCAGGAAGACAATAACACATACAAGTAGAATTACATACGTATATACTGAATAATAGGCAAAATAAATACATAAAGTTTGGGGAATTGTACTTTAGCAGCTGGGGTCAGGCTGTGTGTATTAGGAATGACTTCACATAGAAGGTGGTGCTTGAAAACCAGGAATCCTGAGAGATAGAGGTGAGAATGGAGAGCACTGAGAACAGCTAGTGCAAAAGAATGGAGGTATAGAATGTGAGGAACTCAGTGTGACTGGACCTTAGAGTACTCTGTGTGTAGATCTGTCCAGTTGGCCTTAATGTTCAGATCCTTGATCTATCAGCTCTATCTTTTCAGGGGTCACTTCTATCCTGTGTTACTAGAGAAGTGAGCTTGAAAATGTGAAAGCTGTGAAAGGCATCACTCCCTTTAAAACTCTTCCTTAAAAATCTGTCAAAAACATTGCTCTGAGAAGTGTGTGTGTGTGTGTGTGTGTGTGTGTGTGTGTGTGTGCATGCACGGAAACCACCATCCCTTCTTGGGCAGTGTCCTTCAGGATTTTTAAGCAATGTACAGTAAAACTCTTGTCTGATCCCCACTGAAAAATCAGAGACAATTTTAATCAAATGAGGAACATGGAGAGATAGTTCATGAAAATTATCATGCTTATAGACTTTCAGGGACATTTCTAGCTCAGTACATCCTTGAAAATGCACAAAAAAATTACAGGATTTTAGGGTTGAAAAAGACCTAAGAGGTCAACTTGTACCCAATTAAGAATCCCTTCTACAATTCTGCTAACAAATTGTCACCCAGCTTCTACTTGAAGATCTCTAGTAAAGGGGAACTTATTGTTTCCTAAGGCAGTACATTTCTGCCTTTCACATTTTTTTTTTACATTTTCTCTTTTACATTTCTCTCTCTCTGTTTCTCTTTCTCTGTCTCCCTGTCTCTGTCTCACTCTTTGTCTCTGTTTCTCTGTCTCTAACCCTTTCTCTCTCTCTGTCTCTGTCTTCATACACATATATATAATACATATGCATATATTATACGTATATAATATATGCATATACACACATACATATCCACACACGCACATATACATATCTGTATGTACATTTTATCTACGAATTGAAAATATAATCCCTAATATTGAAAATACAGATTCAACAAGTAGGATGAAATTAGACTGCATCTCTTGAGTTCATTTGGTTTTTACTTGGCCCATGATTATGTAGACTTCTAGGTTCCAAATGAAGAAGGAAGTAGAGAGAGGGAAAGACAGAGAAACAGACAAAGCGAGCAAGACAAAGGGACAGATACAGAGTGACAAAAAGAGAGACAGAGAGGTAGAACTTTACCAGTTGTGTGACCATGGGCAAGTGAGTCATTAAGCTTGTTTTCTCATCTGTAGAACAGAGATAATAATCCTTGTAGTATCAATCTCACAGGCTTGTTGGGGAGGATCAAATAAGATAACATATGTAAAGTTCTTTATAAATTTCAAAGCTCTTTATCAATTTCAGGACTCAAGAAAGAAAAATTTTAGAAAACCTGTGGCTCTTTAAATCCTATCCACCTCGTCTAGTCCAGGTAGCATGTTACCTTCTTTCTTACTTGACTTGATCACCTGTTTCTTGGCAATCTTTGGGTTAAAGGTAATATCATAGCTTCATTCCAAGTTTTAGGCCAGATCTGAGGATCACTTGGGGTATTAACCCTTTTCATTGTTTTGAGTCAAGAAGGTCCAACCCCTTTTACAGCAGAAAGCTGGAGCTTCAATTGAGTCACATGATACATGCTGCTTCCTTTTCCTGAGACTCATTATTTTGACTGAACCTGAGTACGGAGGGTGCAGTTCTCTCACTCTTGAACTCAATGCCAGATATTTAGAGGGCAACAAGAGGGTCATCAGTCGATAGACATTTATTAAGTGCCTCCCATGTGCCAGGCAATATGCTAAGTGTGTAGATGATAGAAATGTAAAACAGTCCCTGTTCTCAAGGAGCTCCCTATCTAAAGGGGGGAAACAATGTAATCGTCTATGTACAAATGAACTATATACCCAATAAATTGGAAATAATCAAAAAAGGGAGGGTACTAGAATTATAGAGGATCAGGGAAGGTTTTTCATAGAAGGTGGGGTTTTAGTTGGAATTTGAAGGAAGCCAGAGAAAACAGGAGGCAGAGATGAGGAAGGAAAGTGTTATTTGCACAGGAGGCAGCCAGTAAAAATACACAGAGTTGGGAATGGAATATCTTATTTGAGAAATAGCAATGAGGTTGGTGTCACTAGATCACAGAGAATGGGGGGTGGGGTGGGGTGGTGGAGAGGTGTTTAAAAAGATGTAAAATGATTGGAAAGATTAAGATGGAGTCGACTGATAATTTTGATATTATCAAAGATACTTAAAACAGGAAGACACATTGCCCTATTCCTTGGATTGATCATGTTTCTGCCTTCAGTTTATTGAGCTGATTCTAATTCTTCTGATTATTACTTGATATAGGGAAGAGTCAGATCCCTCACCCAACACCTGGAGAACCAGAAGATGTCTGTGGTTGATGGTGATAGCATCACATAGGCTGACCTAACCATGGTTATCTTGTACCACAAAAGAAGAATTGAAAAGGCTCTACAAAGTAAATGACCATACACTTGGATATTCAGGGACTTCAGTGCAAAAGTGGGAAGAGGTAAGGATAATAAGAAATATACAGGAAAGCATAGTTCCGGAAAAACAAGTCAGAAAGGCTGAAGACTTGTAGACTGCAGAGAGGCCTCAGGCTTTTGCATCATGAATACTTTCTTTGATAAAATACTTCATTGGCACTGAACTTAGCACCAAATAATATTATGAAATTGACTATATTTTAACAGACAGGAAAAGACTTGTTATTGATGTAGGAGTTATCCCTGAATCAGGAGTTAGACCACTGACTTATCAAGGCAAAGATCAAAATTAGTCAAGAGCAAGAAAAAGAATAATAATTGTGAAAAGGATATGATGTCCAGCTGAAACAGTTTGATCATGAACTTTTTACGTAAGTAATTAGGATGAAAAATGAGAAACGAACAACAGGAATTGTATTTTATACCTATTATGATAACTCTGTATTGACATTCGGCCATTGCAAGTCTATTGTTACAAGAAGACCAAAAGGACTAAAAAAAGCATTTTAGTCAGTGGAGGTTAAAACCAATTTAAAGGAAACTTCTTGTCCTTCTACCATTTTCATTCTTAAATGATCTTGAGATAACTTTGTATTTAAAGAGGAAGACAGGGGGTAGCTAGGTGGTACAGTGGATAGAGAATTGGCCCTGGATTCAGGAGGACCTGAGTTCAAATCCGACCTCAGACACATAACACTTACTGGCTGTGTGACCCTGGGCAAGTCACTTAACCCCATTGCCTAACCAAAAAAAAAAAAGAGGAAGACAGGTGGACAACAAATAGAAGAAAATGAAAAATATCTGCAAAGATTGCTGTAATTAACAATTTTCAACATTAAGGATGGTGGAAATACTATGTTTGATCTTAACATCAGTCTCCTGGATGTGCCTATAGCTACAAGAAGCAACATCACTAAGAAGGATAAAGATAGAAAAAACAGCTGGATTGGATAAAATGTATGTAGAGGAGATCTATGTTGGAGAAGACATGATTGCATAGGTATTGAGCAATCAATAAGCTCTTGAAAGTACCCGAAGGAAGGGAAGCTATTAAAAGCATAGAAAAAATCTTGGATCGTGTTAATACTCAACAAAGATGACCAAGAAAGCATGAACAAATACTGATCAATATGCCTACTCTCCCATTTATCCAAAATATTCATGTAAGTTGAGGACATTTTCAATGATGATATTGGTAAAGGAAAAGCAGGCTTCCACAAGGACTATTCAATAATAACTACCATTTCATAGCTTACTGAAGAATGAAGAAAATACAAGATCCTGCCATTCTTACTGTTTGTCCATTGTGAAAAAGCATTTAATTTTGTGAAACAGTGTCACTTCACAAGCTCTTCCAATAAAACATCTCCCATTCATACACTAAAATCATTCAAGGCTCTTTGGAATGCATAGGAAAGAAACAACTCTGTTCAGCAAAGTTCAAATCACAAATATCAGTCATGATGTAAGAGGGAGATGTACACTTGCCAAAAGTATTTGCTGGATCTCCTGTGTCACAGTTTTAGAACTGAAGTTAGAGAGGGATTCACCGTGGGTGGTGAGATTCTTCTGATGTGAACGTAGGTGGGATGTCATTGTAGAGGTTGACTCAAATCCTAGAACATTGGTTTCCTCACAGAAAAAAAAATCTGTAACCACTCAAAAAAGTTTGGTATCCCTAGCCACACAGAAAAGACAAGTAGATGAAGAATGTGTACTATACAATTAACCAATAAATATTTTTTAAGTGCTAGCTATGTGCCAGGCACTGTGGATGGATGTGAATGCAATCTTTATGAGTGAATGAAACAATCTATATTCAAAAGGAGCTTGCATTCTAAACAGGGGAAATAGCAAGAACATATGTAACTGTATGTAAAACTTATAGAGATCATTCATCAGTATTTATATGTGGGACAGAAAGTACAGATGAACAGTGGTTTGGGTCCGCAGTCAAACAAGAGGAGTTGGGTGGGCTGGGTGGCCTTTGAGAATCTTCTTTCACAAAACTTCTTTAATGACTCCATGCAAGCATAGGCACATTTTTTTTTCATATCAGCATTTTACCAATGTTATTGTATAGCAATGAAAGTCAGATTATAAGTCAAAGACTGGATGTGAATCCACATCTTCTTAACTTCTAATCCAGAACTCTATCCACAGCATCATGTGGCCATTTTTTCCCATGTAGAATTTAGGTGTTAGTTCTCAGGCTGAAGATAAGCTTTGAGAGGTGTAGTAAATTGGACCAATACTTGTGGCATGAGAAAACCTTTAAGCTTCACTACAGACACCAATTCTTAGGGAAAAGAAAGCAAGTCTGCTTTAGCCTAATAAACTTCGCTTGAGGAAAGCAATTCAGTGTTCTCAACTTGGGAGAAGACAGTCAATCATCTGTGTTTTTGAATTTTCCCTGGGGCACGAATTTAGCACCTACCACAAAGCCTGGCCAAGGTACAAGCTTGTCAAACTATGATCATGTTCTAGGCAGGTAAGGGAAAGTGTTTGGAGGATCAGGCCAGCTAATAGCATTCCTCTAGCACCACTAGTCAGACAACAAATATCCAGACCCCTTCATACAATTATCTCAAATTCTAGGTGGTTTGGGGTAGCAAAATAGTGGAAATAATCATCTCTGTCCCCCTCCCCCAATCAAACCCAACAACCATATTTTTTCTTATTTTGGGCAGAAATTCTTCATTATTATTGCATGATTGAATTACTGGAATATTATTAATCTATAATCATAACACCATGTTGCTGTTAAGGAGATAGTCTTACAATGAGGCATCACCTCATGTAGTCATAGAATTTTAAAGCTGGATGGGAATTTTAAAGCAGGGCCACTGTTGGATGTTGGGCGTGTTCCTTTATCCCTCTGGATCTCACTTTCTTCATCTGTAAAATGACAACATTGGACTATATGATCTCTAAAGTCACTTTGAGCACTCAGGTTCTACTTCCATAGTTTACAAATGTGGAAACAGAGGCCCAAACAGATGAATCAAGTTGTCCAGAATCACATATCTGGTTAGCAGCAGAGCTAAAACAAAAACCCAGGAGTCTGATGCCTAACCCAATTATCTTCCCATTCTACCACCTGAACACTTGTCTATTTTCCTTTAAGAAATATGATTACAAGTGCTCTGAAACTTCCATTTTAATTCAAATTTTATTATTTCAACTAATAAACATTTATTTTCTCTCCTTCCTATCTCTTCCTCTCTCTCCACCCCTGCCTCTGACCACTGGAAAAGAAAAAGAAAACCCATGTAACATATATCCATAGTCAAACAAAACTAATTCCCATATTGACCATGTTCAAAAATTTGTGCCTCATTTTGCATATTTAATCTATCACTTCTCTGAAAGGAAGTGGATAGCATTTTTCATCACAGCACATTTCATCATTGGATTTTTATCAGGAAGTAAATATAAAGATTATGTATTCCCCCTAAGTCTTCTCTATCTCAGGAATCATAGCTGAACATTGCATTGATCAGAATTTTTAAGTCTTTCAAAGTCGTTTGAATTTACAATGTTGTTATCGTATAATTGTTCTTGTTCTGCTCACTTCACTGTGCATCAGTTCAGGCTAGCCTTCCCAGGTCTCTCAGCAAGTCTCCTTTTTCATTTACATTAGTATTCCATTACATTCTTAACTTTTCTATGTTCTGTGATCTATGACAAATCACCTATGAATCTAAGGACTCAGCAAAACAAATAGAGCTAACAGTCCAGAATAAGTGTGAAATATCACTTAGCTCAATGGATGTTGATATTACCTATTCTTCAGTTGGGCTGAAAACTAAAGCTCCTTTCCCTCTGCTCACTTTAGAAACAGAAAAAAAAAGTCCTTTAGAGCTGTAATTTAGTGAAAGATACTAGAGGAGGCGCCAGTTTCAATACCAGGAAAGTCAATTTTTTTCTGCACAATGCATTCTCTTAGGGGCAGCTCTTCTGCTTTAAAATGTGAGCCATATGGATTGGTCCTAGGTTGGATTTTTGAACTAGTTAGAGTAGGAAGAACAGTTTTTCACTTTAAGAGGAAAACCTACCTTGACTACACCTAGGTAGCACTCTAGATTGCTCACGTAGACGCAGAGTTCAGAAGGAGAAAAAAGATTCTAATGGCTGGCTCATGGAGAGTTATTAGAGAAAACTGCTATGATTTGGTAAGTAAAAAGTTCTGTGTTTGTATGCTTTCTCATTTCATAATGAGTCATTTTAACTACGACCTTTTTAATGAAATTAATGAACAGAGTATTACTTGACGTTATTTTATTCAAAAAGGAGATGAGGTTCATCTCCCATGACATGTTCTTAATGAATCCAAGTTGGTGCTTAACAATTCACCCTTCCCAAGAATTGACAAGCCATCTTTAATTATAAGCTCTGGAATTTTATCAGGAAATATATATTAAGATTATGTATCTCCCTAAGTTTTCTCTTCTCCAGGCTAAATCTCTTTCCTTTAACCATCTTTCCATGACATGCTTTCAAATTCCCTCATCATCCTAGTTACCTTCTTCTGGACACACTCTAGCTTTCCAAAATATGGTACCAGAGCTGAACAGAATAGTCCAGATGTGATCTTACTAGGGCCAAGTCTAAGAACTGTCATCTCCCTTGCTCTAGTCACTATATTTCCATTAAATTAATATATATATATATATATATATACAATTCTTTTTTTTAAAAAAGAATGTATTATCTATTGATTAGAGAAATGCAAATTAAAACAACTCTGAGGTATCACATCACACCTATCAGATTGGCTAACATAACAGAACAAGAAAATGATAAATGTTTCCACAAAAAAGATGTGGGAAAGTTGGAACACTAATGCATTGTTGGTGGAGTTGTAAATTGATCCAACCATTCTGGAGAGCAATTTGGACCTATGCCCAAAGGGCTATAAAACTGTGTATACCCTTTGATCCAGTAATACCACTTCTAGGTCTGTATCCTAAAGATATCATAAAAAATGGGGAAAGGACCCACATATACAAAAATATTTATAGCAGCTGTTTTTGTGGTAGCCAAGGATTGGAAATTGAGGGGATGCCCATCAATTGGGGAATGGCTGAACAAGTTGTGGTATATGAATATAATGGAATACTATTGCTCCATAAGAGATGATGAGCAGGCAGATTTCAGAAAAACCTAGACTTATATAAATAGATGTTGAGTGAAGTGAGCAGAACTAAGAGAATGTTGTACACAGTAACAAGCAATATTGTGCAATGACCAACTTAGATAGACTTAGCTCCTCTCAGCTATGCAATGATCTAAGACAATTCCAAAAGACTAAAGATAAAAATGCTATCCATATCCCAGGAAAGAACTATGGAGTCTGAAGGCAGATTGAAGCATACTTTTCTCTCTCTCTTTTTTTCTTTCTCATAGTTATTCCCTTTGATTCTGATTCTTTACGACATGACTGATGTGGAAATATGTTTAATATTATTGTACATTTATAACGTATCAGATTGCATGCTATATTGGGAAGGGGGGAGAGGAGGGAGAAGGAAAATTTAGAACTCAAAATCTTATAAAAGTGAATGTTAAAAACTAAAAATAAATTAATTAATTAAAAAAATAAATTAAATCAAGCTTCAAAAAAAGAATGTTGTAATTGCATGACATTTTAAAATATTTTTATTTTAAACTGGACAAACACCAAGAAACATGGATATTTCATATAAAAAAGCAGGAAAATATTACATATAAAACTCTGAATTTCTATTATTAAGCTCTTTTAAAAAAACATATATTAAATTCAATATGCTTCTTCCAAAGTGGGCCCATTTGTTAGTGTTTCCCTCTGAATCTCCTCTGTTTTATTCTTTGCATTTTAAAAATGCTTCATTGATGTTTTCTTTCTTTTTTGACATTGTCACCTGATTCACCTCTTCTAACCCAATCCTTCCCCCATCAAAGTTTTTTTTAATCCTCCTATATAAGAAATAAGCATAAAGTGAGACAAATCTATGCATTGCCCAAGCCCCAAAATATCTGTCTCATTCTTTATCTCTGAATCATCACCTCCATGTCAAGAGAAGTAGATCATTACTTTGACCATAGTTCTTAAGGTTTTAGAAGTTATTTTTGTTTGCAGTGTTGTAAGGCATTGTATAAATAAACTGGTATCACTCACTTTGCTTATAAGGTCTTATAAGTATTCCCAGACTTCTCTGAATTTGTCCCTTCTGACACTTTTTATGGTGCAATAATATCCCATTAAATTGATATAGCATTATTTGTTCAGTCAGTCTCCAAATGATAGTGAACTCTCTTAGTTTTCAGTTAATTTTGTTACAACAAAAATACTGCTGTAAATATTCTTGTTCATATGTGTCCTTTCTCTTTTTCTCTTTGGGGTATATGCTTAATAATGTTATTGTTTGGTCAAATGCTGTATGCACAGTTTAGTTCCAAATTGCTTTCCGGAACGAATGTGCCAATTTATAGCTCTACCAACAGTATAATGGTGTGCCTATCCACTCATATTCTTTCCAACAATTTTCCTTTTCCTTTTCGGTCATCTTTTCTAACATGATAAGTATAAGATAGAACTTCAGAGTTGTTCCATGTTGCATTTTTTTATTATTAATAATTCAGAATATTTTTTCACATGACTGTTGCTTGCTTGCTTTTCTTCTTTTGGAAACTGCTCGTTCCTATCCTTTTGATCATTTATCAATAGAAGAATGACTCTTGTTCCTAATATTTGAGGGGGTTCCCTATGTTTGTATTTTTTAGATATCAGAACCTTTATCAGAGAATATTTTTTGCAATAGTTTTCCTTCTAATTTTAGCTACATTTATTTTGTTTGTGCAAATGTTTTTCAACTTAATGTAATCAAAATTATCAGTTTTATCTTCTGTGACTCTCTCTATCTGTTGTTTGGTCAAGAACTCTTCCCCTATCCATTGTTGGAAAATGCAACCGCTTTCTTGTTCCTCAAATTTGTTTATGATATGACCTTTCATGTCTAAGTCACATATCCATTTGGAGCTTGGGGTTATTTTGTGTGAGATAGTGGTCTGAATCTAATTTTTGCTAGATTGTTTTCTAGTTTTCCCAGAAGTTATAGTCAAATAATGAATTCTACCCTTGCCTGAGGTAATTGAACATTGTGACAGTGTGTTAAAGGCTGATGCCGTTTTTGCCAGAGATTTTCTTTTCTAAATTATTTGTTCTTTTATCAATATTCTTGTGAGCAGGCTTTTGGTCTGAATTTGAATCTAGTAAGAGGTATATGACAAGAATCAGCTGGATTTCTTGAACCTCTGTTTCTATTGCTCATTAGTATTTTTTCCTCCCATGCAATTTCATCTCACCATAGGTAGTAGCTAATATTTTTGTCTGTTATGAATAAATTCTTTCTAGATGAGAGTGAACCAACCTGGAATGCTAAAAGCAATCAGGAGTCCACTCGTGTATGGTTATCACAGTCAAAGACTGCTTGCTGCAGTGACTGAAGTGGAAACTTTCCTATACTGGAATGGAATTGGAAAACTGGGCTGGATTCAAATATTTGAAAAAACAACCAGTCTATTTCTCTTTCTAGAAGCAAGAATGTGGGCAACAATATGAAATCATCCTTACTTTGTGATCATGGTCTAGTAATCTCTTAGCTTCATTTTCCTCATCTGTAAAATCACAGAAGTTCAGATTTGAAGGGGTCTAAGAGTACTTTTGGTCCAATCCATACCTGAGCAAGAATCAAACAAGTGCCTACTGTGTGCCAGGGACTGTAGATATACAAAGACAAAAACAGAAACAATTCCTGCCTTAAAGAGGCTTATGTGCTCTCTAGGGAAACAGCAAATGTAAGTAAATACAAAATACATGTAAAGTAAATAAAATATAATTGGATGTTTGTTGGGGAACTGGAGGGGTGAGGGGGATAGCTTCTGTTAGTAGTGAATCAGCCTCTGTTTGAAGAAATCCTTTGAGGGAGACATCCAATCTTCCAAGGCTACCTATTCCAATTATTATCTCATTTGATCCTCACAACAGCTCTGGGAGCTAAGTGTTATTGTTATCCCCATTTTATAGATAAGAGAATTAAGCTATTTGTCCAGGGTCACATGGCTAGTAAGTGTGTGAAGCCAGATGTGAATTCAGGTCTTCCTGACCCTAGGCCTGGCACGCTATCCAATGCATCTTCAATATTCCTTAACCTAAGAGTAAGAAGGAATAGAGGCAAGAAAGGCAGAAACTATGGCAGGGCCTTATGTTTGAGGAGTCTGAAAGGGGAGAGTAGGCCACTGGTGTTCTCCCCACCCAAAGGTTTATACTTCTTATTGCCTCTCTCACTACCAGGAAAGAGAAACATTGATTGGGCTAGTTGGTACCTTTTGAATTCATACCTAGTTCAAACTGAGCAGCTAATTATCAGGTTATTGCCCTTTTCCTCCTTATCTCTCTCTCTCTGCTCCATTGGGCTCCATATAGAGTTGTCTCCCTTCTCATTTGCCCCACTTGGACTTGGATTTGACTCACCTGGGCTTGAGCCTTCCCTTTTAAAGAGAAGCATCTTTTTGATGACCAACTTAGTTAGGATCAGGTGAGGGCTCTTTCACTTAGGACCGTTTAATAGAGGAGGCACTGCCTTGGCTCTAGGACTACATTTCACAGCCTCCACAGTCTTGGACTAAGAACTGCTGGATGTGACTAAATAAAAAGAGTAAGACTTTTTGTCAGCATTGGAGAATGAGAGCTGCTGCGGCCAAGGGAAGGGGCATGGTCAGGCTTTGGTGAGGAGAGCAGACCACCAACTAAGCGTACATAGACTGAGGACACAAGTAGGGAGAGTAGATGATCTGGTCTATGTGGTGAGGGCCATGCCTAGGGAAATAGGAGTATCTAGGACTATTCCAAGAGGATACAGTTGGGCAAACAACACAGGTAAAATTGGGTTAAAATGAACATTAACATGAAGGATAGCCTTGATGCAGAAAAGACTTCACAAATAATCCTGAAGGGAAAGGAACATTCCCAATTCCATGCCTTGGTAACTGTGGGGTGTTTACATACTAACTATATATTATGAACCTCAATATGTTTTAATTTTTTAATTTTAACTTAAATTGTTAATTTCTTTCTTTTTATTTAGTTCTTGCCTGGCTGGTATCTTTTTATTAAGTCATTCCTGCACAATGCCTGGCACATAACAATACTTGTTTCCTTCCATCCTTCCCTGACCTCCCCACTTTGATCCTCTTCTCTCCTTGCCCAGATCAGAGTGCCTCAAGGTATTGATTAAATGAGATAACGGATGAAGTGCTTCGTCCTGGAGCTCTTGGCCACTGTCACAGCAGCTACTGAAGCATGGACTCCAGAGACAAGAAGAGTTTGGTGGTGTCTCCCACTCAGTCGTTATCCCTCTTCACTTCTTTCCTTTCTAATCCTTAATTTTCTTCTTTTAAGTCCTCCTCTTACTACTTCCTCTCCTCCCCACCCTCAGTGAGCCAGGGAAGTCCAGGTATTGCTTGGCTAAGTGACAGTGAGAGTATGTGGGGAGGGCAAGGCTCGTTATAAACCCTCCTGAGGCCTTGGAAGTGGAGGAGAGGGAGGGGCAAGACAGAGTTGTGAGGATGGTGGCTTGGGCAAGAGCCAGAAAAGCCAGAGGCAAGGACAGAATTAAAGCTAAAACCGGGTCCAGGGAGGTGGGGCAAGTAGAAAGAGGGCCGAGCCTAGGTTCCCGGGCATGTGCCCAATCACTTGCTGCTGCTGCTACTGTGCGGTCCATGCTGCGGTGGACACAGGAGCCCAGACAGCAGGTTGGGGAAGCAGAGGTCCGAATGCTGGAGAATGCCTCTCTCCACAATTGCTGTGAGCTGGCTGGATCCGGCAGCTCTTTTAGCTGGGAGGAGGAGGAGGCGGCTGGGGAATGGACACAGCCCTCCTCGGCCGCTCGGCCCTTTTGGGTGGCCCCAGCGCTGTCCAGCGTTCTGATCATCACCACCGTTGTAGACCTCGTGGGCAACTCGCTGGTAATCCTGTCGGTATTAAGGAATCGCAAACTCCGGAACACAGGTAGGGGAGGTGGGCAGAGCTGTGGGCATCTCATTCTTCCTCATTCCACCCATTCGCCTGTCCCACCATTCTACACTCAATCCCCACTCTTTAATCTGGTTCAGAAAAATATCCCCTCACTATAAGCTTTTAAATCTTTTGACACTACTTATGTTTTCTCCAAGTTTGACATGGAACCTAAAAGTTGGGCTCAGGGCTTTGCTGTGGTCTAGTCCCTAAGGCATGGGAAGTCCAGCCCCTTCTATTAGTTCATCTTGATTCAACAACCAAGTTGAAAAGTTTTGTTGCTCATTTCCTGAGGCTGCTGCCCTTGGGGTGGGTGAGCTTTGGTCAAGAAGTATGTTCCATAACTGACTCCCACTTCATGCAATTCTAGGGAGTGCTATCTGCTAACAAATTTCTGAGGTTTTCCCTTGTGCTTTGTGGACACTGGGTCTCTTTTGATTGCCAGTTGATCTAGTACCAAATAAGAAAACTTTGTTGGTCACAGAAATTGAATAAATATGCCTGGAACATATAAATAGACTGTTTCTTTGGAGATTAGAGGGTTACTGGAAATATTTAAAGACGAAGGAATAACTCCCCTTCATATTTGTGAGTTTACAATTCTGAAATTTTCTCACATTCTAGACTTTCAGATTTTCTGTGCACAGGATTTGGAAGGAAGAAAACTGAGTAGGGGACATACCCTGGACAACTGTCCTGCTTGGTCATTAAGCTTATATCATGGTCCTTAGCATTACAGATTTACAGCTTGAAGGTTGTCTAGTCCACCTCCTTTATGTTATAGTTTAGGAAACTGAGGCCCAGATTAGGTGCCTTGCCTAAAGCCACAAGTGTAGTGAGAGGTAGATATGGGATCTGAACCTCTGACTCTGAATTTTTCCACTTGCCCCACACTGGTCAAGAGAGCTGAAATATCTTTTCTTTGCAGCCTTCCTCAGGATATAAGTCAAACATAAAAATTATTAAAATAAAAAAAAGGCCCAGCAACAGCAAGCAGCTTATAGAGTTTAGAAATCTTGCTCAAGGGATCTATCACATAAGGGAGACTATTTTTTAAAGTAAATGCTCTTTTCTTTGACTAGTTGGATCCAGGATCTTCATACCAGAGGAACCACAGGAGGATTTGATGTCAAGTCCTGACATGTGTACATATCCACTCAATCAACCAACAAGCATTTATTAAGCACTTATTAATATCTAGGTACCAGGTCATCTTGAAAGTATTCTTCTTAAGGGGCAGCTAGGTGGTGCAGTGGGTAGAGCACCAGCCCTGAAGTCAGGAGTACCTGAGTTCAAATCTGGCCTCAGACCAAACACTTACTAGCTGTGTGACCCTGGGCAAGTCACTTAACCCCAATTGCCTTAAAAAAAAAGTATGCTTCTTAATAGGAACTCTTAAAAAAAACAAACCTCTTCTTATGTATATAATTTAATATTACCTCAATTACTTAAAAGTTCTTTTAAGTTCTTGTGGCTATAATAGCTTTTTTGAATAAAGTATATATGTTTATATTTTGTTCAAAGTACCATAATAATTCCTAAAAGAAAATTACATTCAATTCTTTTGCAGGAAGATTATAGCTCTTTCTTTTAAAGTTATAAACCAGAACCAAGGCACCAAGGCTTGAAAAAACACTTTACATAATAACGAGTCACAGTTATAGAGCACTTTAAAGTTAACAAAGTGATTTTTCTCATAACAGCCTGGTGAGGTAGATGTTGCTGTTGTTATTGTTGTTGCATTGTATTGGACTCTTTGTGAGCCCATTTGGAGTTTTCTTGGCAAAGATACTGGAGTGGTTTGCCATTTCCTTCTATAGTTCATTTACAGATGAGGAACTGAGGCAAACAGGATTAAGTGACTGACCATGGTCACACAGCTAGAAAGTATTCAAGGCTGCATTTGAACCCAGGGAAAATGAGTCTTCCTGCCTCCTCACACTCTTTTCATTGTTCCACCTAGCTGCCCAAGATCAATAGTGCAGGTATTATTTTTCCCATTTTGCAGATGAAGAGACTGAGGCTTGGAGAAGTACAATGACTTCCCTTAAGGTCATATTGCTTATACATCATAGAGCCTGGTTTGGTACCTAGGTTTCCCTCCCCCCCCATTAATAATATTTTTTTCCAATTACATGTAAAAATAATTTTCAACATTCACTTTTATGAGATTTGAGTTCCAAATTTTTCTCCCTCCCTCTCTTTCCTTCTCTCTCCCCAAGATAGCAAGCAATCTGATATAGGTTATATGTGTACAATTATATTAATCATATTTCCACATTAGTCATGTTATAAAAGAAGAATCAGAACAAAAGGGAAAAACCATAAGAAAATAAAAAAGTAACAAAACAAAAGTGAAAATAGTATGCTTTGATCTGCATTCACACTCCATAGTTCTTTCTCTGGATGTGGATAGCATTTGCCATCATGAGTCTTTTGGAATTGTCTTGGATCACTGTATTGCTGAGAAGAGCTAAGTCTAAAAAACTTGTCATAGCACAATGTGGCTGTTACTGTGTACAATGTTCTCCTGTTCTGTTCACTTCACTCAGCGTTGGTTCATGTAAGTCTTTCCAGAACCTGGGTTTTCTTGCTTCAAGTCCAGTGTTCTTTTCATTATGCTACTGTCCCCATTTTTAAAAGCTTGCATTAGGAAAGCATAATAAACAACCAGAAAAACATATTTAATAATCTTTGTCTCAGTTCTATGCTAAGGAACATTTAAATCATTGTCTAAGTTGAGAAGAAAAAGCAGCTTTCTTCCCCTTGTTTTTATACTCTTTCCTTATGTTTAGTTCAGTTCTCTTGTGCTTGGCAGCTGGCATGTGTCTGTCTGCTCTAACACATCTTTTTTTTTAATTTCCTCCCTCTATTAGAAGGGCATAAAGAAATGTGATTCTGCTGCATCTGAGCTGTGAGTCTGCCTGACTAGTTGTGTGCATAGTGGGATCCCCCGTACTCCCAGCTGTTCTCCTCCTGTTTGTGGGAAACAGTCCTGCAGAATGATAGCACATTTATATAGTGCAAGTCACTTACCCTCTGTCAGTTTCCTCATCTGTAAAATGGGGATGCTAATAATAGCAGTTTCCTCCCAGAATTGTGAAGAAAAAATGAAGTAGTATTTGTGAAATTCTTTACAAATCTTAAATTGCTATATAAATGCTATTTATTATTACTTCTATAAGGTTTGCAAAGTGCTTTACATATATTACAACTCTTTGAGGTTTTATTATTATTCCCACTTAAAGAGAAAAATGAGGCTCAGAGAGGTTGAATGATTTGCCTGGACTCACATAACTAGTAAGTATGCGAGGCAGATTTGAATTTAGGAAGGTCTTCTGATTCTGTGCCTGAGGCTTTATCTACCACTACCTTTCTTTGCTTCACACCCTTTTAGACTCTGAGCTCCCTTGTATTTTGGGTGCTTCTAGTGTTTGGTATAATGGAATAATACAAATGTAATTGAATTGCTGGTACCTCATTTATTCTAATTCCTTTCCCTCTCTTGCATCTGCTGCAATTAATCAGCAGAGCAATAGTTCTCTACCCTAAGCTGTGTTTAATTCTGAAATGCTAGTGACTGCCCCTGGTCTTGTGATTTACTCAATTCTAAGTTGACTATTGTGTCTGAATGGTGGTATTCATGAAGATCATTTGATATTAACATTTTACAAAATGATTCCCCTGAATAAGCCATTAATGAACTCCCTAAGAAAAAATCTCCAGGGCCAAATACGTTATGCAAGTGAATTCTACCAAACATCTAAGGAACAATTAATTCCAATACTATATAAATTATTTGGTAAAATACATGGAATCCTACCAAACTCCTTTTATGACACAAATATTGTGCTGGTACCTACACAAGGAAAAGCTAAAATAGAGAAAGAAAATTATAGAGCAATTTCCCTAATAAATATTGATGCAAAAATTTTGAACAAAATACCAGCAGGGTGATTGCAGCAGTACATCACAAGGAATACACACTATGACCATGTGGGATTTATACCAGGAATGCAGGAATACTTGGTTCATTATTAGGAAAACTATCAGCATAATTGATAGTTGAAAAAGCTTTTGACAAAATATAGCACCCATTCCTATTAAAAACATGAGCGAGCATAGGAATAAAGGGAGCGTTCCTTAAAATGATAAGCAGCATCTATCTAAAACCATCAACAAGTATTATCTGTAACGGGAATAAGCTAGAAGCCCTCCTAATAAGATCAGGGGTGAAGCAAGGATGCCTATTATCATCACTATTATTCAATATAATACTAGAAATGCTAACTATAGCAATAAGAAGAAAAATTTTGAAAGAATTAGACTAGGCAATTAGGAAACAAAAGTATTGGTCTTTGCAGATGATATGATGGTATACTTAGAGAATCCTAGCAAATCAACTAAAAAAACTACTTGAAATAATTGACAACTTCAGTAAAGTTGCAGGATACAAAATAAATGCACATAAATCATCAGCATTTCTTTATATGACCAACAAGAAATTACATTTAAAATACCTATAAACAATATAAAATACTTGTGTCTTCCTGCCAAGACAAACCTAGAAACTATATGAAAACAATTACAAAACACTTTCCACACAAATAAAGTTGGATGTAAACAACTAGAAAAATATCAATTGTTCATGGGTAGGCTGAGCCAGTATAATAAAATGACAAATCTTACCTAAATTAATCTATTTATTCAGTTTCATACCAGTCAAGCTACCAAAAATTATTTTATAGAACTAGAAAAAAATGACAAAATTAATCTGGAAGAACAAAAGGTCAAGAATATCAAGGGAATTAATGAAAAAAAAGTAATACAAAGGAAGGTGGCCTAGCTATATCAGATGTCAAACTATATTATAAAGCAGTAATCCTCAAAAGTGTCTGGTGCTGGCTTAGAAATAGAATGGTATGGTGCAGTGGATAGAGCACTGGCCCTGGAGTCAGGAGTACCTGAGTTCAAATCTGGCCTCAGACACAAAACACTAGCTGTATGATTCTGGGCAAGTCACTTAACCCCATTGCCTAGCTCCCCCCACCCCAAATAGAATGGTATATCAGTGGAATAGGTTAGGTACACAAGACACAGTAGTAAATGACCACAGTAACTTAGTGTTTGATAAACCCAAAGACTCCAGCCTTTGTGATAAGAACTCACTGCTTGACAAAAACTGTGGGGAAAACTGGAAAATAAGAGGAAATAAGCTAGGTATAGACCAACATCTTATACCATATACCAAGATAAGGTAAAAATGTGTACATGATTTAGACATCAAGGGCAACACTATCAGCAAGTTAGACCCAGTAATAGTCTACCTGTCAGATCTATGGAGAAGTGAAGAATTCATGACCAAACAAGAAATAGAGAATATTATAAGATAGATAATTTTGATTATATTAAAATAAAAAGCTTTTGTACAAACAAAACCAATGCTACCAAGATTAGAAGGAAAACAGAAAGCTGTGAAATGATCTTTATAGCATCTCTGATAGAAGCCTCACTTCTCAAATACATAGAGAACTGAGTCAAATTTGTAAGAGTACAAGCCATTACCCAACTGAGAAATGGTCAAAGGATATGAACAGGTAGTTTTCAGATGAAGAAATCAAAATTATTTATAGGCATATGAAGACATGTTCTAAATCACTTTTGATTAGAGAAATGAAAATTAAAACATCTCTGAGGTACCACCTCACACCTGTCAGATTGGCTAATATGACAAAAAAAGAAAATTATAAATGTTGGAGAGGATATGGGAAAAATAAGATACTTAATGAACAGTTGGTGGAGTTGTGAACTGATCCAACCGTTCTGGAGAGTTATTTGGAGCTATGCTTAAAGGACAACCAAACTGTTCATACCCTTTGATCCAGCAATACCACTATTAGGTCTGTATCCCAAAGAGATCATAAATAAGGGAAAATGACCTATATACACAAAAATATTTGTAGCAACCCTTTTTGTGGTGGCAAAATATTGGAAATTGAGGGATGCTCATCGATTGGGGAATGGCTGAACAATCTGTGGTATATGAATGCAATGGACTATTATTGTACAATAAAAAAGATGCATGGGCAGGTTTCAGAAAAACCTGGAAAGACCTGTAGTAACAAAGTGTAGTAACAAAGTGTAGTAGCAAAGTGTAATGAGCAGAACCAGGAAAACATTATACACAGTATCAGCAGCATTGTGTGGTGATTAACTATGAATGACTCAGCTCTTCTCAGCAGCATAATGATCTAAGAGAAGTACAAAGGACTCATGAAAGAGAATGCAATGCTATCTACATCCAGATAAAGAACTGTTGGACTCTGAATGCAGATTGAAGCATATTTTTTCACTTTATTCTTTTTCATGGTATTTTTCCTTTTGATCTATTTCTTTCTTCACACTGTAAGTAATATGGAGATATGTTTTACAGGATAGCACATTGTATAACCAATATCAAATTGACTACCATTTTGAAAAGAGAGGAGGGAGAAAAATTTGAAACTCAAAATCATGTAAAGATGCTAAAAGTTGTCTTGACATGCAATTGGGGAGGAAATATAATAGTATTTAAAAAAAAACAAAATGAGTCCCCTGGAGTAGCTGCTACAAGATAAAAAAATTTCAAAAGGTATCAAAACAAATAGAAACTTTGGTCCTAGCACTTTGAATAGTCAGCTCCTATCCCTCTCTGTTCTTAGTCATCTCTTCTACTGTTCACATTCATATTCAGGGAAAAGATACTTTCCTGAGCCTTTAAAAAAATACTAATTATATTTTATATTTTATATAATACATATTATATTAGATTTTTATTTTATATATAAAAAGTACTGATTATGTTCTACCGCACAATCTAGCAACATTAAGAAGACAGGACTTAGAGGATGTGAGAATGAAAGCATTTCCATTATTAATTAATAACTCAGGTATTCTGTGCCAATAAACTATTTTTTAAAAAATTGAAAATCATTTTATATGAGTACTATAACACTAGTCTCTCAGCAGGAGGGACACTATTTGGGGTCCAGACCTTTCACTAATGTAGAGAACTCCTCTTGTGGAAATTCCTCCCACCATTACAGATCAACTCCTTAGCAAACTTATTTCAATCAATCAATATGCATTTATTAAGTAGCTTTTATGTGCCAGGAATTATGATAGAAATTGGGAAACAAAGAAACTGGAAAACAAAGACAAACACTAAACAGTCCCTCCCCTCAAGGAGTTTATATATTATTGGGGAAGACAACAGGTCCATATACACTAAGTATACATAAAATACTAACAAAAAATACAAGATATTTTTGGGGTGGGGTGAGGTAGGAAGAGGGTGTTAGCTGCTGGAAGAGATCAGAAAAGGCTTCATGTGGAAGGTGGCCTGAGGTGAGCTTTAGAAGAATAAGTGATTCTAAGAGGCAGAGGTTAGGAGTACATTATTGGCATGGGAGACAGCCAGTGCAAAGGTAGAGATATGGGAGATTAAGGGACATGTCTGAGGAACAGCAAGAAGTCTTGTATGGCTTGACTGTAGAATGCAAGAAGAGGATATATATATATATATATATATATAATATATATATATATATATATATATATATATATATATATATATATATATATATATTATATATATTATATATATGAACAGCAAGAAGTCTTGTATGGCTTGACTGTAGAATGCAAGAAGAGGAGATATATATATATATATATATATATGTATATCTATGTGTATATGTGTGTATGTATATGTATATGTATATGTATATGTATATGTATATGTATATGTATATGTATATGTATATGTATATGTATATGTATATGTATATGTATATGTATATGTATATGTATATGTATATGTATATGTATATGTATATGTATATATGTGTGTATATGTATGTATCTACACATAGATATACATATGTATGTGTGTATATGTATATACGTATGTATATGACTAGAAAGATAGATGGGGTCTAGGTGGCAAAGGGCTTTAAATCCCTTATAGTTCTAGAACTATGATCCTGTGATGCCAAATTTCAATTGACCCTACAAGTAATAGGGAGCCATTATGCTTTATTGAAAGGAGAGTGACATAGTCAGGCACAGACTTTAGAATAAAATCACTGTACTCCTTTCTACCTTAGTTGTAGAGAATTGTGATCGAGGTTAAGTGAATTATCTATCTAGGCTCACTCAGATATTATGTGTGAGCCTGGATCTTCCTGGCATTGAGGCTAGACTTCTATCAACTATATCATGTTGGCTGGATTCTGTCTATCATATTATTGTCCTTAATGTTAGTTAGAATGTGATACTATTGATTAATGACATCATGGGCCACTGGAGACAGTGCTTGCAGACAGGAGAACTGAGGTTGAACAATAGTTCTGAGGCTCATCAGCTATGTGTCTTAGGAAGATCCCTTCACCCTTTTTGTGCCTTAGTCTCCCATCTGTAATATGGGGGAAAGAGAACTATTACTACTCACCATTAAAGGCTTTTGAGTGACTGATTTTTAGTGCAAGGCAGTTTTCCAAGGTTATAAGTTATAGGTGCTCGCTGATCTCCATCTGTAGAGGGAGTTTTCCCACACGGCATTTCCTCACACTAATGAAACCCTGGTTTGCGTTTTTTAAAAATAGCTGTCGGTAGATATTTATTGCGTATTTTCTATGCATCCAGCATTGTTCTTCCTGCTGGGCACAGGAACGATGCCAGCAAAGAGACAGAAGGAAGGAAATAAGCATTTACTAAGTACGTACTATATATCAAGCACTGTGCTAAACATTTTGTATACGTTATCTCATTTGACCTTCATAACAACTTGGGATGGTAGCTGCTATTGTTACCCCCCATTTTACCACTGAGGAAACTGAGGCAGAAGATGCTATGTAACTTGCCCAGGGTAACAAAGTTAATAAATGTTTGAAGCTATTTTGAACTCAGGTCTTCCTGACTCCAGGCCCACCCCTCTATCCACTGCACCACCTAGCTGCCTAGAAATGGGAAGGCAAGGCATTAGGAAAAGCAAGGAAACACAACATGGGCAGTGCTAATAGGTTTGGCATTGCAGTCAGTGTCACGGCACCCAGACATAGGTAGAGTGGGAGCATAATCAATGAGTAAATGATGTCCCTAGGGAAGGTTTTGGTTTTTGGTTTTTGAATTTTTTTGTATTAGACCAGTGATTTTTTGGTATGTGGAACTCCCAGAAAGGTAATTCCCTCTGCCAATGCAGATCAACACTCGCTCTGTAAATGATAGTCTTGCAATATTCCCTGAGTCACTGAGAAGTCAATGACTTGATCAGGGTGGTACAGCCACTATATTTGGGACCTACACTCAGAAGGTCCCCATTGAGGAGCAAGGGAAAAGCTGGAGGCTTGCCCAGCACTGTCAGCCATTTCCTCAGTCCCTTATCTTTGGTCCCCAGCTCCTCAGGACTACCTGCTTATTAAAGACTAGCTTGTTCCCTGTTTCAGACCCTGAAGCTGATATGGGCCTCTGGAGGGTACCAGACTTGTTCTATGCTTACTCTGTCATTCCCCTTGTGGACACAGTCCCATCTTTTTAAGTTCATTATCACTCCGGAAATCTTTTACTTATCATTTATCATTGTCTCATTCCTTTCTCTGGATAGGTCTCTTACCACCTGTTTCCTCTATATTTATGTCTACCTTTGAACAGCTGTGGGTAAATTGAACAATTTCTTCACTTTCTATTACAAAAAAATGTTTATTCAGGACTTTTGCCTTCATATCACAATTTGGGGGAGAGGGATAGAAACACCTCTCCACATGGAATCCTCTTTTGTGGCAAAGAAAGGCTTTTAAGTAGAAACCTGATATGATGACTACACCTGACGGTGGATAAAATATTTTTCCCTGGGAGTCCTCCACTTTTCTGCCATGAAGCAGAAAACATTTTTCATTATCTGTTCTCTTGGACATTGACTTTTAAAGTTTTATTGATGTTATTTTCATATATACGTACACATACACGCACACACACACACACATATCTCACTCCCCTCTTTCATTAGTTTTTCAAGTACTTAGAACTTAGCTTCCTTTTAGTGATATTTTCATTTACATTGTTGTACTTATGTATGTTCTCTTAGTTCAGCTTATTTCATTCTATATCAGTTAATATGAATCTAATGTTTCTCTGAATTCTTTGCATTCATAAATTATTACTGCACAATATTTTATTACATTCATATGCCAGTTTTTTCAACCATTAACCAATTGATGGGCACCCATTTTGCTTACATTCCTCTGCTACCGCAAAGAAGGCTATTCAGCCTATTCTGTTTTATATTGGAATTTTATTTCTGTCTTTGACTTCTTCAGGTAAATGGTCAAGGATAAAAAGGCCGAAGGATATGGAAAGTTTAATCACTTTTCTTGTATAATTCCAAATTTATATCTAGAATGGTTGGACCAATTTACAGCTCCATTGGCAACCCTGTTGGCATTTCTGGTTCACTTTTTTAATGCCATTTTTGCCCCTAATTTTACAGATGAGTAAACTGAGATTGAAAGAGGTACATAGTAAATATCTGAGGGTGAACTTGAATTAAGATCTTCTAGACCAGAGGTGTGACCATTTACACCAAGTACTTGAAGCAGATTAAAATATAATTGGGAAATCTTCAACAAAATAAAAATATATAGTACAACATGAATAATGTTCATTTGTGGTATCCTAAGTCAGTGTGCTGCCTATGTGGGTCAATTTCTTTCTTTTTTTTTTTTTTAACACAATTGTTCCAACCAGTGGTGTCAAACTCAGATAGAAACAGGTCATAAATCATACATAAAGATCCCTGCAGCCACTTACTGACTTAGAAAATAATGAGTTTAACTGTATTTTTGTTGATTATATTAAACATTTCCCAGTTACATTTTAACCTGGTTCGAGCTACACTAGGGAACGTTCCCCAGTGCTACTCATCTTTCTTACAGGTTTATAATAAAAGACATTCCATCTCCTCTCTCTGTGCCTTTATATTTATTGTCATTAATTCTTGGAATTCACTTCCTCCTCACCATAATCTCTCAGGATTCCTAGTTTCCTCCGAGGATAAGCTCAAAAGCTTTCTTCTATGTAAGACCTTTTCTTATCTTCCTACTTACTAATGCCTTTCCTCTCAAAATACCTTGTATCTATTGGTAAATTTCTACATACATGTTAGGTATTGCCTTTGTTTTATGTGAATATTTTATTTGCTGAAAGAGGTAAAGTAAAGGGTTTGGTTTTTTTGTTTGTTTGTTTTTTTCATGAAAAGCTGAGCAAAAGTGCTTGAAAAGAGAGACAGATAATTCTGAGAGGACCGGAGAGAAAGTAGCCTCTCAGAAAAAAACATACTTACTGATAGTAAAGATGGCTGTAATGCATTATTTCCCAATGGTTAATTTATGTATCACCCATTTTATGACTCTAGTTCAGAGTTTTCTGGTTATAAACACCAATAACTATTTAGGGAATTACGGGACAATTGTATATTGCCTATTTGTGTCATATTTAACAGAAATACGCATTTTAGTTTTTTCAACCTGGGACTGACCTGGGTTATTACACATAAGAAGGCCTTGATTTGAGGCAGAGGTAACACAAGAAACTTAGAAACAAAAAAAAATCAACAATAGAAAGACAGAAGGCAGAAGCCAATGGAACTAAGAAGCCAGCAGATGTAGAGAAACAGAGCAGAGAAGGAAGACAGTAAAAGAAGGTTCAAGGTGATTCTAGAAGAGCCCAATTGATTAGAAACTGACTCTGAAGTTGACACTGTGAAGTTTATCTGATCAGAATAAAAACACGGCTGTTTGAGAAAAAAGGGTGCAGTTTCGGAAGAAAACTTGTGCCTTGAAGAGCCATCTGGGCTTGTTTGCCTGGCTCTTTAGCACCACCTTCAGCTCCAGAGAGGAGTATTTTTCCAGAGTCTTGCCCACATTTCCCATTATGCCTTCCATGTTTTGAGAGTTAGAAACATTTCCAAGCCCACTGAGCAGACCTGAATAGCTTTGTAGATCCCAAGCTTAAGGGAATTATTTTTCACTAAAAGAATGTAATGCTGCCTTAACACTCAGTTAAGTGAACAGACCCAGGAAACTCTTCAAATTCCAGGCTTAAGGTTGCTGTTTGCTAAATGAGCTTAGCACTGTTTCAGTGACTTGAGAATAGCAGATAACCAGTTTTGTTTGTCAGGAGAATTCAGAAGAAGAGCTATTCTTCTTAGTAGGTGACACATGGTAAAGACTATTCACTTAAGAAACTAAGGACTTAAAGGCCAGCAGTCCAGAATTGTGAGTTGCCCAGGCATAAGGGTTTTCTTATTAATGTACCTCACTGCTAGGTTGCTATAAATTTGTGCTCACTGTCCTCCACAGAAACTATATGTATTGTTGGAAAAGTATGGCCTAGGTTTATGAGTGGACTGTTACGTTATCACAGAATCACAGAGTGTAAGAATTGGAAGGGACTTCATGTGCTACCTGAAATCCTTACTATAATATACCCAACAAGAGATCTGATTGAAGATTTCCAAGGAGGGGCAACCTGTCCTTGTTGTGATTATCAATTTATTTGCTTCTTGTCATTTAATGTTTCCTGTTTGAGAATTAACGGTGTCATCTTGGCTGATTTGTTTAAATAGGAAACACATTGGTGGGGGCTTAGGAGCTGTGAGCAGTAAATGAGTAGCTTTTTCATGTAAGGGTTACCCCTAGTACTGTGAATATGAGTTGTAGCAGTGTGGATGTTTCTTCTGGAAACTCCCAACCTGTCAAAATAGGAAGAGTAAGGGATGGTAAACAAGCCAATCTCAGGAGGAGGGAAAAGAGAGAGTTGAGAAAGTTAGGAGCCCAGTGCCACAACTGTGCTGTATTTTACATTTATTCATGTGAATCAACTAGATTGTAAACTCCCTGAGGGAAGTGTTATCTTTGTATCCCTTGTGCCTACCACATACTTGGAGGAGCCATCAACTTGTAACATCTTTGGTGTGATCAGTTCTTAGTTTGGAAACTCCCTCCACTCATGCAGATTGGCAACTTGGCTGTAATTTATAATTTTAGTGGGTTGCCTAGATTGCTGAGAAGTGTTGTGACCAGCCTGTGGATGCATGGCTAATATGTGGCAGAGACAAAAATTGAACCAACATCTTCTTTATTCCAAGACTTGCCCTCTATCCACTATATTGTTGCCTTACTCATAGCAGTGTGGTGGGATTTGAGAGCGGATTGGTATCCTGTGATTTGTAATTCAGAAGGACAAAAATTTTCTCTCAGCCCTGAGAGTGATTTTGACTGTGATCTTTAAGCTGGAAGGTAGATTCCAGTGAAGGCCAAGAATTCTTCAGAGACACACAAAGTATATGAGACAGAGACTGAAATAACTGAGCAGTGGGAATCAACTTTTCCAACCTCGATAAGTATTTACAAACCAAGGTGCAAACAATTAGTGGCACAGGAGCAACAAAAGAAACAGAGGACCTGAAAGCAAAGGAGATTGCAAAAGGCAAGCTGAGGGGCAACTAGGTGGCACAGTGGATAGAGCACTGGCCCTGGAGTCAGGAGGATCTGAGTTCAAATCCAGCCTCAGACACATAACATTCACTAGCTGTGCAACTCTGAGCAAGTCACTTAACCCCAATTGTCTCACATTTAAAAAAAAAAGGCAAGCTGAGCTGCGGCAGAGAAGGAAGAGACTGAGGAGGGCCCTTGGACCTTGACAGGCATCTTTGAGCACGAGCCTCTATCCAAAGCCATCAGGTTGTATATACTTTTAAAGAACTGAAGTCCCTCTCTACACATACCTGCTCTTTACCCAACTTTCCCTCCCCAGGTCTATCCAGTAACAGATACTATAAAATGGTCAGTGCTTACTTCTTTTACCTAAACATTTCCTGAATATTGATTTTGGCCTCAAATACAAAAAGGCCAAAGGTTAGCTAGAGATAAACATAAATTTAAACTAGGGCAGAGAGCCAGATCTCTGTCTAAACATGAAGAATTTTCCTAATTGGAGGCTCTATGCTGTTGTATTATACTCTTAACTTTTTATCTGATATAAATTTCATAAAACAACTTAAGTGGGAACCATGTGGATGTGAGAGACCATTATATTTCCTCTCAATCACAAGTGGCCTACCTTCTACATTTTGCCATCCCTCATTATCAATCAAAATTCTGCTTCATGCTTCCAGAGGGCCAGATGCCTCATGGCCTTTCCAAGCCTCCTCAGCCTTAGGGTGGTTGTTATCTGTTGGCACTCAAATCTATTAGCCTTGGACTTCACTCTCTAATGTTCTCTAAGCTTTCCAACTTCTCATTTCAATTGTGAATACCTTATTATCTTCCCTCCCAGCAAAAATTAACTAATTTTAAATCCTGTAATTATGTCTTTAGCTGGAAAATCAGAAAAGCTTGTAATCCTTTTTAATTCTTCTTATGCAACACCCAGTAGACAAAGGTTATAAAGACTTTGATGTTTCTTGCCTTTATTCTTAGATACCTGGCTCGCTATTTAGACTTAATGCTGAAATATGCCTATTCAGAAAAAAAGTGGGAACTCTATTGGACTTTTTTGCTAGTCTGAATGAATATTTGTTAAAGGTGTGAAAAAAAATCAGAAAAACGGAAGATGAGAAGGAAGTGATCCATAGATGATACTTAAGCTTGTCACAACTTCAGGTTTATTCAGGCGACATGGCTGGAAGAGAAAACAATCCACAGCCAACCTAGAGGTGGGGATTGGCCAATTTAGGTCATCAGGATTTGCAGGATTTACTGGAAACCTGGATACAAGCCAACCACTGAGCTTAAAAGAAAGTGAATTTAAATACTGGCTTTCCTGCTTATGAACTGCATGACTTTGGATAACACATTTACCTGCTTTGCATCTTGGTTTCCTCATACATAAAAGGGGAGGTTTGGATGTGATGACCTCTAACATTCCTTCTAGCTCTAACCCTGTGATCCATGATGAGCCTATGAACATCAAGGGTGCAGTAGACTTTTTGCACAAAACTTAGTCTAAGTCTTTGGAATCCAATTCTGTTAATAGAAATTGTCACTTCCAGAAATTATTTCTGGTCTATGTGAAATTCTGCATCAAAATGTATCACCAAGAAGCTCACGGATGTGAACTTTGTTACTAAGGAAAAATTATCAGAGAAAAGTGTGTCCCTAGATAAAGTAACACCAACTAACATTTAATAACATTTTAAGGTTTGCAAAGCACTTTACATACTTTGTTTCACATAAACCTTGAAACTACCTTATGTTGTTGTTCAGTCATTCTGTCATGTCTGACCCCACAGACCATAGTCTGTCCAAGTACATGTCCACTGTTTCCATGACACTATCTGTCCATTTCATCCTCTGCCTTCCCCTTTTCCTTTTGACTTCAATCTTTCCCAACCTCAGGATCTTTTCCAAATAATCCTATCTTCTCATTATGTGGCCAAAGAATTTAAGTTTCATCTTCAGTATTTGACCTTTCAGTGAATAGCCTGAACTAATTTTTAAAGTATTGACTGATTTGATCATCTCGCTGTCTAACGTACTCTCAAAAGTCTTCTCTGGCATCACAATTCGAAAACATCAATGCTGTGCTGCTCAGCTTTCCTTGTAGTCCAACTCTCACAGTCATATATTGCTACTGGGAAAACCATAGCTTTAACTATACAGACCTTTGTTGGCAAGGTAATGTCTCTGATTTTTAGTATGCTGTCCAGATTTGCCATAGCTTTTGTCCAAGGAGTAAACCTCTTTTAATTTCATCACTGCAATTGCCATCTGCAGTGATCTTTGAGCCTGAGAATGTAAATCTTACACTACTTCCTTCCCTTCTTCCTCTATTTGCCAGGAAGTGATGGGACTGTTGTCAAGATCTTAGTTTTGTTTTGTTTTTTAATGTTAAGCTTCAAGCCAGCTTTCACACTCTTCACTTTTATTCACATTAAGAGGTTTCTTAACTCCTCTTTAGTTTCTGCCATCAGAATCTGTGTATCTGAGATTGTTGCTATTCCTCCTGGAAACCTTAATTCCAACTTCTGATTCATCCAGCCTGGCATTTTACATGATCTACTCCGCATACAAGTTAAATGAATAAGGTGACAATATACAGCCTTGTCGTACTCCTTTTCCAATCTTAAAACAATCAGTTTTTCCATGTTTGATTCTAACTGTTGCTTCTTGATCTGCATACAGGTCCCTCAGGAGACACTGTCCTCTCTTTGAGGACTTGATGCATTTTGTCATGATTCATATAAAAGCTTTAGTATAGTCAATGAGGCAAAAGTAGATGGTTTTTCCTGGAATTTCCTTTCTTTCTCCATAACCCAGCAAGTGTTGAGAAGTTGGTCTCTGGTTCCCCTGCCTCTTTGAAAACCAGCCTGCTCTTCTAGCACTTTTCAGTTGACATATTGCTGAAGCCTAGCTTGTAGATTCTGAAGCATAACCTTGCTGGCATGTGAAATGAGTGCAATTGTTCAGTAATTTGATTCACCCTATGAGGTAGGTGTTATTACTGTGCTAATATTATAGATGAGTTAAATGATGTTGACAGAGGTTAAATGACTTTTTCAATGTCACACAATTAATAAATATCTGAGGTCAGATTTGAACTGAATCCAAATCCAGTACTCTATCTACTGTGTCAAATTGTGTCTATGCTTATATATTTGTTGTACTAATGATTAATCCATCAAGAAGCTTTTACTTTTTATTACGTAATAAATTAAACTTTTAATTTTCTAAATTAAAATTTAATTGAAATTGAATTTTATTCTTTCAATTGATAAGCATTTATTTTTCTCTTTCTTTTCACTACCCTCCCCAAAACAGGTAAACAAAACCCTTGAAACAAAAAGGAATAATGAGTCAATGTAATTTCCAAAATGTGCATTCTGCTTATTTAGTCCATCACCCCTCTGTCAGGAGGTGGAAAACATTCTTCATCATTGGTCTCATGGAATCATGGTTGGTGATTGGGTTGATCAGTATTCTTAAGTCTTTCAAACCTTTTGATGTTATTAAGTGCTTCCTACATGGCACAGTGGATCAAGCTTGGAACCTGGAAGACTCATCCTCATAAGTTCAAATCTGGCCTCAGATACTTGCTAGCTGTGTGACCTTGGGCAAATCATTTAACCTTCCTTACCTCAGCTTCCTCATCTGTAAAATGAGCTGGAGAAGAAAATGGAAGACCATTCCAGTGTCTTTGCCAAGAAAACCTCAAATGGAGTCACAAAGAGTTGGACAGGACTGAAATAACTCAACAAAAACAACATACATGATGATAATGATAATCATAAGATCAATAGAATTATAGATTTAGTGCTAGAGCTGCCTGTAGTTGTTACATAGTCCAACCCCTTCATTTAAAAGACTTGAGGTCCAGAGAGATTACTACTTCTCCAACGTCACAGAAGGAATAAGTAGCAGTTAGTTTTGGAACCTATGTTTTGTGATATCAGATTCATCCAGTACTCTTTTTATGGCCCTTATCCTAGTTTATCTTCACAATGTCTGTGAGGGGTGCAGCTAAGTGGTACAGTGGATAGAACACCAGTCCTGGATTCAGGAGGACCTGAGTTCAAGTTTGGCCTCTGACATATAACACTTACTAGCTGTGTGACCCTGGGCAAGTCACTTAACCCCATTGCCCAACCAAAAAAAAAAAGATTACACAGTGTCTGTGAGGAGGGTAGTTCCAATATTCCCACACACACTTCCATTTTAGAGATGAAGAAACTGAGCCTATGAATTAAGTGAATTGACAAAAACCATACAGCTAATTAATAAAGGGCAGACGCAGAACTCCTATATGAGTCTTCTGACTCTAAGTTCAGTATTCTTTATCACAGTCTCAAAGACTAGTGAATGTAAGGAGGTGGGGAATTTAATGGGCTAGTCAACTGGAATAATAGTTCCCACGTCTTTTATCTTATACCCTGGTCAATCAAAAAACATCTGTGTGGCTGTTGGCTTCCTTGTCCAGAGAAACATGCACTGGAAGGGGGTTGAGGGTGGGAGAGTGAAGTAGGAATACTTAGAATGGAAGAGGTTTTTTAAAAAAAATTGTTAAATCTCATGCACAGAAGACTGGTGTGAATTAGTGAAAATTCTGTATCATATACAATTTTATTAATGAAGTATTTCCCATTTGAGGTTCTCAGGCACCCTGATTTAATGGTTAGGAAAGAATGATTTATAATGATCTTATCAATTATTTTATGGAAGTAGCTGCTCTTAAAATGCTTGAATGAATTTTCTTTAAACATAACATCTATAATGTTGTTTATACTGGCTCAACACACCCACAGTTGAAAGAATCTCTTTCTCTAATGCTATCAGCTTGAGTTCCCGCTGGGTGTGTTCCTACCATTGTTAATCATAGTGACTGGTGTCCCAGTTCCATTTAATCAGTTAGAACCAGTTATCTTTTACGAAAGGATATTTCATCTGAAGATGGAGGAAAAACAGAAAAGGACAAACATTTCCCCTTAGTGACTTAGGGGCACACTCCCCCTAGATTACCTCAGTCTCTGGGGAAAACTGGCTCAGACAGCACAATGTCAACATAGCAGTAGTCTCACCAAACTCACATTCAAATGTGACATTGCTGACAGATGCATTCTCATCTCAACTTCTGGCTCATCCTAGCTAGGCTGGTCCTGAAGGATGCTCTCTGGGTCATAAATTCTGGACTGGCTAGAAAATGCAGCATAAACTTAACTCTTAGACTTTGGGTGACTTGCTTTCCTGACCTTACAAAATGAACAAGGTTATTGCTCCCAACTTCCTTCATGTAAAATGAAAAAAGATAAATACTAACAATAGTTAACATTTGTTACTTACTGTGTGCCAGGCGTTGTGGTAATCACTTTATTATCATCTCATTTGATCCGTACAATAACCCTGGGAGGTAAATACTAGAATAATTTCCATTTTACAGATGAACAAACTTAAGGCAGGCAGAGGTTAACTGACTTGTCCAGGGTCAAACAGCTAGTAAGCATCTGGGGTCACATTTGAGCTCAGGTCTTCCCAGTTCCAGGCCTGGTGCTCTATCTATTATACTATCTAGCTGCCTCTGATTCGTGTAAAGAACTGTAGTCCTTATTTGTAGGTCCACATATTGGCCTTGGGGAGGGAGGGACAGACAGACAGATAGGCAGGCAGATTCGGGCCTCTCCCCTTACACCACTGTTGCTGATTGGATGCTGTCAGCAAAAGAACCCAACCAAGAACAAAGAGCTAAGCAAGGGTAGTGCCCAAGGATGACAACACCTTTTAGAGATGCTCAAGTTTGTGTCTACAACTGCAGTCAATTAAAAAAGCTCCTGTGTTTAGTGGATGTGAACCAGTTACAGAATATTTAAACATGCTCTAAAGTCTCTCCAAGGCACTTCCATTACCCAGTAACAGGGCTGTCCTGGAAGCAGGCTCCCCAGCCTTCCTTCCACGTACCCGGTGAAGGTTTGCAAGGTCTGGCCTTACCGTCAGTGCCTTTTCATACATGCATTTCCCATGAACATTCGCAGGGAAAGAACTTTTTTTCTGGAAAATGCCTTAATTTGAATACCAATAACCTATATTTTATGTAACATTTATTTTATTTAAATCTTACATGTATTTTATTATTTTATTTTTATTCATGTCATTATTTTATATTATATATTTATTACTTTTATAATTTTATGTAGCTATTGAATTTGTTTTTATTTTATATCTTTTATATATTTAACACTTGTAAATTTTTGAAACATTTTAAAATATCTCATTTGATTCACTTAAGTATTCTGGGAGGTAAAAAGAACAGATATTGTCATTTCCACGTTATTAAAAAAAAGAAAAGAAAAGAAAGAAAGACCAAAAGCTAAGCAGAAAAGAATAAAGTTCCTACTTTAGCTTTTCTATCTGTATAATAAAACTTCGCTCATTGCTTTTTACTTCTCAGGGTGCTTTCAAACATATTACCTAATTTGTCATTTCTGTCTTTACAGTAACTCATTTGCAATTACATTTTAGATTTTGGTTATTGTGTGCATGTGCATTTGTGCACTCATACACAATGTAATGATCTAATCCTCGTCTTGGTGCTTCCGACATATTTCCCCTTTTCTCATTCACACAGCTACCACTCTTGTTCAGACCCTTACCACTTCTCTTCTGGGAAATTTTATTTGCTTTCTAACTGGTCTCCTTGCCTCCAGTACTCACTCTAATATCCTCCAGGATGCTCTTGTCTTACCAGTTACTGTGTCATTATAGCTCTTCCCTGACTGGGTCTTCCCCAGAAAGTCCAGATACCCCAAAGCCAGACCTTCTTTTAAAAAGACAAGATCTGGGAGTAGTATGTGGAGTAAACTTGAGAGAGAGAGAAGAGGTAAGAAGCAGTCTTCTACTTTTCCTTTTCTTAGGCTGGTCCTTTTTCTTTGGGGGAGGCAGCAAATGAGTCTTAAAGATTGAGATGACCTTGATCCATGCATTGTGTCTTATACTGGTCAATTTCATAAGTCTTGTAACTGACATTTTTCAAATTATTTCTAACTTTGAACAGGTCGTATTGATCAAGAAGACACTACTTACCATTTTCATTTGTAAATACATTTTAGGTTTTGGGCTGTGTGTGTATATGTATGTGTCTGTGTGTGAGTGTCCATTAATAAGCTACTAAATCCTATTTTGGTGCTACATCCACAGTAATCCCTTCCCATCCGACCCAGACATAGGGACATCATTTCACTTGTTATCCTATAAATATTCATGAGATGCTCCTGAAAAAGCTTATTAGCAATCTCATGTTCATCCTAATTTAAACCTGTCATGTCTGGGGCAGAAATATATGGGGAAATGATTTCTCCTTGACTGTAGACCAAGAAGGCTGGGCCTGATTTTGTCTTGGAAGCAAAACAAGGCTTTTTCCTTCTTCTTCCCAGAACCATTCAAAGGCCCAGGTGAATGTGTTGCTGCAATTAGTTGATTTGAGCCTGCTAGGAACAGTCACTGTATTAGAGGAGAATAACGAGGTCAGTTTCCATGAGGAAACCAAGGTTTTCCTGCCTTTTTCCTCATGCCATTTCTAGCCCTGCAAGGCCTCATTCTTACAAAAGGCAGCTTTTAGAACTTAAGCCCTCTTCCCAAGAGAAACAGTTGGTGAAGAGCTGGCAATAACTCTCATGTTGGACTTTCACAGCACATGTGCTAGCTACCTTAGAAAGTTAATTGTTTACTTGTTAGTTGCTCAGAAGAGGATGACAGAAGTGCCTCTCTTGAATTGATTGCCATGTGTTGAAAAGAAGAATATTTCAAATAACTTCCAGAAAACAGTGTTATGGATTAGATGGGAGTAGGACATTCCAAGAAGACATCTGTGAGCAATAAAACATGAATGGAGAAGGAAGTACCTGGTATACAGTAAGTACACAGTAAATAGTTGATTGATTAAAAATCCAAAGTACTAAGATTAAGGAAATTAGGTTTTTTTGGACAGTCAGGGTTAAGTGAATTCCCAGGGTCACACAGCTATTATCTGAGACCAGATTTGAACTTAGGTCCTCCTGGCTTCAGGGTCAGTGATCCATCCACTGTACCACATAACTGCCTCTAATTAAGGAAATTCTTTAAAGTCTCCTAACTCACTCTGGAGAGACAGTCAAGCTGCTGATTCATCCTGAACCCAAAAAACACTCCCCTAGCACACCAAGTGACTCCATATGTTTATAAACATCATATATTTAGCAGTGGAAGAGATCATAGAAATCATCCAGTCTAACCCTCTGATTTTCCTGATAAGGAAATTGAATACCAGAGAGGTTAAGTAAGTGCCAAGGTCACACAGGGCTAGGATTTGAACCTAGTTCCTCTAATGCCCAATTGGGCACACTTTCCGTACACACTGTATTTCACCTTGAAAAACTCCCAGGGAGTGATCATGTTTTGAAAAATGCTCCTGTTAAATAACACATTGACTATTTGGATGTTGACACCACAGCTCTGCCCAGGGAGACCTCTAAAAATGCCCACTACCTATAGATGTGATTCTTAACCACCGGCCAAAGCTATGTAATAAAGAGTCAGCATTGTTATAATGCTCATATTGGCTATTTTGACTTTTCTTCCATTTTTCTATCTGTCCATCTTAATAAGAAAATGTCACTTCTACAGGAAGCCTTTCCCAATCCTCCCCCACCTCTTATGCTAGTGTTTTCCCTCTATTAATTATTCCAGTTTATCCTGTATATACCTTGTATGTCCACAGTTGTGTTTACATGTTGGCTCCTCCATTAGACTGTGAGTTCCTTGGGAGCAGGCTCTGTCTCTTGCCTTTCTTTGTACCTTCTACACTTAGCACAATGCCTGGGACATAGTGGACACTTAATTAATGTTTATTGATTCATTGACTAGTGCAGTAAGATTCTATCCTAGGAAGTCAAGACTTTCTCAGGGGGAAAAACAAATATAATTGGCTGCTACCTCTCTGTCCCCTTAGAATGCCTTTTCCTAGTTTTTTTTTTTTTTTTCTGGTGCTCGCCTGATTTAAAGAACAAATGGACTGGGTAGTTCCACATGAGGAAGTTCAACCCCAAGCAGAACTATTTCTGTGAGACATTTAGCAGGACAGACAATCTACTATGCCCCCAGGGACATAAGAGAGGAAGAGTTAGAAATAACTGAGGCAGGATTTTCACTAATTAAAGGCTGTATAATGTGATTTTTTAAATTAGTCAACTAGAATTTATTAAACACCTGTTATGGCTTATCCCTGAGGATGCAAAGAAAGGCAAAAAACAGTTCCAGCTCTCAAGGAGCTCACAGTCTAATGGACACAACATGCAAACAACTGTACACCAACAAAATACATGCAGGGTGCCCTGTATATTTGTTTGCATGTTGTCTTTCCCCACTGTTAGGATGTAAGTTCCTTGTGGGCAGAGGCTGTGTTTTGCTTTTTTTATATCCCCAACACCTAGCACACTGCCTGGCACATAGTAGGCACTTAAGAAATGTTTACTGATTAATTAATTGATACATTGGTAATCTCAGAAAGAAGGCACCTCAATTAAGGAGGACTGGGAAAGGCTTCACCTGACCACTGTAAATCTGAGCAGTTTGGGGTAGGATATCTTACTCGGGGTCTCATAAACTTTAAGCTTGTTGATTAATTGGCCTTGTAAGTCTGAGCAAAACACTTTGCCAGGCTCTAGTTTATAAAACAGAGATGATCATGTTAGACATGACTTTCAGGTTTTTTGGGTAGATTATCCACTCTGAATTGTCTTAGGTGATTTTAATATCATAGGAAGGCCTTTCCTAAACTGGTTGGTCCCTTACCTTTACAATTCAATGGGAAGGTGTCCTCCTATATACCTCATGATTCACTAGCTGTGTTCCTTTTTCTGTCATCAACATTTGCTTTAAACTCACATGTGCAGGCAGAGATAACTATTCAGATTATTCTTCCAGCAAAACTAAGTATAGTAATAAAACTTGTTCCCTCTAAAAGTCAGGACGAAAGTCTTCCAAGGAGTCTCTTAGAGTTCAAGGTAGTTACCCCCTTACTCTATGAAACCCTTAGAAAGGCCAGGTCAGAATTTCAGGTCCTGGTTGGCTGAAGTCGTGTGTGTGTGTGTGTGTGTGTGTGTGTGGTGTACATATGTATGAGTATGTATATTTATACACACATATGTATATGGGTATATATATGAATGTAGACACATATATACATATATCCACTGAAACCAACCAATGCACAGCTGATTCCACTTCTTTACTGTCTTCAAGTCAAGTCATCAATCATTTTTAAGTTCCTGCTATGTGCCAGACATTGTACTAGCAAAGAAAGACAAAAGACAGTCCCTGCTCTCAGGGAGCTCATAGTCTAATGGGAGAGGCAATTTGCAAACAACTATATAAGCAGGATAGATTGAAGATCAACTTACAGAAAAGGCCCTAGTGTTAAGGAGTATTAGGAAATAAACACAAAGATCTAAGCTTCTGGGACAAGAACTTACTGTTTGACAAAAATTTCTGGGACTGGAAGGCAGTTTGGCAGAAACTAGGTATAGACCAACATTTCACACTATAAACGAAATAAGGTCAAAATGGGTACATGATGTAGACATAGAGTGATATCATAAGCAAATTAGGGGGACATGGAATATTTTACCTGTGGGATCTACGGACAAGGGAAGAATTTGACCAAACAAGAAATAGAGCACTATGCTACATAAAAAGGATAATTTTATTACATTAAATTTTAAAAATTGCACATGCAAAACCAATGTTGCCAAGATTAGAAGGAAAGCAGGAATCTAGGGGGAAATTTATAGCAAGTTCTCTGATAAAAGCCTCATTTCTCAAATATATAGAGAACTGAGTCAAATTTACAAGAATACTAGTCATTCCCAAATTGATAAATAGTCAAAGGCAATTTTCAGAAGAAAAAATCAAAGCTATCTATAGTCATATGAAAAATGCTCTGAATCAACTATTGATTAGAGAAATGCAAAACAACTCTGAGCTATAACCTCACACCTACCAGATTGGCTAATATGACAGAAAAGGGAAATGACAAATGTTAGAGGGAATATGGGAAAATTGGGACACATGCACTATTGGTGGAGTTGTGAACTTATTCACCCCTTCTGGAGAGCAATTTGGAACTATGCTAAAAGGGCAACAAATCTGTGCATACTCTTTGATCCAGCAATACCACTATTAGGCCTATATCCCAAAGAAATTAAAGAAAAAGGAAAAGAACTTAGATGTACAAAAATATTTATAGCAGTTTATTTTTGTGGTGTAAAAGAATTGGAAATTGAAGGGATGCCCATCAACTGTGGAATAGCTGAAAAAGTTATAATATATGATTGTGATGGACAATATGTGGGGGGGGGGTTGTTGTTGTTGTTGTTTTAGGCAATGGGGTTAAGTGACTTGCCCAGGGTCACACAGCTAGTAAGTGTTATGTGTCTGAGGTCAGATTTGAACTCAGGTCCTCCTGCATCCAAGGCCGGTGCTCTATGCATTTTGCCACCGAGCTGCCCCATGGATAATATATGTTGTGCTACAAGAAATAATGAGCAGGATGCTTTTAGAAAAAAACTGGAAGGATTTACATGAACTGCTGCAAAGTGAAGTGAACAGAACCATGAAAACATTGTATATAGTAGCATAAATATGTGATGATCAACTGTGAATGAATTAGCTAACCTCAGCAATACAATGACCCTAGACAATTCCAAAGGATTTATGATGAAAAAATGCCATCTATCTCCAGAGAAAGAATTGATAGAGTCTGAATAAAGATCAAAGCATGCTTTTTTTTAATTGTATTTTTCTTGTTGGTTTTTTTTTGGGGGGTTCTATGTTTTCTTTTGCGGTGTGGCTAATATGGAAATGTTTCGCATGACTGCACAGGTATAATCTATATCAAATTGCTTGCCTTCTCAAGGATAGGGAAGATAAGGTGGAGTGGGAGAGAATCTGGAACTCAAAAATTTTTTAAATGAATGTTAAAAATTGTTTTGACATGTAATTGAGAAAAAATAAATTAAAAAAATAAGAAGTATTGGGAAAGGCTTTTTTGTAGAAGGTGGGATTTTAGCTGGGACCTGAAGGAAGTTAGGGGAGCTGAGTTGTGAAGATGAGGAGAGAGAGGATTCTGGACATAAAAGGTAGCTACTGAAAATGCCCAGAGCATCTTGTGAAAGAAACGGCAAACAGGCCAGTGTCTTAATGATTTTTTTTTTGTGGGGAGTGGGAGTAAGAAGGTGTCAAGATTTGTGAGTTTTTCAGTGTGGAGTTCATAATATTCCCAGTATGAAAACTCCCTCCACTGATACAGATGAGCAGCCTCTCTGTAACTCACATTCTTAGAGGACTGACTAGAGGCAATGAGTGGTGACGACTTTTATAGTCACAAAGTAGTATGTGTCAGAGACAGTACTTAAACCCAGACCTTTTTGACTCCAAGTGAAGCCCTCTATCTATCAGTGATGCCACACTGCCTTTTATCTTCATGATTTTTTTTACTGTCCTATGATTTCATCACTAACAGGGAGTTCTTCTCTTTACCAAACTAAGTCTGTACCTTTTCTACAACTCATAGAGAGTTGCCTGGGGCACTGAGAGGCTAAGTGAATTACCCAAGGTCATATATTTAGTATGAGTCAGAGGCAAGATGCAAACCCGTATTATCGTGACTACAAGACTAATTCTGTATCTTCTCTGTATCTCATGGATACAATGATCCATGTCCATCCTTGACTTACTTAAAGTGAGTAGGTAGCTTCTCGACTATATGAGCATTCCGTGCATAAAAGTTAAAGTGCAGAGAGGATTGCTAAATGACCATCATTAACTAGTAAGGAATTCCCTATTAAGACTTATAAGTTTATATTCCCCACAAAGAAACTCTTTCACAACTAAAGTCTCGTTTCTCTCTTCTGTGGCTTTTCTCCCATTTTCTGACTTCCTCGGGCCTCTCAGACACATGGTGGCAGTAAAGATCTATAGTCATCATTAACAAAACTGATGACTTTACCCAAAGAAAGTCTGTTCTATTCCACTGGCCTTTGTTGCAATAAAGATGATATCTTACATAACTCTTCATGTTGCCTGCAAACCAAGTTCCCACCAAAGATCAGGCAGGGGCTTTGCTTTTAACTCATTGAAGAGATCAAGAGAGAGCCTTTGACCTTATAGTCACTGAGCAGAAAGTGTGGGTCTGACAACTGGTTTCAATGGGTAAAGAGTAAAATTAGAAGACAGTCCCACTCTAGGTCATTATTGCTTTGGGGAAAATATTTTAGAAGACCAGGGTGGTTCAAGGGCTAACTCATATAGGTTGTTGTTGACTCCATTGGCAATAGAATGAATTTATTGCTTGATCTTATACTAGAGTAGGAACTGACATTTAGGTCAGCCCAAGAGGCATTCATGGGGAGATATCTTTATCCTGCTCTTCCTTTCTAATGTCTCTGTTACATTTGATGCTGTTGACCACTCTCTCCTCTTGGAAACTCTCTTCTGTCTGGGTTTTCACAATGCTATTTTCTCCTGGTTAATCTTCTGCTTCAGTCTCTCAGACAGAAGTCTCTCAGACCTCTCCTTAGTCTCCATTACTGGCTCATCATTAATATCATGCTTTCTAATTAGGGGAATCCCCCAAAGCTCTGTTCTGGGTCTTCTTCTCTTCTTTCTCTATAGTGTCTCTCTTGATAAGAACTCCCATGGGTTTAATTATCTTTATTCAGATGATTTGAGATCTCTATATCTTGCCTCAGTCTCTCTTGAGATCTATTCCCACATCACCAATTACCTATTGCATATTTCAAACTGGATGTCCCAGAGACATCTCAAAGTCAATATATCCATAGCAAAACTCATTACTTTTTTCCCTTCCTGCTTAACCTATCCCTTCTAAATTTCCCTATTTATGTCAGTTACCACCATTCTTATAATCTCTCAGTTTCATAACCTCAATACTAGGTGATTGCTAATACCCTACATCACTCCAAGAAGACATCTACGACCAATGGAACATGAATGGAGAAGGAAGTACCTGGTACACCATAAGTGCACAGTCAATATTTTATTGATCAAATAGTAAAAGTACTAAGATTAATGAAATTCTTAAAATTCTTGGATTTTATTTTAAGGGGGTGGGTAATTGACTGAGATACACTTCCTCTCCTCCAGCCCCCAATTACTGAAGCACTTGGTGCTTCAGAATGACTCAGAAGCAACTTGGTCCAATGTCAGTAAAGCCTGCTTGTGTCAATGAGGATCGGCCAGAGCAGGAGGAGGGAAGCTACCCACTTAGACTTCAAGAGAAATTGACTCTACTTCACAACCTACTTTCTTCCTTCCTCCCTCCAGAGTAGGACATGTTAATTTCTGAAACTTCTAGTGAGGGGTAGAGTAAGGGCACCTTCCTTTTCCCCCACTTTATGTTGGCTTTGAACACTTGTACCGCCTAGGCAACCTGGAGCCTGCATCTTGGGCCTCCGCCTGCTCCTTCTGCTTCGTGTTTCTTCCCCAAGTATAGCAGTCTGAATAGCTACCTCAAGGAAATGTCTTCTGGCCAGTCAGGTCAGAAGTTGGGCCTCCTCCCCCTTTCCCTAGTAGTTTTCTCCAAGAAACTGCAAAGGACACCTCCCATTGTACAGTTGACACCTACTGAGGAACTCAGTAACTCCTGAACTCTTGAGGTAGCCATTCCTGAAAAGTCTATCTTTAAGAATGGATGAAAGATGAAGTGAAGAGGGGAGGGAGTCAGTGGATTACCACCATTCCACTAGGAAAGGCATATATTATGAGTGAGACAGTATTCTAGCCATTCATTCTTTCATTTTAAAGAACTTGAAATCAGTGGGAAGAAATACCTCAGACCAAAGCAGGAGAGAGAGTGGGGAGGGCCCTAAAGCTTCTTGAAGAGCTGAAGGTGGGGGGCTATGACCTGGGCATTTCACTTTTTGTTATCCAGTTCACCAGAGGAAAATGTTTTGCAGTGATTGACATCATAATCAGCTCCTTATTCTCATACATCCCACTTGTCTAGTCAGTTGCCAAATCCTGTCATTTCTACCTCTACATATCTTGCAACCATTTCCTTCTGTTTAATCACTTAACCACTACTATATTTCAGGCCCTCATTGCATCAGATTTGGACTATTTTAATAGCTGCCTAATTGGTATCCCTTAAGTCTCTCCCCGTTCCGAACCATACTCCACATGCACTGAAGCATGAGCCTTAATTTCCTCATATATAAAATGATGGAGTTGAATCAGATGATTCCTAATGTCCCATTTAGATCAAATACCCTATAGTTCCTCTTTCCCTTTTTGCTCTTTCCCCTACTCCTGCCCCATTTTCTTCTCCTTTCACTATTCCTTGCCAATCCCAGCCCCTCTATCGCCATTTATGATCATTTATGATCAATCAGCATGATATATGGCTCCTCTGAATCAGTATGCCCTACCTCTGACACACTGTTGGGACCCTAGGCAAGTCCCTTATCCACTCAGCACTCTAGGCAATTCTCCAAGATCCTTAGTTGCAGAAAAGGTTCCAACCTGCCTAGGTAGAAAGAGTTTCTTCATCTGGGAGTTTCCTATACCAGAGACACCACAAGTGCAGTCCCCATCCCTACCCCTAAGGGTAAATGGAAGCAGAAAATTGTACAATTCAGGCAAAACTAAATGCTTTTATGGGAATTTCTTAGACCCAAAGCAGAGAGAACAGCAAAGAAACTAAGTGTCTTGCAGGTTCAATACAGGACTTGAGGATATATTTTTTTGAATGAATGAACAAATGCTTTGGTTGTAGAACATAACCTTAAGTGTCTGATGTGTTTGGGGGGTGGGGCGGGTGAATTGCTGATTTGCCAGGTAAGTACCCATATAGATTGGGTGTCTACCACATGCATTTATTATAGATGCAGTCTCAAATGATTGTCACCTCTTTACTCTCCTGCCTTAGGTAACATGTTCTTGGTGAATCTGGCTTTGGCAGACCTGGTGGTTGCCTTGTACCCCTACCCCCTGATCCTGATGGCCATCCTCCATAATGGCTGGGCCCTGGGCGAGATACACTGCAAAGCCAGTGGATTTGTGATGGGCCTCAGTGTCATTGGCTCCGTCTTCAACATCACTGCCATTGCTATCAATCGGTACTGCTGCATCTGCCACAGCCTTGGCTACAAAAGGATCTTCAGGGCCTGGAACACTGTCCTCTACATCTGCCTTATCTGGGTCTTCACTGTCATTGCCCTGGTGCCCAATTTTTTTGTGGGGTCCTTAAAATATGACCCCCGCATCTATTCCTGCACATTTAATCAGACGGCCAGTACCTACTATACCACTGTGGTGGTGGTGATCCATTTCCTTATCCCTATCACCATTGTCACTTATTGCTACCTGAGGATCTGGGTGCTGGTGATTCAGTCCAGGAGAAGGGTCAAGTTGACAATGAAGCCCAGGCTGAAACCAAGTAAGGTCAGGAATTTCCTCACCATGTTTGTGGTCTTTGTGATCTTTGCCATTTGCTGGGCTCCACTGAACTTCATAGGTCTTGCTGTGGCCATTAACCCTTTGGACGTGGCTCCCCGGGTCCCTAATGGGCTGTTTGCCACCAGCTATTTCCTGGCCTATTTCAACAGCTGCCTGAATGCCATTATCTATGGTCTTCTCAACCAGAATTTTCGGAAGGAATACAAAAAAATTCTTTTGTTTCTGTGGATACCAAGGCTCTTCTTTCAGGGCAGTTCCAAAGATGGGACTGACAGTCAGAGGAGCAAGCCTACTGCTTTAAACAAGAACTACCCAATAGAGACCAACACCTTGTAATCTTTCTATAGAGCACCTAGAAGGAATCAGTGCATCTGGGATAAGTTCTCTGGCAGAGCAAGGAAAGGACTGGGGGAGTGTTTTGGAGCAGGTGGGCTCTGGGATCCTTATTTTATTTTATTTTTTCAAACAGTATTTGACTTGTGGAGCCTCATCTTTCATACGATCACTTTTGGACAAGATGCTCAATGGACTTGTACAGGAGTACCATGATTAACTAAGCTCATGTGCTCGCCATCTCTCTGCACAGTGATACTTGTCTCTTTCATTTTCTGCATTGCAGCCCTGGTATTTGGTGCATCTGAGGAAAGACTAAAAAGCTGCATAAGGCAACAAGAATCTGATTTCTGATCTGCCAACATCTCCCTGGGGGGACTTCTGCCTGTACAGACATTTTGACTTCTCGGTGATGTGTTCTCACTGCTCCATCCAGAGACAAAAAGACCTTACTCCCTAGAATGGTGTCAAGACAAGTCCTACATGGGGGAAGGTCAGTTATCCAACCAAGGAGGTCCCTCTGAAAAAGGAACCTCAGCAAAGTTAGTAAACATCTCACATCTCCCTTCTATCCTCATTATTTAGGTGAAAATAGGTAGTGAGGGCAGTCTTTATGGGGAAGGAAAAGGGCCATTCAAAGAAAGCCAAAGATCAGGTAATGAGAATCGGAAAGGGCAGAAATAAAGTCCTACCTTTTGCTCTGTGTGTGTGTGTGTGGGGGGGGACACACACACAGAGACAGAGAGACAGGCAGAGATAGAGAAGACTTTCTGGACAATTTGTCCCTTGTCCCTTCTGTTTACCTTGTCACACAGGTGATGCCTAATATTACTCACAATTCACTAACCCAAACCTCTCCACTTTTTTTCCATAGGTTCCTGCTATCGGGCCTGGAGGCTGGAGACAGGGATGAGAATGGGGCAAGATGGGAAATCTTGATATATATACTCACACACATGTGTATTTGTATATGTATATATATGTGTGTATACATACACACATCAGGGCTGTTTCAAGCTACAGGACTTGACTCTCAATAAAGAAAATTTTGCCTGAAACTCTTTTGCCTGTAATTGTTTCCCCAGTGGTCCAAACATTTACCCACATTTTTCCTGCTCCCTGTCTCACATGTACACTGCTTACTTTCCTTCCTCATAGTACTCCACTCACTTTCCTATGTCATTCTTCAAGGTCATCATAATAACAACTACCCCATACATTTGTACACCACCTCATATTCTTTTTTATTTTTATAAATAGTATTTTATTTTTTCCAATTACATGTAAAGGTAGTTTTCAACATTCATTTTTATAAAATTTTAGGTTCCAAATTTTCTGCCCTCTCTCCCTTCCCTCTCCCCAAGATAGCAAGCAATCTGATATAGGTTATACATGTACAATCATGGAAACATATTTCCAGAATAGTCATGTTGTGAAAGAAGAAACAGAACAAAAGGGAAAAGCCACAAAAGACAAAAAAACAACAAAAAAGTGAAAATAGTATGCTTCCATCTGCATTCAGACTCCATAGTTCTTTCTCTGGATGTGGATAGCATTTTCCATCATGAGTCTTTTGGAATTGTCTTGCATCCTTGTATTGCTGAGAAGAGCTAAGTCATTCATAGTTGATCATCACACAGTGTTACTGTTACTATGTACAATATTCTCCTGGTTCTGCTTACTTCACCCAGCATTAATTTATATGTCTTTCTAGGTTTTTCAGAAATCCACCTGCTCATCATTTTTTATAACACAATAGTATTCCATTACATTCATATACCACAACTTGTTCAGCCATTTCCCAATTGATGAGCAATCTCTCAATTTCCAGTTCTCTGCCACCACAAAAAGAGCTGCTAAAAATAATTTTGTACATGTAGGTCCTTTTCCCTTTTTTATGTTCTCTTTTGGGTACAAACCTCATGGTATTGCTGGATCAAAGGGTACGCACGGTATGATTGCCATTCGGGCATAGTTCCAAATTGCTCTCTAGAATGGTTGGATGAACTCCAGCAATAATGCATCAGTGTCCCAATTTTACCACAACTCCTCCAACATTTATCATTTTCCTTTTCTGTTATATTAGCCAATCTGATAGATGTGAAGTGACAGCTCAGAATTGTTTTAATTTGCATTTTTCTAATCAAAAGTGATTTAGAGCATTTCTTCATATGCCTATAGATAACTTTGATTTCCTCATCTGAAAACTACCTGTTCATATCCTTTGACCATTTCTCAATTGGGGAATGGCTTCTATTCTTATAAATTTGACTCAGTTCTCTATATTTGAGAAATGAGGCCTTTAACAGAAATACTTGCTGTAAAAAATTGCTTCCCATCTTTCTAATTTCCTTCTAATCTTGGTTGTGTTGGTTTTATTTGTACTAAAACTTTTTAATTTAATGTAATCAAAATAATCCATTTTGCATTTCATACTGTTCTCTATCTCTTGTTTGGTCATAAATTCTTCCCTTCTCCACAGATCTGACAGGTAAACTATTCCTTACTCTCCTAATTTGCTTATAGTATCACCCTTTATGTCTAAATCGTGTACTCATTTTTACCTTATCTTGGTATGTGGTGTGAAATGTTGGTCTATGACCAATTTCTGCCATGCAATTTTACAGTCTTCCTAGCAGTTTTTGTCAAATAGTAAGTTCTTATCCCAGAAGCTGGGGTCTTTGGGTTTATCAAAGAGTAGATTACTATGGTTATTTACTACTGTGTCTTGTATACCTCACCTATTCCACTGATCCACCACTCTATTTCTTAGCCAGTACCAAATAATTACTATAATTGCTGCTGTATAATATAGTTTTAGATGTGGTACTGACAGGGTCTAGAGGCTTGGGGTGCTGGAACCCCAAGATCACGACTCAGGCCCTGCCTGAATGAATTCAACTCAAGTCTTCTTCCGGTCAGAGAAAAAGTTTATTAGAGATAAACCATATAGGCCAGGTGATGCCTGTAAGGACAAGCAGGCATGAGAAAAGCTCAGCCTTTTGGGCATGAAAATTCTCAGCAGTTGAATGGGGGCCAGGGTGGATCTTATACACTAAAGTAACTTTGGGTGGCCAGAGGAGGGGGCTGGGGAAAAAGTCTAGGTGAGAATTCCCATTGGAAGGTCTGAGAGATTGAATAGACAATGGGAATAGATAATGAAGGGAACTGGAAGGAAGAAGTTTGAAAGGTATCTGCATAAGATCAAAAGGTGGGGTAGGGCTTTCAAAGGGAGATAAGGGGAGTCAATAAAGAACCTAAAAGTTTAAGGGTTTTCTGGGGCCCCTGTAGACAAACAGGAACCAGAATCTTTTTAGGGCAAGTGGCAAAGGCTCATCACAATAAGATCAAAAGGTAGGGCTAGGGCTTTCAAAGGGAGATGAGGAGCTAGGCCATTAGAGCCAGATTCCCTTTAGGCAAGGGGCAGATCTCAGTACCCCTAGGCCATCTTCCTTTGTATTTTTTTTCATTAATTTCCTTGATATTCTTGACCTTTTGTTCTTCCAGATGAATTTTCTTGTTATTTTTTTCTCACTATAAAATATTTTTGGTAGTTTGATTGGTATGACACTGAATAAGTAAATTAATTTAGGTAGAATTGTAGTTTTTATTATATCAGCTCAACCCACCCATGAGCAATTGATATTTTTCCAATTGTTTAGATCTGACTTTATTTGTGTGAAAAGTGTTTTTAATTGTGTTCATATAGTTCTTGGGTTTGGCTTGGCAAGTAGACTCCCAAATGTTTTATGTCATCCACAGTTATTTTAAGTGGAATTTAAGCAGTTTTTTGTTTGATTCTCTAGGATTCTCTAAGTATTCTATTATATTATCTGTAAAGAGTGACAGTTTTGTCTCCTCATTGCCTATTCTAATTCCTTCAATTACTTTTTCTTCTCTTATTGCTAAAGCTAAAATTTCTAGTACAATATTGAATAAGAGTGGTGACAATGGGCATCCTTGTTTCACCCTAATCTTATTGGGAAGGTTTCTAGCTTATCCCCATTACAGATAAAGTTTGCTAATGGTTTTAGATAGACGCTACTTATCATTTTAAGGAAAGCTCCATTTATTCCTATGCTTTCTACTGTTTTTAATAGGAATGAAGGCTGTATTTTGTCAAAAGTTTTTCTGCAACTGAGATAATTATATGATTTTTGTTGGTTTTGTTATTGATATGGTCAGTTATGCTAATAGTTTTCCTAATATTGAACTAGCTCTGCATTCCTCACCACTTCATATTCTTAGGAAGCACATTCCCATATATGAAGTCATCTGATCTTGGAAACAGCTCTGAGAGAGACAGTCACAGTGAATGAATAAAGCTCCATTCAGATTCTGATATCTTAAGGCAAAGGTTCCTAACCTTTTGTGTGTAAAGGATCCCTTTGGCAATATGGTGAACTGGATCCCTTCTCAGAAGATATTTATAAATGCTTAAAACAAAATACTTAAGATTACAAAGGGATTCATTATATTCAAGTGAAGTTATTGAAATATATTTAAAAGATTGGGTGGGGTAACAATACCTAGATTGAGGAGAATGCTAATCCTATCTGCTATCATCAGTACTGTCTTGTTGAGCCATGAAATGAGGACTTTAGAAAAAGGAAGAGAATTCTGGCTGTCCCTAAATTGGTTATTAATAATAATTTCTCTCAGGTTTATACTTCCTTCAATAATAATTTAGTAATAACCAACATTTACATATTGCTTACTATGTGTTAGGTACTGTGCTAAGTGCTTTACAAATATCACGTTTGATCCTGGGAGACAGGTGCTTTTATAATCTCCATATTATGCTTGAGGAAACTGAAACAGAGATTAAGTAACTTGGCTAAGGTCACACAGCTAGTAAGTGTCTCAGGCCAGATTTGAACTCATCTTCCTGACTCCTGAACTGGAACTCTATCCACTGGGGCACCTAGCTGCCCTCAGAATCACAAAACAGCAACAGCAAAAAGCTTTCATTTGTTTACAAGGGAGTCTTGCCAACCTACTGGCATTTGGCCATCTTGGCTGATACTTCAAGACTGGAGCAGGTTGCTTCTTAATGGATGTGTTATGGCTGGATTTCAGTTTTTATATTGGTGACCCTACCTATAATTAGGAGCAAGAAACCTTACCAGGAACACCTGGAGAAAAATCAGTGAGCAAAACTAAGAGTGGAGAGGGAGATTTTCTTTTCTTTTCTTCTTTCTTTTCTTTTATTTTGGCGGGGGGGGGAGGGGAAGGCAATGGCATTAAGTGACTTGCCCAGAGTCACATAGCTAGTTACGTGTCTGAGGCCAGATTTGAACTCAGGTCCTCCTGACTCCAGGGCCAGGGCTCTATCCAATGTGCCACCTAACTGCCCCACTTTTTTTTAGTGGTATTTTTCCCCCCTGTTACGTGTCAAGACAATTTTTGTCATGCTTTACAAGATTTTGAGTTCCAAATTTTTCTTCCTCCCTCTCTCCCCTTCCCTCTTCTGAAAATAGTAGGCAATTTGATATAGGTTATATATGTGCTATCATGTAAAACATATTTCTGTATTAGTCACAGTTGTGAAAGAAGAAACAGATCAAAAGGAAAAAAAACCCACGAAAAAGAATAAAGTTAGTGAAAAAAGTATTTCATCTGCATTCAGAGTCCGTCAGTTCTTTATCTGGATGTGTATAACACTGCATTCTCTTTCATGAGTCCTTTGTACTTGTCTTGGATCATTGTGTTGCTGAGAAGAGCTGAGTCATTCATAATTGATCATCACACAATGTTGCTGATACTGCATACAATGTTTTCCTAGTTCTGCTCAATTCTCTTTGCATCAGTTACTACAGGTGTTTCCAGGTTTTTCTGAAATCTGCCTATTCATTTCTTATTGCATAATAGTATCTCATTACATTCATATACCACAGCTTGTTCAGCCATCCCCCAATGTTGGGCATCCCCTCAATTTCCAATATTTTGCCACCATGAAAAGGGTTGTTATAAATATTTTTGCACATGTAGGTCCTTTTCTCTTTTTTATTACCTCTTTGGTATACAGACCTAATAGTGGTATCGCTGAATTGAAGTATGCCCAGTTTGATTGCCCTTTGAACACAGCTCCAAATTGCTCTGTAGAATGGTTGGATCAGTTCACAACTCCACCAACAATGTATTAGCATCCCAATTTTCCCACATCCTCTCCAACATTTATCATTTTTTTGGTCATATTAGCCAATCTGATAGGTGTGAAATGGTACCTCAGAGTTGTTTTAATTTGCATTTCACTAATCAAAAGTAATTTAGAGCACTTCTTCATATGCCTATAGAGAGCTTTGATTTCTTCATCTGAAAACTGCCTGTTCATATCCTTCGACCATTTCTCAGTGGTCAATGGGGAATAGCTTGTATTCTTATAAATTTGACTCAGTTCTCTATATATTTTGAGAAATGAGGCTTTTATCAGAGACACTTGCTGTAAAGATCATTTCCCAGCTTTCTGCTTTCCTTCTAATCTTGGTAGCAGTGGTTTTGTTTGTGCAAAAGCTTTTTAACTTAATATAATCAAAATTAGCTATTTTACATTTTGTAATGTGCTCTCTCTCTTGTTGGGTCACGAATTCTTCCCTTTTCCATAGATCTGACAGGTAGACTATTTCTGGCTCTTCTAATTTGCTTATGGTGTCACCCTTTATGCCTAAATCATGTACCCTTTGGACCTTATCTTGGTATATGGTGTGAGATGTTGGTCTATACCTAGTTTGTTCCCTCTTGTTTTCCAGTTTTTCCAGCAGTTTTTGTCAGGTAGTAAGTTCTTATCCCAAAGGCTGGGATTTTTGGGTTTGTCAAACACTAGGTTACTATGGTTATTTACTACTGTGTCTTGCGTACCTAACCTATTCCACTGATTCACCACTCTATTTCTTAGCCAGTACCAGATAGTTTTGATGATTAATACTTTATAATATAGTTTGAGATCTGGTATTGCTAGGCCACCTTCCTTTACATTTTTTTCCCATTAATTCCCTTGATATTCTTTATCTTTTGTTCTTCCAGATGAATTTTGTTGTTTTTTTCTAGCTCTAATAAAGAATTTTTTTGGTAGTTTGATTGGTATGGCAGAGAAATTTTCTTTTATATCAGATCCTCTGAGAAAAAAGTTGACAGTCACTGGTGATAGTAGAGGGAGGATGTGTACAGCCCCTGCTAGGCTGAGGATCACCAGGCAGCATCAGTTTCAGGGGTCTAGTGGTAGAGTCTCTGCCACTGGTGCTGACACTGTCGGCTCTTGTCTCTTGTGGTTCCAGATCAGGATGCCTGGGTGCTGCAGCTCTGAGGGCAGGCTTCTAGTCTCTTGGTGGTCCTCGGGAATACAGGCTGCTTGGGAGCTGTAGCATCAGCCTTATGTTTTAGGGGAAGCATTGGAAAGTGGAAAGAATATTAATAAAAGAATCTGGATTAAAGTCACTTCTCTGCCATTTAATGGTTGTTGGACCTTATGAAAAACAGCTAGCCCAGAAAGGCTAAAATAGGAGTGGTTGTAAAATGAGAGTGGTGGTACCAGATTAATTCTAATGTCCTTTCCAGCCCTAAATCTACAATCCTATAATCTTACCATGACTTCCACACTGGCTTTCTCTCTCTTTTTTAAATGTAATGTTTATTTTATTTTACGTTTTTATTTTTTTCAATTAGCAAAGATTTTTTTCTCTCCCTTCTATGTTCCCTTATCACACACACACACACACACACACACACACACACACACACACACACACAAGAAAGAAAAACAAAACTCTTGAAATAAATATGCTTAATCAAGCAAAACCAGTCCTTGCCTTGGCCACATCCAAGAAGATCTATGTCTCATTCAGCCCCTGAGTCCATCCTTTGTCAGGACGTGGGTGGCAGACTATATGATTGGTTCTCTGGAATCTTTTTTAAAAAATTTATTGTCTACACATTGCTTGCCTTCTCAATGATGATGTAGGGGAGGGATGGAAGGAGGGACTTTGGAACTCAAATTATTTTTAAAAATTGTGGGTTAAAAATTATTTTCACGTGTAATTGGGAAAAAATAAAGTATTAAGTATATTTAAACTTACTGTCTTTAAAAAAAAGTTGAAACTACCAAAAATTATTTTATAGAGTTAGAAAAAAAAATAACAAAATTCATCTGGAAGAAAAAAAGGTCAAGAATATCAAGAAAATCAACAAAAAAATGTGAAGGAAAGTGGTTTAGCAGCACCAGATCTTAAACTGTTTTACAAAATTTTAATCATGAAAATGATCTGCTACTGACTGAGAGACAGAGTGGTAGGTCAGTTGTATAGATTATGTACACAATACACAGTATTAAATGACTATGGTAATCTAATGTTTGATAAACCCAAAGATCCAAGCTTTTGGGGCAAGAACTCAACATTTGTCAAAAATTGCTGGGAAAACTGGAAAGCAGTTTGGTGGAAACTAGGTATAGACTCACACTATAAACTAAGAAAAAGTCAAAATGGGTACATGATCTAGACACAAAGAGTGATATCATAAACAAATTGGAGGATGACAGAAAATTTTACCTTTCAGATCTATGGATAAAGTAAAAATTTGTGATCAAACAAGGGATAGAGAGCATTACGGGATACAAAATGTTTTGATGGGATACAAAATGGATTGTTTTGATAATATATTGAAAAGGTTTTGCACACAAAAAAACAATGCTGCCAAGATTAGAAGGAAAACAAGAAACTGGAAAAAAGTTTATAGCAAGTTTCTCTATTAAAGGATTCATTTCTCAAATATATAGAGAACTAAGTCAAATTCCTAAAAATACTAATCATTCCCCAATTGATAAATGGTCAAAGAATCTAAACAGTCAATTTTCAGAAGAAGAAATCAAAGCTATCTATAGTCATGTGGAAAATGCTTTAATTAGAGAAATGCAAATTAAAACAACTCTGAGGTACCACCTCACCTACTAGATTAGCTAATTTGATAGAAAAGGAAAATGACAACTGTTGGAAGAAATGTGGAAAAATTGGGATACTCATGCACTATTGGCAGAGTTATATACTGATTTACCCAATCTGGAAAGCAATTTGGAAGTATGTCCAAAGAGCTATAAAACTGTGCGTACCTTTTGACCCACTATTAGGTCTATATCCCAAAGAAATTAAAGAAAAAGAAAAGAACCTGTATGTACAAAAATATTTATAGCACCTCTTTTTGTGGTGGCAAAAAATTGGAAATTGAGGAAATGTCCATCAATTAGGGAGGAACGGCTGAACAAGTTATAGTATATGATTGTGATGGACAATATATATTGTGCTATAAGAAATGATAAGCAAGATGCTTTCAGAAAAACCTGGAAAGACTTATGTGATCTAATGCAAGGTGGAGTGAGCAGAACCATGAGACCATTGTACATGTTAACAGAAATATTGTACAAGGATCAACTGTGAGTAACTTAACTATTCTCAGCAATACAATGATCCAAGACAATTCCAAAGGACTTATGATGAAAAATGCTATCCACCTCCAAAGAAAGAACTGATGTAGACTGAATGCAGATTGGAGCTTATTTTTTTAAACTTTATTTTTTGGTTTGTGTTTTCTTTTGCAACATAGCTAATATGGCAACATGTTTTGCATGACTGCACATGTACAATTCATATCAAATTGCTTGCCTTCTCGAGGAAGGGAGAGACAAAGGGAGGGAGAGAATTTGCAAATTAAAAATTTTTTTAAATCAATGTTAAATTTTTTTCATGTAATTGAGAAAAAAAAGTTTTAAAAACCTTATTGTCTAAGCATGGTATTGGCTTTGTTGGCTTTATTGAGAGTCTGCCTCAATAGGTGGCCAAGAGGGACCTGGTATGCCCAAGCAGTGTCTGGTTTGACTCCATCCCTGTGCAGTGAGCCCTTATGTGTTTGATGGGCCATGGGGATCCTAACCTGGTGACTGACTCTTGTCTCAGCTCAGGATGCCCACAGGCTTCTATTAGTCTTCTTGTGTTGTCCTGAACTGACTGGAGGAACTTATTGATGTCTCTTTACCTTTCTTTACCATTCTTTCTTCTGGTGCATTTTCAGAATTTTGTTGAACTGTTTGTAGACATCTGGGCTCCTCTAGGATCTTTCACATCACCATCTTAACCTAGAAAACAATAGCAGCACTTTTTATGATAACAACAAACTGGGAACAAAGTGGGTACCCATAAATTGGGGAAGAGTTGTGGCATATTAATGTAATGGAATATTATTGCATTATAGAAAATAACAAATATGAAGAATTAATAGAAATTTGGGAAGGCATATGAACAAATGCGAAGAAAAATCAACAGAACAGGAGAATAATATATACAATCACAATAATGCAAGGAAAAATAATTTTGTAAGACTTTAGAGCTCTGAAGTCATGACTGATCACTGTGTTAATTAACTGATGATGTAGCATGTTTTCAACAGAGGTATGAAATGAGACATATTTTTCCAGACTCAACCAAAGAAATTTGTTTTTCTTGTTAATAAATCAACATTTATCCTTAAATACCTGCTATGTGCCAGTGCTAAGCATCGAGAATATAAAGACAAAAGATAGCCCTCACTTACAGGGGATTCACAATCTGATGAAGGTGACAAAATGCAAATAACTATCTATAGATTATGGAGGGAGGGAAGTTGGTGGGGAGTGACAGAGATGTTTTACCTATGTTGATTACCTTTATTTTCACAACAACCCTGAGAAGTAGGTGCTACAATTATCTCTATTTTGTAGACAAGGAAACTGAGGCAGACAGCAATTAAATTATTTGCTGAAGGTCATATAGCTAGTAAGTATTGGAAGTTGGATTTGAACTTGGGTCCTGCATTCTTTCCACTGTGCTGCTTAGCTGCCTATAATAGAGAATAATATAATATAATATAATATAATATAATATAATATAATATAATATAATATAATATAATATAATATATGATATGATATGATATGATATAAATAATAAAAATAATATAATATAATATAATATAATATATGATATGATATGATATAAATAATAAAAATAATATAATATAATATAATATAATATAATATAATATAATATAATATAATATAATATAATATAATATAATATAATATAATATAATATAATAACCTTTATTAAGCTCCTGCATTCAGTGTGCAGAGCAGTATGTACAAAGTTTAGATAAACTGAAGACCTGGACCTCAAAGAGCTTATAGTCTAGTATGATGATGTAAAGATAAGACACAAGCACAGATAGCTATAATAGGCAGGGGTAAAGAATGTTGGTATGGAGTCAAAGACTGTAGATCAAATCTAGACTCTGGTATTAACTAATTGTGTGACCTTGCACTAGTTGCTTAACTTCTCTGGGCTTTAATTTCTTCATTTACAAAAGGAGGGATTCCTTCCAAGTCTAAGTCTGTGATTCTAAGTGTATGAGTTACAAAGGTGTGTAATAAAGGTCATAGGTGCATAGATACAGAGTTGGAAGGGGCACCAAAGGCCATCTAGCCCATCTCCTAATTTTATATATGAGGAAACTGAAGCCCACAAGGGTTAAATGACTTATCTAAGGTCACATAAGTAGAAAGCACCAGAGCCTGGATATAACCCCAAATCCTATGACTCTGGAGCCAATACTCTTTCCACTCTAAAGAGACCATTTCTGAATTGTCATGTTTACTGCTGGTTAGTGCTAATGAGCTTATGTACTCTTCAATTTCCCTTGAGATTATATGCCTTACTTTACATTTTGTAAGTGTATGATTTTAGTCAGTGGCCCATGAAATAGTCCCAATTGTGTATGTAATCTATGGTTGATGTGGCACAGGCTTAATGTTTTAATGTTTGAATCTGAAATATATACAACATCATCCCTCCATCCCTGCCCCCACTTCATGTACTGAACTTTATCTATCCTTCAGGTCTCACTTCAGATTTTATCAACTCCAAGAAACCTTCCAGGAATACCCCAGCCCGTAGTGATGTAGAATGATGATGATGATAATGGTGGTGGTGGTGGTGGTGATGATGATAACGATGTAGAATCTTTCTTCAGGACTCCTAGAATGCCTGTTTGTAATATTAATTTGGAGATTCAAATTTATACCATCTTTTACTACTATTTTTTCATATGTATGTCATGTCATTCCACATGGATTTCAAGTTCCTTGACTGCGTGGATTGTGTCATACATTTCTCCTTGTCTCTTTTAGTACTTAACATAGTGTCTAGCCTACAAATAGTTCAATAAATGCTGATTGATTATAGAATCATATATTTAGAATTGGAAGAAGCCATAGAAACCAACTCCCTCGATTTACAGATGAGGAAATCTTATCAATGAGTTTGTTACTCTAGATCCCTCAGGAAATAAATAGTAGAAATGGGATTTGAATTCTGGTCCTCTGACTCAATAGCCAGTGCCCTTTCTACTGTACCATGATACAGCCTGTAATTCATTAGAAGTGACCATTATGGGAAGGGAATCAATAATGTTGACCTCATTAGCTCTCTTGTGACAAGCCTGTACTTTTCAGAGAGTGAAGGGCTTATAACAGGGAGATATATTCAGGAAGATTTGGGAAGAACATTCTAAACATATCATGATATCGTGGAAAGTGCTGGATTTAACCCCTCAGGACCTTGGTTCAAATCCTGCCATATATTAACAATATGGCCTAGAGGAAGTCATGTATCCTCCCTGGGAATCAATTTCTTTATGTGTAAAATGAAAGCAATTGAATTCAATGACCTTTAAGTTCCCTTCCAGATATAAATCTATGACCCTCTGAAGAGAAAAGTGACCAGAACATTTACAACCAAAAAGTGATGATGGAGAGGTTATTAGGTTCATTATTCTTCTGCTAAGACTTGTTTGGTGTAAATGAATACCCGAAAAAGAAGTATAAAAAGTGTAATTATAAAGTAACTTATAAGAAAAACCAGTCCCATCTCTTTAGTATCACACCTGATTTTTGATTCCAAATAGTTTTTACCCAAGTTAGTCATATTAATCAGACTTGGCTTCAAGTGACTTTTGGTGTTTTGTATTATTGTAGCCAGTAACTACTCTCTCAAAGTCATGCTGACTGGGTCTGCTGCTCAGAGTTCTAGGTTACCCTGAAGGGTTCAGGGTATCTCTTAATGCCATTCACTCAAGCCCCTACTGGATATATTCTTCCACTTTTAGTTGCCAATGAGTTGCACCCCAGTTCCATTTAATTACAACCAGCTTTTACAAAGGGATATTTATTTAAAATATATAACCATAACAAAAATCGAAACATTCTTCCCAGTGCTTCAAGGATACAATCCCCCCTACCTCACTTAGTTCTTTGGGAAGAGCGTACTCAAAGTCAGCTCAGTTCCTAAATAACATTGGTCTCACCAAGTTAGCATTCATATATAGCAGGACTATGTGATGAGTTCTAGTCTCAGTTACTATTGGGATAGGTCCTAAAGGTCACTCCTTGCCAAATTGGGTACTGATGCTGAGTTGACTGGAAACCTGGATGCTAGGATATCACTGCTCTCCTCTCACCTAAACAAACACCAAGGCAGGAAAAGAACCCAGGCTTGTAGTCATTGGACCACATGACCTTGGAGGGGAGAGGGCCAAGACCACTCCCCTTATAGCAAGAGTTGGCAAGCTATGGCCCAAGGACCAAATATGGTCAGCTTCCTGTTTTTGCATGGCCTGCAAGCTAAGAATGATTTTAAAAATACTTTTAATGCAAAAAAAAGCTTCATTTAAAAATGTAAAAACCATTCTTAGCTCTTAGGCCATGAAGAAAGATATGGCCTTTGGGTCACAGCTTGCTGACTCCTGCCTTAAGGCATTTTTTCTCACTGTGTACCATGAGCAAAGAAGTCAAAGAGATCCACTTGAACAGCTCAACAGAAAATCTATGTCTGACACCTGCTAATGCCTTTTTGAAGGCACCCAGATGTTCCAGTTCCACACACACAGCCAAACAAGAAAAGCTTCTCCTAATCACATTGTTAGTAGATCAGAACCAATTTAGAATATCTTGGCATGTTTCAGTCTGTCCAAGGCACTTCCTTCTCAATGGCTCTCCAGCCTCTCCATGCGGGAGATTCTCTGTACATGGGCAATCCATCAAGTTAAAGCCCTGACAGAGCTATTCATTATCATTATTTATTTTTTTCAAAGCCCAGAATCTGTTGGACCCACGTAGAACTTAATTTTTGCTTAGGTCTGGAGTTTGCTACTTGGTGTTTTTGTTTTATTTATCTTTAAAGTATGAAAATATGCCCACTACTAATGATAAGGATAGATATTAAACCTGTGACTTAACTGGTATAGGGAACTCCCAAGTGAAGAAATTCCCTTTACTAATGCAAGTTGGCACCTTCTCTGCTTCTTATCATTTTACAGCAGAGGCATCAAGTTCACAATCCTCTGGCCCTTGCAGTGTGGCCTGAACTGGTTTAAAATGTAACTGGGAAATGTTTAACAAATAAATAAAAGTATAATACAACATAGATAATGTTAATTTGTAATTTTCCGAATCAGTATGTTGTCAGTAAGTATTCATTTCTATTTGAGTTTGACACTGCTGTCTTAAAGAGGTGCCCAGGATGCTGAGAGATTGTGACTTAACCAGGGTAATCAGCCACTATGTGTCAAAAATGGAACTTGAGCCCGGGGAATGGGTTGAAGATAGCTCTCTACCCATCATGCCACACAGCCTCTCTGAATATATTCTAAATTCTCTGTAATAGACTCAAAGAAAAAGAGGGAGTTAGACTAGATTGTCTCTACTATTCCTTCTACCTCTAAACCCCTGTGGATTCTGAAGTATATACAGCCAGGTCCCAATTACTGGTACTAATGAATCCTGTGAAGTGGTCCCATTATTTGAATTCAAACTGTGTATTTCCATTGGGCTAGAACCAATGATCATATTTTGCATAATTATAACTTCAAATCATGCAAATTTAAATACATGGGACCACTTCACTGGATACATTATTTGCACTAAGCTGGGACCTAACTTCTGATATATTTGTGAAAACACATACAATCTAGTACAATATATTTCTAGGCAAACCCCATGGAGGCAGCTAAATAGCTCAGTGGATAGAGAGCTGGACCTGGAGTCAAGAAGACCTGAGTTCAAATCCAGTTTCAGAAATTAATTAGCTATGTGGCTCTGGGCATTCAACCCCGTTTGCTTCATTTTCCTCATCTATAAAATGAGCTGGAAAAGGAAATGTCAAATCACTACAGTATCTTTGCCAAGAAAACCAGTTGGACATGACTGAAATGACTGAGCAACAACAAAAACTCCATTGAAGCTCCAAAGAGGTGCAAGGAATGGAAAAAACCTTGATGCATTAGGTAAATGAAGTTATCTACTTGAAAACAAAATGAAAAACACTCTTCTCCCTGACCGCATTTTGTCTAGAGGTAGCTGTATCTTATATCTCCACAATCAGCCTGTCAGCTCCAGGAAAACAAGGATGTCATGTGTTATCTAACCTGCGTGTCTCATCTTCCAATGCCTGAGATTGTGCTGTATGTAGAACAAGTAATTAAGTCTGTTGAATTTGAATTTATTTTTTTTACTGTGTAGTTAAAATGTCTCTGTAGAATGACTGACAGTCCAAGAGGCTGGTTTCTGACCACAAATACATAAGAAAGACAAAACTTTGAAACAAAGACCTGAGGTAGGAGCAGCTAGGTGGCACAGTAGATACAGAACTGGCCCTGGATTCAGGAGGACCTAAGTTCAAATCCGGCCTCAGACACATAACACTTACTAGCTGTGTGACCCTGGGCAAGTCACTTAACCCCACTGCCTAGACCAAAACAAGACAAAGGCCTGAGATAGAGAGTAATGCTGCTCAGAAGCTTCATTTGGGCTCTTCCTTGTTTTACCCTTTTCCTTTTATTTGTGTGGAAGACCTAAATAATCTTGTAAAGTGAGAAAAACTTTAAAACATGAGATCCAGGTAGCTCTCAGAAGTTTATTGAAAGGCAGTCTCTGAAAACATTGTGAGGCAGTGTAAGTTGACGATCAGAAATTAATATAAGTTAAAGGGAACTTTCTAACCCTAAGGCAGGTAGAGGTTTAAGACAGACATTGACCCTTATTTACTCTTGCTTATCATAAGCAAAGACAAATAAAATGTTTGTGGGCTTTCCTTAGCTATCTGGCTGCTCAATATTCCAAAAGAGATTGGGTTCTGGAGGTGAAGACTATCTTTCTAAGGAAAGAGTTGCCCACAACCTCTGGTTCTAGAGTATCAGGACAGTTTTCCTTGATGATTTCTCAAAAGTTGATGTCTAAGTTCTTTTGTTTTAATCATGGCTTTCAGATAGTCCAAAAATTCTTAAATTCTCTCTCCTGGTTCTATTTTCTGGGTCAGTTATTTTTTTCAATAAAATATTTCATATTTTCTTCTGATTTTTCATTCTTCTGATTTTGTTTTATTGTTTCTTGATGTCTCAAAGTCATTAACTTCTACTTGCCCATATCTAATTTTTAAGGAATTATTTTCTTCAGTGGTAAAACTTGCAATCTAAGTGAAATGGATAAATATTTACAAAAATATAAGCTGGACAGATTAACAGAAGTGGAAATAGAATTCTTAAATAATCCTATCTTAGAAAAAGAAATTGAACAAGCCATAATGAGCTCCCTAAGAAAAAAATCCCCAAAACCAGATGGATTCACAAGTGAAATCTACCAAACATTTATAGAACAATTAATTCCAATACTATATAAACCATTTAGAAAAATAGGCAAAGGAGTCCCACTAAATTCCTTTTATGAAACAAATATGGCACTGATGCCTAAATCAGGAAGAGCCAAAATGAAATAAGAAACCTATAGACCAATTTGTCTAAAAAATATTGATTCAAAACTTGTAAGTAAAATGCTAGCAAGGAGATTACAGCAACATATCACACAGACCATACACTATGACCCTGAATGCAAGACTGGTTCAATATTTTTAAAAAAACTATCAGCATGTGACCATATCAATAATAAAAACAACAAAAAAACATAAGGTTATACCCAGAAGAGTTGATTAGGATTAGATGCAGAAACAGTTTTTGACAAAATACAACACCATTTCTTATTAAGACACTAGAAAGTCTAGGTCAATGGAGCCTTTCTTAAAATGATAAGTAGTATCTATCTAAAACCATCATCAAGCTTTATCTGTAATGAGGATGAATTTGAAGCCTTCCCAATAAGATGAGGGATGAAGTAAATCCTTGCTTCATTATCACCACTATTATTAAATATTGTTTTAGAAATACTAACTATAGGAAGAGAAAGAAAAAAATTGAAGAAATAAATATAGGCAATGAGGATACAAAACTTTCTTTGCAGATGATATGACAATATACTTAGAAAATGCTAGAGAATCAATTAAAGAACTAGTTGAAACAATTAACATTTTTAGCAAAGTTGCAGGTGACATAAGTCACCAGCATTTTTACATACTACAACAAAACCCAGCAGGAGGAGTTAGAAAGAGAAATTCAATTTAAAATAACCCTAGACAATATAAAATACTTGTAAGTCTACTTGACAAGACAAACCCAGAAAGTATATGAACACAGTGACAAAACACACTTCACACAAATAAAGTCAGATCTAAACAACTGGAGAAATATTAATTGCTCATGGGTGGGCTGAGCTAATATAATAAAAGTGAGAATTCTTCCTAAGTTAATTTACTTATTTAGTACCATACTAATCAAACTACCAAAAATTATTTAAAAGAGCCAGAAAAAAATAATAACAAAATTCACCTGGAAGAATGAAGGGTCAAGAATATCAAGGGAATTGAAAAAAATGTGGAAGGAGGTGGCTTAGTAGTGCCACATTTCAAACTATATTACAGAGTGATGATCATCAAAACAATGTGGTACTGGCTAAGAAATAGAGTGGTGGATCAGTGGAATAGGTTAAGTACACAAAACATGGGTATTGAGTGCTTGCCATGTGGGGAGCAATTAAAGGAACAGACATGTTCAGTCTGGAGAAGATAAGATGTTTGGGAACATGATAATTACGTTCAAGTGTTTGAAGGATTATCATATGGAAGAGAAACCAGGCCTCAGAGGGCAAAACCAAGAGTAGTGGGTAGAAATAGAACATTTTGTTTGACATCAAGCCTAAATTGGGGCACCTAGGTGGCTCAGTGGATAGAGCACTGGAGTCAGGAGGACCTGAGTTCAAATCCGGCCTCAGACACATAACACATACTAGCTGTGTGACTCTGGGCAAGTCACTTGATCCCAATTACCTCACTTTAAAAAAAAAAAAAGAACATCAAGCCTAAATTGACCTCACAATTGGTCTGAGAAGGTAACTAGTTCTTCCTCTTTTGAAGTCTTCCAGGGGAGGACAAATGACAACTTCTCTGGTAATTTCTGTCAGGTGTGAGTTAAATCAAATGATCACTGAGGTCCTCTCTAATCTAAAATCGTGAGATTTTGTAATACTGGACAGTAGGGAGGGTCCAACTGGAGTTATTCTTTTAGGTGCCATAATCAAAGCTAATGATAACTTTAGGATACTCCAAATTAGTGAGAGTTTAACCTGTTTTGCCTGGTGCAAATGATAGACTTTGAGGCCTTTCTCTTTTTAAAAAGATATATTTTATTTATTTCATTAAAAATTTTCTAATTACATTTAAAAAAATTTTTAGTATTCATTTAAAAATTTTTTGCATTCCAAATTCTTTCCCTCCCCTACCCCTTGAAAACGTAAGCAATAAAATATTGTTTATACATTTGAAGTCATGCAAAACATATTTCCCTATTAGCCATGTTGCCAAAGAAAATACAATGGGGCAGCTAGGTGGTAGAGTGGATAGAGCACTAGCCCTGAAGTCAGGAGGACCTGAGTTCAAATCCGGCCTCAGACCAAACACTTGACACTTACTAGCTATGTGACCCTGGGCAAGTCACTCAACCCCAATTGCCTAAAAATTAAAAAATATGTATTTGCAAAGTACTTCACACACATTGATTAGGAGGTAGGTGCTATTATCTTCTTTTACAGATGAGAAACTGAGTTACAGGGCGGTTAAGTGACTTGCCCAGGGACACACAGGCAGCCAAAGTCTGAGTCAGAATTTGAAACCTGGTCTTCCATTGTCTGAGCCCTGAGGATGCACCCTAGATCACACTGCCTCCAAAAGTAGCCATGTTTGTTTACCTTTGTGTTTTATATAAGAATAAATAAGCACTGAGTAAGAGCCTAAAGGCCTGTCCTGTGGCATAATAAGTAGTTGTCACACTTAGGCTTTGTGGCAACTATTTTGAAAAACATTCTACTTTTTCCTGGTTGGGGATCACATCCTGGAGCGTTGAGGGTGTCAGAAGGTTGACCTCCCCTTAAGTGGGCCTTTGTACCTTCTCAGCTGTGAGTTTTGCCTCTACTTTTTGAAACTCTGTAATTGCTGTCTGCCTGGAGAAGAAGCACCCTTCAAAGAGAGTGCTGAAGGGAAAAAAAAAAACTCTTTTAAACTTTATTTCAATGGAAATGGAATGTTCTTTTTCAAAAGCTTCTAAGCTGCTGGGCCTTTCAAGTTTGTAACTCAAGGCAACCATTGAGAAGACTCAAATCTGTTATGGTAGAAAAGCCGAGGAGACCGGAGGAGGCTGCAGAGCTAGCCTCCGGGGAGATCTGGGGGGTGGACGGGGGAGCATGAGTGACTCTTAGCGATGTGACAGCATCACCCATCACTTCCCAGGCTGTTGGACTCCACTGTGTTTCAAACTGTATGAACTGGGAGATGAGAGCACCTGACATCAATGTCACCTTTTTACAATTTGGCCTAGGCCCTATGTCTCAGGCTAGAAATGGATGCTTTTTAAAAATTATTTCCAAACGTCGTCAACAGAAAGAGTGTGTGGCTTCTGTCCTGCTGAGCAATTTGCTGGCAGGAGGCTGGGAGACACCCTTTTCTGCTGCTCGTTGAGGCTGTTCAGTTGGCAAATCACAGCTTCATAAAATTTACATGAAAACTAGGTTTATTCCAAGAGAAACGAACATGCATGTGGAACTCAAAGAGTTCACAATCCGTACAGACGTTTGCATATTTGTGACAGTAGAACAAGGGAAGGAGGAAGAAACACATATCTTCTTCTGAAGGGGTGTGGCGTGAATATGATACTCTGTCTATAAAGGTTCCAGTTGCAGACTGTCAGGTGCCTGTCTTGAATCCCAAGGACACACAGGGAATCTAGCTTGGGATGCAAACAACACATTATGTCAACTTGGGGACTTCATCCTGGACAACCTTCAGGGCCTCCTGTGGTCCAGTGTTTCTGGAAAATATGGCAATTCAAAAAGACAAGTTCAGGGGACCCCTTAATATTTCTTAACAACTGATCTAACTCCCAAGTAGCCTGGCAGCTGACTATTGAAGGTGGTCCCCAGGACTTCTCTCCTGTTCTCAAATATACTGTCCCAACCTAACTGTCCCAGTTAACCAATATCTGAATTCTCTTAAGCTGGGGAAAAAGCTTTTGCTCCCTAGTGAAGAAATGGGCCTCACATGGAAATATTCCTATAAGAGGTACAAGAGTGGTTGGCTTATTTACTTTAAACCAAGGTTGTTTTATTTTGTTTTGTTTTTTGGTTTTTTTGCTCTAATGGACCCCTTCTCAATCAGGTTATCAATAAACACTTAAAGCACCTACTATGTGCCATGTGCTGTACTAAGCACAGGGAATACTCTCAAGGAAGTCATGGTCTAATGAGGGAGACATCATGCAAAAAAATTACATACAAGCAATCTATATGCAGGATAAATGGGAGATAGTGAACAGAGGAAAGGCACTCATATTCAGGGAGATCAGGAAAGCCTTGCTGTAGAAGGAGGGATTTTAGCTGAGAAGCTAGGAGGGGGAACATTCTAGGTATGGAGGAAAGACAGTGCCCCAAGCCAAGAGATGGAGTATATTGTTTGAAAAACAGACAAGTGGCCGCTGTTACTGGATCCAAGGGTTTAGTCAGAGATTACAACAGAAACCAATTATATTGAAATACGATTTTTAAAAGTTCATGGACCCCACATTAAGAATCCCAGTAAGGATAACTGATTGATTACAGATATTTTCCTAAGAACAGGTTAGAATAGGGGTGAGAGTAGAAGTGGGGAGAGGAAGTAAAGGGCATTGGGGACTCTTAAGGTTCCTAAGGGTGAGGTTGCAGTCAAAGAAGCCAAAACGGAATGACTTAATAATGCTGCTTGGACCAGCTTGGGTGCATACATCTCTTTCTGCACCTAAATTGGATGATCCAGGTCTCGAGCTGGAAGAAATCTTAGAAAGCCATCTAGCCCAACCCCTTCATTGTCCAGATGAAGAAACTGAATCCTGAGTGTTACATGACTTGTCCAAGGTCACAGAGGTAGAAAGCATCAGAGACAAAATGTGAACCAAGGTAAATGGACAATGGGGAAGAGAGAAAAAAATTCTTTACCTTTTCCTTCTGTAGGTTCAGACCTACGTCCTCTCCATTAATTAGAATCTAGCCTTGTGGCTTGTACCAAACTAGGTCTGTTCTGGAGTGCCTAACTCCCTACCCCTGGAAGGACTAGGTTCTCCTTTTAATTCTACCTTCACCCTAGAGTAAAACTACAGGGCAATGACCACGACATTAATAATGATGATGATGATGATGATAGTATTTATATAGCTATTTGGCAAACTTTATTTTGCAAACTTTAAGTTTGCAATATAGCTATTGCAAACTTTAAGGTTTGCAAAGCATATTACATGTTAACTCATCTGACTCTTATAGTAACACTGTGAGGTAGGTGCTTTTATTTTCTCCACTTTACTGATGAGAAAACTGAAGCAAATACAGTTTAAGTGACTTGTTCAGGGTCACACAGCTAGGAAATGTCTGAGGCTGAATTTGAAATAAAATCTTCTTGACCCCTAGTCCCTCACTCTATCCATTATATCAACTAGCTGCCTACAAACCTTAGATGGAACAAGTCTAGAGTCTCCTTAAAAGAGTGTAACAGGATTCCCTCACGCAAAAGTGCTCAGTGTACAAAATGGGTATACATTGAGTGTACAGGTATAGGACAGCTATTTATTTTCTTCAATGCAGAAACTTCTCAAGATGCAAAAGACATATAGGTGGACGCGGACAAATACAGGAAACAAAAACAGTCAAATAGTTCATCATAACCATTATATTCCCTCTTTCACCCCTAAGATAAAAACTCTTTGTGGGATTGATGAATGTATATTTCACAATCATGTTGGATCTTCACTGAAGCATGCTACCTACTTTGTGGCAGAGAGGTGATGGACTCAAGATGCAAAATAAAAGATATTTTTAGGTATGGCCAAAGTGGGACTCTGTTTTTTGCTTGATGACATATATTTGTTATAAGAGATTTGTTTTTCTTTTTCTTTTCCCCAGTGAGGAGGAGTTTTCAGGAAGAGAGGGATTAGGGATGGTGAGGGAAAAAAAAAAGGAAGGAAGGAAGGAAGAAAGAAGGGAGGTATTGAAGCTTAATTTTAAAAATGCAGAGGAGAGAATGGAAAGAAGGCCAGAAAGAAGCACAGACATGCAGAACAGCTTTGAAAGTTAGAGGTTAAACTTATACATTTAAAAAGGAAAGCAAGCTGTACATAATAGAGATTTGTGGCTTCAGGTACAATCTGCTCCAGGTAACACTCTAAGATTATAAGCTAATGTTGAGTTATTGCATTAATAGAGGGATCTTCCATACCAGGAGTTCCCTATATGAGCAAAATTCTAGGTGTGGACCTCCTAAATACAAAGAGGTTTGCAAAATGCTTTCCTCACAACAATACCTTGAGAAAAAAAAAGTGTAAATATTATTGTCCCTATTCTTTAAAATGAAATTGAGTAGTACCTACTTTATCTGGCTGCTGTGAGGATCAGATGAGAAAATATATGTAATGACCAAATGAACCTATAATCTCACTGATTTGGGAGTTCCCTCCAACAGCGCGTATTGCAGCCTGTCTCTGCCTGTCCATCACGTGTGACTCTTATCCACGTCCACCTTATGTACCATCAGGCCTTCCTAGACTTCTCCTGATACTGCAAGAGTATCAGTGGGACGCATTGGGTGTCTGTCTGCCTGTCATCCTTTGCTGTTGTCATGTGACCAGCCCATCTTCACTTCTTATCCTACAATTCCTTGAGGACATCTTTTGCTCTTATTTTTCAGAGTTCCTCATTTGGTTATATGCTACAGCTTGCTCACACTTGCCACTCACCTCACCAGTGCCCTCTGTGCAATACCAATTTTTAATATTTTGGAGACTGTGGTACTATAGGTAAATATGCACATGCATATGTAAGCATGCACATACATATGTAAATACATATATGCATATATGCATATGTAAATACATATATACATATGTATCACAGGGGACAGAGAGAGAGAGAGAGAGAGAGAGAGAGAGAGAGATCTTTTAAATACCAGTGTTCTACCTGTATGGCAGCTATAGCCATAATTGGTGTTTTAAAAAAAACAAAACAAAGACAGACCTTTGTTCTTCTGGGAAACTTGGAAGTCAGTCAATAAAGGAGCCCAACAATTTCCTGAAGGTAATTTAACCCATCCTTCTCCTATTCAGCTATGGCCCCCCTCCCACACACACTCTTTTTTTGGTCTACCTGTACTCTCTGTTCCAGATACATATATATATATATATATATATATAATATATATATAATGAATGAATGAGTCTTATAGGTTGTCCATCAAAATTCATGTCATAATCTAAGCAATAGATATTCTTTACCTGCTTGTTCTTTCCTGTGTGACTGGTTAGACCAAACTTTTCTGAGTGATCATTTATCTCTTTTAGGGGGCTCTGTCATGCACATGAACTGGAATTTACTGTAACTAGCACAGCATCGTCTGCAAACAGAAGCATCTCAAGGATCCCTCAATGCACAGGGAATCTCTCTTCAATTTGAACTTTGTGCTAAATTTCCTCCATCATAGTGGTGAACACCTTTTATAAACATAGAGGGGGATAAAAACTGGACCTGTGATTTCCTTGGTGTAAGGACCTCAAGAAGGTCTTTTTTCAGTGGAAATCAATGCCTTTTCATGACCTCTCCCCCATTATATTGTCAGCTCCTCAAGAGCCCATCAATCCCTGTTTTGCCTTTCTTTACATTCCCAGTGCTAAGTGCCATACCTAGTGCATAGTAGGAGCTTAATAAATGCTTATTGACTGACTGGTTTCTGCATCTTATAGTCTAAGAGAGATACATCAGTGGTAAGACTTGAATTTAGATCTTTCTGGATGCAAAGCCAGCTTTTCATCTACTATGTCACATCACCTCTCTTGTGAGCACAAATCTCCTTTTTCATGCTCACCTGATATTAATTATCGGAAGGTTGTTGAATAGGATGATTTCTATTGTTACAACATTCAAGAACTCATGTATGATTTTTATTTTTGATTGTCAGCTGCTTATTTAAATAGTTTAGGATTAAGTTGTTTTCATTGCATGCCATATCTTTTCCTCATTTTTATTCTTTCTTCTTGCTCATTACTATTTCTGATGGTTCAGGGTGGCCTGACCTGCATGAACAAGCACAACTTCCACATTGTCAAAAAGTCTTCCTATCCATCACCGGAATCTTAGTATGAATCTTAGTCATTGTGTAAGGGCAGGCCCTCAGTCGATTTAGTCACAGAATGCCCAGAATGCAATCACAAAGAGTTAATGAATTACAAAATGTTTATAGAGATGCAGCCACATCCTGATTCCTTAGTGGGGGAGTTTTGTTTGGGAGCTGGGGGTGGGGGGAAGAGACCTCTGTAAGATTGAGTCAAGAAAGTGACAACATAATTGGGTGAGCAAACAGACTCTGAGAACTTTAATAGCTCAGCCCTATCTAGATTTCAGAGTTTGAGTGAAAGGCTTAGAGTTATTATAAACCAGGGGATCTCTGTGAGGGGGTGGGAGTGAAGATTAGGCGAAGTGAGGAGGAGATTTTTTCTTTCTTCTCTGCACATTGGCTATGTAGGCTATGAAGGAGAGCTAGTGGCGTGGAGTGGTAGCATTAATAAATTATAAGCATTAATAAATACTTGTTGTTTGATGATGGCAATGATGATGAATACAGTTGGTTACCAGAGGGAGAAAGCAGCTTCAAGAGACACAAATCCTGGTAGTAGAATCAGACTGTGGAAAGGTGTAGATCCTGGGAATCTAGCTGAGTGACCCACCCCCAGAGTCGCAGCATCCAAGGGGAACTTCCAAAGACTCTAATGAAAGCAAGGATTTCCAGGTCCGGTAGCCCTAGGAATAGCGAATTGCCTTTGCCACACATGTATCACTTACCATTTGTGAAGGAGTTCACTTTTCTTAGTTTGAACTCACTTTTCCCATGTGTTTGTGAGAAAGTACAGGTTAAGAGGCAGAATGTTTTGTACCTACTGTCCTTATTTTGCCACTTGAATGAAAATCTGTGTTAAGAGCTAACTGAGTCTACTGGCTTACTATTAATGGGAAATATGCTGATGATAAGTCACGGACAAGTGACTTAAAAATTCAGAACCACAAAACCACCCCTAGAACCTAAAACCTAGCTGTTGCCCTTTGGGGACTCAATGTGTGAGTATAAGCTAAGGGAGTAGGCCGAAGCCGGGACTACATTACTCTAGCTTTTGGATGGGAATTTGTCTTTTAAGTTTTATCTCCAGTTAAACCACAGAAAAGTAGAAATTGAACCTGGAAGAAGCCCTAAAAATTACTGGACCCAAACCAATTATTCTTTGACCCAAATTTTATAGATGGGCAAACTGCCATAACTCTCTTGGTATCAGTTTTCTCAAGGTAATACAAATAGTTAATAACAAAGCAGAGACTAGAACCCAGGTCTCCTCTAATGTTCTTTCCAAAGTCTTTATTCTCAATGGTAGGAATTATAAACATTAGTGAGCATGGATAGATTGGTGGTATGTAAGATAAAGTATCTCATAACCTTGATATCATACCACATAAGCTATAGCCAATTCCACCCATATGTGGACCTTTCTTAACCACATTCACATCTAGTGTATTAGGCTGTCAAACTCAAATAGTAATGGAGTCACAGATTGTCAGATGTATATTGACTTAGAAAACCACATATTAACATTTTCTATATTCTATTGTATTTTTATTTATTGTATTAAATATTTCCCAATTATATTTTAATTTGGTTCCAGCTATACTAGGGAATTGTGACCCTATGTTTGACACCTCTATTCTGCATAGAAGTACTATAATAAACTATTAGCTGATACGTATATAGAACTTTGAGTTTTACCAAGTGCTTTCTATGCACTATCTTTTTTGACCCTTACAACTTTGTGGGTAAATATTATTATCCCTAGCTCATTATTATCACATTTTATCCTCCTATCAACTTTGGAGATAGGGGTTACTAAGTATCCCCATTTTACAGATAAGGAAACCAAGGCAGATAGATTAAGTGACTTGCTCAGTGTCACACATATAGTAAATATCTGAGGCTGTATTCTCGGGTCTTCCTTACTCCAGACCCAGTGTTCTAACCACTGTGCTACCTGCCTCGGATTTGCCCAGGGCCACACAGTAGGTGTAGGAAGCAGGCTTTAAACTCTGGTCTTCTTGATCCAAAGTCCAGTATTCCACCTATTATGATGAGTCCATTCTATTCATTGAATTGTTCAATGAAAACAATGTATTAACAGGTGGGAGGTGAACCTAAGGTTAGGGATTATATAATGTCTAGCCCAAGCCTTTTCTTCTTCCTGACTGTCAACAGGTTGGCCTAAGAGCTTTTGCCTAGACTCAAAAACCTTCCCCATTCCAAGAACTCTCCAAGTTTTTCCTTAGAAACTAATTGCACTTCAGACTCAGCATCCAGATTGTTACTGAAGTCACTCCTCTTTGTAGCCTAGAAAATGGGTTTAGCCCCATTTCAAACAAAAGCTTCTTAATAGGCTGTCAATACATCATAGACTAATTATCTTTCCTCTTGAAGATTATGAACCATCATTAATTCTTTTTGAAGAGAAAGTAAGCAAACTACTTAATCTCTTGTTTGGGGGGGGAGTGTGAATGTCTAAATAGACACCTCACAGCCCCTTTGGTTGAAAGAAAAGCTAATTATGCTTATTATTTCTGCAGCTGGTTTTTAAAGGCCAAAGGAAAAAGGAAGTAGCAAACACACATTTTAAACTCTCTTTGGATTTCACATGCAAATACATATTTCTTTTCCCTCACTTCCCATTTGTGGGACATTCAACCCGAAAATGTTCTTCATATCCCACATGGCTGTCTTCCTCTGGATTTCTCTGTCATGCCCCAGGACCCTCTTCATTCTGCAAATCATTACCCTCTGGCCTTGGTATCCTTCTCTCTGAATCTCAGAGGGTGGAGAGCTCCTCCTAGAACCTCCATTTAAGGAGAGTAACCAGGTCAGCCATCTCTTTGTTTCCCACCGAGCTGCCCTTCTCTGGATTTCTCCATCATTCCCCCATTCCCAAACCCTTCAAGTACCTTCTCCTCCCCTTCAGTTCTCTATTTTTTTGTTGTCATATTTTGAGTTTCAAGTTATCTCTCTCCCTCCCTCCCAATCCCACATTAGAGAAGGCCGATATTTGACATACATATATGGAGCCACACAATGCATACTTTCATATAGGAGTACTTTCTCTGGAGGTGGATAGCCTCTTTTTTCATAAGTCCTCCATAGTTGATTTGAATGATCATATTATCCAGAGTAGCTTAGTCATTCAGTTGCTCTTCAGACAATATTGCTGTTACTGTATACAACGTCCTCTTGGTTCTGCTCATTTCACTCTGCATTAGTTTATGCAAGTCTTCCCATGTTTTTCTAAAACCAACCTGATCATCGTTTCTTATAGCTCAGCAGGATTCCATCACGATCATATACTACAACCTATTTATCTGTTTCACAGTTGATGGCCATCACTTCACTTTCCAATTCTTTGCACCACGTTAGAGATGCTATAAATATTTTAGAACATATAGAACATTGCCTTTATCCCTGATCACCTTGGGAAACAGACCTAATAGTTGTATTGTTGGGTCAAAAAGTATACACAGTTTTAGAACTCTTTGGGCACAATTCCAAATTGCTTTCCAAAACTGTTGAATCAGTTTACAATTCCACCAACAGTGCATTAGTCTCCCAATTTTTCATATCCCCTCCAGCATTCGTCATTTTCCCCTTCTATCATTTTAGACAACCCAATAGGTATGAGATGGTTCTTCAGAGTTATTTTAATTTTCATATCTCTAATCAATAATGATTTAGAGCATTTTTTATAAGACTATATATAGCTTTGGTTTCTTCTTCCACAAACTGCCTGTTCTTATCCTTTGATGATTTATCAATTGGGGAATGACTCATATTCTTATAAATTTAACTCAATTCTCTCTATATATTTGAGATATGAGGCCTTTATCTGACAAAATGGCTATAAAATCTATCCCCTGCCCATAGTTTTTTGCTTTCTCCTAAACTTGGCTATGATGGTTTTATTTGCACAAACCCTTTTTAATTTAATGTGATTAAAACTATCCATTTTATATTCCACAATGCTCTCTATTTCTTGTTTATTCATAAATTCTTCTCCTATTCATAAATCTGATAGGTGATGTTCCATGCTCCTCTAATGTACTTATGATATGTCCCTTTAAGTCTAGGTCATGTATCCATTTTGACCTTATCTTGGTAAACAGTATAAGATATTGATCTATACCTAGTTTCTGTCAGACTGCTTTGCAGTTTTCCCAGTAATTTCTACAAATAATGAGTTCTCATCCCAAGAGCTTAGATCTTTGCATTTGTCAAACATAAGGTTACTATAATCATTTATTACTGTACATTGTATACTTACTCTATTCCAGTGATCACTATTCTATTTCTTAGCCAGTACCAGATAGTTGCGATAATTATGGGCTTATAGTATAGTTTAAGATCTGGCACTAATAGACCTCCTTTGTTTATGTTTTTTTTTTCATTAATTCCTTTGCTATTCTTGCCCTTTTGTTCTTCCAAGTGAATTTTGTCATTATTTTTTTCTAGCTTAATAAAAAAATGACTTTTTAATGTTTTTTTTTCTTTTTGTGACTTTTCAAGTTACAAACTTCAGGGAAATTTTATTATGAGAAATGACATTCCAGGCATTATTTTAAGGGCAAATGAAATGCACCAATATCTATAACTGAGTTTGAATTTTGAGTTCACAAAAGTCACTAATACTTTGAAATGCTCACAATCTCAGAATCATAAATCAAAAAAAAATTTCAAATTGGAAGAGACTTCAGTGACATTTACTCTCACTCATACCCAGAAAGGAATACCCACTCTGACATATCAGACAAATTTTACCAAGCCTTTGCTTGAACTTCTCTAATGAAGAAGAAATTGCTATAACCTAAAACAGCTGACCGGATCTCTGAGAATATGCTTAAAAATGTGTTATAAACTCTGAGCAAATGAGGGGGTTGGACTGGATTATCTCTAGTCCCCTTATTTTCTATCCATCCTATTCCCACTATACAGACAGGTTGGCTTGGTAGATAGAGAACTGGCTTTGGATTCAGGAGGACCTGAGTTCAAATCTGGCCTCAGACATATAACGCTTACTAGCTGTGTGACCCTGGGCAAGTCACTTAACCCCATTGCCTAGCCAAAAAAAAAAAAAAGAGAGAGAGAGGAAGAGAAAGAAACAGACTCAGAGAGATTCAGTTTTTGGATAGAAGAGCTTTTATTACTTCCCTCACAGGGTTGTAAGGAAACATCTTGCAAAGTGTCAAGCTCTGTAACCTTGCATAGCTATTTCTCCTGAGCAGATGTATAGATAAAGATTAAAAATAACATTATTTGCTCCTTAGTCAAATTGTTGTCCAGGTCTGGCTATGTCACATTGGAGTTTGTTATTTGTTTGTTTTTTAAATAGGGATAGATGGTTGGCCAACACAATCTGCCCAGTATATTTGAAGAACATGGAGAGAAATAACACAGGATGAGAAGGCATATGTGCGTGTGCGTGTGTGTTGTGATCCATACCTACAAACAGAATACCCACATTGCTGATATCATGAATCTACTGAAGTATTGAACTGTTTTGTCGAGTTATACAAAATACTTTCATTAGTAGAAAAAACAAGAGCAGCTAAGTGGCATGATGGCTAGAGCTCCAGCCTTGGAGTCAGGAGAACCCAAATTCAAATCCGGCCTCAGACACTTGACACTTACTAGCTGTGTGACCCTGGGCAAGTCACTTAACCCCATTGCCTCATGAAAAAATTTTTTGAAAAAAGAAACCCGTTATCTCTATACTATTGGTTATTCTAGGGGCAGCTAGATGGCGCAGCGGATAGAGCACCAGCCGCATAATACTCACTAGCTGTGTGACTCTGGGCAAGTCATTTAACCCCAATTGCCTCACAAAATTAAAAAAACAAAACAAAACAGGATAATGAAGGGGAGATGCCAGAGACCATTACAAAGGCAAATTAATTGGAATGATTGCCCACAAGGGGAAATTTTTGCCTACTGTCTGCCATTATCTGCCTCAGGATTTCTTGTCCTTAACTCCAAAAAGAAAGAAAACATAGAATAGTATATATTTTCTTTCTTGATTTAATTTTCCTTAACTTAATTCCTTCCCTATCACCTCTAGCCTTTCTATTTCTCTTGTCCAATTACCTCTTCTTCACTCTTATTCCTTATTCTGCTCTTTGATTCTTCATTAAAAACAGGGAAGTATAGTACTCCATAAGACAGGTATAGTATTGCCATGTTGGGAGTTAGAAGACCTGGGTTATAGTCCCTGCATTCCTATTAACTCACTATATAACCACGAGCAAGTCACCACCTACCTAGGCTCAGTTTTCCCATTTTTTGGACTAGATGCTCCTTAAGGCTGACTTTCTAACTTCCAATGTTGCCTTCCCTCTTACTCTTTAAGCACACCTACTCTCTCCTATCTCAGTGCTTGCCATTTGCGCACCCTCCCACCACTATTTACATATCAGTTAGTCAACTAACATTTATTAAGAACCTAGTATATATCAGGCACTGTGTTAAGCAATGGGGATAGGCAAAAAACAAAGTCCCTAAGAGTGTGTCTCCAGGAGCTCATAGTTTTATGGGGGACACAACATACAAATAATTACGTATAAGCAAGATGTGTCTAGATAAAATGTGGGTAGTCTCAGAAGAAAGGCATTGAGTTTAAGGAGGACTGGGAAAGGCTTCTTGCAGAAAGTGAGACTTTAAAGTTGAAGGAAGCAAGGGAAGGCAGAGGCGAAGTGGAAGAACACTTCAGGCATTCATTTCTACCTTCACTAACATCTCTAGCATAGCCTCCCTTTTCTCATGTTGACTTGTCTCTCCTCCCTTCAATGCATCTTCCACTCAGGTACCAAACTGATCCTCCTTACAGTGCAGATCTGACCATGTCATCCCCACCCAATCTACTCCAGTGGCTCCCTATAGCCTTCAGGATCAAATATAAAATCATCTGTTTAGTATCTAAAGCTTTTCGTAAGCTAGCCCTTCCTACCTTTTCAGTGTTCTTACACCTTACTGTCCTCCAAGTACTCTATGATCCAGTGACATTGACCTCTTTGCTATTCCTCATGCAAAACAATCCACTTCCCCACAATGAGCATTTTCCATCAGTTATTCCCCATGCCTGAAATTATCTCCATTTTACAGGTGAGGAAATTGAGGCAGATAGAGGTTAAGTGACTTGCCCAGGGTCACAGAGCTAGTATCAGACACGGGATTTGAACTCAGAGCTTCCTGACTGTATCCACTGTACTACCTGTCTGCCTTTGTCTCTATTACAAAATGAGAAGATATTCCTCCTGCAGAGAAATGCCCACAATATTTTAACTCAGAATTCTAAAGTGGAGAACCATCAAAAATGTTGGTTACACCCAACTGCCAGGGTCATCGTGAGGATGAGATGAAATAATGTTTGGAAAGTGCTTTGAAACCTTAAAATGCTATATAAATACTTGCTATTATTATTAGTGAAATATTAAATTAAATAATTTAATTAATTAATTAAAATAAAAAGAAGCTGCCTTAGATTTGTGGCTTCCTTTATCACTCCAGGTAAGTATTCCAAAATTAGATGCATAATACTTTTATTTGATTTATAGGATTGAATTAAGAATTGAAGTACCTGATAGATGAAACCAGAATTAATTAATGTCATCTCCCATAGAAAACAGTCACAATGAGATGAAAAATGAAATTAGAGTAATAGATAATACAAATTATCATTACTCTTTCTCTAACAAGCAGAAAGAAAAGCAAATCTCTTATGTGAAGAAAGCAAACAGAGGTTGGAGATAAAGTCATCATTTTTTTCCTTTTCAACCCAATCCCATAAGTTTCTTGTCAAGACCATCACCATCCTTCTAGTCACCCACCTTCACAATCTTGACTTCTGAAAGCGGTCAGTGCTACAACATGGGAAATGAAAAGTGGGGGAAAGGTGTTGTTTTCTTCTCGTCTTTAATTTAGGGAAATGGTAAAAAATTAATGGGCAGCTAGGTGGTGCAGTGCATAGAGTGCTGGGCATGGAGTCCGGAAGACTCATCAGGAAGACAAATCTGGCCTCAAAAACTTATTAGCTATATGGCCCTGGCCAAGTCACTTAACCCTGTTTGCCTCAGTTTTCTCATCTGTAAAATGACCTGGAGAAGGAAGCGACAAATCACTCCAGTATCTTTGCCAAGAAACACCCAAATGGGGTCACTAAGAGTCAGACATGACTGAAAAACAACTGAAAAAATCAGCATTCAATCAGAAGGTTAGTGAATGGTCTTTCTGTATACAGAAAGCTGACTTTGGAGTGACTCCCACCATTTGTTTACTGTCTGACAAGTAATGTCAGTTTCATTTTTATGTTATTTTGGTAGTCTCCTGATCAGTGCCTTCTTAGTCAAGTCTAGAAGAAAGAATCATGATCCCTATAGGTGCAAGTTGTTTGAGTGGCCTAAAACCTTTGTTCTCTTTTGTTTCTGAAATCTGAGCCATATTCGACAACAACAATTTTGCCATTCTTCTGTATTCAACCTTTCTATTGAAGCCACAGAGAGTCACAATATATTTCCTGGGTTTGGAGTCTCTTGTCATTTCCTTCACTTTTTAGAACTGCTTCAACATCTGCAACATATTGGAACACAAACTGAAATTGCATTTGAAACTTCCTTTTGGCTTCAGGTTTCTCTTCATCATGAGAATGTCATTACTGATGTACAGCATGGCCATTCACTGGTCATTGTACATAGGCCTTCTATTAAGAATATCTACAACTAAGCTGATGTTTATAGATGGTAACCAAAAAAATTATTTTTTTTGTCACCCTATTTTCCACTGTGACTGCAGAAATGGAAGAGGGCAGCCCAAGACTTACAGCCGATTTTTATTTTTCTTTGTTTCATAGATTACAATGACCAATGACTGGTAGTGATGAGCATGTTCTAATTTAGCTGAAGATTAGCTCAACTGCTGCAAGGATGTTAGAACCTGCCAGACCTTCTGTTCCATTACTTGTCGAATGGGATGAACCCACGAATACGATCCAGGAAGCCAGAAGTGCCTTCATGACAACATGAGGCACTGGAAGAGAAATTTGTAGAGATCTCAAGGCACATTAACCTTTGATCAGCTTCCCCTCAAACTCACCGTCTAATCTGGAACCAATAATCTCTAATCCTTCTTCCTCCTCCACAAGAGGAATTGTTCAACTCCAACCCTGCACTCCTTGTTTTACAAGGTAGTTAAAGCAAATCAATCCTGACCAATCATTTGAAATGAATTCATTCAGTCTCATTATCCAATCAACATTAGCACAGCAGTAAATGTGGATAGAAAACCAGTATTTGGCATGGATTCATGGGAGAAAAGAGATGAAGAGGTTTGGGGGGACTGAATTATTTGAGGGCAATACTGTGTATTAGCTGCTTATCTGCCCTTCTCCCTCTTTAAATTCTTTCCGTTCTTAACTACAGGTTTAAAGTAGTGATCTCCAATTTTCTTTTTGCTAGGCAATGGGGTTAAGTGACTTGCCCAGGGTCACACAGCTAGTAAGTGTTATGTGTCTGAGGCTGGATTTGAACTCAGGTACTCCAGTCTTCAGGGCTGGTGCTCTATCCACTGTGCCACCTAGCTGCCCCCCAATTTTTTTTAATCACACATCCTTATTGGTAATATTTTTGAGCATGTGCTCTTCCCCAATTTGTGTATCATTGCTTATTTATAAATTATACTATTTATGTATTACTGTACTAATAATTATGTACATTATAAAATATGCATAAAATAACAAAATATAAATTTTAAAAGGATGAGATAAAGATAAAAAAAATTGATCCTACAGCCAATTGGGAACTACTAGCATTTGAGTAGGGGAATGACCTGGTCATTTCTTTGGGAAATCATTTTGGCAACTGTATGGAGGAAGGATTGGAGTAGAGGGCAACTTGAAGCAAGAGACCAGTCAGAAGGTTACTGCCATAGTCCAGATGAGAGATAAGGATGGACTGAACTAAGGTGATGATTGTATGAGTGAAAGGAAAGAGAGAAATATTAGAGTGAGGCTTTGAAGGTAGAAACCACAAGATTTGGCAAATAATTGGAATTTGTGGGATGCGGGAGAGTGAGTACTCAAAGATGATACAGAGATGGGTGACTGGAAGGATGGTGGAACAATAATAGGGAAATTTGGAAGAGTGGTGTGTGACTAGCATGCTTATCAAACTTGTAGATGCTACAAAGCTGGGAGTATGAAGGATCTCAGATAACTGAAGAAACACAGATATGTGCATTGCTCCCTCATTCTAGTACCAAAGGGGTAGGCTCCAAGGAAGACATAAAAACCCAAATCAATGAACACAAGGGAGAGATTTCCCAATGCCATGGGAGAAAGGGGGCTTGCATAATCACACAATTGGAATGTTGGTGAAATATGTGAGCCAAGTTTCTCAATGTCTCATTTTGAGCAGAAGCAAATACCCAGCTCCCATGATCAGCCAAAAGGTTTACCTGCTACTGGTTCTTACAGATTTTATCATAGATAGTGTTTTTATCTTAGCTGTGTGCCTAAAGCCATATATTCTCCCTATCTCTTTGGTAGCTGCCTCCCAATTTGTACTTGCAGATTTGTAGGTTGGCTCCCCAGAGCATGGCTGCTACTTTGGGTTTTGTGCTAACCCTAGAATTCATTCTTCCCTACCCTGCTACCCTGCTACATTCTTCCCTACTACGCTTCCTAGTAATTGTCAGCCAGTAGACTCAATTAGTTCCTGGCATAGGCTTTTGCTCAAATGGTATTAACAAGAACAATAGATAGAAAACCTTTCCCCAAGAAGCCTGGAGTGAACTTAACCACAAATATACCCAGTACCCATGGAAAGAGTGGCCATGAACTTGGAGTAGAATGGTAGTGAGTCACATGTATAAGATATACATACAGCAAAGGCAATGCACAATTGCTGGTATTTCAGAGCCTGGAAGACTTTTCTCTCATCACAGAGTACTCACAAGGCTCCCCTTGAGTGCACCCTCTCTGCTCAATGGATTGCTCCACTAGGTTCCCAGGATCTACTCCTTACCACAGGTTGACTCATCACCAGGACTAGCTCCTTAGACTGCTTTCTCTCTCAGTTGACTACCTTGTTGTCTGTGTATGTCCAGAGTGTATGTGTGTGTTTCTGCTTCCTACTGAATGCAATGTCTTCTACTGGTGCATCAGTTTTCCTTCAAAGATACATGACTGACATGGAGATGTCAGCCTGGGAATCCCTTCACCCTGGTCGCATGAGCACAGCACAATGCAGGGTGTGGGATGGATGGAAATAAACTGCTGTGATGATGGTTCATGGTGTCCCAACAATCAAACCTCAAAGAATCCAGAACCAAAATGTTGTCCACTGCCTGGAGCATCCATGCATCAGGCTAGGCAAAGCTGGTACCCACCCATTCAGGGCTATACTTATATAAGAACAGATATAAAAACTCATATGAGGACAGAGCTATTTCAGTACAGCAACAGACCATTCATCTCTTCCAGGTCACTCCTGAGGGCACCTTTATTGATGTGCATACCATTGGTTGATTCTGCTATGAGGATGACCTGCTTACCCTATCAGCTGTCTACCCTGAGGTACAGGGAGACAGCCAAACAGGCATGGTCAACTCCTACAAGGAGCCCTTCATTAATTCATTCATTAATTAATTCCCTAAAGCACCGGCTATTGGTATTCTATCGGGCAGAGCAGGAGGGCAGTGCCATGACCAAGAGGCATGGCTTCTTCCAATATTTTGATCAGCAAGGACAGTTGCACTGTGGAATATGTAGCTTGTAGATGAAAGTCACCTCTTTATCAAGTGCTCTGGTGAAGAGGCAGTGACACTACAAGTCACAGCCCCATCATAGATATTGGATGACATTCAGCCTTATTGAGATACTTCAAGTGAGGGCCCATACATGTCTACTGTAAGATCGTAGAATCCTAGCTCTAGATAGAAAGAACTCAAGAGAAGATCTAGTCCAGCCTCTCACACTTTAGAAATGAAGAAATTAAAGCCCAGGCAAGTTAAGGGATTTGCCCAAGGTCACATAGGTGATGAACTTCAGAAGTGGGATTTGAATCCAGGTCCTCTGACTCCTGAATGTGTTCCTTCCATTATGTCTACCTTTGCATCATTCATTGCCATATTTTCCCATTGCTAGGTCAGAGGGCCTGGAGTTGTGCTAAGTTTTCATAGTCTTAAATTTTGTTTACCTGTGGTTTTACAAAAGCCAAAATCAAGTTTATATTTCCCTAGTTATATTTATTTTCTTCAGTGGAGTAGATCTCTAGAAATTCCTTTTTCTTCCAAAGATTCTGGGAGATATCTATTCTGGGAGATATAATGAAGACAGATGCTGAAGTTCTATCCTTTTGAGATTTTGGTGGTCTAATTTCATTTTGATGCCTCTGGGATGATTGCATTTTCAGGGTTTTCTAGAGAAAGGCAAAAATTCATTAGCAGTTAAGTTTCTGCTACCCAAGGATAATTTGTCCACCATGACTGATTTAGCTCTGCTAATAGGGACAGACTATCAAGGCAAAATGAAATGTTCCAATAATTGGAAATCTCATTTTCACATTTCAGTAATTAAAATGTCAACTCCCTCACTAGACTTTTCTATAAAGCAATTAATAAATATAATTGGATTGAAAAAAAATCCTTTTCTTTTGGTCAGATAGTAAGACATTATATTTAGGGTTATTGTTTCTAGATCAATGGGATGTTCCTCTATTAGATCCATAAAAGAGACAGCTTCTTCTTTTCCATTAGCTTCATTGCTAGTGCTATTAAACCCAAATATTTATACTGTAATTAAGCACAACATGTTCAAGTTCATTTCCCCAAAAGACTTAGAATGCAAAGATCGGCAAACTGAATTGATTTGTTAGTTACAAACTTCATTACATTTCCTACTTGAGGTTAATAATTCAGGTGAACCTTGCAGTGTATTGGGACATACTAATTAATACATTAAAAGAATTAATGGAACTCAAGTGTCAAAACCAGAAATATTCAAGCAGGATGGGAGAGGCAGAGGCCCCCCCCAAAAAAGGGAAGATGGTTGCTCTGAAATCAGTGACAGTTGGAAAGAAGTACAAAATAGGCTAATAGTAAATAATTTAGATGGAGGTAGTTCTTTAGATAATGACTCTGTCTAGCTAATCTGGATTTTGAGCCATTAGGGCAGAAACTTGCTCTCTAATTCCTATAAAATATTGAGAATATAGCTGAATTCAGATGATTATCAATAGTTCTCACTGCTTGAGGAAATTGATGATGATACGTGAAAGCCATTGGTTTCATGACTTACCCCAGAGTTATCTATATATACACAAAGTTCATTTATTCTTGTGCTTCTGTTTTGCTGACTCTTCATTCATGTCATGCCCAATCATTGTGGGTCCTGAGCCCTCTTTTCTCCATTTACCCTCTCACTTAATGGTCTTATTATATCTCATGGATTCAATTAGCATACTTATATGCAGGTGATTCTCACATTTCCTTACCTAGCCCCAGTCCCACTTTGCCATATGTTGAACATTTGGAACTAGATGGAAGAAAAGAGAAAGATCAAGGCAGGTCACAGGGAGTTGATTCACAAGATAAATAAGCAGATAATATGTGCAACCCAGGATGATCTGGGCATGCCCAGTTTGGATAACATGGAGGCCTGAGTACCCTGCCACATGGATGGGTGTATATTTATTAGCTGCCTGTCTTTTTTATTTTTATTTATTTTTTGCCTTTGTTTTTAAAATCGGTGACACTAACACTGATCCACTCAGCCTTTTTTCAGTTGAAATCATTTCTGCCAACCTCTCTGCTGCACTCTTTTGGGTAACTCTTATCTGCTGTGTCCAGCATGGACATCATGAACCAAACCAGTGAGAGGGAAAGGACCCTCCTTCCCCTGCTCCCTGTATTTTAACATGGCACCAAGAAATCTGCTTGGAGTGTTTGTTTCTGTTCTGTGGTTTGCCTCAGTTACCAGTGCTATAAGTGATTCCCGTGGGACTAGGGGCTTGAAACCTGGTGATGTTGGAGCCAGGATTGCATCAAGATTCCATGTTACTCGACCAGACCAGCATGGGTTAAATATGAGAATAGTGAGAACTCCTTGATGAATTCAAATCATCTGACTCAAATGAACTACATCCTTGGGTACAGAAAGAAATAGCAGATAATTGCTAGGTCACTGTCACTGAACTCTGAAATGTCACAGAAAATGGGAGAGGTATTACATGAGAAGAGCAAATGGCCCAACTTTTTTTAGAAAAGGAAAGAGAGCAGTATCTACCAACAATAGGCCAAAGAGCTTAATTTCCATTCCTGGACAAATTTCATCTTTTATTCTCAAAAGGATGGTTAGTGAGCATTTCAAAAAGGAAGCAGGGGTTTCAAAGAGAGAGTATAGCTTTATTGAGAGCACGCCAGACTAACTTTATTTCCTTTTCTATAGGGTTGCTAAGCTGGTAGATCAAGATAAGGTTGTAGAAACAGCTTCCCTCGATTTTAGCAAAGCATTTAACAAAACAGGTTATGTTTTTCTTGTGGAGAAGATGGAGGGATTCAGGCTAGATAAGAAGTTCTTAACTTTTTTGAATTATAGAACCCTTTGGCAGTCTGGTAAACCCTTTTCTCATTATAATGTTTTGTTCCCTATATTCATAATTGAAGGAAATGCAAAATTTCAGTTAGAGGTTAGTGAAAATGAAAATGTAATTTTTCCTATTAAAGTTAATGGACCCCCTGAAATGTGTGCATGGATTATAAATTAAAACCCCTAGGTTAGATGATAGTACACTTAGCTTATTAGTTGAATGACTAAAACTAAAGGGTAGTCATTAATTTTTCCATGTCAACATGGAAGGAGGTCTCTAGAGGATTGGCCCTGTGCTGTTCAATCTTTTAAGCAATGACCTGGATAAAGATGTGGCTGGCATGATTATGAAATTTGCAGAATACACAAATACTTAATACACTAAATGAGAGTCAGGTTTCAAAAACATCTTGAAAGGCTGGAGCATTGAACTGAATCAAGTAAGATAAAATCTATTGTGGATACTTGTAAAGTTCAGTTTTTGAACCTAATGGGAGATGGGAGAGGCATGATTAGATAGCAGGCTATCTGAAAAATGTCTAGGGATTTTAGTGCATTGTAAGCTTAATATGAATCAACAGCGTGATATGCCAAGAAAGCTAATGAATTGTAGCCTTCATTAAGAGAGACATACCTTCTAGGGAGAGTTAATTATCCCACTATAATCTTCCCTGGTCAGACCACTTCTGGAGTACTATCCTCAGTTCTTGAAGTCAAATTTTAGGAAGGATACACTGGAGAATATCCATAGAAGGGCAACCAGGATGGTGAAGATTCTGCCATGTGAGGATATGTTGAAAAACTGAAGGGGTTGATAAGCAACATGGTATAGAAGATAGAGCGGTAGATTTGGAGTCAGGAAGACCTGATCATTTAACTAGCTAAGTTACCATATGCTAGTCATTTAACCTCTCAAACTCTTCATTAATTAGAGTTATTTCAAAGTGGAGACAGGATACGTTCAGGGAGGTAGTAGATTCTTCCTGAGGTCCTTAAGCAGAGACTGGCTAACCACTTGCTGTGTGTGTTGCAGAGAGGATTCTAAATCAGGTACAGGTTGAACTAGATGGTCCCCAAAGTTTCTTTTGATACCATTATTTTAGAATTATAGATCTAGATCTGGAAGGGGCCCCAGAAACCATCTAGTACTTCATTTTACTAAGAAGCAAACTGAGTCTCAGAGAAATTAAATGACTTGTCCAAAGTCACATAGGTTGTCAGAGGTAGAATTTGAACCCAGATTCTCTGTCTCCAGAGCCATAATTCTTTCCACTGTAGGAATATCCATGCAAACCTCTCCTTTCACATGAGGAAATGGAGGCATAGAGAGGCTAAGTGACTTGCTTAAGGTTATATATGTAGTAAACGTTAGAGGTGAAAGCAAATCTATGTTCTTAGTTACATATGGCAAATGTTATTGACTTTGGAGACAGTCATCTTTAGCTTTAAATCTTATGAGACAGCTATGTGGTGGGATGGATAGAATGTTGAGCCTTGGAATCAGGAAGAACTGAGTTCAACTCTGGCCTCAAGTACTTACTAGATGTGTGACCGTGGGCAAGTCACTTAACTTTTATTTGCCTCAGTTTTCTCAACTGTAAAATGGGAATCATAATAGCACCTCCCTCACAGGGTGTTGTGAGAAGCAAATGAGATGTTCGTAAAGTCTAGTACATAATAAGGACTTAACAAATGCTTGTTTTCTTCCTTATAATCTTAAGAACTCCATACTGGCCATTACGTTTCTCTATCTTGTAACCACTATACAGAAATAAAAGTGTTAAGAATCGCTAGTAATTTTGATTATTGTGCTCACCCAGGAAATACATTGCACCAGTATCATTTAGCTCAGAGGGTACATTCAATCAATATGGCACAGAGAAAACAGATTTAAATTGGAATTGGATTTAAGGAATTAATTCTGTAAGATGTGAGAGCTCTTGGATTAGATGGAACAATTCCATTTAATGTGTACTTTTAACCCTGACTTTGACCATTAAGAAAATAGAATTGCTACATTTTTTATGCATTTCCCTGGGCTACTAAGTGCTTTCATGGGGATCAAGATATTACTAGGAATTTTGCTGCAATAGAAGAGGAAAATGTTGGTTTAGAAAATGAAATCTACTTGCAAAGAAACTTCAAGGTTAGAGAAAAATGTAGGCAACACTCAGACTTTTCATTAAGTATCTAATGCAAGCTAAGGGCAGGAGTAGCCTGAATGGACTTTGCAGCCCAGGGCTTGTCCTCTAGCTCACAATAGCTACAGAGAGACTATGAAGCATGGTAAAACTGGTCTTGGTACCCCTCTCCTCCCTGTTACACAGACATTTGTTCCCTTGTGAAGCCCTTACCTCCCAATCTCCTTCCTCGCTAATGCCTCAGTCTCTCTCCTTAGTAGTGTTTTTTTTTCTCATGGGTCACTAATGCCCCAGTGAGAATCAATTTAAGGGGTTACTCATCCCAGCAATATTTGCATGTTAGTAGTAAGAGAGCCCAAATGAATTCATTGCTGGGAATGGAATTGCAGACAATTCAGTAGGGGGGCACTAGGATTGAAAAGGCCTTTTGAGTCATACCATCAGGCCACTGTTTATTCTACAAAAAACCTGTATGACCAGTCCTGGCCGTAGTTCTAAATTAACATAATCTAACATCTCAGTGCCGATGACCTTCAGATCCATCTATAACAACCCCAGACCTTTCCCCCAAGCTTTTGTCCTTCATCATTAATTCACTATTGTACTTTTCAAACTGGCTGTCCCAGAGATGTCTCAGACTCAACATTGTCTAAAACTCATCTTTCCTCCTAAACCTGCCCCTCTTCCAGGCTTCTTTTTTCTGTTGAAGACACTACCATCTTTCCAGTGTCTCAGGTTTGTCATTTCTGGCATCATCCTTAACATCTCACAGTCCCTACCCCCCGTATCCAATCAATTATCAAATCTTGCCATTTCTACCTTCCCTGTGTCTTTTTGTATCTGACTGTATCTCTTTACTTACAAAGCTAGGAATTTGCCACCTTAGGCAGCTAGGGAATGAAGTGGATAGAGCACTGAATCTGGAGTCAGGAAGACCCGAGTTCAAATCCAGCCTCGGACAATTATTAGCTAGTTGTTTGACCATAAGCAAGTCTCTTAACCTATGTTTGCCTTGGTTTCCTCAACTGTAATAGCAGTTACATCCCAGGGTTGTGCAGAACAAATGAAGCATTTGTAAAGCACTTTACAAACCTTACCATGCTATAGAAATACTAGCTCTTAGTATTAGTTCACTTCCTCATCAGTTCTTACCTAATTCTTGCAATAGCCTTCTAATTATTCTCTCTCTCTCAAGTCTCTCCCCAACCTAGTCAATCCTACACTCTGCTACCAAAGAAATTATTCTTAAGAACATATGTATTCATGTGATTCCCCTACTCAAACATCTCTAGTTGCTTCCTATTACCTCCAGGATAAAGTATTAAGTCCTCTGCGGCATTTAGCTTTTAAATCCTTACCTAACCTGGCCCCAACCCATGTTTCCAGACTCTTTAGAAATTACTTCACTTCCTGCACTCTGTGGTCATGCCATATTGGCCTCCCCTCACACATGATACTCATCTCCCATCTCTTTGCACTGGCCAATTCCCTGACTAGAATGCTGTCTCTTCTTACCTTTACTTCACAGGGCCTTTCCCTCCCTTAAAAGTACAAGCTGAGTACCATATCCTACATCAAGTCTTTCCTGGTCTCCCCAACTTCTAGTGCCCTGTCTCAAACTACCTTCTATTTAACCACTTTATATATATTTGTATTTATTAACTTTTATGTTTATGCTTTATGTATACACATACATTTGTTTTTACTTATTATCTCCCCCATCAGAATAAAAGCTCATTAGGAATAGGGATTGTTTCATGCTTTGTTCTTTGATGTTACTATTGTAATTGTTTTGGGGCACCATGAATCACTCCCATCTAAGATGGCAAACTTAAACAACAAATGTTGTGTACATTCTGACTGCTCTACTGACTGTTCCCCCATCTCTCTCCCTTTCCTGAGGCTCCCTATTCCCTGAGACACAGCAATATTGAAGAATATCCTCCACCAGCAAAAACCTTATGACCTCATGAAGGTTCAGAAGATGGTTAGCATTTTTTATCAATAAAATAATTAGGGTAGCTGGGTGGCATGGTGGATAGAGTGCCAGGCCTGGAGTCAGAAAGACTCATCTTTCTGAGTTCAAATCTGGCTTCAGACACTTCCTATCTGTGTGACCCTGGGCAAGTCACTAAACCTTATTTGCTTCAGCTTCCTCATTTGTAAAATGAGCTGGAGAAGGAAATGGCAAACCACTCCAGTATCTTTGCCAAGAAAACCCCAAATGGGGTCACAAAGAGTTGGATATGACTGAACCTGAATTTTTAAATTAAAGTATATACATTGGGGGGTTTTTTAGACACAGTACTGTTGCATATTAATAGACTTAATAGACTACAGTATATAGTAAACTTAACTTTTATATAGACTGAGAAACCAAAAATTTTGTTTGACTCATTTTATTGCAAAATTTACTTTATTGCAGTGGTCTAGAACTGAACCCACAATATCTCTGAGGTATGCCTGTGGATTGTAAGGACTGGTAGTCCTCCATCTCACTTGATGAATTATAGTAGGTGACTCCCTGCTTGTCCAAGTGGAGTGAACAGTCATGTTGTTTCTCTTTTCATCTGGCTAACTCCTGGGTGACACTGGGCTATGGGGAGGGATAGCATTATTGAAGGTTCTTCCCTAGAAAGAAAAAAAAAGTGAAAAGCAGGATTTGTTCCTTGTGCTGGTGAAAGAGGTGGCCACCAACATGGCATGCTTTAAGGAGTTCCAGGAGGTGACTTCCCCTCCCAACTGCTCCCAAAAAGACCAAGCTCAGGTCCTGCTCTGATATATTCTAGTTGTGTGGAAGAAGACAAATCTTTAACTTCTCAGTCCTCCAAGCATCTCTCTTTCTTTCTCTCTCTCTCTCTCTCTCTCTCTCTCTCTCTCTCTCTCTCTCTCTCTCTCTCTCTTTCTCTCTCTGGATTGGTAGAGGGAGTTTCATCCTCAAAGAGGCTTCTATCCTTTCCTACTATGGGTGTAACCATTGTTGAGATCTTCCTCTCCTCACTGCTGACTTAGAAGGGCAGTGCCAGCTGGAGAGCCCATACTGGAGACAAAGCCCAGCCAGGAGATAGGCCTGTTAATTAGTGGATTCTAGAGTGAAAGAAGGGAGAGAAAGGAGAATAAACCAAGAGAGGAGAGCAGCGGTTCCAGTGAGACAAGGAGACAAAGTTTTCAGGCTTTAATTTCTCATATTTTCAAATCGGGGAGGAGGCAGTGGGGGAGGGAAGAAGAATAACAGTAAACGATGGAGAACCAGGAGAATATCTCTCCTCATCAACTATAGTGCTTGAAACATAGCAGTATTTAATAAATGCTCATTCATTCATCTGTAATGTTTTCCCACTAAAAATCATATCTATCTTTTGTTTTCATAACACCTTCATTTCCAACAATAACCACCCCCTCCATCCCTACTCATTGAGTCATCATTTGTAAAAAAAAAAAAAATTAATGGGAAAAAGGCAATTCAGCAAAACTAGCCAACACATTAACTGAGTCTGATGGAATATACAATATTCTCACATCTCTGAAAAGAAGGAAAGGTCATGAAAGAAGCCAAGCTTGGTCAAAATTCAACAACATCCAGTTTCTTTTTATTGCTGTTCTTTGTGTTTATGTTGTTAGAGCCACTGGGCATATTGTTTTCCCTTGTCTATTGCTTTCATGGTGTATATTGCTTACTTCTGCATGAGTTTGTCTAAGTACCTTTGTATTCTTTATCTCATTTGATTCCTCACAACCCTAAGTAGTAGTTAATATAAGTATTTTAACTTCTATTTTACAGATAAGAAAACAAAGGATCAACTTTCTTCTGTCTAGAGAACCTAAGAGATCCAGGGTTCATACAGTAGCTTGTAAGGGACTTGTCCACAGATCACAGGTAGTGACAGAATAGGCTCAAACCCAGATTTTTGAATCCAAAGCTGTGACCTTTTTCTACCATAGACATTGCTTCCCCAGAAGATGCAAAGTCTCTAACTGTATACCCTTTGCCAGGGTATTTGGGGTTATGGGGCACTCCTCAAAGAATGCTGTGTAAGTAGCCTCTCTTTTACCTAGTAATGAGTCTAGTCTTTGCTTTCTATTCCTGGTGCAGAATGGATATATGCAGCTCCATCTTCATGTACTATTTTTCCTTCTCTACAGGCATCCTGAAAGTTTCTTTCTCAAGAGCAGTGAGGCTGACTGGAGTCATGCAGTGCCCTTCTTCTGGAGGGATGAGAAGATAAGCCATTGGCTTCTTCCAACAACATGAATTCCATACCCTGGGAAGGCAGGAAAGGAACAAAAAGGGTTACTCTCCTACAAAGTCACTCAACACTAATTAGAACAGAAGCCTTCCTGCCCCATCAAACAACAGAAGACCCAGTGTGTTCAATAGGAAAAGTCACCAAGACTAGTGGGCTGAGATTCCAGCCAAGTGTAAATTTATAACTACTGGTGGAGCTCTGCAGTTTGTTAAAGTTAGACTATGCCAGTTACATAAACCTCTAATTGAATCACTGTTGGGAAAAAACAACTGCTACCAAATGCTTGTCAGAACAAGATTTCTATTTCACTTCAAACTCCCTCTTTGCAAAATATGTGCATATCTATATGCATCTAACACATATGGGCTGTGTGACCCTAGGGAAGCCACCCAATCTCTCTGTGCTCTAGGCAACTCTCTAACACTTAGTTACAAAGATGCAACAACTCTGTAAAATAGATGTGATTATTATTCCCATTTTACAGATGAGGAAACTGAGGCACAGAGAGGTTCCGTTATTTGCCCAGAGTCACAGTTAAATGTGCAAGGCAAGATTTCAACTCAGGCCTTCCTGATTTCGAGTCTTGCATTCTATTCACTGTATCATCTAACTGCTCCAGATATGAGCTTTGTTGGTAGGTAACACATAGGTTGAAATTCTGGCCCAGTTCATGTCAAATTTTCATATATTTTAAACCATTAGTTTAAATCTGAAAAATTCTTCTGCTGTGTTATTAAGATATTTCACCCCAGACTTCTTTAAAAACAGCATTAAACATATCTTCTAAAATGTTAGGTGAAGAAAGTACCTCAGAGATCAATTAATTACTCCTTTGGTTGTGCTTTCCTTTTGCTTCTGCTAATTATGAAATTAAACTATTTTTTCCTATTTGAAGTGTTCACCCTCGATTAGCCAAAAAGTCAGAGAAGGGTTCATAGTTTAGCTGTTAAATTTTCACTGGCTGTCCTTTGACTAGAATGTGTATGCAATATATTTATTGAAGCTTTTTTTTTCTTTTAGAATGAGATATCTACTGACAAGATATAGTACCAACATGTAAGTTACAACCACTTCTCTCTACCTCTATACGATCTTGGTCTCTTAGACTTAAAGCAGTTTCTACAGCAGGTTTGCCTCTACCTTTGGCATAGCCACCGGCTGAACTGCTATAGCTCTCTTGGCTGCCTTTGAAATAGGACCAACTATAAAATCCTATGTGTAGTTTTTAAATCCCTTCATAAAAAGACCCCTTCCTACTATTCCAGTCATCTTATATCTTACTCCCCTACACTCTTTGATGCAGCAACACTGGCCTTCTTGCTGTTCCTCACACAAAAGACCCCAATACCTGACTCTGCATTTTCACTGGCTGCCCCTCCTACCTGGAATTCTAAACCTTTTCCTCTCTGCCTTCTAGCTTCCCTGGACTCCCCCAGGTCCCAAATAAATTCTCACCTTCTACATAGAGGTTTTCCTGATCCCTCTTGATGTTCTTGACTTCTCTCCAATTACCTCCAACTTAACCTGCCTGGATCTTGTTTGCATATAACGTTTTGTGTATTATTCTCCCCATTAGATCATGAGTTCTTTGAGACAAGGCACTATTGTTTTTGGTCTTTCCCCTTTATTTTCATCCCTAGTGCTTAGCCCAGTTCTTGGAGTATAGTAAGCACTTAATAAATGCTTATTGACTTAACTGGGTCAAACAGGTCAATTGGGATTTTACTACTCATTTTCTGAGCTGGTCATAAAATCCAGTGGGAACTCCAGCTCTTAAATCTCTGGTAGTTTACCATTCATTCTGACCTTTGTAGTTCAGAAGATCATAGTCATCTTTAACACTCCATAAAACAAAGACAGAAACAGTAGCAGGTGATGGGGTGCTCAGACCCTAGCCCTAGGATTGTGTCTCTCCCCAGCCCAAAGACCTTATTTCTGACAATAACTCATGCGTGGGCCCCAGTGAGGCAAACCATCCCTCCCTGTTACAAGAACAATCTGGCCTCTGTAGAATTTCCCTTGTATGAACCAGATGGACTATCTTGTACCAGCAGAACTATCATATACTGATTACTGATTCCCACAGTTACTGTATGCAATCCAGATGTCAAGCCATAGACATGTTCATGGTCACTTGGTGGTGGTAGTCCTGGTGAGCAGATGAAGGTCTGAGGTCTCTCCCCACTTGGAGGTTTATAGCATCCTCTGCTTCAGATTCACCTTCAAGTCTAGAATCATCTTTACCCTTCTAGTTCTGAGGGTCACTCTGGATTCCTGCACCTCTTACTCCTAAAGTAATTGCTACTTCCACACCCTCAATGAGACGTCCTCACTCAACAAATCTCATGATGGAGCGACTTTTTCCTCCTGTGCTCTCCAGGCAAACTCAACTTCCAAAATAGTGACCCAATCATAAGAGTCTTTTCCAGGACAACAATCATTTCCTTCCTCCTCTTCACCTAAACCCCTAGATTCTAAGTTCTTGAAGAGTAGAATTTTCCTCTACTCATCTTTGTATGCCCAGTGTCAAATCCACAAACAAATGAGATAATAATTGTAAAACACTTAGCACAGTGCCTGGCACATTTGTCATTATCGTCCAGTTATTTTTCAGTTGTGTCTGACTCTTTGTGATACCACTTTGGGTTTTCTTGGCAAAGATATTGGAGTGATTTGCCTTTTCCTTCTCCAGCTCATTTTATAGAAGAGGAAACCGAGACAAACAGGGTTAAGTGACTTGCCTGGGGTCACACAGCTAATAAGTATCTGAGGTCATATTTGAACTCAAGAAGATGAATCTTCCTGACTCTGGGCCTTGCACTTTATCCATCATGCCACCTAGCTGCCTACATAAAAGTTATTATTATTATTAATATTAATATAGAAGAAACTAGGTAGACAGTGGATCCAGTAGACAGTGGAACTTAGGAAGACCTGAATTCAAATTCAGCCTCACACACTTACTAGCTGGGGAATCCTAGGTAAGTTACTTTACCTCTGTCTGCCTCAGTTCATCAACTATAAAAAATATGGCTCATAATAGCACGCATCTCACAGATTTTTGTAAGGACCAAAAAGATATCTGTGAAGTGCTTAGCATAGTGCCTGGCACGTAGCAGATGCTTTATAAATAGTTGTTCCTTTTCCTCCTTCCCCCTCCTCTCAACCCCATCAGTGTTTATTGATTTAGACTTAGGTGATCATCACCAGTTAAAGGACCCTGATTTCAGAACAGATCCAAATCTGCCTTCAAGCCAGAGCTAGACCCTGTGATAGTCAGGGCGGGGGAAAGCCTTTGAGGGTACAACACACAGGATGACACAAGAAGAGCCATGATTTAGTATGACTTTTTACAGAAGCACATATTTTCAATGACAGAAAACCCCACTTCCATAGCATGCTGATATTTATGTTGTGATATTTCTTCTCTGATCTGCTAAGTCAAATTGCATACATTCTAGTTAAAGCTCAAAGGAGGAGGGAAGGAAAAAAGGCATATGGCAGGAATCCACGGAGGCACAATTTTTTATTGCAAGGTGAGTGGGGAAAATTTTTCAGACCTTGTCTAGGGCACACAAACTTCTTGTCCTGGGCCTGCTTCAGGCTGCTTTTACTTCTCTAGAAGAAATATAAAACAATGTCCCCAGAAACTGTCAGGAAGAAAATCACTACACATAACAACAATCACTCTATAGTGATTTAGAAATAGAAATATTGTTGGAAGGGAGACTCAAAGGCTGTAAAGATTTGCCAGCCATCTTCTTGTTGTTCATCCTTTGTTCTCAAAGAGAACCAATGACATCATGAGGGTGATGTCTTGACTTGTGAGTGAATTGGATACCAGTGGAGCAGAACTGCACAAAGTCATCAGTTTTACTCTCTTCTCCAGAGTCATCAAAGTCCAGTGGCAAGCAAAGGTCAAGATCAGTGGCAATGGCCTCTGCCAGCCATGTATACACATATGAAAGGTGGGGATTTCAGAAAGTCTAGGGAAAGGCAAACCTTCACTCTTGAGTTAGTTTTATTCTTTTGCCTTCTGCTCTCACTCATTAGCATGGGAAAATGAGTTTTAGAATTGAGTAACTAGAGGGATTCTAGATTTTGACAATCCTTGGCAGTTTTGATGAAAGAGTTGTTGTTTGCCCCTCATTTCAAAGATGAACAATGACATTATAGGGTGATGTCTTGACTCATGAATAATTGGATTCAGGGTAAAGTTGCACAAAGTCGTCGGCCTCACTCTCCCTTCCAGTGTCATCCAAGTTCAGTGGCAAGACAAAAGTCAGGACTACTAATGATGGCCTGGGATGCAGTGGATGACTTTGCATCTTCTGTGTCTGATCTACCTCTAAGTGCTCCACAGCACTTGCTTTAGCCACCCTCCTAGCCATTAAAACAAATTGTTCTCATCTGCCCATTCCACCAAGGAAAGTCTTCACATACTTGGGGTAGACACTCCCCTAACACTCAGACAGTTTTGAGGCTTGTGGGTTATCCTGAACCTGATGATGCATGCTATAGCTTCCTGGAGCCACGAGGAGTTTAGTGCCATGTAGATAGTGAAGGTGGATGAGCAGCCCTGAAAATGGCTCAGCAAGCCCCCGTCCCAGGGGTGCTGGTCATGCTTGAACACCCCATGTGCCCCATCATGTTCAGTAGAGTAGCAAGGAAGAGATTATATATGATATGAGTATGGAATCCGCTCAACAGGAGCAGTGATGGCATCACAAGAGGACATTAGTGGTTCCACAGCATCAGAAGCAAAGCTGTCCTTCCATGCAAGTGCCCTGACGATCTATGTTCATTATGTGAGTGCCGGTAAGTATATGTTTCCTGTGTGTTTCCATTATTTCTGCTGATAATGTATGTATTTGTATGAATGTGTATCTTTGGTTCATAGGGGAATTATTTTATTACTACTTTTCTCACTATTCTATCTCATCAAATTACTTTCATTTGGATTATGTCCTTTGGTTGACTAGTAGAGGTAAATGCGTGGATGGGGGCTTATGAACTATTGTTTTCATTCAGTGGGTAATCATTGAATACTTTGAACTTGGGGAAGTATTGTCTGGGGTACCCAAGGTGTGAGTTAGAGTGGGGAGGAAGGTAAAGAACAGATACTACATATCATTATCCTTGGAGACAGCACAGTGAAGTAGAAGGAATGGGAGTCAGGATATCAAATTTTTACATTTAGTAATTGTGAAAATTTGGGCAAAGCACATCACCTCTCTGGAACTGAGTTGCCTCATCTATAAAATGAGGTAGTTGGACTTTATCTCCAAGGTTAGAATTTCACAGAATCCTAGAGCTGAAAGTTACCCCAGAGGCTACATAAGCCAATCTATAGAATCATCTTTACAGCACCACCCCTCCCCCATGCACACATTCAAGTGGTCATCCAGCCTCTGTTGCTCTTTCAACTTTAATATTCCATGGTTCTATGTTCCAAATAGTGGATCTATCCTTGCCTTGTTCAAATTCTTTCTGTGAAAATATTTCAAAAAATCCCTTTTTACTTTTGAAATTTATATCAAAATGCCAATAAAGTATAATGATGGGGGGGGGATCTCTTAGCTTATGTTGTCTTTTCCTTTAGAATGCCACCCCTTTTGCCTCCACCCATCTAAATCCCATCTACCCTTCAAAGCCTAGCTCAAACCTCACCTTCTTTATGAGTTTTCCTGATTATTCAAGTCTTAATAATGCTTCTCACCTAAACAAGATACTACAGCACTGAAAGTCTGAACCATATAGATTGACACTTAATATTATTCTGTACCGTATTGTTCCCTAAGAGGCAATGGTGGCCTACTGGACAGAGAGCTAGCCTTGAAACCAGGAAGACCTGGGTTCAGGTCCTGCCCCAGCACATACAGGAGTGTCCCTGGGAACGAAGAGTAGCTAGACAACTAAGACTAGAAGTTTCAGAGAAGATGCCCACCTGTACCTTCTCTGTCCCTATTCCTACCATTCCCAAGTATTATCTAGTATTAGTCATCTCAATTGGACTGTAAGTTCCTTGAGGATAGGACTATGTCTTATATTTTTTCTGTATCTCCCATAGCACCTCATACACTTCTAGATTCATAGAAGTCACTCAGGAAATATTTGTTAATTGCTGTGTTATATGGACCATTTGTCTAAATGTCTGAATTGATCGGTATCTATGGACAAGTGAGTGTATAGGCAGGTAATTGCTCAAAATATAGCTCTTTCCAAATGCTAAATGATCTAATCTATAAGAGAAAAGAAAGATGTCAAAGACTGGCTGGATTGAAAGGTAAAAAGACACTTGAGACTATATATCCTAGGTAGAAATTGGTTTTTGTGGAAATGTAGAAAAGTGGAGGAGTCACTGATGCTGGCTAGTAAGATTGCAGATGAGTCCAACTCAGCATCAAAAGTCTCCATAAAATCTATAAATTGGGGGCTGTGGAGGAAAAAAAAAGAAGCAGTAGTGATGTATGTGTCCGTTGGGGAAAACACTTTGATGGCAAATGACATTAATTTTTTTAGTGGTATCTAATTTTCCCCTATGGCCAAGTTCAGAGGAAATGAAGTTGGATTTCTGTTTACAAATACAGTAAGAAGTATTTAGCCTCTGGAACTGAGTGGTTTATTATTAAAATGATAAATTCTCATCTAGAAAAGTAAAAGGATTCTAGATGTCAAGATATGAATTGAGGCTTCTGAAGCATGCTGAACATAAACCTGGTGTACAAACCTGTTGACTTCTGACTTTGAACACAAACGATTTCAGAAGGGAAAAAAAAAGTCTCACTAGATATTCAGGGCTCTTCAGCACAGACACTGGTATGAGGCACTCCATCTCTGCTGTGACCTCCTTCAGCTTTATTTTCCCCACTGGGGCTCATGAGGGCACTCCTTCTTGGTTTTTATATAGTCGTTCTATTTTGTCTCACTTTCCCTCTTCTCAGACTGTGAGGTTCAATGTTGGAGCAATCAGCAAACATTTATTATCTCCTACGTCCTAGGGCCTGGTAATTATAACCTGGACTATGCTGGGGCTAAAATGTAAAATCAGTGACATTTATCCTTGGCACACTTCTCCTTCCATTTTCAAGATCCTTCTCTCATCTGTTGGAATTGCCCACTTGTAGGGTCTTAGAGTTCTCATGCTAACCCCTGGCTCCCTTTCCTCCCTCCAATACACTGCATATTTTAAACCCGCTCCTCTCTCTCTGGGCAAGGCTCTATGCTCTGGATTTCTCTTTATTCTCTCTCTGTCAATAGGTTGGCTGGAAACCAAAGATAAGAAGGAGCTAAGCCAGCTAGGGAAGGGAAGATAGAGAAGGCAACCTGAGAATGTGACAACAGAAAGGGCTGAGAGAAAAATCTGGTCAAGAACATGGAGTGGTAGGGGCATCTACTGTCAGGTAATAGATTGAGGTACAGGCAAGTGGTCAGCATCAGGAAGACCCAGTAAGATTTATTGGGGGAATTCTCCCAGAAGGTGGGAGGAGCTATGATGCCAGAGTCATCTGGAGAAAGAGGGAAGGTTAAGGCCTGAGCGGATGAGTATCAAGGCTGAAGGAAGATGAAGATTGTAGCAGAGATGTGATTTGTAGAAAGATCAACAAGAAAAAGACCAAGTCCTAGAGGAACTGTCTCCCGGGGCAGGATACTGAGATGGACCTCATTCCCTAGTTCTAGGAAAAGAGTCCCTAACTTGTTCATTGAGAACTGGGGCCCAATTCTCACCCTCCCATGCCTCAGGTCCAAAGGAGAACCATGATCAAGGATGATTAGATCCTTATCCAACTCATCTATGTAGCTTTGCATCAATATATCTCCTCTGCCTAGGAACCACATTGGTCTCAGAACCTGAGGCAGAGCTAAGCTTGAAGTGGCCTTAATGTCACTTTACAGAAGGCTGAACAAAACATGTCTCTGCCTGAACCTGGCCAATGGAAGACCTTTATTTGTCTCTGTGTGTTATATAAGCCCTAAGTATTGAACCAGCTGGCAGTTAGGTAGTGCAGTGGATAGAGTGCTGGGCCTGGAGTCAGGAAGACTCATCTTCCTGAGTTCAAATCTGGCCTCAGACATTATGTGACCATGGGCAAATCATTTAACTCTGTTTGCCACAGTTTCCTCATCTATGAAATGATCTAGAGAGGGAAATGGCAAACCATTCCAATATCTTTGCTAAGAAAAGACCAAATGGGGTCATGAAATGGGGTCATACATGACTAAAATGACTGAACAACAAAATTGAACCAATGGGCAATATACTGGCTGTGCAAGATCTAGTTGCTAAGACTGTTCCTAGAAAATGAACTCAATATCCCATGAAAATTATTGCTTTAGGAAGCCTTCTGTATACATTAGACTCATGATTTAGGAACTTCCCATGCAGCTAAGCGCTGGGAATTTGATGGGGACCTTCCTTTGCTGTTAAAAAAAAAAATAATAATGGGAGGGGAGAGCTTAGGTTTCTATTATCTAATAATGTATGTTACAGCTGTTGTTGCCCCAGAGCTCCTTAGGAGCCCTGAAACTCAGACTTTGCTTGGTCAACATGGCACTAGCTGGAGGAATGCCAGAGAAGGAAATCAAGTCAGTCAATTATATTCTCTCGTCATTAAGGTTTGCCTGTCTTTTCTACCATTTTTCTAAGGCTTTATACTCATTGATTCATTAATAGTCAATACTTACCTTACTGTGCTGTCTCTCACAGGATCATAGATTTATTTTTAAAAATTTTAATTCTGAAGTTAACACCAAAATAAAATAGGTATTTCCATAAACATATAGAATGTAAAGAGGATTTTACATGAAACTCTATTATGTACAGCTTGCTTTTCTTATAAAGTATGTAATACATTTAATATGTAATTTTCATGCCATTCTGCTTGTCTATAATTCTTTCTGTCCTTCCTCTTGTTTCCTTCCATGCAGTGTAAAATAATGCTTCAATGACCCTCTTTTCTTCTTCTGGCTGCCCTATCTCTAATAGCTTCCTCTGCCCACCCCACTCCCCAACTTCTCTCCCCAAACTGAAAGAAAAAAATAGGGAAAGAAAGCCCTTGTATAAAATATTCACAATTAAGCAAAACACATTCCCATGTTGGCCATGACCAAAAATGTACGTCTGTATTCTTTAGCTTGAGTGCATCATTTCTCTGTCAGGAGGTGGGTAGAGTGCTTCATCTGGTCAATCCATTGATCAGAGTTCTTAAAGTCTATCAAAGGTATATGCATGTCTTTGTAATGCTATCATAGAAATTGTTCTCTTGATTCTACCATAGATGCATATTAATAGGAAACACTGACATTTTGGGGCAGCGTGAGAAGCTGGTGGAGAAGTCTTTCCATTTTCTAATCATAACACATGGCTGTTTACTGAGTTATCAGGCTGATCCAAAGTAAAGTAACTCCCTTGGAAATGCTGCCCCTACAAGTTGCTATGCAGGAGAAGTGCTATTTCTTTTTTTTTCTTTTTTTTGGTGAGGTAATTGGGGTTAAGTGACTTGCCCAAGGTCACACAGCTAGTACATGTCAAGTGTTTGGTCTGAGGCTGGATTTGAACTCAGGCCCTCCTGACTTCAGGGCCGGCGCTCTATCCACTGGGCCACCTAGCTGCCCCGAGAAGTGCTATTTCTTATTGTGGTCGTTCCTATTGGTTGTTCTTAGCTCCCTCTTGGTCCCAGTATTCAGAGAATCATAGGATATTGGAGTGAGGAGAGAACTGAGTCAGGGTTGCACAGCAGATAATACACTGGACTTGGAGTCAGGAAGACTTCGATTTAAATTTCACCTTAGATAGTTACTACCTATATGACCTTGGGTAAGCCATTTAATCTCTTTGAGACTGAAATGAGTTTTCTCATCTATAATGGGGATAATCCTCCTCATGGGATAGTATGAGGATAAAGTGAGATAATGTATGCAAAGTGCCCTACAAACCTTAATATGCTGCATAAACATGAGCTGTTATTATTAACTCAGATCCATTGGTCCAATCTCCTACCCACACAGAAATCAGACCTGCTATGTTAATGTCTGCCATCTCATCTTTGCTAGAACAATTAGTGACAGGAACTTAGTATTTAACAGAGCAGACTGTTCATCTGCTGTTGCTGTTCAGTTGTTTTAGTTGTGTTGGATTCTTTGTGACCCCATGTGGAGTTTTCCTAGCAAAGATACTGAAGTGGTTTGCCATTTGCTTCTCCAGCTCATTTTGAGGAAACTGAGGCAAACAGGGTGAAGTGGCTTGCCCAGCTAGTAAGTGTCTGAGGCCATATTTGAACTCAGAAAGATGAGTCTTCCTGACTTCAGGCCTGGCACTCTATCAGGTGAACTGTACCACCTGGCTGTCCCATTCCTATGTTGGGTACCTCTATTTTTAGGAAGTTCTTCCTTAGGTCTAACCCAAAATGGTTTTCTATAACTCTATCCAGTGCTTCTGGTTCTTTACTCTGGGGCTACTCAAAATACATTTTTCTTGTCTGGTTCTGTGAGGGCTCTTGAGAGGCATGAGAAAAGCTCAGCCTTTGGGGCACAAGAGAGTCTCAGGCCATTAGCTAAATGTTAGTAACGCCGTGGGGACTAGCCGGCATGAGAAAGTCTCAGCCTTTTGAGCATGAAGTTCTCACTGTCTGAATGGGGGCCAGAGTGGAATTTTTATACACTGAAGTATGGGTGGCCAGAGAAGGAGGCTGGGAAAAGGGTCTAGGTGAGAATTCCGATTGGAAGATCTGAGAGATTGAATAGACAATGGGAATAGCTAATGGAGGGAACAGAAAAGCAGAAGTTTGAAAGGCATCTGCACAAGAAAAAAGGGTGGGGCTAGGACTTTCAAAGGGAGATGAGGGGAATCAATAAGGAACCGTTTGAGACCACAGTAAGGCCTATCTGGGGCTCATAGACAAAAGGGGAGCCAGACTCTTTTTAGTGCAAGGGGCAAAGGCGAATCTGAATAAGATTAAAAGGTAAGGCTAAGGCTTTCAAAGGGAGATGAGGGGCTGGGGCCTGTAGACAAAAGGGAGCCAGATTCCCTTTGGTGCAAGGGGTGAAGACCTCTCTCTTGGGCCACACCCTATCAAAATAAATAGGAAATAATCAACAGAGGGAAGGCACTATAATTAAGAGGAATTTGGAAAGGCTTTCTGTAGAAGGTGGGATTTGAGCTTGAAAGAAGCCAGAGAAGCCAGAAGGTAGAGATGAGGAGAGAGAGCATGGGGGACAGCCAGAGAAAATGCCCAGAGCCAAGAGAGAGAGTGTCTTTAGATTTCAAAAGCTGGTGTTTGCTGATGATTCAATTCACAATTAAAAAAAAAAGAAATTTATTTTAAAACAGTTCACAGTTTTTTATACAACCTCTTTTCTTGCTTGCCTATTACATATATTTTGCTTTTACAAATATATAAATATATGGACATCCAGATATCTAGATATAAATATGCATATCTAGATATCTGGATATCCATATATTTATATATCAATGTTTATACGACATAGCTATATATCTACAAAAACAAAGCATATGTAACAGGCAAGCAAGAAAAAAACACACATGTGCGTATGTGTGCATATATATGTATATACATATGCCATGTGATGGTGAACAGGCAGCAGGTACCAGCAGGAGTAGCCTGTGCTGTCTCTGATAAAGACTTCTATCAAAAACATGGATATAAGAAATGATGTTAAACTATCTGTGGAGAATAAAATTGTAAATGGTGGCATTTGGTGGAAGTGTCCTTTCATTGTTTTGAATAATGATGGGAACTGAATTAACTGGAATAGAATGAGAAGCTATATTTCAGTTTCCTTATCTACAAAAAGGAAAAGGTTAGACTGGATAATCTTCAAGGTCCCTTCTTGCTCTAAATCCCATAATCCTATAATCCTGGAATGAGAATTGGGTTCATTTATTTGCACGAGACACCCACTCCTACTGGATAAGGCCACTTTTAATTTGGAGGCCAAATTACAAATCAAAAGGTTGCTTGGAAAGTAAAAATTGTTCTTAAGAAAAATTTCCAATAAGCCACAGTAGCTTCTTGAATCACCCTTTTCCACTGGCAATACTCCTGTCTAAAAATGTGGTCCTCTAAAATTAAAACGGTCCTATGGAGGGTATTAAGTAAATCTTTGATAATTGATATTGATTGATCATAATCTTCTGACTGTGAGTGAGAGAACAAAAATTGTTAGTTGAGAATTGAAACTAAGTAAATAACTCAATGTTTTGAGTTCAGTTTACCAGATCTTATAAGAAGCTGTAAATGTGACACACAAGCTATTTTTGTTCATCTTTGAAAAATCTTGGAGATTGAAAGAGATGGCTCAGTCCTGGAAGTGAGAAAATGTCTTTTTTTTTTTTTCAAAAGGGGGAACAAGGCAGCATAAAATATTCTGTCTCTGGCCCTTTTTCATAAGGAGCAGTTAATGCTAAAAGATATAGAAAGTGTGTTTTTGTTCAAAATAATAGATTTCTATTCCTTGTCCAAGAGTATGGGATATTGAGACTATTATGAACATTCTGATACCTAATAGGAGTAGAAAAATAACTTTGTTTTAACATCTGCTGTTTATATATATATGTATGCATGTGTATATATATACATATATACACAAACACATGTGCATATACACATATATACATATATGCACACATATGTGTGCGTATGTGTATGAAGAAAGCTTTCAGAAGGTATTTTGGATCATTTCAGAGAGAAAATTATTTGTAGCACAGCTGGGTGGTGCAGTGGATAGAACGCTGGATTTGAAGTCATGAAGAGTTGTTGTACCAAGAAATCAGCGAGCAAGACCCAGACGTAATTTAAAATGTGGATTTATTTGGCTGCAAGGGGTATGCACACCCAAATCAAGCAGCCCCAATCAGGGGTCAAGCTAGGGTTTATATGGAAAAGAGCATGGTAAAGAAATGCCAGGAACACTGATGAGGTAATCCAAAGGTACAGGTGTCTCTGGGGGCTATGGATGGGAAAGTACAGGGAGTACACCAGACAGGGAGGGAAATGACAGAGGTATGGATCTTTGGAGTCTGGCAGGAGGAAGAGTCCTTGGGCTGGCCAAGGACACCCCTCTCCCTCTGTCTTGATGAAAGAATGCTGTGCAACAAGGGAAAGCTTTCTCACAATACAGGAACTTACTAAGGAATTGGGAGGCTTCCAGAGACATGATCTGAGGGCTGGGGCCTCAGCAGCCCAGCTCTGTGTAGCTGTACCAGGGAGAGAGATAAGGGTCATGCTGAGGCCCATGCATGAATAACTGCTAGGCACAGTGTCCTTGGGCTGGGGCGTGGTTGTCAGAGACAGTGTTTCTGAGACTAGGGAGAATTGGGGCACAAGTACAAGCACCTGAGCACCCCATCATTACAGGTCAGAGATCACACAAACTAGACCAGGTGTCCTGGTCTCTGGTATAAATGTAATTATCTAAAGCAATTATATTGCAAGCTTTTTTATCCATTTGTGTTGGAGGTATGGGCTATGCTGAGCTATGCAAGAATACATTTCACTATTGTTTAGATTTAGGAGAAAGGAGGTCTGGGGCAAGATTAAGCAGTAATTTCTGCTTTCCATGACTTGAAGGGCCCTACTACCTAAATGGTAAAATAATGTTCTGCATTACAGAGTCACTTTGAAATCCAGCCTCAGTCTCTTCCTAATTGAGTGACAATGAGGAGACAATTAGTGTCTCTCAGGCTCAGTTTCTTCATCTGTAAAATGGGGATACTAATACTACCTATATCACAAGGTTGTTGTGAGGATTAAATGAGAACATTTGCACAGCGATTTTTTTTCAAATTTTAAAGGGTTATTATTTGAAAACTTGAATCTCTTTGCTAATAAAGTGGAGTGATGCTTTGCTTGTATGGGAACAGTTTAATGTTATAAAGAGGCAGAGAAAGATCCTTTATTAAAAATGAGAGAAATGGGAATGTGAAGAAACTAATCCAGGAGCACCAAAGAGACAGACTGCCTTGTTGGAGACCTAAAAGGGGCATTATGGGTACCTTCTCTAACTCACACATCCATATTTTATAATTAAAGAGGATAAACATAAGAAAATGGGAAATCATATAAACATTTGGAGATTGAGGCACAATCTAAAAAAGACTGTCAATTTGATTGGAGAAGTGAGTAGTTGTGATTTTTAAAGAAAAAGTAAATCATTGCAAGTCAGATAGCTTTTATTTAAAGCCAATGAACATAGCAGGGGAGGAGGGCAAGCTTCACAACAGCAGTAGCAGCAGCAGCAGAAGCTGAGAAGTTGAGGACATAGTAGATAGGCTGAAAAGCTGCTTATCCTGAGCTGTGACATTCAGGTGCAGTCAGCTGAGGGAAGGCTAGAGTTGATTGATGTCTGGTAGGTCTGAGGAAGAAATGACGTCATTGGTCAAGAGTTCCAGTGCTAGATGTTTCCCTGCACCACCACCCCAGAGTAGGATAAAGGTAAAGGTTTACGTAAGGGCTTGTTGCTCTCTGCTGCCACCTCTGACTTGAGAAGAAAAAGCAGGCAGAGTTTTACCGCTACTGTGGAGTCCTGCTGAGCAGGCTTAAAAGAGTAAACATGAATTGTGTTGCTGTGAGATCCATCCTGATTGAACAGTGCATCATCCAGATGAGTAAATAACTGTCTGGTCTGGTCTGTAGAGCTCAGAGACATTCAGTTTGATGAGCTGCTTTATAGTTCTTTCTTTAAAAGAATTGTAATTCACATTAAGAGCTAACACTTTCTAAACACCCCTTTAAAGATTATGATTAATTGAAAGAGTTTGTAAAGCTCTATGATCCAGTAGAGAAGAGGGTTTGCCCTGTTGAAGACTGATGAGGATCAAGAGTCAAGAAGTCCATGGAGAAGCAATTTTGTGTGGTGCAGATGTTCCCTAATGGGACCAATAATATTGAAGCCTACAGTCTACGGTTGTGAGTTACCCTAAGCTTTCTGCCCTCATGGGTTTCCATTCAAGGGTCGTATAAGTGTGGATCCACCTTCATGATAGCTATTGAGTGCGTTAGTGGAAGAGTGTAATCTGAGTTTATGTGGAGGTTGGAAAGATTTTTATTATTTATGTATTTGCTCTACTGTATTAGTATCTATACTTTAAGTAAATGGTTATGTTTAAGGTCTAAAAATGCCATTATTATGGTTGTATGGCTAGAAAACACATTGGATGGAGGCTCAATAGTTATAGTGGTGAATAGGGCAAGTATATTTTTCCTCAGCAATTATCCCTAGGATCCTGAGAGAGTCTGAGTGTAACAGATTAGAGAAATGGTTCAAACCCAGAAAGAAGTGTAGTGTTTTCACACATCTAGGTAAAAAGTGTGAGTTCCTAAGTGTGACAATATGAAAGTATTTACACTTCATGGTGTCTGTAGTGACTACACACAACTATGACACATTTGTGTTATTATATTGTGGAGGCACTGAAAGAGATTAAACATGCCTTAGAGGTTTTACAGCAGTTTCTAGACTACCTAGAGAATATATGGTGTTACATTGTCGGGGCTTTGGAGGAGACCACCCCATTTTTCTTATTATAATACATTCATTCAATTATACTATGGTGAATTTGACTTTGATTCCTGGCAAAATTATGGAAAGTAATTTCAGAAAGATGGTTGGAAAACTTTTAGAGAGTAGCAATCACTAAAAGCCAACATGGCTTAATTAAGAATATTGATCATGCCAAATTATCCTTTTTTCCTGTTGTGACAAGCTTATTCGACAACTGAATTTCATAGATATGGTATATCTGGATCTCAGCAAGAAATGTGGCAAAATCTATCAAAATATCTTTGTAGGTAAAACAGATAATACAACAAGAAAGATTTAGAACTAATTGAACACCTGGTCTAACACCTCTACTCTTTGGGTCCAATTTCATCCTGAAAGATGGTCTCTAGTGAAGTGGCCCAGAAATCTGTTCTTGATCCTCCTCTGTTCAACACTTTTATAAATGACTTGTATGAAGGAATAGATAGCATGCTTGCTAAAGAATAGCGTTAACAGGTGAACTACCAGAATGTTGAGGGGACTTAAAGCCTTACTACATGAGGACTGGTTTAAGGAACTGGGAATCACAGGAACATAGCTTTAAAGCTGAAAAGGATATGAAGATTCATCTTGCCCAAACCCCTCATTTTACACATGAGGAAAACAACTTAAGAGAAGCTTAATAACTTACATAAAATCAACAGAGTAATGGACAGAGCCGGCATCTGAAGTCCAAAATTCTAATGGTCAATCTGGTCTTTCTACAACTGCTGTCATATGGAAAGGAAATTACCCACATTCTACTTAATCCTAGAGGTCAGGAGTAGGGACAAGGGATAGAAGTTGCAGAGAGGTATACTTCAACTCAATATAATGAAAAACTTCCAAACACAGCAAGTAAGCTGTCTTGGAGAATAGGAATTTATTCATTACTGAAGGTCTTCAAACAGAGATTGTTTGACAACTTGTTTGACAACTGCTTTTTTGACAACTTGTAGAGGGGATTCCTGTTCAGATACAGATGGCTAAGGTGACCTCTTGGGCCCTTCTACTTTTGCAATGCTATGATTTCATTCTATAAATGCTTATCCTGTAACTTTCCTTTTTATATTTTCTATGCTGACCACTAACTCTCTTTCATTACAACATCATCTTGGACTTACTTCAGTAGAATAACAATGTTGGAAGTCTATAAAGTGCTTTATTTTTTAGCACTTTAATGGTCTAATAGGGTGAAGGTACATTATAACCCTTTGCCATTATTATTATTATTAACAGGAACTCTTGACATACTCTGGATGTGAAATCCTTAAGCATGAGCTTTTCCATTATACAAATCATGAATAAGTATTACTCATATGTATATAGTGCTTCATAAAGCACTTTTCTCACAGTTCTGTGAAATAAGCAGTGTAATTATTATTTCCATTTTACAAATGGGGAAACTAAGGCTGAAAGAGCTTGGTTGATTTGACCAGTGTTTCATGGCTAATAAGTTTCAGAGATCTGAACTCAGCTTTCCTGGTTCTAGGGTGTGAGCTCTTCCCCCTTTCCTCTCCTCATCCCCTTATACTATTTTGTTGATGTCTGTAAGTTCCTAAAACTGTATGTAGTATTGAGTTTACTTGCATGAGCTACATTTATAAATATTGATCCTGAGATCAAAATGCTCCATGCCAGCACCCAATGGTGCCCAGTACTTAGATCGATATTAGATAGCAACATCATCATAGAACCATACTGTAGTAGCTTTAGAATTAGAAGGGATCTGAGAAGACTCATGGAAGCTCAGAGGGGTGAACTGAATTACTTGCCCAAGGTCAGATCAGTATTAAAAGGTCAAGCCAGGCTTCTGTGATTAAACATAGGGAAAGGGAGAAGAACTAAACATCTCATTTCATTGGTATAGCTGCTGACCTAAAGGAGGATCATCATCCAGAGTAAATTTCTTGAGTCATAAAATTGCCTAGAACCCTGAGAGATTAAAGGAGAGAAACAGTATTCAAACCCAATCTTCTAGGTTAAGGCCAATTCTCTATCCAGTATGCCATGTTGCCTCTGATGATTAAATAATGTTGAGCAAAAAGTTAGTTTCCATGTTCTTTACCAATAGTTAGCATGACATCACCATGAAACTGAAGAGATCAGTGAATGTTATCCTTCAGTATATTTATTTAGTATTTTCTTCTTTTAGAAAAAGCTCATTAATTGTGAGAATAACACCAAAAGTAATTAGAGTTCTAATTGAAGCAGACTAATTAGATGTCTCAATGCTAATGAGATAATGCTCATTGTCATTCACTCAATCATAGCATTTGGGCTTCCTCAGTGATAATGCAAAGGATGAGTTCTATTAAATCCAGGAGGCGGGCAAACTTGTGCAGATTGTAAAAGCATTGTTCAGGATACATGGAGCAGGTCTGGGCAAGAATAGAAAGGATCTGGCTTCTTCTCAAAAGGTAAATTCTGTCTCACACTATAAGCTGGGCCTGACCCCCAGTGAGTCATCTGACGTCTGGCTGCAGTAGTAGGATGAAAGGCAGTTGGGAAAGGAAATCTGAGCCCCTTAAAGATTTAGTTAAGAACATTTGCTAGAGGAAAATGGAGATGCTTTGGGCTACCTGCCTCACAGATTTGCTTTGAGGAAAGTGCTTTGTAAATATTAAAGACATAAAATTGTATATATGTGATTGTGATGACTATTATTGTTATTGTTCCCATTACTACTACTATTACTACTAATATTTTAGTTTCTTTTGAACCAAAGGACTGACATCTCTAATTCCACACTCATGAAATAACAGGTAATTTTCTTCCTTTGCTCATTCAGAACAAACAAAAAGGAAGATTTATTTAACATCTATTATGTGAAGTTCTTTGGCCTAGGCTCTGTGAGGTGGGAGATACAGAGAAAGGCAGACATGGCCCCTGCCCTCAAGGAACTGAATATCTGAGGGGGAAGGGTGAATATTATTTGAACAGTTTCAATTGCCTGTCAGGGCAGGCTCTGTCTTTGGTACATTTAAGCATAGTGTAGTTAATCTGTCTGTCTCATACTGTTGGCTTTGTCTGAGCATATGCTCCCCTGCTTTTTTGTTGTTCATCTGAAGCACAGTAGATTTTGCTCTAGCCCCTCATTTTAACTCTGAGTGAATCTTTGTATTTCAAGTATGTCCTGTTTATATGAATTTGCATTCATACCTTCTGTTTTTACATTGCCCACATTTCCTCTTGAATTCACCTCTTTCTCTTTTGCCCTCCTAGAAAACTACACCTTATAAGAAAATAAATAAATTTACCAAAACTAAACATTGCATATAATGACAGATTTGTAAAATGTTTCACACTTGTAGAACTCTACTTCTGCAAAGCAGTAAGAGAAGCAACTTCTACTTGTTCTTTTGGGCCAGCCTTGATCTTTATAATTTCATAACATTCGATTGGATTATTTTGTGGTTGCTGTTCTTTCCATTTATGTTGTTGTACTCATGGTATATATTGTTTTCTTGGCACTGCTTACTTCACTTTGCATCAGTTCATAGAACTCGTTCCATGCTTCTCTGTCTTCCTCATGTTTGTTGTTTCTTATATCAGTTGTGTTTCTTAAAAGTCAAATACATATTATTAGATTCTGCTTTCTCACCCATTCTGCTACCACCCTCCATTTTGTGAAGGAGTTCATCCCATTAATGGTAACAGTCATGACTGTTAACTGTTTATTTCCCTCCATCCTCTCCTCTTGTACATTTTTTTTGTCTCCCACTCCCCTTTACTAGAGATCTGTAAATGATATATAATCTGCCTTCATCCCACTGCCTTTTTTCTCTTCCCCTCTCCTAATGCCAAATCACAGGTTCTCACCCTATCTTGTTTTGTTTTTAGTCTCTCCTTCATTTTGTGATATAGCTTCCAAAATCGGAGGCTGTCTTACTTATGACTAACCCTCCTACTGACTCCTAGGATCTACTTTCACTCTTAATCTCTCTACTCCCCATTCCTGCCTGAAGCTTCCCTGTTTAGTTTAATGTATTTCCAATACCAAACTCTGTGTGTGTGCATATGTTCATTTGTGTGAATTCAACCCTCCTTTGCCTGGTTTAGATATAAGTGAGATTCATGTAAATACCCCTTCTCTTTCCTCCATATCTATAAATCCTCTTCTTGTACTCCCTCATTAGGCAAGGTTATTAAGTTCTTCCCCTTCCTCCCAATTTCTTCCCTATTGTATTCCTTTCTCACTCTTTTCTTTCTTTTCCTTTTTTCTTCTTTAGAATTTTTTTACTTAAGAAAGAAATTATTTATATTTTTAAAATTAATTTATTTTTAGTTTTCAACATTTGTGTCCATGTCCAAAGACTTTGAGTTCCAAATTTTCTCCCCATCTCACCCCTCCCCCCAAGACATGCATTCTGAATACCCCTTTCCCCAATCTACCCTCCCTTCTATCACTCCCCCCATTTCTCTTATCTCTTTCCCCTTTTATTTTCCTGTAGGTCAGGATAGATTTCTATACTCCATTGCCTGTATATCTTACTTCCCAGCTGCATATAAAAACAATTTTTAACATTTGTTTCTAAAGCTTTGGGTTCCAAATTCTCTCTTTTCCTCCCTCCCTCCCTACCCTAATTCAGATGATAAACATCTCAATACAGGTTATACACATGTAGTCATGCAAAACACTTCCATAGTAATCATGTTGTGAAAAACTAACTATATTTCCCTTCATCCTATCCCACCCTGTTTATTCTATTCTCGTTTTTGACCCTGTCCCTCTTCAGAAGTATTTGCTTCTGATTACCCCCTCCCCCAATCTGCCCTCCTTTCTATCATCCCCCTCTTATCCCCTTTCTTCCTATTTTCCTGTAGGGTAAGATAGATTCCCATACCCAATTGAGTGTGTATGTTATTCCCTCCTTAAGCCAAATCCAATGAGAATAATGTTCTCTCATTCCCTCTCACCTTCCCCCACTTCCCCTCCACTGTAAAAGCTTTTTCTTTTCTGTTTCATGTAAGATAATTTACCCCATTCTATTTCTCCCTTCCTCCTTCTGCCAGCATAATCCTCTCTCACCCCTTAATTTTTTTAGATATCATCCCTTCATCTTCAACTCACCCTGTGACCTCTAACTACCTATCTATCTATACATAAAATTGTTTTCCCTCCAACTACTCTAATACTGACAAAGATCTCATGAGTTACAAATATCATCTTTCCATGTAGGAATGTAAACAATTCAACTTACATAAGTCCCTTATGACTTCTCTTTCTTGTTTACCTTTTCATGCTTCTCTTGAGTCTGGTATTTGAAAGTCAAATTTTCTATTCAGCTCTGGGGTTTTCATCAAGAATGCTTGAAAGTCCTCTATTTCACTGAATATTCATTTTTCCCCCTGAAGAATTATACTCAGTTTTGCTGGGTAGGTGATTCTTGGTTGAATCCTATCTCCTTTGCCCTCTGAAATATCATATTACAAGCCCTGTCCCTTAATGTGGAAGTTATTAAATCTTGTGTTATCCTGATTGTCTTTCCACAATACTTGAATTGTTTCTTTCTGGCTGCTTGCAATATTTTCTCCTTCACCTGGGCACTCTGGAATTTGGCTATAATATTCCTAGGAGTTTTTCTTTGGGGATCTCTTTCAGGAGGTGATTGGTGGATTCTTTACATTTCTATTTTACCCTCTGGTTCTAGACTATCAGGGCAGTTTTCCTTGATAATTTCTTGAAAGATGATGCTTAGGCTCTTTTTTTGATTCTGGCTTTCAGGTAGTCCAATAATTTTTAAATGATCTCTCCTGGATCTATTTTCCAGGTCAGTTGTTTTTCCAATGAGATATTTTACATTGTCTTCTATTTTTTCATTCTTTTGGTTTTGTTTTACAATGTTTTTATTTCTCATAAAGTCATTAGCTTCCATTTGCTCAATTCTAATTTTTAAGGAAGTATTTTCTTCAGTGAGCATTTGGACTTCCTTTTCCATTTGGCCAATTCTGCTTTTAAGGCATTCTTTCCTCATTGGCTTTTTGGACCTCTTTTGCCATTTGGGTTAGGCTATTTTTTAAGGTGTTATTTTCAGTATTTTTTGGGTTTTTAGCAAGCTGTTGACTTGTTTTTCATGATTTTCTTGCTTCACTTTCATTTCTCTTCCCAGTTTTTCTTCTACTTCTCTTACTTGCTTCTCAAAATCCTTTTTGAGTTCTTCCATGGCCTGGGACCAATTCATATTTTTCTTGGAGGCTTTGGATGTAGGAGCTTTGACTTTGTTGTCTTCTTCTGGTTGTATGCTTTGATTTTCTTTGTTATCAAAGTAAGATTCTATGGTCTGACTTTTTTGTGCTGTTTGCACATGATCCCAGCCAATTGCTTGAGTTTTAAACTCTTTGTTAAGGTAGGGGTCTGTTTCAAGTGTGGAGAATGTACTGTCCGAAGCTTCAGGGGTTTTGTGCAGCTATTTTCAGAGATACTTCTAGGGACCTACAAATTTTCAGTTCTTCCAAGGTGGTATGATGAAAGGCAAGGTGTTTACTCTTTTCCTGGCCTGTGCTCTGGTCTATGAGTTACCACAAGCATACTTTTCTGCCTTGCAACTGTGAGGAGGATTCTCTCTGCACAGTGACCACAAGCTCCACCAAGCCAGTGTTCCTCCTTGCCCCAGGACCACCACCCATTAGTTTGACCCAGATCCAAGCATGAGCAAAGCAAGAGTATCCTGCCTCAGCACCAGCAAAGAGATCCCTAAAATCCCCTTCTGATCAGACGCTTTATCCCCACTTCATCTGTGGGCCAAGAGCTCTGAAAGCAGCCACCACCCTGGGGCTGCACCAGGACTCAGGCCAGACTGAGTTCCTCTCTTATCAAGGTCCACAGACCTTTCCTACTGACCTTCTAAGTTGTCTTTGGCATTTGTGGGTTGAGAAGTCTGGAAAGTGCCACAGCTGCCCAAGATGCAGTCCCCTGAGGCTTGCTCCAGGTTCACTGAGGCCTAGTCTTTGCCTGTGTGTATGCTCCTCCCCCAGCTCAGCGCAACAGACCTTTCTCATCAACCATCCAGGTTGTGTTGGGCTGGAAATTTGTTTCACTCTGTCTTTTTGTGGGTTCTACTGCTCTAGAATTTGTTTAGAGCCATTTTTTACAGGTATTTAGATGGGTTTGGGGGAGAACTCAAGCAAGTCACTGTTTTTACTCCACCATCTTAGCTCTGCCCCCTTTTCTTAATATCATCAAAACAAACCACTCCCAGGACATCTGTCTTAAGGAACTCCAAGACCCATTAATGCATTAGGGTTTTGAGGGAAAACTTGTTCCTTCTTTCCCTGTTTGAATGTAAGCACTTAATTACCATATATTTGCTCCCCTTTCTATGTTTCTCTTGACTTCTGTTCTTGCATTTCAAAGTACTGACTCAGAAAACTTCCAAGTATTCCTGATGAAAACACCAGAACTATTTCATTAAAATGATGTTTTTTTATTGTGTTGGCTTATACTGAGTTTTACAGATTTAGTTATCCTTGGTTATAAGTCTTTATCTTTTTTCCTTTTGGAATACTGCATTTTAAGAACTTTCCTTTATGTGATACTGATGACTTCTTAATACTTGAACTCTCTCTCTCTCTCTCTCACTCTCTCTCTCTCTCTCTCTCTCTCTCTCTCTCTCTCTCTCTCCCTCTCCCTCTCTCTCTCTCCCTCTCTCTCTGTTCTGGCTGCTTGCAGTATTTTTGTTTCTTTGACTTGAAAGCTCTGGATTTTGGCTAGGTTATTGCTGGGAGTTTTCATTTGGGGGTTTCTTTTATCAGGTGGCCAGTAGATTCTTTCTGTTTTCCCTTTCCCCTCTGGTTTTTAATGGGTTTGGACAGTTCTCATTCATGATTTCTTGAAATAAGGTATTCAAGTTTCTACTCTGATCGTGGTTTTCAGGTAGTCTGTGATTCCATAATTATTTCTCCTTCAACTGTTTTCCAGATCAGTTGCTTTTGATAGGAGATATCAAAATATTTTCTTCTATTTTTTTTCCAGTCATTTGATTTTGTTCTAATATTTCTTGTTTTCTCATGGATTCATTGATTTCTTTTTTGGTTGATTCTAACTCTTATTTCATTTCTTCCAGGAATTCTAGTAGATCTTTAGGCAAAGCTCTATTTTTGTCTGAGTCCTTTCTTGTACATGCTATGGAGTTTAAATACTCTTCCTGGGTTTATGTCTCAGCTTTCCACAAATCCATGATTTTTCTTTACAACAGACATCTACTGTATATCTTCATAGACTCCCAAGTATGTATGTATGTGTATATATTATACACACACACACACATACATATATGTGTAGTTATTGTAAATGGAATTCCTATTTCTATCTCTTCTGGCTGTGTTTTATTGATATTATATAAAATTAAATTTAAATGTTACTATACAAAAATTAAATAAAAATATTGGCCTTATATAAAAATGCTGATGATTTGTGTCTATTTATTTTATGTCCTGCAATTTTGCTGTACTCATGTTTTCAATTAACTTTTCGTTTACTCTAAAGTTATGTACATTATTATATCATCTGTAAAAAGTGATAATATTTTTCTTATCATTCCTTATGTCCTCAATTTTTTTGGTCTTATTGCTTTAGTCAGCATTTTTTGGTACAATGTCAAACTGAAATGAGATAGTTGATGTCCTCATTTCACTCTTAATTTTGTTGGAATGGATTTTAGTTTTTTCTTGCATATAATGCTAGCTTTTGGTTTTAGATAGATTTTTCATTTTTTAAAAGGCCCATTTATTTCCATGTTTTCAAAATGTTTTAACAGAAATGAGTGTTGTATTTTGTCAAAAGCTTTAACAGGTTGATATGATCAGATGATTTTTTATTTTGTTGCATATGTCTTTGTTATTGATATAGTTAATTAAGTTTGTAGTTTTCCCAATATGAAACCAACCTGGCATTGTTGTTATAAATCCAATCTGGTCATAGAGTATAATCTTTGTATAAATCCAACCTGGTCATAGTGTATAATCTTTGTGATGTGATAATTTAGCCTCTCTGCTAATGTTAACATTTTAAATTAATGTTCATTAGAGATATTTGTCTATAGTTTTCTTTTTCTGTTTTGTCTCTCCCTCGTTTATGTACCAAGACCTTGTCTGTGTCATAGGAGGAATTTGATAGGATTCCTTCTTCTTCTATTTTTGCAAATAGTTTATGTAACAGTTCCTACAATATAATATTAGAATTTTGTGTTAGGTCTAGGTTCTGCACATTTCTAGGAGGAGAAGTAGGGTTCTGTTTGGTCTTGGATCTGTATTATCTGGAATCCTGCCACTGCTTCCTCTAGGTATAAAGGACTCTATACAAAGACATCAGAGACCACTCAGAGCACCAAAAGTTTGTTGTTTGCTGGTCTAAGTGATCTGATCTAGAGTAAGGTCTGATTACTGCCTCTCACTCTCTGCTTTTCAGGCTCCTGTCTTTGGCCCAGAATCAGAGGGATACAACTTCAGTCCCTGAATGTTCCAGGCTCACTCCCCCCACTGTGCTGGAAAGCTTCAGTGAGTTATGCTCCTGTGGTTTTTCTGACTGGCCCCCCTTCCCCAGTGCCTGCAGGCTTCTGGATATCTCTTTGTACATCTCTGAGATTAAAAAAAAAATGCAATTACAATTCAAGTTTCTCCATAGAGTATCATACTGAGTAATGATCAAGAAATTTTTTTCATCCTTATGGGAGTAGTTGTAAGAAATTTGTACTGTTCTGCTTTGATTTCCTCTGTCTTCTTAGTTGGAAGTCAGGTCCTTATTTCTTTAAACCTCAAAAACATTATCTTCCCTCTCCCTTCATCCTATTTTAAGCTGCAGGCTCCTTCCTTTTCACTAGCTCTTAGCCCCTGCCCTCTAATACACTGAAAGTTGCTATCCTGAGTTTGTGGAGATTAGAAGATTCTAATTTTGATCTTTTACTGCAACATAGTGTAGTTTGAACTAGATGATGATTCCTAGTTTACAATTTACCCTCTCAGTTTACAGAGGAAGAAACTGAGAACTGGCCAAAGAAGTAAAGTGATTTGTGGAAAGTAACTCAATCAGTAAGTGATAGAGCTGGGGCTGGAAGAATATGAAACAAGCAGATTGATGGTTTAGCTTGGAGAAGACTAGGACTGGGGAACATGAAAGCAGTCAAATCTCTGAAAGGCATGGAAGAGGGATTAGCCTTGTTCTGCATGGCCCCACAGAGCAGAACTAGGAACAAATTATGGAAGCTGTAGATAGGCAGATTTAGGCTTGATGTAAGGGAAGTTCCTAAAGGTTAAAGGTTTCCAGAGACTCTGCCCCAGGAGGTGTTTGGCTTTACTTCCCCAGAGTTCTTTACCAGAGGCTGGATGACTTTGTCAAGTGTGTTGTGGAGGCCAGTACAAATTGTACCAGAAGACCAACTGTTCTGTTCAACTCTGAGGTCCTGCAATTTTGTGAATTGTCCTTAGCAATTTTATTTTTAAAACTGTTCAATGAATGTGACATTGGGTGGTTTTCCTATAGGACAGTCCTATGACACTACATGCTGTATACACAGAAAGAAAAATTATTCCTGATCTGTAGAGGTAGACAAAAAGCCTCCTTTGGATGACTAGCAGGAGCTCTTAGAGTTGCAGACATGTAAGGATAGATGGTCTCTCCAAATATCCCTTGGCTTGCAATGCTACAACCCCAGAGAATGAAAAGCCTGTATTCCCTTTAATAAGATCTCTTGGCTGAACTGAGAGCTTATAGTAGCTAAAGAACTCCTTTATTCTTGGATATTCTTTGGTCTATTCTAATCTGTACAACTTCCCTGATTTCTACTTACTACTTGCTTTGATAAAGATATATGCTAGCTATTTGTGATGGCATTTTGCATAACCAGTGTTTGATTGGAGAGAGCTGAACAGGCAACAGTAAGCTAAGTATTACCCTCCCCTTGAGAGTAATAAGGGAAAAGTGGCATAGATACTGGCCGTCAATGTATCATATCCCTAGATTACCAATATTTAAGGTACAATGGACAGATAATTCTGGCTCAATATCCCACTTAGGGACAGGCAAGGGAAGGAGCAAGCACTCAGCCATGACCCTCTTCCTGCTCCCTACAAAGATGGAAATCTCAGCCTCCCCTTGGACACAGGGTTGGCCAGATCCCAGATCAATTATCAATCCATGTCACTTGTGACCTAAATCATCTTTACACTAGATAGCAACCACATCTATACCTCACATGAATTTGCCACTCTTCCTCCTGTCTTTGTTAAGAATATAATTAGCATGGTTAGATTTGTAGGATTGCTAGAGCTGGTGGAGCCTTAAATGAACATCTTGATCAACCTGCTTGTTTTACAGATGAAGAAACTAAAGTTCAGAAAAGTTAAGCAATTTGCCCAGGGTCATACAACTAGTTAATGAGGAAGGGAGGGAACTCTCTCAGTACTTTTCCCCTTAGAGCATCACAGTGCTCTAAATCTTGTGCCCATCTTTTCTTCTCCAGGGGAATGGTATTGGTTTTTACCTACTCTTTGTGGAAATAAGAGGAGGTTATTGTGGAAGGGGAAAGAATACCCACCAACTTATTCTAAGGTCAAACCTACTAAAGCTGTGGTAAATCCTAATGGATTCCCATGCAAAGCTGATGGTTTCCCATGCAGAAAGCCAAATAGACATTCACTGGGGAGACAAAAGCATTCATGCCTGTAGTGAAAAGCTACAAACAGAGCAACTGTGAGAAGATAATAGAGGCATTGTAAGTTCTCAAAAATAACACTAGCTTCAGGACAGAAACATGTGAGACAGCAGGCAAGCAAGGCATTTCTGAAAATGGCTACATAGGCATTGCCAAGGACAAAATCATGTGCATTTTTTGCAGTGGTATGAGACAGAGAAAAGGAGAAACAGAGGCAGAGAGATAGAGACAGAGTGATGAAAACATCAGTTTCCTTATATGTAAAATGAAGGGGAGAGAGTTGTTTAAACTCAATGGCCTCTGAGGGCCCTTCTAGCTGTAACTCTGAAACAAAGAGATTAAGTGACTTTTTTAGGGTTGCACAGCTAATGTCTGAGGTAAGATTTGAACTCGTCTTCCTGTCTCCAAGTCCAGTCCTCTATCCATTACATCACCTGGTTCACAATAGAGGAGTGGTTGACATCTTGTCAATTACTAACAGTCCACAATAGGTGTAATGATAACATATCCTAGAAATAATTAAACAGGCAGTGTACAGAAATAGTTGCTATAGAAGTTCATAAAGTATTTCCTCAGGGGGAAAGGTTTGTTTTTGTTTTTTTTTAAAGGATTGAAGTTGACCTTGATACTCAAGATGTCTGGATATCAAGGAACCTGAACAAGGGTCCTGTAGGATATGTTCAATATCTTACTGTCTAAAGTTGAAAACAATTACAAACACTGCAAATGGAACCAGCTTCTCAATGGGGAAACTAATGAAAGAATTTGTAGAATGCTTCTTTACATTCCAGCTCATCAAGGATGAGGGGTTTGTGAACAGAATGGAAGAGAAAATTGTGAAAGAAATCCAGGAAGAAAAAGCTTTCAAGTGGGCAGAAGGCAGGATGTAGCACACTCCATCTTACTTATCCTGTAGCGTTACACACAGTTTTGTAAGGCAAGTTATTCCTGATTATAAGCCTCTCCCTCTGCCTTTTAGAATACTGCATCTCAAGATCTCCTCTCATTTATAGAAGTTGCTGGGTCTTGTGTAATACTGACTGTAATCCTTTGATACTCAAACTCCTTCTTTCTGACTGCTTAGACTATGACGGATATGGGGTTTTCATTTAGGAGTTTCTTTCAGAATGTGATTGGTGGATTCTATCTTTGTCCTCTGGTTCCAAGAGACTGGACAGGTTTTCATTTAAGATTTCTTAAGGGGCAGCTAGGTGGCCCAGTATTTCAAGAAACTTTTTTTTTTCAAGGCAATCGGGATTAAGTGACTTGCCCAGGGTGAGAAAGCTAGTATCATGTATCTGAGACTAGATTTGAACTCAGGTCCTCCTGACTCCAGGGCCAGTGCTCTATCCACTGTTCCACCTAGCTGCCCCACATCCATTGTGTTTTAAATGGATCTACTTAACTATGCCTTTAAACTCAAATCATTCTGGCTTTAATTAAGTGAGCAAGCCTCTGCTGAAAATTGTTTAGGTTTTGATGGTTTAGAATGAGTGTAAATAGCATTTGTTTTCTGTTCTGCCCGAAGAGTCTTCCCTTCCCAGAATGATATCTTTGGGATGGAAAACTGGGCTATATTTGTCTCAATTTTTACCTAGCCCTGGATCATCAAATGGGCCTGGACTCAGACAAACTAGGACCTGGGAAAGGCCTTAATTTAGAAAGGCCAAGATCACTCACTGAATCCTGTGCCATTGCCAGTCCTCTTGACCTTTATCTTGCCAGTGACTCCGTGTAGCTCTGCCTCACTCTGATCCAATTGATGAACAAGTTAGGACATCACATTTGTGATGTCATTGGTCCTCTTTGAGAATGAAGGAGGAACAACAACAATAATCCAGCCAACATTCCTGTTTTAATGCTTACTTTAGCTTTTTGGGCTGCCTGGTCATACCATTGATGTTTATTGACACAAAACCCTCCATTCCACCCATCCCCCACCCACACACAATTTTTTCCACATGAATGCCCATAATGTTATATCTTCCTTAACCTGTATTTTGGTTCTACTTTTTTTTTCTTCCCTACACTATTAAGGAAAAAAAGAGACTATGGGTGAACAACTAGAATGAAAATGATTTACCATGAAAGTGACATTACCATTATGATGGAAAAGGACTTGGGATCTTGCCTACTGTATAGTGTCCTGGATACATAGAGAAATGATAAACAGTATACTGGAGAACATAATAGAACTTACACTTACATGGATCTTTTGAAAACTCAATCATGTACTTAGAGAAAAAGGAATCAAAACTAGGGAAAAGGAGTACAAAATTTGTTTCTCTAAGCAATTGACAAACATCAGTTCCTCACAGTAGTAATTTTCTTCAAGAAAGGAAATCAATGAACAGCAGCCCAAGAATAAAAAATTCCACTAGTCCATTTTGATTAGCAAATGTTTCTTTCCTCAAGTCATAGACATGAAGCAGTAATGAGTTTTATCACAGAAAAACACACTCCATCTTTCTACTCTGTATTTTTATTATTGATATCTTTCCTGTGCACAGTCATGATAAAAGCACTGAGCTGTGCCTCATTAATTATGTAGCTTAGTTTGAAATAATTCTTTATTTTTACTTAAAGAGCATAATCTCAGTATATTTTAAAACCTCTTGGATAATTTCTTCATTACCAATTTTCAAGGTTTGTACTGCTTCCTGCTGACAAGAGGCAGAGCTGTCCCTGCCTCGAGGGGGTGCCAAAGATAGGATTGACTGGAATGGAGCACAGGCTGTATCCAGGGGAAAATGGGGGCACATTGGCTGATACTCACTGTTTGCTACCAACTGTAGGTGAATGGCCTGTAAGTCTGGAAGACACAAATCTGACAAGTAAGTCCAAAGGCCCAGATACAGGGAAAAGTAAAAGTGCAAAGACTCTGTTAAAATCATTTACATGTGACCTGCAGGATTATCTGATCTTGTTACTGCCCCAAGCTTCCACTCTGATTCCAAATTCCTTTGTTCTCCAAATCAAACTGAAAATGTTTCTGATTTAATTTCAGTAATTTGGAATATGGAATGACTACACGTTCAGGTCAAAACAGCAAGATCCCATACACTTGCTTTGTGCTTATATCTGTTACTGACCACTTGCTCTGATTGTAGAAATATGCTATAAAATGATAAAGCAGGGACAAGATTTATACCAAATATGACAGGATAAAATATCCTCAGATCTATTTGAATTCACAGTTTTCCAACCATGCAGTATCAATTCCACCTCATAGCCAGACTCAGGAATAGCCAGGTGGCTAACATTACTTTTCAAAGGAACATAATGGGGAAACTGAGCCAGGAGGATCCATCTTAGATTGAGTCTAAAATTGTCCTCTCAGCTTTTCCTGATGCAGACCTCCCATCTGTATCACATTCTCTTTGAATAGCTTGTGGCATTTCTTTCAGATGATGGATTGTTGTTGAGTTATTGATTATTGATGGATTATTATGATCCATCAGACAACTCAAAATAAAATCAGTTACGATCCCAAGAGCTTTTGCCTCAAATAGCAAGTTTCACTAATTACAGCTTTGGGAAAAAATTTCCAGGACTTACATCTCAAATTTAAATTTGTCCTGGTGTAAAAGCCAATAGTTAGAGATCATTTTTACATACTTACAAATTCTCAGCAACCCAAGTTCATAGTTTAGAACTCTAAAACCCAAACAAGATGAGGTTTTCACCTCATCCCCTCCTTTCCATACACACAGTAATAAATTACTGGTTTTAGGTTTCAGCATTAAAACAATAACCAACAATCTTACAATTTTCATAAGTGATAGCCAAATTCTTTTTAGCTGTAACCTAACTATGAAAAGTTGCTTGACAAAACTGATATAAAAGTTTACCAATTTGAAACTTAAAACAAACCCATTACCAATTAGATGACTTCAATTTTGTTGAATGCATTTCCAAATTATTTTACACAGAGAATCGACATCTTATCATTAACGTGTTAAAACTACAACTTTAAAAGAGCAGGCTTACGCAAGTTCGGAGGCTGGCTAGTTTCTTTACTTTGACCCATCCTCCTTCCTTCTGTCCCCATAGCTGCTGGGGGTTGAGGTGGGCGAATGGTGGTGAGCCAGAAGTGCTGAACCTGGGTGACACTTCCAGGCTTTCAGGGTTGCCCCAGGGCCTAAGGCCATCACCAGTGGGGTCCACTGTAGCTGCTTCACCTCCCCCCTCCTTTTTTCACCAGGTCAGGGAGGGCGAATTCAAAGGTGGGGGAGGAAGAGTGAAACTCTCTTACCCTAGTCTGATCTGGGATGTGAGGAGTTAACATAAAACCCTGAGGCTGTTTGCAATCCCTGAACTGAGATACCCTTGACTCAAGGGAAGGAAGTGGAAGAAGGGAGTGACCAGGGTTGTAAGGAGGTGTTTCAAAACTCCTTGATGATCAATCACAAAACCTCCAGAATCTGCTAAGATGTCTTTAGCTGTTCTAACTTTTCCGTGTAGCCTCAATTTGGTCAGAGCCAGGGCTACAGGAAGAAGAATATTAAGGATTTTTCTTTGAACTTCTACAATTTATCTTGGTCTTCTAGATCATAGAGGTCAGGCATAAAGCTTTCCTTTTCAAGGTCTTGGGGACCAAACTTTTTTCCAGTTCCAACCTAGGGGCAAATCTCGGGGAAGTCCTGCTGGGTCTGGCTGCAAGGATCAGGTGGCCATGAGGCTGTGAGAGAAGGGAGATCTTGCAATCACAGGTGTGGGGATAGGGAGTCATAGGGTATGGGGGGAAGGGAGTAAGTAAGCCTCAGTGAACTAAAAAGCACCTGCAGTTTTCCCAATTCCCTAATGCCAACAGAATTGACAAAATTGGTCATACACTTCTGGATAGGGCATCTGTCTTTATCCTTTATGCTGGTGAAGGTGTGCCCAGGTCCATGGCCTCGAACCAAACCGATGGACTGAGAGCCTGAGACAGCCTCATAACTGTCTGACTTAAATTAGACCTGAGCATCAGGCCTGAAAAGCATCTCCAAGCCTTCCCAGGTGCTTGGAGAGTGACCCCAAATGCAGGTCAAGAAAGGGATAGGGAAAGAGGGGAGGCTTACATATCTTTCAATCTTGGCTGGAGAAGAGCTTGAGACCAGGCAGTTTCCCAGTATCAGGGAACCAAAATGTTGAGGTCTAGGGGTGCTGGGACCACAAAATTCAAGAGCAAGCGATGCAGGTTCTGCCTCAAATGAATTTGACCCAACCCTTCTTTCAGCCAAAGTCAGGTTTATTAAAACACTGGCTGGAATGGGTGAGATTTTAAGAATCCATGCTATTGGCTAGATTTTAAGAATCTGACCCTTTGTAATGAGAATACAACCGGGCCAGACTCTTAAGGGATCTGAGGATTTAATGGGGGCACTTATATACAGTGGTCAAAGAATGGCCAATAGTCTGGGTGACTGGGAGGTAACAGAGAAGGACCAGGGACTTGGGCCAGGTGGGAAAGTCTAGGGCCTTCTAGGGGTCCATCATTAATGTCCCATCACATCTACTATTGGAAATTTTGTGTGGGAAGCTCAAACATTAAAAGAGAATCACCTGCTAGACATGCACAGCACCCTATTGCACCTCCTGGGTGAATGACACAGTCACAGTGATCTTGGCTGAGTCTACTGTCATCCCTAATTGAACATTCTTCATAGACTCTCTCCAACACAATAACCACTGGGAGTTGCCATTCTGACTTTCTGTAACATTCATTTACTTTTAACTATTTTTAACTTGATATTTAATACCTGTCTAGAGGTCTGTTTATTGCCACAAGAGGAATTTTGTTTACATATCAATGACTGTATCTGGAAAGATCCCTTAGAAATCTCTGAGGCCATATTATCTAAGTTCACATATACTTGCCTACTCTTATCAAAGGCTAAGAAGATATATGGACTCTGTTGGCCTAGTGGAAACAACGTGAGAATTTTGGTCAAAGATCCAGGTTTTAGTACTGGCCATGTCACAGACCAGCAATGGGATCTTTGAAACCCAGTCAGGTCAGCCAGCCAATAAACATTCATTAAGTGCTTATCAAGTGTCAGGAACTATACTAAGCCCTTGTACCATAAAAGGTAAAATATAGTTTCTGCCCTTAAGGAGCTCACAATTCAGTGGGATCTCTTATCTGTTTCCTTATCTACAGATAAGGAGTCAGGTTACCTAGCACCTAACTTAAAGAGCTTTTGTAAAGATAAAAATGGTACTTAGAAGGATCTGTGATTTCTCTGCTGTAGGTACACTCTCCATTGCTGTTGCTGGCAAATTCTGATCATTTTTTGCTCTTGTGTGATTTATGGTCATGTCCTTTTATAAATTCCCATGGAGGATCTAGGTACCAAAGGTCATTTTATGATTCTTTTGCTATCTCCAGGGTACCACTGTTGTACTTGGACTGCCCATCCTTTGCTCCATGACTGCTCCACATCCATTACCTTTAAATAGCCACAACGATAATTTGTTTTAGCCTACTTATAATGGGCATTCAGTTTTTTCATTGCCCTTTGGACTACCTTCAATTCTTCTTCTGAGATTACAATGTTCTATGAATGATAGTCATATGGTACCATCAGGAGAAAGTTGGCATTAAAGACATAGACTTTTTATAGTAGTGAGAATGATGGAAAAGGCTACAGGATTTTCTAAATCTGACCCAATTTGATCCAGTTGCTTTATCTTCAATGATACTGTCTAATGTATGTGTATATATTTATGTATACATATATGTGCATGTACATGCACATATATACACACATGCATATATATTCTGAACTTAAACAGCAAATAAAATGGACATTTTCATACACAAAGTACAACAGGAAAAGATTTTACATGAAACTACATGTCTATATTACGTACAGCTTCTGCTTGACTATGCATGTCTTATTCTGCATCTTGAGGCTATCATTTCTTTGTCATGAGTTAGGTAGCATGCTTCATACCCAGTCCTCTAGACTTATAACTGGTCACTGTATGGAGAAGAATCCTTGAGTCTTATGTTGTTTTTATTTATGTTATCATATAAATTGTTTTCTTAGCTCTGCTCACTTCTTTGTGTCAATCTACGTATGGAAGTCTTCTCATGTTTCTCTGGAATTGTCCATTTTTGTCATTTCTAAAGATACAATATTTTCCATTACATCCATATACCATAATTTGTTCAGCCATTTGAGAATTGATGGTCATGCCCTTAGTCTCCAGTGCTTTTCAATTATAAGTGCTGCTACAAATATTTTTGTACATATGGGTCTTTTTCTGCTTTCTTTGATCTCTCTGAGGTTTAGACTGTGGGTAAAATTATTGACTTGTGAACAAAACAGAGCCAAAACCAGAAATTTAGAACCAAGTAGGGTTTATTGAGTTTGCCAGAAAGGGAGCCCCACCCACATGGTGAGACTCACAGACAGAACAAAAGACAAAGCTTATATAGGTTTCAATTTAGGAAAGTGGAGAACTGGGTATGGGGTATTTCTGAATTGGATAAGACTTCTTGCTGGGGGCTTGCAGGGTAGGAATAAGGGATATGGTATTCCTTGATTGGACAGATCTTATTGCTGGGGTTAGTAACAGGAAAGTGTCTTCTTCAGATTAGTTATCTCTTGAAACCCCACCCTAATAGATAGGACTATTTTGAACAGTTGCTGTCTCTGCAGAAAGGAAGGTGGAAGGAAGGAAGTGGTGTGATACAAAGAAGATCAGAACAAGATAGAGGAATTGCAGACAAAACAAGGTTGCTTTAGTTTTCTTGGTTACCTACAAGACCTAGTAGTTTTGTTGTTAATATGCAGAAATGCCAGTAATTTGTGTATTCATTTTATAGTCTGAAAATTTGCTAAATTAATTAATGCTTTCTATTAATTTTAAAAATATATTTATTAATATTTTGTTTTATAGTTTATATAGACTTTATTTTATATATTTTAATAGTTTATTTGTATATATAACAAATTGGTATGTTTATAATACACTTGTTATATACTTATACATAAAACCTATTTAAATATAGTTTATATGTTTTTATAGAACTGATTGGCTTCTCTAACTAGTCCTCTTTTTCTGTTCTGCTATGTAAATGGAAATGTTCATCTTATTTAGTGTTTTTTAAAGTTCAAAGTAAAAATAAATTTGAACAAACCAGTGCCTTGTTAATGGCCACTGCAAATACACAATAAATTAACTCTCAGTGGAGAAGTATGCATAGTTTAGTGACTTTTTTTCAACATATTTCCAAATTACTTCCCAGAATGGTTAGATCCATTCACAGCTCTACCAACACTACATTAATGTAGCTGTTTTCATGCAATTTCATTACATTTGTAATTTTTTTCTTGTTATTTTTGTCAGGCTGATTGATGTGAAGTAATGTGAAGCGCAGTTACTTTAATTTACAACTCTATTATTTGAAGCATTTATTTTTAATACGGCTATTGATAGTTCAGGTTTCTTCTTTAAATATGAATCAATTCCATATATAACATGGATGACACTTTTTATCAGAGAAACTTGCTGCAAAGATGTTTTCCCCAGTTAATACTTTCACTTCTAATTTTGACTGCATTGGTTTTGTTTGTGCAAAACCTGTTGGATTTTACATAATAAAAACCATCCATTTTATCTTCTCTAATTCTTTCTATAACTTGCTAGCTTATGAATAGTTTCCCTATCCACAGATCTGAAATGTAATTTCTTCTTTGCCACCCATTATGTCTAAGATGATGTTCAGGCTCTTTTTTTTATCACAACTTTCAGGTAGTCCAATAATTCTTAAATTATCTCTCCTGGATCTATTTTCCAGGTCAGTTATTTTTCCAATGAGAATTTCACATTTTCTTCTATTTTTTAAATTCCTTTGATTTGTTTTATTTTCTTTTTGAAGTGTCATAAAGTCATTAGCTTCTACTTGCCCAATTTTTAAGGAATTATTTTCTTCAGTGAGCTGTTGTATCTCCTTTTCCATTTGACCAATTCTATTTTTCAAAGAGTCATTTCTTAGGTGAATTTTTGCACATCTTTTTTCATTTTTTGTGTTTCTTTCACTGTGCTGTTGACTCTTTTTTTCATTATTCTCTTGCATTACCACATTTCTTTTCCCAGTTTTTCCTTCTACTTCTCTTGCTTTTTGAATTTTTTTATTTTTAACTTATATAATAAAAAAGCATTTCCATAACATAGTACACTAAAAAACATGATTGCACATGAAACTGCAAATTTGCTATGCATAACTTGCTATTCCTTTCAAATGTACAACAAAATTATCATGTACATTTCTCTTTTTTTTCCTTTTTTTCTTCCCTCCCCTTCCTGCCCTAGAGATGGCTGCCATTAGACACAAATAGGTACACATACACATATGTAAAATTATTCTATACATACTTCTATTTATCAGTTCTTTCTCTGGATGCAGATAGCATCTTTCTTCATATGTCCTTGACAGTTAATTTGGGTATTTATAATAGTCAAAATAACTTATTTATTCAAATTTATTCTTAAAATATTATTATTGTTACTGTATGGTATTCTCTTGATTCTGCTCATTTCACTCTTCATTATTTCATGCAAGTCTTTCCATGTTTTTCTAAAATCACTGAACTCATCATTTCTTATAGCACAGTAGCATTTCATCACAATCATATACCACAACTTGTTCAGGCCACAGAATTCTTCTTTGTCTTTCCTTCCCTCCTTCCTTCTGCCCATTTTTGGGGATTTCACAAAAAAAAAAAAATGAGTGTTTTAAATTGAAGTTAGGCCTAAGAAATGAGGGTGAATGAAATTTAAGCCTTCATAATATCCAAGTCATAATTCAGAATGATCTGATATTTTCATCTTCATTGTAGGCTTTATTTTCTAGTCATTCTTATTGTTTGTTCTCATTATTATTCTACTCTAAACACCTTCACAATTTGCACAAGACTGCAGAAGTATCTTGTGTCTCAGCTGCATGCCTTTCTGTACAAAGACAGAAAGCAACCTGCTTTGTTGGGGATAAGGGGATTATGTGCATTGGGCTCAGATACTGTTATATGGAAAGTTCCCTAAGCGGCCAGGTTATAGCTCTTCCTTATAGACTGACAATTTGACCAAATGATAAGAGTTACCATTTAAACATATCATGCTTTGGATCATTATGCTTTAGAAAACAAGTAGTGGATTTCCCCTCCTTTTTCTCTCCAAGCTAGTTCCTTTTTTTCTTCCCCTTTATGGTCCATTAAAGTTTTGATCTCCCAGACAAAACAGCAGCTACTTTATGGTATAAGACAGCTGACCTCAAAGGTTCATTTGCTTTTCTCACATAGTCTTAGGTATTCCTCATTCTACAGCAGAATAACTGTATTTTAATAGTTTATATAGCATTTAATTAAGAACTAAGGTATAATGGGATGTGGTTTATGAGACTTATAAACCATGCTCTGGAGAGTCTAGTTGACCTTGTGATATGCATTTTCATCTTTCTGTGTGAGTCTTTTAAGTGAATCTCATCTTCAGAAGATATTTGCCAAACTATTTTATTGTTTCTGTTCCATGAGCTTAATGCAAGAACACTGCATTTAAAAGCCACAATAAATATCTAAGATAAACTCTTAAATGGAATCTCCACTGATGGTACCCCTCAATCATAGAATTGCTTTGTGTTTTGAAATTAATGATTTCACATCCCAGGCTCACGAAGAACAAAAGCCACTCCCCCTCACCTCCAGCATGAGGACACCAGGTGCTTTTCATGGCTATTAGTGCTAATTTATTAGTTAGAGGTTGAGGAACAGCTTCTGCTTGAGCCATGAAATATTTGTTAGGCAGATGAATCAGTTGAAAGCTAGGCATATGTCTTTAGCTATAATGAGGGGGAGCACACAAGTAAATAGCTCTACAATGTCACAAACTTACCCTTCATCTACTTTACTCTCCTTGGCTCATACTTCCTTATTCTCTTTTGCATATACACTACATATCTTTACTAGCACTTAACAAGAATGGTTATAACCAGAGGTGTACTGGAACCAGCTCCTACCAGCTGGAAAGCCAACTGTTAAATTTTCAGTGTGAGTATTTATACCTTGGAAATTAGCAATTGCTACAAATCAGAGGAGGCAACTAAATGGTTCGGTGGATACAGCAGTGGGCCTGGAGTCAGGAAGACTTGAGTTCAAATCTGGTCTCTGATATTACTAGCTCTGGGGCCCTGTGCAAACCACTTAACCTCTGTTTGCCTTAACCCACCAGAGAAGGAAATGGCAAACCACTCAAGCATCTTTGCCAAGAAAACCCCACAGTCAATATTGGCATACTTATGGTCCACAGGGTCACAAAGAGTCAGACATGACTGAACAACAAATCAGGGCTTGGTTTATTGTTTCGTTGATTGTCCTGAGTTAGGAAAGTGATGGAGAAAATATTAATGATGCAAATTAAATTTTAAAGTGTGTCACATATCTATTTTTTTAGAGCTGGCTATGTTAAACATTTCCCAACACTCATAGGAACATAAGCAAAGATTATAGGTAATAGATATATTGTATGACTTAAATATAGTATCCAACAGGACCACAAATGACCAAGGAAAAGGCTTGAAATTTGGTGCAATGAGTTTATAGTTGGGTTATTCAGATACAAGCACAAGTTCACCATTCCTGGTATTTGGTAGATCTTTAATGTACCCAAATGTGTCGCATGAGGACAACAAAGTAGAAGAGGTTAGGATGAAGTTTCAGAGGCACCAAAGAGGTTTGACAGCAACAGTGGTAGAAGCTAGAGAACAGAAGTGATGATAAAAGAAGTGGAATATTCTTCATTACCATATCAGTTTTTAGACATAGCAAAGATTTATAAGTGGAGAAAATATTGTATAGAATCTCATAATTATAGCAGCTATAGGAGAAAATACATTTGGGATATCTGGATCAGGAATCAAATAGCAGAATTTCAATAAAGCTGGAAATATTAAAGAAAGTAGCTTTCATTATATAAATATGTAGCAAATGGGAAGTAGAGAAGAGTGTCCAATATTTTTTAAAAGCAATAGATACTGGATAAAATAGGCCATGGATAATTTAAAACATATGAACCCAGGGTGCTAGAAGTGCCACCATAATCATTGATAGGGCCTCTAATATCTGCAGGAGCCAAAATGGTTTGAATCTGTCTGGCTTCTCCTTTAATCTTCCAGATGCCTCTTTCAGGAACTATTTACATATAATTCTGAACCACCACTAGAGAGTAGTGTTCTCATAACTGAGAGCATCCACCTCATGAGTAAATTCTTAGAGCACATATTACTGGGATTTCAGAGACATTTACTCTTAATAGAGTTATCAGAACCTTAGGACAATACTGGGCTAAACCAGGAAAAGGGAGAGACAAGTGTGTTCATATTCGGCAAGCTGGAAGGCACTCGGGTATCTACACATTCCTGAAGATACTTAAGAGAATGAGGGAAGTAACCTCAGGGTTGGAAACGAGATACTCACCTTGCAGTACTGAACAAGGAAGTGTGGGTGAGCATGAGGTGGTTGCTGTCCTTTGTTCTCCAAGAGGACCAAAAGGACACCACTGTGCTACAGTCAAGTGTGTTCAACTAGGGGTGATCAGACCAACAGGAGCTTGGAATGTTCTACCACAGGTCGGGCACAAATAGTCCACGTGAACATTTAGGGCAGATTCTCTAAATTTGCACAGCCTGCATTTCCTTTGAGCTGTTTCAATTCTGCTTTGCTCATAGAGCGCAGCACCTCCTCTGATGTGGGCACACCATGCTAAGCAGTCCTGTGCCAGTGACTCCCACATCACATACTCAATTCCAAAGTTCTTAAGAGAGACCTTGAGAGTATCCTTGTGTCACTTCTTCTGATCACCATGTGAATGCTTGCCCTGTGTGACTTCTCCATAAAATAGTCTTTTTGGCAAGCATACGTTTTGCATTCAAACAACATGGCCAGCCCATAGGTGCTGTACTTTCTGAAGCAGAGTTCAGATGCTTGGCAATTTAGTTCGAGAAATTACCTCAGTGTCTGGTATCTTATCCTGCCAGGTGATCTTCACAATCTTCCTAAGATAATTCAAATGGAAGCGATTCAGTTTCCTGGCATGGTGCTGGTAGACTGTCCAGGTTTCACAGGCATACAACAATGAGGTCAGCGCAACAGCTCTGTAGATGTTCAGTTTGGTAGTCAGTCTAATACCTCTTCTCTCCCCATACTTTCTTTCCTAGCCTCCCAAACACCGAGCTAGCTCTTGCAATGCGTGTGTCAACCTCATTATCAAAGTGTACACCCATGGAAAGTATACTACCAAGGTAAGTGAAATTATCCATAGCATTCAAAACTGCTCCATTTGCTGTAAGCAATGGTTCCACGTGTATGTATGGTGTGGTGGTGGCTGAGAGAGCTCCTGTGTTTTCTTGGTGTTAATTATTACCACAAGCAGCAGAGAATCGATCCATACATTGTTGCATCTCAGCTTCAGAGGCTGTAATGAGTGCACAATCATCTGCAAACAGAAAATCATTCCCCAACAGTCCCTCCACTTTGGTCTTGGCTTGTAGCCTTTTCAAGTTGAAGAATTTCCTATCATTGCAGTAGTTGACCTTGATGCTATGTTAATCCTCATAGAAAACAGCATAGTAAAAAGTGTGCGAGCAAGCACACAGCCTTATTTCACTCTATTGGTGACTGGGAAAACATGAGAGCATTGTCCATTACCCAAAACCCATGCAAGCATGCCATCATAAAACTGACCTACAATGCTAATGAACTTCTCTGGGCAACCAAATTTTGCATAATTTTCCACAAGCCCTCATGACTGACAGTATCAAAGGTCTTGGTCAGATCTACAAAAACTGTATACAGACCTCTGTTCTTATCCTGGCATTTCTCCTGGAGTTGTCAGGCAACAAACACTATATCGACTTTTCCTCGGCCCTTTCTGAAGCCACACTGGCTCTCAGGTAGATTCCCTTCCAGGTGAAGGATCAGCCTATTAAGGAGTACTCTGACAAGAATCTTGCCATCTCTATAAAGAATGAGCACTAAGGATTATGCTGAAAGTGCTTTGCATTTAGTAGTGTCTGAATATCACTAAGAACAATGAAGCCCACAGGCAAAAACCTAAAGATCTTATGGACACAGGTTGTGTTTTCATCAGTGCTGATGATCTAAGGCACTAGAAGAAAAAGACAACTTTGGGAAGTGAACAACAGCTGCTTAAGAAGATGGCACTTGAGGACAGACTTTAGATTTCTGGACCACAGCTTAAAATGTAAGAATGGTGGATGGTGAAAATAAAAGTTATATATTTACATACATATCTATATTTATCTATATGACATGTGTATGCATATACATATATATATATATATATATATATATATATATATATATATATATATATATATATACATACCTACATTTTTTTCAAATCTTTTGAAAAGGATTTTTTTCTTGGTTCAAGATTTAAATTTAATTGGGAAATATTTAACAAAATAAACAAAAATACAACAGAACATGGATAACATTAACATACAGTTTTCTAAGTCAATATGAAGCCAATGGAGATCCTTAAATATGGCTTAGTGGTCCCTGTTTTTATTTAAATTTGATATCACTGCTTATAAGGATTCACAAATGGATATTTAAAAAATAATTTGTAATACAGTTTGCACAAAGTAGTTATATTGTTTTTAGGTGACTTCTCAAACTCTCTCAGTCAACATTTCTCTTGTGTATTTAGTATGTAGAAGAGCTGAGGAGAATGCCAAGAAAATGATATTTAGTCACCTCCCTCAGGGAGTTTACTATCTGGTGGAGAAGATAAAATGCATGGGGGAGAAACACTCAGGAACACTTATAAAGCAACATATAAACAACTATTTTTTTAAGTGAAAATAGTATGCTAGGGGTCTACATTCAGACTCAGTTATTTCTTTGGATATGGATAGCATTTTCCTTCACGAGTCTTTTTTTTTTTAACATTTGTTTTTAAAGCTTTGGATTCCAAATTCTCTCCTTTCCTCCCTCCCCACTCACCCTCTTTGAGATGGCAAGCATCTCAATACAGGTTATACATGTGTAGTCATGCCAAACACTTCCATAGTAGTCATGTTGTGAAAAACTAACTATATTTTCCTTCATCCTATCCCACCCCCTGTTTATTCTCTTTTGACCCTCCTCCGGTTTGCTTCTGATTACCCCTCCCCCAATCTGCCCTCCCTTCTATCATCCCCCCTTCTTATCCTCTTCTCCCCTATTTTCTGGTAGGGTAAGATAGATTTCCATACCCAATTGAGTGTGCATGTTATTCCCTCCTTAAGCCAAATCTGATGAGAATAAGATTCACTCATTCCCTTTCACCTTCCCTACTTCCCCTCCACTGTAAAAGCTTTTTCTTGTCAGTTCTATGTGAGATAATTTACCTGATTCTACCTCTCCCTTTCTCCTTCTCCCAGTATAATCCTCTCTTACCCCTTAATTTATTTTTTTAGGTATCATCCCCTTTCATCTTCAACTCACCCTGTGCCCTCTATCTATCTATCTATCTATCTATCTATCTATCTATCTATCTATCTATCTATCTATCTACATATATATATATATATATTTTTTTTTCCCCTCCAACTACCCTAATACTGATAAAGGTCTCATGAGTTACAAATATCATCTTTCCATGTAGGAATGTAAACAGTTCAACTTTAATAAGTCCCTTATGATTTCTATGTCCTGTTTACTTTTTCATGCTTCTCTTCAGTCTTGTATTTGAAAGTCAAATTTTCTATTCAGCTCTGGTCTCTTCATTAAGAATGCTTGAAAGTCCTCTATTTCACTGAATTTCCATTTTTTCCACTGAAGGATTATACTCAGTTTTGCTGGGTAAGTGATTCTTGGTTGTAATCCTATCTCCTTTGCCCTCTGGAACATCATATTCCAAGCCCTTTGACCCCTTAATGTAGAAGCTGCTAAATCTTGTGCTATCCTGATTGTTTCCACAATACATGAATTGTTTCTTTCTGGCTGCTTCAAATATTTTCTCCTTGACCTGGAAACTCTGGAATTTGGTTATAATATTCCTAGGGGTTTGCCTTTGGGGATCTCTTTCAGGAGGCGATTGGTGGATTCTTTCCATTTCTATTTTACCCTCTAGAATATCAAGGCCGTTTTCCTTAACAGTGTCTTGAAAGATGATGTCTAGGCTCTTTTTTTTGGTTTTGTTTTGTTTTTGGTAGGCAATGGGGTTAAATGACTTGCCCAGTGTCACATAGCTAGTGAGTGTTTTGTGTCTGAGGCTGGATTTGAAATCAGGTCCTTCTGAGTCCAGGGCTGGTGCTCTATCCACTATACCATCTAGCTGCCCCTAGGTTCTTTTTTGATTCATGCCTTTCAGGTAGTCCAATAATTTTTAAGTGATCTCTCCTGGATCTATTTTCCAGGTCAGTTGTTTTTCCAATGAGATACTTTACATTTTCTTCTATTTTTCATTCCTTTGGTTTTGTTTTACAATGTCTTTATTTCTCATAAAGTCATTAGCTTCCATTTGCTCAATTCTAATTTTTAAGGAAGTATTTTTCTTCAGTGAGTATTTGGACTACCTTTTCTATTTGGCCAATTTTGCTTTTGAAGACATTCTTTTCCTCATTGGCTTTTTGGACCTCTTTTGTCATTTGGGTTAGGCTATTTTTTAAGGTGTTATTTTCAGTATTTTGGGGGTCTCCTTTAGCAAGCTGTTGACTTGTTTTTCATGATTTTCTTGCTTCGCTCTCATTTCTCTTCCCAGTTTTTCCTCTACTTCTCTTACTTGCTTCTCAAAATCCTTTTTGAGCTCTTCCATGGCCTGGGACTGATTCTTAGAGGCTTTGGATGTACAAACTTTGACTTTGTTGCCTTCTTCTGGTTGTATATTTTGATCTTCTTTGTCACCAAAGTAAGATTCTATGGTCTGACTCTTTTTGTGCTGTTTGCTCATGATCCCAGCCATTTATTAAAATTTGAGTTTTAAACTCTTTATTAAGGTAGGGTTCTGCTTCCAGTGTGGAGAATGTACTGTCCCAAGCTTCAGGGGTTTTATGCAGCTGTTTTCAGAGGTACTTCCAGGGACCTGTAAATTTTCAGTTCTTCCAAGGTGGTATGATCAAGGGCTAAGTGTTTACTCCTTTCCTGGCCAGTGTTCTGGTCTATGAGTGACACAAGCACTCTGTTCTGCCTTGGAGCATGAGAAGGATTCCCTCTTCATGGCGGCCACAAGCTCCACCAGGCTAGTGCTCCTCCTTACCCCAGGACTGCCACCCAGAACTGTGACCTAGATCCAAGCACGAGCAAAGCAAGAGATTCCTGCCTCAGCACCAGCAAAGAGATCCCTGCAATCCCCCTCTGTTCAGCCACTAGATTCCCCTTCAGTCTGTGGAGCAAAGCATCCACCCTAGGGCTGTGTGGGGACTGGGGCTGGACCAAGCTCCTCTCTCACCATGGTCCACAGACCTTTCCTACTGACCTTGTAAGTTGTCTTTGGTGTTTGTGGGTTGAGAAGCCTGGAAACTGCCACAGCTGCCCGTGATTCAGTCCTCTGAGGCCTGCTCCAGCTTTACTGAGGCCCAGGCTTTGACTCTGAGCCCATGCTGAACTGCATTCCTCTCCCAGCCCAGCACAATAGACCTTTCTAATCAACCATCCAGGTTGTCTGGGGCTGGAAATTTGTTTCACTCTGTCTTTTTGTAGGCTCTGCTGCTTCAGAATTTGTTTAGAGCCATTTTTTACAGGCATTTGGAGGGGTTTGGGGAAGAGCACAAGCAAGTCACTGCTTTTACTCCCATAAAAAGGATGTTAAACTAAAAAGGAAAGCAGAGGGAAAGAAAGCCCACGTTATTGTATGTAGTGCTTTAAAGTTTGTATATCACATTACATATATAATGTTTGATCCACTAATCTAGATAACACAGAGAATATCCATGATTTAGAAATATGAATAGCAACAGAAGTATCTAGAAATTCTCAGAGGGCTACATCCAAGGAAGGAGCCAACAACAAAGAAAGCTCATGGCCCTGTCCTTCTATATGCAAGTGCACAAAATAAAGGGAACAAGCAGTATGAACCCGAGTACCTTCAGCAAGGAGGAAAATTACTGCTGGTGGAGTTGTGAACTGATTCTACCCTTATGTAAAGCAATTTGGAACTATGCCCAAATATTTATAGTAGATTTTTTCTGGTGGCAAAGAAATGGAAATTGAGGGGATGTCTATCAAGTGGAAAATAGCTGAACAAGTTAAGGTATATGATTGTGACGGACAATATATATTGTGCTATAAGAAATGATGAGGTAGGTGCTCTCAGGAAAACCTGGGGAGATGTACATGGGCTGACACAGAGTAAAATGAGTAGAATCAGTTAGTAACAGCAATATTGTAAGGTGATCAACTGTGACTTAGCTATTCTTAGCAATACAATGATCTGAAGAATTTATGATGAAAAATGCTATCCATCCCCAGAGAAAGAACTGATGGAGTCTGAATACAGAAGGAAGCACACTTTTTTTTTTTACTTTATTTTTCTTGGGGTTTTATTTTGGTATATATTTTCTTTTACAACATGACTAACATGGAAATATGTTTTGCATGACTACACACATACAACTTATATCAAATTGCTTGCCTTCTTCAATGGGTGGGGGTGGGGAGGGAGGGAGAGACTTTGGAACTCAGTTTTAAAAACAAATGTTGAAAACTGTTTTTACATGTAATTGGGGGAAAATAAAATACTAAATTTTAAATAATAAAAAATAAATAAAATTTCCTCAATTGAAAAATTAGGGTAATACTAGCACCTGCTTCTCAGGATTGTTGCAAGGATGAAATGAGATATTTGTAAAGTGCTTTGCTTTGCTCTGCTCCTAGAACATGGTAGTTGCATAATAAATGCTTGTTTCCTACCTTTCTTTGTCAAGTATTTTAGACGGATTAAATGGTCTCTAAGGTCTCTTTTAACTCACAGTGTGTGATAACAAAGGGAGCGTAGTATGGTTTCCTAGGGAATTCTGTGTGAAAGTGGGTTTGAAGGTTCTATGTGCGATTGGGGAGACAGTGAGTCAGGGCATGTTGGGTAAAGTGCTGAAATGAACTGGATTTGATCTAAACAATTATATGGGGACATTGCCATGGGGGAAAGGAAAGGGAAACAGGCATTGAAAAGAATAGATCATCTCTACCCTCTATACTTCATGCAACATCTATTAGCATGCTGTGAAGTAGGATGAAAAAACAAGATAGCTTAGATATAGCTTTGTATCAAATACCTAAATGGTAAGCTTGAGCTTCTTCCAGCTTCCATTCAGGAAAAGGTTGCCAGAAGACATATGGGGAGGACATAGCATGATGTGGGATTCAAGAATCACAACAACATCCATTTTTATGTTAAAATATTCTTTAGCAAAATACCTAACAGCCCTACTTCCTAGGAGATAAGGAATATAAAAATGTTACTTGGAACAATAGTTGAAATAAAAATGGGAATGTAGGCTCACTGGCTTTGTTTTTAATGTAGATAGTATCTAAACAAATCTCCTATTTCCTCAGAATCTTAAGATATAAGATGTCCCAAAAATCTTAGTTAGTTTTAAGCTTTAATAACTCCAGAATATAAATCCTGTGATCTTTACCCCCCCCAAAAAAATCACTTGAACATGTAATTCTTTTAATACTTTTATACATTAGCTTTGTGAATTTCAAAAAATGATTTTTAATTTTCAGTTCCACTTAAGGCTAGGATTACAAATGCATTTCTTTCAGGCACTATGCAAGACCTGGTGAAAGTTTTTACTGAGTTTGAAAGTCTGTTATAGCAGTGCACAGCACAAGGTGATTATGTTAAATCTTAACAAAAAATCAATATTTTAAATTTTTAAATAATTAACCTTTCAATTTTTTTGTAAATCTGTACCATTTGTACTTCTGAAGTTATTAAAACTCAAAACTGCACTAAGCCTTCTGGGACATCCTAGATGCCCTATTTTAGAACACTACCCAAGTGAGAAATGTTTTGCACATTAGCTTGGACTAGAGTGTTGTTTCAACCACATTCTTGACTCTCACTGGGGTTTGTATTTAAAGCCTGCCAGGTTAAGAGAACTTGGGCAGGTTATTTAAGTTCCATGGGCCTTGGTGTTTTTTAATCTGTCAAATGAGGGAACTGGAGTAGACGATCACCAAGGTCTCTTCCAAATCTACATCTAGAATGTAAAGCTGTTTCCCCAAGATGGCCCTTGTTCCATGACAATATTATCCCCCTATCTGAGAGAAAATGACCTGAGGCTGAAAGTATTTTATGGCCTTATGGTACATGTTTAGCTTGTTACTCGGGTTGTCAATATACCAGTGTTTGATAGGTTAGGCTGACATTTTATCCCAAAATTGAGTTGCATCTTTCCTATGTATGGTCTTACAGCTGGTTAATTTTCCAATTTGGAAAACCTACTTCTGATATTCTTGCAACTACTTCACAATTTACTCTTCTTCCTCAATTTGGGCTTCTGTATTGCTTTAAAGATTCTTTTGTCTATAATGTAATTTGTTTCCCAACCCTTTTATAAGTCACTTTGAAGGTCAATTTTAACTGGTTGTTGCTGATGGCAACTGTTTTAAGCCTGTCTCTTTTAAACATAGTGCTTTAATACTCTCTGTATGTTGAAAAAATATTGGCACTTTCCATTGAAAATAGTAGAGCAAGGTGAAAAGGGCCAAACTTCTTATGTATTCCTGAAAAATGCACTAAATAGAAGTACCAAAGAAAAGGAGAAAGCCTGCTAAAATTTACATGAGAGTTCTTAAAAGGCTGCCAAAACAGTTTGAAATATTAATCAGTTAAAACAGTATAGTTTTATTTACTACCTTAGCTTTGTCTACTACTTCCTAGGGTAGCAAGGAGTTTTCCACATACACCAACCCCCCAAATACAATACCTTTAGTTTGATACTACAGGTAAGGTCTAATCAAAACCCACACCATAGAAGCCACATCTAGGTGTGCAAGTCAGACCTGCTTATGTGAGAGCAAGTTGGAGGAGTGAACCAAATACAATAACAACTAGGGATGTTTAAGTTCCCAGAGATAGCTCAACATTACAATTATATTCAAACTCCCTCAGAAGCCTAGGGTAACTCTATTGATGGGAAACATACTCCCCTATTCACCACCCTATCCGATGAGTTTTAATGTCTATATAACCACTCATAAAGGATACTTTTAGATCTTAAACCTAACCATTTACATGATGATACAGCAAAAGCAATATTATAGACACTAATGTAACAAAACAAATACATAAGGAAGCAATACATCACAACACTCAGAAAAACCCATTCTACTAATGTATTTAGATATGGTGAAAATTGAACACACATGACTGCTTCTCTGCTTGCTGCTTGACCATTTAATCCTCTCCATTCTTCATTTAGAGAAATCTTCTTCTCTACTTGAATACAGTTTTTGCAAGCTCTTCTAATTAACTATTACCCTTAAAAAACATGTAGGAAGTGTGGACTCTTAATGTGAATATATCCCTTTAAGCCAGAGTTGTGAAATTCAAACTGACCTCCAGGCTATACAGACCAGTCCAGGCAGTTATTCAGTCACTTGCCGGCTGCTCTGTTTTCATCAGAAGGAATTTATATCATCACAGCTCAGGATGACTCTTTAAGACTGCTCCCCAGGATTTCCCCACAGCTATAAAGCACCCTCTACTTTTCCTTCTCAAGAAAGAGGTGTCAGCAGACACCATCAAGCCCTCATAAAAAACTTCACCTTTCTCTAACTCCAGGTGGTGCTAGAGGGCAATAGCTGTCAGTGAAACTCTTGGCCAATGAAGTCATTTATCTTTTGGAATATTAATGAATCTCAGCTGAAGCCCTCTCTCAGATGACTGCTTCTTACTGCCACACTGCAGGGTGAGCAGTTTATGAGCACTGCCCCACCTTCCATTTTTCCCTCTCAAGCTCTTCTTCCTTTCTTGCTGTCCTACCACTGATCCTGCTGTGTTTGCTCTTCCATCCCACCCTGGTGATTCTCAACCAGGCAGAGACTGTCCACAGACAAGAGAATGGAGAGGCAACTGATTAATAATAATTGCAACAATTTATATAGCACCTACCATATGCCAGGCATATGCTAACCACTTTGCAGACCTTTATGACAAATATAAGTTGTTATTATGGTTAATTAATGTGCCCTCTTTCCATTGAACCACTCTCCCTTCTAACTGGTTTGGGTAAACTGGGCAAAAGCAGCTTACTGGGATGTACCCTGAACAGCCCTTACTCCAAATATATTATATTTGTAATCTTTCCTCCCCTCTCACTATTATCACCATCAGTATCTCCTCTCTCATCCCCCAACATAGGTAGGAGCTGAAATCAACTTCATTATGGTCTTTTAGCATTATTTACTTCAATGAGAGCCATCCTTCAATTATCTACCCCATTCTTTTGTCTTCTTCCCTATACCCCAGGCTCTTTGGACATGACTTTCCTTCTGTGATTCGGCCAAACTGGCCTTCTCCTGGTTCCTCACACAGGACACAACACCATCTCTCCGCAAGCCTTTGCACTGTTTTACCTACAAGTCTAGACTGCATTGCCTCCTTACCTCTGCCTCACAGAATCACTCTTTAAGATACCATTTGTGGGAGCCAAGGAGGGCAGAGTAGAGGCAGCAACCCAGTCAAATTCTTCCAAAACATCTGTCTTTAAAATAATGTCTTAAATCAAATTTTGGAGCAGCAGAGCCAACCAAAGGTCAATGTGATTGATATTATCAATAGCTTAGAGAGCTGGTTTGAAAATCCACCCTTCTCTGATTTTACCCTACAAAATAGTTTCTTTAGAGTGCTATGGTCTTCGTCTTCTTTTTAAACATTATGCTTCTGCCAAGGCCTTCTTAGAGCTCTGTCCCTAGCTTAGAGTACCCTAGGGTGTTTCTTTAGCAAAGGTCCAGTTATGACATGGAGACTTGGAATCTTAATCCCTTTGTGGTCACCATAAGTGTTATAGTGGGATAAAATACTGAGTAGTTACATCTAGATAACAATTTATTTAGCAATGTATGTGGCTGCAGAAACAAATCATGTCCAAGGCTTTTGGTGGCCAAGGACCCTGACCATTGGTTTCTCCATAGCTAATATGTAATTTGGAGGGAGTGAAAAATAGGAAAAACAGGATTATAGGAACTGAGACTCCTGGTTTCTTATTGGTGGAGAGGATTGGGAGACACTGAGGTGAGAGGAAGATGGATGGTATTGTGACATTCCTTAAATTGAATAACAGTTGGAAGGTGGAGTAATCTTGTGACTTCTCCAAAATTAGATGACTTCCAAGAAGTTGAAACTTTACTTCATAAAATGGTGGGTAAGGGTAAAATGGAGTCACTAAGACTATTTTAATGTAACATATCCTCTTCATCTCAAAATCCCTTCACATACTTCACACTCTCCTTTTCTTCAGTGTTTGATGTGGGGGTGACCATGTTCTTCTCCAAGGTCAACTCTTCTATGTATTTCCTTGATTCGATACCCTTCCTTCTCCAGCAGAATGCCCCTTTTAATCATTCTCTTCTCTAGTATTCAATCTCTCCCTTTCCATTGACTCCTTCCCTACTGCCTTCAACATGTCCAAATCTCCCTGTACTCACAAATTATCATGCTATAACTTTCCTCCCTTTCTCAGCCAAACTTGCAGGGGAAAACAAAACAAAACAATTTGCTTGTTGCTTCCAATATTCAACCCTTTGGAGAAGATACTTTTAATTGGATTACAAAGTTGGAAGCCGTATTTCAAAGTTACCAGATTGCAGAGTTACCAAGGATTCCTTAATTGCCAAATCCAACTCTGTAGTTGTTCAGCCATTCAGTCGTGTCCAACTCTTCGCCACCCCATCGACCATCACATACCAGGTCCTTCTATCCTCTACTATCTCTCAAAGTCTGTCCAAGTTCATGTTCATTGTTCCTATGACACTACCTATCTCATCCTCTGCCTTCCCCTTTTCTTTTTGCATTCAATCTTTCCCAGCATCAGGGTCTTTTCCAATGAGTCCTGTCTTCTTATCATGTGGCCAAAGTATTTAAGTTTCAGCTTCAGTATTTGACTTTCCAGTTAATACTATAAATTAATTTCTTTTAGTATTGACTGATTTGATCTTCTTGCTGTCCAAGGGATTCTCAAAAGTTTTCTCCACCACCACAATTTGAAAGCATTGATTCTGCAGCATTCAGTTTTCCTTATGTAGTTGAACTCTCACAGCCATACACTGCTACTGGAAAAACCATAGCTTTGACTATACAGACCTCTGTTGGCAAGGTGACATTTCTGCTTTTTAGTACACTGTCCAGATTTGCCTCAACTTTCCTTCCAAAGAACAAGCATCTTTTAATTTCATGGCTGTAGTCACCAACCACAGTTATCTTTGAGCCCAATAATATACAATCCTGACACTGCTTCCATTTCTTCTCCCTCTAGGAGCTCTGGAATTTGGCTATAATATTCATGGGAATTTTCATTTTGGGGTGTTTTTCAGAATATGATCAGTGGATTCTTTTAATTTCTACTTTACCCTGTTCTAGGATGTCAGAGCAGTTTTCCTTGATCATTTCTTGAAATAAGATGTCTAGGCTCTTTCTAGTATTACTATTATTATCATCATTATGGCTTTCAGGTAGCCCAATAATTTAAAACAAACCAAAAACCTCTCCTGAATCTATTTTTCAGGTCAGTTGTTTTTCCAATTAGATATTTCACATTTTCTTCTACTTTTTTTTTTTTGGCTAGGCAATGGGGTTAAGTGACTTGCCCAGGGTCACACAGCTAGTAAGTGTTATGTGTCTGAGGCCGGATTTGAACTCAGGTCCTACTGAATCCAGGACCAGTGGTCTATCCTCTGCCACCTAGATGCCCCCATTTTCTTTTATTTTTACAATTCTTTCAATTTTGTTTTATTATTTCTTAATGTCTCATGAAGTCATTAGCTTCCACTTACCAAATTCTAAATTTAAAGGAATTATTTTCTTCAGTGAACTTTTCTACTTCCTTTTCCATTTGGCCAATTTTACTTTTTAAGGAGTTCTTTTCTTCAGTGAATTTTTGTTCATCTTTTTCCACTTGGCCAATTCTTCTTTTTAAGGCTTACTTCTCTTTAGTGGATTTTTGTGCTTTATTTACCATTTGGCTTGTTTTGTTTTTTAAAGTATTATTTTCTTCAATTTTTGTGCCTTATTTTTGTAACATTTATTTAGTATCTTATTTTCCTTAGTTACATATAAAAAACAATTTTTACATTTTTTTTTAAACCTTAAGGTCCAAATTCTCTCCCTTCCGCCCTCCCCACTCCCCCTCATTGGGAAGGCAAGCAATTTCATATACATTACATATGTGTAGTCATTCAAAACACTTCCATGATAGTCATGCTGTGAAAGAAAATATAGACCAAAAAAATCCTCAAAAATATAAAGAAAGCAAATGAAGTATGCTTCAATCTGTATTCAGACACCATCAGTTCTTTCTCTAGGGATGGATAGCATTTTTCATCATAAATCCTTCAGAGTTGTCTTGGATCATTGTATTGCTGAGAATAGCTAAGTTATTCACAGCTGACCATCTTACAATATTGCTGTTACTTTGTACACAATACATTTCACTTTGCATTAGCTTATGTGAGTCTTTCCAGGTTTTTCTGAGAGCACCTGTTCATAATTTTTTATACCACAATAGTATTCCATCATAATCACATACCACAACCTGTTCAGCCATTCCCAATTGATGGCCAACCCCTCCCTCAATTTCCAATTCTTTGGCATGAGAAAAAAGCTACTATAAATATTTTTGTACATATAGATCCTTTTCCTTTTTTGCTTTTTATCTCTTTTGGGATACAGACCTAGCAGTGGTATTGCTAGGTCAAAGAGTATGCATGTGCTATAACCCTTTGGGAATAGTTCCAAATTGCTCTATAGAATGGTTGAATCAGTTCACAACTCCACCAACAGGGCATTAATGTCCCACTTTCCCCACATCCCTTCCATTTGTTATTTTTCTTTTCTGTCCTATTAACCAATCTAATAGGTTTGAGGCAGTACCTCAGAATTGCTTCAATTTGCATTTCTCCAATCAATAGTGAGTTAGAATTTTTTTTTTATATGGCCATAGATAGCTTTGAGTACTTCATCTGAAAGCTTCATATCTTTTGATCATTTATCAGTTGCAGAATGGCTCTCATTTTTATAAATTTGACTCTTCTCTATATGTTTAAGGAATGAGGCCTTTATCAGAGAAAATTGCTTTAAAATTTATTTCACAGTTACTTTTGCTAAATGTATTTCCTTCCATCCTATTCCCTCCCATTTATTCTATTCTCTCTCTCCTTTCACCCTGTCCCTCTCAAAAGTGTTTTGCTTCTGACTACCTCTTCTCCCAGTCTGCCCTCCCTTCTATCACACACCCCCCTTCTCTTATCCCCATCCCCTTCTATTTTCCTGTATGGGTAAGATAGATTTCTATACCTGAGTGTGTATGGTACTCCTTCTTTGAGCCAATTCTGATGAGAGTAAGGTTCACTCACTCAGCCCCCCCATCTTCTCCTCCAATGTAAAAGCTTTTTCTTGCCCCTTTTATGTGAGATAATTTACCACATTCTACCTGTTCCTTTACCTTTCTCCCATTACATTACTCTCTCACCCCTTAATTTTATTTTTTTTAGATATCATCCCTTCATATTCAACTCACACTTGTGCCCTCTATCTATATATACTACTTCTAATTGCCCTAATAATGAGAAATTTCTGGAGGCGGAGCCAAGATGGTGGAGTGAAAGTAGTGACTTGCTTGAGCTCTCCCCCAAACCCCTCCAAATACCTATAAAAAATGGCTCTAAACAAATTCTAAAGCTGCAGAACCCACAAAAAGAGTGAACCAAATTTTCAGCCCAAGACAATCTGTATGATTGATCAGAAAGATATATCTCGCAGGGCTGGGAGAGGAACACAGTGTGGCATGGGCACGCAGGCCACAATGAACCTGGAGCAGGCCTCAGAGGACTGAATCACGGGCAGCCATGGCGGCTTCCAGACCTCTCAACCCACACACACCAAAGACAACTTAGAAGGTCAGTGGGAAAAGTCTGTTTCTGTGGTGAGAGAGGAGCTAGGTCAGAGCCAGTTCCAGAGCACAGAGCGCAGGCGCCAGGGTGGTGGCTGCGTTCTGAGCTTCCAGCCCACAGACTGAGGGGGAATCAAGTGGCTGATCAGAGGGGGATTGCTGGGATCTCTTTGCCAGTGCTGAGGCAGGAATCATTTGCTTTGCCCGTGCTTGGATCTGGGTCATGGTTCTGGGTGGCAGTTCTGGGGCCAGGAGGAGTGTTGGCATGGTGGAGCTTGTAGTAGCAGTAGAGAGGAAAACTTCCTCACAGTTCCAGGACAGAAAGGAGTGCTTGTGGTCACTAATAGACCAGAGCACAGGCCAGGAAAGGAGTAAACGTTTAACCTCTCCCCTTATCATACCACCTTGCAAGATCTGATAATTTACAGGTCCCTGCAAATACTTCTGAAGGAGGGACAGGGTCAAAAGAAAGAATAGAATAAATGGGGGGCAGGATAGGATTAAGGGAAATAGAGTTAGTTTTTCACAACATGTCTATTATGAAAGTGTTTTGCATAACTGCACATGTATAACTTATATTGAGTTGCTTGCCTTTTCAATGAGGGTGGGTGGGGAGGGAAGAAGGGAGAAAATTTGGAACCCAAAGTTTTAAAAACACATGTTTAAAAAAAATGTTTTCACATGCAACTGGGAAATAAGAAATACAGGAAATGGGGTACAGAAGTCTATCCTGCCCTACAGGAAAATAGAAGGTGAAGGGGATAAGAGAAGTGGGTGGGAGAGACAGAAGAGAGGGCAGACTAGGGGAAGCAGTATTCAGAATGCATGCCACCTTGGGATGGGGGGAGGGGCGTGATGGGGTGAAAATTTGGAACTCAAAATCTTGTGGAAGTAAATGTTGAAAACTAAAAAATAAAAAAATGAGAAAGTTCTTATAAGTTACAAGTATCATTTCCCATGTAGGAATGTAAACAATTTAACCTTATGAAGTCTCTTATGATTTCCCTTTCCTATTTACCTTTTTATGCTTCCTTGAGTCTTGTATTTGAAATTCAAATTTTCTATTCAGTTCTGGTCTTTTCATCAAGAATGTTTGAAAGGCTTCTATCTCATTGAATCTCCATTTCCCCCCTGAAGGATTATATTCAGTTTTGCTGGGTACCAGGTGATTCTTGGTTGTAATCCTAGCTCCCTTGCCCCCTGGAATATCATATTCCAAGCCCTCCGATCCTGTCATGTAGAAGCGGCTAAATCTTGTATTGGAGCTAATGGTGGTGGTGCTTGCTTTCACAGTAAGGTAGCAGGGTATTGTTAGCATGTAATTAGTGTGTAATTGCTGGCTTTCACATTAAAGTGTTAGCATGTTGTTGGTGTATATCAGTGTGTTGTAGATTTTGACGTTATGTCTATGAGTAATTGGTATGTTGTTGGCATGTAACTGGTGTTTTGCTCACTCTGAAGGTGGTACTGCTGGTGGTGCTGCTGGAGCGAGAGCTGTTGCTGCTGCTGCTGCTGCTGCTGGTGCTGGTGCTGGTGGTGGTGGTGGTGTTTATATGGGTGGTGTTGCTCTTGCTACTGCTGCTGGTGCTGCTGCTGCTGCTGGTGCTGGTGCTGGTGGTGGTAGTGTGAGTGCTGCCTATATTCCTACTGTTATTGCTGCTGCTTGTGCTTTTGCTGCTGTGCTGGTGCTAGAGTTACCCCTCTCACCCTGGTGCAACAGACCTTTCCTGCCAACCTTCTAAGTTGTCTTGGGTTGGAACATTTTTTCACTCTGCCTTTTTATGGGTTCTGCCACTCTAGAATTTGTTTAGACTCATTATTTGAAGGCATTTGGAGGGGTTTGGGGGAGAGCTCAGGCAAGTCCCTGCCTTTACTCTACCATCTTGGCTCCATCTCCCCCACAGTCTTTTTGTGCCTTCTTTACCAAGCTGTTGACTCTTTTCATGATTGTCTTGCATCACTCTCTTTTCTTTTCCCAATTTTGCCTTTGCCTCTCTTATTTGATTTTCCAAATCCTTTTTGAGCTCTTCCAGGAATTCTTTTATGAGGGCCTGAGACCTATTCACATTTTTTTTTGAGGCTCTGCATGTAACTCCTTTGACTTTTTTATCTTCTTCTGAATTTGTCTTTCGATCTTCCCTGTTACCATAGTAACTTTCTATGGTCAGGTTCTTTTTTGTTGTTTGCTTATTTTCTCCAGCCTATTTCTTGACTTTTAGCTTTACGTTTAAGTTGGCCTCTGCTCTTGGAATGGAGAGGGAACCATCCTAAGCTTTAGGCCTTTTTTGGCCTTTCCCAAGTTAGTATAAGATATAAAGGGTTCCAGAATTGGGCCCTAAAACAGAAACTTTCATTTTTAAAGGAATTTTGTTAGCAATGCTTTTCTTTTTCTCTTGTCACATTATCTACATTTGAAAGCCATCTAGCATTTTCCTTTGGCCATATCAGCCCAAAGAGAGAGAGTTAAAAAAAACAAACAACTTTCTGGCCAAGTTAGGGAGGCAGACAATAGAAAAACAGATAAGAGGGGCAGCTAGGTGGCACAGTGGATAGAACACCAGCCCTGAAGTCAGGAGGACCTGAGTTCAAATTCGGCCTCAGACCAAACACTTGACACTTACTAGCTGTGTGACCCTGGGCAAGTCACTTAACCCCAATTGCCTTAAAAAAGAAAAACAGATAAGAGAGATGAGGATCTTTCTCCCAATCTGCAGAAATTTATGACATCATAAACTAATCAGAGATGAAAATGTAAGTTCTCTACTGTGGATTTCCAAATTATAGTTTGAATATTTTTTATAAATGCTGAAATGTTTTAGTGAGTTTTAACTCTCTGTGGAATTTGTTTTAAGGAAAAATGAAGATTAAAGCTCGGAAAGTTGCAAAGAAACAACACTTAGATCTCTTATCACTCTTTGCCTGGAAAGTGACATATCCTTCGTTTTTGTGCAGGGGGAAAGTAATTTCATTGATTGGAGAAAAGGGAGCTGAAGCTAGGTTGAAAGTAGTATCAGTGAAATTCCAAAGTGAAGGGAAAAAAAATAGCTTGCAGTTTGAATAGCTATGGCTGCCTATTATTAACCCTTTCATGGTCCACACAAAAAAGTTTGTATAAATTAGGAAACAACTAAAAAGTAAATAAATATTATTAGAATATCCAGATACTTGAGAGTTTTGCAAATTTAAGTACACATCAATTTAGAAAGTAATATTTAAATTGGTGTGTATGTTCAGAAATTGGAGATTTTGCTGTAAGTTATATTAAAGTACTGATGTTAATTGGAGTGGATTTCAAATTGTCAAGAAGAAAATGAGACCCCTACCCATTTTTATGATAGACTATGTAGAAGTGCTAAGCAAATCACATGATGCAGAAATTATCAATTCTCCTTTTGTTAATCAATCCCTACCAAGAATTAAATGATACATCTATGGGTATATCTACGTGTGTTGCCTGGGTGGCATGAGAAGTGTATAGCCAACTCAAAAGCATCACCACAGGAAGGGAAAATCTGAACTACCCCACACCCCAAGGGGGATTAAACCTCTAAGAAGTCTTTCTCCCCTACTCCATATCCAAAATCACAGGTTAGAGAAGGGGAAGTCATTTTTGGCCAAATTCCAAAGCTAGTTTGTTTTGAATTTTAAGAACTGTCTTGCTTCTTGCTCATGGAAAGAGAAGTTTATTTAAGGGAACAACCTGAATGTGAGTCAAATTCAATTTGGAAAAATATAACAGAACCTAATTGTTTGGGTAAATTAGAAATAAGTTACCAAGAAGTATTGGATAAGAAGGACATGCATGAGAAATATTATGTGGTTATTCTTTATGATATGAAAGCTATAGTAATTTATTTGCAACATGGAATAATTTGAAGATAGTATACTCAAGGCGCAGCTAGGTGGTGCAGTGGATAGAGCTCTAGCCTTGGAGTCAGGAGGACCTGAGTTCAAATCTGGCCTCAGGCACTTGACACTTAATAGCTGTGTGACCCTGGGCAAGTCACTTAACCCCACTGCCTAGCCAAAAGAAAAAAAAGATAGTATACTAAAAATTCTGTCCTTGATGGGTCAATAGAAGAGTATATTTTAGTTGTTATGTGAGGAATATAAAAATCTCATGGACCCCAGTGGGGGGTGGGGTGAGAACATAAGACTTCTACTTTAAATATTTGGCAGTAGACTACCTGAGAATAGCAGGCCCTATAATTTGAAAACCTGGGAGTATATGGCCCTTGGTAAATTTGAGATTTTGATTTTGTAACTATAAATCCAGATTTGATATGGTAGATGTTTGAACTGAAATACATTATAATATAGTTTGGTATTAAGGCAAAATGCTTAAAGAGCATGGATTGAGGAAAATATGAGTTAAAAATAAGGTTTCTGTAAATTTGTTAACTAGTGACCTTAGACAAATTACCTTACCTCTGTTTACCTCAGTTTCCTAATCTCTAAAGGACATAAAACATAGCACCCACCTCACGGGATTGTTGTATGGATCAAAATGATATAATGATTATAAAATGCTTAACACAGAGCCTGACATACGGCAAGAACTATATAAATATGAACTTCTATTGTTACTCTTATTATTTGTTTAATTGAACATAATTATCCCTATACTAGGTAACTATACTGGATTTTAAATGTGATTAATATAAAATGCTAAAGGTGACAAAATGAATGATTTTCTATGTTAGTCTGGAATGCACTCAACTGAATAGATGTCATCTAACTGGTGATAAATTTTGTTTCATGATATTCTGAATATTATTATTATTATTATTGTTGTGTTTCTAAATTTTCTTTTATTGTGTGTTTTGGGAAACCATTGTATGAGAAATACTATTAAGAAGTTAATGCAACTGCATCATTAGAAAATTTAACTCTTAATCTGGAAACTGTGAAATCATTAAGTTATTGGAAGATACTGTTATGATGTTAAAAGCTATCACGTATTTAATTGGGTATATTTTAAAAGGGAAGAATAATTACTTAATATACGGAAAAGATAAAAAAAAAAAGAAAATGAGAGAGACTTTACACAATCTCCTTATTGGTAAATCTGCCAAGTTTCTTGGGACCATACGGGCAACTCCGTGAAATAACTTGTGATTTGATTTACTAAGAAAATGGGATCTCCTCTTCCATTACAAACACTCCTTGACAAAGGGGGTGGGAATTACAAGTCTATTTATAGGATGAGTGATTTATGTGATAATTTTTTAATTATGAAAATTATGAAGTTTTGCCTGAAATAGTATATACTAAAGTTATATCATGAGGCAAATTAGTCTTAACAGACTCCAGTCTTAAAGATTTAATTGTGCTGTAGGGATAATATATATATATATATATATATATATATATATATATATATATATATATATATAATACCCTAAGAGATGGATATCTGTTAGTCTGAAGATCCAGTGTTTTTCTGGCTAATGTTTTAAGGGGATGGTCAATCATATATTCACTATCTATGTGGAATTGAAGAATGTAATTATTTTCTTGATTTCTAATGATTTACTTTTTTACACAAGGATGAATTTAAACTGGGGAAGAAGAAAGAGAAGAAGAAAAGGATGTTGAGTGAATTTTTCTGAAAGGTCTGTTAAACTTGTATTGCACTGGAGAAGGAAATGGCAAACCACTCCAGTATCTTTGCCAAGAAAATACCAAAAATGGGTCATGAAGAGTAGTACATAACTGAAAAATGACCGGAAAACTTATTGCAACAACATGAGAGGAATAATAATTGTATCTAGCCTTAAATTACAATTAGTGAAACTTTGCTATTTGAGGTGAAATCTCATGGGACTGTAACCTTGCATTGTTCTGAGTTTTGAATTTAGGTATAATTGCTAAGTGATCAGTCAGTAATCCACCATTCAAGGAAAATGCTACTAGCTGCTCAAGGAAGTCCAGCCTGAGGGCTACTAAAGGAGAATGTCTGTATCTGGGAAAGGTTGAGGGGGATGTTCTTGGCACAGACTAAGGTAGAATCCTCTTGATTTAGTTTCCCCATTGTGTTATTTCCTTTCCAAACAAGCATATTTCCTACCTGGGTAATTTTAAGCCTGGCTATGATGCCCTGTGAATGATATGGAACTTTACTTTATGACTGGCTGTTTTAAATGGTAAATACAATTCTCACCCTAAATCAAACAGAAATAAGGATGCTTTATCTATTCTGTGCCATTAGGCTTAGGTCAGAAGGACCAGTTCTAATGTCATAATCATGTCCTTGCTTCTTCCTTTCATACTAAATCTCTCTAACCAGGGCATGTAAAACCGTAGCTTTAATACAATGAATTTTGTTGTTACAATACTCCAGCATCATTGCACTACTATATGAAAGGATCCAAGGCCCCTGAAATATTTTAGCATGATATGGGAATAATTACACATAGATGAAGAAGTTTGTGGGAAAAAGATATAATTCTATGAATTAGTAAGGTTAAAATCAGAAACATCTTTTGTTTGGTTATAACGAAAAGAATTTCCATGCAATCAGTTATCTTAGGGGAGAGTAACTTATGAACTACCTTGTGTTACCTCAAAGGGAAATCCAATTTTACTTGGATTTATTTGCAATTAACATCTGTGTGTAGAGCATGTCCTGAAGTGCAATTTACATACAGACTGATCATTTTGAGATATACACTGCTACACTGTTCTCTGTATACAATTTGAGATAAAGACCTTAGTGTATATGTGTGTGTGTGTGTGCGCGCCATCCCAAGTCTTTCGTCATTTGTTACAGTTGAATAAGCATCTTTTATTCAAGTCCATTTGTGTAGCCAATGAACCAAGAAATAAGAGTAATCTACTTACAAATGTACTGATAACTACGTATCCACGTTCAGAATTAGATCCCTAAAACATCTCATCCATCTAAAGGGAAAATTAGCTGAAGTGGAAAATTTTGAGAAAGCAATGAGAGCAGATTATTATATATGTCAAATGTAAATGTTTCTAATGGGATATACAGGCCTTGAGCATGTTCTAATAATAACTTCTAAACACTGGGTTTGGGACTTTATAAATAAAATTATATTGATCACCCTCTGCACAGGCCAAGCATTTTCTGTTTTGTTTTGGGGTTTGGTTTTTTTTAGTACTTAATTTTAAAAAGTTTTAGAGTTCTGCCTTCTGTGATATTTTAAAATGTTTAGTTTTTTATTTCTCAGTTGTTATTTGAATTTCTTAAATATGTCAACATAACAATTTGCTAACTTACATCACAGGGCAGTTATAAGCAAAGAAACTGAAGTTTTTCCCTTTATGAGGGTTAAATCTGAAAGAAAGAATAAAAAAAAAGAATGCCAGTCTTAAATAGTTAAATGATAATGGAGTCAATGCTAATTTAGAAAAGCACTCTTAACCTTTGCTTACATATCTACTTTGGTAAATGTTAAATCTTTAACCTGAAGGACTCATTTTACAACTCAGATCTTCATGAATTACAGAGGTCAGAAGGAAAATTTTAAATTCTCTTATGTTTCAAGTAAGCTATGAATTTCTCATTTAACGTTCTTCTTATAGCTGTTGTTAACAGAATTATTAACTCCCATCTCCTACAGACTAATCCCATTGCCTGAAGACTAATGCCATCACCTAAGAACCTTTGTCTTGTATCACATGTCTTGGCTGTGGTTAAGGAGTTTCAAAATGGGAGGTCTAAATGATGTAATCTCAATTCTATGTCATCAATAGCCAATCAGAAGAAGATACACCTATGTGGCTCAAGATTTTGCTTTGTCATCTCTATAACTGTTTATAAAGGACCTTCTCAGGCTTCAACTCAAGAAAGTACACTGACCCAATTTCTTGATTACTATCATCCTAATTAATAAATTGATCATGCTTGAAAATGTGTGCCTCAATTTGCCTTAATTTTTACTGTAACAACCTTTGAGACCACTGACTTTTCTATAAAACTTAGGCTCCTAGGGGGAAAAAATCATAATAGCTTACATTTACATGGTGATTTAATGTTTGCAAAGGACTTTATAAAAATTGTCTCCTTTGCCTCATGATAGAAAATGCTATCCACATCTAAAGAAAGAACTATGGAATTTTAATGCAGATTGAAGCATACTATTTGCTATTTTTTCTCTTCTGTTGAGTTTTGTTTCCTCTTTCTGGTGGTTCCTCCTATTTGTTCTAATTTTTACTTACAACATCACTAATCTGAAAATGTGTTTAATAAGAATGTATATATATATATAGTCTATAATCAGATTGTGTGCCATCTTAAGGAGGGTGGTGGGGAGGAAGGGAGAGAAAAATTTTAAACTCAAAAGCATATCGAAGTGATTGTTGATAAATCAAAATAAATTAATTTTTAAAAATTGTCTCCTTTGATTTTCTCATGGACCCTTGGAGGTAGGTACTATTACTAGGTAGGTACATATGGGGAAACTCAGGGAGGAACAGGGTAAGTGATTTGTCAAGGGTCCACAGCAAGTAAGCAAGAGAGACAGAATTTGAACTCAGGTCTTGGGATTCAGGGATAGCCCTCTATCCATTATGCCACCCCACAACCTAAAGAAATCATTACAAAAATGAATGACCAATAGATACAAAAATATTTATACCAGGACTTTTTGTGCCAAATAACACCATGAAAAGAAAAGTATCAATCAAGTAGGGAATGGCTAAAAAAAATATTATCAGAATGCCATGAAATATTATGGAGTAAGGAGAAACCTCAGGATTTCAGGAAAAAATTCTATCTGTTCTTAGGAGTTTATGTGCAGTATAAAATATGCAATGTTTAATGAGATCTGTGCTGTAAGAACTGGTCTTCCCACCTTAATTAGATCCATAAATTTTATCTCCAGCAAGATTTTTCCAATATACACAAAAGTATAAGCTCCTGGTGAAGCCTTCCCACAATCCTTGCTATTATAGCTTCTTTCCAGTGTGAATATTGTGATGTCTAGTGACCTACATCTTCCAGCAAAAGGCAGATCCTCATTGAACACATTCATATGTCTTCTATGCACTATTAATCCTCTGATACAAAGTAAGAGATCATCTCTGGCTGAAGGCCTTCCCACACTGAGTACACATAGGGCTTATTCACAAGATAAAATTTCTGACGTCTAACAAGCTCTGTAGTCCATTTGAATGCCTTTGCACATTTGTAAGAAGAATATGATTTCTATCTCATGTGAATTCACTGATGGGAAATAAGAGATGACTTTAGCCTGAATGCTTTTCCACATATATTATATTAATGAGGTTTTCCCCCTCATATTGATTCCCTGATGTTCAGTAAGGGAAGGATGTATATTAAAATCTTTATCACATTCTAGACACTCATAAGATTTCTCTCAAGTGTGGATTCTCTGATGTAAGTAACGGGAAGTCTGGTGGGTAAAAGCTTTACCACATTTGTGACATTCATAAGGTTTCTCTCCGGTGTGGAGTCTCTCATGTACAGCAAGATGGACCCTCTGTGAGAAAGCCTTTCCACACTGATTACATTCATAAGGTTTCTCTCCACTGTGGATTATCTGATGTTTACAAAGAGTGGAGCGGCATCTGAAAGCCTTTCCACATTGATTACATTCATAAGGTTTCTCTCCAGTGTGAATTCTCTCATGTACAGCAAGATGGGCCCTCTGTGAGAAAGCCATGCCACACTGATTACATTCATAAGGTTTCTCTCCGCTGTGGATTATCTGATGTTTACAAAGAGTGGAGAGGCATCTGAAAGCCTTTCCACATTGATTACATTCATAAGGTTTCTCTCCAGTGTGGATTCTCTCATGTACAGCAAGATTGGGCCTTTGTGCAAAAGCCTTTCCACACTGATTACATTCATAAGGTTTCTCTCCAGTGTGGATTCTCTCATGTACAGCAAGATAGGCCCTCTGTGAGAAAGCCATGCCACACTGATTACATTCATAAGGTTTCTGTCCAGTATGGATTCTCTGATGTGCAGCAAGATAAAAGCTCATTCTAAAAGTCTTTCCACACTGATTACATTCATAAGGTTTCTCTCCACTGTGGATTATCTGATGTTTACAAAGAGTGGAGAGGCATCTGAAAGCCTTTCCACAGTGATTACATTCATAAGGTTTCTCTCCAGTGTGGATTCTCTCATGTACAGCAAGATTGGACCTGTGTGCAAAAGCCTTTCCACACTGATTACATTCATAAGGTTTCTCCCCAGTGTGGATTCTCTGATGTCCAACAAGACCAGAGCTGCTTGTGAAAGTCTTTCCACATTGATTACATTCATAAAGTTTCTCTCCAGTATGGATTCTCTGATGTCGAGCAAGGCTGGAGCTCCTTGTGAAAGTCTTTCCACATTGATTACATTCATAAAGTTTCTCTCCAGTATGGATTCTCTGATGTCGAGCAAGGCTGGAGCTCCTTGTGAAAGTCTTTTCACATTGATTACATTCATAAGGTTTCTCTCCAGTGTGGATTCTCTCATGTACAGCAAGACGGACCCTCTGTGAGAAAGCCTTTCCACACTGATCACATTCATATGGTTTTCCTCCTCTGTGGATTATCTGATGTTTACAAAGAGTGGAGAGGCATCTGAAAACCTTTCCACACTGATCACATTCATAACGTTTCACTACACTGTGCATTCTCTGATGCCTAAAAAGATGTGATGTGTTGGTGAAAGCCTTTCCACACTGACTACATTCATAAGGTTTCTCTCCAGTGTGGATTCTCTGATGGTCAGCATGACCAGCCCTGTACTGACTATATTGAGAATAGTCATTCCATGAGGTCATTTTCAGCTTTGCAGTTGACTCCTTCACATCAAACCTGGTCTCTGAATCTGAAGAAAGCAAGCAAACATACATACATACACACATACAAACATACATACACATATGTTATAAATATATTGTCTTCCTTCTGTTCACAAAAAAATAAATTGAATGATGGGCAACTACGTGGCAGAGTGGATAGAATGCTGACTCTGGAGTCAGGAGAACCTGAATTCAAATCCAGCCTTAGACATTTACTAGCTGTGTGACCCTGGACAAGTCACTTAGCCCTATTTGCCTCAGTTCCTCTTCTGGAAAATGAGCTGGAGATGGAAATGGCAAACCACTCCAGCATCTTTGCCAAAAAACAAACAAATAAAAAAAAATGAGGCACCAAGAGTTTGAAATGACAACAACAACAAAAACTGAATGACACTCAATTTCCCCAGTCAAAAACAAAAGCTTTAAAACTTATATGGACAGATTCAACCATGTGAAATTGCCCTGGTGATCCCTTTTAAATTTTTGTTATTGTTGTTGGTATAGATGAGATCCCATCATAAGTGCTAAGCCTGGTTGGTTTGTTTTTTTTATTCACCTGAAGCATATTAGCTTCTGTTCTGGACCATCACTTTGTGAGGACAGCCATTATCTTTTTATTTTAAAATTTTTACCTTTGAATACTACTGTTCACTTAATAAAAAAAAACAAAACTAAAACCTAAAATCCTTATAATAAACACAATAAAAAACTATGCATTTCCCACGTCCAAAAATATTATTTCTCATACTGGACCTTGAAATCACCATTGTTCTGCCAGGAAGTAGATAGCATGCTTCCCTATTAGTCCTCCAACAACACTTCCCATTTAGGGGACTAAGAATACTTTGGGAGTTGGTGATGATGGTCCAAAGAGTTTGAGCTAAAAATTCTTTCATGGTATCTTAAATAATAAATAATGGTGCAATTTTGTTATTAATGCATTTTTCCTCTGGGAAAACAAGTATGTGAATATTTGAAGCATAATCAGTCCTTTTCTGCTGTGATTTCCAAACATCATGATCAAGCATACAGGGCTTTTGGTGTTCATGCAGTGAATGCAGCAAACTGTGACTGATTGCTTCTGACTATGTGCAACATATTTCTTCATTTTCTCAACCTATCAAATTGTTTCCAAACCCTCAGACACTCTGGACATTCATGTGAAAATTAATTCCCAATGGATGGTCACAGGCAGGAAAAGACCCTCATCTGCTTTTTGTCATTGTACCAGAGTACTTCCTTCCTTACCTTGTAATCACATTTCATCAGTGATGTAATCACTAGATGAAGATGTTACAAATATTTTTGTTCCTGCAGATCAGATGGCAAACTCCTTGATCATGATCCATGATCATCAGGCATGCACATTACAAGTCATCTTTAAAAAATCATGGATCATCACGAACATTCTGTGTAGACGATAAACATTATATTGCCTCTTGTTGAAGTGCTAAGGTTATTTTTTTTTATTTGACCTTATCTTCCTCTTAACATCACTATTCTACTGTGAGGTTGATTTTCAAAGGAACTGTTTGACTATCTGGGTCAGTCCCTCAGCAGTTTCTGTGAGAATGTAGCCAATGTTCCATGGTAGAAAAAGTCAGTTAAAGAGATCTTCTCTTTTTTAATTTATATATACATATATATATACACACACACACACACACACACACACACACATATATATGTACATATATATGTACATATATATATCATTTTTTAAAATGAGAAAACCAAAGCAATGTACACAATTGACTTTTAAGTGCATTTATCAATTAATACACTACTTGTCATTAGCCAATTAACAAAATACATTAAGTCACTACAGATCTTGTATATTGTAACTCATGATTCCTTTGTTGACAGGTTAGGAAACTATTAACAAAAAAATGAATTTCCATCTCTCACCAAGAAAGCTTATAAAATTCTCCTCCCATTTCCTACCTCATACACATGCACGTTTCCACTGTATTCTAGTTATAAATCAAAATATAATTGGTGGCACAGCAGGTACAGAGATGGGCCTGAACTGAAAAAGACTTGAGTTCAAGTCTTGACTTCAGACACTTATTAGCTGTGTGACCCTGGGCAAGTCACTTAACCTCTGTTTGCCTCAGTTTCCTCAAAGGTAAAATGGGGATCATGATAGCACCCTACTTCTCAGGGCTGTTAAGAGAATCAAAAGATCTAATTATTGTAAAAAGTTTACCACAGTGCCTGGTAAGGATCCAGAACTCCTCCCTTTTGAGAATCACTCCATTTTGTTCACACATATGTGTCTTTACTCTCCCATAAGTGCTTGCAATGCAAGTAACCCAAAATAGGATGTGACACGATAATCTTGTTTTGCAATCTGTTCTCAGAAACAGCAGAGAGCCCCCATATTCTATTATGCAGAAACCCCAAACCCTGAAACTAGATACAAGATTTATTGCACCAGATCACCCTCTAGCCCCAGCAACAAAGACCTTGACCAATCAACTTTTCCCCCATCCTCCTATCCTGTTCTTCACTCCCTAAAACCTGCATAAACCTTGTATACTGTTGATTCACAGAGTCTCTGTCTCTTTGGATCAGACTCCCTGCTGGCAACCTCAAGAAATCCTAGTTGGTCCCCGATCTGTTGTTTGCATTCCTGACATCAATGCTGGCATGTATTTAGTCATATGTAAGTGTTAGCTTTAATTGTTATTGTTATTATATTATAAAAATAATTCTTAAAGAAAGCCCAACATGAAAGTTTTATAATTATGTAATACTTATTTAATTTTATGAATTTCTAATTTTATGTTTAGTTTTTAAAATTAGAAGGATAATACATTTTTATGTTTTATAATATTAGAGTTTAATATAAGTACTAATTTGGAACTTGGGAGGTAAAATGATCAGTATCACTATTGCAAGTACTTAATGCATACATACAAAAGAATATTCTGAGTATTAGATTAAACGATGGGTGGGGATCATAACACTTTTTGTAATGGTTGTTGAAAACGATTCTAAGAACAAAAAATTTTAGAAGACATTACTCTGTTCTGGAGTCATGGCTGTTCTTTGCATTGATCAGTTTTGTTAAAGTACAAACTATTCTCCTGGTTCTTCTGCTCACTGCTCTCTAAATCAGTTCAGAGGACTCTTCCCAGGTTTCTCTGAAACAGTGCCTTTCAACAGTTCTTACGGAACAATAAGGTCCTATTCTATATCCTATTCTTATTCTAATTCCTCAGTTATTTACCAATATATGGTAATTACCTTTGTTTCAATTTTTTTGTAACAAAAAGAAACTGCATCTATAATTTTTTGTAGAGCCAATGTGCCTTTTCCCTCTTTCTTTGATCTCTTTAGTTTATAGATCTATTTGCAGTTATCACTGAATCAAAGGATATATAGTTAAATGACTTTGGGGGCATAATTCCAAACTGTATTACAAAATAACATTCCTTCATTTTAAAGTGGTGTGAGTATGTCAAGGGTTTCTTATACACAACATGTTGGGTTCTCCTTTCTAACGCATTCTGCTATCATCCTCAGTTTTTATCATTTGCATCTATTTATGAAAATGAATTATCTTTTCTCCATATCTTCATATCATCTTTATTATTTGCCCTTGTCTCCAGTTTTTGAAGGAAAAAAGTAGGTGGGGGAAGGGAATAGGATCAACACTGGTCATCTATAATTGAAATTGCATGATCCCCACCAGTCACCCGACCTTGTCTTCCTTTGATCCCAGTCCCAGATGACTGGTTGTAACTCTATCTTAAGAGGCTCTTATCTTTTAATTTCTCTTGTTGGAAGCATTCTTTAGGGTAGAAATTTATTTTCCACCACATGAGGCAGCTGGGTGGCCTAACTGATAGAGCAATGGGGCAAGAGTCAGGCAGACCTGAGTTCAAATTCAGTCTCAGAAACTTACTAGCTGCATGATACTTGGAAAATCACACTACTTCTTTGCCTCAGTTTATCTGTAAAATGAGGGAAATAAATAGCACCTGCTTCCCAGGGTTGTTGTGAGGATCACATGAGATAATATTTCTAAAGCTCTTGGCACAGAGTAGGTACAATATAATTGTTAGCTATTATTGTCATTTTCGTTTTGATTCTTTCCACTCTGACTATTCTCTCCTTCATGAAACTTCATTCTCCTCTCTCCTTATATTCATAGTTGTGTCTGTTGAACTTCATGTATTTCCATACCAAAACACTCTCCATTTCCTGCATCAGCTAAGAGTGAATTTCAGTCTGTTATTCTCAAACCATCTTCAAGTTTGTATAGTAGATTTTGAACTCTTTGACAGAAGGAACTGTCTTCTGCCTTTCACTGTAACCCCAGGGCTTATTAGCCTAAAGCCTAGAACATAGTAGGCACTTAATGTTTATTGACTAACTGACTGGACCTAGAACTCATATTAGGCCCTAACCTCTACCTCAATACCTGGATTCTGGTCTCTCTCCTAGTTGTCAAATGTATGGCTTGTTTCTCTTTCTTGTACCTTTTCACTTATAAATAGTTATCTTAATACAATTCTAACCCTGACAAGACCTGACCAGACTGAGTACAAAAGATAACAATGGCTTCTAGCCTCCTGAACACTCTCCTGCTATGGAATACCCAGGAGCCTCTGCCTAACCTTAGGGTGGTGGTCACCTCATGAATCTAGCCAATGATTCTCTAAGAATGGGTCAAAGATTGGGCCACAGAAACCAGGAAAATAATAAGGTTGATGACTTACACTTGATTGATTTCCAACTAAGACAGTGGCCTTCACTTCTATTCACATACTGATGATTGGAGATGGAGAAATCACAGAATCAGGCAGACTACGTCCAGAACAAATGTAGGTTACATACTCTCAGCTGGGCCCTCACTATGGCAAGGAAATCCTCTGCCAACTCAACACAGAGTTCTTCCAAATCTTTTCATGTTTTCTTAACCTCCCCGCATCATTTGCTCCCCCCTATACTCTCTAATCAGAACATGGCCTCATTATTTCATTGAAAAAATGGGACATTTACCTAGAGCTACCTTATCTCCTCCTCATTTCACATATATCTGATACATTCTTTTCCTTCTTCACCCCAGTCTCATGTGAGGAGGGGGCCCTCCTGCTTGCCAAAGCAAACTCATCTACATACATAAATATTCCTACTCCATCCAATCTTTCCCCCCAGAATATTCCCAATATGATACTTTCCCACTGCTTCTGAATATTTCTCTGTCTACTGGCTCCTGACCTAGTTCCACAAACAAAAAAAGCATCTCTCCCAGATCCATTAAAAAAACCCAACTCACTTGATCCCTTTCTTCCCAAGATATGTTGTCCTATATCTTACAACTCTTTTCATGGCTAAATAGCTGGAGACGGCCATCTACAATTGGTGTTGCCACTTGCTTTCCTCTTAACTTCTTCAAAACTCTCTGCAGTCTAGCTCCCAATTTCATTGTTCAACTGCAACACCTCTTTCCGAACTTACCAGTGATCTCCCAGTTCCTAAGACAAAAAGTCTTTTCTTAATCCTCATTCTTCTTGCCCTTTTTGCAGTCTCTGATAATTGTCAATCAACCACTTTTTCTTGACACTCTCTTCTCTTCCCTCTAAGGTTTTGGGATAATACACTCTCCTGGTACTCTTCATAATATATCCAAAGCTAAACTTGTTATCTTTTCCCCACTGCTCCCATTTTCTTTCTTTCCTATTACTATCTAGGGCATAACTCTTCCCAACATCTAGGCTCATAACCTACATGTCATTCACTCCTCATTTTCTCTCACACATTCCTGCCCCCTACATTTAATCTACTGCAAAGTCCCGTTGATTACACTTTTGTAACCTCTCTCAAATACATCCCCTTCTCTCCCAACATCACTCCTTTCTTGGTTCGGGATCAATAACCTCACACCTAAGACACTGCAAGAACTGACTAGTTGGGTACCTCACATCTCTCCCCACTCCACTCAATCTTCCAACCAGCTGTCAAATTCATCTTCCTACAGCTCCTGCCTAACCATATCACTCCCTACTCAAAAAACTCCAGTGGCTCCCTATCACCAAGATAAAAGATAAAATCCTCCGCTGAGCTGCTCAAGTACTTCATCATCTGCTCCTATCTTCCAGTCTTCTTTCACTTCACTCCTACTCCACATATTGTATAATCCAGTGGAGTACAGGCTTCCTTCTGTTCCATGAACAGGACATGCCATCTCCCAATTCCATGAGTTTTCCATGGCTGGCCCTCATGCCTAGAATGCTCCCTTCTGGCTTCTCTGAAATACAAGGTAAAATCCCACCTTCAACAGTAAGCCTTTTTCAGTCCTCCTTACCTTAGTGCCTGCCTCCCTTATCCCATAGGTAGCAGGTTTTACACAGTTGTGTCCATGTTGTCTTTCCCACTAGTCTGTGGGCTCATTGAGAGCAGGGGATATCCCTTCTATGTCTATATTCCCAGTGCTTAGCATGTGGCCTGACACATAGTAGGCACTTAATAAATACCTGTTGACCTAAGAAGGGCTAAGAAAGAATCATATTAGACAGCCTCAGCCCTTTTGAGATAGTTGCAGAAGAGTTCCAAGACCCAAAGTTCCCAGCAAAGACTTTTTCTAGGATCACTGATTTATTACTAGAAGGGAACTAAAAGTTCATGGAATTTAACCCCCTCCTTTTACATGTGAGGAAACTGAGACAGAGGGGTAGAATGACCTGACCAGGATCCCACTGCTAAAAATTGTCTGAAAAAGAATTCTTATACCCCAAAGTCTAGCACACCCTTTACTCCAACATGAAGAAGACTCTTGTGATAATAGCCCAGATATACCAGTTTTCACCTCACTCACCTGAACAGGAGTTCCTCAGGCCTTCTTGCTCAAAATGGGAGATCAAATATTCTCTGGGAACTGGAAGCCCTGGGCATGGGGAATAAGTTAAGGATGAGGATGGAGAGAAATTTGTAATCTAATCCTCATTAGGGAAAGGAGTAATACAAGCAAGGATCTCAAAGTGGTTCTAAGGACTACTCAAAGATAGTTTCCAGGGTGGATATTGCTAGGAGCCTTGGGGATGAGGTGGGGAGGGGAGGTTCATGCAACCAATCTGGAATCAGAAAATTCCAATTTTGTCTACTTCCTTCATAGAAAGATTGCCTCATTCCATAGCTTCCATTTTCTAGAAATTAGAGGCAGCTGATAGTGCAGAGGAGAGAGCACTGGAGTCAGGAAGACCTGAGTTCAAATCTGGCCTCAGACACTTAGTAGCTCTGTGCCCATGGACAAGTCACTTAAATCTCTGTTTGCCTCAGTTTTCTCAACTATAAAATGGGTATAATAGTACAAAACCAAAAGGTTTTTGTAAGAATCAAATGAGATAATATGATAAAGAAAGCCCTTAGCACAGTGTCTGGCTCATAGTATTATATATAAATACTTATTCCCTTCCCTTTCTTTCTTTGCATCTATACCAGAATTTGGGGAATGTATGAAAGAAGAACAGGGACACAGTTGCTATGTGCTCTAAGAGTAATACCATGAGCAGTGGGCTACAAATTTTTCCTTATTATCCTTATTAACAAAAAAGAACATTCCAAAGACAAAACCCTTCCCAAAGAAGAAGGATGGGGAGGAAGGGGGTTCCTTTCATTGCCCATCTTCAAGTGAAAGCTGCATGATCAGATCAGTTTTTAGACATTTGCAGACAAAATGCACTTCCAGGTAGAAGTTAAACTGCATAATGCCTGAGATTCATTCCAAGTCAGAGATTCAGTACCATTGGTTTGATTCTTGACCTGAAGCTGCCTAGAACCAGAAGGAGACATCTTCAGGCACAACAAAGGAAACTCCTAGCTCCCTATAACACAATGCAAAGATCTTTCACAGGAAAACCAGTCAGCAGGAGGATCTTGTCGCTTGGACACAGGAAACTAGCACTTTGGCCTTTCTAAGAATTGATAAATGCCTGAAACTCTGCACACTAGGGAGGCAATGAAGACACTCTTTTTGATGGCAGATTTAGAGTTGCCAGAGGAAATGGTCCTTACCCAGGGAGAGTAAGTTCTGAGCATTTTCTACCATGACATCCTTGTACAGCTCTTTCTGAGAACAGTCCAATAGACCCCACTCCTCTGGGGAGAAGTCCACAGCCACGTCTTTGAATGTCACCACCTCCTAAAACGTCAAAACCCATAGGACTTAAGAGTTGAAACACTTCAGAATTTATCTAGTCCAATGCTCATCAATTTACAAAAGAAAACTGAATCACAGAGAAGGGAATGGCCCAAAGGTCATACTCTTCATGAGTGTCAGAGCCAACACTTGAAACCATAGTCATGAAAAGCCCAATGGAATATTTAGAAAAGTATTTTATATTTTCAATTGGAATAAAGTTTTAATAATGTATAACTATGAAATGCTATTCCCTATGGAGTCAGAGAAGTTATGTCTCCAATCAGTGAAATACAAAGATCTCTGGGGGAGAAAAACAAGGTGATATGAAATTTCTTCCTCATCAGAACTGTCATAAGTGATATAGTTCCATAAGAGTTTGTAAGAAGCAATAAGTACTTGTTTTGTGGTGCTAAAACATTTCCTATGATCACTGAAGAGAGAGAGAAAAAAAGGAATAATCTAGTTAATTTCCTAAAAGTCAGAAATAACATCTTATCTAGAGAATATACTTAAGAGATATTAATCACAGTCTGGACTGAACTGAGTGGTATATGAAATTGTTTCCATCCAAGTGAAGAAGAGATATCTATTGTTCTACTGAAGGCTTGAAGAGTCTTTGGGTATGGGTCAGAGACAAAACATCTTGTGTAATACTTTATTAAGTGGGGTTGGGAATGGATCTAATTCATGAGAAAGACATTGTCAAGTTCTTTATGAGAAAAAGATAATCTAATGGTACCTCTAGAATCTAGAACACTGGAGAACAAGAGTCAAGAGAATGAGTTAAGACATAAGCTGATGAATGACATCACATAGTAGAGCTTGGCTAGATCTGAAAATACCTTGATACTTCGGAGGAGTCATCTACTTTCCCACCCTGCTATACACAGAACATGTATTTGGCCAATGCACTTGATATGTAATGCTCTACTATTTCATTTTCTTCTCCTTCTGTTGTAACTGCTTAAGTCATGGTTCTTTGTCTCTGAACTTAGTTCAGAGATTCAGCTGGTCTATAATGTGTTAAATTTAAAAATCCAGCTCTCCTGCTAACCACTAATCTTGCTTCAGGGAAAAACTGACCTTTGGGGACACAGGATATTAGGCCTAACATCTTTACACCACCAAGCTATCCTTCAAGGATGTCTAGACTGCTGTCCAAAAACCAGGTAACTTTTTAAAACTTGTACCATAATTTCAACACATATCCTTCACAAAGTTCTTCTTTTATCTTTCTAGCATTTTTAAAAAATGCTTTGACTGATGACAAAAGAAAACCTGTAGGACTAGAATAGTTCACTGAACTCATTCTCTCCTCTTAATCCTTAATCTAATAAGGCAAGTGGTAGTAGCTTAGCAAATGCTAATTAAATAACTGACTCATAAAGAAGATATAGTTTTCTTTCTTGTGCAAATACTCTGCTGAAGGCCTTTTTAACACTTTAAGCATCTTTTTTAAAAAATTCATCTTTTTTTTTTTTTTGCAATTGGGGTTAAGTGACTTGCCCAGAGTCACACAGCTAGTGTTATGTGCCTAAGGCCGAATTTGAACTCAGGTCCTCCTGACTCCAGGGCCAGTGCTCTATCCACTGTGCAACCTAGCTACCCATGTATCTTTTCCTGCAGAAGGGCCCTACCTGATCTCACCCAAAACTCTCTGCATAGCCAGTAGCTTAGAAACAGAGAGACAGACAGATACATAGATAGACAGATAGAAAGATAGATTAGATAGATAGAAATACAGACAGATATAGATATGCAGATATACATATATACACGGGTGTGTGACATCTATGGAACTGAAGGGCATTTATGTCCATCTCTTACTGATGATGTGGGTCACACTCTTGAATGGATAAAAAAAAGTGCAGTGTAATTGTCTGGCTGCATCCTGTGCTGCCTTACTCTGGCTGTCACTAGCAAGGACCCTGATAATTCTTGCAACAGGATCAAATGAGATACTATTTATAATGTGCCTATAATGTACATGGTCAGTGCATGTAACTAACCTGACCCTCTTTCCAGTCTTCTTACACCTTACTCTTCCTCCCCCTCATACTGCCTGAATGAACTCAACTCAAATCTTCCAGCCAGAGGAAAAGTTTATTTGTGATAAATCGAATGGGCCAGGTGACGCCCATAAGGACTAGCAGGCATGAGAAAGGCTCAGCCTTTTAGGCCTGAGATTCTCAGTATCTGAATGGGGGCCAGGGTAGATCTTATATACTAAAGTGACTCTGGGTGACCAGGGAAGGGTCTGGGAAAATGGTCTGGGAAAAGGGTGAAAATTCCGATTGGAATGTCTAAGAGATTGAACAGACAATGGGAATAGATAATGAAGGAACTGAAAGGCATCTGAATGAGATCAAAAAGGGGAGCTAGGGCTTTCAAAGGGAATAAGGGGAGTAGACAAGGGGAGTCGATAAGGAACCTAAAATGGGAGCCAGATTCTTTTTTAGGAGGAGGGGCAAAGGCGTATCTGAATAAGATTAAAAGGTAGGCTAAGGCTTTCAAAGGAAGATGAGGGGCTGGAGCCTGTAGACAAATGGGAGCCAGATTCCCTTTGGGGCAAGACCTTGGCTTGGGCCACACCCCATCATTCTGACTGATCCATGACCAATACCCTCTATATTCTGACTCTGTGCCTTTCTAATAGCTGTCTCTCTTGCTTGGAACGTTCTCTATCCTCAAACCAGGCCTCCTGGCTTCCTTTAAGTCTTAGCTAAAATTTCACCTTCTGAAAAAATCTTTTCCCTGTCTCTGAAACTGTTAAACCCTTCCCTCTGAGAATACCTCCCTTCTGTGTTGTATAGATCTTGTTTGCACATGTTGTTTTCCCCATTAGACTGTGAGCTCCTTGAGGGCAGGGACTGGTTTTTCCTTCTTTTGTATTACCAGTTGTTTAGCACAGTGCCCTTGCCCTTTCTACATGCTTGCAGACTAGACCTAAGAAATGTTAAAGCGGGGAAATTCAGAGAGACCTGGGAAGACTTGTGTGATCCAGGCTGAAGGAAATGAACAGCACCAAGAGGACAATGTCTGCTTTGCTGACAGCAAAGGAAGAGCTGGGGAAGCCTCCAGGGCTCAGCTCCAGGCTTGCTCAGACAAGACTCAAGTGTGAAGGGGTGTCCTTGACCTTCAATAGCTAAAAGGGAGAGCTTGGCCAAAAGAAATAAAGAGAAGGGGGGGAAGAGTTCTCTGTAGGGGGGCAGGGGTGTTGGCATGCATGAAGAGAGCAAAGACAAGATCCATATGGAATAGAAACTAAAGAGTGAGGTGGTTTTCCTTGTCAGTCAATTATAATAAGGGAGAACTTAAAAAACAAACACAGGAGAGCAGCAATTTGGGCATGGGGAGAGGAGTTAAAGCTCAAAATGCCAAAGTGCCATAAATCAGTTCAAATCACTGACAAAGAGAAAAGGACAGTGTTGTTACTACTGTATTCAATTTCATAGGTAAGAGAGATTGCCAGCTTCAAAGACAATCCTCTTTGTCTATAGAAATGGCCTTATTGGTTGATGTTGGCCATGTCAGTGGATGGACTGCACTTACCTGGGATGGGGGTCTGTGGCTCCCAGGTGCCATTCCCTCTGGCTCTGGGCTCCCTGCTTGGTACAGGCCTTGGTCCTCTGCAGACTGAGAACTGGGCAGGGAGAAGGATCCCAGGGGGGGAAACTTTGTTCCTTTCTCTTCTTAAGTGGAAGGCTGGCCAACTGAGATTTATGGAGAGTGATGTTGCACAGGAGCTACAAAGTCCCTGGCCCTGCCCTCAGAGGACAGACTCCAACCTACAGAAAGAAGGAGGCAGCAGGTAGGGTCAGGCTTGGAAAGGAAGATGGTCCCAACCCTCTCTTACTCCTTCATTTCTACCCGGCTCCACAACCCTATCCTCCTATAGAGACCTAAGAGGTAGAAGGGGCTTGGGATCTCAAATGACATAACTCCAGTCAGAGCCTCAACGGCCTCTGAGTCTCTATCTCTCTGTCTCTTTCTCTGCCTCTCTTTCTCTCTCTCTGTCTCTCCCTCTCTTTCTCTCTCAGTCTCTCTCTCTCTATATGCTGCTTTTCCAGGTTCTGGTACTTTGATATGTCAGTTCCAGATTCTGTCAGGACCTGCCCCCCTCCAGAGCAGCAGGATATCAAGAGGGGCTCATAACTTTGGGATGATTTGAATATGTCCATGTCCACTAGCCACAAGGTGGTATCTCCCCAAAACACTATAAAAAGGAGACTTCAAGCTCCCCCCGACCCCACCACAGGGTCCACAGCTGCCTAGTGCCCCTGCTCCAATCCCTCGTGATGCGAGTGATGCTTTCTGCCTTTTCCCCTTCCCATCCTCTCCTGTCACCATCCCATCCTCCACCCCCAGCTCGAGCCAAGCCTTCTGCCTCCGTACCCCTCCCCACTTTTCCATGCTCGTCTCCCGCTGCCAATTAAACGTTATTGCCAGCTGTTTCCCGCTGCCAATCATAGTCTTTCCCGTGTAGTCCCAAAGAACCAGGTGCGCCTGCCCCCTCCCCACCCCTTCCTTCATCTCATGAATTAATTATCCATTCACTTGGTGCTGTGAGCAGGATGCTGCACGGGAAACAACCTGGTCCAGCTAACGAGCCAAGCGGGTCAGACTCTTAGGAATTGTAGTGGAGAGGTGCAGACAGCCCAGGCGCGCCACCCTCTCGACTTCCTGTTTCCCAGAGGTCTCCGGGCTGCCTCCTGTCCCCGGGCTGGGGCGGTCCAGCCCTTCCTCTCTGCTCCGCGGGCCGCCCCGCCCCGTGCCTCGCCAGCCTGAGCCCTGGCCCAGTCCCTCCTCCTCCTCCCCCGACCCCAATCCCGCTGACTTGCCCCGCCCCCTCCTCGAGGCCCGGGCTGCACCCTCTTCCTCCCCACTTCCCAGAGACCTAGAAGGGCAATGTTGGTCCAAGAGGGGGCCGCGTCTATGCGCGTCCAATTTAGGGAAAAGGGGGAAGGTGCTGGTCTCGAGGGTTTCCGTTTGAAAAGCAAAGGAGTTGGGGGTACGCCTGTGTCTGCAATTCCGGCTTTTTATTCACTATGAATCAAGTTTTGGGGACCGAAAAATATTCTCTTTTTCCCTGCACTCCCAAAGGGTGTGAGAAAAGAAACAGGCTGGGCGTGGCCAGGTGCTCGGGGGGGTCTCAAAAGCCGGCCTGGGTGGTGGTCCGCTTTTTGTTTTTTGTTTTTTGTTTTTTTTTTATTCTGAACTTTAAAATAAAACAAGCTTTTCCATAGCAGAGTAGAATAGAAAAAAAAAATGATTGCACATGAAACTGCAAATCTATTATGTACAACTTGCTATTCCTTTTAAGTATTTAATAAAGTTAACATGTAACTTTTTCCATACCCGCCCTAGATATGGCTATTATTGGACACAAATATGTGTAAGTATATATATATATATACACACATACACATACATATACATATATGTATGTGTATATATATATATATGTGTGTGTGTGTGTGTGTGTGTGTGTGTGTATATGTATGTATATTCATGCTTCTAGTTATCAGTTTTCTCTGGAGTTAGATAGCATCTTCCATCATATGTCCTTCATAGTTAATTTGGGAATTTATAATAGTCAAAATGACTTAACTGCTCAAAGTCGTTCTTAAAACAATGTTGCTGTTACTGTATACAATGTTCTCTTGGTTCTGCTCATTTCACTCTTCATTATTTCGCCTAAGTCTATCCAGTTTTTTCTAAGATCATGGAGCTCATCACTTTTCAGAGGCCAGATAGTGTATCAAAGCAAGTCCGCACTTGAGGTAGGGAAAAGAGCCACAGGAAGGGGAAAAAAAAAGCCCCACTAAGGCTCTTGGTAGGGAATCTCCAGTCTCTGGCTGTGTCTCTAGCCCCACCCCTTCTGTTCCTGGAAAGTCTAGCCACATCCTCCTGCTAGGCTTCTAGCAAGTCTCACTGCTCTCAATACAGCCCCACCCCTCCTACTGAGCATATCTCTAGTCCAGGCCAGGAACACTATATTGTAGCGTAATGTAAGGTACCTTCCTTGGAGGAGCCCAGGAAGAGACTCAAGGCTGCCCAAGTGGATGAGGAAGCCAAGCCTATGTTCCTGGGAAGAGCCCCAGATAACCTCCATGCCATCCTCCTTCCCATGATGGCAGGCCCTGAGATCCTGTAGTCTCTGCTGGACAACCTGGGCTTTGTGGAAAGACACCAAAATGATCCTGAGCCTCAGGTATTTGCTACCCAAGGGAGTGGGGATAGAAGACAAGGAAGAGTTTAAGTGGACTAATAATAGAGGAAATGTTGACCTGGGACTGATTCAGTCTCAAGTGAGCCTGGCAAGAGGTGTGCAGGAGATGCTCAGGACAGAGAGATCAGTGTCAGGGAGCACAAGACACCATGTATTGGAGAACAAGGAATGTGGGCATCCCTAACTGGGTAGTCTCAGGCCATAGTCCCGAAGAAGTGTAGGCCTTTATAGATGTCATGCAAGATTAAAGGTATGGTGCTGCCAACACTGAAAGCATCAGAGGCCCCATTTTTGGCAGAGCCCCTGAAAGACCCCATAGAAACCCACTAGGCCTAAGGACACTGGACCTGCTCAGGACAATCAGCCTTTCATAGCATTCAATGTCCTGTGAGAACCCAGAAACCAGCAGCATTGGAGTGTGTGCTGCTGTAGACCAGAGCTAGGTCATCCTGGTCTTTGGAAAAAGAGAATTGCACGTGAAATAATTTCTATTATTTATTGCTTGATATTCATTTTGAGATATTAAAAAATTCAATTTGGCATTTTCAGATCTGCCCTGATTCCTTTTAATTATTTTTGGTGGGGGTGGGGGAGGGGGAAGGCAATCCTATTCTTAGTTTCTGTCAATATGCCAAAAATTTGACAAAAAAATTTGAAACAAAAGCACACAGTCAAGCTAAATCCATTTCCATCCCCAAATGTCCTCTTTTTTTTTTTGGCTAGGCAATGGGGTTAAGTGACTTGCCCAGGGTCACACAGATAGTCAGTGTCATGTATCTGAAACCGGATTTGAACTCAGGTCCTCCTGAATCCAGGGCCAGCACTCCATCCACTGCGCCACCTAGCTGTCCCCCCCAAATGTCCTCTTTATTCAATGTCTTAAATCCATCGCCTTTTGGTCAGTAGACAGGTAGCATAGAACTTTATAAGTCCTCTGGACTAGTGGTGGGTCATTATAATTATCAGAGTTGTGGTGTCTTTCAAAGTTCTTGTCTTTAACAAAGTTGTTATTGTTAACCATTACTCCTTTAATGCTATGCGGTTCACTTTGCCTCAGTTCATATTACTCTTTTGAGTTTTCAATGAAATTGCCTATTTTGGATGGTATATTTGTGTTCAATTCTATTCATATACCAATGTTTGTCCAGCTGCTATGTTACAGTAGAACATCACACCTTAGTTCCTAGTTCTTTGCCATAATGAAGGAGCTCATGAATATTTTTATATACTCTGTCTTTGACTTAAGGGAATACACATACACACACACGTCTCTGAGTCAAAGAATACTAGTCACTTTTTGGATTTCACACCTTCACCAACAGTAAATTAATTAAGGGGCACATAATTATTAGTGAATTCCAGCATACATGCTTCAGCTTGTTTTTCATTGAATTTTTTAAATTAACATTCATTTTCTCCCCCCTCACTTAATCTCCCCAAGACTCATGAAATTAATATGTAGTCAAGGAAAATAAATCCCCCCAAACAGCTGTCATTTCATGAATGTGATGAAATATTGTCCTGTTAGAAATGATGACAATGAGGGTTGCAGAGAAACCTGGGAAAGATGCATGAACTCATGTAAAGTGAACAGAACTGTAACACCTTACAAATAAAAACAATATTGTAATGAAAAATGAATCTGGAAGGCTTAAGAACTCTGATCAATGAATGCAATGAGCAAACATATCTCCAGAAGACTAAAGATGAAATGTGCTACCCATGACCTGATACAGATGAAGGACTCAGAGTGCAAGATGAGACAGATAATTTTTCCTCTGATACAGACAATGCAGGAACATTATCCGTCAATACACATGTTTGTAAATCCCTCCAATATTTGTGATTGTCATTTTCTTATCACCTTTGTTGTTGTTCATTCATTTCAATCATGTCCTATTCTTCATGAGCCCATTTGGGATTTTCTTGGCAAAGATATTGGAGTGGTTTACCATTTCCTTCTCCAGCTCACTTTACAGATGAGGAAATTGAGGCAAACTGGATTAAGTGACTTGCCCAGGGTCACACAGGTAGTAAGTGTCTGAGGCTGGATTTGAACTTAGGTTTTCCTGACTTCACACCATCACCCCACCTAGCTGCCCCTCTTATCACCTTTACCAATCTGAAAATCTTTCTAATTATTGGAATTTAGATTAGTGATTACAGATGTGGAGCATTTTTATATGGTTGTTGATAACTTTTTTTTTTTGAAAACTGTCTATTCATAGCTTTTGACCATTGGTATATTGTGGAATGGCTCATTTTTATAAATCTGTATCCATTCTTTAAAACCCTTGGATAGAGACCTTTATTAAAGAAACTTACTGCAAATCATTTCCCCATTTAATAGTTTCCCTTTTACATTTGAGATGCATTAGTTTCTTCATGTGATAAATCCCCACCATTTTATTTTGTATGATCTTCTCCATCCCTTATTGGGTGACACACTTTGGTGACTTGGTTGAACACAGGGCTACTATACTCATTCTCTTTCGTATATTACACAAGTAATCTGTAGGAGCTCTCTGTTTTTAAGTAGTATAAGAGAGTTTGAAGAATTACCACTTTCTGCTTCACATGGTCCTGCTAGGCCTCCATCCTGGAACACTGAAGAGGCTTTGAAAAGAGACATATGAACATACTTTTGATGAGAACACAGATTTAAAGTTGGAAGGGACCATAAAGGCCACCAAGTCCAACCTCTTCATTTTGGAAATGAGTAAACTGAGGCATAGAGAGGTTGAGGGACACAGCTAGAAAGCATCTGAGGCAGGGTTTGAATATACTGTTCTGAATATCAATTTGAATAAAAAGAAAAGTGATTAAGCTATCCATACCTTTTAGCCCACTGACTTTGCTATGAAACTTAAGATCCTAGGAAAAACAATAACAATAAACAATAAAGTTTGCATTTGCATAGTGATTTAATGCTTGCAAAGGACTTTACAACTATTGTCTGATTTGCTCTTCTCATGGATCCTTGAAGGTAGGTATTATTACTATCCCTACTGTCTAGCAACTTCCATCTTCCAGCAAAAGAAATGTCCTCATTGAGCATATTCATAAATTTTATCTCTACTATGCATCTTTTGATAAAAAGTAAGAGATGATCTCTGGGTGAAGGCCTTCCCACATTGAGCCCATACACAGCTTGTTCACAAGATGTATTTTCTGATGTTTAACATACTCTGTACTTCATTTGATTGCCTTTACACATTCATTACAGGGATATGATTTCTATCTTATGTGAATTCACCAAGGGGAAATTAGGGATGACTTTGGTCTAAATGCTTTTCCATATAGATTATATTAATGAGGTATTTCTTCTAGTATGGATTGTCTGATATGTTGTGAGAGGAGATTGTACATTAAAAGCTTTACCACATTCTAGACACTCCTAAAGTTTCTCTCTAGTGTGGATTCTCTGATGATAAGTAAGACTGGAGCTATTTGTGAAAGCCTTTCCACACTGATTACATTTGTGAGGTTTCTCTCCACTGTGGATTCTCTGATGTTGAGCAATATTGGACCTGCATCTGAAAGCCTTTCCACACTGATTACGTTCATAAAGTTTCTCTCTACTGTGGATTATCTGAAATTTACAAAGAGTGGATGAGCATCTGAAAGCCTTTCCACATTGATTACATTCATAAGGTTTCTTTACGTTGTAGATTCTCCGATGTTTAGCCACTGTAGCCCTATATTCACTATACTGGGCATAGTCATTTCATGGTATCATTTTTAGCTTTAAAGTAGACTTCTTCACTTCAAAACTGGTCTCTGCAATGGATTTTTAAAAGTCTGTTTTTTCTGATTTTTCAAGAATTATAAATGAAAACTGAACAGGACAAAAAGTAAATTGTCCTAGCTTTTTGGGAAAAAAAATAAAAGCAAATAAATAAACAAATTTTAAATCTAGCCTCCAAACTCCCAGAATATCTTCTTCTTCTCTCTTACATGTGGACACATGTTGATAGTTAATATAACAATGTCAATAATAGAATATTGTGGGGTGTGATACAACATGCAAGAACAAGGTCTCACATATTTAGAGGCAGAAGGGAACTTGGAGGTCTCCCAGTACAGTACATTAAATTTTGATAGGAGGACAGTGAGGCTGAGAGAGGGTGACCTATTAAAGGTCACACAAGTGGAAGTGGCAGAGCAAGGACTCAAACCCAAGCCCTGACTCCAGAGTGTGCTCTTTTAACCATACCATACTTACTGGATCAGTCTTATCAAGCTAGGAGAGACTACCAAGAAGGACTCACTGTGACATACTGTGTGCTTGTCTTCTGTGGCCTAGCTTGAAGAAGTTCTGCATCAACATTGGCTATCAGATGGTGAATCGAGTCACTACAGCTCATGCAAAACAATTTAAAGCAAAGTAATAATCATAACCTCATAAGGCGTGCTGGAAGGGACCTTACAGGTCACCTAGTTCAACCCTTTTATATGACAAAAGGAAAAAGAAAGAAACAGGGTCAGAAAGGAATTAGTAATATTAATTGACCCTCACTCAAATCTTTAGGACCTCCAATCCAAGACCACCATGCTGTTTCTCATTCAAACAAAACATTAAGTGTAAGGGACTGGTTGGGCCTCAGTACTAAAGGGGGTATGTGTGGAAAGATATTATCTTCTTCTTCATAAAAATACTTTAGGCTATGTGACTCTACTCTTTGCCTCTCTGAGGAAAATTAATGTTGGATTGTATTATTTATTATCAATATTCTATGTGATTCCATCTGTTTCCTCAGACTCACAACCTCTGAAGGTTGGGCAGTTTTTGAAGGGTGTAACTGAGTATGGTAAAATCTACTTCAAGCCCCCAGAACATCTACCTGGGCTCAACAGCAGTAATTTGTATCTAATATTCCCCTGTGCTAGTTTTATCTCAAGGGCTAGCTTGATTCTTCAAATCCTTCTTTGTGCAATACTTATTCTACAAATATACCCAGTTTTTCTTTTACAATTCTTAAAACATGACCTTCTTTCAGATAGTAGAAATATCTAGCCTGGGCCCTAGGCTTAGATTTTCATTTTTCCTTATCTTTTCCCTCATAGATATGGTGGGCTGTCTCTTTTAACTCATCAATTCCTTTTTCATGCCACCCTAGGTAATTCTTACAAAATTAGTTTCAGAGCCCAATTAAATATGGATTTATAATTTCTAATATTTAAAATCCATTTTACTTAGGCTTTTAAAAAATAAGCATTAAGTTTCACTCACCCTCAAGTCACTCCTTGATTTAAACAAACTTTTCCTTTCTGGGTCAAGATGAATATTCATATTGTAAACTGTCTTTGAAATCTTACTGAAACTGACTTCCAGGGGTCTGCCACCTTTGAAACTAGAGTGGGAAAAAAACCCCTCTTTCCCTAAAACAACAAAAAGCAGTCTGTATAATCTTTTCTTCTCCTAAAACACACTCTGCAGTTTTGAGATACCACAAAAACCCAGCATTTACAAGTACACTTAATTCATGGCAGTTTAAGGCTGATTGTATTCTATGCTTATGCTTATGCTTACTTTTCACGGCCACAAGAAAAGTTAACGTGCTATATCCCAACATAGAAACACAAAAAAAGATATAACACAAATAAATATAAACACAAAAACACAGGCACAAGACTGATTGAATTTCTTTAGGTGTTCCCCACAAGTCCTAGTGAAGACAAAGAATGCAAGGATTCCCCACTGAATTTGGATAAGCTATCTTTCTATTACAATTTTGGATCTCTAAAAAGATCATGCTCCCTGGGACTGCCCTGCTATATGTTCTGCCAAAGTTTTAATTGTTTTTAAAATAGAATAGTATGAGAGCAGAACCTGGAGACCGTCTTTCTTTTTATGGTAATCAAATATAAATAAAATGAGGAATTAATGCTACAAGACAGACAGGAAGACATTAAGCACCTCTTGCACTTAATGGAGACCACCACAGCAAAGATGCATCCGTAGTCACCCTCTCTAGTATGGATGCAGCTTCCTTCATGAGGGTTTGTGCCTTTATTTATTTGTTTGTTTATTTATTTTGCTATATCTGTGCATAGTCTTGCTTGTTAGCTGCCACTCTGAAGCTCTGTTGACTTGCTTTATATACTAGTAATTATTTAAGCTAACAGTAAGCAGAACCAATATTAAATCTTTGGAGTGTTGAATTCAAGAGCTTCTTGACACTAAGTACAAAATTTGTGGCCTTGTGAATGACTTGGATGTGAAATAAACATTACAAAGAGGCCAGAGGAATATTTGTAGTCAACAAATTAGCTAAATCAAATTAGCTGATTCCAATATCCCTAAAGAGATTGAAGTTGAGAAGAATACCTGGAAACTATTTACCCTGCCAGAGAGAGGACAAAGCTCAAGATTCTTGCAGAGGGAGTGATAGTAGGTAAGGAAAACTAATGGTCTATCTCAAGGCACTCTCAAAGTTTATGAATGTGGCCTGATGTCAGAGAATGCTGAGTACAACCAATCCGATATATAAAAATAAAATAAAACTGTGTAATAAAAGAAAAGTAGCAATGAGGAGTCTGCACAGAGTTGGTGTTCTATTTCTTAACTCATTCCATCATGAAGGAGAAAGTGTCCCTGAAGAGAGAAGTATAACTTCCTACTTACTCCCCAGGTAGATTCCACCAAATCACAAGACCAAAAAGACTAGAAAACTATGAGGGTCTCCCTTAAAGCTGTAGCTACATGCAAGTTCCAGTGACTTCAGAAGACTCTTAGGGAAGCCTAATTGGCTACATGGTGATAGAAGACAGAAAAAGAAGCCACGTTACTCTGGAGTTCGTCTTTTCTGACCAAGTCAGGGTAGAGTGAAGGCTAACTGCTTTTACACACCTGATGGCAATGAGCAAAAGATGGAATTGAAAACACTGGGAGTAAAGACAAAGCAGGGACCAGATAAGACAAAAACAGGAGAACTGAATCTGTAGAGACTTGAGGACAAATCAGGTGCAAACAACAGGTGTGTTGTCAGTGGGATATCTCAAATCTAGTCAATGTTTCCTTTGCTATGCCTTCTTACTTGTGAGTATATTCAGAAGGGAAAGAAAGAAACAAGGGAAGAAAGAAAGAAAGAAAGAAAGAAAGAAAGAAAGAAAGAAAGAAAGAAAGAAAGAAAGAAAGAAAGAAAGAAAGAAAGAAAGAAAGAAAGAAAGAAAGAAAGAAAGAAAGGAAGGAAGGAAGGAAGGAAGGAAGGAAGGAAGGAAGGAAGGAAGATCACAACATACCTGGTTGCAGCCTTTTGTAACTTGTGCGTTTAAAGATTTATTTGCATTTCTATGTTACTTAAAGATTGAATTAAATGGTGAAGAAATTAATAGATTAACAGGGTTTTATTAGTAATTATTACTTACTAGAGGATAATTTAGAACATACATATATCTTGTAGGAATAGTCACTGCATTGAGCTCAATACTATAATGCTTTTTTTAAAGGTTAATTCCCTCTTTCCAACAGCAGCACCTCCCACCCAAACCATAAGTTCCTGTTTCCAATAAGCTTCATAGGCTGGTAGTAGCAACCTCTTAAAAGACTGCTAAGACGTACTTCTCAAAAAAAAATTCACAAATTGATAGACATGAGCTCTAACTCAATAAAATAGGAAATCCTGTAGTTATCCCATCCTAGAAATGCCCCATTATGTCCCCAACATGCCCAGCAGGCCAGTATTGGAAATCAACCTACTTCCCTGTTCTTGTTATGCTACCCTATTCTTGTAAATGATATGAGGAATCATTAATATCATGAATATGTATTAATCTTATGAATATAGCTTCTCTTTTTTACTATAAAAATGAACTCAGAGCAGCTAGGTGGCATGCTGGATAAAGCACTGGACCTTGAGTCAGGAGGACCTGAGTTCAAATCTGGCCTCAAGACACGTAATACTTCCTAGCTGTGTGACTCTGGGCAAGTCACTTAACCTCAATTGCCTCACAAAAAACCCCCCCCAAAACCAAACTCTCTAAATCATCCATTTGTTGCTAATTACTGAGGGATTTGTTATTGCATCATTTCAGTCATGTCTGACTCTTTGTTACCCCATCTAGAGTTTTCTTAGCAAAGATATTAAAGTGGTTTGCCATTTCCTCCTTCAGCTCATTTTATAGATGAAAAACTGAGGCAAACAGGGTTAAGTGACTTGTCCAGAGTCAAATAGTTAGTTGAGTGTCTGAGGTCAGATTAGAACACAGATCTTCTTGTTCCATGTCCACTGTTCTATGTGGGAGCCTGAGTCTTTATGGAAAATCTCTGAGTCCTTATAGACTTTAGGGGTCAGTACGTATAGAGGCTTGCCTCAGGATAAACGCTCCGGTGACTCTTGCCCTAGCTCCATTTGTTCTGGTTTGTTGATTCTAAGTTCTTACTCATGCCCATCCTTGAGACTAGGTGGCTGACTCCGGTAGACAATATTAAGAACTGGGCAGGAAAACAATAGATATGAAATTTGGCATTGAAACTATTTTCTCATGAGATAATGAGGATCTTTAGCTGCTTAGATTGTTTATGTTATTAATTAGCGCTTGTAGATCATTTCTCATGGTACAAAGCTGTTTTCTATATAATCTTGTACCCCCTGAAAATAAACCAGTCTTATGAATATCAGTCTCAGACTTGCCTAGCCCGACTTTTCTTTCTCCAGTTCCCCTTCCCCTTTTTCTTTCACTGTTCTGTCGTACATTCATGTCGGTTGTTGCCAGTTCTAGCCGCTGTGCCACCTAGATGATATCCTAAATCTTAAATTCTGTAATTCTAGGATTCAGTGAATTCTCAAGATTTTCAGATCTACTTTCTTTTTTTTAAGCTTGGGTCTCCTTATCTTGCCCAGGTTGGAAGTGAGGCAGCCACTCGTGGGATTGATCCCACCACTACTCATCACAGAAACTTTGACCTGTTCCATTTTGGACCCAGACCACTTCTCCCTTCCATAGGCAGCCTGGTGAACCCCACCTAGGGGTTCACCGTATTGATTCTACACTTAGTGTGGTCACTCAGTAGGCTTAGCCCTAGCTCACAACTCCTAATTTCGAGCAATCCACTAGCCTCAGCCTAGCCTCAGAACAAGGATTACAGGCATGCTTCACCAAGTCTGGCTAGATCTCTCCTCTGTGTGTGTGTGTGTGTGTGTGTGTGTGTGTGTGTGTGTGTGTGTGAAACTCCATGGACTTTTTGCTGCATGAGATTATTTAAAGTCATAATTCTTCATAGGTAGAAGAGGAGAAGCAATGTCAAGATCAAAAACACCCTGGATGACTCCAAAAGTTGAGAGTTAACACAGCTCGTACTTATTTATGAAAGGTCTAAATGTGAGTAACACTTGTGAACCTGGGCTATTAGGCTACATCCTCCAAAACCCTCTGAAGATGACCTGATGGGTGATAGGTACATCACTATTTTATAATGTTGGTTCATTATGATTGCAACAGGAAATCTAAATTGAGGCAGATGCTATTATTTCCCTTCCAAAACAACAGCAACAGTTCTAAGATCAAAGCCTCAAATAAGACAAAAAAGAACTAATGGGCCTCTGTACAGTGTGTTCAGAAACATAAGAGCTAATTAAATGATATTTCAATCCTTCTATACTTCAAACCTGTAGCCATCTCATTGTAAAAGTCACTCCTGTAACATGATCAAGTTTCTGAAACTCCACCAACAAAGATTTTTATTTCAGACTTTTATTTTCAGTTTGGAAATAACTTTTTGTGGGGAGGGGGAAAAAGGAATTTTTGTTTTTAAAAAGTTTTGTTTTTTAAATTTCCAAGTGGCTTTGGTTTTACTTCTCCACACTTTGTAGGTAAGCCAGAACCTTGTCTCCATGACAATAATAATGGTGATGACAGAGCCTTTGTCAAGTGAGTATGTGCCAGGCACTGAGCTGAGTATTGGAGGTACAAATAGAAGCAAGCAACACAGTCTTTACCCTCAAGTAACAGATTCTGATGGGGGAAGACAATGTAAAGAAGAGGCATAAGGAGAAAGCAAACCAGATTTGGAAATGGCCAGAAAGTGATGTGGAAGCCTGGTTCCAGAGAAGATAAGGCAAAAGCTAAAGGTGCATGGGATGGGGAGGCAGGAGGTAGAGATGTGGTGGGAACCTAGGGTCCCAAGCTCTAAGGGGAGAGAGATTAAGAGCAAGGCTAGAGTTGGGGCACCTAGGTGGTAATGGTGAATAGAGCACTGGGCTGGGAATCAGGAAGACATGAGTTCAAATTCGGCTTCAGACACTGACTAGCTATGTGACCCAGGGCAAGTCAGTTAACAATTTGTCTCAGTTTCCTCATCTGTAAAATGAGCCGAGAAGGAAATGGCAAACCACTCTAGTGTCTTTGTCAAGAAAACCCCAAATGGGGTCATGAGGATTCAGACATGACTGAACAAACAAAACAAGAGTTCAGGCAACATGGTTTGGAAGTGGCTGGAAAAATGACTCAGAGGCCTGATTCCTGGCAAAATAAAGTGAGAACTCACCTATCAAATCTGAAGATAAGGTACACCAGCATATGTCTCAGTACTATGACAGACGCTGTGAGGAATATTAAAAAGACAGTCCCTGCCATTGAGGAACTTAAAATTTACATTTTTCCTTATAGTTGTAGAGAATCCTGCTAAAAAAAAAAGGCGGGGGGAATATCACAAAAACAAAATAAGGTAACAGATTAGAAGTTGTATAAGGTACTACCCGAATAAAACTCTGAGCCTTCATAAATTGAGTGTTCAGGTGAATAATACTGACGACCTACAAAATTCCTTGTTGGTCTAAAGATGGGGGTAGGGGTTGGGGTGTGGGAGGGGTAGAACTGTGATTTAATCAGTGTAGAGCTTCCTCTACCAGTTTCAGTTGGGCAACTCAGCTCCTCCTCTCTTCTCTCCTCTCACAATCTCTTTTAGTCTTAGAGAGTTGCCTGAGGGCATCTGAGGGGTCAAGTGATTCGCCCAGGGTGACAACAGGTATTAGATGTGGGATTTCATACCTAGATCTTCCTGACTTCACGATCAGTCCTCTATCTGCTATACCACATTGCCTTCATTTGAAACATTGTGGATGTATCTTCTGTTGAGATTATACTTTCCTTACAGTCACTGAATTACAGACTGGTAGAGCTGGAAAAGGTCTCAGAGATCATTCTCATCTAACCCTCTCATTTTACAAATGAGAAAACTGGGGGCCAGAGAAGGAAAGTGTCTTAATTAGTGGCTTTATTATGATGCTGAATATTAATTTATCCTCGGACTCAATTTTAAATATGAGGAATTTTTGTTTCAGGGTTCCATCACCACACACTTCTTAAAGTTTAAAAAAGATTATTTTTGGTATGATAATGAGTATGTTTAGCAACTATGTGACCATCCTCATGGTCTATATGGTCTCCAAAGAGTAAAATAGAAAACTATAGATCTTCATTCCCACCCAAAAGCTTTCCACTGGTAGGACTCTCATAGTCAAAATTTATTTCCCCAAACTTAGACTAACTTGGAACTATGATCAGGGTCCCTACTCTGTTGTAACTGACCATAAATGCTCTACTCCACTCCTGGATCTGTGACACAGAACTGCTATGAACGATAAAGTTGCCAATCAGCACCAGCTATACCTAGTGATAGCAAAGGGTCCCCTGTAATCTCTGACCAGTTGTCCAACCCCCTTACCATCTCTGGGCTGAGAGCTCTTGGAAGCTGCTGCTGCTGGTACTCGACAGTCCTCCAGCTGTGTCACAGACCTCTCCTGTTGACCTCCTAAGAGCTGGGAAAATATCTTACCCTGATGTTTTGTTGGCTTTACTACTCCAAAAGCTGATTTGAGACATTATTTTAAAATTGTTTGGAGGGGAATGTTGAGAGAGTTCAACTAGGTTGCTGCCTCTAATCTGCCACCTTGCCTCACCTCATCCCTAGGTTTATTTTATTAGAAGGAGCTGTGGATGTGCATAACAGTTGAGAAAAGCACCAAATAGAAGAATCCTGCTAATGACAACAGTGAGCAGACAGAACATGTGTGCATGAAAGAGATCATCCTGCTGCTGAAAAAGTGATAAATGACAATAAGAATTGCTCATCAAGGTCAGTCACCTTATTTGTTGTAGGACTGTGTCCCTGCAATTGGGTAAGCCATCTCTCATTCCTAAATATTTCTTCCTTACCCCCAATTCATCTGAATCCTTTCCTTGTTCAAGGCTCAGCCCACATATGACCTCCTCTAAGAACGCTTTCCTGATTCCCAACTATTCATACTGTATCTCCTCAAATATCCTTGGAACTCCTTGATCTTTTTCTTTACCTATTAGTCTACATTGTACTGATTTGTATTCATGTTGTCTCTTCCTCTCTCCACCCCCACCCCCATGTCAATTCCTTGTCAAGAAGGTTGGTTTTGCATTCTCAGCACCAAGGATAGTGCCTGACACATGCTAAGTACTTGTTTATTTTCTTAGTATACACACACACACACACACACACACACACACACACACACACAAACTTTTTTTTGCCAATGGGAAGTTGGTGAGAATTTATTGGTAACCCCATTGAAAAGAGTTTTTTCAAGGTTTCTGGTTTGAGGCTCAAACCAAGAGAAGTGTATTTGGTTCTATGCATTTGACACAAGCACTACATATCAATTTTAATGTCTTTTGTAGTTTGTAGTTTTGCTCTACTACTTAATCTTCATAGGTACAGGGACTGGACCTATGATTTCATTGGTTGAGGGAACCTCTGTCATGAGGAAATGCTCTCTGATATTGAAGATTGCTATTAGGTTCCCCTTTCTAGCAGAAAAGGGGTTGACCAAAGGCTAAATTCCTCTTTCCAGTAGGCATAAGGTAAGTAATCTAATCTCCTAAAGTTAAGTTTCCCCTTCTGACAGCTAGAAGGATGGGAGTTGACCACTAGTTTATCAACCACAAACTATAAGTTTCTCTTTCCCAGTCCCAGTTTCCTTTTTCCTCTGACCCTCTGAATCAAGTTCCCCTTTCTAGAAGCTAAGAGATCATGTCAGTTGATTGGAGGGCCTCTTAGAATATATTTCTGGTTTCAAAATATAACAGAAAAGCAAAATATAACAAAAAAGACTTCTAGGTAGAATTAAGAAAATCTAACTAGTCAGGTGACTTCCCTTGTCCAACTAAATTATGTTCAAAACAAATCTCCATATTTTGTATTCCTCTTTATTGTTATAAAAATTAGTTCTGTAAATCACTTGGAGTCTCTGACCTCAGGGGAGTCAGGTGACCTGATTTGATATGTAAATGCTGGCTTTGCAAATCAAATTATAGATGATTCAGTGATTTGTCCTCAGTTCTTTGTTATTTCAGTTAATTAAAAAAATTTATTTTTAGTTTTCAACATTCATTTCCATAACATTTTGAGTTCTAAATTTTCTCCCCCTCTCTCCCTTCCCCCCTCCCCAAGACAGCATGCAATCTGATATAGGCTATACACATACATTCATAGCATACATATTTTCACATTAGTCACGTTGTAAAGAAGAATTAGAATCAATGGGAGAAACCACAAGAAAGAACAAAAAAAGAAATTCATTCAGACTCCGTAGTTCTTTTTCTGGATGTGGATAGTATTTTCCATCATGAGTCTTTTGGAGTCGACTTCGATCCTTGCATTGTTGAGAAGAGTTAAGTCTATCAAAGTTAGTGATTGCACAATGTTGCTGTTACTGTGTACAATGTTCTCCTGGTTCTGCTCACTTCACTCAATATCAGTTTCGTGTAAGTCTTTCCAGGTTTTTCTGAAGTCCACCTGCTCATCATTTCTTATGGAACAATAGTATTCCATTATAATCATATGCCACAACTTGTTTAGCCATTCCCCAATTAGTGGGCATCCCCTCAATTTCCAATTCTTGGCCACCACAAAAAGAGCTGCTATAAATATTTTTTGTACTTGTGGGTCCTTTTCCCATTTGTATGATCTCTTTGGGATACAGACCTAGAAGTGGTATTGCTGGGTCAAAGGGTATGCACAGTCTTATAGCGCTTTGGGCATAGTTCCAAATTACTCTCCAGAATGGTTGGATCAATTTACAACTCCACCGACAATGCATTAGCGTTCCAATTTTCCCACATCTTCTCCAACACTTGTCATTTTCCTGTTTTGTCATGTTAGCCAATCTGATAGATGTGATATGGTACCTCAAAGTTGTTTTGATTTGCATTTCTCTAATCAATAATGATTTAAAACATTTTTTCATATGACTATATAGCTTTATTTCTTCATCTGAGAACTGACTGTTCATATCCTTTGAGCATTTTATCAATTGGGGAATGAGTTGTATTCTTATAAATTTGACTTAGTTCTCTACATATTTTAGAAATGAAGTCCTTATCAGAGAGACTGGTTGTAAAAATTCTTTCCCAATTTTCTACTTTCCTTCTAATCTTGGTTGCATTGGCTTTGTGCAAAAACTTTTTGATTTAATGTAATCAAAATTATCCATTTTGCATTTCATAATGTTCTCTATCTCCCGTTTGGTCATAAATCCTTCTGTTCTACATAAATCTGACACATAAACTATTCCTTGTTCTCCTAGTTTGCTTATAGTATCAGCCTTTGTTTCTAAATCATATACCCACTTTGATTTTATCTTGGTATATGGTGTAAGATGCTGGTCTATACCTAGTTTCTGCCATACTACTTTCCAGTTTTCTCAGCAGTTTTTGTCAAACAGTGAGTTCTTATCCCAGAAGTTGGGGTCTTTGGGTTTATCAAACAGTAAATTACTAAAGTCATTGACTACTGTCTTGTGTACCTAACCTATTCCACTGATCTATCACTCTATTTTTTAACCAGTACCAAGTAGTTTTGATGATTGCTGCTTTATAATACAATTTAAGATCTCGTATGGCTAGGCTACCTTCCTTTGCATGTTTTTTTTTTCATTAATTCCCTTGACATTCTAGACCTTTTGTTTTTCCAGATGAATTTTGTTATTTTTTCTAGCTCTATAAAATAATTTTGGTAGTTTGCATAAGTAAATTAATTTAGAATTTTTTATTATATTATTTTTATATATTTTTTTATTATATTAGCTTGGCCTACCTATGAGCAACTGATATTTTTCTGGTTATTTAAATTTGAATTTATTTGTGTGAAAAGTGTTTTGTAATTGTGTTCATGTAGTTCCTGGGTTTGTCTTGGCAGATCTACAGTATCAGTTAATTAATTTTAACAGATGTTTTATACTATAATTGGAACAAATTACACAGGATGAAGGCATGGATAGGTTGTGCTCTGCATTAGGGGAGAATGAATCTGCACAAGTGAGATCACAGATTAATTGAAATGCCAAAGTAAAGATAATACTAACAGCAATATTGTACATAAGCACAGGAAAGGGGATCCTCCCCGAACTGGTGGCTGGAGAAGGGGAGGAAGGAATTCTGCATCCAGTTGCTTCCATTGTGGCAGAGGTAGGATTGTGCCATTTATGAAGCAGCAACAATAACAGCTGACCCCATTTTAAAACAAAGTAGAAGTCCTAAAGTGGGGGAGGGAGATGAGGGAAGGACAGTTTGCATAAATCATTTCTGCAGCTTAGAAACTTGTGTAGATATGTTCACTCTGCCCTCACCAAGAAAAAGCAGCAGACACATAACAGGAACTGGTCTTAAACATATGTTCCCTTCACTTTCAGATAAGGTCAGTTCTTAATTCTTAGATGTCCACTAAGTCTTATATTACTGTCATTTTCAGGCATGTTATTTAGCAATGCCCTTTAATCAAATAAAAAGATGAGGCAATAAAAAGTACACTACCCAGCAAATAATGATGTTATCTTTATTGAAATTCCAAAAACTTAAGTTACAGAACACACATAAATTCTCTTCTTTCACATCCAACCACTAAGAAGAAATGTAAGGGTGAAAAAGCACTGGCTTCAGAAAAATGATTTGATCTAGAACCATGAAAAAAATTCTCAATTGAGATTAATTTCCTTAACATTTAATACAGATGCATTTTCCATTTTTTTTTAAGGAAATCATCAACATAATTTTTGGTCATTAGTTTACAATGAAGCCTTATAATCCTCAACTAAAATAATAAATTGAAATCCACATAGTATACAGTGTGTGCACAGAAACCAGCTAATTGTGGCAGGGTCTCTTAAAAATCAGAATGAGTTGTCATTTTATTTTTCAGAGGAGTTTGGAATAGTACACCCTATCATTTCTTTGGCATGGTTTTCTTTTATATTGTCTTATCTAGAGGCCAAACATATTCATACATTTATTTTCATAGTGACTTGGGAGAAACTTGGTGGCACATGCCAAGGAGATCACATATTCTAGGACAAGATAACCTTTGCATATTCACTATAACGTTAGAAGCCTTTAACAGGTGTTCCTCAAACTGCGATGTAAGGAAGTTCCAAAGGCATCCTGGAGACAGGAGCCACACAGCTCGGCAGTTTTACTTCATGTTCTCATCTCTGCTCTTTACTTTTCCATCTTAGTTTTTCAATAGTTAACATTTACTGATCCAATACATGCATATCATTACGCTAATTTATCATTTATGATAACATATTTTATTTATGATGTTATTTATTTATTGTACCAGCTTTCCCCATTAGTGTTCCCTTTTCTGAGTGTTCAAAAGAAAGTTAGAGGGGCAGTTAGGTAGCACAGTGGATAGAGCACCAGACCTGTAGTCAGGAGGACCTGAGTTCAAATCCAGCCTCAGATCAAGCACTTGACACTAACTGTGTGACCCTGGGCAAGTCACTTAACCCCAATTGCCCCCCAAAAAAAGTTAGAACTGTTACACAGACTGTTGGCAAATGGAATAATTTTGCAAATTTACAAATTAAAGTTCTGTTTGCAGTTTTATGTAAGGGACAATAATTTATTAGTTTAGAAAAGAACCTATGCTTGAGAATATTGAGTACGACTAGGCCCCTGTTACAATTTGTATGAGTCTCACAGAACTAGGAAATTTAAGCACAATGGCTATAGAGGAAGTAATGACTCTAACAAAGATGGAGACTTCCATGAGGAAAGAATTGTAAAGATGACCCTGAGAACTGAATTTACTAATGTTTGTGTAGGATGTGATCATCAACTTGGTCTGATGGTCAAGCCATAATATTCCCAATTCCTAATTTCCATAATTTCAATAATGTAGAATTCTACTTAACTTTTTTCTTCCTCTTTCAGAGGACAGGAATGATAAAGAATATAGTAAGAAAAGGTAAAGCTTCTGAGTAAAACCATTTGAGAACCAGTTTTAAAGTAAATGCAATGTTCTGGAAGGCTAATTTGGAAATCAGTGATACCTATATGAATGTGTAGGGTTAGTCTGATTAGCTCTTTCACCCAGAAGGGGTAGAGGATATGTAGATACAGCCAGCTAGAGTGACTGATGAACAACTCAGTGTAGGTCCTGACTCCAAAGGAATTATAACAATGTCTGGGTTTTAGTTTGTTTGACCTACTTATGTTTGGAGTATTCAATGGCAGCTAGAGTTTGCTTACCCTAGTGCAGCCAGCCCACTTCCTTCTAGATTGCCAGCAGTTGTTAGAGTGCTATTGGGTTTTATACTGGGGACAGAGAGGCAGCTTCCTGGACACTGCGTACCACCTGTGGCTTAGCCACCTACATGTCTGGCTTCATTTCCCCAAACTAGGACAAAGTGAGAAACCAGGATTTAAAACAGAAGGCATACAGGTCTTGTACCCTTTCTGTATGAGTACATCTACTAAGCTGGTTTGTAATACTATCAGTAGAGAGCATAGTTAAATCAAGTTAGTGTGAGGCTTTTTCTGTTTCTTTAATTCCCCAAATCTGAATACCTAGTGACTCACCACTTACACGCAATGAGGACTGAGTCACAATAATAGATCTAGAGAAAACCATCAAGATTCTCAGGTCCAACCCCATCAATTTCCTGGTGAGGAAGCTAGAACCTAGAGAGGCGAAGTGACTTGCCCCAAATCATACACCCAGTAATTGTGTGCCAGGACTAGGACCTGGACTCTCCTCAGCATTATTCTAGTTGTTGTTGTTTTTTTCTCTCCATTACTCTATGGTGCCCAGAGTTTAAGTGATTTAATCTCTGCGGCAGTCCAAGTTTCTCATGTGACTGAACATGGCACTTAAGCAGAACATGCATCTTTTCGTTTTTCCAGAACATGAATCTTCAACATGATACACAAAAGGCCAAAACAACTTTAACCCAACAGGTGATATACAGGAGACAATGGATACAAATGGATTTGGCACATGCATTCATTCATACTCTCACAGCAGTGAGTACCAACAAGCAAGTGAAATCTTCACAGAAAAAATTTATCTAAAAAGTCTTTGTCAATCCCCCAAACTGAAATTTTCACAGAAAAAAACTAACATTACTGTCCAGTAAATTCCACTGTAAAGAATACATCTCTGTTTTTAATTTTTAATTTTTTTTTTTTAGGCAATTGGGGTTAAGTGACTTGCCCAGGGTCACACAGCTAGTAAGGTCTGAGGCCGCGTTTGAACTCAGGTCCTCCTGACTTCAGAGCTGGTGCTCTATCCACTGTGCCAACTAGCTACCCCCAAGAATACATCTTTGTTACAAACATCTCCGCCCACTCCCATCTTTTCTTTTTGCCAGACCTGTTGAGTTCGTTGGTGGAGTGTAGGGAATCCTAAGGGAGGAAACTGCATTTATCACTGCTCATCAGCAACTTAAGAGTCTGAAAAAGTAGCCAAGGGCACTGAGAGGTTAAATGAGTTGCCTAGGGCCACATACTGAACGTCAAAAGTAGGACTTGAATCCAGGTCTTTCTGACTTTGAGACTGGCTCTCTACTGCCAATAACATTCTGTCTTTCTTATCACCTACCTTTAATAAATAATGCACTGGTATATCTTTATTGGACAAAGACATTTCTTGCTAAAAAGTCAAGTTACCCTCTTACTCTTGACTCCCTATTTATTTGCTTTTTACCTGTTCCCATTTAAAACACTGGCTAATTTAGAGGACTTCATAATGGAATATTTAATCAACAAAAACTCTTTGTCTATGGGTACCTCTCGAAACTATATAATTTTTGTATGTGCTAAATTAGAAAATAATTTATTGCTGGAAGTTCTGTTTCTTGATCAGAAAAATACCCAAGGAATGGGATAAAAGCTTAATAACGAAAAGAGGGCAGAACTGTGTTAGAATTATCTATTTTCAGAAGGCAAGGAATAAATACCTAACATTAACTTACATTTAAAAATGGATGAAAAGTAGTGGTTTTCTGGTTATCTACAGTAATAAATATTTATAAAAGTTGGCATTTTCATAATAATAACAGAATCTACTTTTCATAAAAGTTTCTTGTTTTATTTTTGATAGCCTTTTCAGTTCTCATTCTGAAAATGATTTAAGATTCAATTGAATCTTACTACAGACTACACTGAATCTTAAATGTAGTGCCCTCAATATAAAATATAAGCACAGCAAACTATTATTTATTTGATGATCTTAGCACAACTACAAATACAAACTCTCTCATGAATAGCTATCAAAATAAGAGTATGATGTGTGTAGTGTTGCACTTACTGAGAATAATGTTATGAGCAAACAGTCCTTAAGCCATGTCAAACTTACAAAAAAATAAATCAAGACGGAGTAAATGCACCATGATTGTGACCTTGATAGTTCCTTAAATAATGCTATTCCATCAGAGTATTTGCTACTGTGACAAAAAGTATGAAACCTTTTAAAGCATGAACCACACAAACCAGGAGGATAATCACATTTTTCATGCTATGTAATCATATTCCATCCTTTAATTTTCATCTTCTATGTAAATTGAAAGATTTTTTAAAAAATGTCTTTCATAAACAATGCTTACAAGTTATCAAGCGGGGAAAGCATTTCTTTTTCTTTATCTCATAAATTTCAGAAAATACTTGTAATTTGATTCTTTTTTTTTTCCTATAAATGACTACTTTAGCAAGAATAAATCCTTTTGTCATTAGTTTGTTCTACATATTCCAGTTAATGAAAGCTTGGGATCCAGCCAGGTAGAGGGTTTGGAAAAAGTCTGGGGACCCTGGCAGTCCTATTGGGGGCTACAAGAGGAGGCAGATGCTCCAAGTGAGGAAGGGCTAGCCTTAGACTTTGAAAACTGTCTTAAGACTCCCCAGGACGAACAAAGGAAACAGAGAGAAGTCCCCAGGTGCAGAAGAAGCAGCGACAGACTCCCGAGAGGGAAGAATGACCAGAGAAGCTGGCAGAGTGTAACTGCAGTCACTGTGCTAAACAGCAGTCACACTGCCAAAGGCGTCCAACAAATGAAGAGTCAATGATGGCCTGGATTTTTCCCCTCAATCATTCAAGTTGCCAAAGTTTAGGCCTTGAAATTCTCTCCAGCCAAGGCCAACCTGTACTTAGAAGAAAATACTTCAAGGAAAAGTGGATAGAGCTACACATCCTTATCTCTGTTTCAGAGAAGAAAGCAGACATACATTACTGCTTTCCTGCACACACAGGGAAGACAACAGTTTTCATCAAAGGTACAATAACCTCTTATTTGGCATAGCTGGATATGGGAATATTGTTATTCACTGAATATTCAGGTTAAGTAAGAGTCTTAAACATAGACTAAAATAAATATAATTCTTACTCCAATGATCCACTTACATTATTACTACGGATTAATAATAACTTTGATAATTCAGAAGGTATTTCAGGATTTTATTGGGAAGTCATAATTATTATCATTATCAATAATAATTGTAAAGAACTATAAAAGAAATTATATATTATATATATGCTTTTTGATTGCTTGAATTTTGGACAAATAGGAGTTCATTGCATTTTTTTAGCCAATTAATAGTAAATAATTAATAAAAATAAAATCATAATCTTTTACATTCTTTACAATGTATGTGCTAATATCCACTCTGATGGTTTGGGGAAGATATTTCTTTATTCTTGGTTCTTGGTTAACTTTTAAGGTATTTATTATTAAAGTCTTATTGTTCCCGCAGACAGGATAACAGCCAAGCATGGAACAGCCTATCTCCTAAACAGAAAAAAAAAAGTCTGGCTTGAAAGGCTTCTGGATGAGGTAGGGTATAACAAAAGAAGGTTAAAAAGATACATTAATTTCTAGATCTTTTGATTTTCTTCGAAATTGTTGACACTGAATGGTACAGTTTCACCAAAGTAAATAATTTTAATATACTGTTACTAATAAAGAATGGACACTTGTTACAATATAATATTGAAAAAATGTAAAAAAAAGTGTTCTTAAAATACGTTCTCTTAGTTTTCATCTTATAATACATTTTCACAGTTAAACAAAGAGTAGAAGGCTTGCAATCCTATCACCACTACTTGAAACCAGACGCCACAGAGGTTGAATTTAGACTTACAGCTGGACCTTGCGTAGCATTAGGCAATAGTGTAGTAGCAGGATAAATAATTTCTTCAATAGATACATATGTGCCTACTAAGAAACCAGCAATTCCAATGACTAATATCAAGATATCTTTGAGAATCATCCACAGGCTGAAACTTTCCTTGTAAAATATAAGAATCTCAACTAAAGGTGGCAGAATGAGTGCCAATGTACTGCTGCTCACAGCTCCAACGAGGGAAATCACTATATCCAAACGAGGAATCAGGATTGCTACGAGACCTGTGAAGAAAAGAACAGAAAACACCGGCATGAATGAATTCACATCAAAACAGATATTTTCAGTAGGAAAAAAACCAATATTAAGTGTGGGCATCTTAAAAAAGGATATTAAATTAAACCAGAATGTGGATCTAACCAAAATGGCTAAGCTGTTAACCTTAGGGGAAAAAAGGGCTTTAATATTTTATTTTGAAGCTCTAAGTGAAAGACAATAAAAATGTGATCTACATCTCTTCATTCAATTAGAGCAGCCATAAGGAATCACAGATAGCTTGCTCTTCTTATTTTATAGATGGGGAAAGATAAGGCTTAGACTGATAAAACACTTTGCCCAAAGTCACACCACACTATGGAAGAACCAGAACGAGGCCCCAAAGTTCCAGACTCTGAATCTAGTACCTTTCTATATGCTATACTGCTCTTTATATCTAAACAAAAAGCAATTTTCTTGGAGAAGAGGATGGTGGACATTGCTGCTTCCTAGGAACCCTCAGTCTTAGCCTAGAACTGGGATTATTAGCCTTTTTGTATGCCATAAATCCCTTTGGCAGTTTGGTAAAGCCTATGGAGTCCTCAGAATGATGTTCTTAAATGCATAAAATAAAATGCAGAGGAGTACATAGGAAGCCAATTATACTGAAATACACATCAAAATATATATTTTTTTAAAGTTCACAAAATTAGGGTTAAAACTCTTGGAGGGGCAGCTAGATGGCACAGTGGATACAGCACCAGCCCTGGATTCAGGAGGATCTGAGTTCAAATCCGGCCTCAGACACATAATACTTACTGTGTGACCCTAGGCAAGTCACTGAACCCCATTGCCTAGCCAAAAAACAAACAAACAAACAAAGAACTCTTGGAATAGAGGCTTATACAATGTAGCAGAAAGAATAGAGCAATCTGGGTTGGACACTGGTTCTGACACTGTGTAAGCACAGTCAGTCAATCAACAAACATTTATTTAGTGCCTAAGATTGTGTCAGGTCCTGTGCCAGACCTCTGGAGATTCAAAGACAAAAATAAACAATCACTACTCTCAAATTCCTTAGCCCAAGTTCCAGTTTCTTCATCTCTAATATGGAGATAACAGTTGTGTCACCTAAGTCTCTGGGTCATTATGACAAAAATGCTTTAAGAATCATAACATATTATATAAATGTAAGGCACTGTTAGTTACATCATTCCTTCTTACACATTCCTTCTACAAATCTGGTTCAGGTGAGTGTACACAGAAGTCTGCAAGAAACCTTCATCCTCAAGAACTCGTATTTATTTTGCGTTCTTTGAGATCATGATGCATCCCTGCCTTTTTTTTTTAGCTTCAGCTGAAGCAAAAGAGATTCTGCTCCAACCCCTTATCTTTTCTCCGTGTATCTCTCTGCTTCAAGTGTGTTTCTTGTAAATGAGATATTGTAGGACTCTGTTTTTTAATCCACTCTGCTATCCACTTCCATTTTATGGGTGCATTTCATCCTATTCACATTCATAGTTATAATTACTGCGTACTTCCCTCCAACCCGCATTTATCCTTCTTTCTGTCTCCTTTCACTCCATCCCTCCTCCTAAGTGTTTTGCTTCTGACAACTGCCTCTCCCAATCAACCCTCCTTTCTGTCAGCACCCCCTACTTTTCTTATTCCCTTCCTCCCACTTCCCTGTAGGTTAAGATTGATTTTTATGCCCAACTGAGTATGCATATTATTCCCTCTTTGAGCCAATTCTCATCAGAGTAAGGATCAAGTGTTGCCTGCCTTTCTCTCCCTCAATTCCCCCTCCACTGTGAAAGCTCTTTCATGCCTCTTTTATGTGAGATAATTCTACCTCTCCCCTTCTCCTAGGGCACCCCTCTTTCTCACTCCTTAATTTAATTTTTTGAGGACATTATCCCAATACAGTCAACTCACACCCATGCCTTCTATGTATATTCTTAATAAAAATAAAGTTCTTAGGAGTTACAAATATCATCTTCTAATGTTGGAACGTAAGCAGTTTAACCTTGTAGAATCCCTTATGATTTCTCTTTCCTGTTTACCTTACCTGTTTCCTGTTTCTCTTGAGTCTTGTATTTGAAATTCAAATTTTCTATTCAGCTCTGGTCTTTTCATCAGGAATGCTCAAAAATCCTCTATTTCATTAAATATCCATTTCTTCCCCTGAAGGAAGATACTCAGTTTTGCTAGGTAGGTGATTCTTGGTTATAATCCTACCTCCTTTATCCTCCAGAATATTATATTCCAAGACCTCCAATCCTTTAATATAGAAGCTGCAAAATCTTAAGCCATTGTGACTATGGCTTCATGATATTTGAATGGTTTCTTTCTGCTGCTTGCAATATTTTCTCCTTGACCTGTGAGTGCTTGAATTTGCCTATAATAGTTCTGGGAGTTTTCATTTTTGGATCTCTTTCAGGAGGTGTTTGGTAGATTCTTTCAATTTCTATTATGACCCCCTTATTCTAACATATCAGGTCAGTTTTCCTTGATAATTTTTTTAAATGTGATGTCTAGGCTCTTCTTTTGATCATAGCTTTTAGAAAGTCCAAGAATTCTTAAATTCTCTCTCCTAAATCTATTTTTCTAGGTTAGCTGTTTTCCCAATAAGATATTTCACATTTCTATTTTTCATTCTTTTGATTTTGTTTTATTGTTTCTTGATGTCTCATGGAAGCATTAGCTTCTATTTGCCCAACTGTGATTTTCAAGGAATTATTTTCTTCATTGAGCTTTTGTGTGTTCTTTTCCATTTGACCAATTCTACTTTTTAAGGAATTTTCTTCAGTGAATTTTTTGTACATCTTTTTCCATTTGGCCCATTCTGCTTTTGAAGGCATAAGTTCTTTTCTTCAGTGAATTTATGTGCATTTTTTTTCCAATTTGGTCAATTATACTTTTTAAGGAGTTCTCGTCAGAGGACTTTTGTGCCTGTTTTTACCATTCAGACTATTCTTTTCTTAATGTATTATTTTCTTGAGTAATTTTTTTGTGCCTCCTTTACCACGTTGTTGACCTTTTTCATTCCCTTTGCCATTTTTTCTTCTACCTCTCTTATTTGGTTTTAAATCCCCTTTTTAGCTCTTCCAGGATTTCTTTTTTGGTCTTGAGACCTATTCATGATTTTCTTTGAGGCTGTTCTGCATGTAACTGCTTTGATTTCATTGTCTTCTTCTGAGTTTGTGTCTTGATCTTCCCTGTTACCCTACTAACTTTCTATGGTCAGGTTCTTTTGTTATATTAAAGTTGGTCTCTGCTCCTTGGGTGGAGGGGGCAGTGTTCCAAACTTCAGGCCTTTCTTGCTGTAGCCCCTCAGAGATAGTTCTGGGGGTCTGTAGGTTCCCAGTTCTTCCACAGTGGTATGATCTAAGGAGAGGTGTTGTCATTGCTTTCCTGGTCTGTGCTCTCATCATGAGCACTCTTTTCCACCATAGAACTGTGATCAGCGTTCCCATTTTTGCTTCTCCTCTCCTTAGGAATGAAACTTGGAACTACATATAAGCAATGCAACAGAGTCCTGTACCCAGTGCCAGCAAAAGGCCCCCTGTAATCTTCTGACTAGTTGTCCAACTCCCTTACTGGGCTAAGAGCTCCAGAGGCCATTGCTAACACCAATTCAGTCACTCAACAATGTTAAATACTACAGAGAGGTCAAGAAAGATGAAGGCTGAGAAAAAAACCAGAAAATTTCCTTTTTAAAAAAATCTTTGATACAACAATTATAGATACAGAATCCTTGGGGGGAGGGGAGGGTGGGGAAAACAATTCTGAGTCTGAAAGTCAAATTTAAGTCAGTAGGATGGCTCAGACCTTATGGGAAAAATAGGAACAAAATGAACCTTGTATGAAGCCTAGCACCTCAAGCTTAGAATGTTGAAAAATGAGCTCATTATCATTCTCTTAAAATAGGCATCCATTCCCAATTTCCCCAATATCACCACCACTTGGTTCCCAGGCTTGAACACTTAATATATTTTTTACTTTTTTCTTTTTTCTATTCTAGATTACATATGCAGAAAGATACTCACTTGTTTTATATTATTCTACCATTTGTTCCTGGAATTATTTATTTGTGCCTCACTCTACAGTATATATTTAGTAATTCTATCAATAGTCAAGAACGTGAGCATAAAAAGGTATTTCACAATTTAAGCAAGAGCAATATATGAAAATTAATCAAACATTAAGTACCTACTTATATAAAATCAACTGTACTAGAATCTAGGGCTAAGTCACATTACTATCTTTCAACATGCTTCAAATACAGATATACAAAGGAATTAAATCAGAAGGTCTAAAGAATTACATCAGAAATTCACTCAATAGATTCACATTTTGAATCTTTTGTACAGAATGCTTCCCTGAAGCATTAACTTATTATTCAACTTATACATTCAAATTACAGACTACTCAGGAAAATACTTATTTTGTAAAATGAATACATGTGAATTTTTATTGTCTTTTAAAATATAGTTGGAGAAAGACAGCAATGCTATCACTAAAAAAAAAAAGACTTAAATTATATAGTTAGTAAGGGTCAGAGCTAGAATGACCATCACTGAAAAATGATTTTATGAAAGTCATTTAATCTATCAAGGCCTCAATTTCCTCATCTGTAAAATGAAGAAGTTGAGTTAAAGGGACTATAAGGGTCCCTTCCAACTCTAAATCTATGAACTTATGAACTTTGAATTTAAAGGGGAAAAAATACACATGACTCAGCAAAACAACAAATTCCGTAACTAAATAAAGCTCATAGGCAAAGTAGTTGGAAAAGTCAACCTAACATCAATTCTAACTGTATAGACATCATTGATATTTCTTAACAGTCTATCTTGGATTTAGGGTATAGATGCAAATGTCAGTGAAACACTTAACTATCTTCTTATCTTTACCTAAATAAGCTGTAGCTAATTTAAATACATGAAATTCTAGTGTGCCTTCTACAGTATTTTGACTTTCATTTCATTGAACAGATTTTTTAAAAATTATGCTTCCTGGTCACATACTTTTGAGATGGAGCTTCCCTATCTCCCTGGAAGTAGTGTCCACTCATGGGCCCAATTCCACTACTGGTCAGCACAGGAGCTCTGACCTAGGCTAGTTCCCTCTTCCTCAGCCAGCCTAGTGGACCTCCCAGTCCTGAGGCTCACCATATTGGTTCAGACTTAGTGTTCAAATGTCTTTTCCTACTGTAGCTTAAAACTCGAGCTCAAAAGCCACCAGCTGCAGTTTCCTCAGTAGCAAGGGTATACCACCATCCCTGACAATGTTAGGAACCAAAGTTTCTCCTTCTTCAAATATGTATTTTCAAAACAGTTTCCAAGAGAAAAACAGCAAAGATGATTGGGCAACACTTCCCAAAGAATCCATGATTTCACAGGTACAAGGACACCTTGTACTTATGCAGATCATTGCTAACCTTTTCTACAACTTGATAGGCTCTCTTATTGAATTATTGTTGCTAAAAAAAAATCTTTCAGCATAAGAAGCTTGTCATAATATAAGTTTAGACAAGAATCTTATATGATATACTGTGATAATTTCCAAATGGATCACTGACATAAATTTTTTAAAACTGCACAATTAAAAACTGGAGGGGAATGAGAGATCCTATTTTTTATAACTGTAGATGGGGAAACTACTTATACATATTGGGGAAACAAGCCCATACAAAGAACAAATTGTAAGAGACAAAAGAGACAAGTATATAAAACTAACAAAAACATAAAATGATATCATATTTCATTATACAAATTTTCACACAAAAGCAATGTATCCAGAATTTTTAAAAGCTATGGACTTTGGAAAAATCTTTGCATTAAACATTTATAATGAAAGTTGAATGTCTAAAATCTTCAGGAAACTGACCCATAAGACTGAGAGTCATTCCACAAAAGATAAATTGCTACAGATGAGCTGATAAAGAGGATGAAGTGCAGTTTTTTAAAATAAAAAATTATCAAAAATCACATGAATAGTATTTAGCATCACTAGTTATAAGAAAAATATGAATTAAAACAAGTCTAAGCTATTACCATTCACACATCAAATTGAAAAAGACAGTAAAAGAAAAAAAATATATATATATATAAAATGTTAGGGTTGTGGCAAAAGCATAGTAATTCCCTATAGGTGGAGTTGTGAACTTACCTGAACCATTCTGGAAAGCAACATGGAATTAGAGAACAGAAATTGCAAAAATATTCCTACCCTTTGACCATCGATTCCACTATTTTTTTAATACCCTAAGAAGGCTGACAGGAAGAAAAGACCTATCTGTATAGAAATATTCATAATAATAATGTTTTGGCGGCCCTGGAAAAGAGAGGAGAAAATTTACTTCCCCATGGGTTCAGGATGCTACATGTGAAGTTACTAGATTTGGCTACTTAGATTTGGCAATTAAGAAATTAAAATTTGGAGAATGCAATTTGGATTGAATGATGAGGTCAGAAGCCAGACTGTAGAGATTTAAAATGAGAGGAAGCAGAAGTACCTATTGTAGATGGCCTTTACAAGGACTTTCGCCACAAAAGATAAAGAGAGTTATGGGATGACATGGGGCTACATGGATTAAATGAGGGAGTTTTAAAGATGGAGGAGATATGGGCACGTTTTCAGGCAGCAGAGAAGTAGCCAATAGACAGGGAGAGATTGAACATAAATTGAGAGAGGGTTTGGGGGTAAAAATAATGAGTTCAGTTTTAGACATGTTACATTTGAGATGTCTACAGCACATTCAATTTGAAATGCCTAAGAGACAGTTGGAGATACAAGACTGGAGGTTACCAGAGAGATAAGAGATTTATAGATAAGTAGATTTGAGAATCATTAACATAAAGATGATAACTGAATCCAAGGAAGCTGATGAGATCACCAAGTGAAATGAATGGAGGGAGAAAAGATGAGGACTCAGGACAGAGTCCTGAGGGATAACCAGAGTAAGCAGGTAGGACCTGGAGAAAAATCCAGAAAAGAGACTGAGGAGCTGTAAGATAGGTAGGAGAACCAGAAAAGAATAGTGTCTCAAAAACCTAAAGAGAAGAGAGTATCAAGGATAAGAGTGTGACCAACAGTGTCAAAGGCTGAAGAGAGGTCATAATAAATGAGGACTGAGAAAAGGTTATTAGATTTGGCATTTAAGAGATCATTAGTAACTTTGGAGAGAGCAGTTTCAGGTGAATGATAGGTTTGGAAACCAGTCTGTAGAGAATTAAGAAGAGAAAGTAAGAGGAAATGAGGTGGAGTTATGTATTGTAGATGGCTTTCTCAAGTAGCTTAGTCACAAAAGGTAAGAGAGATATGGGATGAGAGTGAAGATGGATGGATCAAATGCGACTTTTTTGAGGATGAAGGAGAAATGGACATGCTCATATGCATTTGGAAAACAGCCAGTAGATAGGAAAAAAATTGAAGATAAAAGAGAGAATGAGGATGACAGAGAGAACAATCTCCTGGAGAAGACGGGAACACAGAGGGACTATGATTACCCTATTCCCACAAGCTAGGATTGTAGTAGCTTTTTGGGCTGCTGCCAAAATTCTGTTGAACCCAATTAATTGTATAAATAAAAAGGGATGCTACTTGTAGTACCTGCCTCAGAGAATAGTTTTGATAAATAAAATAATAATGTATGTTGTAAACCTTAAAGCATAATGTAAATGTAAGCTATTACTATCATTAGTTACAACTGAAAGGATTTTTTTTGTATTACTGTAATTACTAGGGCAATAAATAATCTTAAAAACAAGAAATAAGAATGAAATAAATTTATAAAGATACTATATTCATTTCTGGGCAACACTCAAAAGAGTAATGATTTTGTTATGATACCAAAAGCCTAAGTGTGAGTAAAACAGCTTTCTTTGTAGAATATCAAAGGTTAGACTAGTAAAAACAATTACTATATAATGAAAATGCCCATAAGGGATCAAAAAGTTAAGATGGCAGTTTTGAATTTGCTTTAAGTTATAGAAGTATTGATTTGTAATTTTAGCATGAAATTATTTCAGATATCTCTTAAAATCCTTATTTATAGAAAAATGTAAAGACTGTATGAAGGATTAATGTCAATATAATAATTCAATTAAAATATGTATTTATACTTACATGTAATAAAAACTAAGAAAGTCCTAATAATGAGTTCACAGATGAGCTTTGATTTATTTTGAAATTTGGATGTGATTCCTGGAATGATGATTTCTGCTGGAACGTAGAACTGAATTGAGTAAGTCACAAAAATTCCAAAGGAATACAGAATTTTCACTGATTGATACAACCTGTCAAAAATATTTGAACAAAGTTCAATTATCACATAAAATGCAATCTCTGGCTTACAGCACTTTATATCTCTCCTTTGCCATTATCACAATTTACATTTGTGTAAATATCATAGATCCCTTCCCCTACACAACCAGTAAGACTATAAGCTCTCTGAAGGTATGTAGTATGCCATTTTTCATTTTTTGTGTCCCTATATATTGTAAAAGGTATGTTCATAGCTTTTCAATTTCTGAAGCTCTTGACTCTGTATTTAGTATTTCAAGATACAAAATACTTTGTGTCTAAAGATGATATAAATCTTCAGTTAAAAAAAAACAAGCCATCTGTTTCTATTTTTATATTTTGACATCTACTATAATTCCTTCTTAGAATGAAAAATCTACATTGTTAAGGGTGGTCTTTCTCCTGATTTCAAAAACATTCATGATAGATCACCTTAGATTATAATATACACAAATTCTTTTTCAACAGATAGTGCTTGCTATTGAGAATCAATCTGAAAAAGCAAGGGAACAGGAGGAAAAATGTACAGAGAAACAACGAAGACATTTATCAGTGATGCAATTTGTACATGGAGGAGGAAAGAGTAACAGTTGTTTCTTTACTACTCTTTGCTATAAGGAGAGGAGAATGTAAGCTCCTTGAAAGCAAGGATAGTCCTCTTTTTGTCTTTATACCCTTGCACCTGGAACAGTGCATTACCCATGTTAGACTCCATCTACCATGTCTGCTGCACTGAAGTCACTGTGGAAGTCAGGTTCAAAAGTGTCCTTACTGGCAATGGTTATGGAAGCTATTAATTGGTAACGGGAAGAAAAAACACAACCTATTTTTTCATAGTACTCAGAGAAGATATATTTCCATAGATCATATCTATAATAATTAGCTCCTCAATCTTACTGATAAAAATCAGTAACGATGTGGCAGTGGCTCTGCTGTTCTCTCTGTTTTCCTCCCATACACCCAGTCCTTCTCCACTGATCAGTTCAGGCTCTGAACAAACAAAATTTACTTGGCTCCCTCTTTGATCTCAATTCTTTCCCCATATGCCAAAGTCCTACTCCTCGATTACTCTATATTTAAATTAAAATATTTTCCTTCTTTATATGCAAAAGTAAATCATAATCAAAACTTCTTGTCTTTCTGTAATGGGTTAAAAATGATGAAATTTTGTATGTCAAATTGAAAAAAAATGACAAAGAATGTATTTTTAAAGTTAAAATTTACATTTACCAAATTATAAATGTAACTAATTTATATTAGTATTGAAATTACAATAAATGGAGCAAAAATTATATATGTCTACTTACCATTCATCTTGAGGAAGATTTAAAGTTATGCTGCCTTTGATTTCATCTTGAAAGCGCATATATCCTAGGGTGGCTAATGTTATGTACAGAGTAGTAACAATCCCCATGCCAATGTTCAATGCTTCTGGGAAGCGTTTTGTTTCTTTCATTTGATTTTCTAATGGGAGTACCTGAGGATGGGGAGAGATTAAAAAAAAAAGATATGCATAATAAAATCATAGAATTTTAGTGTTGAAGAAGACCTTAGAGGACTCAAGTCTAATCTCTTATTTTATAAATGAGGGAACTGAAGTAAAGAAAAATGAAATGATTTACTAATGTTATAGATTCAAAAGTAGAACCCAGATGGCCTGATTAACAGTATAGGACTTTACTTTCAGTTTTACTGATGCCTTTTCTTTTTTATCAGTCATTTCTGGTCATACCCTGTCTCACCCAGTGAGCCTTCCTTTATAACAGAGAAAGAATCAAATAAAACCAACTGACATAGTTGGCAGCACATTGGCCCTGGAGTCAAGAGGACCTGAGTTCAAATCTAACCTCAAACACTTCCTAACTATGTAACTCTGGACAAGTCACTTAACCTTAGTTTCCTCATCTGTAAAATGAGCTGGAAAAGGAAATGGCAAACCATTCCGGTATCTTTGCCGAGAAAACCCCAAATGGGGTCACAGAGTCAGACACGACTGAAACAACTCAACAACGACTGACATAGACCATGTCTGACTATACAGATACCATTCTGTCCTCACCTCTCCAAAGAAAGAATGGAAGTACATTTCATCTCATCTCTTTTCTGGGGCCAATATTAATCATTATAATTACGTATCATTTGACTTGATTTTACTTGTGTTTGTATATGTTATTGAAGTCACTGAATATATTGTTTTCCTGGTTCTGCTTACTTTACATCAGTTCATACAAGTCTCCTGATGTTTTTCCAAATGCCATCATAACAATCACTTCTTATGGCTCAATAATATTCCATTACATTCATATACCACAATTCATTCAACCACTCCTCAATGAATGTATACCCACTCTGTTCCCAAGTTTCAGCTACCACAAAAGTGCCACTACAAATATTGTGACCTTTCTTTCTGTCCTTGATTTCCTCAGAGGTCTAACATGAGGATTTCTGAGTCAAAAAGTATGAAGCTCGGTGACTTTTCAAATAATTGTGTGTGTATACACACACACACAGAGATAAATGGTTCTTAAGTTACATAAAGTCACATTACACAAATTCAATTTTATATAAAAAATTCTGGAAAAAGAATACACATTTCAAAAAAACCCACCTATGTCAACTTTACTGCACAATATTGTGCTCTCTTGCCAGTCCTGACCTTCAGCTCAGTGCTCTGTAGTTTCCCATCTACCCCACCCCCACAAAAATTCCTTTAAAAAAAAAAAGCACTCTCTAAGGGAAAACAGAACAGACTTCTGGAGAAACTGCACTGTTGCCACCAGACCTCCAGCCCCAAGAGAGGAGAACTTTGCCCCGCTCCTTCTACCCACCTGCATGTCTGTCTTCTGTCAGTCCATCCTCAGGTACCATGTATCTGTCCCTGGTCCCTGATTCCTCCTCCTGCTATTGTTTCTCTGTCTCCAGCCCCTACATGTCCTTGAAGCGTGTGCCAGCCCATTCCTGCCTCCTTTCCTCCCATCCTTTTCCACATTAGTGGGCAAATTCACATTACATAAAACTCAGTTTACAGAGAGGTCTGTGGAACAGTCCACTTAACACAAACCAAGAACTGTCTGTATACCTGTTAGTTCCTTATACACATTTTGGATATCAGAAATATTTGATGCAAATAATTTTTCATCAATGAAAGTTTTCCTTATTATCTATATTGCTTTTATTTGTGCCAAAAAAATTTAATTCTGTGTAGTTGAAATTGTTTTGCTCTATTTTGGGTGTTTAAAAGAAGATTCAATGTCTGCCTTGGAAATTGGTACTTAAGGGGAAGCTTGAAAGAAACAAGGCATTCCAAAGAGCAGAGGTGAGATGGGAATGCACTGTAGGCGTGAAGGACAGCTTGGAGATGGATGCAGCATTGTGTGTGAGGAATCTCAAGGCCAGTGTACTTGAGTAATAATATGCATAAAGGGGAATAATGCGTAGTAACGTTTGAAAGGCAGGTAGGAACCATGTTGTAAAGGGCTTTAAATGGGAAACAGGTAAGTCTGCATTTGACCCTAATGTTATTAAGAAGCCACTGGAGTTTACTGAGCAAACGACATGGTCAGACCTGTCCTTTAGGAATATCTATAGGGAGCATGGATTGGAGTATGTATAATATAGAAACGGCCGTGGGGATGGGATTAAGGGTAGAAGTAGGAGGGATGTTGCTGTTAGGAGACTATTGCAATGGACTAGGCAAGGGAAAATGAGGGCCTGAACTAGTTTGTTGTCTGTGTGAGTACAGAAGGAAATGCATATAGGAGACATTGTGAAGAAAGAATAGATAAATTAGACTTTTCTTTTTACATTTTGAGTTCCAAAATCTTTCCCTCCCTCCCACTCCTACTCAACCAATGAGAAGGCAAGCAATTTATCAATTTTACAAGTGAAATTATGCAAATTGTATTTTCACATTAGCCATGTTTCAAAAAAAAAAGCAAGAAAAATAAAATGAGAAAATTATACTTCAATTTGTACTCAGAGTTCATCAGTTTTCTCTCTGGAGGTAGACAGCATTTTTTTTTCATCAAGAGTCCTCTGGAACTGTCTTGCATCACTGTACTGATCAGAGTAGCCAAATCTTTCACAGTTGATCATCATTACAACATTGCTGTTACTGTGAACAATGGTCTCCCAGTTCTTCTCACTTTACTTTGTGTCAGCTCATATATGTCTTCTCAGGTTTTTTCTGAAACCATCCCCCTCATCATTTTTTTTAGCACAATAGTATTTCATCACAATCATGTGCCACAATTTGTTCAGCTATTACCTAGTTAATAAACATCCCCTCGATTTCCAATTCTTTGCCACCACAAAAAGAGCTGTTACAAATATTTTTGTATAGAGGCCCTTTTCCTTTTTCTTCCATCTCTTTGGGATACAGACCTGGTAATGGTATTGCTGTGTGAAAGGACATGCACACAGCACAGTTCCAAATTGTTCTCCAGAATGGCTGGACCATTCACCATACAAACAGTTCATTAATCTACCTATTTCCCTCTCATCCCCGGTAGCATTCGTCATTTCTGATAGGTGTGAGATGGTACCTCAGAGTTGTTTTCATTTGCATTCCTCTAATCAATAATCAATTCCTCTAATTTAAAGCATTTTTAATATGACTATAGATAGCTTTGATTTCTTCCAAAAACTGCCTGTTTATATCCTTTGATCATTTATCAACTGGAGAATGGCTCTTATGATTATAAATTTGATTCAGTTCACTACTCAGTATAGATTTCAGAAATGAGGTCTTTATCAGAGAAACCTGCTTTCTCTGATAAAAAAAATTTTTTTTGATATTATTTTATTGTCTATGCTAACTGAGCAAAATGTAGTTTCCCTGATTATCTCTTCTGATTAGGTCTATTTTTGCTTTTGCTTTGTCTGAGATCATGATTGCTACTGCTGCCTTTTTCACTTCAGGGGAAGCATGTTAGATTCTATTACAATCCTTTATTTTAACTTTGTGTGTGTCTCTTATAAACAACATTGTTATATTCTGGTTTCTAAACCATTCTGCTATGCACTTCCACTTTACAGGCGAGTTCATCTCAATCACATTCACAGTTATAATTACCAACTGTACATTTCCCTCCATCCTATTTACTTCTGTTTAATCCTTCACCTCTCTTTTTATCCTAACCCACCTCTAAAGACTACTTTGCTTCTGACCACTGCCTTCATTTATCTGTCCTCTCTTTTATCACCCTCACTTTCTCTTATTCCCCTTCCCTCCTACTTCCATGTAGGGTAAGACAGATTTCTATTACCAATTGAGTATGTATATATAGTTTCCTTCTTTGAACCAATTTAAATGTAAGTGAAGTTCAAACATCGCCCAACCCCCTCCCCCATTTTCCCCTCCACTGTAAAAACTCTTTTAGGTGAGATAATTTTCCCCATTCTTCCTCTTCCTTACCCCTTCTCTCAGGGCATCCCTCTTTCTCACCCATCTACTTTTAAAAACCTCATCCCAATATAATCAATTCACTCCCATACCCTCTATTTAAAATCCTTTGAACTGCCTTAATAATGAGAAATTTCATAGAAGATACAGGTATCATCTTCCCATACAGAAAAGCAAACAGTTTAACCTTACTGAGCCCCTTAAGATTTCTCTTTCATGTTTACCTTTTTATGCTTCTCTTGAGTCTTATATTTTAAAATCAAATTTTCTACTGAGCTCTGGTCTTTTCATGAGAAGTGCTTGAAAGTCCTCTATTTTATTAAATATCCTTTTTTTCTTGAAGGATCAGACTCAGTTTTCCTGGGTAGGTTATTCTTGGTTGTAATCTTAGCTCTTTTGTCTTCTGTAATATCATATTCTAAGCCTTCTGCTCCTTTGATGTGGTAGCTGCCAAATCTTGTGTGATCCTCACTCTAGCTCCAAGGTACATGAATTGTTTCTTTCTGGCTGCTTGAAATATTTTCTTTTTGACCTGGAGGCTCTGGAATTTGGGCATAATATTCCTGGCAGTTTTCATTTTGGGATCCCTTTCTGGAGGGGATTGGTGGAGTCTTTCAATTTCTGTTTTACCCTCTGGATCTAAGATACTACAGCAGTTTCCCTTGATAATTTCTTGAAATATGATGTCTAGGCTCTTTCTTTGATCATAACTTTCATGACAATTTTTAAATACTCTCTCCTATCTTCCAAGTCAGTCATTTTTCTGATGAGATATTTCACATTTTCTTCTATTTTTTTAATTATTTTGTCTTTGTTTGTTTCTTGATGTTTCATGGACTCATTAGCTTCCACTTGCCCAAATCTAATCTTTTTTTTTTAGTTTTTAAATTTATTTTAAACTTACATACAAAATAAGAAAAAAATGCCATTTACATAGCAGAACATAAAAGAGGATTCAATATAAAGCAATAAATTTCTATTTCACGAAAACCTATATAATGAATATTAGTCTTCAAAGCTGTCCATCTTTTCTTTACTTCCTTGTATGTTTTCTTTTGTCTTCTGCTGTGCACTTTTTACTTTTATTTTTTCCCTTTCCACCCCCTCCTCTCCAGCTATAATTAAGCACAGACACAGACGCAGAGACACAGGCACACACACACACACAGATACACAGATATCCATAAACATACAAATGTATATACATATACACTCAAACACATATATGTAAGATCATATTATGCATATTTCCACTTGTCATCTATTCTCTCAAAGTGGATAGCATCTTCCTTCATAAGTCCATGTCTTTCCGTATTTTTCTAAATCTGCCAGCTCATCATTTCCTATACCACAACAATATTCCAAGCCAATCACATTCTATCTGGGAGATTATCTATGAGAGTTTTTCCCCCCCAATTTTCTGCACTTCTGTCTCCACCACTTAGTCCCACTACTGGTGTTTCATCCACATGGGCACTGGGCAAGACTCTTCCCCTGTGCCACAGATTTCTCTTTCTGACTACCTATGTTGTCTATGTTGTGAATGTCTCACTCTGACCTTTTGCTGGCTTTGCCACTCCAGAATTTGATTTCAGTTGTTATTTTAAAATTGTTTGGAAGGGAATGTTGGGAGAGCTGAGCGGAGTGCTTTTTCTCTACTCCTCCATCTACTTCCCTATTATTGTTGAGGGAACCAACATCCTCCTAATCACCCAGGCTCACAAACCTAGATGTTACCCTCAATTCCTTATTGTCTCTCACCATTCATATGCAATCTCTTGCCAAGGCCTGTTAATTTCATCTTTTAACATATTTCACATTCACACTCCCTTCTCTCCTCTGACACTAACCAATCTGGTATAAGCCCTCATTATCTCATACTTAGACTTTTGCAAATGCTTGCTGTTTGGTCTGCTCGCCCCAAGTTTCTCCCTACTTTAGTCCATCCTCCATTCAACTGTCAAGCGATCTTCCTTAAATACAGTTCTATGTCATCCCTGCTCCATACACATTTCAATAAACTCCAGTGGCTTCCTATCACCTCCAAGATCACACGTAAAACCATCTGTCATTAAAAGTCCTACATAACATGCCCTTCCCCCTGCCTTTCCAGCCTTCTAATACCTTACACTTCCCATCATGAACCTTGGGATCAGTGACACTGCCTTCCTGGCTGTTCCTTGCACAAGACATACTCTATCTTCCAACTCAGTGCTACATGTGTATGTGTGTGTGCATGTATGCATGTATGTATGTATGCATGTATGTATGTATGTATGTGTGTATGTATGTATGTATGTGTGTGTATGTGTGTATGTAGGTATGTATACATATGTACATACATAGCATAGCCTTTTATACATGTATATAGCAGATGTGTACTGAAGTAATATTTATACTTTGACCTCCTGCAATTTTATCCATACAGAAACCTATAATCTAATGTGGAAATAAACAGTCTTAAAATAATAAAATGAAAATGGAAAAATAATGCTCATTTAAAATACTTTTTTATACTTAATGCTTTAAAATAAATTCTTACCACTCCAATGCCCTCAAAAGCAAATACAGCTGTACCAAAAAAGAGTGGATATTTCTTCCAACCAGCCACAGCTGGAAGACTTCGGGGATCTGGTATATCCTGGTGATTGAAGAAAAAAAAAACTTTCACAGATAGGTAGGAATTCTTAATTAATCCAATGAAATTCACAAAGAACAAAATCAATTACCTCCTGGTGCTTCCCAAGTTTTTCAAAACATATAATTAATAATTTTTGTTTTCAAACAAAAATGACTGCAGTTAAAACAGACTTACTCTATCAGGTTTAAACTATCAAAAGCTGCTAATCCCCTGCCCACACAAGCTGTCCTGGGAATTAAATGCTTCCAATTACTTCCTTCTACCAGCAGAATACAGGGTAACTAATAACAGAATTGAATCCTAAAGAAAGAACATGAAAACTCTAGACCTCAGGCAGAAAGCTACCCCAGTTAATAGGTCCTCATTGGTACTGGCATTTTTGGTTTATTTCCCAGCTTTCCTTGCCCTACCCTTTTACACCTTGGGACTTCCTAGTATCTGACAAATGTCTTGGATTTTTACGCCTAAATCCAGATCTTCCTTATGATATCTGTGTGTTCCTGGTTCTTGTCAACCTGGCTTCTGATTTTATTACTTTAATCATTATTTTATACTGATCTGGCTTGTAAGGCTCTTGGCCATGGTCTTGTCCTAACCTTTCATATGAAAATTCTATTGAGACCACTCATCTAGTGCTCTAGTTTGACCACTGGCTTCCATTTTCTATTCTAGTCTGACCCACTTCCATGACTGTTCTCTATCACATGGTCACAGATCTGTCTCAGACCCAGTTTTGTTTTACCTAATGTCCTGCTGCCTGCAGTGCTGGTTCTGACATACTTTTGTTTTTCACAAGTGTCTTGAATTTTTGTTTCCAGACAGCACTTAGTACGGTGCTATATACACAGTAGAAATTTAAAAAAAAACTTGATAAAATGAATGGACACAATACTAAAAAAGTATCAGAAGAGGTGGATTTTTTTCTCTAGCTTTTTAAACTTAACTGTATGATCTTAATTTATAAATTCAAAGCTGGATATTAATGCAGGAGTAATATAACAGGGACTATAAAACTGGGCACAAGTATTCCTTACTTAGTCTTACATAGGTTAATGAGTTGATGCTTAGAGATCCTTAGATAAAAAAGTTATGAGAAACCAATATGGATCCAATAAGATTCCAACTGTTGGGGCAGCCAGGTGGTGCAGTGGCGGGGCAGCTAGGTGGCACAGTGCATAGAGCACCAGCCCTGAAGTCAGGAGGACCTGAGTTCAAATCCAGCCTCAGACCAAACACTTGACACTTACTAGCTGTGTGACCCTGGGCAAGTCACTTAACCCCAATTGCCTAAAAAACAACCAAACAAAAAAACACAAAAAATGATTCCAACTGGCATGGGGGTTGCCTTATGTAATTTCTTTTAAAAAAAATGAAAGTGGCATTTTTGGATCCAACAAATTATAAAATCATTTGAAGGCTGGTGCCAGAAAGGGCAAAAGTGGAAAGAACCTCAGAAGCCATCTAGTTCGACCCGTACCTGAACAAGAATCTTCATTACATCATACATGGCAGGTGATCATTCTTCAAGTCTTAAAGACTTCCAATGAGGGGAACCTGTTTCCTCCTAAGATGGCCCTTTTGGATAACTCTGATTATTAACAGGTTTTTTCTTACATAAAACCTAAGTTTGCCTCTGTAAATTTCCCAAAAGAAATACTTTTACAGTACTTAAAAACTCCTATATCCATCTAAAGGGCAAATATAATAGTTATATTATATATGTAAACCTATGTGCAAACCTTATCTGACTTTTGGTACCAATTTTTAAGCTGCATTTTTGTAAAATAATGAAGTAACCTAAAGTAGAAGCTATGTGATTTGGTAAATGCTTTATGATTTACATGAAATTTTTATGAAGCTTAAATGTTTACTTAGCACCCATGAATTAAAAGACTGTATGTTAAATGTTGTCCTCCTCTGGAAAATGAAAAAATTATCTTGGACAATCCCTGAAGCCCCTTCAAGCTCTGCTTTTTTATGTGCAAAACACTAAGAGAAAAATTATATGCTATGATCATCAAGAAACTTCCAATTTTTCTGGGGAGATGAAACATATTATTATAAAAAATGTTTAGATAATGCAGTAATTGATTCAAGAGTAACTGGGGACCTGAACTAAAGTGGTGTTAGTATTCAGGACTGCATTATTAGCATGAAATAAAACAGGAAAACATAAAATTTGGTAGAATCATCTATCATCAAAACCCATCCTTAAAAAAATGGAATGATATAAAAACCGTAAAATATTTTTATAGTTTGTAAGTTATTTATGGTATTTTTAAAGTAACAATTAAAAACACACACTAATTTAAGATGTGTTATACTTACTCTAATAACATATTGGTAGATTATTATAAGACTGATGGCCATGGAAAGATTTGCAAGGAGTGAAAGGACAGACAAGCTCTTTAGTTCACGAACGAGGACCAAAAGAAATATAAATGGGAGAAAGCAAAGCATATACATCCTCAGGTCAACACTTCTTCTCCCATGTAGCGCTGCTTCATCAGTACCATTCAGAGAGAACATTTTCTCTGAAATTCCTTCATGAATCTATAACAGGATTAGGGGGAGAAAGGAGAAAATATAGAGAAAAAAATTTTTAGACTTTATTATTTACTCAATTTTATACAATAAAAAAATCTGGCTAAGATAACATAAAGGAGTATAGAGAAATCAATAACCTATGGTACCTTGTACAATAATTACTCACAGTAATCTGTAGGTGAACAAAAATATAGCAGCATCATTTTAAGAACACTACCCTCCCAGAAGCATAGATAATCAAATCTATTTTTCCCTAATTTTAGCTGGAACTATTTTTTAAAAAAATAATTATTTTTTCTTACTATGAAAATTAAGTACAATAAAATTGTTTTTAGGATGAATTGACTCATTCATTTTGAAACTTCATGAAGCACCATACTTTTGAACTCTAACAAGACTTGACATGCATTTGGAATATATTTATTTTGAACATATCTAATATAGCAGCTGAGTGTACTAACATTGTATAGATCCAACCTGCAAAAACCTATTTATTTCCTCTAGTATTTAATATGCAAGTTGCAATTATTTTTCAGTGCCAAAATAAATTATTTTAAAAATCATAATCTGCCATTTAAAATATTTTATTAAACAAATAATATCAAATTATATTCAATAATTACATCAAGAACTTAATGTATGGTACCACACTAAGTAGTAAGTACTATATGACTTCACTTTAAACCTGGAGCAAGTAAACTATTTTACAAAAAAAGTCAATTAATCTTCAACTGTAATAATACTTTGTTTTTTGGTAAGTGCAATTACTCTTATGAATTTGATGTCGTCTTAGTGCCCACACTAAAACACTGACAGTGGGGGGGCAGCAAGGTGGCACAGTGGATAGAGCACAAGCCCTGAAGTCAGGAGTACCTGAGTTCATATCCGGCCTCAGACCAAACACTTGACACTTACTAGCTGTGTGACCCTAGGCAAGTCACTTAACCCCAACTGCCTAAAAACAAACAAAAAACCAAACCCACTGACAATGAAATGAGAAAGGATTACTATACAACTTTGGAAATACTTTCAACAAAAATGCTAGTTGGACAGATCACACTAAGTTTAAATACCACTAAAATAAATCTGCCAAATCCCTTCCCCTGTTGTCTTGATTTAGATCACCTGCAAACTCCTTTGTATCTCTGACAGTCTATGATTCTACAAATCACCCATTAGTCAGAAAATTAAAAACCTGAAAAACTTTTCTCTGTGGTATTTCTGTTATGCCTTACTAACAAATTGGGCAACTGAAATCATGACTATTTCTACATGGATAACAGTTAGCAATAGATACTTTGGAGTTTAAAACTGTACTCTCTTAAAATCTTTGGACTCAAGAATATTGTACCAATCTTTCACTGTTTTATGACATACACAGCACATGTTTAACTTGTGAATTATATCAATCTATCAATGACCACAGATTTCATGGGTGCAAGAATTTCCCATCTGAAAACTCTATCTACCAATGTAGACTGTAAACTTGTCTATAGCAAAGCACAGAGAATTTAACCTCCATGAGGTTAAACATCATGTCTGTGGTCACTCAACTAATAACTGTGAGAAGTGAGATTTGAACCTAGGTATTTCTGTCTTTAAGTCCAGCAATCCATACAATAAACCACACTGGTTCTGGCTTACAAATTATCCTCCTAAAATTAAATGTTATATTATTTAAATGGAATAGGAATAAAGTTAATTAATACACTTAACTTTTATTCACATATTAACTTTATTTACCTGATTTGCAAAGTAATCAAACTATTTAGGGCTTTGTAGGTGGCAAAGCCCTATACTGCAATAATTCTAAAATAATCATTACAACTGTATACTAATGAGGAAAACTTTGATAAGAAACATAACTTTAAAGCTAAGAATGTGGGAACCAGAAGGGAACTTAGAGATCATTTAGTCTTTATGCCATCATTGTACAAATGAAAGAATGAATATCTAGAAAAGTTAAGTAACTTGATCTAAATGTTAAGGCTATCCACCAAGTTGCTGTGTTCTGGTGAACTTTCTGTTACATTTTGATGGGTAAGCTGGCTAGACAGAAGCCTAAAGTATCAGGAAGTCTAATAGTGGATCTGTCACAACTTCCTTTTAATTTACTGGTTTACTTCACAAAACTCATAAAGATACTTACATAAATAATCCAAATAATGAGAATAATACAGATACATACCTAGACCTACATTTGCATTCTTTATACTCTTTGGTGCCCTCTACAGTCAGAGGTTGATTATATAAAATGTTTGTGTGTGTGTGTGTGTGTGTGTGTGTGTGTGTGTGTGTGTTCATGTCAATGTTTTGCCTTATGTAAAAAAAATGTGTGGAGATATCTATCTATCTATCTATCTATCTATCTATCTATCTATCTATCTATCTATCTTGTGTGGAGCTATATATATCAAATATATTTAGCTTCACATGTCATCCATTGTACATATGTATACATATATACACATATATTTCCACATGTATCTATACACACCCCCCCCTCCAAATATCATATATATTTTTTACCCAAAGGTAAAACATTGAAATGAACATGTAACACATACACACCTTTACTTTTCTGTAGTTGCCTATCAATGATGGGAAGAAGGTTAGAATAGGAAGAACTTTTTGAAGCCACGTACCTTTCAGTGTGTGTGTGTCTGTGTGTGTGTGTACGTGTACACATAGAAATATGCTATATCTGTGATATAGCAATCACAGATAAATTTGCTGTCCCTACCTGCACAAATGCTTAATAAAAGGTTTTTAATAATGAAATACCATACATTCAATTTTATGTAGATAATGACACTGATCACAACAACAATATTTAATTAAAATTGTGTTTAAAATTATTAGGGTTTGACCAACAATTTCATTTCATCTATTTAGTCATTCAAACGCTTATTAAGCACCCACAACTGGAACTGGCCAGTTCAGTCCCCAGGTTGTTGTTCGTCCTCTGTTCTCAAAGAGGACCATGGCATCAGGAAGGTGGTGCCATGATTTGCAAGTTGTTTTGCCCAGAAACCCTGAGGGTTTTCCCCTCCCAGACTGATTTTTTTTTTGGGTGAGGTCACTGGGGTTCAGTGACTTGCCTAGGGTCACACAGCTAGTAAGTGTCAAGTGTCTGAGGCCGGATTTGAACTCAGGTCCTCCTGACTCCAAAGCCTGAGTGCTATCCACTGAGCCACCTCACTGCCCCGTGTTTTTTTTTTTTTGACTAGGTAAATGAAACCATTCTCCGTCTCATTTCTTACCTAGCCTTAATCACTGAATGGGCATTTCCTCAGTCAAACTGAGACCTGGGAAAGACCTTAGCTTAAAAAGGCCAAGGTCTCCCATTGAATCTGGGGCCATCTCCAGTCGTCCTGATGACTTTGGAGGAGAACTCCTTAAATCCAATTCACATGCATGTCATGACGTCACCTCCCTAACATCATGGTCCTCTTTGAGAACAAGGACAAACAACAAAACACCTACAACCGCATTGTATCAGGCACTGGAGAGATACCGAGTTAAATGAGGCACAGTCCTTGCCCTTGAGGACTTTACACTCCAGTAGTGGTGATGGAATATACACATAGGATAATATAAATGAGAATACAGAGAGTGCATAAAAGAAGGACAAGTAGGTTGCTATGAAGTTTGGACAGGGGAGTAGGGATTAATGACTGAGGTGACCTTTGGGCTGAGCTTTAAAGAATGGGTAAGAGTTTAATAAACACAGTGTGGGAGTAGAGCAAAGTGAGTATTTAAGGTATAGTTAAGGGCATTAGCAGAGAAAGCAAAAACATAAAACAAAGTGCTTCTGAATCATCACCTACAATGTAAGAGAGAATAGGTGAGGGTAAAAGTGTGAGAAAGGAGCGAGAAAGTTAGGCAGGGTGCTTAATAATTCTAAGTTAGCTGCTATTAAATTCTCACGAGCTTTTCTACAGGGAAAAAAATTCTTGATCTTTTCCCCCACATGCTCTGCTTAGTTGAATCTATTTACCATTACTTTTAATTAATTTTTTCCAGTTTTGACTGTATACTCTCGTCCAATGATACCTTGGAAGTACTTACACTTCTCTATATACTGAAGAAATCCTTCTACAGAGCCAAGATGGCGTAGTAAGAAGTAAGTTGCTCACACCCTCCCATACTGACCTCTAAAAGCCCAGAAAATATCACCCTAGGAAAAACCCTGGAAGAGCTGAGCCAGCAGAAAGACAGGGTGCGGCAGTCTCGTAGCCCAGGACGCTTGGGGAATTAATGGGAAAGGCCCCTCTTGCTCTGGGGGAGGGGGAGCAGTACAGGAAGGGAGTCATCCCAGCCCGTGGCAAGCCCCACTTAAGCAAACCAGGGGGAGATCCTGAGCCCCAGGGTGGTGGAGCTGGTGAGCACCAACACTAGGAACCCTCCACCCCAACCCCCCTGAGTGCCTCAGCACAGGCAGGGGAACTGGTAAACACCAGCTCAGAAAACCACCACGTTTGCTGGCATTCTCCAGCTACCAAATTTCCCAGTGCTTCAACACAACCCCAGGCTGGCAAAATCCTCCAGAAGCCAAACAACTGAGTGCCTTAAAGAAGCCCGGGTGAGCAGGCATCCTCCAGGGGCCAGATTCCCCACCTCTACCCTGACAGCTCCAGTGCTGCTGACCCCAGCTCAGCACCAGGTAAGCTGCCAGACCCTTACCGCCTCCAGCTGCCAGCACCTGGGGCCCCAGCACACAAAGCCAGTGATCAGATCCTGGGCTCCTAGCACAAGAAGCTTGGGTCAGTGCCCCCTGTGCTCCAACATGAGAGATCAACTTTAAAAGTCAGAAAAGAGGCAAACACCATGAGCAGAAAGCAGAAATGGACAATAACCATAGATTCTTTTTCCAGGGACTGGGAAGATCAAGGCACAAATTCATCAATATACCCACATCCAAAATCTCAAAGGGAATATGAACTGGTCTCTATCCCACAAAGCCTTCTTGAAAGAGCTCAAGAAGGATTTTAAAAATTAAATAAGAGAGGTAAAAGAAAAATTAGGAAAGGAAATGAGAGGTATGCAAGAGAGAGTCAACAGCTTGAAAAGGAAGGGCAAAAATTGACTATAGAAAACAAGTCTTTAAAAAATTGGCCAAATAGAGAGAAAAAAAAATATACTGAAGAAATCAACTCCTTAAAAAGTAGAATTGGCCAAATGGAAAAGGAGGCACAAACTCACTGAAGAGAACAACTCCTTAAAAAGTAAAATGGGCCAAATGGAAAAGGAGGTACAAAATCTAATAGAAGGAAACAATTCATTAAAAATTAGAATTGGGCAAGTGGAAGCTAATGACTCTATGAGATCAAGAATCAGTCAAACAGAAACAAAAGAATGAAAAAATGGAAGAAAATATAAAATACCTCATTGGCAAAACAAATGACCTAGAAAACTGATCCAGGAGAGAAAATTTAAAAATTATTGGTCTACTAGAAAACCATGATGAAAAAAGAAAGCCTGGACAGCATCTTTCAGGAAATCATCAAGGAAAATTGCCCTGAGGTCCTAGAACCAGAAGGTAAAATTGTCATCAAAAGAATCCACTGATCACCTCCTGAAAGAAACCCCAAATTGAAAATGCCAAGGAATACTGTACTCAAATTCCAATGTTACCAAGTCAAAGAGAAAATACTGCAGCTGCCAGAAAGAAACATTTTAAATATCATGAAGCCAGAATCAGGATTATACAGGACCTTGCAGGTTTTAGATTAAAAGATCAGGGGGCACAGAATACTTTATTCCATAAGGCAAAGGAGCTTGGATTACAACCAAGGATCAATTACACAGAGAAACTGGCCATACTCTTTCAGGGGAGGAGATGGACATTCAGCGAAATAGGAGATTTCCAAATCTTCCTGATGAAAAGACCAGAGGCTCAACAGAAAATTTGATCTTCAAATACAAGACTCAAGAGAGGCATAAAAAGGTAAACAGGAAAGAAAAAAAAAACCATGTTATTAATAAGGGCAAAGATGACACTTGTAACTCCTGAGAACTGTATCATTATTACAACATTTAAAAGGGGTATACAAAGACAGAGGGAGTGGGTATAAGTTGACTTTGATGTGATGATAAACAATCTAATTAAGTGGTGAAAAGGGATTGTTCTGGGAGAAAAGGAAAGAGAAAAGCAGACAAGGGTATATTACATCACACGAAAAGGCATAAAAACCTATTACAGTAGAGGGGGGGAAAGGGAGAGAGAGATCAGCATTGTTTGAACCTTAATCTCATCAGATTTGGCTCAAAGAGAGAATAACATAGTCAGTTAGGTATAGAAATCTAACTTACCCTATAGGAAGCAGGAGGGGAAAGGGAAAAGAAAAGGGGAGGGGATGGAGAGTAGGGAGGGAAGAAGTAGTAAGGGTAAAGGGAAAGAAAAGGGAGGAGGCTGATAGAAGAGAGGGCAGACTGAGGGAGGCAGTAGAAAGCAAAACTCTAGTGAGGAAGGAAAGGGAGAAAGGAGAGACAAAAGCATAAATGAGGTGGCAGTGTGGGGGGGGAATAGGATGGAGAGAAAGACATAGTAATTGTAGATGTGAATGTGAATGGGATGAACTCTCCCATTAACAGAAGCAGATAGCAGAGTGGATTAAGAATCACAATCCTATAATATGTTGTTTAAAAACCTGGAAAGACTTATATGAACTGATGCTGAGTGAAATCAGCAAAACAAGGACAATATTGTACTCAGTAACAGCCACATTGTGTGATGACTGACTTTGATACACTCAATTCTTCCCAGCAATGCAAAGATCTTAGACAACTCCAAAAGGAAAATGCTATCCACATCCAGAGAAAGTGTTTGGAGTCTGAATGCAGATGGAAGCATACTATTTGTTCTCCTTTTCTTTAGTTGTTTTGTTTTGTTTCTTCTTTCTTACGGTTCCTCCCAGTAGTCCTAATTCTTCTTTACATCATGACTAATGTGAAAATGTTTAATATGAATATATAAGTAGAGTCTAGATCAGATTGCATGCTGTCTTGGGGAAGGGGGAGGAGGAGGGGAAGAAAATAAAACTCAAAATCTTATGGAAGTGAATGTTGAAAACTAAAAAAAAATAAAATCAGCCCTCTCAAAGGAGAAGAACATATAAGTGGAAATAGAGGGTTTTAAAGTTTTTTTTATTTCATTAAATATTTTCCAATTATATGTAAAAAAAATTTAACAATAAAAAAAGAAATCCTTCTACAAAGCCCCTTTTTATAATAAATGGAAATTAGTTGAATTTTAAAAATTTCTTTATCATTCAAAAGTAGTCACTAGTCCTAAAGATCATATATAACATAACTTTTATTAAATTCTCCATTACGTTAAATCTACAAGTTTTATAGTTCTACATATGTAAAATGGGAAAAAGTCTTACTGGGAATAATAACTCTATTATTGAGGTCTTGTTTGCAGTTCTATTATGCAACAGTTATTTGTAAGATTAGGTAATGCTTATGCTTTTATTATAAGCATCAATATGCAAATATTAATTCAAGTTATGGTCCTGACCAAAAAAAAGATTTATGAACTGTGAATGTACTTACAAAAATGAAACAATTTTTTTTTCAACAATATAAATGGAGATAGATAAACTTAGTTCAGATAAACAGATTATCCCAATCAGAAACCTAATTAGAGGATCACATAACATTCAGAATTAGAGGGGACCTCAGACCATTTAGTCCAACCTGTAGTAGAATCTCTTCTTCAATATACTCAAGATATCCAGCCTTTGCTTGAAGAGACTCCAGGAAGGGGAAATTCACTGCCTCCTAGGGAGTCAGTCCCTTCCACATTGGGAAGACTATAATTGTGAAGTTTTTTCTAACCTCATAATTTAATTGCTCTTAATAACTTTCACTTAATTTTGCCCTAGGGAGAAGAAGTCTAATCTCTCTTTCACGTGACAATCCTTCCAATACTTAAACATGGTTATCATAACCATCCCCTCAAACCCTGACTCAAGTGTTTTCTTCTCTAGATTAAATCTCCCTAGTTTATTTGACCATTATGCCTATAGCATAAACATGAAATCCTTCATTATCCTGACTGACCTCTACTGGATGCTCTCTAGCCAATTAATGACCTTCCTACAGTGTGGCACCCGGAACTAACCATACCACTCAAAGTATAGTCTGATCATGGAAAAAGGAATATCAATTTCCTAGTCTTGGACATCATGTCTATCTTGAAGTAGCTGAAGCTCATATTAGCTTTTTTTGCGCAACACATCCCTGGTCCCCTCTGATCCCATCCCTGATCTCACACCACCTCAACTACAACTACTCTTCCTCCCAAAACTATCTTGTATTCATTTTGTATATATTCTGTATAGATTTATACATGTAAATGTTGTCTCCCTTGTAAAAATGTAATCTCCTTGAGGGCAACTGTTTTACTTTTGGTTTTGGATCCCTGGTACTTAGCATAATACCTGGTACACAGTAGCATTCAAGAACTGCTGATTGGTGATTTATCGTGAGGTTGCAGTTTACTAAAACCCCCATATCTTTCTGAGACAAATTGCAATCTAGCAACTCTACCCCATCTAATATTTGTATAGATAATTTTAAAACCAGTTTAGACTGTCAGTATTAAATGTTATTTTATTAGATTTAGTACAGTGTGGTATCCTGATTCTGTCATTCCAATGTATGAGCCATGCTTCCTGGTTTTTTATTATTTGCTTATTTGATAAGCCTATCAGTTATGCCTTGATCCAAGTCATTGATTAAAAATATTAGATGGCATGAGGCCAAGGCCAGACACCTAAGGTGTTTCTTCCCCCAGAGACCTTCCTCTGAGGTGACATCTTATTTCCACCCTTGGGTCCAGTTGTTTGTTCAGTTGAGAACCCACCTGACTGTACTAACATTAACCAGATCTCAGCTCTCCATCTTGTCCCCAAGAAGGGCATAAAAGCCTTTATTAAACATTCTGCTAAGATACAGGCAAACTACATCTACAGTATTTTCTTGATAGTTTTGTATGAACATTTTAAGGAATCTGTCAGTTTGGGAGCTACTAGCACCAACACTGATCACAAGCCATGCATACTTAATAGATAAAGTCTTAGAGAACTGCGAGTGGGTAAATGAATTTGTTGTTGTTGGGCATCTTGTACATTTAAATCACAGAACTTAAACCTAACTCTTTCTAACTTCAAACTCAGCTCCCAAGCTGTAGCACCACAATATCTCTTTTCATTTTACTTACCCTGTCAATACAGCTGAGTATAGCTTGACTTGATGAAGCCACACTGCCACGTTCTCATCCCCCTACATGTTTCTTAACCATACCTTTAATTACACCTTCTAGAATTTTGCCAAGTCGAGATCAAAGACCTACTTGGTGAAAATTCCATTCTTTCTCTTTTTGGAAAGTTTCACTAAACCTGTGAAATTTGCTCTCCCAATAGGCGTGAAAGAGAAAGGATTTCCTTTCCTACAGCCCTATCCCCAATTCTAAGATGGACTGGTCTCTTTCCTCCATGTTCTACTTCCTTCTGACTTCCTTTTTGGTCAAAATTAGTCCAAAATAACAGGATCCCTTGTTGCTTCCCAAGGAAAAACCAATATATTATTAGCTGCTCTGCTTTAGGCACAGTGAGAACTCCAGCAGATGTTTGTATAATAAAATTCTCCTCCTCATTAATATAGGATATTTTGCCATGCTAGGCCTGTGACTTAGCAAATTTCTCATCTATTTCTTCTTCGTAACCAGGTCTATGTGACAACATCATTTCCATTTTTGCCTCTATTGATCTTTATCTAAATCAGGTTTACTTAATAAATCAGTTACTTGTTCTTCCCTCCTAAAACCATTATCTCTTTTGTCTTAATTTATGGCATATAAAGACTTTCTGGAGACCCTATGTGTGCGTATAAACATGTATCTATCTATCTATCTATGTGTATCACCCTATATATTTGCTCTTATGCACACACATATGCAAAATGTATGTGTGTGTGTACATAGAATGATTTACATATATGTATATAAAAATGTAGGAGATGGTATGGTATGGTGGTATTGATAAATAGTCAGTTCACGAGACAGCACTAGGCTGGTTTACCCAAACCAGTCCACTACAGCTGTATGACCACCTCCACCCTAGTGAACCAGATACCTTGTAAAGGCTGAGTATAGGTTGAAATAATTTAGGCCTCCAGACCTTTATTTTTCACTGTGATGGAACAAACTGCATGACAAGTGCCAGGACTGGAACCCAGGACCAAGAAGACCTGGAGACCAGCCCCTCTCTTGCACACATTAGCTATATGACTCTGTATTAGTCACTTTAGCTCTTAATACTGTAGGTTGCAGAAAAGCTACTCATTGGTATCAGCAGAGACATTTTACTCACTATTAGTTCCCTAATTAAATTACACTAAGTTAATAAATGTATATATATGTATATATATGTATATATATATGTATATATATGTATATATATGTATATATATGTATATATATGTGTATATATGTGTATACATACATATATATACATATATATATAAATATAATCATTCTATATGTATTTTTATTTGACACCTATCTCCTACTCTTTTATAAAGCACAAACATATGAGTGTATACACAGATAACTCTTGCTGTCTGTAAGTGGACTGTTCCATAGACCTCTCCCTCCCCTGGGGAGCTCTGGATGGCCTTGCCCCACAACCCAGCTTCAGTGCCTGGGACCCCCTAAGCGCCAGAGCAGCTTCAGTGCCTGCTACAAAGGAACCCTGGCTGGGGGGCAAGGTGGATCAAATAACTTGGTGGGTTCAGCTATGAAAGTAACATTTGCTGTAATTACAGGTAGAAAAAGGGCAGTCATGGCTCCTTTGTTGCCAAAATTCTTTCAGTAGGAGTATGAAAAATAACTTTAGCAAAGAAAAGTCAGGCTAAAAAAAATCTTTTAGGGCAGGACAAGGAGGACCTGGGTGAGGATTCCTGGACAAAGACAGGTATAGCCAGTGTAGGAGAAGCCACAAGTGTAACAAAAAGCTTACACAAGGGAAATAAGGCTGGGAAGAGCAAAAGTCATTCAATAAAAAGTAACTCAGCCACATCCAGACATAATTCTATGTGCTAAAGAAAAAAAAATATGATAACAGGAAAAACACTGGCCTGGAATCCACTAAAGAGTATGTTCTAGTGTCTCTATCACTGACAAGCTGAGTGACCAAGAGCAAGATAATTCACACAACCATCATCTCTGGGCCTCGGTTTCCTCATATGTAAAATGTGAGGGTTAGACTAGATGATCTCAAAGGTCCATTCCAATTTGAAAATCCTAAACTAGAGGCTTTATTAGTTATGGATGTTAGGCTCTAGAATAGAAAAGGATATAGTTAAATGTAATATGTAAAATCTTACATAAGGTATATCCTTTCATAAACATATTCCTCTTTATGCTTTATATCATATCTAAAAGGTGGGAAACCATGTATTTATATAGCACTTGCTACTACACCATGCATATGTCAATCAATCAACATTTATTAAGCACCTAATATGCAAGTAAAACTTATAACTGATAATGGTGACAATAATAATAAAGAAGAGAAGGAAAAAGAAGATAATAATAATAAAGACTACCTACCAGTTACAAAGGAATGTGGTTTGGCATTTTTTTGGGTAGAGCTCCAACTTCAGTGCTTGGCATGTTTGCCCAAATAGGCAGTCAGTCTCTACCAAGGCTGAAGACCCTTTAGAGTCAACCTGAAACAATATCCCAACATAAAGGAGAACTACCGAAAATTGCCACACTTTGATGGGGATAGTACCTATTTATATTCAATGATCCTTCAGTTCTATTGATGTCCACTTCTTTACTTTCCCTTTTTCAAGTGAAGCCTAGCAACATTCTTTTCAGATGTTTACTCAAAGAAATATGCTCCCAGAATCTTTTGGTGGGGCTCTAAGACACCAAACCCAAAGGACTAGATAAGCTCTGAGGTCCCTTCCAGCTTTATATTTATGATGCTATGAGAAGAATCAACTTTATGTTCTGATCTGACAAGAGAGAGGAGTCAGTGATAACAAGTCAAGAGAGCTAACAGACCATTTAAACTTAAGAGTTGGAGACCAACTTGCAGAAGTGAAGCCCAAGGGAAAGCAATGAAGTAGCACTCTCCATGGAACAAAAACACTTCCATACTAAAATAGAATTTCTACAGAGGGAAGGGAAAGATAATAGTAAAATAAAGATAACTGAGGAAAACTGTCTTAATAATTGAAAGAAAAATACTCACTTGCTTCACATTCTCAGCTAAGAAGACAATGTAAGCACTACAGAATCCCAGCTGTGTTATCACCAAAAAAATGTCCACAATATTCCTGAAAATAGATACATATAATTTAAGGTCATCTTCCTAAAATGACAATTTTTTTACCCCTTTTATAAACCATGCTAATAAATTTGAAATAAAGTGTTTTTATTTTTCCCAAGTGAGACAGTAAGGAACAGAATTAAAATATCCATTTTTTATAATGTATAGACATTTACAATTTACAAATGAATAAAACAGAATAAAAGATCCTGCTGTATGTGCTAATAATCCCCTCTCCCTCAAAAAGGCACATGACTCAGTAGAGCAAATATCATAGGTTTATATTAAGAAGTAGCATGCTTCTCAGTGTTAGAGGACTCTGGATTCAAAACCCAGCTGTTATCACTAGCAGCTGCATAAGCCATTTCATCTCGCTGAACCTCAGTTTCCTCATCTGTAAAATGAGAAGTTTTCAACTGGATGACTTCCACTTGTAGCTAGCTCTAAATCCAGGATATGATAGTAAGATTTCCTAATAAATACAAGTACAAAGAGTAATTGCACTCCGATTGCTGTGAAGGGAGACATAAATCCTCCACCCTCACAGAGGACGTCCTATGCTGTGTCCAACGGCACAAGGATGCCTGGGACTGTGGAGTCAGAGCAGGCTGGACCCCTAGACATCATTTAGTCTAAGCTCGCCATCTGACAGGTGAGGGAACTTTGGCCTTCAGGCCAAACAGGCAAAGCTGTGTGAGCGAAGTCACAGATGTAGTAGCAGACAGAATGACCTGAATACACATGGCTGCTGAGCTGAGCAACCCACCCTCATTCTTCTGTCGGCACACTCACCATCTACCAATGCAGGGCCTCTTACTTACTATAGCCACTAGGGCGTCAAGTTCAGCCTCTGCTGCTTGAACATGGGAACTTAGGCAAGGCAGAGAAACACCTTGCCCAGAGTGGCCGACCTACCACCAACAGCAATAAGGCATCAAGAACGACCCACTCCCCTGAATAACTAAGACCAAGGCCCATCCCACGCCCATGCCTTACCCTCAAGATCAAACATATTTCAAGTGTCAATTATGAGGGACTCAGTGTCTTTCTGTCAACTTTATATATTTGTTACTGGTTCAGATTAAGTGAATATACCCCAGAAATCTCTTGTTATTGTATTAATCAAAATAATCAATCGATACCCACACTTCAGTGTGGACCCAGAAGATTAAGTAGGGAAATACCAAGATATCTGACCTAAATATCACTTGTCCATCTCTCCTCAACTCCAGCCCAGCTATACAATAGCACTGGGCATTGTTTAACATTTTTAACCTAAAAAAGATGTTAAGAAGAATAATATTAAATATCTAAACTGTATTTTTCACCTAATGGCTCTACCATGATTTTTATTAAATATTCTCAAGATCCTCCAAAAAATAAATAATTATACACTTTAAAAGAAGCCAAGAGGGGCAGCTAGATGGCGCAGTGGATAGAGCACCGGCCCTGAAGTCAGGAGGACCTGAGTTCAAATATGACCTCAGACCAAACACTTGACACTAGCTGTGTGACCCTGGGCAAGTCACTTACCCCAATTGCCTTAAAAAAAAAAAGGAAGCCAAGAAATACCTAAATTAAGGTGATTCAAGTTAGTTTATATAGGATATGTGGCAAAGCTAGGATTGTGATATAAAGTTCCTAGGACATACTATCTCCCTTTAAAATTCATTATTTTCCAGCTTTTAAGTTCAGAGTGATATTTCCCTAATTATTCTATTCTTTAAAATACAATAAAGCATGAACTATACATGTTAATTTAGGTATTCAGGTTTCATCGATCAGAACATCTGGTTTCAGTGTATACAATGTAAGTCTGATAGAATAAGGTCTTATCACATTTTGGCATCTCCCAGTACTGCTACAGCACCCTGTAGCTTGCCCAGGGTTGCATAAAGGCTGAGTAATTAGACAGACATTTATAGCTCCTGGTGCCCTTCACACTGTGAACAAAACACCATGTTTACATACAAAGTTTAGACAGAAAGGAATTCTGTGTTCTCATGGAGAATACCGTCCAATAGGAAAATAGAATATACCACAAATAACCATAATATATTTAAAAAAAGGCACAAAATAAAAATAAAATTGAAATGTTACACTAAGTCTGAGCAGGAAAGGTCATTCCTAACTAGGAATCATCAAGGAAAATTTTCTGAATTCAGAATCTGAATTGTGTTTTAAAAAGGATGGTTAAGAATCTCCAAAGTGGAATGGAACACAGTAGCCATAAATCCAAGAAGAACAAAAACTCACTCTATAACACACCTAATCATGCAGCCTTTACCTGAAAACCTTTAGCGCAGTAATGTCCACTGCCTCTTAAGATAGCTGGTCCCATTTCTAGATATCTCTAATTATTAGAAATTATTGGCGGAGCCAAGATGGCGGAGTAAAAGCAGTGACTTGTTTGAACTCTCCCCCAAGACCCTCAAAATATCTATAAAAAATGGCTCTAAACAAATTCTAAAGCAGCAGAACCCACAAAAAGACAAAGTGAAACAAATTCCCGGCCCAAGGCAGCCTGGATGGTTAATCAGAAAGGAATATAACGCCAGGCAGTGAGAGGAGCGCAGTTCAGTGTGGGCGCGGAGGCCACAGCGAACCTGGAGCAAGTTTCAGAGGACTGAATCACGGACAGCTGTGGTGGTTTCCAGACTTCTCAACCCATGAACACCCAAGGCAACTTAGAAAGTCAATGGGAAAAGTCTATTTCAGTGGTGAGAGAGAAGTGCAGGGTCCCAGCCCCATTCCCAAAGCACGGCCCTGGGGTGAAGGCTGCCTCTTGAGCTTCCAGCCCACAGACTGAGGGGAAATCAAGTGGCTGATCAGAGAGGGATTGCAGGGATCTCTCTGCTGGTGCAGGATTCTCTTGCTTTGCCCATGCTTGGATCTGGGTCACAGTTGTGGGCGGCAGTCTTGGGGCGGGGAGAAGTGCAGGCATGGTGAAGCTTGTAATGGCTGTGGATAGGAAACCCTCCTCACAGTTCCAAGACAGAAAAGGGTGCTTGTGGTTACTCATAGACCAGAGCACAGGCCAGGAAAGGAGTAAACACCTCTCCCCTTATCATACCACCTTGGAAGAAGTGAAAATTTACAGGTCCCTAGAAGTATCTCTGAAAAAAGCTGCACAAAACCCCTGAAGCTTGGGACAATACATTCTCCACACTGGAAACAGACTCCTACCTTAACAAAGAGTTTACAACTCAAGTAATTGGCCGGGATCATGAGCAAGCTGCACGAAAAGAGTCAGACTATAGTATCTTACTACGGTGACAAAGAAGATCAACACACACAACCAGAAGAAGACAACGAAGCCAAAGCTCCTACATCCAAAGCCTCCAAGAAAAATATGAATTGGTCCCAGGCCATGGAAGAGCTCAAAAAAGGATTTTGAGAAGCAAGTAAAAGAAGTGGAGGAAAAACTGAGAGTGATGCTAAAGGAGACCCCCCCAAAAAATAGTGAAGAAAATAACACCTTAAAAATAGCCTAACCCAAATGGCAAAAGAGGTCCAAAAAGCCAATGAGGAGAAGAATGCTGTAAAAAGCAAAATTGGCCAAATGGAAAAGGAAGTCCAAAAGCTTACTGAAGAAAATACTTCCTTAAAAATAAGAAGGGACCAATTGGAAGCTAGTGACAATTTGGGAAATCAAGGCACTATAACACTAATCCAAATGAATGAAAAAATAGAAGAGAATGTGAAATAGCTCACTGGAAAAAACAACTGACCTGGAAAACAGATCCACGAGACAGAGTTTAAAAATTATTGGACTATCTGAAAGCCATGATCAAAAAAAGAGCCTAGACATCATCTTTTAAGAAATTATCAAAAAAAAATTTTTTTTTAATTTTAAAAAAGAAATCAGCAAGGAAAACTGCCCTGATATTTTAGAACCAGAGGGCAAAATAGAAATTGAAAGAATTCACCGATCATCTCCTGAAAGAGATCTCCAAAGGAAAACTTCTAGGAATATTGTAGCCAAATTTCAGAATTCCCAGGTCAAAGAGAAAATATTGCAAGCAGCCAGAAAGAAACAATTCAAGTACTGTGGAAACACAACCAGGATAACACAAGATTTAGCAGCTTCTACATAAAAGGACTGCAGGGCATGGAATATAATATTCCAGAGGGCAAAGGAAATAGGACTACAACCAAGAATCACCTACCCAGCAAAACTGAGTATAATCCTTCAGGGTAAAAAATGGTCATTCAATGAAATAGGGGACTTTCATGCATTCCTAAGGAAAAGACCAGAGCTGAATATAAAATTTGACTTTCAAATACAAGACTCAAGTGAAACATGGAAGAGGTAAACAAGAAAAAAAATCACAAGAGACTTAGTAAGGCTGAACTGTTTACATTGCTGCAAGGAAAGATGATATTTTTGTAACTCATGAGTCCTTTGTCAGTATTAGGGTAGTGGGAGGGAAAAAAATTATATGTATGTACAGATAGATAGAAGGCACAGGGTGAGTTGAAGATGAAGGGGTGATATCTGGAAAATAAAATTAAGGGGTAAGAGGGGATTATACTGGGAGAAGGAGAAAGGGAGAAGTAGAATGGGGTAAACTATCTCACATGAAACAAACAAGAAAAGGCTTTTACAATGGAGGGGAAATGGGGGAAGGTGAGAGGGAATGAGTGAATCATATTCTCATAGGATCTGGCTTAAGGAGGGAATAACATACACAGTGGGGTATGGAAATCTATCTTACCCTACAGGAAAATAAAGGGGGAAGGGGACAAGAGAGCAGCAGGTTGATAGAAGGGAGGGCAGATTGGGGGAGAGGATAATCAAAAGTAAACACTTCTGAGGAGGGACAGGGTCAAAAGAGAGAACAGAATAAATGGGGGGTAAGATAGGATGATGAGAAATATACTTAGTTTTTCATAAAAGGACTACTATGAAAGCGTTTTGCATGACTACACATCTATAACCTGTATCAGGATGCTTGCCTTTTCAATGAGGGTGGGTGGGGAGGGAGGAAGGGAGAAAATTTGGAACCCAAAGTTTTAAAAACATATGTTAAAATTTTTTTTTAAATCCTAAAAAAAAATTATTTACTCATATCACAATAAGTAAAAATCTGCTTCTCTGCTGGTTCTAATTCTGTCTTCTGGAGCAAAACAGAAGAAGTCATCCCTCTTCCACATGATAGCTTTTCAAATATTTGAAAATAGCTTGAATAGCCCCAGCAATTCTTCAGGGTACCAGGGAAGGAGAACCTTTGGTCGGCCTCTGTGTTCTGCAAAGTTTGGATTAGTCAAAGTGCCACACTTGAGGACCCGGAGGGGGCCACACGTGGCCTTGAGACCACAGGCTCCCCACCCCAGTAAGCATCCTCCAGGCTGTGAGTCTTCTTCAGGCTAAGTCCTATTAATCACATCCTAATAGAGCATAATCTTATGGTCCTTCATTATCCTGGTCACTCTCCTCAGCATATTCTATAGCTTATTATGTCCATCTTAAAACATGGTATGCAGAACTGAACAACAAACAATCCAGCTATAGTTTAATGAAGGTGGAATATAATAGGCCTATAAGCTCTTACATTCTGAACCCTATGTCTCTCTTAACATAGTCAAAGTAAACATGAGGTAGCTTGGGGGACCCAGTTTTTTTAGCTGTCACATTGATTTTGCAGGTCACTAAAAGCCCTGGATCTTTTTTAGACAAACTGCCATCTAGTCATGCCTTTTCTCTCTTGTACTTATAAAAATTAATTTTTGAATGTGTTTATATAAAATAACTTTTTGAAATATAAGAGTTTATTCCTATTAAATTTCATCTTATTAGGTTTAGGTTCAAAACTATTGAGATCTTTTGGAATCTGACTTGTGATCCAAGTTTTAATCAGCCAAGGTAGTTTTGAGACATCAGCAAATATTCATACAAATAAGTCTATCATCTATGCCTTTATCCAAGTCACTGATAAAAATATTCAACAAAGTAAGGCTATATACTTGGGACAATCCACTAGAGAACTCCTTCCAAAGTTGACATCCAACCATAATAGCTATATTTCATGTCTATTTACAAATATAGCTAAATGTAGTACTGTTTAGCTCTCAGCCTCACAAGAATAGTAGATGACTTTATTAAGTGACTTGCTAAAATCTAGGTAAATTATATCTACCGCATTCCTGTGATCTAAAAGAAATGAGGCTAATTTGGCATGGGCTGATTTCATGAAGCCATGCTGACTCTTTATGACCACTGCATCCCTTTTTTTCCCCCTAGATCTTTACTAACCATCCCTTTAATAATATTTTTGAGAAGTTTACAAGGAAATGAGTCAAGTTCACTGGCCTATAACCTGCAGACTATACTCTTTTCCCTTTTTTTTAAGAACACTGCCTGGTTTTCTCTATTCCCACAGCAGCTCTCCTGTTTTCTACAATCTTTTGAAGACAACTGATGATGCTCAGCAATCACATCTACTAGTTTTTTCAGTACTGTGGGATGTGGCTTGTCTGGGCCTGGCAACTTGAACTCTTAACTTTATAGCTAGGTGCTCTCTTCCTCTCTTCTTACTTATCTCTAGTATAAATTCCCCATCGTCAATTTTGTTCTGTCATTTCTAATCCAAAAATGATTTTCCTTGGCAGAGAAAACAGAAAAATTGAATATTTCTGCCATCTTTCCATTGTCTCTTATTATTACCTCATCCACCCTTAGTAGCCTTTCCTTTCTTCAATCTTCCCCATCCTCAAACCCCAGAAAATCTTTTTTTGTTGTGCTTAGCACTTGTCTATTCTTACAGGACTATCCCACCCTACTGTATTCATCTTTCAGTGTTTATGCTTAAATCTATCTTGTACACATCTTTAAAAATCTATGTAACTCCCCATTTTCCTTCTCAATCAAATTGTTTTTCTTTGCACCTTCAGATTTTCATTGTTGATAATTTCCCATCCCTTCTGAACTGTCCTCCCCTGAAGAATTTTAGTCCATGGGATCTTCCCAATGTTTTCTCTGAACTCTTCAATATCTTTCTCCTAAAATACAGCATACTCTTAAGACAATATCTGGCTTTCTTCTCCTGTTTTGAAAATTCTAGGATGGAGTGCTCATTTCAATCCAACGTTCCCATAATTTATACTTTAGCAATAACTTCTTCCTTACTGGGCAGAATCAGGTCTAGAACAGCAGTTGCCCCTTACTGATTCTTCCACATTTTGAATAATGAAATTATCATTTAGACAAACCAAAAAATGATTAGCTTCTGAGAATGAATGAGAGACAGAGAGAGAGAGAAAGAAAACATACCAACAGATATTCAGATAATTAAAGACCCCCATGACTGCTATATCAAGCCTCTGTGACAGGATTATGATCTGTTATCTGAAATCACATCCTCTCTTTTCTTCCTGTCTAGGAATTCTCTAGTATGCTTTGATGACAATATAACATCTACTGCCTCTGTTGGTCTTCACCCAAATGCTCTTTACCATATATTCACCCTCTATTTCCTGGATTTTCTCAGATCCTTTTTAATATATAGTGTTACTATACCACTATTAGGCTTTTACCCCAAGAAAAATCAAAGATAGAGGAAAAGGTCCTTTATACACAAAAATATAATAGTTCTTTTTGTGTTAGTAAAGAACTACTTTGTCCATGTTTATGTTTGGTTAGAAAAGAAAAAAGACAAAACCCAACACTATTATTTATATCCTTCATTAGACTGATAAGGTCCAGGAGGAAAGAAAATGAGGTTTTTTTCTCAATTTATTACTTACACAAGCCCTAAGCACTATTCTCTGCACACAGTAAATATTTAATGCATGTTTGTTGAACTGAACTGAATATCTGCACCACAATGAGGCACCATGGCATGGTTCTAAAAGAACAGTACTAAAAGTCTGGAAGCTTGGACTCTAACTTTGAACAGGGCACTTACTAGGTGACCTAGCATTTAAACCTTCTGGGTGTTTTTTTTTAATTAATATCTTAAATGCTAAATCTAATGGTTTTTCTTCAATACTCATACTTGTAGCAGTTGACTAATTTCTCCTCCAGATACTCTCTCTGAGTTTCATAACAAGGCTTTCCTTTGGTTATCTTCCTGTCTGTCTGAAGACTCCTTCTCAGTCTCCTTTACTAGAACTTCATCCATGTTATAACCACCACATTAATTTAGGCTCTGAAAAGTCTTGAGACATCAGCAAATTGCAATAGCCTTAACTGGTTTCCCCTGCCTCAAGTGGCTTGCCACTACAATCTATCCTTTACATTGCTGCCAAAATGATTTTCTTAAAAGTATAGCTCTGAAGAGGCAGCTAGGTGGCACAGTGGATAGAACACCAGCCCTGAAGTCAGGAAGACCTGAGTTCAAATGTGACCTCAGACCAGACACTTGACACTTACTAGCTGTGTGACCCTGGGCAAGTCACTTAACCCCAATTGCTTAAAAATGTGTAGCTCTGTCCACATCCCACTCCTTTCCTGACTCAACTTCTTGTGGCCACATTTTACTTCTAGAATCAAATACACTCTTCTGTTTGGCATTTAAAGATCTTCACAACTTGACTCTAAAGTATCTTTCCAGTATTCTTAATACTTTACTCCCCTCCATGCACTCTATGGTTCAGTTATACTGGCTGACTTGCTGTTCCCCATCCACAATGTTCCAACTCCCCTCTGAATGCCACTGTCCTCTATGCCTGGAATGCTCTCTCTCCTCACTTCAGCCTCTCTGAATTCCTAAATCCATTCAAGATTCAGCTCAAATGTTGCCTCTTCAAGGCCTTTCCTAATCACCCCAGTACTAGTGCCTCCCCTTTAAGGTTATCTTATAGCTACTCTGTAGTTATCCTGTATACATCTATGTTCATGTTTGTCTCTCCCATTAGAATATAAGCTTTTTGACAGCAGGGCTTGTATTTGTTTTCTAATTGTATCCCTTGTACTCAGCACAGTGCCTGACACATAATAAGGGCTTAAAAATATATGCTTATTTATTAGTTGAAGAATTTCTTCTTTTAGGGAGATAATGAGTTTAGCTCAGGGCAAGAAGAGTTTGAAGTGTTGGTCAAACATTTGGATATGTTGACCTAAAGCTGAGAGAGGTCAGCGATGTGTTTATGTGTAAAAACACACACAGAGACAGAGAGAAACAGAGACAGAGAAAGAAAGACAGAGAGAGAGAGAGACGGAGACAGAGACAGCGACACTCAGGAATAATAGGACTAGCTATAATAGATGAAGTTGTGAGTAGCAGCAAAAGGAGAGAGTGTAGAGAAACAAATGAATACGGCCTACAACACCACTTTAGGATACAAATTTTAAAGTGTCAGGAAGAGGAACCAGAGATAATGAATTCTTAGGTAGAAGGAAAAGCAAGGAAATGTAGTGTTTCTACAACCCAAGGAGAAGTAGGTAATCAACAATATTAAATTACATTGAGAGCTCAAGGAAGATTAGGACTGAAAAAAGACCACTGGATTTTAGAAGTAGGAGATAACTTTTGAGAGAGCAATTTCAGCAGACTCCTGGGGATGGAAACAAGGCTGCAGGTTGACAAAGTTAATAGATAGTGAATAAGTGGAGATGCTGCACCTGTGTCATCTGGCAGGGATACCATCACACAGCAATTGAGGCCTTTGGAACAGTCTGCTTAACACAAGGGTTCTTAACCTGTCTGTGTACTTGCAGATAAAATGATATATTAACAAAATACTCACCCTCCCAAAGAAGATTTTTTCTGGATGCAATTCCAAGGACTTACTTCCATAGCAAAACAAACAGTGTCACTATAACCTAATGAAGATTTTTTAAACCTGAAATGTAATAATAAATATGTAAAAGAAAAACTTAAGCATCTATAAGTTCTCATTATTACTTTTTTAAGCCTTAAAATGCAATATAAAATGATTTGAGGGGGAGAGGGAGCTGGATGTGACTTCAATGCTGTAGAGAACTCAAGGATAGGAGACAATCTTTATAAATGTGTATCTACAATTGTTTTGCAACTGATATTTTTTAAGAGCTAAATCACTTATCAAGTATCAGGAGTAAACTTGTACCCAGGTCTTCCCGACTCTGAATCCAGATCTCAATTCATTATGTTAGACTGCTTGGCCAAATGTGAACTGTTATTAGCATGCCAATTCAACAGAAATTAATAAGCTGGGGGAAATTCTGAAAATGTCACTTCTCCCTTAAGAAGTACCACATATGATAGTTAATATGCAGTTATTGTTTTTATATTCATTGATATAAATGTTAAAAATCACATCCCTATTAAAACTAAATTGACATTAATTCCAAGTTTATGCTTTACACATGAAATATTTCACATCTCTGAAATTTACAGCAATTATTGTATACAAAATCCAAATCAATCAATTCGTAAACTGCTATTCTTTAATACTTTCCATGTGGAAGCTCAGTTTACAAAATTAGCCTCAGAACCACCTTCTGAGGTGGACAAGTAAACTATAACAACATTATTACTGTTTTTTTTGTTAACAGATGAGGAAAATAAGACTTAGTGTTTAAGTGACTTGCCCGAGGTTACACAGAGTAGCAGTAGAGTCTAGATCTTTTATGAACAGTTGTGTAACATTTTGCTACACTACAAATTAGGCATTTTAGACTCATGAATAAAGAAGAAAAAATGAAAATTGCACATTTAGAAAACACATTATAGTTTACAGAAATGTGATTTTGCTGCTTACGTCCCAATCTCACCACAATAGAGCACTTTCCTAACCGTAAAGCTCTAATACAAATGTTAGTTATAATTTTTGTTGTTGTTATTATCATTATTATTACAATAAAACCCACAAGACCTTATGGGACACAAAGAACAGAACTACTGACAAATGAAGCTCACTAAACCAGAACTGCAAGTATTATTGTTCAATTTAGGCTTTTCTACTTTCTTTTATTTCTCGCCTCTCACATTAAGCAAGAAAGAAAAGTAATTTATTTTTCTAATGAGAATGTGTCTAAAGAATGGCAAATTGAATGACATGAGTTGAATGACATATATGAAAAACCTGTTTTGTTAATAAAAATATAATTTCTAATTAGAAAATGCAGTAGCAAAAAAGACTACCTGGAGGTTCTAAAATTCTTTAACAAACATGTGAATTAGATTGAACAACTTCACATTTACCTCTGACAGAGAAAGTGACTGCAACGTACCAACATGTGCATACAATGAACAGATATAATTCCTATAAACACAAGACTGATTGGTCCAAGCTGTAAGAGAAAGAGATCAAAACATAATTTTCAAATACTGAAATTTTGAACAAATATAAGTCGCCTTATAAACAATGAGAAAACTATTTCAATAAATATTTGGTTAATTGAATGATGAAATAGCTTATTAAATGAGACAAAAACTCAAAGACATAAAAATTTTTTAGCTGATATTTAAAGTCCATCTCCCATTAGCTACCCCAACCTATAGTATATCTATGAAAGGAATGGCAATGATGTAGGCTAAAAAAGTACATTCTATTCAAAACCACATGGGAAGTCAAAGAACATCACAGCCTACTATCAAAAGAACCACAGTGTGGTGGGATCATTCTCATGCTAAATTACCTTAAAAAGGCTGAATACTGTGGCAAACTGGTATATTAGGCAATGCATGCCAAAGCAACTGAGACAGCATTTCTCTATCTCTACCTCCTCTTCTAATAGACATGTTTAAAAATCAGTCTAAAGAGCTGTATCATAACATCTTAATAATCAAAAACATAGGGGTTTTCAAAAAATAGTCAAAGCATCTTCATAATTTCACATTTATTCATATAACCAAAAGAATGAAAGTTGCTCTAGATTAGAGTAGGCCAATCTGTCAGACAAATCACTTGTACAGTCAGATCATAATATTTTTAAATAATCAATATGCAAAAGTCAAATATTATTCCACTACTTCATAGATAATTTCCCCAAAATATCCCTAAAATAAGCATCAGCTTATTTCAGCTACATGCTAAATTACAAAGAACCACAACCTTTCTCTTTAGTAGACATGTGTTAAACATGATTCTTGGGCAACAAAACTTCATGTTTATAATTTAAAAAATGTATAGTTTTACAATACAAATAATCTGCACTTTTTAAATTTATTGGATACATTCTCTTTACTATTGAGTTACTGTTTAGTCATTTTTTCAGTCAAGTCTGACTCTTTATGACCTTTTGGGGGGATTTTCTTGACAAAGATACTAGAGTAGTTTGCCGTTTCCTTCTCCAGCTCATTTTGCAGATGTGGAAACAGAGGCAAACAGAGTTAAGTGACTTGTCTAGGGTCACACAACTAGTAAGTGTCTGAGGCTGGGTCTGAACTCAGGAAGAGGAGTGTTCCTGACTCCAGGTCCAGTACTCTATCTACTGTGCAACCTACCTGCCTTACTATTATTGTACCCTTTTCTTTTTCCTTGAAAAAGGTAAATGACCCAGTTGAGACTCTTGGGTTATATACAATCTAGCCAAGAATACAGATCAATGTATATCACAGGTTATCTGTGAAGTTAGCAGATATCTATTTGAGGGAGAGCAATCTCAGCTAGCCACAGCCCATAGACAGATCAGTGGGGCCTTTCCTGACACGTCCACTCTCCCTGAAGCACATGTAGGCAAGGCTTATGCCTTAGAGTTTCCAATTCCACTAACAGAAATCACAAAGAGTCACAAATTTCACACAAAACAAGACAGAATCTATAGATAATCAGAATCTGAAACTTTCTCAGGCCCAAGTCACGATTCATACACAGCATCAGAATCATGATTTCAGGTAGTTTGTTTCTTAGTAAAATTACCATGACCAGTCAACAATCAACAGTCTAATGCAGAGGTGGGGAACCTGCAGCCTTGAAGCCACATGTGGCCCTTTAGGTCCTCAACTGTGGCTGAATCCAAACTTCACAAAACAAGTCCCCTTAATAAAAGAATTTGTTCTATAAAACTTGGACTTAGTCGGAAGGCCACACTCAAGGACCTAGAAGGCCACATGTGGCCTCGAAGCCCTAAGTTCCCCACCCCTGGTCTAACGGAATGCTCATATTCCTTTTATATGTTGCTTGCAATAGCAACAGGTGACAAAAGACTGGTAGTGTACATTTCCTGATAACATATGCTTGCTCTCACAATCTGGTTAGCAGCACAAGCAAGGTGTATGCCTACCATGTCAGCTGTAGATCAATACTGATTACCGAAAATGATAGGCAAACTGTTCAGCCTTATGGAATCTAAATTGTGTTACAAGCATACTTTGAAAACATCACTTTTTTAAACATGTTCAGTGTTAACTTCAGTTCAGTTCCGCAATTATGGTCTGCTTTATGCAAGGCACTATAATACCATAAGTAAACATCCAATGACAAAGAAATATTAAAAACTATTTTCACAGCTTGTTTATGCATTATTATTTATAGTTTCCATAATTTTGGTGAAATAAAATATTGCATCAAAATTGACTTTTAACTGGCCAAAATGCATCTGACCAAAAACATCTGATATTATTAGCTTGGACATTATCCTCTGACAATTTTTTGTTTACAATTTAGATCATTCAATGTATCTTAACTTGCCACTACAAAAAAGGTCTTACCACAATACCGGCATTTTTTATTGCCAGTGGGAGTCCTAGAAGGCCAGTTCCAATATTTCCTTTAAGCAGGTGCATAAGGGTTTGTATAAATCTGAAAAGTGAAAATTACAAGATTTAAATATTCAAAATCAAAAAAAGCTAATAGATCACAAAATCTTTTTTTTTTTTGGCAGGGGGTGGGATGGGGTGGGAAGAGGTAATTGAGGTTAAGTGACTTGCTCACCCAGAGAGTAAGTGTCTGAGGTCATATCTGAATTCAAGTCTTCCTGACTGCAGGAGTGGTGAGCTATCCACTGTACTACCTAGCTCCCCCCAACCCCCCACCCCCTACCCTGCCTTTTTTTTGGTAGAGAGGAATCTTCAGTAATCAAGACATCAACATTTCCATGTTTCAATGAAATTTTGTTAAAGGGATCAATAAAATCTGCAACCTAGCATTCATATGGTACTTTTAAGATTTGCAAATCATTTTACATATGTAATCTCATTTGATTCTCACAACAACTCTGTAAAGTATGTGCTATTATTATAGCCATTTTACAAATATGGAAACTGAATATAAGAAATGTTAGTACTTTACTCAGGGTCACACAGATAGTAAATGTCTAAGGAAGGATATAAATTCAGGTTTTCTTACTCCAAGTCTAGCACTCTGTCTTCTATGCCACCTAGCTGCTTCAGAACATCATATTCTAATTTTAAAATCATTAAGCCTTGTTCTGACATTTTGCTTGATATTAATGGGAAACAGAAATAACCCCAAGTAACATTTGTAACAAAAGTAAAAAGCCCAGCATAAAAACAAGGTATCACCTTTTTTCCATGCGTAAGCTAGCTTAAGAAAGTTAATAAAAAGACAAAAATAGTATGGATAATATAAACAATAGTGCTGATAATTCAGATTGTGATTCTTGGAATAATACAACCACTCTGAAAACTGGTAAAATTAAAAGAATTGCCCCCTGACTTTAGTCTTGAATCTGAAATTTTTCCTTATTACCATGGCATTACCAACTTTGCAACACATTTGCTTATCCCAAGTAATATTTCAACTATTTCCAAATGTTTTGTTTTAGTTTTCTTAATCATTCTGTTTTTAAACTGATATTTTTTATGTCATGCTACTGTAAGATATTTATTCTATATGTGTAAGATATCTATAAGATGAAAACAGAGTACTTTGATTTGCAAAAGACTTTAAAGAAGTGTATGCTCAGGCTACTGAACATTGTCTGCATTTTCACTATATTAAACATACTTGATATATGATTCTCTTAGAAGATTTTAACAAAAAATAAGCAAATAAAAAAGTTGAAAGACTAGTTGCAACAGAGATAATAGTAGTTTGAGCAGATTTTCACTGTGTGGAATTGTCCAGAGACCATTTCAAAGAAAGGTTTCCAGTTAACCAATCAGTCAACCAATGAGTACATAAGAACCTACTATGTGCCAAGCCCTGTGCCTGGACTAGCCACTGGGGATACAAAGGTCAAAAATGAATAAAAATATCTTTTCCTCATCTCTTTGGGCTCACAAATTAAGAGTTATAAGAAATCTCAGAGGCCATATGATCTGACCACCTCATTTTACAGATGAAGAAACAGGCTCAGAGAAATTAAATGACATATCCCTATATCAAGCAGGAAGTAAGAACTAGAGACAGGATTTGAACTCGGGTCCTCTGATTCCAGAATCAATGCTCCTTCTGCAGTATTTCACTTGTTCTCAAGGAAATTACATTCAATCAGAGCAGATGATAAGTTAGTAAGTCCATAAATATTAATTAAGCACCTACTATGTGCCAGACAGTAATACAAAGAAAGACAAAAGAAAGTCCCTGCTCTCAAAGCACTCATGGTCTACTGAGGGAGACAACACGCAAACGACTATGTACAAATAAGTTGTAGACAGGACAAAGTGGAAATAACCAACAGACTGAAGGCACTGAAATTAAGAGAGATTGGGAAACTCTTCTTGTAGAAGGTGGGGTTTTAGCTGGGACTCAAAGGAAGCCAGGAAAGCTAGGAAGCAGAGATAAAAAGACAGATTTCCAGATACAAGGGAAAGTAAGTGAAAACGCCTGGAGTTAGGAGATGGAATATCTTGTTTGAAGATCAGCAGGGAGGCAAGTCACTAGACTTCACAGTATATGATGAAGTTTACAGGGTAAGAAGACTGGAAAGATGAAAGAGAGCAGGTTATAAAGGGCTTTAAAAGCCAAACAAATTCATATTTGATCCTAGAAGTGAAAGGGAGCCAATGCAGTTAAGGTGGTGGTGGGGGGCGGGTGTAACACAGTCAGAATCGTCCTTTTGGAAGACGACACTTTACTTGTCTGTGTTGGATTTGAGATATGTCCAGGGGATTTAATTTGAAATGTCTAATAGGCAGTTGTTGATGTGGAACTGGAGCTGAGGAGAGAACCTGGGGCTGAATATATACATCTGGGAGTTATCTGCATCATTATAATAATTAAATTCATTACGAGCCAATAAGATTACCAAAAAAGAATATAGAGAGGAAGAGATGATCCAAAGGAAGAGTCCTGGGGTACACAGCAACAGTGGGAGGGCAGGATATGCATCTGTATTCATTAGAAGTATAGGCCTAATGTTATGTTTCTCAAACTCCTAATTTGATACACTGGTTTGTGGAGACTGTACTCACTTGTAGACTATAGGAACAATCCTACTACTAAGTTTGCTACTGTATTCATTCTCATGATCCTGAGTACTAGAGTAAGCCATAACATTATGTTTGAATATTTTCTCATTAATTCATGAAATTGCAATTTAGTTTTCATTATTTAATAAGATAACTTAGAGCCACCAGGAAAGTTTATTGCTCTTTGATATCTTAATTGCCAAATCTGATGCCCTTTTCTCAGTCCACGTCTTTCTTGACTTCTTTGTTGTATTTGCTGCTATTGACTGTCCTCTTCTTCTAGGTACTTTCATCTCTGAGTTTTTCTGAACTGTTTTTTCTTGGCAATTAAGATGCAAAAAAAAAATTGAACAAAATATTTGAAATGTTACTATTTACTATTACCATTTTTATTATTATTAGATTGGATTTATGTCAGGAATGAAAGATGGTTAAATATTAAGAAAACTACAAATTATAAGACTGTATTAATAACTAACAGAATCACATGATTATATCAACAGCTGTAGAAAAAGCTTTTGACAAAATTAAACAACCACTTATGACCAAGTCACTAGAAAACAAAAGGAAAAATGTATTGTTTCTTATTTAAAACCAAGAGCTAGTATCATTTGTAATAGAGAAACAATAAAGATCTTCCCTGATCAGGGATCAAGCAAAAAAAAAAAGATATCAAAGAGCAATCACTTAACTGACGCAGTAAGAAGCCAGATTACAAATTGTTGAGGTGTGAGATGAAAGAGAAGTGGAGGAAACAAGTACTGACATTTTTTGTAAGTGTTTGGCTAAGAAAGGTAATAGATTTAGAATGATAGCTAGAAGCTTTTTTGGTGTTTGTTTTTCTTTTTTAAAGTTCAGGGAACTTTGTAAATGTTTTAAGGAAGTAGGGACAGAACGTGTAGATAAGGAAAAAGTGAAGATTGCAGGGGTGTTTTGATTGAGGAGGCTACTCTCTGTAGAAAACAAGAGAGAACAGGAGAGATGTTGGCTTTGAGAAGGAGATGGGCCACATTTTTTTCAGAGACTAGAGGAAAGGAGTAGAGAACAGTATATGATGACAAAGGCCTTGGAGATAATTAAGAGAAACGAAGGAACTCATAGCAAATGACCATAATTTTCTCTCTTTAGTAAAAGATAAGATTATGGGGGGGGGTTGTTGGTGGGGCAGTGGATAGAGTGCTGTGCCTAGAATTCAGAAGTCTCATCTTCCTGAGTTCAGATCTAGCCTCAGACACTTGGTAACTGTAACCCCAGGCAAGTCACTTAACCCTATTTGCCCCAGTTTCCTTATCTACAAAATGAGCTGGAGAAGGAACTGGCAAACCACTCCAGTATCTTTGCTGAGAAAATCCCAAATGGGGTCACGAAGAGTCAGACAGGACAGAAACGACTGAACAACAACAAAAGATTATCAAGAAAGGGTGGGAGGAATGAGAGGTGTAGAACAGTAGAGGTTTGGAATAGCATTCCTAGGGAATGACACAGGGAGAATTTTAAGAGAAGACAAAGAATAGTCTTGTTTTAATAGATTACATAAATCTGTAGGGTACCCAGTAGAATACAGATTAAATTCAGGGTATGACAATCCCTATGTGTGGCTAAGGTGGAGTGAAGGAGTAGTTAATGGGAACTGAGAAGACTCAAGAAGTGAGATGCTAGGGGGTTTAAAGAAGCCTCAGTGTGAATGCTGAAGTTCCCTAAGAGGAGAGAAAGACTATGACTCAAGTACTAAACTCCTTAAGAAGGGGGAGAGGGGACAGGGAATGCTATTTGAGAATAACCAGGGACCTGGAGTAGACAGCAGCCACCATGAACTGTATGTGATGAAAGAGTGAGGAAAGAAGGAGAGGATGCTAAGTGATGGAGGCAAAGTGAGAGTCTGGAAGTGGCAATGATAAGGAATGTTCCAACTCTCCAGGATCAGTGTAATGGGAGGATAACAGAGAAGGTATGACCTATGTGAAAGAATGACAGGGGATACCAGTTAAAAAGACAGTTTATTCTCTTAACCAAGAAAGGATAAATATTACCAAGCATTAGGAAAATCACAGAAATTAAAACTTTTAGCAACAATGATTTTTAAAAAAATAACTGTACAGTTTAAGTAATTTGTAAAAAAAAGTTAGAAAAAAGACTGGGTTAGTGACTTAAATTGTGGCATGTAAAGAATGGTGAGCACAAAGAATTGAAAAATCCAAAGAAATGTGGGACTCATGAAGCAATGCAGAGTGAAAAAAGAGATCCAAAAAATTTACACACCAATTACATCTATATAGAAGAGGACAACATTAAACTGAAAACAAAACTACTGTGGGTCAGCTAAAATGGACTCAGTACAACCTTATTAAAGTTAAAGCACACCTTTCTTTTAACAAAAAGTAAATTATTAAAGTGTAAGACTACATAAGTCAAATTCACTTCTTTATGCTATTTTGCTAAAATGTTTTCAGGAAATATGTTTTGATCATTTTTGTGTGCTTTGTAGGCTTGTCTGATGTGGCAAAACCAAATTTATTAATAAAAATAGTACAATTTACAGCTGATTTTAAGATATTTTAATCACCTTCCCAAAATTAATTTAACTGCTATGATTTGCTCAATCATTAATTCTATTTAAAGAATTCTCCAAATCAGTTTAAAAGTATAAAAATAAGAGTAAGTAAAATACAAAGAAAGGTCTTTAAAATACTATACTTACGAAATGCCATCTTGACTATCAATTTGGTAATGCTTCTGAACAGGCAATAGTTCATGTTCATGCTCCTCATCAGATGTACCATCTAAATTTTGTTCATCTATCAAAGGCTTCATTACTTCCATATCTATGAAACAAAACCAAAGTATTTTAGCAATAGAATGAACATCTGTAAGCTTAGTAAGAACATTAATTAGGAAACCTAAATTCTAATTCTACTTTTAGTAATTTTCCAAATTGCTAGGGTCACATAAAACTTAAAAAAAAAAAACAGAACTAGAAACCAGTTTATTCAAGTTAAAGGACACATCCTTTTTGTTAACAAATATTATGCCTCCCAAATAGAAAGTGACATGTACCATCAGTTGCAACCATTTTTTAAGTAGTTTTGCTTACTTCTTGTAGGAAACATACTTTGGGGTAGAATGGAGGTTATTTGTTGGAATGGGTCTATTAGATTAAAAGTAATCAAATAAAATTTTTAAATATGTGTAAGAATGGGGCTGGTTGAATAAATTAAGTCACCCATTCCACTTAAAGTAAATGTTAAGATGCTCTGATACTTTAGTGAGATGAGAGAAAGTCTCAACCAAACAACCTGCATACTCTTCTTTTGAACATTACTAGTTTTTGATTGATTTGCTAAGGAAAGTTGATCATGCCTTGTGAATGGTCTAAGAATTTGAAGACCAGTTCAGAACCCAAGTTATTCTAGCATCTGGTGGAAATAGAGATTCCAACGAATGGAAAACGTGGAGATAGCATTCCAGGTAACTCTCCACCCCACCCTGCCACCCCAAGTCATTTGTGGGGAAAAGAGTACTTTTGCCTTGCCTTAATATCCTTTCCCTTCCCCAACGAAAAGAGAAGCACCTCACGAACTTCAGAGGTCTAGAGGTCTTCCCATCTTCCCATCCACATTCTAGCAGCACTGACAATTAACTATAACTTCATCAGGAGTAAAAGATAAGATGAATACAGATTCACATCTCCACAAAGAATACAGCAAAGACATTACATCACCTCTAAAGGAACTTATTGAACACCTCATAAAGGGGAGAAAAGAACTCCCAGCAACCAAGAGCTGTGAATTATTACTTTTCTGCGTGTATTCTCTAAGATTGGGCTCACTTTTCTCTTGTTTCTATATGTACTGATAATACAGTGTGCCAGGGTTGGGGTGGGGGCTATTTTGTACAAACTGTTCCAACTGTACCACTTCAGTAAATACTTCTTTCTAAAAACTACTAAAGGTTGGCTGACTAAACTGATTCTTTTTCTCCCCTTTTTTCTTTTCTTTTTTCACATTTAATAGTATTTTATTTTTTCCAATCACATATAAAGATAGTTTTTAACATTCATTTTTTGTAAGATTTTGAGTTTCAAATTTTTCTCCCTCCCTTTCTCCCTTCCCTCCCCCATCCCAAACATAGCAAACAATCTGATATAGGTTACACATGTACAATCATGTTAAATATATTTCCACATTAGTTATTTTGTCAAAGAAAAATCAAAACAAAAGGAAAAAACCATGAGAAGAAAAAAAAGCAGAAAGTGAAAATAGCACGCTTTGATCTGCATTCAGACTCCATAGTTCTTTCTCTGGATGTAGACAGCATTTTCCATCACGAGTCTTTTAGAATTGTCTAAGATCATCATATTGCTGAGAAGAGCTAAGTCTATCATAGTTGATCATTGCACAAGGTTGCTGTTGCTGTATATAATATTCTCCTGGTTCTTCTCATTTCACTCAGCATCAATTCATGTTAAATCTTTCCAGGTTTTTCTGAAATCCACCCACACTCATCATTTCTTACTGCACAACAGTATTCCAATAAATTCATATACCGCAACCTGTTCAGCCATTCCCCAATCTGTGGCATCCCCAAAATTTCCAATTCTTTGCCATCACAAAAAGAGCTGCTATAAATATTTTAGTACATATGATCTCTTTGGGATACAGACCTAGTAGCGGTAGACTAAATTGCTTCTTAATGATTATGGTGGGAAGTTTACTGGTAGGGGCTTGTAAGCTAGAGCATTAGAAAAACATTTCCAATCCTTCAAGAGTATTCCCAAAATCCCAAGGAGACCTAGCAGCCAAGTTCTGGGGATCCAACTTAAAGTGGGAGTAGGAATTTGGATTAGAACTGACAGCATAAGCTACAGATGTAATAAGCAAAGTAATTTGCTGCTTTGATACTGAACAATCTATGTTACCACTGTCTAGTTTTATTACATTCAAAATAAGGGCTTATTTATGCATAAACTTTCATGTTAACTTGCTAGGCTTCCACACCATTTCCCAGGCAGCTCTTCACCACACTGTCTATTCTCCAACCTCCAATATTATATCACCTCCACTGCGACCTTGTGCTCTCAAGCCTCTATCTTTGAGCTTCCTTAACTCAACTTTCCCCTTAGCTTGCTGCCACACATCACGCAAGAATTGTTTCATTTACTGCATTATAATCCCATAAATACTCTGTTTATTGATTGAACAGGAAACCTAAAGAAATCATCAAACAAGAATCAGACAGAAGTACCCCAAAGCAATAGAAGTATGAATGTCAAACCTATTTCTAAAGATTTCTAAAGAAGGTATATTTGAATTTTCATAAATTAAACTTTCAGAAGTTTTCTTGTATCTAGCTAGTTGTACTCTCCTCATGGAAACAGTAAAACCAATTGTAAGTAAATAATCATTCTAAAAATTGTGTGCATGCGTGTGTGTGTGTATATGTATATATGTATGTATCTCCATCCTTCACTGCTCTATGTAATATTCCATTATTGCAGACTTTGGGAAAGTGGGGATGGAGGGCTTGAAGAAGAAATCAGTTTTAAAAGGACCTATGGTAGTAAAAATTTTCAATTTGACCCTAAACAACAGCAGTCCAAAGCCTGGTAGATAGAGAATATAGTTCTAAGACATGTGACATTCAGTATTAGGCTTTTAAAAAATACTTTTAACTAATGTTTTTCAAATAATTTCTATTTTTGATTAATAAGTTCTCTCATGTAAATGTACAAAGGAAAAGCTTAATCTAAATGTGAATTATCACAAATTAGTGAGGTTTTTCTAAAAAAACAAATTCTTTTCCTTTTCGGGTCATTTTTCTGTGACCCCTTTCCAAGTCCTCCTTATGCCTAATATGTAAGAAAGGAGAGAAATAAGGGAAAGAGAAGGAAGAAAAAGGCTGATATAATAGAACTATCTCACCATTCTGACTAGTACCATATTTGCATTATGTGGGAAATGAACCCCTACCTCCCACAACACAACATTCCTTTTCTGGTACACTCAAAATAACTTGTTTCTTCACTTACAGATTAATAATGATAATAATAATAATAACAATCATAAGTATTATCTTCAGATAATATAAATGATAATACCTAATCAAACAATAAACCAACAAGTATTCATTAAATGCCTACTATATGCCAAGCAATGTGGTAGGGATTAGCATTGGGGATACAAGTAAAAAGAATGCAACAATCCTTATTCACAAAGAACTTACATGACAATGTATAAAACAATGAGGACATATTAAAATATATATATAACAGAAATACAAAGTGAATAAATACAAAGTAAATACAAGGTAATTTGGGAGTGAGGGTACTAGCAACTGTGGGAATAAAGAAAAGCTTCATGTAGAATGTAGCACTTGGCTCCATTTTAAAAGAAGAGAGAAACTCTATGTAAAAGAGGTAACACACTGCATTTCAGCCATGAAGGACAAAGTAATAAGGCATGAAGATAAAAGACAGAATTTAGTGTGTGGGGAACAGAGGGGCCAGTTTAACTGGAGTGCAGAATGCTAGAGGGGAAGTAATGTATAATGAGTTGGCAAGAGGTTGGGCCCAGGTTGTGAAAAGCTCTAAAAGCTAAACAGAAAAGTTTATAGTCAATCTCTAGAGGCAACAGAAAGTCACTAGGGGTAAACAAAGTAGATGAGTCACACCATTAGCTCTGTGTTTAAGGAAAATTACTTTGGCAGCAATGTATACAGTGGATTGGAGTTGTGAGAGACTTGAAGGAGGGAAGTTGCTGCAATAATCTAGGTGAGAGGTGATAAGAGCTTGAACTGAGGTGATAGCTGTATGAGTAGAGAGAAGGGGTACAATGTTGTGAAGATAGAAATAGCAAGCTTGTCAAATAATTAGATGTGTGGAGTGAGGGAAAGTGAGAAGTTAAGGATAATGCTAACATCACAAAACTTGGAAACTGGAAGGATGGTGGTACTTTCAACAGAAATACGGAAGTTTGGAAGAGGAAAGCGTTTGTGGAGAAAGAAAATAAGTTCAGTTTTGGACAAGTTGAGTTTAAGATGTCTACAGGACATCATATCTGAAATATCTAGTCGGAAATATAGAACTGAAGCTCATAAGACAGATGTACATAAGATAAGTGTATTTTTACACAGGTGTATATAAATATATAATATATGTGTATATACATTCATACATAATAAGATAATTTTAGGGGGAAGAGGGCTCCAGCATCTAGAGGGAGGACCTGGCAAGATTTGCTCTAAAAAATGTTATTTGAACATTGATTTGAAGGAAATAAGTGATTCGAGTGCATTCAAGGCACAGGGAATAGTCAAGACAAAGGTGTAAAGGAAGATGAAGTATCATGTGTAAGACAGCAAGAAAGTCGGTTTGGCTGGACTACAGTATATAGGAAGGGTAATAATATAAGGTCAGAAAGGTAGGTTGGGGTCTGTTTATGAGGGTTGTTTAAAGTTCAACAAGAGTTCATATTTGATACTAGAGGCTACAGAGAGCCATCGGAATTCATTAAGTATTTATTCTTTTTGGGTCTCAGTTTCCTCACCCATAATAGGAGTTGGTTGAATGAAGATATCTCCAAATTTCATAACAACTGAAGGGTTTTGTGATTCTCGGATTTTTTTATGGAGCTAATTTGAAAACAAAAAGTTGCTAGCAATAATGTCTTATACAACCTTTGTCAGTATTAGAGTAATTGGAGGGAAAAATTATATGTACGTATAGATAGATAGATGGATGGATAGACAGAGCACACAGGGTGAATTGAAGATGTAGGGTGATATCTGGAGAATAAAATTGAGGGGTAAGAGAGGATTATACTGGGAGAAGGCGAAAGGGAGAGGTAGAATGGGGTAAACTATCTCACATAAAACAGACAAGAAAAAGCTTTTACAGTGGAGGGGAAGATTAGAGGGAATGAGTGATTCTTATTCTCATCAGATTTGGCTTGAGGAGGGAATACCATACACACTCAATTGGGTATGGAAATCTATCTTACCCTACAGGAAGGTAGAGGGGAAGGTGGTAAGAAAGCAGAGGGATGATAGAGGGGAGGGCAGGTTGGGGGAGGGCGTAATCAAAAGCAAATATTTCTGAGGAGGGACAGGGTAAAAAGAGAGAATAGAATAAATGGGGGGTGGGATAGGATGAAGGGAAATATAGTTAGTTTTTCACAACATGACTACTATGGAAGTATTTTGCACAGCTACACATGTATAACCTGTATTGAGTTGCCTGCCTTCTCGATAAGGGTGGGTGGGGAGAGAGGAAGAGAGAAAATTTGGAACCCCCAAAGTTTTAAAAACAAATGTTAAAAATTGTTTTTATATGCAACTGGAAAATAAGATATACAGGCAATGGAGTATAGAAATCTATCCTGCCCCACAGGAAAACAGAAGGGGAAGGGTATGGGAGAAGGGGGGCAGGGATAGAAAGGAGGGCACAGTGGAAGAAGGGGTATTCAGAGTGCACACCGTCTTGGGATGTGGGGAGGGACAAGATGGGGAGAAGATCTGGAACTCAAGAACTTGTGGAGGTGAATGTTGAAAACTAAAAATTAATTAATTTTTAAAAATAGGGGCAGCTAGGTGTCACAGTGGATAGAGCACTGGCCCTGAAGTCAGGAGGACCTGAGTTCAAATCCAGCCTCCGACCGAACACTTGACACTAGCTGTGTGACCCCAGGCAAGTCACCTAACCCCAATTGCCTAAAAATTTAAAAAAATAAAATAAAATAAAATAAAATAAAATAATGTCTTATACAAGCTTTTCAGAAAGCTATTTTTTTTTGCATTTATAATAGATATATACTCAATATTACAGTAAAAAGTGTGAAAATGCTCATAAGGATAGTATTAGACTTCTTCATGTTGCCAATTAAGTCCTTAACCTACTGGTTGATATAACTAACAGATACCTCTTCATAAGAAGCTCTTAATGTAACAAATATATGTTGACACTGATATGGGAAACTGCTTATTCAATAGTTCCAAAGACTAACAGGGAACATTATGTCATTTTGATGAACTGACTACTCTAAACCATTAGTTTAAATTTGAGATGTAAATATTGCCTTGAGGAGTTAAGCTGTGATTCACATGGTCATAGATGACTTGACTAGACATGAGGCTTTTGGAAGCTTTACTTTGGAATTTATGATGTCTGGTCTAAATAACTCTAGAACTTGTGTTCATTTTACAATCCAGTTTTATTCCATATTTTCCTCTCATACAGCCTACTTTCCAGGCTAAACTGGACTATTCCCCAAAGTCAATACACTGTCTCCCACCTCCATGTATTTGCAAAGGCTGTCCACCCATTCCTGGAAGACACTTCTTCCTCATCTCTCTGCTTCTTATAACTTGTATTACCCTTCCTTCAAGGCTCAACTTAGGTGTGCCATCAGCTCTGTGAAACCATCCTTGAATGTAGCCCCTCTAATAAAATTGTTTTCTAGAACCTAAAACTTTCTTTTTTTTTGATAATTTATTTATTTTTAGTGTTCAACATTCACTTCCATAAGATTTTGAATTTTAAATTTTCTCCCCGTCCCACTTCTCCCCCACCCAAGACAGCATGCAATCTGATACAGGCTCTACATATACATTCATGTTAAGCATATTTTCCCATTAGTAATGATGTAAAGAACAATTAAAACTAATGGGAGGAACCTCAAGAATGAAGCAATAAAACCAACAAAGGAAAAGGAGAGCAAATATTATGTTTCCATCTGCATCCAGACTCTATAGGTCTTTCTCTGTTTGTGGATAGCAATTTCCGTTGTGATTTCCATCTAATTTTGGAGTTGTCTCAGACTCTTGCATTGCTGTGAAGAGACAATTCTATCAAAGTCAGTTATCTCACAATGTGGCTGTACAATGTTCTCCTGGTTCTGCTCATTTCACTCTGCATCGGTTCATGTAAGTTCTTCCAGGTTTTTTTGAAGTCTGTCTACTAATCATTTCTTATAGCACAATAGTATTCCATTATACTCACATACTATAACTTGCAGAAACCAAAATTTTCTTAAGAGCATTTTGTATTTCATTGTTGTCCTTATCATACCCTACCTAGTACCATACTTACCTTTGGTATACATCAAGCCATCTTATCTCACATCTCTTACCAGTAAAAGATAAGCTCTTAATAGGTAAAGGGCCACCTATCCCAGAACCTTGCTTAATAAACATTTGTTTCGATTCTTAATTTAATTAAGTTCATTTCTGACAACTCCTCCAAAATGTCATGGTTATTGGAAATTTAATCTTTCTGCCTATGGGCATTGAGCACAGCGTTCTGGAAAATATCTAGTACACTGTACCCTCACAATGTAGATAGTCATCACCACTTAACATTCCAGAGAAGCCAGCAATCCTATCATTTGAAGCACACGGTCCTGTAGATCACATTGGCTAAAGAAACCTCCTTAGGAACAAAGGTATGTTTTCATATATTTTTAAAGAATATGGACACTAAAAAAGAAAATTATTTTTAATATTCTTTATAAGAAGGCCAGAAGGCCTAAAACATCACAAAAGACATTTAATATTAATACAATATCAAAGCTGAAAGTCAGCAATGTAGTTTTTGTTGTTAATGGATGTCATCACAAAAGATATATATAGCCATAGAAAGCCTTTAAGATGAAGGTCACTCAACTTCAATTCATGCTTAGAAAACTACTAAATTAAGTACAGTTTTATTCAACAAAAGAATCACCCTAGTTGATCAATTTTATTTTTTCCTCTCAGGGATATTGTTGAGGAAACAAAACTTATGTCATTTTAAAACAGAGCTTCTAAGGCATATGACTTTGCATCAAAACAAAATTTGCATTCCTTAAATATTTTTAGCTTATTATTGCAGAGATAATAATTCTGTGTAATTACCAGGGAAAACAATCAAAGGATCCTGTCCATCAAGCTGAGAGAAAACTGTATAATATATAGGCACTTGAAAGTCTAAATACAATCTAAAAAGTAAGGTACTAACAAGTGAATAAAAAGTATGAAAGATGCATTTCTTGATCTTTCTGCTCATCATTAATGATTTAGAAATATTTTATGCAGAACTTAAACACCAAATAAAATGGTTATTCTCATACACATAGTAGCAAAGAAAAATAATTACAAATGGAACTCTAGATATCTATTGTGTAGACCTTCCTTGCTTTTCCTTTTAAGTTTATAAATTCAACCTGTAGTTTTCAAAACAATCCTGTTTACTCATACTTTTTTTCTAGCCTTTCTTCTGCTCTCTTTCTTCTCTGAATTTTCTAAAGACACTTCAGTGAACCTCTATCCTTTGTTTTCTTCCTTTCTTCTTTTCTTCTTTCTTTTTCTTTCTTTTTTTGGCTACCCTACCCCTCTTGCCCTGCCTCTTCCACCTTCATTAGAGAAAAAGATAAAAGAAAAAACAAAGCCCTTGTAATAAATTTGCAAGTTCAAGCAAAACAAATTCCCACATTGCTGTGTCTGGAAATTATGTATTATTTGCCACCTTAAGTTCATCAACTGTCAAGAGATGGATAGTTTGAACATACCATCCATTCATCTCAGTCCTCTGGAATCATGGTTAGTCACTGCACTGGTCAGAGTTTTCAAATCTCTTAAATTTGTTTTTCTTTTTAATGTTGCTGACATTGTACAAATTGTTTTCCTGGTAGTACTTACTTCATTTCATATGTATCACTTCATAGAGGTCTTCCCAGGTTTCTATGAAACCACTAATTTCATCATTTCTTATGGTACAATAATATTCCATTGCATTCATATATCATAATTTGTTTAGCCATTCCCCAATAGGTTGGAACCAGTTTCCAGTTCTCTGCAAATTACAAAAAGACATGCTATAAATAAATTTTATACATTTGTATAAAAGGGCCCATATGGGTTCTTTTCCTCTTTCTTTGATCTCTCTGGGGTATAGGTTAAATAGTGGTTGATACTACCAGGTCAAAGGACAAGCACAATTTAGTTCCTTTAAGGGCATGGTTCCCAAATGTTTTTCAGAATGGCAAGACCAATTCACAGTTCCACCAACAATGCACTCGTCAGTCCCTCTAACATGTCTTTTTCCTTTCTTTGTCTTCTTTGCCAATTTGGTAGGTAAAAAGCAGAACCTCAGAGGTACTTTTATTTGTGTTTCACTCATTATCAGTTACTAGGAGAATTTTTTCATGATTATTGACAGCTTGGATTTGTTCCTTAGGAAACTGCCTTTTCATATCTTTTGACCATTAGAGAATGGCTCTCATGCTTATAAAATTGAATAATTTTCTTATATATTTTGAATATGACATCTTTATAAAAAAAAAACCATAAAGATTTTTCCCAGTTTCTATATCCATTCTAATACTTGTTCTGTTTGAATTTGTCCTATTTGTGGAAAATCTTTTAAATATGACTAACAAAAATTGTCTATTTCATCTTCTGTGATTGTCTTTACCATTTGTTCAGTCATAAGCTCTTCCCCTATTCATAGATCTGAAAGGTTAACCGCCTCTTTGACCCTCTAATTTGTTTACAATGTCACTCTTTATATAATTTATCCTTTTAGAGCTTATTTTAGCATATGATATAAGATGATGATAGAAATTTAATTTCTGCTGTTCTGATGTCTAGTTTCAAGCAGTTTTTTTTTTTGGGGGGGAAGGAGGGTCAAATAGTGAGTCCTTATTCCAGCAGATGGGATGATTTGGTTTCTTGAACACAATACTACGGTGTTTCTCCTCTTCTATATGTTGTGTACCTAGTCTGTTCCACCGATCAGTCTATCTTTTAACTAATATCTAATCATTTTGATGATTGCTTCTTTATTGTATAGGTTGAGACCTTATACTCCTAGCCCCCCTTTTCCATATTTTTTCATCATTTCTCAAAACCGTTAAACTTTTGTTCCTCCAGATGAATTTTATTATCATTTTCTAATTCTATAATCTTTTGATATTTTAACTCTATGGCACTGAATAATTATTTTCTGTGGTACTGTCATTTTAATCTTTCTAATGTTACTGGAGCCTATTCACTATTATTTTGTTGAATATTTTTGATTCACTAGCTCATTAGGGACACTGGTCTACAGTTTTCTTTCTCTTCTTTGTCTCTCTCTGGTTTTGGTATCAAGAATTTGTTTTATCAAGTTTGGAAGAGCCCCTTCTTTTCTTATCTTTATAGCTGATGTGTTATTGGAATTGTCCTTGGAATGCTGGATAGAATTACTTTCAAATCTATATGGTCTTAGGGATTTTTTTTTTGAGAATTCATTTACAACTTGGTCAATTTCTTTTTCCGATATTGGGGTATTTCATTTGTTTATTTCTTCTTCTGTTAATCTGGATATTTGTATCTTGGTAAGCCTTCAACAATTTCTTCTAAGTTATCAGTCTGATTGGCATATAATTAGGCAAAATATTTACCAATAGTTTTACTTCATTTTCAAGTGTTTTGAAATCTTTTTTAATTTTTAAAGGAACATATAGTTTTATTCTTTTTAAAATCAGAGTAGCTAGCTATTTTCTTTATTAGGCTTAAAAAAAAAAGAGCTAGCTCCTAGTTTTATTCATTAGTTCGTTTTGTGTTTTCAATTTTCCTAATCTCTCCTTTGATATTTGAAATTTCTAATTTGGTTTTTAGTAGAGGAAGTCATTTTTGCTTTGCTAGTTTTTTTTTTTTGGTTGTTGTTGTTGCATGTTCAATCACTAATTTGTCTTCTTAGTTTTGGGGTTTTTTTGTATGTTATCTCAAGATTTCCTTTGATGAAATTTCCTATTATTTGTATGATTTGTTCTTTGACCAATCAATTATTTGCTATTAAGTTATTTAGTTTCCAATTAATTTTAAGTTTTCAGAGGCCTTTTATTTGATATAGTTTTATTGTACTGTGGCCAACAAAGAATGTTCAATATTTTTATTTTTATTTTTTAATTTGTTACTGAAGCTCGCATGTCTTAATATAGTCAATTTTTGCAAAGCTGTCATATGTAGTTGGGTAATATGTAAACTTTCTGTTCCCATTCAGTAATTACTAGAGATCCAAAGATCTATTATCTCTAATTTTCCTAAAGGTCTATTCAGGTCTTTAACTTATTTAATTTTTATCATTTTCTTAGATCTCTTCAAGTCTGAAATGAGTACACTGAGATCCCAACATATTATAGCTTTACCACTTCTCCTTGCAGTTCAATCAATTTTTCCCTTTAAGTATTTAGATGCTATACTATTGAATGTTATACATATATACATACACATGCAGACAGATACATATATATATACATAACACATACACACGTGTGTTTATTTGTACATTCATATTTATATGACAGTGATCCAGTATGATGCAAGTGGAAATGAAGAAATGAAATACTAACAGATTCTATAAATCACAAGTGTAAGGAAAACTCTTTTATTACCTTCTTATTCTTTGAAAATATGGGAATGTGGACAAAGGGAGGAAAAATATACATGAGAATAGGAAGAAAATACACAATTAAAAATCAGTCTCATAATTGTCCAGTTCAGATGAAAGTGAGATTCCCTACATCCCTTTCTCCATGTTTGTTATTTCATATAGCCTACTATGTGAGCTAGATTTCCCTTTCCTTTCTCTTCCTTTTCTCCCCAGTTAAGCATACTATTCATCTAATTTCCTTCTTTTCCTAAGACTATCAAAACAGAACAAAACCACCCCCCCAGGTACATTCTTATTTAACTTTGCCTATGACCCTTAAAGACATTAAAGCTCTGACAAGAACTTGTTTTTTCTGCTCCTTTCAGCATAAAAACAATTCATCCTCAAACAGTGTCTTCCAATTGATCATATATATGTACCTTGCTATGTTTTTCCTATCATCTATGTTTCCATTTTAAAGTATGAATCAGTTCTGGATTTTTCAACAGGAGGGCTTAAAATTCCTCTATTTCACTAAATATCTTTTTTCCCTTTTTATGACTTTATGTAATTTTGCTAGATAGATTATTCTTACTTACAAGCTTTTATTATTTGCCTTTTGAGTATTATATTCCAAGCTCTCTTCTGCTAGATAATGTTGGGTGTCAAGTCTTGTGTATCTTGACTAAGGTTTCTTGGAGCTAGAACTTTTTTTTTTTTGGCTGCTCACAGTATTTTTTTTTTCTTTTATCTGAAACCTATGGATTTGGGCTATGATGTTCCTGGGAGTTCTCATTTTGGGGTTTATTTCAGGAAGTGGGTAATCATTTTATTTTCACTTTTACCTCTAGTTCAAAGAGGTCTGGGCTGTTTTTACTTGTTACTTCTTTTTTTTTTCTGAAGGTGGTTGTCAGTTTTTTCTTTTTTTTTAATTAATGTGTTTATTTTTAGTTTTCTCTTTTATTTATTTATTTGTTTGTTTATTCAACTGCTCATTCACTCATTTATTTATTTGAGTGCTTGTTTATTTGTTTGTTTATTTATTTTGCTGGGCAATGGGGTTAAGTGACTTGCCCAGGGTCACACAGCTAGTAAGTGTTATGTGTCTGAGGCCACATTTGAACTCAGGTATTCCTGAATTCAGGGCCGGTGCTCTATCCACTGCGTCACCTAGCTGCCCCTATTTTTAGTTTTCAACATTCACTTACACAAGATTTTGAGTTCTAAATTTTCTCCCCTCTCATTCTTCTCCCCACCCCAAGACAGCATGCATTCTGAATACCCCTTCCCCTAATCTGCCCTCCCTTCTATTTTCCCAACCCTTGTCTTATCTGCTTCCCCTTCTATTTTGTTGTAGGGCAGGATAAATTTCTATATCCCATTGCCTATATATCTTATTTCCCAGTTGCATGTGAAAACAATTTTTAACATTTGTTCTTAAAATTTTGGGTTCCAAATTCTCTCCCTTCCTCCCTCCCCACCCACCCTCTTTGGGAAGGCAAACAACCCAATACAGGTTATACATGTGTAGACATGTAAAACACTTCCACAGAAGTCATGCTGTAAAAAAAACTATATTTCCCTTCATCCTATCATGCCCCCCCATTTATTGTATTCTCTCTTTTTACCCTGTCCCTCCTCAGAAGTATTTGCTTCTGATTACCCCTTCCCCCAATCTGGCCTCCCTTCTATCATCCTCCCACTCTCTTATTCACTTCTCCCCTATTTTCCTGTAGGGTAAGATAGATTTCCATATCCAGTTAAGTATGTTATTCCCTCCTTAAGCCAAATCTGATGAAAATAAGATTCATTCATTCTCTCACACCTTCCCCTCCACTGTAAAAGCCTTTTCTTGTCTGTTTTATGTAAGATAATTTACCTCATTTTACCTCTCCCTTTCTCCTTCTCCCAGTATAATACTATCTCACTCCTTGATTTTATTCTCCAGATATCACCCCTTCATCTTCAACTCACCCTGGACCATCTATCTATCTATCTATCTATCTATCTATCTATCTATCTATCTATCTATCTATCCATATAATTGTTTTCCCTCCAACCACCCTAATACTGACAAATGTCTCATGAGTTACAAATATCATCTTTCTATGTAGGAATGTAAACAGTTCAACCTTAATAAGTCCCTTATGATTTCTCTTTCCTGTTTACCTCTTCATGCTTCTCTTGAGTCTTGTATTTGAAACTCAAATTTTCTATTCAGCTCTGCTCTTTTCATCAAGAATGCTCCAAAGTTCTCTATTTCACTGAACGTCCATTTTTTCTCCTGAAGGATTATACTCAGTTTTGCTGGATAGGTGATTCTTGGCTGTAATCCTATCTCATTTGACCTCTGGAATATCATATTCTAAGCCTCCAGTCCTTAATGTAGAAGCTGCTAAATCTTGTGTTATCCTGAGTGTTTACAATACTTGAATTGTTTCTTTCTGGCTGCTTGCAATATTTTCTCCTTGACCTGGGCTCTGGAATTTGGCTAAATATTCCTAGGAGTTTTCCTTTGGGGATCTCTTTCAGGAGGTGATCAGTGGATTCTTTCATTTCTATTTTACCTCTGGTTCTAAATATCAGGGCAGTTTTCCCTGATAATTTCTTGAAAGATGATGTTTAGGCTCTTTTTTTGATCATGGCTTTCAGGTAGTCCAATAATTTTAAATGATCTTTCCTGCATCTATTTTCCAGGTCAGTTGTTTTTCCAATGAGATATTTCACATTGCCTTTTATTTTTTTAGTCTTTTGGTTTTGTTTTACAATGTCCTGATTTCTCATAAAGTCACTAGCTTCCATTTGCTCCATTCTAATTTTTAAGGAAGTATTTTCTTCAGTGAGCTTTTGGACTTCCTTTTCCATTTGGCCAATTCTGCTTTTTAAGGCATTCTTCTCCTCATTGGCTTTTTGGACCTCTTTTGCCATTTGGGTTAGGCTATTTTTTAAGGTGTTATTTTCTTCAGTATTTTTTTGGGTCTACTTTAGCAAGCTGTTGACTTGTTTTTCATGATTTTCTTGCATCACTCTCATTTCTCTTCCCAGTTTTTCCTCTACTTCTCCTACTTGCTTCTCAAACTCCTTTTTGAGCTCTTCCAAGGCCTGGGACTGATTCATATTTTTCTTAGAGGCTTTGGATGTGGAGCTTTGACTTTGTTGTCTTCCTCTAGTTGTATGTTTTGATCTTCTTTGTCACCAAAGATTCTATGGTCTGAATTTTTTGTGCAGTTTGCTCACGTTCCTAGCCAATTACTTGAGTTTTAAACTGTTTTGTTAAGGTAGGGGTCTGCTTCCAGTGTGGAGAATGTACTGTCCCAAGCTTCGGGGGTTTTGCGCAGCTGTTTTCAGAGATACTTCTAGGGACCTGTAAATTTTCCATTTTTCCTAGATGGTATAATCAAGGGCAAGATGTTTACTCCTTTCCTGGTTGTGCTCTGTCTATGAGTGAGCACAAGCACTGTTTTCTGCCTTGAAACTGTAAGAAGGATTTCCTCTCTAATGCCACTACAAGCTCCACCAAGCCTGTGCTCCTCCTTGCCCCAGAACCACCACTCAGAACTGTGACCCACAAGCACAGGCAAAGCATGAGATTCCTGCCTCAGCACCAGCAAAAAAATTCCTGCAATCTCCCTCTGATTAGCCACTCTATTCCCCCTCTGCTGCCACCCCAGGGCTGTTCCAGGACTGGGGCTGGGACCAAGCTTCTCTCTCACCGAGGTCACAGATCTTTCATACTGACCTTCTAAGTTGCCTTTGGCATCTGTGGGTTGAGAAGTCTGGAAATTGCCACAACCGCCCATGATTCAGTTCCCTGAGACCTACTCCAGGTTCACTGAGGCCTGGTCTTTGCCCATGCCCACACTGAACTGTGCTCCTCTTCCAGCCCAGTGCAATAGACCTTTCCAATCAACCATCTAGATTGGCTTGGGCTGAAAATTTGTTTCACTCTGTCTTTTTGTGGATTCTACTGCTCTAGAATTTGTTTAGAGCCATTTTTTACAGGTATTTGGAGGGGTTTGGGGAGAACTCAAGCAAATCACTGCTTTTACTCCGCCATCTTGGCTCTGCCTCTATTTGTTATTTTTTTGAAATATGTATCAGGCCCTTTCTGTTTGATCATGACTTTCAGTTAGTCTAATGATTCTTAGATTATTTCTCCTTGATCTTTGTTTATGGCTTACATTTTCTTCTCTGTTTTTTTTCTTTAATTTTGCCTTAATGTTTTATTGTCCCAGGTATCATTTTCTTTTTTGGCCCTAATTTTCAGGGAGTTCAATTCTTGGATATCATATAATACCTAATGTTCTAAAATTAATTCTCCTTAAAATTTTTCCCTCCTTAACTATTTTATTTTTATCTTATCTTGGTTCTTCAAGGTATTTATTAGTCCATATGACCAATGCATTCTATTCTCAAGCTTCTGTCTATGGTTTTTCGTCACTATATCTGGAGTTTTCTTTTGTTCACACTATCTCCAGCCTCAGTTTCTGGATGAAGGGCTTGGGCTTGGGTCAAAATGTATGCCTGCACTGAAGGGTGCGGGCAGAACCTGTATGATCTTGGCTTTGGTGGCTACAAGTAGGCCCTGCCTTTTGCAAGAATTATCTGAAATTGTGTTCAACTATGTTTTGGGCCCAGAATACTGGGATACTTACCTAGTCCTACCTCCTGCAGTGGATAGGTTACCTTCAACACACTTCTTGCCCTAGCTTGTCTCTGCTTTGTGCTTCAGCATGATTCAAGCAATCTTTTTGTATAGTCCTTTCAGACTACACTCCTTTCAGATACTTTTGAATCAATTCTTCTAGACTTTAATTAATCAACACTCTTATAATTACAATGACCCCAGCAGCAGCTCCTTTATATACACTTGCTCCAAACTAGATGATTTTTCTATCCTTTCTCTTTAGTACTATTTCTTCCTCCTCTATAAGCACATTCAGGACTATGATGTTAGATTCAAAGTGCAGTGGGTACTCTTCTCTTGATTATGAAGAGTTTAGGACAAAAAACTCTGCAAACCTTTTCCATCTTCTGTCCTTCCAAATTCATCCTTAAAAGCCCTCAGGACAATGATTATGTTTAGCTAGCTCTTTCACCAAACTTTCTTTAAACTGGCTTTAACATCAACTACTTCTCTGGGTTTCATAAGGCAATCCTGTTCATAATCTACCATCATCCTTCTCTTCAAAATTTCACAAACGAGGCTACATTCTTTTTATTCTTTTTCAACCAATCTATGGTTTCATAGGTATAGGGGATTCCCATTAATGAAACTTCCTCTATTAATGCAGAGCAGTAACTGCTTTGCAACTTAAGAGCTTGGAGAACTTCCTGAGGTATTGAGAGGTCAAGTTATCTGGGGTCATAGAGTCTTCTACAAATTCAAAACTGATGTTACCCATGGCTGCCATCTCTCTGTGTTTGGGAAGTAGGCTGAGTGTTTGCTCATTAAGCAACTTTTTAAGCTCTTTTGATCTCCTTATTATAGTTCCTGATTGACACTGGTTTAACCTCTGTATAAAATTTTTGCCATTGGTATCGATATAATTTTTCCATTTATACCCATTTTAACACTAGTAATTTATTTGGGTCAATTTGAAATAATTTTAAACTTTTTTTTAATTTTTATTTTTACTACTGGCTTAGGACTAATTTTTATCACTCCTTTAATGAGGTAATCTGACTGTGTATATAATTTTCAAGTCAGAAATGATTTCCACATCAAGAATTAACTGTTCATTTTCACTCTATCAATCAATTTCATTTTTTGGTGGAATTATTCAGTGTTTACATCTAACACACCAATTCTTCTCTCCAAAAAGCATTCATAAGGCTTCTATGTAGTCTAAAATAAATTGGCTTCATTTATTCCTTATTCCTGAGTCATATTTTCCAACATAGTTTTAGCTACCCACCTATTCTAATCTTTGCATTAAAGTTACCAAGTATATTATATGTTAATTTAAGTTAGAAGGCCTTATAACATGCTTCACAAAATTTCTCTACATCATTAATAAGTGGTACATAAGCTAGTTTTTTTTTTATAAATACTTATGAAGGGCATTACAATATAAGGTGGCCAAATATCCCATGAAATGACTTTTTTTGTTACGTCTTGATAACTCTGGGAGCTCCTTTATTTTCTTCTCTTTAGCTGTACATCTTGTATGTTCTAGTTTCAATTATAGCAAGAAGGTCAAGATTAATAATAAAATGAATTATTAATACAATTCAGTTCTGCTAATAGTATATCTTTGGTCATTAGGTATAGATCTCACATTATGAGTTATCAATAGCTAAATTAAATGCTGTAAATAGCCTAATATAATTTTTAGCCCCCTCTGCCACTAATGCCACTATCACTGAAAGAGAAAGGGGCCTCATGAAGTTGAGGGCCATTCTGTACTTCTCCTTGTTTCACTGGGTGCCACAGTCAAGAATTCATCACTAAGTGGTCAGCTTATTGGTGATGAGCAACGCTATACTTAACAGAATGAGCCATGAGAAAAAAAAAACCCTCAGATTTCTGCAACTACACTCAAAGATATCCATGATAAATTTATCAACTGTCAGAGCTTACACTGTGCTAGCAAGACCTAAGAACCCAGGTTCACTTCCACAAAAGGAACTTTGTCATATCTTTCTAGTTAAAGTCTAGAACTAGAATTTTGGAGGTGGGAAGGTCCTTAGAGATCAACCATTGATTGATTTGACTGGATGCAGTCTTTTGACAGAATTCCAGAACAAATCCTTTTATTAAGGAGATTTGTTCTGTGAAGTTTGGATTCAGTCAAGGGGCCTCACTTGAAGACCTAGAGGACCACTTCATATTACTCATAAGGAAACTGAAGTTATTAACTGCTCAAGTAACTTACTGATGCTTAAGCAGCCAGTTGGTGAAAGACCCATGACAAAATTTTTGATTTCTAGACTCCAAGTCCAGTGTTACCTTCATAACGCTGACTAATCCGGGTAAGGGAAACAGCCAGGGTCAGTTTGATTAGCGAAGTCTAAATCGTGGATTTTTAAAACAGAAACATAATTTTATTATCTATCCAAAAAGCTATGTGGAGGTTTTCCTTGTTTTTTGTTTTGCTGTTGTTGCTGTTGCTTAGCAGTTAAAGCAGGGATCTTAACCAGGGAATTGTGAACTTCAAAAAAACATTTACGATTATTTTATTATAATTTGTTTTCTTTATAATTCCATGAACTTCATTTTGTTGCTGTTGAGTCGTTTTTCAGTCATGTCTGACTCTTTGTGACCCCATTTGGGGTTTTCTTGGCAAAAATAATGGAGTGGTTTCCCATTTTCTTCTACAGCTTATTTTACAGATGAGAAACTGAGGCAAAGTATTAAGTGATTTGCCCAGAGTTACACAGCTTAGAAAGTGTCTGAGGCCAGCCTGGAACTCACAAAGATGAGTCCTGACTTCAGACCTGGCACTCTATCCACTCTATCCACTAGCTGCCCCACATTTTACTTTAGGAACTTAAAAATATTACTCTGAGAAGGGATCCACAGATTCCAAGAAACTGCCAAAGGCTTTGGTCAATGTCACAAAAAAGGTTAAATACTCTTGATTTAGAGGATAACACAGAAGACCATGAATGGAGGATTTATGGAAAAAATATGAATAAAAATTACACAAACTAAGAACGAATGAAGAGGGGTTATCATCTGTACAAGTGGAAGGAATATTGATTAAAACACAACTTTTTGAAAGTAAAGTTCAAAAGCTTTATTCCAGTCATGCACAAATAATGAGAATTAGTTTAACAGTATCCCACATTAGAAATCTTAGAGGATTTGCTTCCACAGCTAATTCTTTCCATCCTTCATCAGCTGCTTCTAAAATGCCTGAAGACATTTGAAAATTTTCTCAAGTTTAAATACTCTTGGGGATTTGGGCAGTGAAGCCAAAATAGTAGAGTGGAGGAAGCTACACAGATGAGCTCTCCCAATATTCTCCTCCAAACAATTTTGAAATAACACCTTAAATCAAATTTAGAAGCAGAAAAGCTATTTTTCCAGCCCAAGACAACTTAGGAGGTCAGAAGAAGAGGTCTGTAGTGTAAGGGCTGGCCCAGAGTACATGAAGTGGCAACACCAACTGAGGGCCTTGGAGGAAGCTGTGACAGCAACAAAAGCAGAAATTTTGGGAGCTCTCTGTCTAGAGATGGTAAGGGGATTATACAACTGGTCAGAAAGAGATTACAGAGGGCTAGCAGAGAGCACAGGACTGAGAAGTGTTTGGCAACTCCATTGCCCATACCCACTTCTGGGTTGTAGTTCTGGGGTAGAGAGGAGTACTTGTGATCACAAAGGAACAGGGGTCTGAGGAATGATAGTGCTTACAGTTGCAAAGGATCATGGGCAGACCAGGAGAGCAGTGACCACACTTCTTCCAGGATCATACCATCTTAGAAGTACTGAAAACTTCCAAACCCCCAGAACTAGCTATGAAAACAGAAGTGCAAAAAAAGCATGAGGCTTGGGACAATATCTCTACCTTGACTAGGTGGAGCCCAACTCTCCCATAAAGTTCAAAGGCAAGAAATAGGATAGAAAAATAAGCAAACAATGAATAAAGAACCTGGCCATAAAAAGCTATGATGGTGACAGAGACAATCAAGACAAAAACCCAGAAGACAATGATGTCAAAAGAACTATAAGCAAAGCCTCAAACAAAAAAAATGCAAACTGGACACAAGCCCGATAAGAATTCCTGGGAGCTTTAATCCCCCCCCAAAAAAAAAATTCCTCAGAGGGCTAGAAAAAGAGGGGAAAATATTTTTTAAGCCAAGTAAGAGTGAGAGAGGAGAAACTGGGAAAATAATGAAAAAATAATTAACAGCTTGGTAAAAGAGGCACAAAAATATGGAAGAAAATAAGATCTTAAAAAACAGAACTGGCTAATCATGTATAACTGACATCATATTGCTTGCCTTCTCAATAGACAGGAGGAGTAGATGTAGGAAGGAAGAAAATTTGGAACTCAAAAGTTTTTTAAAACTTAAAGATTTTTGAAAAATGAAATATTCTTTATTCTCTTCCACTTTATTAATAGGGACAATAAAGTGTCCAGAAGAAAGATCACAGAATCTCAGGTTGTAAGAGACTTAGAGGTCATCTAGGCCAAACCATGTCTGAACAGAAATGTCCTCTAAAATATCCCTGACAAGCAGGTGCCTTCACCTGCTAAGACCTTATCTCCCTCAACTGGCCCAGACCTACTTCAAAAAACAGACCTGTGTATCCTACCCAGCAAGGTGACTTATCTATGATTGTTGCTGGTAACACCAATGCTTTCTATTCTTTCTATTTCTTTAGAAATTCTTTTTTGGAAATTCTATACTGTGGCAAGGACAAGATTTGAGGCTATATCTGCCAAAGGTGTTTGAGAAGTACTGACTTAAGGGAATAATGCATACTTCTAGCGATAATAAACTCAGTATCTCCTCTAGCATAACTATTTTACTTTTCACAACACTTGTAATTATTAGGTAGATTTTAGGTCTACTCAAATGTCTCATCTTGGCAAAGAGGTGACACAGTAGAGATCAAAATCTGGCAAAGACCACCATGCTGAAAAGGCTCCAAGTACCTGTCTTCTGAAAACCAGAATAAATCAGAAGAGCTCATCACTATGATGATTAAAGGCTGATGAATCTGTAAGTCATAATAATTCATGAAAATATATATACTGAGACAATGAAGGGCTGCAATCTGTGCTAGGGGAGGAACTACCCACTTTGATATTATAATTTCTTCAAATATTGAAATAATTATTATGTATATTTTATTCATATGGAACCCAAAGTCTACCTCTCTTTTTCTCCCAGTGTTCCTGGTTCTGCTTTTTGGGACTAAGGAAAATAAATCTAAACTCTCTACTACCACAGACTTTCAATTATTTGAAGAAAGCTATTATGGCTCCTGTTAAGTCTTCTCTTCTCAGCACCAATTCCTTCAATTACTTCCAAAATAAAATGAATTCTAACAGTTGCCTAACCCAGTGGTCTCAAAACTTTTTTGTTCATGCATTCCTATGACTAACAAGTTGGGAGAGGGCAACACATATGTTCAATTAATATATGTATAATTAGGGACTGTACCTGGGATTTCATTGCCATGAAATACTAAATGAGGAAACTCCATCTGACAATATAGATCAGTACCTTCTCTGGAACTTATAATGTTAAGAAGGTTGTCTAGAGTACTGAGAGCTTACATGACTTGCCAAGGGCCAGTACATGTCAGAGACATGAACCCAGGGCTTTCTAACTCCATCTATCCATTAGGCCATTATTCACATTACCTCTGTGTCCCTCTGTACTAACATATTAAGTACTTTAAAATTACTAGAAAACTTATACACAATAATCATAAATATGAAATAAATATCTGTAAATTCCATTTTTATTTACTTACTGTAACTTATTAATAGTATTTTAGTGAGAGCAATGCAATTAAATGTGTTTCATTATTTTTAAAATTTTTGGTTTAACATTTTGTGATACAATGATTGGAAGTCTGGTTCTAAGTTCAGTTCATGTCAATACTTAGTTTCAATGGTTTTCATCATGGTTTAAAAAGATACTTCCAAAGGTCTTTAAATCTAGCTGGAAGCATAGTACTGGTTGCATTTACTGAATTATGATATTCATTTTTAAATCCCACCCACAACATCTTGGGGCACAGAGGACTAGCACCTCTGGTATAAGGGCTTGCTTAAACCCTTTTCAGGGTTGCTCATCCACCTTTGGTGTCCACCTGATTTACCACCTGTTGCTCCAAGAAGCTGTAGTATGCCCTGTGGCCATACCCCAGCAACCCAGCTAGGCAGACAGGCTAAACCAGGTTGAGGTCAACTGACAGGCCTCAAACCTACTGGTGAGTTAGGAAAATGTGTACTCCAAGCATGTGAAGATTTTCCCCAGTGGAATGCGCAGATGAGAACAATTTGTGCCAATGGCCATGAAGGCAGCTAAAGCAGGTGCTATGGAGCGCTCAGAGCTTGGTCAGGCCTTAAAGACTCCAAGGTCATCCATGGCACCTGGGCCATCATCAGTCATCTTGACTTTTCTCTTGCCACTGGACTCCAATGATTCTGGAAGAGAGAGAGGCTAACAACTTTATGTAACTCTACCTCATCTAAATCCAATTCACTCATGAGTCAAGATATCACCCCCTGATGTCATTGGTTCTTTTGGAAAATGAAGGACAAACAACAAGTAAATTTCCATCTTCCCTTATATCTCAATTATTTTTACAAACTAGTTGGAAGGTGTTACATTTTTCTAAGTGAAACAAATGTTCAAAACCTGCTAAAATTTTTTGGTGGGATGAGATTTTAAACAGGTTAGAAAATGTTTCCAGGTCTTAAACATGCAAATATTATCAGGTTTGTTTAAAAAAAAAAGTGACATATCCTTTTCAGCAACAAAAGCACATAATGATGAAAACAGTTTTCAGATAGCCTTTTCCAAAATGTTCTCCATATGTAATGAATTTCTTTCAAAAATCAGCTTTCTCATTTGTGTTATTGCTAAAATGTCACCTTCACAGTAAAAGGATAGATTAAGTATGTATATGTGTGGAACAAAATGTCACTCCCCATCTCATTACAGAGTACTGTAAAAAATGCATTTTTTAAGGGTCTTGTTTTTATATAGATTAACCACATCAGTGACAACCTGGGACACTTTGGACACTTCTGGCTTCCCTTTCTTTGCTGCAGTGGCCTGCCTCTGAAGGATGTAGTGAATGCCAGAAATGTTGCTATCTCTAAAGCCACAAAATCTTTTATTCTAATTAACACAATGTTGTTCCATTAGTGGCTACACTTAGACAGTAAAACAATAAAACACTATTCTCACCAAAAAAAAAAGTCATTTACCATTGAGAATACTTTGGTGCTAGAACATCTTTCCTTTAATGATTCACAAAAAAAGGTACTCTTCATACAGTTCATTACTGAGACAAAATCTAGCAAATACCATAAGCTGAAATATGTTAGAAACATCTGTACTTTCATCCAACTGTACAGCAAGCCTCCCACACCATGTAATTTGTTGGAAAACATGTTCCTTCAAATTTTCAGGAATGTTTTTTAATGTGTCTTCCAATAGTATTTCTGACAAAGGAATATATTTTAGTCTACCACCCTATTGTTTTCAATATTTTATTTTGGTCATTTTTATTTCATTAGAAAGGATGAGTTTTTCTTTTTATCTTTTTACTATTTTTGTCTTATTAAGAAAACTCAAAAGAGGCTTTTAAACAGTTATCTTTAAGTTAATGAAATTCTGTAAAATACTAGATTGAGTAACATGTCTTTAGACATCACAGAAAAATTATAGAGATCTTTCTTCATGTTCTGAATGGTTGATTTTTAAATGTGTTTCTAATTATGATGGCTGGATACTATCAGTAGCCAATATCTCAAAGAACAATAATACTACTACTTACAATAGCTAACATCTAACCCTTTAAGGTTTGCAAAGTGCTTTACATATATTACTTCACTTCATCCTCACAATAATCTAGCAAGGTAGGAGCTACTTATTATTCCCATTTCATGAATAAGGACTTAGTGGAACGCATTCCAGTTGAGAAGGCCCTGGATATTCCCATGTGGTGAACACTCCTAAGTTCCTAGGCCAGGCATTACCTATATATTTTTGTATTTGGTATGAATCACAGAATAATGAAGAAAACTTGGAGGTCATCCAACAGATCAAGTCAGACCAACCTCATTTTCTTTTTTGATTGGTCCTCATAGATCAGGGGGATGCTGCAGGCACAATTTATCTACATTTTGGCAAATCATTTGAAAAATTCTCTGATGCTACTTGGGGGACAGAAAGGGGAAGAGAAGGGAAGAGATAAGGGTTAGATGATACTACAATTAGGTGGATTCAAAACTAGAAAAATGGCCAGACCCAAAGAATAATCATTAGTAGTTCCTGAAACTTGTAAAGAAGTCTCTGATTAAGTGCAAAAGAAATCTACTCCTGGCACTGAGTGATTAACATTTTTACCCATGAAATGGATAAAATCTTCAGATGTCACAAATTAGGGAAGGAAAGCTCTTATGACAGGATTTTAAAAGATCAACAGACTAGATTATAAGGTCAAATCTAGTAAGGCAAAATTTAACAGAAATAAATGGAAAGTTTTGCACTTGGATTCTTAAAAAAAAATCTATTTCACAATTTCAGGATAGGAAAGGGATGACTAGAAAGTAACTGAAAAATGACCTTTTAATTTAGTGTACTGCAAGCTCAATACATGGCAGTTCACAAAAAGAGAACGTAATTTAAAGAAGAGAGTTAGTGTCCGGGAACACATAGGTGACAGGCCCACTATGCTCTATCCTGATCAGACCACACCTCAAGTACTATGTTTATTTAGTTCTGCAGGACATATTTTCGGAAGAATATTGATATGCTGGAGAACATGCAATGTGCAGCAATAAGGATGGTGAGGGGTCCTGCGAGTATTCCCTTGTGGACTAAAGGGTATGAAGATGATTAACTTGGAGAAGAGAAGATAGGGAAGGGAGGAATGACTGCTATCTTCATATATTTTCAAGTTTCTGAGGGTACAGATTTGAGAAACAGCTGGGAGCTTCAAAGAGGCAAATTTAGACTTGTAAGGAGAAACTTCCAAATAATCAGAACTATCCCAAAGCCTTGTAAGGTAGTGGGTTCCCCTTCACTGGGGATCTTTAGGCAAAGGTTGGAGAGCCACTTCTTGGGATGTTGTAGAAGGGTATTCTGGTATGAGTTGGCCCGAATGGCTTCCGAGACCCTTCTTGATTCTATGATACTGTGATTTCGTTTCCCCCACACCACCTCCACCCTGATAAATCGTGGATTCCATCTAAGTCCTTTGACAACTTGACATCTAGCCTCTATTTGATAATTGTTTCCATTTTTCCAATTAATTTTATATACAATAATGATTTTTTGGTCTGGGACGTCAATGAAATTTAAGTCTTTCTTTTGTACTCATCCACTCAATCACCTTCCCAATCTCTTAATCATGGCATTCTTCCAAGAGTGTTTCTTTTGTCTCCACTCTTCTCTCTTTACACCATTTCCCTTGGCCATCTCATTCCTTTCGACATTTCAACTACTACCTTTAGGAAGGTAATTCCTGAGGCCGATAAAGCAAAGCAGCTGATACAGGGTGAGACCTTGAGTCTAGAAGACCAGTTTTCAAATCTAGTCTCGGGCACTTACTACCTGTGTGATGCTCAACAAGTTAATTATCCTCTGTCTGCCTCAGTTTCCTCATCTGTAAAATAGGGATAAGCACACCTACTTCCCAGAGTTACGAAGATAAAATGATATATGTATAAAGTGTTATGTAAACCTTAAAGCACTATATAAATTCTGGCTATGATTATTATTATCATCTATGTCTCCAGCCCTTACCTCTCCTGTGAGATTTTTAACTTCAACTTCCTATCAAAGATCCCCATTTAGATTACCCACTAGCACCTCAAGTTCAGCATTTCTAAAGCTAACCTTATTACCTTCCCCTCAAAATCTCCTCCTTAATCTGACTTCACTATTTCTGGCACCACAATTCAAGTGGTTTCCCACATTATGAATCTTAGTGTCATCTTTAACATTTCCCTCTTCTTACCATTCATATGTAATTAGTTACCTAAGCCTACATGATTAAGACAGTTTTGAATTAAAAAGGAAGGGGAAAGGAGAAAACAGCCCAAATATACTAAGCCTAATGCCATAGAGAAAAGCTTAGGAAGCATAGCAGTAAAGGCTAATTTCAAAGGAAATAACATCCAAGAAGAAAGTTAATAATAAAATCCCTCTGTCTACTCAGATGTCTATAAACAAAAGCACAAAGTACAAGTATTAGACATCATAGATTATAGATGAGAGTAATAGGCAAATCTGACTTCACAGGTATACTAAGCACTAGAGAGATAGAACTCATGACAAGAATATGACTCTGAAAGAGCATACATTATTCAACAGGAAGAGGATAGATTAAAAAGGGGCCATGGAATAGTATTATATTTTTAAAAGATATACTCATGAGGAAATCCAGAAATTTCAGAGAAGGCACGTGGCAGAGTGCACTTGGATCAGAATCAATGGAGGAGCAAGAGAAGGGTCCTCTTAAAAGCATTTAAGGATGAAACTGGAAGGACAATAGATAAAAATGGAAGAAAAAAGGCTTTTAAAGGGTTCTTTTCACTATCAAGGACACTAGAGAAACTACAGTTGATTCTTATCATTATATCCCTAGATAAACTTAGAGAGAAAATAGAAATGGCACTGAAGAAAACAAATATAGGAAAAGCAGTTGGATTAGATAAAGTATATACAGACAAGGTCCATGCTGGAGATGACATAATTTTGAAGGCAATGAGGAAACAATTCTCAAGGTATCTGAAGAAGATACCAAAAGCATGGAAAAAATTTTGACTTTATACTGTTAAAACAGATAACTAAGAAAACATCAACAGATGTTGACCCATATGCCTATAGGTTCATCAATATAAAATTTTTAAAAGAATAATCTACACATGTAAAAAGGGCATCCTCAATAAGAGCATTAGAAGGGAACAGGGAGTCTTTTATAAGGGATATTCCACAGGAGATTTATCATAACAATTGACTTAAAGATATAGAAAATACAAGATCTCACTGAAATTACTGTTTGTTTACTGTGGTTTTTTTAACACCTAATTTAGTAGAGTAAACCACTATCTTAAAGTTTCCTCCAACAAGGATGGATGTGAAAATTATACACAATTCCTTGAAATGAGTAACAGAAGCTATGCTAATTCAATTATCCTTTGATCGTTAATATTAAGTGAAAAATAAATAAAGGAGATACACATTCCCTAAATTCACCACTGTCACAGAGGAGATCCTACATAACACCTAATGACATTCCAGTGATTATATCAAGCCCTGGAAAACCGCAAGGCTTCCTAATTGAGATCCACGGTCCCTCAAAAAAAAACCTGGCCTAACAACCCATGTGCAGAAAATAAGTGGATAAAGAATATCTGCTGCCAGACTATAATAGGCAATAGGACGGACAACCTATAGAGCTTTTCCAACTACATGTCTCGGATAGTGTAAATAGACAATGACTTGGGCCACTTACTGAAGAAAAAAAGAAACCTAGATAACCCTTGGGAAACTGAATTTAAAAAAAAAAACCACCACAAGATTCTCCTTGAAACAAAGGACCATCTTTTTAACACCAATATTATATCAATGTCATATAGCTGTGAGTAATGAAAGACAACAGACTCTGAAGAAATGAAATGTAAAATAATGACCCAAGGGTACAGAAGAGGCACAGGGAAGGTGTGACTACGTTGTAACACATTACAAAGAATTATGAAGAATAAGAGTGTAAAGGTTATCATCAAAGAAACATGAAAAAGACAACGAGCTAGTGACACAGCAAGTGAGGCTCATGTATTCTACTAGTGTAATGTCAAGAAAAGCAAGGAAGGCCCTCAACACATTGGATGGACTTTCTGCAGCATATTTACAGAGGGGATGGATGAGTCACATATGACAGGCAGGTAGGAATGGATGGACTGTGATCCATTATCACTAGAGGGAATAATCACACTGTTAAAATCTCAGATCCTTTCAGAGGGTTCAGAGAAAGAATAAGTAGGGTCCGAAGGGTCTGAAGGTGCAATATCTTGCACGGAGAGTCAGCCCAAGAAGGATGAAAAGCTCCTTGAGAATTTAATTCTGAAGACAGAAGAATTTATTGCAATAAGGGAGAAAAGGCAGAGCTGCCTAAAGAGAATGGTGTAAATGTACAGAGAAATTAATCAATCAACCTCGATTTTTTAAAGACATTTGCAGAAGATGGAAAGGAGCAACTGAGAATAAATATGAAAGAGAATCAAAGTCCTGTAAGAATAGCATGAAAAGCTCAGAATGAACTGAGGCTGGTGATAAATACTTAAGTCTAATACAAAGAAGACTCAAAGAAGAAATAGAATAACATATAGTGAGAAGGCTGAATTGTTTAACTCTATTTTGCTTCTAGGGCAGCTAAGTGGTACAGTGGATAGCTGGGCCTGGAGTCAGGAAGACCTGAGTTTAAACTGGGTCTCATACACTTACTAGCTGTGTGTCCCTGGGTAAGTCACTTAACCTATTTGCCTGTGTCCCCACCTGTAAAATAAGCTGGAGAAAGAAATGGCAAACCACTCTAGAAAGAGTCAGACACAACTGAACAACAAAAATGGTTTAACAAAGTCCATTCTCATTTTATTATGTAGGTAGGAGGATTCATTTTAAATTGTCTCCAGCATATTTAATCAAGAACTTTATGACACAGATGAGAACCACAATCATTTATCTTCATTTCCCAAAGCACAGCAAAGAAAGATGGTTTATAAAGAAATCATAATTCAAGTGTTTGGTAGAAGCTGAAATGGAAACCTCATCAGTTCTCAACCCAATGAAGTAGATCACCTTTACTTATCACTATGTACAGTAATCATAAGATAAAAGAATTATTTTTATATATAATCTTATAATTTTATATTAATTTTAATTAAGATAATTAAAGTTTTTTTTAAAGACCTTTTCCTGTTCTATTTCCTAAAAGTTATACTTGATTAAATGAGATAACTGTCAAGTGTTTACTTAGCCCAGTGCCTGGCACATAACAGGCCTTATATAAACATCAGCTACTATTGTTATTATCAATGATGGACTAAATGGACTTTTAAAATTTATTGTATTTGGCTAGGTAACAGGCCATTTAACCACAAAGAACTGGTCCTTAGTTTTTTTTTTCTTTTTTACAGCTGAGTCTCATCTTTATCAAAGGCTAGCCAACAGCAGAAGTCAATCCACCCTGCACCACTACACACATACAAACACACACTTTAAAAAAAAATCACACTTCGCGTATTCACTCAAGTCACTGGGTGGTAAGAAAATGGACAATTCTTAGAGTTGCTTCAGATGGCCAAGCAAAATTCAAAAAGAAAAACGAAGGCTTCTTTCAAAGCCTCATCCGAAGAAATGGTGGGGTCTCAGATAAGATTTTTTGCCTTCAGTTTGAAAAAAACAAAAGCCTGCTATATTCTGGTGGAGGCTGTTTACCAAGGCCCAGTTCACTGCCCTCTGCAAACAAATGGCTCCAGTCCCGTCCTGGGCCCCGAGTTCAAGTTCATTCTTGCTGAGGACAAAATCCGGCAGGGTTTGTTTGCTTTTTCTCTTTTCACACCCAATCTTCGTTGTCCCCGAAAAACTCCGCTCCCCCTTCTCACCAAGGGCCAGAAAACGAAGCCGGGTCCGAAGGAGAGCACAGCGGGGAGCGAGCAGCACCTCCGCCTCCTCCCCTCCAGTCCGCCCGAGCCCCAGCCCGGGCCCCAGGGCAGCCCGCGCATCCTCCTCTTGGTCCTTCCCCTCCCTTCGCGCTCCCTCTCTCCGCCCACCCTTCCACCTACCACCCCCGCTTCCCAGGATGGTAGGTTCCTAAGAGGCCGCCACACATTCCCCCCCCAGGGAGGTACCACTCGGAGGAAACAGGGGATGATCCCAAACAATGGCGCCCACCCCCCACCAAAGGCCTCGCCTCGCCTCCGCCCCCGGCACGCGCAGTCCTCCGGGGAACAGCAGAACTGCCGCCCCCGCAAGCACCCACCTAGTTCTTCCTCCACCAACCGGGACGACGCCGGCGCCTCCGCTTCCATCTCTCTTTGGTCTCCAGGGCGCCGTCGCCCTTGCCGTCTGCTCTTCTGCCACGGTGGAGCCTGAAGCCGGATTCGGGCAAGAGGGTTCCTCCGGCGGGGATGAGGAGAGCCTTTCTCCCCTCCTCCCTCTCACTGACTACTGAGCATGCCCAGATCAGAAGGTTCACTGCCGCACGGAGGAATTCCAGGCCAAGGGTTCCGCGGCTCCGGGATTTTCCTGCAGCTGGGGTGGGGATGGCCGGCTGTGGGATGTGGGGGAGGACCAGAGCATCTCTCCGTGACCATAAGTGGGAAGTCTGGAAGGGGGGATGCCTGGTGGGGACGGATACAAAAATAGTAACAACTAGTCTATTCTGAGGTCATCCCTTTGGGGACTACCTCGCAGTGCCCCCCGAATATAATCCACCCTAGGGAATTTTTATCCACGCCCTCCCATTCATCCTGGATTGAGGGAGGCGGGACCCAAATTAGCATCACAGACCCCTGCAGATTACTAGCTGTAATCTCGAGCAAAGCATTTAAACTTTTTAAAGCTTCATTGTCCCCAGTTTATCCCAAAATTCCTTCTAACCCTGAATCCAGGATCCGTAGACCTTGGGGGTAATTTTACATTTCGTGGCTTCCAGTACAGCACCCAGGTTGTCTATTTGTCCACTCCTGGCCTTTCTCCTTTTCTGATCATTCGTTTCTTGCATAAGTCACACATTTGACTGGAGCAGATAACAAAATAAATAAGATCTGGTCCTCAAAGAGTTTACAGTATAGTAATAGTAAATATGGTTTAGAGTGATACTTGGTACTTTTATGTACCTATCATGACCTATGATATATGTCATGGTTATCTGTGAATGTGCTGTGTATCCCTATGAGATCATGCCTTTATCTGTTTTCAAATCTGCTATAGTCTAGGATCATAGGAAACCTTTGACACCTAAACAGGGTTTGAAACTGCTAAGATAAACCATAGGGTCAAGCAGGCCCACCGAGCCATGAGGCAATTCCTTCAATCAAATGTCTTTAGGAAAATGGTTTCATTTGGGGTCTTGCAGCATCCCCTGCAGGATATAATTATTAATAAGACTTTACTAAACATTGGAATCATTTGATAAAACCCCTTATCTCTAAGGGTCAGGAATACGATCTTAAACCATTGTTGATTAAAGTTAGGAAAAAATGGCACCATGTTCCATAGATAGAAACAAATGTTGATGGTTAGACTGCATTGTAAGCATTTATTAAGCACATACTATATTCCAGTCACTGAGGATATTAAAAAAAACAATTGCTTCTAACTGAGGTCTGTTCCAACTCCATTAGCTGCTTTGGTGTGAGTTCTTTCTCCCCTCCCCCTTTCAAGATTCTGTTGCTATCTAGGGGTCTTGGGAAGCCAGAAATGCAAGGGTAAAGGGCGTTGGGTCTGCCTCAAAAGAATTGTCCCACTCATGCCTTTTTTCAGTCCAAGTTGTGAGTTTGGTAAAACTACTGGAGTGGGCAAGATTGTCAGTCTGCTATTTGTGATACCAATATAAGCTCTCCAGATTTTAAGAATATGAGCAATTTAATGAGGATAAAATTGGTACTTTTATACAGAAAGACTGTGGGAAGATCTGGAAGGGATTAAGAGGTGTCAAGTAGCCTGGGGTGGGGCCAGGTGCAGACAATAGAGGGAGTTAAGTGGCAAGAGAGCCCCAGTGAAAGTGCAGTTAAAAGGATTATTGACTGGAATGGGCCAGGGCCAGGTCCCAAAGACATGGTCTTTTCCTTTTAGGGACCCCTCTTAGGGGTCCAGATCCCATCCCCATCAGTTCCCTTTATGTTTTGTCTTCCTCTATCAGAATATAAATTCCTTGAGAGTAGGGACTGTCTTGTTTTCTTATTTTTGTATCCCCATCACTTAGCACGTAGTAAGTGCTTAATAAATGCTCTATGTATCTGTCTCTAGCTGCATTCTAAGTCCCAAAGCCAGTGGCATGAGTCTCTCTCCTCATTGGTGGAGATCAGTGTGCTGCACCTCTGTGAGGAGTGAGGTGGAGTTGCAGAGAAAAGGGGAGAGCTGCTATCTCTTCAAGTCTGCAGTCATTTTGGATGCTTCTGTCTGCCAGCTTCAAGAGAAAAAAATGGGCAATGCCAACTCTACTTCAGGTTGCTGAAGAGAGAATAGGTCTCTGGGAAGAGGCCAACATGAGAGGAGCTAGCAATCTCTATCCTGTCCCTATCCAGTTTGCTACTATTCCCCCTTAGGTGAGATAGAAGACTCTGTCTTGCTCTCTCCAACTGGGGAGATCTCCTTCACTCTGTATTGTCTGGTATAAATTCTCCTGTGTATACCTTCTCTGATTTCTGTTTTGCTATGTACTTGGATAAATGGATTTCTTTACTACTTGGTGTGTGTGTTCCTTGTAGAACTGGTATTTGGTAGGAAGGGAATCAAACCTTGGATATAAAACTTGGGTCCTTTTTCCCCTATTGATGAAACAGCAATTAAAATTTTGCTTGAACCCAAAAACTACATCCTCTAGACCAGTAATGTTTAAGGGAGCAGGTAGCTGTAATTCTAGACCAGTTCTTCTCTTTGAGCAGAGCCAAGTAGTCAGCCTCTGCCCTCAACTTTCTGCTTCCTCTCCTGGTGGAGAGAATCTGTTCAACAAACCCTAGGAGAAGTGGGGTGGGGGTGGAACAAGAGGCTAGAGATGTCTATTCTGTCTCCCTTTGAGCCATGCAGGGCACTTCCTTGCTACATATGAGGGACAGCCTTGCTACATATCATCTATCTGTAAAATAGTTCCTGCCTTCAAGAAGCATACATTCCAGTTGGAAAACAACATGTAAATAGCTAGGACTAGGTACACTAAAAATATCTAGAGAATAAATGGAGAGTTATTTGAAAGGGGAAGCATTAGCAATTGGGGGACCAGGAAAAACCTCCTGAAGAATGTAGTACTAGAGTTGAGTCTTGAAAGATAACAAGAGGGAGAGGTGAGGGGGCAGAACATTCCAGGAATAAAGGATAGCAGATACAAAGGCATGGAGATGAGATATCAATAATAATGGTGATGATGATAACAATACTTACAGGATGTGTTGTATTCAAGGAAATGCAAGTAGATCACTGACGCTGGAGGGAGTTCATGGAGGAAAGTTAAATGTGAAACAAGAAAAATAGGAAGGGGCCAAGTTATGAAGAGCTTTAAATGCCAAACAGAAGACTTTTTACATTTTTATCCCTCAGGAAATGGGGAGCCACAGGAATTCATTGAGCAAGGGAGATAAGATGATCATATCTATGCTTCAGAAAAATCACCTTGGCAGCCAATGGAGAAAGACTTGAAGCAAGGTAACTGTTGTAGTCTGAGAGGTAGTGACCCCTCAAACACTGAAGTACATGACGGGGTTGTCTAGAATGAATTCACAGACCCAAGCATTCTTTAAGTCAAATTGGCAAAAAGTTTATTGTTATACTTTTCAGTGGGCAAGGATTCTTAAGGATCCTGCAACCTTAAAGAGGTACAGTTAAAGTTTATATAGGATAAAATACAATAAAACATGTGCCAAATATGCTAACTAGGTGATTAAAGGTGGGATTAGGGAGTGGCTAAGGAGTGGTCAGTTCTTAAAAGAACATGCACTTCTTGTGCCTACTGCACAGGCGTTTCACCCAGAGTTCACTAGGAAAAGACCACAAGGGGGGCCACATGAAGGTGTGGTTTTAGGCCTGCTACTAAAACCTTCACTAAGTTAACTAGCGTTCAGGGACAACTGAGAGTTGTCCAGTCTGCCACCAGTCAATGTCTTGTTTGACAAGATAAATGTAGGGAGTATACATATCTCTTAAGTCTAGAATACAGTTAATGAGGAGTCCAGGATGTAGATAATGAGGTAGGGCGGTAGTATAGATAGTCCAGTGGGTAAGAATGTCTTTATGACCCAGTGCAAAGCCAGTTTAAACTAATAATTCCTTCAGGTACTGTTTGTAACTGTACCAGGGAAAGAGATAAGGGTCTTGCTGGGGCCCACTCATGAGTAATTGCTAAGCACAGTGTCCTTGGGCTGGGGAGAAACTGTCAGGGATAGTGTTTCTGAGGCTAGGGAGAAATTGGGGTCCAAGCACAAGCAGCCAAACACCCATCATAACCAGTTACAAGACTATTACAGCAGCCCAGGTGAGAGGTAATGAATATCCAAACTAGGGTTGTTACTCTATGTATAGAGAAAAGGGGGGCTTATATGAAAAATGTAAAAATAGCAACAACAAGATTTAGCAATGGATTGGATGTTTTAAATGAGTGACAAAGAAAAGTCAAGGATGACACAAAGTTGTCAGAGAGCCTGAGTAATTAGGAATAATAGGGAAGCATGGAGGAAGGGTTTATGTGGAAAGGTAATATTGAGTTTGAAATTCCAAGGGACATCCAGTTCAAGATGTACAAGAGAAAGTTGGAGATAAGTGACTATCTCAGGAAAGAGACTAGGGCTGAATATGGAAATGATCTGCATAGAGGTGATAGTTGAACTCAGTGGAGCTGATGAAGCAATAGAACCTTGGTAATAGTAGATATGACATGGATGAAGAATAAGCAAAGGAGACTGAGAAAGAAGGCTCAGAGCGACATAAGAAGCACCAGAAGAGAGTGATGTCATGAAAATCTAGAGAGTATCCAGAAGGATGAGAGGATCAACAGTGTCACATGCTGGAGAGAGATCAAGAATATGTGGACTGAGGCAAGGCCATTGGATTTGGTAATCAGAAATCATTGGTAACTTTGGAGGGGGCAGTTTTGGTTGAAGAATGAGACTGGGAAGCAGATTGCAGAGAGTTTGGAAAGTAGAGGAAAGGAAATAGAAACACCAAAAAGTTTAGCCACAAAGGGGAGGAGAGATATGGGATGATAGCTAGTGGGGATGGTCAGATCAAGTGAGGGTTAATTAAGGATAGAGGAGACACAAATATGTTTATAAGCATCAAGGACAAAGCCAGTAGCTAGCAAGAAGTTAAAGATAACAAAGAAATGGGGAGAATGGTGGGGGCAATTTGCTGGACAGTTCTGGAAGTGACCTAGAGGAGTCGGCCATAGCAAAGAGGATGGCCACCTTTTTATCCAAAACTGAAGTGAAAGAGGAGTCAGATAGTAAGGAACGATGTCTGAATGAGAGGAGAAAGAACAGCTTTCTGCAAATGTACTAAATGTTTTTAGTGAAGTATCATGTAAGATTCTCAGCTGAGAGGTTGGGTTTAGAGTTAAGAAGTGCTGTGGGAAGCTTGAGGAGAGATGAGAAGGTTTGGAATAGAAATAGTAGAATAGTAGAAAATGAGATAGTGAATTGAGTAGTCAAGAATAGACTGTTTTCCTTCTGTATTGAGGGCCCAGTTGAGGCTACATAAATTAAATTTGTTGTAGGCTTAGCTTGTTTGTATGACTTCTTTCTGCCTCATTAATTAGCATATGAATAAGAGCAAAGGAGGCAGATGATAGGAGTAATCCCAGGCTGGGGTTTGGTAAGGCATAATTTGCGATGGGATAAGGGAGCTGGGGATTCTAGGATAAAGAAAAATGTAGAGTTAAGTTGGTTCACCAAGGAATTCGAATAATTAAGGGAGGGAAGTGTAACCCACTTAGGAGTGATAACTTGGTAAAGAACTGAGGGGTGTGGAGGAAATGGAGGTCAGAATGAGAATGAAGAAAAGGGTTAGGGATTGTACAACATAAGGAAATATGGAATGATAAGAAATTATGATAAAAGGATTTCAGAGTTCTCAAACAAGGAAGTGTCTAAAGCAACAAGTATCAATTAAGCGCCAACTATGAGCTGTGCTAGGCACTGGGAATACAAGTATAAAGAATGAAGTAATTCCTGTCCTCAAGGGACTTACATTCCAATGAAGGAAGAAATAAATATTTAAGCATATGCAGCATAAATATAAGGTGAAACACAGATATATACAAAGTAATTAAATGCAAGATAGTTTGGGAAGATGGCGCTAACCATTCAGTTGTGGAGGAAGTACAGGAAAGGCTTCAAAGAAACAGATGGCAAAAAATGCCTTGAACTGGATATGGATCCTCCTGTATAGATCTGGTAGTGGCAGTCCTTTACTCAAAGATTGCTTTTAGAACAAAGTTCAGATCCCTTTGCCTGGCATTTTAGGCCCTTCATAATCAGGCAGTACCTTCCCTTTTCCTCTTTTTTTCTCATTTACTCTTTTACGTGCATGCCACAGTCCAGCCAAACTGCACTGCCGTCTCTTGCCCCAAATGTAACCTCTGCACTTTCCATCTCTGTGTCTTTGCTTATTCCCAGAATGATCCTGAACTATGTCCAGCATCCCCTTTTTTCTTCTCTTTTTTTTATTACATTCCTAATCATCCCTTACAATCAATCCAAATGTAAACTCCTTAGTGAAGTCTTTTTTGATGTCCCTAGATTGTAACAAGAAGTTCTGCTACTGTATGTAATATTTTGTCTTATCAGGAGGAAGGATATCATGGATGAGATACTGAAAAGGAAGGCAAGCACTCAAGGATCACTAGTCAGGCATTTTATTAGTCAGACGTGTAAACATAAAACTTCCCAGCCCTTCAGTCCCTTGAGCAATCACTGGCAGCAGTAGAAGTGTAGGGTGGGATGTATACCCAGTTCATTGCCCAGAACTCTGTGTCTCTGTCCTTATATCCCATTGCTCTTGCTGCACAGATTCACAGGGACCAGAAGGGGGACCTTGGGAGTAGCCGATGACCAGACTGCCTCACCTCCCTCTCCCTTATCAACAGCAAGGGTGTTGTGATTGGGAAAGGTTGCTAAACTAGTTATTATTAGGAGAGCCTTACTTTTATTTGCTGTTGTTTTGTTGTTCAATCATTTTTTGGGTTGTGTCCTACTCATCCTGACCCCATTTGGAGTTTTCTTGGCCATTTCCTTCTCCATGAATTATGTCTATCTGCCCTCTTAAATATTATGAATCTAAGGGATGTAATTTTAAGGTTCAAGATGAATTCCTGATCACTATTTCCTAATGGGAAAAGGAGGACCCCAGGTTTTATATCAAAGGCTTGACTTACTTCATACCATATGCCAGTTCCACAGTGAACACACACAGGAAATAGCAAAGAAAACCACGTATTCAAGTTGATAGCAAAACCATCATACTAGACACATACTAGGCAATATGGAATGAAGGCAATCTCCCATTGGTAACAAGGTAAACCACCTGAATGGAGAGAGTCTCAGATCTCACACAAAAGGAAATTTCCCTAATGTCTCTAGCATAGTGAGCTGAGAATAAGGACATGATCATAGTTCTGTACATCAGATTTTTTGGCTGCACCATTTGGATGTCGTGATCCAACATCAAAGTCGTAAACCCAGAAGCTTTATCTCCCTTCAGCAACCTGAAGAGAGGTTAGCATTGCCCATCTTCTTACTTGAAGCTGGAAGCCTGAAGAGCCCAAAGGGATCAAAAGCCCCAAAAGACTAAAGAGAATATATCTCCTATCCTCAGTCTCCAGCCCACCTCCACATGGTGGCAAGACTTTGATAAGGAGGAGAGAGTCCCATACTTGATAAACCAGCTACTGGGTACATAGGACTTCGTGGTATGTAGGTGAGTCAGTAAGTGATATGACACAGTCACTTTTGGAAGCTAGGGTGTAGCAGTAGGCCACTCCTCACACATACTTATATGTGTGAACACTTATCATATGTTATAATTATTTGGCACTTCAATCAGTTGGCCAAGTATTCAATGACTATTTAGGTGTTGGTATACAATGACAAAAATGAAAGCACACCTGCCCTCAAGGAGGTTACATTCTGTCATGTGTACCTATGTGTTATGTGCACATATATAAATAAACGCAGAATATGTGCAAAATAAATTCAGAGTATTTAGGGAAGGAAAGGCACTAGTAACTGAGAGGATCAAGAAGAATGATGTAGAGATAGTACTTCAGCAAAATTTTGGAGAAAACCAGAGATTCCAAAAGGCAGAGGTTAGAAGGGAGAGTCTGAGCTCAGACACAAAAGGTGGGAAAGGGAGTGTCATGTGAGGAATGAATGAGGAATAGTTAAAAGGCCACGTTGGCTGTGCCACAGAGCTCAGGAAGCAGGGGTGATCTATAATAGCTTGGTGGCAGGTTGTGGAAGGCTTTAAATTCCAAACAGAGGAGTTTTTATTTGATCCTAAAGACAACAGAGAGCCTTTGTAGTTTTATCGAGTAGGGCAATGACATGGTCAGACTTGTGCTTAAGGAAAATTATTTGTCAGCTATGTGGAAGATGAACCAAGAAAGGAAGAGACTTGAGGCAGAGGGATCAATTAGAACACTATTGCAATGGTCTAGATGAGAAGGCCTGACCTGAGGTAGTGGCCATTTATGAAAGAAAAGGGGTCAGAGCCAGGAGGGATCATAGAGGTAGCATCCATAAGACTTGGTGACTGATTGATGGCATGACAGAGAGTGAGAATTTACAAATAATGCTGAAGTTGCAAACCTGGGACCTTTGACAGAAATTGGGAAGTTTGGAAGAAGAGTAGAGTTAGGTAGAAAAATAGTGAGTTCTGTTTTAGAAATGTTGAATTTGAGATGTCTCTAGAATATGCAGTTTGAAATGTCCAATAAGCAGTTGGTGATGTAGGACTGGAGTTCAAGAGAGACTAGGACTGAATTTATGAATCTAGAAGTCATCTTCATTGGGATGATCATTAAATCCGTGGGAGGAGCTGAAGTCAGCAAATGAGAACATGCAGAGAAAAGAGAAGAGGACCCCCGACAGAGCTTTGGGGTACACACAAACTTAGGGTCTGTAACATTGATGAGGAAGCAGCAAAGGAAGCTGAAGAGTCAGACAGGTAGGAAGATAGCCAGAGAAAAACAATATCACAAAATTCAATAAAAATTTGAAAGCAGGAGAAGACAGTGTCTGGAGGGTCAACAATGTCACTTGCTGCACAGAAGTTTAAAAAAAAAAGAATGAGACTAGAGAAAAGGTCATCCAATTAGGCAATTAAGGGAGCATTGACAACTTTGCTGCACAGAGGTTAAAAAAAAGAATGAGGGCAGCTAGGTGGTGCAGTGGATAGAGCACAGGACCTGAAGTCAGGAGGACCTGAGTTCAAATCCGGCCTCAGACCAAACACTTGACACTTACTAGCTCTGTGACCCTGGGCAAGTCACTTAACCCCAATTGCCTAAAAGCAAAAAAAAAAGAATGAGACTAGAGAAAAGGTCGTTAGATTTGGCAGTTAAGGGAGCATTGACAACTTTGGAGAGGTTATTTCCATGTGAGTAATGACCAGACTGAAATGTTTCCTCTCAACAAGCCTGTGAGATAGCTAATGCAAGTGTCAATATTCCTGTTTTATAGATTAGGAAACTAAGGCCTGGACAAGTTAAGTGTCCCTGTCAGCTGTAAATCTTGTTAATCCTGTCATTTAGCCATGGTCACAGAGACAATAAATATCTGTGCTGGGACTGAATGCAGGATTCTGATTCCACAAGAACAGAAGAAGTAGTAGGGAGATCATGTGTGGATGCAAACACCGGATCTTAGGTCCCATACAGACAGAGTTACAGTTTAGGAAGGAGATAATAACCAATATTCAGATAATACAAAGTAGGTCATGATAAGAGCATTAAACAAAGTAGGAGGTGTTATTCAAGGCCATGTTTCAGTTCTGTTACCGGAACAGTCAGCTCTCTGAGGGCAGAGAAGATATATTATTTTATTTGAATACCTATATGTCAGCTCCTGGTTCAGTGGTGGCACAGTGTATAAAGCACTGCACTTACACTCAAGAAGACCTGAGTTCAAATTTTACCTCAGACACTAAATAGCTATGTGACTCTAGAAGAGTCACTTAACCTCTGCCTACCTCAGTCTCCTCATCTGTAGAATGAGGATATTAACCACCTCCCAGTATTATAAGGATCAAATGAGTTAATACTTGTAAAGTGCTATATAAATACTATTTATGGTAGTAGTAGGTTCTTAATAAATATTTATTAAATTAATAAGTATTGAATTTTAAAAACCTAAAAGGAAATTTAAATAATCTCATTTTTCACTCTCTACCTTCTGGTTGGATCCCTTCCTCCAAACACTTAAAGTGCTACTTTGTACCTCTCTTGTGGATTTACCACATTTCGCCTTACAGTTTTTTGAGTAAATGTTTTATCTTCCCTATGAGATACTTTATTTACCATTGTATCCCTTTGGAGCTTCACACAGGACTATGTACAAATCATGTTCTGAAATTAGAATTCCAGATAGGTAAAATATAAAAACAGGATAGAAACTCAGCTATGTGGCATAAAGGATCACTTCCCCTTATTCTATTCTTAATGGAAATAAAGTTGCCCCCTCTATTCTGTCTATTGATCCATGACAAACAGTGCCTTGATCTGGTAGTGAACCTAGTAAAAGTTACAAATAGTATTTGTATTTTTAAAAAGTATCTTTTATTTGTATATCACCTTAATTTTCAAGCCTTTCTCTCTTCCTAACTTACCAAAAGGTAGGGGTTACATCCCTTGTAGCAAAGAATTTTAAGAAGAGTTAAAAAAATTAAAAAAAACAATTCAGTGTAATTCTAGTTTCAAGCCTGAGGTATTTTGTATGCTGCTACTTAGGCGTGACTCAACAGCAGATTGGTAGAGAGAATGATAATTCATCATGTCTACACGGGAGCAGAGTTGACCTGAGAATAGGGATGGGGAATTTTACAGGACTTCACAGAACAAATCCCCTTAATAAAAGGATTTGCTCTGTAAAACTAGGGCTCAGTCAAAAGGCTGCACTTGAGGACCTAGGGGCCACATGTGGCCTTGAGGCTGCAGGTTCCCCACCTCTGCCATAGAACTTTGGAGTAGTGAGACATTCTTCATTCCTGCTGAGAGAAAGTGAGTGAGTGTGTGTGTGTGTGTGTGTGTGTGTGTGTGTGTGTGTGTGTGTGTGTGAGAGAGAGAGAGAGAGAGAGAGAGAGAGAGAGAGAGAGAGAGAGAGAGGAGAGAGAGAGAAGAAATACATGGTTCCATATTCTTTTCTGTGAGAGACCCTTGAAGAGACAGACAGAGAGAGGAAAAAAAAAGACCAGAAAAGTGGTAGACTTTGCTCTTCATACAGGCATAGAGAAAATCATCATTCTCTCTTACCAGTTTGGGGAGTTATGACTAAGCAGCAGCATAATAAATGCCTCAAGCTTGAAACTAGGGTTAGATCAGCAAAACTAACCAACACGTTCACTGGAAATGGCAGTATATTCTGTGTTCTACACTTTTGCAATAAAAAAGAGGGAGGTGTATTTTCTCATCTTTTCTTCAGAGCCAAACTCGGTCAACATGTCATTGTTTCATTTGTTTATTCTTTCCATTTACATTGTCTTAGTGTGACTTACGGCACAATAATATTTTCATATGTATCACGGTTTATTCAGCCATTCCGTAATTGATGGGCACCTACGTTGTTTTCAGTTCTTGGCTTCCGCAAGAAGCATCACCACAGATATTTTGGTGTAGCCTTTCTTTCTGTCTTTGACACTTGCAAGTCAATCAAAAAGTATTTGTTAAGTGCCTGTTACTTGTCAGGCACTGCACTATGTATCGAAAATACAATTACAAGAAGAAAGAAAAACCGTCCTGCCCTAGAGAAGCTTGCATGCTGATGGGCGAAGAAAACACATAAAAGAGAGCTGAAGGCGTGGGAGGTTGGGAGGAGGGGGATGAAAGTCCCTGGATCAGGAGCATGATAGAAAAAGTCCTGTGGCAATGAATCAGCAGCGCTTCCTGGAGAGGCATGAAGCCCTTGAGGGTATATACTTAGTAGTATGATCTCTGGACCTGAGTCAGGCCAAGCCCCTGGTGGTTTAGGTTTGATATTAGAATGAAACGAAAAGAGAGACTTAGCTATAGCCAAGAGGAGAAGATTTAAAATGATAAGCATTTGCTCCATTGATTCAACTGAGCAAATCTACTTTGCATGAGTTGCCCATCAAGATCCACCAGCCAAATGTCAGCGTGCCTGGGAGCTTCCTGGATGCTTTGTACTCTGGAGATGAAGCAACATCAGCTGTCTGAGCCTCTAGTCCCCCAGAACCAACCAAGTTTCCAGGAATGTCCCACTACCTTTAATGAAAAACTAGCCTGACTTATAAGGGAAGAGGAATTAGGATACTGCTCCTACCACAGACTCAAAGAGTATAACCTTTTTAGTCATTTTAGCATAATTCCAGATAGCTTTCCAAAATGGTTGAACTAATCTACAGCTCAACCAATTAGTGTCCACATTTGTCATGCACTTATCTCATACAGAGATTTTTTCATCACCATCAATAACTGTTAATGACCCTAGTTTATTTACTAATGGCATTATTTTATCTTTTTGTTTATGTACAAAGTGTGTTTTGTTCAGTTTTTCAAGATGCAATGCAATAATACTGTAACTCACATTTATAAAGCACCCAAAAGATTCAGACTATTTTCCTTATAATAACCTTGTGGCATGTGGAGCAAGTATTGTTCTCTCCATTTTACACTTAGGTTCAACAAGGTTAAGGGACTCACCAATTGTCAGCAGGCTAGGAAATTTCAAAGCCAGGATTAGACATTTAAATTAAGTAAGGCAAAATAAACATTGCCAATCTATGGTATAATGAATTTGAAAATGCCAAAATAAAGAAGTTACATGATAATTTTTTAAAAAGTCACTTTGCTGATCTGTAGTTGGTTTCAAGGTTTACGGTTTTACATTTTTATGTTGTTATTTCTGCAAGCTAGGGAAGGAATAGTATCTGCACCACAGATCTGGTGACTAGGCAAGACTTGGAAGGAAGTGGGTTGCCTCAAAGTCTCTTTATTTAAAACAGTAGTGGGAAACTTTTTTTTAAAAAACAGCATTTTAAAGGTGGAAAAAATGAGGGCCACATGCAAGAAAGAACAATTTAATTTAGTTATTGGTGAAGGGAAATTTTGAGAAGAAATGAAACGGGTGTCTCGCCTAGTTTTAAAAAACAGAGAGTAAAAATCTTTATTCAACAATACAACAAATGGGGGGGCGGTGCGGAAATGCCCCCATATTATGGCCATGTAAGACGAGACACATTATGAGGAAGAAGGAAGAGGAAGAAAACTTTGGCAAAGAGAGGCTTCTTTCTCTCCAACCAGAAGAGACAGTTCTTCCCCAAGCCGTCATAGAAACCACGCCATGGTCAATGACAAAGGGTGAACTGTAATATTAAAATATCCTTAACATATATCCAGGGATGTGCTGGTAAATATTTCAAGACCAGGCTTTCAAGGAGAAAAATGTACACAGACACTTTTAAGTTTAATCTTCATTATTGACATTTTCTCTATCACTTTCTTAAATCAACCATCAACAAAACAATAAAACTAAGTCTTTGTTTGTAGAGTTCACAGATTTCCTAGGTGTAAATGCTTACATTGAAAATTTAACAATCTGGGGACAGCTAGGTAGCAGTGGATACAGCACCGGCCCTGAAGTCAGAAGGACCTGAGTTCAAATCTGACATCAGACCAAACACTTGACTCTTACTAGCTGTGTGACCCTGGGCAAATTACTTAACCCCAATTGCCTAAAAAAAAAAAAGGCTAAGAAAATATAACAATCGACTTTCTTGAGGTTAGGGCTAGCTCCACTATGCCACTGTGTATCTGTATCTTTTTGTTGTTTAGTCACTTTTCAGTTGTGTCTGACTCTGTGACTCCGTTTGGGGCTTTCTTGGCAAAGATGCTAAGTGGTTTGCTATTTCCTTCTCCAGCTCATTTATCAGATGAGGAAACTGAGGCAAACGGGAAGTGACTTTTCCAGGGTCACAGAACTAGTAAGTAAGTCTCTGAGGCTGGATTTGAACCTGGGAAGATAAGTCTTCCTAACTCCAGGCCCATCGCTCTATCCACTATGCCACCTAGCTGCCCCATCTATATCTTTGTTATCTATACGAGACCTGAAATCAGGAAGACCTGAGTTCACATCTGATATACCCCAACGTGAGCATCAAATGAGATAATATTTGTAAAGTTCTTTGCACGTTGCTCGGCACACAGGCGATGCTATAGAAATGCTATTTTCATTTTTCTGTTCACAACTAAGTCTCTGGGAACCATCCCCAATCTTATCTTCATGGAGAAGTAGGTTTTTTTTTTCTTTTGTCTGAGAGCCTTATGTCCTCACTAACATAGCTAAAGCTCAAACCCCGAAGCTCTAAGTGAAAAGAGAGTTGATAGAACTTGGTAAAGTGGTAGGGCCCCTACTAAGGACTCCAGCCTTAATGACCAAGTGCTCAATGGAGCAGTGACTAACTACAGCCAGAAGACCAAGAGAAGGGCATCTAGCAGCAAGCTAAAGAGCAGGGGAACATCACCTACACGTAAGACCAGCCAGCAGCTCAGACTGAATCAGGGGTGAATTTCTCCTGCTCCTGTGCTCTGTTCACAAGTGAATTGGAAGGGACTGTGGTAGCCATCTAATCTACCTCATACCAGAAAGAACTTCCCAATATATGTATATGTGTATGTATATATGAAGACCTCAGTGATGGGGGAAACCCTACTATCTCTTGAGGTAGCCCATTCTACTTTAGGACAGCTATAATTTTTAGATTTTTCCTGTCATCAAAACTAAATTTATCTTTTGGCAAATTCTACCCATTCCTCTTGGCTCAGCCATCTGGACAGAATATGAGGAGCAGCCTAGCTTTAAGGGAGGGTGATGTAGGTGGTCTAAGTATTATTATCCTCATTTTATAGGTAGTCAAACTGAGGCCCAGAGAGGTTCAATTCCTTGCTCAAAGGAACACAGTTGGTAAAGACTAGACTCAAACCCAGGTTTTCTGACTCCAAGTCCAATTCTCTTTCTGTATCATAGTGTCTCTCTAGCTTCATAAAGTATTATATTCAATTTAGACTATAACATACTTTAAATATGTGTATAATATTACATATATATATCCCAAGAAAACTTGCTTATAAGTAAACATTCCCTCCCCCCCAAGTTAATTATTCCTTTTGGAGATAAATACACACATGTAAGCTTTAACACATCTAGTGAGTGATGAAAATACTGAGCTCCTCACCTTCTGTACTATTCCAAAGATTTAAAGGAATGCGGATGCTTTCAGAAATAAAGCTATTTGTTTCCATTTTAAGCATGATGTATAGCTTAAACATCAGCCTAAAAGGAAATCATTTGTTTTTCTTTTTCCACTCTGATGAAACTGTTATGTTTTCAAAAGCACAAGTTATATTTTCTCTTGGCCACCAAGGATTAATGATACACACAAAAGATTAGAATCATTCAGTATTCTGTCTCCCAATTTTGGAACTCCATCAAGGTCTGATTATGAGGCTTTCTCTGATAGGCTGTCAGCATGAGTTTTTGTGTAGCCTGCCTTTCATCCTAGGACTGATCCAGGGGATGTTCACAGCCTACTTGCAACAAATGGGTTACCACTAGTAATGCCATGCAGAAAGAATCCTGAATTCTTCAATACTTGGATCACTTACCATAGAGATTCAAGGAGCCTGTTCACAATACACTCAGTAGGCCTGTTAAATAATAACAGAAGCACTGGGGAGGAAAAAGAGCTTTCCCTCATGTTGAAGATTTGCCTAGGAGACATAGGTCCCCAGTGGGCCTCATTAGAAAAAAACGAACAAACAAAAAAAACCAATATAAAATATGCCAGCTGGTAGAAGAAAGGAGAAGGAGGAGTGGAAATAGGAAACCCTCTGCCCAAATGGTGGAACAAATGTGGGAGCCTTACTCTGAGCAGTATTCAGAAAAGATTTGAAACCAACAGAGAGCAGTACTGCTTTAAAAGCTAAGTAACAGCTCCAGCCTTTTTCATTTCTAGCTAATCACAAGAACCTATCTGACTAGTTGCTTCTATTTATCTTCATGTTGCTTCACTGTTTTCCAGTCCATTTGTTTGTTCAGTGATAATAACATCTAATCACCAAACAATTAGATCTCTCATTCTTAATCTGATTTTGCAATTAAGACTGTCTGATATCTGAAGCTAGTTATCTCAATGGATGCACAAATTTTATCAGCTGAATGAGATTGATCTCACTGATTGCTGAGAGAGGCTCCTTACAGACCTGGCCTGATTCCTGATCTAGTTTGCTGTCTATCATTCTCTAAGTCTTATTGTTTCAAGAGCGGGTTATGTTTACAGAATTTGAGCACCACCTCTCATTTACAAATCTTACTTTTTAAAGAATCCTAAATAGCCAGATCACTTATTTTTCTCAGCCACTGAAGGGTAGTAGTCAAGCTTAGTTATTAATTGTTTGGCTCATTTAAATTTTAAGAACCAAAAACCCAGTTCGAGGATACAGACTTTCTCCAGGGGTAGAGTTTGACTTTATGTCAAGCAGCAGTCCAAGAGTCAGCCCAATGGAGGCAGAGAGACCTCTTCCCTTCATTCTACGATGACAGGTTGTTAGCGATCTTTTGAGATTGATCTAAGTAAATAACTTCCTAGTTGTGCTAAATTGTGACCTTTAATGCCTTGAAGAGAGATGATGTAGTTAGCTTTCAATCTAATTCCTCTATACAAAGCATGAAAAAAAAATGAAATCTGTCTGACTGTACCCAGAGCTAGGCTGAGTGCCACGTGGTAATAGCTAAAGAATCAAGGAAATCGAGATAAAACAGATCTCAGGCATTGTAACCCAAGGTGACAAAAGAATGTATTGTTAACTGTTACTTCCAGTGGATTAATTCCTGGGAGGGCAGTTTTTGGAAATTAATGCCTTGAATAATGTTTACACACGTTTTGCTGCTGAACTGTATAATCTTTTGTAGACATCTCATTTTATTGATAAGACTGTATCATAGAACACTGAGGTGTTCCCTAAACAGGGCTTGCCAAAAGGCTATTGAGAAGGGGAAAAGAGACACACTCTTTCTTTTCTCCCTAGTGATTCGCAAACCCATTTTAATCCTCTATTCCCCCACAGTTATCATAAGCCTTAATTTAAGGCAAATCTAATGTACTGCCTTGTTAGAAAAGTAGTGGAGATTCCTGCTCAATATGTAGCTCAACCAGGTAGAAAGGATTCAATGTAATCTCAATTAAGATTCAGTAATCTCAATAAAGAATATACTGCAGACACATTTTGTCTGGCATTTTATTTCTACTGATCCAGATCTGCAAAGGAAATAAATTGCTTCTATGAGGTTTACAGAGATGGTAATCAGACATTTCCCCCAGAAACCTCCTGATTGCTTGATAAGCAGAAGATTGTGTGCACTGATATTTGAGCCAGAAGATGGCAGAAGAACGTCTGCTGTAATTTCTGTATGTTACAGTTATATAGCTACATTGAAAGGTTTGCAAAATGAGCGTGCCAAGTGGAGCAAGTTGTACTTAAAGGTGTCAGATGTCAAAGAAGCCAATGTAAGCATCAAGAGGCTGGTTTCTGTAGTATCTCCCTTTCTCTGTAAGTATATAAGTACTACAGGCAAGTATGTAAGTACTACAGGAGTCTGACACTAGAATTAGAAAGATGTAAATGAAAGTCCTTTCTCTGAGATAAACTGACCACATGGTCATGGGCAAGTCATTTAACCTCTCAGTGATCCAAGCAATTCCCTAAGTTGCAGATAAATTGACAATCTGTATTGGTGGAATGAGTTTTCATAATGAGAGTTCCCTGCGTTTACGAAATAATAGATCTAGACCAAATAGATCCTCTCTCTCTCTTTCTCTTTCTCTCTCCTCTCTCTTCTCTTCTCTTCTCTTCTGTCACTCTGTCTTCCCTGTCTCTCCTCTCTCTCTTCCCTGTCTTTCCTCTCTCTCTCTCTCTCTCTCTCTCTCTCTCTCTCTCTCTCTCTCTCTCTCTCTCTCTCTCTCTCAAAATGTGTACATGTATGTGTGCAAGCATAATTGATGTGGCTGGAAATTCCTACTAAGAAGTAAAGTGAATTACCCAGTATGTGTGAGAGGCAAGATTTGAACCCAGGTTTTCCTGACTCTGAAACCAGCTCTTCATTCTTTATATCACAATGTCCGTCTCCTCTCTAATTCATCCTCCATGTAATTGCCAAAGTGACTTTCATAAAGCACATGTTTGACCATGTTGCTTCCATATTCTCTACCCCTAAGATGAAATACATATCCCTCCATTTAGCATTTAAAGCCAGACACAACCTGACTCCAACTGACCTTTCCAGCCTTCTTAGACATTACTGTACTCTATGGTCCAGCCAAACTGACTCTCTTGTGACATCTCACATGTAACACTTATCTACATTTTTTTGTACAGGCTGTCCCAGTACCTGGAATTAATTTCTTCTTCATCTTTACCTCTTAGAATCCCTGGTTTCCTTCAAAGCTCCCTTCAAGTGTCACCTACTACATGAGGGCTTTCCTGATTCTCCTACTAGGCTAAGTGAACTGTGATTGGATTTCAACATCTCTTCCTACACAGTAAAGTAGCTCCAAAACTGGCCTTTCCCTTTCTGCTTTTCCCTTTCATATCAGAGATATCATCAAAGAGTGACAGTTATTTCTGAAAGGCTTCAAAGGCAAGGGCTGTTTAATCTTTCTTTGTAGTCTAGCACAGTTGCCTGTTCTAAGGTCCTTTTTTGCTTCATTTCTTACCTAGGCTTAATCACTGAATGAGTGTTGCCTTGGACAAACTGAGGCCTAGGAAAGTCTTTAGCTTAAAAAGGCCAAGGTCTCCCACTGCATCCAGGGTCACCTCCAGTTATCCTGATCTTGCCACTGGACCCAAGTGGCTGTGGCCCAGAGAATGAGGCTGGTGACTTTGCACAGCCCTGTCTCATTTAAATCCAATTCACTTGCAAGTCAAGACATCTTTCTGCTATCATTGGTGCTCTTTGAGAACAAAGGACAAACAATAACAACTACTAGTGCCTCCTCATTTCCCTATTAGCAGAAATGAATTCTGGAATTAGGAAATAGCCTCAAAGTCTACTGTTTAGTATTTAGTACTCCTCAATGTCCCTTTCAAATCAGACTTCCTATCCATCCTATTGCCTTGCCTGGTAGAGAATAGCTTTAGCAAGTGTGAGTGGTGGTGTCCTCCTTTCTACCCACTCTCAGTTCTTGTCAGAGGTTTACTTTGTGACATCTCTTATGAAGTTTCGTTTCCTGTCTCCTGAAATACTCAAGTGGTGAGATGATTCCTATTGCTGTTCACAACTCTCCCATTTTGCAGATAAAGAAAACTAAATCATGAAACATTTAGATGTCTCTGTTGAGAGCTGTTCTTTTCCATCAGCTGTTTTGTGAGTTTTATTTTCCTTTTATTTGAATTTTCTGAACTGTGTTCATGCAAGTTGAGTTGGTGATGACCAATGAGGTGGTGTTAAATAGTGACCTTTCTTTATGGAATCAAAAAGCCACAGAGATTAGAAGTCTCCCAAAGTATACTCGGGTCCTGCATGCCAAGCCAGGAGGGCCTTCACAAAAGACCAACTTTGAAGTTTATCATTACATATTTCTAGATTTATTAATTTTTGAAGTATTTTATTAATATCTACTATGGGAAAGGTATTGTAGTAAGCACTAGGAGTAGGAACAAAATAAGTCCCTGCCCTCAAGGAGCTTCCATTTTATTGTCAAAATATAACATATACACAGAAAAATATAAAACACATACAAAGTAAATATAATGTTATTTCAGGGAAAAGTAACTAAATGGTGGTGGGGGCAGAAAGTAAGATCATTAGAAGTTTCCTATAGCACCTGAAATGAGACTTGAAGGGAATTAAGGATTTTAAGAGGCAGAAGTGAAGAAGAGCATTTCAAATATAGAGGACAGCCTGTGGTAAAGATATGGATATAAGAAGTGAAGCGCTGAATTTGCAAATACCAAGTAGTCCAGTTTGCCTAGAATGTAGATTGTGTGAGGGGGAGTAACCTGAACTAAACCAGGAAAGGTATGATGGAGCCAGACTGAAGGACTTTAAATGCTGACAAATGATTTTGTATTTTACCCTAGATAAAATAGGAAGCCACAAGATTTTTGAGCAGAAAAAGATATGGTGTTTTAGGATTTTCAAAGCAATTAAAATATCACTAAGAAATAGCAGATTCTTTGTCTTTCTGCATAGGATGATGGAGTACTAGTAGGCTGCAAAAAGCACAGGATTTGAAGTCAGAAAATGTAGGTTTGAATCTTAATTATGTCACTTACTAGCTAGCTTAGAGTTACTCAACCTGTCTGCCTCAGCTTGCTCATCTGTTTTGTTTTTGTTTTTTTGTCTAGGCAATGGAATTAAGTGACTTGCCCAGGGTCACACAGCTAGTGAGTGTTTTGTATCTGAGGCTGGATTTGAACTCAGGTCCTCCTGACTCCGGGGCTGGTACTCTCTCCACTGGGCCACCTAGCTGCCCCTGCTTGCTCATCTGTATAATTGGGATAATAGGAGTGCTTACTTCCCAGAGTTGTTGTGAGGAACAAATGGGAATGGGGGTGGGAAACAAGCATCCAAAGTGCTTATTAAGTGCCAAACACCACGCTAAGTGCTGTGCAAATATAATCAATGTGATGAGAGACATTTGTAAAGTACTTCGGAATCTTAAAGCTGTGTAATCTATATGAAGCTGCATAACTTCCCTAAGGCTCAGTCTCCTCATCTGTCAAGTAAGAATGCTTCCCAACCTTACTCATGAGGTTGTTGTGAGGGTCAGATAAAATAAATGTATTTGGAAAGCCCTCTATGAATGAGAATTGTTATTACTGTCCTTCATTCTTCCCTTCGATGAGGTAATCCATATCTTATTTAGCTCTGGCTTGTTTCCAGTATCCCTAAATAGAAGTACCTGTGTGTTGTTGTTGCCTGTTTATGATGTGTGCCCAGAGGCTCCCTTCCCTCTTCCGCCACCCCCCCTTTCTACAACCAGGTGTAGTCACATTCCACATGCAGTCCCAGAGGTGGGTGTTCTGTGGAACAGGGCCCTCACTTTGCCTCCATGTGTGACATCTGAGAAGGTCAGTATTCTTCAGAACTTGGGTGCCTGCCAGAAGGTATTACACCAATTTGTATCCATTCAAAAAGATCCTGGATTAAAAGTAATAATAAGGACTTTTCACTGTGTTACTTTATGCTTGTCCAAGTATACTGTCACTGGGACATATAGAACTTTGATCCTTCCCTCTTATCTTGCTCTACTCCACCCAACACCTTTACTAAAATTCAGGTCTGCGCAAGCACCTGCCCACCTGCCCTGACTCTTTTTTCTCTTGGGTAATACTGAGGAAATGGTGTTACAAAAAGGAGAGTACAGGGGAGGGGGGAAAATAATAAGCTGTACCAGGCTACACAGCCATCTCAAACTCCAGTAAATGCCAACAACCTTCTTTTCTATCCCTAATAATTCACCTGCGTGCCGATGCTGTTTTCAGCAAAAAGGGCACTCGCTGCATGGATTTGGTTCTCTGAGCTCGTTTGTTTGCCTGTTTCAGATGGCTAAGGCAAAAAATATCTGATGTCAGGGAGGGGGGTGGAGCATAGGATCTAGAGCTGAGCTATATGGACTATTTGTGCCCAACCTGTGGTAGAGCATTCTGAGCTCAGGTTGGTCTGATCAGCCACAGTCGTTCACACTGTGACATTGACCCCCACAGCGTAATGTCATTGTGGTCCTCTTTGAGCAGGAAGCTGAAAGGAACCTCAAAGACCATCTAAACTAACCCTCTCATTTTATAGTGGAGAGAGCTCCTCTGTTAAAAAAAAAATCGAGTCAGCCAATCGGAAAGCATTTATTAAGGCTGCTGTGTGCCAAACAATATGTTAAGTGTTGGGGATACAAACGCAAAAAAAGCCCAGTCCCTGTCCTCAAAGAGCTCACAATCTAACAGGGGAGTCGACATGCCAATAAACATGTACAAACAAGCTATAGAAAGGATAGACTGGAAATTATCAATAGCAGAAGGCACTAGAATTCAGAGAGATTGGGAAAGATTTCCTGTATAAGGTGGAATTTTAGCTGGGACTTGAAGGAAGCCAAGAAGTCCAGGAGGCAGAGATGAGAAGGGAGAACATTATCTATCTATCTATCTGTCTATCTGTCTGTCTGTCTATCTATCTATATATATATATACACACGCACACACATATGTGGTGTATATGGTAGTAGCCAGTGAAAATTCCCAGAGTCAGGAGATGAAGTTCTTGTCTGAAGATCAGAAAGGAGACTAGTGTCACTGGATCAAAGCATACATATGCAATAAGAGGAGGCTTATGAGGTTATGAATGGCTTTAAACCAAACAGGATTTTGTTTTAGTGGTTCTCCAAGGTCATAGACCTAAATGTCAGAGATGGGATTTGAACTCTGGTTGCTCTGATCCTGGAGTCACTGCTCTTTCCACTGTACCATGATGCCTCTCCCAAATGTGTGTGTCAATTCACGCACCATTTTGATCTTTATTTAGCTCCAACAAAACATGCAATGTAGATAATGGGTTTTATATGGAATTGCTATTGCCTTGTGTCTAATCAAAAAAATACAAATTGATTTGAAAGGATTATGAAATTTATGGTAGTTTTTTTAATCATTGTGTATTTTTTCAACCCAAATGATACTAATAATACAACTGCTGTTGTGTGAACATCTATAAATTTTTTTTTTAATTTAAAAGAGGTCCTTAGACTTGATTCACTTAGTACACTACCTGGCACATAGTAGGTACTTAATAAATGTTTACTGACCCGACTGACTGATTGACAAGAAGCCCTGGTGTAGACATAAAAAACAACCTGACCTTAACCTGACAGGTACTAGTTAAAAGCCAACATTAAATCAATCATCCAATCACTTTTATTAACAATAATAGCTAGCTAGCATTTGCATAGGTCTTTAAGGTCTGCAGGGCACTTTACAATTATTAGCTCATTTGTCCCCATCCTCACAACAATCTTATGAAGTAGGTGCTATTATTACCTGCCTTTTACAGATGAGAAACTGAGACAAAAAGATGTTAAGTGACTTGCCCAGGGATATACAGGGAATAAATGTCTGAAGCTGGAGTTATACTTAGATTTTCCTTATTCCAGGTCCAGCACTCTATCCACTATCACACTTAGCTGCCTATTATTAGCACATATAAGTAACATTTATGTAGGGCTTTAGAGTGGGGGGGAAAGCATGTAACTTCTTAGAGAGAAAAGCAATTTGGTCTTAGCTGCAGGAATAAAGATAAAAGTTGCCAGCCCCATCCTTCCCCATCTAATCTTAATAAGTGAAACTCCAGGGTAATCAGCAGGGCTCTAGGGTTCGCTGCCAGAGGCATGATGGGAGTTGAAAGAAATTTACTCACCCCAACCCAAATATCAGGTAGGCCTGGGGTAGTTAGTGCAGAACAGGAAGCAAGAAAGTTCAAACCAAACAGATCTGGTCTGAGGAACTCTCAGTATGCTAGTTAAGTTTTTATTTGTTCTTTTGTCAACATCTGCAATTTCATTTCTATAGGAAACTGCCTATGAGGAAATGGCATCTACTTAGGCAAGTATTCAAGACTGTAAGCTGCAGAACAGTTGGTGATCTGTATTTATGGATCTATATATTCCCCCAAAATGTAATGGTCACTCAAAAAAACTATTTTTTGTTGTCATTTTTTCCAGTTGTGTCTGACTCTCCTTGGCAGAGATACTGAAGTGGTTTGACATTTCCTTCTCCAGTTCATTTTACAGATGAGAAACTGAGGCAAACAGGATTAAGTGACTTGTCCAGGGTTGCACAATTAGCTAGCAAGTATCTAAGACCACGTTTGAACTCATGGAGAGGAGTCTTCCTGACTCCAGGCCTGACATTCTATCCACTGTGCCCCCTAACTCCTCCCAAAAAAACCCTCTATTTTTTATGCCTATAAAAACAAATTTTATGCCTAAAACAATGACCGAGGCTACACAGTACAAAGGGTTACATAAAGCACTGGAAAGGGCAATTTACTCAATATTCTCTCCTGCTTATGTAACTCTCTACCTCTACTCCCACAAATAATTTTAGAAGAAAATGATGCATTTCTCCTGCTGGCTTTCTTGGGTTATCAGCAGCCTCCCATAAATGTTTGAAGGGGAAAGAAAATTATACTCACCAGCTACCATCCTCAGAGTACCTACTCTCTCAGCCTAGGACAATTTATTCACATAGTCACTATCTCCTCACCTGCTCCATTATCCCTGTTCCCTCCCTCACATACATTCTTTTTTTAGCAGCAAACTATCAGTTGTTAAAAAAAAAAAAAGGTAGAACCTGTGGATCCAGAAGAAGAGGTAGGTGGCTAGACGAATCACTTGGGTTCCCCCCCACCCACTTCAGTTAATATAGCCTCAGGAGTCCCAGAGTATAATCACAAGGTCATAATGAGATGATAAATTCTAAAGATGCCTCTGGGCCCAGATCCCTTTATGAGGTGCAAAGGCCTCTTTGAGTCCAGGAGGAAATAGCAGTGTTTGCTAAGCAAACAAATTAGTCATGAATATATTTTGTCTATAGGCATTTAAGTACGTTATCTCCCTCCTTTCCTCCAAAGGAAGATAAACTCTTTGAAGTCAGGGACTGTCATTGAGGAGCTTACTTTTAACTAGGACAGATTATGTTTATATACAGTATTGCCAGACAGAATCCAGATCAGATGTTTTTGCTTTGTTTTCATGCTTTGTCCCAAAAAAGGGTTCAGTTTGGCGAGCTGGGGTAGGAAATAAAACTAAAGACGAAAGATGTCAATAAAGTTTATTAAAATATTTATGTCAAGACACCTTTTTTATGGCAACAGAATGCTATCTATGGGCAGCTAGGTGTTGCAGTAGATACAGCACCAGGCCTGGAATCAGGAAGACCTGAGTTCAAACTCAGCCTCAGACATTTACTAGCTGTGTGACCCTAAGCAAGTCACTTAACTCTATTTGCCTCAATTTTGTCATCTGTAAAAAGAGCTGGAGAAGGTAACGGCAAACCGACTCTAGTAAGTTTGCAAGAAAACTCCAGATGGAGTCATGAAGAGTTGGACATGACTGATACAACTGAACAAGAACAACAAAATGCTATTTATTTCCCTTTCTTACATAATAGCAGAATCTCGGGATTGGAAGGGACCTCAGAAGTCATCCAGTGCTATGTTTAACTGAACAGGAATTTTATAACACCAGCAAGTGATCACATAACCTTTGTTTGAAGACCTACGGCGATGGGGAACTCACTGTATCCTGAGGCAGTCCATTCCATTGTTGGACTGCTCTACCTTTGCTTTACCTTTGCTCACCTAGGTCAGGTGCTGCTATGGATTGAAACCATCTCCAAATGATGAATTTGAAGTGAGCTACCATAAAATAAATGGATACATGTGACTTGAATGAAGGACCAATTTATGTCTTTGTACTATCATCAGTCTATCACTATGCCTTCCATGTAGTAGGTGCTTAACAAATGTATGATATTGTTGTTGTTGCTGCTGCTGCTGCTGATGATGATGATGATGGTTTTAGGACTATGTTGAAGATATTTCTGAATCAGGTTCATTACGGAGGAGGAAATAGCTTATAGCTATTACGTGCAATGATGCATGGCTCAAGAACTTTATTTTGTCCCTAGGGCAAAATTGCAAAGATACAAGAAGTATGGAGGCACAGAAGGGATTTAAGCAGAAGTATAAGACTGACCCATTTGCATGTGGTTTGGAGATTAGTTTGTGCTGTCACTGCATTAACATAAACCCTCTGTTCTGGTAAGATCTCTTTAAGGTCCCCCTTGAATATCAAAGTCATTTAATGTGCTCATTTTCAACTTTTAACTTTGCTCATATTGGTCCTCCCACAAATAAACCCCCATTTTCCTTTCTGCCTCCCAAACTTCTAATGCTGCTTCAAGGTCCAGCTTAAATCCCTTCTCTTTGAAGCCTCCTGACGTTCTAGCCCGTAATGACCTCTTCTTTCTCTGAACTCTTATGACAGTCAACTAGCACTGTATTGGGAATAAGGAAATGCTGAGTTCAAATGTGACCCCAGACTCTTGCTATTTTTATAATCCGGAGCAAATTAGTTTATCTCTCCCTCAGCTTTCTCATCTACAAAATGGGGATGGTGAAAATAGCACCTACCTCCAGGGTTTTTGTGAGTATAAAATGAGATAACATTTGTAAAGCATGATCGTTGGAATACAGGGGTCAGGAAAAGGTGGACTGCTCCACAAGCTATTGGTAGGATTATTAAGGCTGCCACCACATGTGTTCTTGAAGAAATAAAATTATCACCAACATGACTGCAGCACTAGAATGTAAGCTTCCTGAGGGCAGGAACTCTTTGATGTTTGTCTGTGTGTTCCCATAGCCTTGTATGTTAGTAAGCACTCAAAAATTGTTTATTGATTGAAGGAAAAAAGTATTTATTAAGAACTTATCATGTGCAAAGCCCCATTCGAGGTGCTGAGAATACAAAAAAGAAGTATAGGACATCCCCTTCCCTTAAGAAGCTCACATTTTTATAGGGAGAGACAACACAGGTAGGAGGTTTCAGCTTCAAATCAGATGGAAAGACTCAGCAGTCCTTATGGTGCAGAAACAAAGCAGATGGTACATGCATCTGTTGTTTACAATGACAAAATCATGTCTGTTTCTGATGTCCAAACATTTGAAAGAGCGAAGAACTTTAGCGGTGATAACCTTCTTTTCCAGGTCTTCAGCAGCTGGAGCTGATAGCAGGGTTTGTAGTCTGCAAGGCCCTGTTATTCCCCACGCTCTTGGGCTTACCTGTCTATTGCTTGTCATTGGTTGGCCTTTGTTGTTGGTGGTCACAGGGATGTGAGGGCTCCCTCTTCCATGGGGAATGGGGTGGGGGTGGGGAGTGCATTTTTAATAGGATTAATTATTTTATTTAGCTTAATCAAATCAACTTAACAAGCTTAAAATTACTGGAGATTTTAAGAATTAAACTTTCTTAAAGGTGTCTAGAGAAGGTGATTCTGCAATACCCTTCAAGTCCCTGTATGTAAGTGAATGACACAGTATGCATTGCTCATGTGGTTACAGAGAAGGAAAGCCAGAGGAGATTATGTATGCATACCTTAAAGAGTCATATAAATGTCAGCTCTTATTATTGTTATGAGTATACAGAGGAGGAATGGATGACTGAATATGAAATGAGGCAGTTATGTGGAAAGAGAATTGAGCAGACAGATGGGGCAGGTGGATATGAAGGAGAAATGGGCAAATAAATAACAGTATATGGCATATTACTAGAATTCATAGTGTGGTGGAGTGAACATTGGATTGAGAATCAAGAAATGTAGATTTTAGGGCTGGCTCCGCCACCAACTAGCTGTGTCCTTGACCAAATCAATTTCCTTCTTTGGACCTCAGTTTACTCGTTGTCAAATGAAGTTAGATCAAGGCTCTTAGCCTGCAGTCTTTGAACTTTAAAAAAAAAATTGGTGATTATTTCAGTATAATTTATTTCCTTTGTAATTCTATGTGTTTTTTAATTTTATGCACTTAAAAACATTATTTTAAGAAGGCATCCATAGGCTTCACTAGACTGCCAAAGAGGTCTACATCACAAAAAAAGAAGACTCCCTGGATTAGATAATATTAAGTTGCTAAAATTCTAAGTGTCTGTGATTCTGGTTGCCAAAGAAGAATATGGGAAGGTAGGAGAAGATGTATTTAGGGTTAGAATGAATTACTTCTTTCTTCATTGTGGTTCTCAGAGATCTGCACAGTTTTTGTTTATGATTTCTTGAAATATAGTGTCCAAGCTATTTTTAATCATGATTTTCAAGGAATCTAATGCTAATTATAGCACTAACCTAAAATAGTTTGTTGTAAGGATCAAATAAGATAATATTTATAAAGTGCTTAGCACAGTAAAGCATACATAGTAGGCATTATATTAATGTTATTTCATATATGTACATATACACACATGTTGTAAAAATATAAACATCTTCAAATATATCCTAAATATATAATTTCCTATTCCCCCTTTCTCTTTCTTCAGTGTGTCTAATTTGTCCTTGCCTCCCAATGCAGCTGCTGCCGTCAGCCATTGCTATACTCAGGAAACATTTCCCACATTCCACTGGAAGTCTCAGTTCTTCTGACCTTTTTGAAGTCTGCAAGGTCTTCCTTTAGTTAATGGACTGAGGAGAGTAGAGACTCTCTCTTCCCCACTCTCCCAAGTTATTCCCTCTCAAAGGCTAGGCAGAAACTGCTCCACCTCCAGTTTGACCTGCTATTGGTGTTGCTGTTCTATTTAATTTCCCAAGATGTGACTGATGTTCTTCAACCAATCCCAGTACACTTCCTATGCAGCCATCTCATTTCATCTACTGGCTGTAAGCTTTTCTGTTCTTCCAAACTGATTAAGGACTTTTCCACACCTACCTTATACTTTTAATTTCTTGATAGCTTTGGTAGAGGTGTCTAGAAGCTTTTCACACCTATTTTCTGCCCTTGCTTGATTTACAGGCCTGTCTCACCTGATAAAGGTATCAGCCATATAGCATTTGGGGAGGGAGGAGGGGCAGAAGTGATCAATTGATTCAGGGGAGAAGCCCAAGCCTTTTGTGTTTGATTGGAGCGGTATGGATCCCTACTTCTCTGCAATATTATTAGAAAGAGGACTCTCTTCTGAGCAAAAAATGAGACATGAAACCCATACAACCCAGAGATGGCCCAGTGAAACTGGTGACTGGCATGGTCTCTGCTTTCCCAATTAGCTTCAATAGCTAAACAGCAACAACTATGGAAATTACAGCTTTCAGGCTGAATTTCCCTTCATTTGTTTACTTCTTTCAAAGATAGTTCTTTTTTCCTCATCATAATTGTTAAATAAGCATTTTCATTGGAAGTCTTAAGATGTGAAAGCTTGAGTCACAACAAAATTCCTAAAGAAAACTTATCAGTCTGCATGAAAGTTCTCCCTGTTCTTATCATTGTTACCCTACCCCTTAGTAAGAGGGGTATTGTTTGAAGACAACTGGAACTGAATGGATCTGGAACACTATTGTGTGGGACAGCGACCCCAACCCAAATTAAACTGAGAGACTTCTCAAGGTGGAAAGTAAAGGTTACCTTTATTACAATCTCAGGAGATGGCTGTCTGTTCCTCCGATACACGTGGAGAGAGGTGGGGGAGGGGAGAGGGGGAAGAGGGGGAGAGGGGGAGAGGGGGAGAGAGAGGGAGGGAGGGAGGGAGAGAGGGAGAGAGGGAGAGAGGGAGAGGGAGAGAGGGAGAGAGGGAGAGAGGGAGAGAGGGAGAGAGAGAGAGAGAGAGAGGGAGAGAGGGAGAGAGGGAGAGAGGGAGAGAGGGAGAGAGGGAGAGAGGGAGAGAGAGAGAGAGAGAGAGAGAGAGAGAGAGAGAGAGAGAGAGAGACCGACCTAACAGGGGCCACCTTATAAAAACAATTCTCAGCCCACCATGCAAAGTCTCCACCCACTATGCAAACAAGTCTCCACCCACCACTATCCCTTACTCCCTTAACTGGGGGTGGGCTTACATTCTAACTGGGAGGTGGGGCTTACATTCTAGGCACGAAATTCAAAGACAAGGAAAGAGGCTGGGCACCCAGGGCAAACAGCTCAGGTTGGGGGTGAGGCAGGGCTTATTCTTTCTGTTAAGTGCTTAAAAACAGGGTCTGAGTGGGGGAGGATTTTGAAAGTCATAATCAAGAATTATTTGACCCTTTGAGGAGCCTTCACTTCTGAGAGTTCATTTCTCGCACTACCTTCTGAACTCGTTACCTTAATTACACTGTGAAATCTTCACTGGGACATCCCATTCACTATGAAAAATGATGAGATGTAGTGAAAAGCATGACTGCTCAGTAGAAGGCAAGACAGCAGGAATCTGAACAGTTTTTATAAACAAGCACTACCCTGCCTTGACCCCAACATCTTTCCCTTCTGTCCCAAAAGAATGGGTTTCTCTCTTTTCTGATATTCAGTTGACTTCCACTATGCACAACACCCCACCCCCACCTCCTTCCAGACTTCTCTCCTACAGTTATTCTTAGCTTCTCAAGCATCTTCATTGTCAGACTCTGCTTGATGCTTCTTCCCTTTCTCAGGTTTTCCTTATGTTTAGGTGCCTACTTACATCTGGTTCACAATGGGGATTTGATAAATTCTTGTTTATTGTAATCAAGAACAACAAAAAGCAAATTTCCCTACCCATGCTAGTTACTATCTTCTTTTCCCCCTTTCTTCAGATGGCAGTTTTCACTGATGACCTTCTTTAATGTTTCATTATGGTGTGAAGGTGACCTTAGGTTAGAGATTCTGCCAGTGGAGCAAAAGCTCTGGCAGGTCCCATCAAGTTGGAAATTCTTTAAATATGGGCTTGGTGAGGGACTATATGTTTTTCTTCTGAGAACTAGCCTAGACAAGTTTGGAGAGACTCATCTCCAGATTAGTTACAGGGCAATGAATTATTTTGGCCATGGCAACTTCCAAAGACCTTCCACTAAATTATTAAGAGATGGCTATCTGCATTGGTGAAGTGAGTACTCACACTAATGAAACCACAATTTATTAAAGTATTGAAATTATGGATGTCAAATTTTTCTTTGAGCATGTGGTCTACATTTGTCATCTTGTTCTTAATTTTGCCAATCAATGCTAATTATCCATTCCTTTTGTTGTTGTCATTCAGTTGTTTCAATTGTTCCCAACTCTTTGTGACCCAATTTGGGGTTGCCTTGGCATAAATACTGGAGTGGTTGGCTATTTCCTCTCTAGCTCATTTTACAGATGAGGAAACAGAGACAAACAGAATTAAGTCACTTGTCTAAGGTCACACAGCTAGTCAGTGTGTGAGGTCAGATCTGAACTTATGAAGATGAGTCTTCCTGACTCTAGGCCTAGCACTCTATCCACTGCACCACCCAGCTGTCCTTTAAGCCACTGCAATTCTGTCATCAACTTTCTTCCTTTATAAACACCTGGGAGCACCCCCTGACTCTCAGAGTAAGTGCCCCACGTTCAAGGTATTCCATGGGTCTGTAATATCTAGAATTTTGCTCTCAAGCCCCAGTAATGTGTTTACCACTGGTAGCTAGATGACACAATCAATTCAAAGCACAGGCATTTAATGAAATGACATGGTAAGAAAAGTAGCAATCAAATACTTCCCTCATGAAGATGGGACATTGTATCCCACAACACATGACATTAGTGGGAAGAGTACAAAGAATGTGTGTGTATGTGTATATATATATACATATATATGTTTATATCTGTATGTATTCAAACACATATGCATAAACATATGCATATATGCACATATGTATGTATGTTTATGTGTGTGTTATACATATACATATATATGTATGTATAAAGTTTCTTTCCTCAAGGAAAGTGGGAAAAGACAATACACACCAAGGAGAGAGTGCAGGAGGCTGATTTGGTGGGGGTGGGGAGGTACCCACTCAAGGACGTGGTGTCATACTCAGAAGCAGAGTCAGCAGAGGTGGTAGGGGAATGAGGAATAGCCCTTTCTCAAAATAGAATCCCTAAGAGGAACTCACCAATGGGATTAGTGGGCCAGCATTTGCTGGCAAAGGGATATTTCAGGGTGAGGCAGTGCTGAGGTAGATAAAACATGGTAGAGGTCCAGGCAGACATGTGGTAAGCATCAGGCATGTCTAATTAGAGCCATAAGTAGAATTTTTTCTTCTGAGACAACAATATTTCAGGTAGGGGTGGGGTGGGAAGAAATTAAGAGATGGTGGCCTATCCCTTGCCCCTCAGGGATTGGGGAGCAGGGGAAGCAGGCATGAGAAGGAGAAAGGCATCCTTCAATGGGACCCTGTGGGGTGGTGATTATGCCACATAATGGAACCAACTGTTCAACTCCCATCTAGATATTCTTCCATAACCAAAAAGCAACTGAGGGAAGAAAAGAACTGTCATAATTTTTAGTTTCTTCTGTCATAGCAGATATTTCCCAGGACTTCTTTTCCAGGGGTGAGTACTCTGACAAAGGTAACCATGTTTATAATACACATGCATATATATATTATATGCATATATGTACACACATGTATACATGTATGGGTATAGGTAGACAGATAGATACAGATATAGATAAATAAGCTCTACATTATAGAGTACCACAGTGTTATATCTAATTCTCTTCTGCTATTCTTTCTATAAGGAAATAGTTGCTTGTTCATGCTTATAATATTAATAAGATAATTATTAAATTAAGTTATTAAATATTAAATTATTACAGAAATTAAGAATAAAACCAAAGGTATGTATGAATTTATTTTCTTTTTTTCACTTTGTAAATATGAGATATTTTATTAATAATATCTATCCTTCCATGCTGGAAAAAGTAAATGGGCATAAATTGCAGCATGAGCAATTTGGGTTAGTTATAAGAATAGAATAAGATCCTAATTATAAAGCTAAGCAAAGAGTTTGTTGGTTGGTTTTTCCCTTCTTTAGGGTGGGGAAATAATCATCTGTGGTCAGGAACCAAGCAGTGCTTCATAATGATATAGTATAGACAACTAGCCCAGTCATGCAATTTAGGTAATGGGTATTTATGATTTCAGTAAATCATTTTAAATGGGATTCTTTCTTTTTCTTTAATTCTAAAAACAGCATTCTTGACAATTTCTGAATTTGGAGTACAACGTTATTGGTATCTTAAAACCAATATTTTCCTGTCCCATTTCTTACCTTATAATTGTGAATTTCATAGATGTCACTGTAACCATTAAACAGTTTTGTATTTCTTTATATTTAGTTTTCTGTGTGTAACACAGGTCAGATCTCATTTTGGAGAATCCCAAAAGATTGCTGAAATTCTTTTGTTCTTTTTGTTGAGTAAGTAGTCCAAACCCAGGTGTTGACAACTTTTATTAGGGGAAGTTTCTGTTATAGCAAGATTTGACCTATAATTAAAAATAAATGGTCACCACCCTCCTGGTTATTGTAACCAAAGGAAAGTATAATTGAGAAGGAAGAATAGAATTTCTTTGGCTGGGTGTATAGAACACATGAAGTCCAACTGAAAAGTAAAAGAACTGTGTCTTTGATCTAGATATCCAGCTATTTAGACCACAGAAGATACCAGGATGGTTTTAATCTTCCCTTCTTTTAAATCTACACATTTTTACTTTTAGTAGGGGGTGGAGGAAGAGGGGAAAGGGGAGAGTGATATGAGAGGATGAGAAAGACAGAGAAGGGAGAGGAGAGAGTGTATTATGTATGTAAAACTTCAGTAATAGATTAGACTCGCTTTCTTCTTTGCTCCTATTTGGAAATAAAATTCAGTATCAAATATTTTATTTATAAATACATGCTTTCAGTGATTTAGTAAAAATGTTTCTTGAGGAATATGATATGATAATGAAGTGATTCGGTTGGCCAAATGCTAACTTTTCATCAGAAAATCTGTGATCATTGGGGCTGTTAAAAAGAAATCGAAAATTGTTCAGAGGCTTAATCATCAAGCAAATATGTCCTCTGATTAGTCAACATGGAATAGGTCCATAGTACTTGGAATCTATAGAATTCTGGAGATTATCACCCTCCAGCCAAACATGACCTCTTGGTATATAACCAAGGCATTTAAGGTAATCTGACAGATTGTGAATGGAAATTTTATCTCCTTCCAAATCAATTACTCTTTTACAAACATTTAATTTAGGATCACTTGGACTTTTGGCAATTGTAATGTAAGCTCTTTGGACAGCATATACATGTCAGCTAAGATTTTCTGCAGACGATGTCAGAATTCTGGATTATAGGCTCCATTGACGGTCCAGAATACAGAACACCACCACCACTATAGTTAAAGGCACAGTAAGCTATATGGCCATTCTGAAGAGTACAGCAGAGAAGCTGAGAAGTTCTTCCCAGAATACTTTGAAGCACAGTTCTATGCAGACTCAGATGCCACTGGCCTTCCTACCCTTAAAGCCAGTTCTTTAATACATTTAGTTCTTGTGGTGGTATCTCCAGAAAACCACATGCTAAAGTCTTCTCAAAACACTTGTGGACAATCCATAATTTCAGGGAATCAAAATTTCTGGGAAGCAGTCTTCTGGGAAATCATGTCCTTCACACCCTGCTGATTGGCAAAGATGACAATGTTGAAGTGGCTGTGGGAAGAGAGATGCAGGGAATATTTTGGTACAGTTATAAATTGTGCGAACCATTCTCAATGTCTCTCTGGGCCTGGCAGGTGTCCACTCGTCCCTGAGCCCAAGATTATTTTCAGTGACACTAGAAATCACTCCAAAGCTTTAAAAAGATTACAGAGGAGGGGCAGCTAGTTGGCATAGTGGATAGAGCACTGGCTCTGGAGTCAGGAGGACCTGAGTTCAAATCTGACCTCAGACATTTGATACTTATTAGCTGTGTGACCTTGGGCAAGTCATTTAACCCCAATTGCTTCTCCCAAACAAAGAAAAAAGATTACAGAGGAGATGAAATTTGTCTTTTATTATTCTCCCCTTTCCTTTTTGCATGCCTCTCCTACCTTCCAATGTTCCTTTCACCCGGGTGCTCAGTAAAGTCACATCATCTTCTTTTTCTCCACAGCCTCCTACTAACATATTTGGACTCTCCTGAAGTGCTTCCACATTCACAAATCAGCCCTTTCCTAACTCTTCCTAATCAAAATTCCCCTTCATGCCTTACCTCACTCTCCCATTTCCACTCCTGAAAGAGGAAAGCTTTTATTAAAATCACAAAGAGAAGTTTTTCTTCATTTCCTTACTACTCTCTGACCTAGCTATCCATACAGTGGGGAAAATAGTTAATGGGGCATTATGATAAGACAGATCATTAGAGCTAGTCAGTCATGACCAGGCTTCCTGGTCACTGCCAGCTGTCTCCTCATCATACTGTTTGCTCTCCGGCCATCATATTATCACCATCTTCCTCTGACCAGAGCCTTAGCCTCTGATCCTTGTTCCCCTGGCTCTGTTAGATGAGCCTTATCTTACTGGGGACTAGGCCTCTATTCCATTTTTCATTCTCTGCATTTACACAATACAATGCCCACTCCCCTCTGTCTTATATGTTTTCTTTTCCCATTAGAATGTATAAGTTCCTCCAGGTCAGGAACTATTTTGTTTGCTTGTATTTGCATCCTCAGCATAGTACAATTCCTGGAATATGGTAAGCACTTAGTAAATGCTGTATGTATGTATGTAAGCATGTATGTATGTATGTATGTATGTATCTGTCTATCTATCTATCTATCTATCTATCTATCTATCTATCTATCTATCTATCTATTGACAGACATTGTAAAATGACAGTGAGCTAGGCTCAGAACCAAACAGTCTGGATGGTCTTTGGAAAATTGCATAGCTTTAAAAATGTCACCTTGAAACAAAAACCTTCTTTAACAAAGGCATATTTCAGTGATCTTTTAGGATGCCAAGTAATGGAGTATTATTATCTCAAAAGTTGAGGCTGAGTTACCCAAAGAGGGATGGAGAGGTACATGGTGGGCACAAGCAGGCTGTAATATACTACAAATGGCTTATAAAGGAGAAACAATGTCAAAAATGTCATCATAGGGTATATCACTGAGAAAAAAAAGGATAGTTTCTCATAGAGAGTAAGGGATAGTCAATGGGAAGTCCACATGCTACATTGGTATCCACAAATGCCGAAAGATCCAGAGCAAGGTCACCAGCAGCTCCCAAATGCTTCCTAGGATGAATTTATGGAATAATCTGGATTAGAATCATATAGGTTGGGCAAGATCTCATGGAGAGCTCTTGAGCTGAACATTGATGAAACCACAGGTCCCTCGGGACATAGAAGTATATTTGGAACTTTAGTTTTGTCCTAAACTCAGAGTTGATTTTTCTAAGTTTCATTTCAACCAACGAGGACCTCAATGACACCTTTTGAATACCATGTAGTGGATGAGAGAGCTAGTTGCAAAGCTAGGAAGTGCTGGATTCAAGTCTTGTCTCTGAAACATATTGGCTGTGTGACATTAGGCAAATCACTTGACCTCTCAACTCTCTAAGACTCTATATTGCAAAGAAGGTATTGTTCTGCATAGGTAGATGGAGTTTCTTCATCTGGGAATTCACCATAGTAATGAAAAAACAAGTTCATTCCCTATTACCTAGCCTAGAGGCAGCTAGGTGGTGCAGTGGATAGATGCTAGGCCTAGAGTAGGGAAGACCTGAATTCAAACTTGGTCTCAGATACTTTATAACTATGTGACCCTGAGCAAGTCATTTAACCTCTATTTGCCTCAGTTTCCTCAAATGTAAAATAGGGATAATAAAAGCAGCTACCTTCCCGCAGGACTGCCATGAGAATAAAATGAAATAACATATGTAAAGTACTTAGCACAATCCCTGCTTAATTTATTCACTTTTCCATACCAGGATAAGATTGTGGTGACCTTAAGATAGTCTTACAAATGAAAATTGATGTTTTTTAATAATTAGTTCACACAGATTAAAAAGCCATTATTTCGCAGTCAGTCCACATGAGGTACTAGTATAATAAATGTATTTAATTTTATAATTTTATGAAATTGTCATTTTTGCTCTTCTTTTGGTATTACTAGGCCTGAGCCAAAGGGCAAATGACTGTTTGTAAGTGGGCCTTAGGAGAAATTCTAGATTTTAATGACAATCCCTGTAGGCAGTCCTACAGCTAACCCTTTTAAGGTATCATTGAGGTATGCTGGCTGGCCACTGTGGGGGAGAAAAAACCAACTTATTCTGTTTCTGACAGTGATAATGTAGAGCCTAACAGATCCTTTTCCCACTCCTTTCCAACAGATCATTTCCCCAGAGATCCTTGGAGTCATTAGCAACTCTCTTTCACTGACTGCACAAGTAATGTTAAGCAAACCACTTCATCTTTGGATATCTCAGTTTGCTCATCTATCAAAAAGAGATCATAATTCCTGCCCTGCTTACCTCACAGAGTTACTGTTAGTGTCAAATGAGATCATATATGTGAAAATTCCTTGAAAAAAAATTTTTTAAGTCCTCTACTGTGGAATACAGTAAGATTTCTTTTTCAAAAATCTATCCCATCTAGAGTTGACTTATCCAAAGCAATTTGCTTGAGGGAAGGTTCTTGAAATGTGAAATCAGTTGACCTTGAACCTTGCTCAACAATCTTTCATCCGAAGGCCATGACTATTAAGCTCACACTTGCTTAAGACACAGTTTTAAGGTAACATAGCCTTCCAGGACAACTGTTTTATTGATTTTTCTTTGAACAATGCACTGATGCCATCATCACCTGTGTATTCAACTTCCCAAGTTGATACTGGGATTATGTTAAGAATTTGTGCTTTAGCCTCATGATGGAAAATGCTATCCACATCTGAAGAAAGAACTATGGAGTTTGAATGCAGATTGAAGCATACTGTTTGCTTTTATTTTTTTCTTCTGTTGTGTTTTGTTTCCTCTTTCTGGTGGTTCCTCCTGTTGGTTCTAATTCTTACCTACATGACTAATGTGAAAATATGTTTAATAGGAATATATATGTATAGCCTATATCATATTGCACATCATCTTGGGAAGGGAGGTGGAGAGGGAGGGAGAGAAAAATTTTAAACTCAAAAGTTTATGGAAGTGATTGTTGGTAATTCAAAATAAATTACTTTTTTTAAAAAAGAATTTGTGCTTTAGTCCTTTAAATGAGCCAGGTTTGGGGCAGCTAGGTGGTGCAGTGGATAGAACCTCGGCCCTAAAGTCAGGAGGACCTGAGTTCAAATCCAGCCTCAGACTAAACACCTGACACTTACTAGCTGTGTGACCCTGGGCAAGTCACTTAACCCCAATTGCCTAAAAAAAAAATGAGCCAGGTTGTCATTTGTGTGAGGGCTCTTTCCTTGGTCCAGGGTTGGGGAACCTGCAGCCTCAAAGCCACATGTGGCCCTCTTGGTCCTCAAGTGTGGCCCTTTGACTCAATCCAACATTCATATAACAAATCCACTTAATAAAAGAATTTGTTCTATAAAACTTGGACCCAGTCAAAAGGCCACACCCAAAGACCTAGAAGGCCACATATTACCCCAAAGCCACTGGTTCCCCACCCCTGGTAGACCATAGCCCCTGAGTAGATCCCCAATTATATGTGCTCCTCTAATTCCATTGTTGATGGCATACCAAGTTTGGTAGGGCAGGGTGGAGAGTAAGGTGGGAAGAGGAGATCCAAGCACAAAGTTATCAACCTCCACATATAAATATACAGGTCACCCCAAAAGGTTATTTCCACGAGTGGTGCTGATGACTTGTACTCTGATGCTGATGGTTCAGGTATGGTTCTCTCCAGAAGCAAGGAACCAAGTTAGATAAACTCTTCGAAGCCCTTCTAGATTTCCCACATAACATTCTTCTGTGAAACAGCCTTCAACCATCGCTTATGCTAAAGTGTACTTTACATTTCCCCAAAACCACACATGTTAAGGTTGGCTGAGCTTTCTTTGTTTCTACTATTCTTCTTTTCTCTGCTTATTAAAGCTAGCCCTGAACACTCCCGTCCTAGAGGAATTAATCATCCATGAAATGGTTTTCTACTGTTCTAATGACTACTAAGGTAGAATATCTATGATCATAGACTTTTGGGAGCCTGAAGGGATCTTAGGAGACCTTCTGATCCAATCCTTAACTGATAGCTTTATAAGGTGACACGGCAAAAAATAAATCAGTGGCCATGAGTCTTTCTAACACTATTGGTCCTCTTGCATAGAGATAAATCCATCAGTGGGCTCATACTTGTACCTATCAAGGTTGACAAGCCCTCCAAGAACCTTCCCTGTTCTGGTATAGCTTCCAATCCATCCCATGGAAAGAAATCAGAGAATGACTCAAGAGAAGGCTAGAATTGATGGTTGTCAGTGATATCTATTAAGTCAACTGAGTAGCTCCACAGCCCCAAAGAGCTACCATCATTCTTTTTCTTTTTTCTTTTTTTTAAAGCTTGGAGTTTTCTTTTTTCCATATAGAGGATAGGATCTAGATGACAGTCATTGTTTTGGATATCCCAGATTCCATATGGATAGGAAGCAATACTTTTCAGAGCTGCAAGGACTATTGGCTGTCCATGCTTGAATATTTTCATTCTGTGATTTTGTCAGCACGTTGTAGTGTAAAGGTTCTGGATTTGGAATCAGAGGACCTGGGTTCAAATCCAAGTTTTTCCACTTACTGCTTTTGTCCATTGGACAAGTCATTTAACTCCTCTGTGCCCTATTATTCATTTATAAAATGAAACAGTTAAAATGGAATCTCTAAAGTGCCTTCAAATGCTTACTAGGATTGTACTCCCTCTACTAAACCTAACAACTATCTATGGCTGGTATCAGGGCTAGACAAAATCATAACCTTCTGGCCAATCTAATTATAGGCTTCTCCAAACTCAGACTGGTCCCAGGGTAACATAAAAGCATATCACTGAGACCCTTTTGGAAGATTTCCATGAGAGTGCTCACCATAGCTTACATTCTACCAGCACAGTCTTTAAGAAGCCAAAACCATTCTTCACCACAATAAAGCATTGGAATGGGATTTTAGTGGAGGACTATTATTTATCAATGGATGAAAAATTATGAAGATTTTACTGTGGACTCTGCTGTCACCTAGTGGAAAATTAAATAATAATGTGTTCTTTAACGACCATCAATTTTGGGAATATTTGCTATGCCTTAATACACATGTTCTTGTAAAGTAAGCTTTGCAAATGGAATACTGTTTTCACATTGGTGCCCACTGTAAAATTCATCATGCATTCTTCCACCTGTCATTAATAGTATGTGTGTGTGTGTGTGTGTGTGTGTGTGTGTGTGTGTGTGCATGTGGGTTAGGTCTATCTTTCATGCTAGCAATTGAGCATGAGCATGAGTTTGCATTTGTATATTTGTGTATGTGTTATTACCCTATGTTCCTTCTTGTTGTTCCAGTTCCCAAATTAGGAAGTCTGAATATCACCTCTCTTGCACCCTAGATGACTGAGTATTTTCCCTGGGAGAAGAGGCACTCCAGAGAAAAAGTGGTAAACATGGATATTCCAGCACCATGTCTATATGTCATAGGACCACAACAGGCACAGTCAGTACTATGGGGACCAACTTTAAAACTCAGATCAAAATAATCTATGCTGTGGAGCCCATGCTGTTGGGGACTGCCTCCCTGTGCTGCCCACACAGGAACCAGGAGTCTCTACAGAAGGTGTGGCAGCAGCTGCGGTGGGTGTTTCTTACTCCATCGCTTGCTGCTTTGGGGATTGATTATAATATTCAAAGTCTGGGCCAGCCTTAGCTCACCACCAGGTGTCGTGAGTCCTCAATCCTTGATGAAATTTCTCTGAATGATCAGAGGCAGATGGAGTTAATCATCTCACACAGGATAATGCATATTAATACCCTTTATAACCATAAAAGCACTATAGAAATATGACTGATAATCAATGTAATCATCATAATTCAATATCATTAATTATTTTTTACTTGTAATAACTAATTAAGTCACTCTGGAAAAGCCAAGCCTTGAGTTGAAATTGGAAGAAGAGCAGGAGGCTAAAGGCAAAGGATAGTGAAGATGGGGGCAAGAATAAAATGTCACATTAAGAGGGTGTGGGTGTGTTGGGCAATATAATTTCATTGAATGGCTATGCTCAGTGCCCTATGCTGGGTGCTAAGACTAGATAGAAAGGTGAAAATTGCGCAATCCCACGCCTAAAGGAGATTACCTTGTAATAGAGGTGGAGGAGAGGTGAACCTTGTGAACAAATGACTATAATGCAAGTTAGATTTTGACAAATAAATAGAGGTCAGAGAGAGGGATAAAAGACTGACAAGGGAGAGGTCACTTTTAGCTGGGCAGGGGAGCATCATGGAACCGTTCATGCAGGAAAGGGCATCTGAACTTGATCACAAAAAAAAGAAAAATTGTAGCAGACAGAAAGGATGGGACATCATTTCTAGGCTTTGTGCAGATGCACAAAGATAAGAGAGGGTAGGGTGAGAAAGGGGAACAGTTAGGTGTCCAGGTTGCTTGGATCCTAATGGCTAAACATAACACTAACTAGCTAAGCAAGCAGAGCCAAAGAGGCAGCCTTGTCTCGAAAGACAAAAGGTACCACCACATCATTACATTTCTGTGAAGTCATTATTTCTCACAAGGTTTCCAACCTTGACTTCTTGTCACCTAAGACAATTAGACAGCTGCCTACTGCCTGCAACTTGCTCCCTCCCACTCCTGGGTGGCAGCTCTGACAGGGGCTCTGGGGAGGTGACAGGGAGAAGAACTATGAAGGATGTGCTATGGGTGCTAGGGAATTGGCAGGGGTCTCTAACTCCCAGGTCGAACATGCTGATTTTGAAAAGAATTGCCCCAGGGACCTACTAGCAGGGGAGAAAGTGACAAGGTCAGATAGCCTGGCAAATGTGATGGTTTTGGCAGCTGTATTTTGAAGGCACTGTTAGTGAGGGGAAAAAAATGGTGGTGGGGGGAGGGGTGAAGTTAGTGCAAGCTGAGAAAAAGCCAATAAAGAGAAGGTTCCAATTAGAAGCAGCCTCTTTCTTATTGGTGGGTCAGTTCGAGCCTGGGCTGACATGACCAACATGGGGATTTACTAGTCCAGCAAGCAATGGGGGGAAAGAGTGGGGTAGGCATTATACTTGTTGGTTATGTTATAAATGACATAGATGATTTGGGTAGGGGTTAGCCTAGATTGTGATCTCTGATGATCTTCTAGGTTTACAATTCCATGAGAAAATAATTTGTTATTGTCTTCAGCATCATCATTGTCCTCCTCCTCCTCTTCTTCTCCTTCTCCTCCTCCTCCTCTTCTTCTTCTCCTTCTTCTCCTTCTCTTCTTTTACTTCTTCTCCTCCTTCTCCTTCTCCTTCTCCTCCTCCTCTCTCCTCTGTCTCTCTGTGTCTGTTTCTCTCTCTCTCTCTCTCTCTCTCTCTCTCTCTCTCTCTCTCTCTCTCACACACACACACACACACACACACAGTACAGGAGTAAGGCACAATGCAATACTTTTTTATCCCCTACATGGTACCAGTCCTACATCCAAAAGATATCTAACCATTTTCTCACGTACCTTCACTCTAAAATATAATTCCTTGTTCTCACCTTGAAGTGAGCCCAAGAATGATCCCCTCCTAGGGGCTGCCAGTACCAGGGAATCTTGGAGAGGGATCAAAAGTGGTTCTTCCCCCTTATACTCACCAAAGAGGATGCATTATTAGAGCCTCACAAACTAATGAGGAGAGAGAACATGCTAAGCCTGTTTCCCTCCTTGATTTCTAGCTATTACACCATCTACCTCACAGTGGCAGTGTGAGACTTAATTAGTTGAAGCTTATGGGCTAGGAGTATGAAAAGTATAAAATGTATTTAAAGTTGGTCATAGAATTTCAAAAGACCAGGCTTCTCCTCTTGTCTTTGTCACTTAAATGCTTGTTGACCTTGGGCAACTCATTTGACCTCACTGTGCCTCAGTTTATTCCTTTGTGAAAGGAGGGGAGGCTGGAATTTAAAACTATAATTACTCTTTCTATATACTTGGAAGTGGAAGGTAAGGTACCCATAGAATGTTTTATTAAGGCAACTTCCTAACTTATATTTCATTTGGGTTTTGGAGCTTTGAAATTATTTTATGGAAACTCAGATGCTTCTTATGCTCCAGATGGGTAACAAGTACCCAGAGAACTTTGGAGAGGAAGGTGGCTCTAGATGTATGCTAATCTCCAACTGGTATTCCATTAGCCCAACTATAGACTCATCATGTTTTATTTTCTTCGCCTTCTTTCTTTGTTACATCACAAGCTTGTCACTGGTGCCAAGATACCATGGCAGAAAAAAATTCAAGTATAGAGCTAGTAGCCTGGACACACTGATGTGCAAATGACCCCTGATTGAACAGATGCAACATAGTGGGCTCTCTGATAATTTAGGTGTGGTTCTCCCCAGAGTCAAGGGACCAATTGAAAGACCTTTCAAGGTTTCTTCCAGATCCTCCATGTAGCAACTCAATCAATAAACATTTATTAAGTGCCTACTATGTGCCAGGCACCTGTGCTAAGCCCTGGGGATACAAAGAAAAATAAAAGACAACGCCTGTTTTCAGGGAGCTGACAGGCACATGAGTAAGACAACATTCAAACAACTATGTATAAACAAGCTATATGGATCAGGATCAGGAAGGGTTTTTTGCAGAAGGTAGGCTTTTAGCTTTGAAGGTAGTCAGGGATGCCAGGAGGCAGAGATGAGCAGGGAGAGCATTCTAGACATGGGAGACAGCCAGAGAAAATGCCTAGAGTCAGGAGATGGAGTATCTTGTTTGAGAATTGAAAAGGAATCCATTTTCACTAGATCACAGAATATGGGAGTATAAGAAGATTAGAAAAGTGGGAGGGTCAGGTCATGAAGGGCTTTTATTTTATTTCGTTTTTTGAGAATTTTATATTTGATCCTGGAGGTAATAGGGAGCCACTTGAGTTTATCGAGTGATGGTGAATTGAGGCAGGGGTTGGGGGAGGAAGTGGGGTTGAGAATATGATCAGACCTGTGCTTTAGGAAGATTACATTGACAGCTGAGTGGAGATGGACTGGCAAGGGGAGGAATTCGTAATAGGGAGACCAACACTCCAGGCTTAAGGAGATGAGGGCATGCACCAGAGTGGTGGCAGGCAGTGTCAGAGGCAAGAAGGGGGCATATGCAAGAGATGTTAAGATGGCAAAAATTAAAGGCCTCAGCAACAGATTGGATGTGGGGGTTAAAAGAATGAGTTGAGGATGACATTTAGGTTATGAGCCTGACTGATGTACCTTTAACAGTAATAGAGAAGTTAAGAAGAGGGGAGAGTTGGTAGGAGAGATAATGAGTTCAGTTTTGCATATATTGAGTTTAAGATGTCTGTGAGACATCCAGTTCAAGATGTCTGTCATATGTTCTAAAGTGCACTTTCCAGTCCCTCTAAACCACAAGTTTTAAGGGTGGCTTTCTCACTCTCCATTATTTTTCTTACTCACCCCCAACCTCCAACTCACTCATTCAGGCAACCCATATCATCTTACTGGAGAAACTAATTTTTTGAGAGAGTTTCAACTGCAATGTATATTCTGATAGCTGTTAAATTAGGGAATCCTGTGATTCAATAGCATTGTATAATTTTTGAGCTAAAAGAAACTTTAGTGATGAGTTGGTCCAATTTTCTCAAGTCACTTCACTCTTTTAAGATACCCAAGATTGCACAGTTAATGAGTGATAGAGCCAGGACAAGAACCCAGGTTTTCTAAGACCTGGTGCTAATAAGTCAAGTCCACAAGCATTAACTGAGCAGCCTCCATGCTAGGCATTGTGGTAAGGGCTAGGGATGCTGCAAAAGAGAAGAGCGCTGCCCCAGTCTGAAGAAACTCAAGCTCTAATGAGGGAGACAATATGTAAATAAGATAAATGGCAAGTTATATCCAAGGGAAGGGAGTTGAGGGAGGGACTTGAGAAAAGCCTCTTACAGGAGGTGGGATTTGAGCTGAATTTTAAAGGAAGCCCAAGAAAGTAGGAGTCAGAGGTGAGGGGTACAATACTTTTTCCAGAATGTATCATGTCAGGGGCAGCTAGGTGGCGCAGTGGATAGAGCACCGGCCTGAAGTCAGGAAGACCTGAGTTTAAATTCGACCTCAGACCAAACACTTGACACTTACTAGCTGTGTGACCCTGGACAAGTCACTTACCCCCAATTGTCTAAAAGCAAAAACAAAAAAAAAACAACAAAAAAAACCCAGAATATGTCATCTCCTTTACAATTCTGCACTTCCACTTATCTCTAAGACACCTCCACTTGGGTGTTATGATGACACCTGCAGTTTACTTTGCTCTGAAAATTGAATTCATGAACTAGATCCTCCCCTGCAAGTACCTTTCCAATGTCCCCATCAACCTCAATAGCACTACTATTTTCAGTTTACTGTTTTATCTTAGTGTTCTTTAACCCTTAATAAAGTGCTTCTCAAACTGCTCTCCAGAGACCTAGTATTACATTAATGTGATGTCCCATGAGGAAACATTCCATTAATGTTATGGATATTTTTCCTTCTGATATACAAGGTATCCCAAAAATTATAGTGCAATTTTAAGATTTATTAATTTCAGAGATATAAATGCTATAATCTTACACCCAAAACACCATAATTTCAAAGTTTAGTTATTTAAATTTTTGACACTTAGGTGTATGAATTATGAATGGTAAATTTTTTATTTTAAATTTAACATGACGCACCCTATCATCATGTATTGAATATGATGTTGTTCGTCCTTTGTTCTTGAAGAGGACCACGACATCCGAAGAGTCGTGTCTTGACTTGCAAGTGAATTGGATTTAAGTGACGCAGAGCTGTGCAAAGTCATCAGCCTCACTCTCTCCTCCAGAGTCAATGGGGTCCAGTGGCAAGACATAGGTAAGGATGACTGGCAATGGCCCTGGGCGTGGTGGGAGACCTTGGCTTTTTTAAGCTGAGGTCTTTCCCAGGTCTCAGTTTGTCTGAGGCAACACCCACTCAATAATTAAAGGCTAGGCAAGAATGGAGGCAAAAGATTGCCTAGTTTGCCTTTGCAGAAGAATCAATCCGGGAGGGGAAGACCCTCAGAGCTTTTGGCCAAAATAGAAACAATTGCTATTTACATTCACTCTCAGCCATCTGAACTCAAACAAACAATTTGAATGTACTGCAGTTTTTAGATGACACATTCTCAGACCCATAGTAGAAGCCATCCTCTTGCTTGGCCACCTCAATCGCATCAGTGGTCTCCATTACACTTTTTCTTGTGGAGTCACATTAAAACTGTTTTGTATACACCAAAACTTCATTCTTTGATGATCTTAAAGCTGGGATTACAAATGTAATCCTTTCAGTCACTGAGCAGCAGCTGATGAAAGGTTTTACAAAGTGTAAAAATCAACTAGAATGAAGTATAGCACAAAACAATAGGCTGACATTTAATAAGGAACTTATCAATGTTTTAAAAATGTGAATAATTTACCTTTTAAATATTGTTTTTATATGCTGATAGTCATTATATTTCTGATCTTATTGAAGCATAAAACTGCAGTAAGACATTTGGGGCACCTTGTATTAAATGTGAAACTATTTGCCTACCAAAAAGTTATCACTCATAGCAAATTTTCTGGAAAGAAAAAAAAAGACTCTATGTCAACAGACACCGTGTCTAGCATTATGGATTCCACCAATATTTCCCAAGCCCTGAATGTGGCTAAATTAGTTTGAGAATGCTTCTTTGATACTTTTGTGCCTCCATTTCTATCTCAAGGTTCTTGAAAGTGGTTGTTATTTATTATGGGATAGAACAATAGAAAACAGTGGGAAAACAACACTATGATTAGGCTGTAGGGGGAAAATGAAGTAAGATAGAAAATAAGGTTAAAATGGTGACAGGTAAGATTCATCTATTCCTTATTATAAAAGGGTATTTCCTTCAAGGGTAGTGCTGACACTGACACAAGGGAAGCTGTCCCTCTGAAGGTAACTTAGAGGAAGCTGGAAAGCAGAACTGACCTCTAGTCATGAAGCATAAGAATACTCATGAACCTCTAAGACCGTACAAACTGCAGATTATCTCAGCTCCTTTGAGAAACCTAAATCCTTCTTATAAATCCTTATTCATTTTGCTTCTTCTTTCTCTTCTAAGGAGAATGAACTTTGGATTGTGAAAGGCTAGGATGAAAATGGTCAATGGGGAGTTGAAACCACAGATTACTGAGAAGATGGTAAGAGTACAGAGCCCTCAGGTACCCTCAATTAATTCAAAGCATAGAGATCCAGAAAAACTATAAACCAGGATACTGGGGGGAAACTGCACCCCTCCCCCCAAAACCCCCCCCAAAACTAGAGAATGGGATTACAGATTCACTGCTGGTGATCTTGGAAAGATATTGGAGATCAGGAGGCATGTTGTAGAACTGAAGAAGGGAAGAAAAGGAGGACAGTAAAGTCTGAAAACCAAAGGTTAGCTAGCTTAATTTTGATTCTTGGCAAAAATTCTAGAATGTTATTTTTTTAAAAATTACTTTTATTTTTTATTAAATATTTCCAATTGTGTAAATTTTTAATAATTATTAAAAAATATTTTGAATTCTAAATTCTCTCCCTCCCTCTAACCCTTTTCCCGAAGTTAAGAAGGCAAAAATTCTAGAATGTTATTTTTAAAAAAATTACTTTTATTTTTTATTAAATATTTCCAATTGTGTAAATTTTTAATAATTATTAAAAAATATTTTGAATTCCAAATTCTCTCCCTCCCTCTAACCCTTTTCCCGAAGTTAAGAAGGCAATTGTACATGTAAAATCATGCAAAACATTACCATATTAGCTATGTTGCCAAAGAAAGTACAAAGAAAATAAAACAATGAAAAGAAAGCAAGTTTAAAAAAGTATGCTTCAACCTGCATTCAGAGTTCATCAGTTCTCTCTCTGGAGATGGATAGTACTTTTCATCATGGGTCCTTCAGAATTGTCTTGGATCATTGTCTTGATCAGAGCACAGTTGACCAACATACAATATTGCTGTTACAGTGTACAACATTCTCTGGTTCTGCTCACTTCACTTTGCATGAATTCATATAGCTCTTCCCAAATTTTTCATTAACTTCCACTTGCCCAATTCTAAATTTTAAGGAATTATTTTCTTCAGGGAGCTTTTGTACCTCTTTTTCCATTTGGCCAGTTCTGCTTTTTAAGGAGTTATTTTCATCAGTGAATTTTTGTGTGTCTTTTTCCATTTGGCCAGTTCTGGGTTTTAAGGTTCTAAGAATTTATTCTTAGAATTAAATTCTAAGAATTTAAGAAAATTCTGCATTATTTTGTGCCTCTTTTATCAAGCTGTTAATTGTCCTTTTCATACCTTTCTTCTTTTGCTTTCATTTCTTTACCTAATTTTTCTTCTCTTGCTCTTATTTGATTTTGAAAATTTTTTTTGGCTTCCATGAAATCTTTTTGGGCTTGTATCCAATTTGCATTTTTCTTTAAAGCTTTGCTTGTAGCTTTTTGGCTTGATTGTCTTCTTCTGAGTTTGTGTCTCAATCTTCCCTGTCACTATAGTTGCTTTTTATGGTCAGGTTCTTTTTTGTTGTTGTTTGCTCATTTCTCCACCCTATTTCTTCATTTGGAATTTTATGTTAATGTTAGACTCTGTTGCGTAGGTGGGGTTGAGGGCAAGAGGGGTTCTTATCTCAAGTTTCAGGTTTTTTTGCACAGCTATTTTCAGAGATAGTTTTAGGAGTTGGGAAGTTTTCAGTGATTCCAAGGTAGTGTGATCTGCAGAGAGGTGCAGTCACTTCTCTCTTTGTCTTCATGCTGGTCCTTACTTAGGAAGGGCTCCTAATCCCTTAGGATTGCAATTATACTGCTCCTCAGGGCCCCTACTCCCTTGGGATCAGACATGATACTGTACCTCAGGGTCCCTGATCCCTTAGGGCAGAAGTGATACTGCCACTCACAGTTTCCATTCCCTCTTGACCAAAAGAGCTCCTCTCTGCCCTTGAACTATGACAAAGAAGTGGATATAGGCAATGGAGTGACCAAACAGTGTCTGGCCCTGCATTCAGTACTAGCACAAGGATAGCCTGTAATCTCCTTCTGATAAATTGCCAAGTCCCCTTACTATTTCTGGCTTGAGAGCTCCCGAAGCTACCGCTGCTTCTGTCTCGACCACCTAGTCCCACTATTGGTATTTCATCTACATGGGCTCCAGGCCAGCCTCCTTCCCCATGTCACAGATTTCTCTTTCTGAATTCCTACGTTGTCTTGAATTGGAAAAATATCTCACTCTGACCTTTTGTTGGCTTTTCCACTTCAGAACTTGATTTGAGTTGTTATTTTTAAGTTGTTTAGAGAATAATGTTGGGAAATCTCAGCACAGTGCTTTCTCTCCTCTGCCATCTTGGCTCTGCCCTCAGAAGAGGATCACTAGACATTAATCTAGAAGATGTCTTCTCTCAAAAACATTATTGAAGGAGTAATTTGTAAACATTTTGAAAGGGAGAAAGTGATCACCACATTGCCAACAGGGGTTCAGTTAAAGCAGTTCATGACAAACTATTTTTCTTTTGTCATTTTCTTTTAATTTTTGGACATGACAGCTGGACTAAAGAAGAAATATTTCTTTCTGTGCTTGAGGATATGATGGGAAAATATGGGCTAGACAATAATAAAGTTAGGTGATTAGGTAATGATAAATAACAGGTTAAATTTTCGAAACCCTAAAGTAGGTATCAATGGTCTTGCAATTTGTAAGAAGGTCTCTAGTAAAAGGATGCAAGGATCTGTGCATGGCCTAATGCTATTTAACGTTTGTATTCATAATTGGATAAAGGTATAGAAGGCATGTTTATTAAATTTGCAGGTTACACAAAGCTAGTAGGGTTAGCTAATACAAGACTAGAAACAAATAAGATTGAATTTGATAGTAAATATAAAATGCAAATAAATATAAGTTCTTGCACTTGGAATATTTTGTTCCATTCTGGTGCCATATTTTAGGAAGGACATTGACAATCCGGAGAATACTAAAGAGCATAACAGAGGGACTGGCTGAAGGAATTGGGGATATTCTCCAAGAAGAAGCCTTCCAGTGTAATGCTGTACTATTCTAGTGTCTCTTTCCAATCTTGAATATGGAACCTTTCTGCCACAGATATGGCATGTGACTTCCTCCCTCACTTCCCAATTAATAGTTGAATTTTGCTGCTTCTTCTTTGACTCCCCATCCTATAGTTACAGAAGGGAAGTGGAGTTAAGTCATTACATTCTCTTATCAGTGAAATATATACAGTCCCTTGCCAGCAGATAGAATCCATATGAATGTGAATATGTTTGTGTGTGTGCATTATTAGCATCATTACTAAGCATATAACAAAATTGCAGGTAATTATCCTCTCTACAAAGCAAAATACACATGCAGGCACCCACCACATAGCATCCATACTAGAATTATATACAGCTAACATTAATGCCTTTGGCCAACATAACACAGAACTTGCATACAGCTATCAGATATGGAGATTAAATGTGACACATACAAGCACATACACCAATGACACATACATGACATGTCACACTAACATAAATAGCAAATAAACTCAATACAACAATGAAAGCATATTGCATCACAAACACCTAGGTCGTACATAGTACATAATGCATTTGTTACATTTACCTACCAAGACTACATTACAGGCACTGCTACACTACATACAATTTGTCTACATGGGTAACCATTTCTTATGGAGCAGGGGTTTTTCTTGGGGTTTGTCTGTGAATTTGTTTAAAAAATAGATAGATAGATAGATAAGTGTATTCTAATATAAACAGTTTCCTTTGTAATCCTAATAGAGGCATCTATGTGACATGATGGCTAGAGCACTGCACCTCAAGTCAGGAAAACTTCAGTTCACATTCTGCCTCAGACATTTATTAGCTCTGTGATTCTGAGCATGTCAATTAACCTCTATCTGCCTCAGTTTTCTCATCTGTAATGTGAAGATAACAATAATACCCACCTTCTAGTGTTGTGAGAATCAAATGAGATAATAATTGTAAAGCAGTTAGCACAGTGAATGGGACATAGTAAGCACAATATAAATGTTATCTGTTATTACTTTTTGTTGATATTATTATTACCTGAAAGCTACGAACAAAAGAAGGTCCTGGACACAATATTTCAAGAAATCATAGAAAAAAATTGCACAGATATCTTAGAAGCAAAGGGAAAAGTGGAAAATGAAAGAATCTAGTGATTATTTACTGAAAGAAACTGCAAAATGAAAACTCTCTGGAGTATTATAAGCAAAATCCAAAGCAACTAGATCAATGAAAAAATATTAAAAGCAGACAGACAGAAAGAATTCAAGTACCACAGAGCACAGTCAGGTAAACACAGTTTATAGCCACCACTATAAAGTAACGAAAAGCTTGTACTATAACATTCCAGAAAGTAAAATATATGGGCTTGCAGTCAAGAGTAACCTACCCAGCAAAACTGAGTATAATCTTATGGGAGGAAAATGGATCTTTAATGAAATAGAAGACTTCTAAGCATTCCTGTTGAAAAGACCAAAGATGAGTAGAAAATGTGACATAAAAGCACAGGTTTCAAGAGAAGCATAAAGAATAACATGACTGAGAAAGAAAGAACAAGGAAGGAAGGAAGGAAGGAAGGAAGAAAGGAAGAAAGAAAGAAAGAAAGAAAGAAAGAAAGAAAGAAAGAGAAAGAAAGAAAGAAAAAGAAAGAAAGAAAGAAAGAAAGAAAAAGAAAGAAAGAAAGAAAGAAAAAGAAAGAAGGAAGGAAGGAAGAAGGAAGAAAGGAAGGAAGGAAAGCTTATCTATCACATAAGCACAGTTAAACAAAACATTTCAACATTGGTCATATTCAAAAATGCATTTCTTATTTTGCATGTTAGTGCATCCTCTCTGTATTAGGTGGTGGCCAACATTTTTCTTTATCATCCTCTGGAATCATGGTTGATCATTTAATTCTTATTTTTCAAAACTGCTCATTTTTGTAACACTGATACATAAATCATTGTCCTAATTCTGCTTACTTTACTCTGCATTATTTCATACAAGTCATTTCATATCACTTTGAGATATGTCTCATCTTTTTCTTCATGTCTTACAGCACAGCAGTTCTATGACATTTATCTACCACAGTTTGTTCAATAATTCCCAATTGTTAGGTAACCCCTTACTTTCCACCTCAAAATGAGCTGCTATAAATATTTTCATGGATCATTTTCCTCTTTTTTGGGGTCTCTTTGGTATATAGGCCTAGCAATGGTACCACTGAGTCAAAGGTTACTATTTACTATTTTTTTTGTGTGCATAATTCCAAATTGCTTTTAAGAATGGTTGGGGCAACACATAGCTCTACCAACAGTGTCCCATCTGTTGCCAAGAATGTACTTGAAGAATTAGGAACTTTGGGGCAGGTAGGTGGCACAGTGGAAGAGCACCAGCCCTGAAGTCAGGAAGACCTGAGTTCAAATCCGACCTCAGACCTGATACTTACTAGCTGTGTGACCCTGGGCAAGTCACAACCACAATTGCCTAAAAAAAAAAAAGAATTAGGAACTCTGATCAATACAATGACCAACCACAGTTCCAAAGAACTCATGATGGAGCATACTACCCACCTCCAGAGAGAGTGGTGAGGGACTCAGAGCGTATATTGAGGCATATTTTGTTTTCTTTTTTGTGGGACATGGATAATGAGGGAATTTGTTTTGTCTGACTTTACATATTTGTATTAGGCTTTGTTTTTCTTGCCTTCTTGGTGGATGGGGGAAAGGTGGAGGGAAGGAAAGAATTCAGAACTGAATTTTTAAAAATCAATACAATAGTCATTCATCATGATTCCAGAAGATTGATGATGGAGCATGCTATCTTACAGAGAAGTGATTGATTTGGGTGAAGGATAAGATATGTATTTTTTGTATGCGGCCATTGAAAGAATTTGTTTTGCTTGACTATGCATATTTCTTACAAGAAATTTTTTTTTCAATAGGGTTGGGGGCAGAAAGGAGAAAAATAGACTTCCGTTAATTTTTTTAAGTAGATAGGTTGTGTGGGGGAGGTACTACATATGTGGAGTGCTATATCCACTTTCTGATGAGATCATTGTATTCTTAATTTTACTTGATTGTTTTACTTTGTTATAAGAGTCTTTTCAGGGATTGAGGGAATATGTAAGTGTTTGTCAAGTAAAAATAAAATACATCAACAAAACTTAAAAAAAACCCCTAAGGTCTAGAGAGGCTAAGTGACCTACCCAGAACTAGATTGAAATCCAGGTTACCTAATACCAAATCAGGCTAATAATAGCTATTGAACACTTATTCTCTGTGAAGCATTATGAAAGTCTATAATTTCAATCTGGCTCTGAATGGGCCATAGCCTCTCTGGCTTCAGGTTGATTTAAAAAAAAATAATGCTTTATTTTCCATAATGGCTCACATAAAATAAGTATTCAGTAAATATTAATTATTATTAGCCAGATTTAGTATTGATTAGATGTTTCTTTTCCATTATGGCTTTCACAGAATAAGAGTTCAATAACTATTAGTTAAATCAGTGAATGAATATTATTCAAATTTCATCCAAGTGTCTGGATCTTTGATTTTATTAGTGTGGGGAGCTTCCAGTGAAGAAGATCTCTCCACTGCTGCAGATGGACAACTTTTCTGTCATTTTTAATTTTAGAGACTTGCAAGGGACACTGAGAAGTTAAGTGACTTGTCCTGGGTCACTCAGCCAGTATGTGTCAGAGCAGGACTTGAACTCAAGTATTCTTGCATCTGAGCCAAGCCATCTGTCCACTTCCCTCATCCTTTTCCTATAATAAATTAACAAACGTGCATATTAGAAGCAGCATGGCATCATGGATAGGTGCTTCATAAATGCTTGTTGATTGATTAAAGATGTATATATTAATAAATATTCATGGAGATTTTCCTAATTGTGAGGTATAGATAGAATCATTTCCAAAGAAATGGAGGTTCCAGGAAAGTCACACTGCATGGAGAGTTCTCTACTTTCCCCCACAATTTTTACATAGGGAAAAGATCAGGGACTAAACATGATGGAGTTGTCCAGAGCACTGAGAGTTTAAGTGATTTGCCCGAGATGATGTTACCAGTATGTGTCAGAAGCAGTACTTGAACTCAGATCTTTCTCACTTGGAGGCTGACTTAACAGCCACTACAAGGAACACTTTTTTCAGAAGAAAGTAGAATACTTTCAACATCAGGAATAGCACTGAATAGGGAGAATTGGTTCAGCCAATGGAGCCGTTAAACGTAGGCATCAGACTTGTCCAAGAGTTAGGAGGAATGGGCCAGGAGATGTGTGATTTGATCTTAACTATATGGAAGGTCAATTGTGGCCGCAGTTGCTATTTACTTCTTTCCCCTCCTAGTATCCTGAATGTATGACACTGGGGTGACCTCTCTGATTTGCTCCCTCCTTCCCCACAAGGGACAGCTCTGGACATAGAGCTCTCTCCACCCTCTACCCTGGGAAATATGGGGCTATGTGGTTACCCAGCACCCAAGCAAAATACCAACAATTAGTTGTGACAGAGCCATTACTGAAGGTGTAAGGGTTCAGCAACCTATATACTTTCCTACACGGTTCTTTCTCCTAAACCTGTTTGCTTCTGACCATCTGAGCCAGTGGATTAGGAAAAGAGTTCTTTTTTTTTTTTTTAAACTGACTGCAACTCAGCAGGATGCTTTTGATGGGGGAAGAGATGCACATGATTTTAAGCTGAGTAAACCTCTAGGGTCTTGGGAAATCTCCAGGGTACTTAACTTAAGATAAAAATGCAAATTGGCATAGCTCTAGCTCCTCATTTTTATGGAAGAAAGCACACCTCAGCAACATTTCCCTGACCCACATTTATACAAGAAATCATCATGGATTGGATTTACAAATAACGAACCTATTTCACTCTATGAATATCTCTAGCCAGTTTGGTCAAAAAAAGCACAAACTAATCATGTAGATGTTTCATTACTGTAATGTCAAACAAATTATCTGAATGGTGTCTCGCCTGAATAGGAGGCCTTTCATCTAGCACGTACTCAGTAAACATTTGTCAGGCCACTTGGACATCACATAGATCCAGCTTCCCTGGACTGGGCTCCTTAAATACTCCCATTTCCATAGTGCTATATGGTCTACAAACCAAAGGTCACACAACCTCACAACAACCCTGTGAATCAGTTAGGACAATTATCATCATCCCCATTTTTTGTATGAAGAAACAGGTTCAGAGGCCTACCTAAGGTCACACAATTTTCAAGTGAAGTCAAATGGCCAGACATCAGGCCCTGTGGTCTTTCCACTCCACCACACTGCCTCATCTGAGACAGCCCCTGGTTTTGCTTGGCATCTTTGGATATTACATTAATGCTCCAGCCACTAGGGAATTATTTAAGTTGACTGAAATAATATCTCTCTAAAGAGTACCCTGGTGGGTACTTCACTCAAGAAAAGTGCTCTTGTAGCAACATTTTGAATACCAAGAATGCTGATTTTACATCTACCAAGTGGTTCATTTAAAACTAGCTGTTAAAAGTTTGGCCTCTGCAGCAGGCTCACCCTTAGGGATAAGGAAAATGACTTCAGGAAGCAATGTCGTCTAGGCAGCAATTAGCTGTACCTTTGGGTGTTCAGCTCATCATTGGCCAATTCCCTATTGGTCTCTGTGTGCCTGCATCGTCAGGCAACTCGTCTATGTGGATGGACATAGACAGACAAGATGTGACAGAGAGGAAACATACTGTATAAGTGAATCTGATAGATGTCTCCTCTAGTCAAGAAGCCCTGCAGCAGGGTATAAGCTGTCATTTATTGTTGTTCAGTCATTTCAGCTGTATCTGACTCTTCGTGACCCCATTTGGGGTTTTCTTGGCAAAGTGATTTTCCATTTCCTTCTCCAAAGTTCGTTGTTGTTGTTAGCAATTTCAGTAATGCCTGACTCTTCGTGACCCCATTTGGGTTACTCATGGACGAGATACTGGAGCGGTTTGCCATTTCCTTCTCCAGCTCATTTTACAGATGAGGAAACTGAGGCAAACAGGGTTAAGTAATTCGCCCAGGGTCACATAGCTAGTAAGTGTCTGAGGCCAGATTTGAATTAAGGTCTTCCTAACTCCAGGCCCAGCACTCTATGCACTGCACAACCTAGCTGCCTCATGAGCTGTCATAGACCCCATATACACTCACATTATTGCCACTCATCTCACATGCAAACTCTAACTTCTATTTGGCATTTAAAACTTCAAAACCTGGCTTTCAAATACATTGCAGCTTTATTGCACATTATTCCCCCTTCCTAGACCATGTAGTCCAGTCAAACAGGCTTTCTTACTACTCTTCACACACACGACATCTCCTTTCGTGCCTTTACACTGGATATCCCTTATGTTTAAAATATATCCCCTCTTCACCTTTATCTTTTAGATATCCCTAGTTTTCTTCAAGGGCCAGCACGTGTGCTATCTTCTCCAAAAAGCCTCTCTTGATCCCTCCCATGCTCAGTGCCTTTACTCTCACAATTATTGTGTAACTTTATCACTATGTATGCACATATTGCCGCTGCAAATAGAATGTAAGTTCCTTGAGAGCAGGGACTGTTTAGTCTATGTCTTTGTGTCCCCAGCACCTAGCCCAGTGTCTGGCACACAGCAGAGGCTGTGATTTGCTGATTTTTTTAATGTGTTGATTGCTGGATAGGTCGGATTCAGAGACTACACGAACTCAGGATTTTGCCATTTCCAGCCAGTACTCTCTCATCATTGTTCCCCAAGGCAAAGGCATCATTGCTTGGTGAAGGCACTACAACTCAGATTCCCCATGCAGTCCCTCTCACTGTAAGACTTAGTAGAGAGCAGGAACATGCCAGCACTTCAGTACACAGACATTCTTCCCGGAAAATAGGTGGAGCTTGGATCCTTTGCATTCTCTCTTAGACATACTGCTCCTCTACTTCCTTTTATGCTGCTATTTCATCTCTCCCTCTTGTTTACCCTACTGTTCTCTACACTGTCAGCAACTCTTATTCCCAAACCTCTTTCCAGATACCCAGAGTGCATTTATTCTACTGTTTTTCATGAACACCAGTGATGAAGGTCCATCTTGCTGCTACCTAAATAGTCCTGAGGAAGTAACCAGTAGCTACTGCCAGCACTGTGCTCTCATTGCCTCTTGTGGATAAGTGTTTTTCCTCACACCAACATTCTCAAACTCTGACATGAATACAGAGAAGGAAAGGCAGTGGATCATTCCCCTGACCATGACCACACTTACTTAAAAATTTGCATTTTATTGGTGACTTTTTGCATCATAGTCATTTCCAAATATACCTTCCTTAGCCAACCCGGTAAATCTTCCCTTTATAATAAAGAAAAACTGTTAAACAAAACCAACAATGCAGAAACTGTGTCTGAAGTGTGTGAGATTCTTCACCCTGTAATACTTCTTTTATTTGGTGCAAAGATTGGCCCTTACAATTATGTAGCTGATGACTTTATTTTAGGGTTCCTTTGCATTATGGTAGTCATCATATACATTGTTCTCCCGGGACTATTCTCTCTGCATCAGTTCCAATAAATCTTCCCATGTTGCTCTGAATTGCTCATCTTTGTCATTTCTTATGGAATGATAATGTTTCATTGCAATCAATCATATGCCACAATTTATTTGGTCATTTCCCAACTAACAGATAACACTTTTCTTTCTACTTTCTTGCTCCTGCAAAAATGTAGCTACAAATATTTTGTTATATGTGAGAGCTTTATTTGTCTTTGGCCTCTAAGGTATATATGCCCAGCAGCATGATCAGTAGTCCAGAGAATGGCCATGCGAACTTGGTGCTCCTCTCTTTCTCGTTTACTTGTGACGGTAGTGGGCAGCAGACTCAGGATTATAACCCAGGTCTTCTGGCTCCGAATCTAATATTCTTTGCACCCCATCCTACCTTTTCCTCCTCTTCTACCCAAGGAAAAAAAAATAAAACAACATATATGCAAATCTATGATGTGCAAACCCTTGTGCTAGGTGCTAAGGACACAATTCTACCTTTTTTTTTTCTTTCACATTCTAGGGGCATGGGTAGGAAATTCCATCTGTTCAACACACCCAACAGAGGCATATTTAATTAAAAAAAACTGGCACATTTAATAAAGAAAAAAACTGAGAAAGTAATTTTTTAAAGTTTAGATTTATTTCGCATGGCCATTAATTAAAGCATGACATTATTCTGGGAAGAGGAACCTGACTTTGATCTGTTGCATATTCCTTGATTCACAGCACATCAGAGGAGGAAGAGGTTCAGCTTTGTCCACACCTTAGTAGTTTAGAACAGGATGCATGGTCCTATGCAAACCAAAACCTCCTTGACCTCCAGCTGTAGGAAGGGAAAAATATGTAAGCAGAGCTTAGTTCTAAAGGGAGTGACATAGAGAGGCACAAGATGATAGCTATACTACTGCTTTCCTCTGCACTCAGGAATGTCTTCAGGCTTGACTAGATTGTCTGGTCATAAATTGCTATATAATGATTCCCAAATTCCTCCTTCTAGGCATGTCACCCCACCATGACTGAAAGATCTCAAAGTTGATAAGTATATGTAAACTGTGTGTGTGTCTTATGGAAGATATATATGTTCACATGGTTTATCTAAATATGGCTTGCAGGAGACACTGATAGATTCTTCTGAAATCTGGCCACCCCTCTGAGACCATAACTCCTGCCTTAAGGTGAACAGAGAAACATTTCATGAGTCTGGGGCACTCTTTCCTCTAGTCTCTAAGAGAAATATTAGACTAGAATTGTATTTATCTGTCCCCTTACATATTGCTGATCTAGATTCAGAACAAAAAAATAACTGCTTGTCTGGTTGCTGTCATCTGACATCACCAGTTTGACTTCTAACCAAACGCTAACAAAAGACCATCACAAATAATTGAGTAAACTCACCCATCCCAGCAAATAGCAAACAGAAATCAGAAAATTCCAATTAGAACATAGTAGGAAAAACATAGGCTGAGAAAAGTTAGCTAATATTAATACTGTTATTAATGTGTAGACCATCATCCTTACCTTCTCCCTTTGCCAGTCATTTTTCATCCATTTATATGATAATATTCCAACCTAACTTTAAAATCGAAGAACATAATGGAGATGTGGTAATTTATTCTTACACAATTAAATAATGCCTTATATGATTATCTATTGTAGAGTACTTAGTCTACCTAATTTTCTACTTCCATCTCCATGGGATAAAAATGACACTCCTTCCCAAAGGGAACAAAGACCCCAATTGCTATCCCTATTGTAGGTCAAATTTTCCACCCTCATATAAACCCTCAGAGGGATCCCAACTGGTGATCCAGAAAATTATGTATCATTTGATGACAATAAAACTGGTGAATGAAGAGCCACTGAAGCACAAACGGCAGGAGAAATTAATATGTCAGACTAGAACAACAAGAGCTGGCATTTATATAGCACTTGATAGTTTACAATGGGCTGTGTCCATTACTGATATATTAGTTTGCTCATTGTGTTAAAGTAGAACCAAAGCTACTTTCAGCATCAAACTTCTCAACTCATTCACTTGACTGTGTCTTTTTTGAGTCTTCACTGTGAGAATAAATGGTTGGGAATTGGATTCAATTCAACAGTATTTATTAAGTACCGACTATCTTCTGGTTTTTGCTTTCCTTCATATCCTAATTACTCAAACGCAGTGCCTAGCACACAGTAAACATGGTAAATGCTTGTTGACTGACTGACTGATTCAAGGCACTGTGCTAGGCTAGAGGGGAAGCCTACAGATAAATAAGCTGCAGTCTCTGCTCTCATGGAGCTTATTTATAGTATAGTAGTGAGACAAATACTTCATCAATACTGAAAGAAATAATTCCTAATCAAGTCAGTATTGATTATCCTGATGATTTATTTTTAGTTGTAAGGCTTAATTCAGATAGCTTTTAGATGATGAAATATATAATTACTGTAGACTAAGTTCCTTATTTTTACAGAGCTGAGCCCCTGCAGCTGCGCTGAGCTAATATAAACATTTCCTCATTTCTTAAGTCTAAGTCACTTTCTGTGTTCAACTAAGTTAAAATTTTAATCACATTTACCACAAGTACCAGACCTTCTAGCTAGCTGGATAATTCCATGATATCAGCTGTAACTGATGTAACTCGATAGTCAGTTAGATAGACAGATCTAGATAGATGCCCTGTAACACCTCAACATGCTCATCACCCCAATATTGCAAATCAACCACGTTCTTCATTCTAATCTTAGTCAACCTCCAGCCAATCCCAAATCAATCAAAACAGATTCTGTAACTTTTGATTCCTCTTTATTTACTGTAAAAATGTTATTTATAAATCCCTCAGTTTTTCTCTACTAGGAGTCATTGACTTCATTTATTGGCAGTTGCTAGCCTTGCTAATAAATTGATTATGCTCAGAAGTTTATGCCTCAGTTTCCCTTATTGTGGATTTTTTAAATTGCTTTTTTAGTTTATAGATTGTTTATTTTTATCTGACAATATGTCAGGGATTTCAGCAACATGAGGAATCTAGACTTCACCCCACAGCCCTAATCACAGAATATAACCACCAGTTCTTTTGCATTCTGTGTGATTCTAAATCACCTCTTGTCAGAAACCTTCTGCAGGGGATTGGAGACATCCAGCATAATAGGAACTTCACTCTATACCTCTTGAAATTGTATGGATACCAATTGATCACAAAGGCTTTCCATCAACATATTTCTTGCTCTTTATTTTGCACCTGCCTACCTCCTTTGCAATTATCTACCTCTTTGATGATGGTATCCATATACACAAATAATTATAACAGATCATGATAATTATATCAAAAAGCTAAAAAATGTGCAAAGTTTTGGGTTTAGTAAACTAGGGAAGGCTTTGGGAAGCATTTTGAATGATGTTGTAGCTTTACTTCCCCATCAACTAAAGTCTACTATGCCTATCACACTTTTCAGCACCCTATAAGTCAATGTTTTATTCTCCTTATGGCAGAAAATAGAAAGTTTGAGATTTTGAAAATTTATTTGTTTATTAAATGCTAGTTTCCTGAGAGCTTTCAAAGAGGACAGGCAAAAGACCCAAGGCAATTTTGAGCTCTTCATTTTTTTTGAAGCCTTAGCTGGACAGCTTTCCTCATTTCCCCCTCTCTCCAGTGAATTTGTGCTGCCTACCAGGATGACAGGTGAAGTTTGCTTTATTGGCAAGCTTAAGACTACATAGATGGGAAGCTGAAAATCCCCAGTTTATTCCTCTGCTTTATCTTCTAATGCCAGGCAAAAGAGAGTGTCTGAAGTAATTTGCAAGGTTAAACAAGGATGACTGCTTTCCACCCCCAACCCCAAACCCTAGCATTAACTATTGATCCTCAGAAAAGGTACTTGTAAAGGGTTGCCTTTTATCTTATGCATCAAACCTGACTTTCTTGCCTTTATAAACTCAAAGGCCTGATCTGTTAGCTCCCTTATGGTGTTAGTCCGTGGGATACTACCCATCCTTTCTCTGAACCCTTTAAATCAATTTCCCCAAACCTAGGGTACATGAGAGAATATACAGCTTTCCTTTTCTATCACAAGGAAGTTCTCATTATTTCCAACACAACAACTAATTCATGAGAATCAAATTCAGAAGAGAATTTCCTCCTGTTTTCTTCACCTGTTGAAGAAGAAAATTACCATTAAGGTAATTCAATAAGTTATTAGCTGCTCCACATTTAGCAGAGAGAGAGAGAAAGAGAGAGAGAAAGAAAGAGAGAGAGAGAGAGAGAGAGAGAGAGAGAGAGAGAGAGAGAGAGAGAGAGAGAGAGGGAGAGAGAGAGAACAAGAGAGAGAACGAGAGAGAGAGAGAGAGAGAGAGAGAGAGAGAGAGAGAGAGAGAGAGAGGGAGAGAGAGAGAACAAGAGAGAGAACGAGAGAGAGAGAGAGAGAGAGAGAGAGAGAGAGAGAGAGAGAGAGAAGAGAGAGAGAGAACAAGAGAGAGAACGAGAGAGAGAGAGAGAGAGAGAGAGAGAGAGAGAGAGAGAGAGAGTTCTTGCAAGAAGTCTGTTTCATGGCCTTTTGAGAGGTTTGCAATCTCTTTCACTAAGTCATTCCATCAATAAGTATTTGTCAAGCACCATGTGCAGGCACTGTGCTAGACACTAGGAGTTGAAAGACAAAAATGACTGAATCCCTACCTTCAAATTTACAATCTGTATAGGAGATAATACATACATAAATAGATACATACAAAATATATACAGAAAAAGACAAGGTAGGTTTTCTTTCAAGGGGAGGAGACTGGTGGCCAGAGGGCAGAATTAGGAAAGGTTTCATGTAGGAAGTAGTACTTGAGCAGAATTTTTAAGGAAACGAGATATTCTAAGAGGCAGAGGGGAGAAAGGAGTACATTCCAAGTATAAGGATCATACAATGCAAAGGCACAGAAATCTGGTTGGGGTTTCATTGGTAGGAAACAGCAAGACAGGTTTGGCTGGATAATAGTGTATAAGAATTCCTCGTCTAATTCTCCTTCTCTTTACATGTCCCATGAGATATTCTGATGATAAAATCACTTGTTTAATCTCTCCATTGATCTCCACTATTCCAAATGTTCTCCACCATGCTTTCTCTCTCTGGTCCTGTATTTTTTCACAAAGGGATATCTTCCTAATATACAATATCATCCCTCTCCTACCCATATCCCATTTTTACCGGTTCTGTTTCTTTTGAATAAGATATGTCCTTCCAGAGGCATATTCTAGTCACAGGATCCTATCAAATCTTAGTGAGATCTATGGAGCCAAATTTGCCTCCTGGCCATTAGGACTTCTAGTTCATCATGCTTGTTGCCTAAACTTCGGGAATTTGTGTATAGACATCTAAAGCCATGAGTTTTACTACCAGCTGTGCTGTGGTGACAGTGCTGGCTCTGGGACCAGAAGCACTTGGTTTAAATCATGCTTCTGACACTATCTGTATAACCTGGGGAATGTCACTGAACCTCCCCGGGCCTCAGTGTCCTCACTTATAAAATAAGGGGCTTGGATTAAATGGCCTCTAAGGACCCTTCTGGCACCATGATCTTAAATGATTCAGCTATCATGTTAAATGATTCTTTCTTGGGTTTTGCCTCCTGTGAACATAATTTTTCAAATACAATTCATTCTGTTTTCCTCCTCCCAAGTAATTCTGGACCCAGTTCATGGTCCATCTGCAATGTCTGTCTGAGATATACGTACTGATGGACTAGTTTGATTATCTGTCCAAATGAATGTTGTAATCTAGGCAATTCACAGTCTTCATTTACATGTTTTCATTGTGTGAATTGCCAAAAGGCAAACCTTTTGGCGTAGCTATGGATCTCATGGAGGAGAGCAAACAGCTTTTCATCTACAAACAGGAGTGTCAGAGAGGTCCTCTCTGGACCTCTGGAAAGGCTTTGGAAATGGGTTCCATGACAGACAGTATGCCTGCCATCTAAAGACCAGCCCAGCCCAGTTCTGATTGGTTAATCATTAATGTCAGCTTCAGAGGAATGAATTGTTTCAGTTATAGCAACACACAAAAACCCTTTACTAAGATATAGAGGACTTGTGATCAGCACTAATGGGACAAAGAACCATACTAACAAAATCATAATTGTTTCAACAAATCAGTCAGCAGGCATTTATTTATTTTATTTTATTATTATTATTATTATTTTAGGATAGGCAATGGGGTTAAGTGACTTGCCCAGGGTCACACAGCTAGTAAGTGTCATGTATCTGAGGCTGGATTTGAACTCAGGTCCTCCTGAATCCAAGGCCGGTGCTCTATCCACTAAACCACCTAGTGCCCCACAAGCACTTATTAAATACTTGTTATATGCTAGTGTATAATAAGAGATAAAGAGCTGGCTTTGGGGACCCAGAAAACTTCCTTCAAAATTGACCCCAGGAAGACTTGGGTCAAGTGTTGCTTCTGGAAAATACTGTCTATATTACCCCAGGCAAGTTGCTTACCCTCTTATTTCTTTAGGCAATTCTCTAAGACTATATGTTTCAGAAAACACATTGACCTGCACAGGTAGAGGGAATTTCCTTATCTACTGTTCCCTGTACTAGTAAAATTACAGGTCCAGTCTCTATCCCTATGTACCAGGCATAAACGGAAATAATCCCTTCTCTCAAGAAGCTTACTTTCCATCAGGGGGAAAAAGTATGTGCACATATAAGTATATGTGAAGTATAAGGATAGGGACAAGACTTTTAGGTAGGTAGGTAGGGTGCATTGGCACTGGGGGAATCAGGAAAGGCCTTGTGGAGGCAGTGGATGTTGAGCTAAATTTTGAAGGAGACTGTCTTCTTGGGTCACCAGAGCCCAAAAGATTTTCATTATCTGGTGGTGATGAATACTTTGGCATGATTTTTTTAAATCAGAAAGGTAGCAAAGTCCCAACGGAATGAAATACTTATAGGTTTTGATGCAAAGTGGAGAAATTAGTTGGATCAGAGAGTGTGACAATACTCAGGAAGGACAGTGGGGTTCCCATTATGGGGTAACCTGAACAGCTATGGGGTAGCATGAAGTGAGCAGATACCTAGGACAGATATAATATCAGAAGAGGAGTAAGCATGAATAAAGGAAGAAGAGACGTCAAAGACTTTGCCTACTTGTTTTCCTGACTAAAGTGTAAGCTCATTGAGGACAGGAGTCACATTTCATACTTTGAAATTCCCACAATGACTTAGACGTAATTGATGCTCAATAAATATTGTTCGATAGGGATATACCATAATTTTGTCTAGGGCCAGCCAGCCCTATCTTTGAACAAAAAAGATACCTTCCTGATGACCTCAAATGGACTAGGGATCTTCAATCATGTTAAATCATGAATATAACAATTTCATAAGCTCACAATGACTATTATGGATAATGTTGCCCAATTTCACATCCATTACAGAGCATCTTCAATTTCTGTATTAGTGTAACAATATCTAAAAATCTGACTTGATAATTCCAACACATCCTTTTGTCCCTTAAAAAGCTTTCATTTTATCAGAAAGAGACATTGAGTTTTCAACTACTCTTTAAATTGAGTTTCAGTAATATATCAACTGAAATGTGACAGTTGAAAATATTTTTATATCTCAAAGCACATTTCTTCATCTCAGGATTTATAAAAACTGTCTTGCCACAGAATCGTTCCATTATGACCATACATCTTTATGATGTAATGTAACATGATTATGTTCATTTATTGAGTATTAAAATTCTAAAAAATGTTAGAAAGACATCTCTTTGAGTGATCATTAAATAAAGTTTTTCTTCTATTTAAAGTCCCATCCACATAAATGTCCCTGGTGGGTAATAGCTGTAGAAGTAAGGAAGAATCTTTCTTATGATCTTGAATCAGTTGCAATTTATGTGATACAGACACTCACTCAAAGCTAGGTCACTTATTTAGCAAAGAGGGTCCATCAGGGTCAGCATATTATCAAAGAACAGTTTTGTCTCACAGCAGGTATTCAACCTGATTATGAAATTTTTGTGCTAGCTGAGATGTGGATGGGTCAGATACAGTGCTCTGGCTCTACAAATGGGAACTTTCTCCTCCTATCCTATTTTCAACAAAAGAGCCATGAGGCAAAAACACCTGCAACCCTCTCTGGTAATTTGCACCACCTAACTATAGAGTCAAATTACTCTTGATGTAATCTGTGGGAAACTAAGTCCTCTTAGTCACCCAAATGCTCAGCTCCTCATTGGATAGCAACAACATGTCACTAGGGTCTTTCCAAATGAGATGCAGACACCAGGGTAAATCATTTGTGGATGACTATTTTCAACTTCAAGAGCAGCACTGAAGGTTGGAATGGAATAACCATAGACAAGACATAGACTAATTGATGTATATGGAAATAGCGAGAGAGTATCCCTCTCATTTTCCACAAGTGTAGTTGTAGATAGTGTGTTAGTAAGCCACAGATCTTTTCCTACCCAAGTCAATGAACCTAACTTCTTTTCTCTTTGTTCTCTATTTCCCTTGCATGGTACCTGGTCCAGAATGTAAGCTCCTTAAGAGCAGAGACTGCCTCTCTTTTTGTATTTGTGTCCTCAATGCTTAGCACAGTGCCAGATACATAATAAGCATTTAATGAATGCTTTTGTTCATTTATTTATTCCATAAAAGCTGGCACAATTGGCCAATTTCCCCAACTAACCACTTAGACCTGTTACAAACAAGAATATCTAAGAATAAAACATTAGATAGAGTCAAGATTTATTAAAGCTTGTGGGACATAACAACAGGGCCAATACAATAGGCCAAATAAGCCTGGGCTTACAATAAGCATGGGCTCAGAAAACAAGCAAATTAATCCTAGAACAAAACTCTGAGGATCTATTGCGAGGACTAAAAGGAGCTTGACCAAAGAATTGTACAATCCACTCCATTCTAGATGGAACAGGCCTTTTATTTGGTCTATTTTAAGGGAAGACCACATAACTTAATTAGAGGCACTCAAGGGATCAGAGAAGGGAAGGCAGAAGGAAAATGGGAAGGGTACTACAGCAGACTATTTATTCTACCTTTATATCAGGGCCAGTACTGATACCTCAAACCCAGGGTACGAACCAATTATTTCATATGCTGTGGAAGGAAGACAGAATCCACTGTTGTATAGGACTCTTTGGAGTCATGGCAACATCTAGATCAGGGCTGCCTAAGTGTATTATGAGGAGAACAAGGGTTTTACTGGGGCAGGAATGATTGGTTTTCCACACCACTGGTCACAGGCAGGGATATACCAATCAAGAAGGAAACTGAAAGGTTTTAGCCTAGAATAGAAGACTCTAGATATGAGACATTCTGGAGAAGAGGCAAGACAAAAAGAAGGTGGTACTGAGTAGTTGCAGGAAAGCATGATTAGAGAACAGATAACCCACTGGACAGAAAATGACTAGGCCAGAAAAACCAGAGGTTTTCCAGGTAGAAGGGACCTCAGAGGCCATCAAATTCAGCCTCTCCCCACCCCATTTTAAAGACGAGGAAACTGAGGCTAAGAGAAGCAAATGGATTTTCCCAAGTTCCCATCAGCATTTAAACATCAGAGGCTGGGTCCACTTATGCCAGTGACAGTTACCTTTCCACCATACCACACTAAGAGTCTACTATGTGTCAGGCGAAAGAAAGCAATCGTCAATGTCAAGTAATCCTTGATATAGCAAAAACATTTGATTGAAATGAGATTTAACCTACATTTCAAAATAAATTAAGAATCTCATTATTTCAGTTGTAAGGCTATTTTAAGGGTACAACAAAAATGTTAATGTTGTACATGCCTATTGAGTATATACACTCTGGCTTCTTGTGGTTAATTGCATAATCCCAGTCCCGAAGCCAATTGGTGTGGGAGGACAGAGGTGATGAGAGTGGGAAAGCTCTTTCTTTAGTCATCTTCAGGGCTCCTCAAGCTTCAAGTCACTTTGGGTGCTTTGGGTACTTCTGGCTTCTATCTTTGAGAAGAAAAGTGGAAGAGGCCACTGATGGAAGAGGTTATTGAAGGAAAAGATGTGGAGAAGATTTGAGAGGAAATGGTAGTCTCCATCATGTCCCTCTTTCCAGTTTGCTACATTAGAGAATTTGGGGAGTTTCCCATTAGGTGAGAGATTTAGGACTCTTTCTCTCTCTCTCTCTCTCCTTCTCTCTCTCTCTCTCTCTCTCTCTCTCTCTCTCCTTCTCTCTCTCTCTCTCTCTCTCTCTCTCTCTCTCTCTCATGAACTCAATTATCCATTCCAAATGAGAGAACTGCTTCACTCTATGTTGTCTGGCATATACCCTCCAATGTATACCTTCTTTGATTTGTTTTGCTACCAGTTTGGATAAATGAATTTTCTTTTCTAATTGGTGTAAATGTGTTCATTGCGGAATTGGAATTTGGTGAGAAGAGGGCCAAGCCTTGGATATAGAACTAGGGGCTCCGCTTCCTGCCAAATAATGGCACTGATCAGAAGTTAAGTTGAACATGATTATATCCCCTAGACTATTAATATTTAAGGGAACAGATAAATATAAATATAATTCTACCCTGATATCCTTTCTCTCTGAAGAGAGCAGAGTGGTAACATTTGACCCCAACTTCTTGTTTCTGCTCCTGGCAGGAATTAAAATTTCTTTTGGGAAAAGATCAGGGGAGAAGAGGCTAGAAATGTCTATTCTGCTTCCCTTTGAGCCATACAATGATACCCCCATGCTATATATGAAGGCAATACACATGGAGCCTCTCTCTGTAGTTGTAAATTCAGTGGGGCAAGATTTCCTTTTCTTTGTCTGTTTTAATCCATGAGGCCAGACTTTAATGTGTAACCCTTTGTCCTTGAGTGAAGAAGATCTAATTAGTTTTAACAATCGCCTTTGTAGCCTACAAAAACAAACAAAAGCACTGATCTTGCTTCTTTTCCTCTAATATTTTTGCTGCTGTTCTCATTTCACCTCACTAAAGGGAAAGCCTACACCCACATGAGATCAATAAAGTGTTTAGGAAGAAGTTGGACTGGATAAGCCCTGAGGTCCCAGGGGTGTGATGGTATATGTTTAACAACCAGATGTCCAGCACACTTTTAAATTTAATCTGACATTTTTTCCATTACTTCCTTAAATTTAGACAATCAACAAACCAGTAAATCAGGGCCTGATTTCTAGCACTAGCTGACTTCCGAGGTGTAAATGCTCGTACTGAAAATGTAACAGTTGGCTCCAGTTCAAGCTGGCTTTCAAGCACACCTCTGCCAGCTCAATCTATTATTCTATGAATGTGATCCTGTACTCTGGGAACACCAACCAGTTAAACTGGACACTTCTTGAAAACATGGACCAGCTCTATCCTCTACCATGTATCCTCAATGGCTTAGCACTGTCATATGGACTCTGTTAGGTACTCAATACTTTTTGATTCACTGACTCCCTACTCAAGGAAACATGAAACAGACTCATCTAACCTAACCAAGTGTGTATGATTGTGTAGGTAAGAGAATTGCAATATTGCTACTTTGAACCCTCAAGGGTGTCATTATAACTCTCTATTGGCCCAATGTGGAATTAAATTTCTTCCATCTCTTCTGCATCGTTGGTTATAGATTCATAGGTAGGTTATATGATAATTAAAATAGGAAGGGACCTTAGCAGTCCAATCTTCTGGTACAAGTGAAGAAACTGAGAGCCTGGGGAGAGCTGACATGTTCAAGGTCACACAGTTAAGTTAGGCAGAACCGGGAAACAAACCAGGTATCCCCTCTTCTGCCTAGTCCAGCACTCCTTGATTACACTACACTACAATCAAATAAACACGTATTTGTGATTGAATAAACATGGATTTGTGCCTAATGATTCCTAGGTATAGCTTGTCTCTTCTCTTTGAATTTTTGATCTAAAATAGAAAACATAACATATACACACATATGTATAAATCAATGTATGTATACATAATGTATGTATACATACACACACACACACACACACACACACACACACACACACACACTGGTATTTATAGTCCTAATGCTAACTTTCTAGGGCCTCCCTGATAATATTTATGATTATCAAAAAGTACGTTTATACATATGAAAAATATATCTACCACCACTGTTTTAATACTGACCAGTCACAAAAATGAGTAAATATTTCTACTGCATGCAACAATAGGCATAGATCACTTTTCTGTAGCAAAAAGTGTAATTTCAATCTTTATTGTCACTTTGAGACCTTCAATTTTTGTTTTAAAGTGGGCATTTATTCTTTTTGGTTATTATTTTTAAATAAGTGACATATTTCAAGTAGACAATGCTTTCTCTACCCAATCCATCCTTTGGCTGTCCATGTGAAGTAGCTATCATTCCCAACCAGGAAATACAAGCATTTTCCTGTCTACATGGCTAAAGGAAGTGTTTGACATTAATATGGAAGACTTGATGGAAGACTTTATTATGGTGAGGGGAACTTCACATTAAAGTTGTGCTAGTTCTCTGGGGCATCAAATGAAAGGAAGCATTAAAGGGGTAAGGAGTAGGGGAAGGGACTTCTGTCCCAGCACTGAATCTAAACTTACAAGGAACCAGCCTGAGTCAGACCTACCCATTAGCGAGCTTCTCAGTTCAAAGGTCCTCCAAGGTAATAGCCCTTCAATAACCTGAGAATAGCATGGGTGTTTGTGTATTCTCAAAAGGCTCTTTTGGCAATAGGAACCAGGCAGGGGGCGATTTTTCTCTGCTGCTGGGGTTGGATGCCTTGTCCTGTGCTTTTAACTCTACCTTGGAGCCACCTGAAATAGCTAGGTAGCACAGTGGACAGAGTGCTGGATTTGGAGTCAGGAAGGCCTGAGTTCAAATTCCACCTCCAACATTTACTAGCTATGTAATCCTGCATAAGTCACTTAACTTCTCTCTGCCTCATCTTCCACAACTATAACACGGGGATAATAACAGCACCTACCTTCCAGAGTTATTGTGAGGATCAAATGAGAATTATAAAGTACCTTGTAAACTTTAAGAGTTATATAAATGCTAGCTATTGTTTTTATAGTTTGTTCCTAACTCCTACTAGAATTTGTTTTATGAGTCCTGCTCCTACTTGCCTTTGGATGAATCAGAACTCAGCTGCCTTTGCAGTTTCTAATAATCACAGAATCTCATTTGAAGGATCAAATGAAGTACCTATACCTAGTGCTTTGCAAACTTTAAAGTGCTGTATAAATGCTAGTTTTTTATTACCCAGCACTTAGCATAGTACCTGGTGCATGATGCTTAATAAATGCTTGTTGACTTATCTTAACCTCAGTCCAACCAATCCAGTACTTGAACAAGAATCAAGAAGGCCATCTGTACCGCGCCAAACAAATAGCCGTTTAGCCTTTGAATACCCTCCAGTGAGGTGGTCCTAGGCAGCCCATTCTGTTTTTGAATAGCTCTAATTATTAGAAAGTTTTTTCTTACCTCGTGCCCGACCTGTGCTGCTAGCCCTCCCCTCTGGGGCCAAGCAGAATAAATTTAGTCCCTTTTCACATAATAGCCCTTCAAGTATTTGAAGAAAGCTTTCAAATCCCAACCTTAGTTTTCTCTTCTCCAGGCCGAACTTTCACAGTTCCTTCAACTTCTAGTCATTTGGTATCAATATAATATCTTTAACATCCTATACTCTCTTCTGGACCCCAGTTTATCAATGTCATTTCTAAAACGTGGTGCTCAAAATTTCTGCTTCTGGTGTGGCCCAACCAAGGAAGAATAATTAGATGATTAGTTTCTCATTTCTAGGCACCGTGCTTCTTTTAAAGTAGCCTAAGATTACATTAGGGTTTTTTTGGCTCTCTCATCACACTGTTCATTCATATTTGAGGGTGAAGTCCACTGAAAGCCCTAGATTGTTTTTAGCCTAAATATGGTCTATCTATACCTCTACTATCTTGTACTTGTGACACTGATTTTTGGAAGCCAGCAATATATTTATCTCTTTTCAATTTCATGCTATTCAAATTCAATATCCAGTGTGCTAAATGGGATTTTTTTGAATTCTAACTATCATCCAACAAATTAGCTATCCCTTCCAGTTTTGTATCATCTGTAAATTTGATAAGGATGCAATCTATGTTTTTTTAAAAGTCATCTATAAAAATGGTAAAGAGTGCAAGGACAGACTTACATACTTGGAAAATTTTATTGGAGATCTTCTAAGTTGATGTCAGAAGAGCAATCATATGTCAACTGTTACTTCATGACCGCTGGGAAGCACCTTACTGAGTGCACTTTCTCCCACGTTTCACACTGAGGAAACTGAAGCTTGGAAAGGGCAAATGTCCTTAACTAAGGCCAGAAAGTTAGTTCTATCAAGGCTAATGTCAAAGGCCCTTAAATACATTTAATCTCACAGACAACCTAAAGCATAAACCTAAACCTTGTACTGCTTAATGAAAAACCCAGATGTCTCCTTTCTCTGCATCATCACCACTGCTCACTGGATAAACAAACATTTGTGTAATGTCATAAAATCCCATCTCTCCAGAATTCTAGCTCTGTGACTGGCTAAGCTGCGCACTGATGAGGGAGTGAGGTGGGAGCGGACAGGGAGACACGGAAAAGGAGTGCTTTAAAAAAATAGACATAGAATCATTAACGACTACTCTTTGGGCCTAGCCATGCAAACAATTCAGAATCTATCTAATTGTACTACATTTTAGCCCACACCTCTCCATTTTTAGCATAAGAATGACTTAAGATATTGTCCTTTTAAAAGCACTTAGATTTAGACAGAAAATGATCAGTGGTAAAAATATAAAGACTTAAATTACCTTGATAAATATATAGAATGATGCCTTGTTTGTATGTGTGATGGTTTTGATGTTTTAAAGAGGCAAAGAAAGAACATTTATTTATTAATTACTCTAGAAATGTGAGTGGTACCTTTTATAGATGGTAGCATAAATCTGGTTATTCTTAAGCTCTTGTCTACTAGCCTGTGATGATAGTAATTCTGCATTTAGAAATGGTTATGAAATGGCAATTGCTTATGCCACCAGTTACAGAAAAAAACTCTCCAATAACGGGTTGAACATTGAGCTCACAGTCCTGAGCTAGAAAAGGTCTCTTCAGGGTGGCTTCACGTGTACTCTCAAGCCACATACAAAGGGATACCAGACAACATAAAGACATGATCAACCATAAGTGTTTATGAGAAACATCTGGAAAACAAATTCTTTAAAAGAATTTTTTAAAAATGTAATTAAGTAGAAGTAAGTCAGAGAGGGGTAGAAACCCCCATTTGTCAAGGCTGGTTTCAGCACTCCTGCTATAGAAGTGAGAAGCAAAAAACAAAACAAAACAAACCATTACACATTTGTCTATGCATTTAGAAGTCATCTCTCATGGTCTCGAAAAAGGGAACTACAGGGGCAGCGAGGTGGTGCAGTGGATAGAGCTCCAGCCCTGGAGTCAGGAGTACCTGAGTTCAGATTCAGATATACAACACTTACTAGCTGTGTGACCCTGGGCAAGTCACTTAACCCCATTGCTTAACCAAAAAAAAGAAAAAGAAAAAGGGAACTACAGATGTAGCAGCAAATGGCTGCCACAGTCATGTGGTTGCCATGAGACATCGGCCACCTTTCCATTAACACCCACAACACCCCACATATGAAAAACCTCTACTCTCTCTTCTAAGAGCTGATGTGTCAAGTTCCTCCTCTTCCCAAACTGGGAGGAATTACAAGTCCCTGAATTTGGGGGTTCAACCAATCCCTTGGCAGAGGTTGTTACACTATACCTTGGCTACATTTTGACCTGCTCTTCTGGCCTACTGTTCTGCCCTCAGCTCCTCTTTCTAATTGGACCTCCTTAGTAGCCTTAAGATTTTGACTAATTTATGACTTGTGATTTTTGCTCACCATTTCTTTCCCTTCATTAATGCTGGCTGTAAGAGAATCTATCAGCCATCTGGACCAGGCTGCTGATCCCACTGAAACTTTTTAAATGAAACTTGACTCTTGGTGCTTAACCTTACCCAGTATGGTAAGATTAATGTATAGCGTTTGGGGATTCCTCTGTAGGACGTAGATATAGAGCTAGAAAAATCCTTAGAAATTATCTAATCCAATTCATTAATCCAACAAACATTTATTAAGTAACAACTATGTGTCAGGCACTGGGCTAGGCTCTGGGGATATATAAACAAAAATGAAACTATTCTTGCCCCCAAAGAGCTTTCATTCTTTTGAGTGGAAAACAATAATATGCACACACATAAATAAATACAAAATATATGTAAAGTGAATGCAAATCTGGGGGAGGTCACTGGCACTACTTACTTAGGAGCAGAGTGGGGATCAATAGAAGCTTCATTCAGAAAGTGGCGATTGAGCTAAAACTTGAAGGCAGCTAGAGATTTTCCAAGGCAGAAATAGTAAGAAGACCGAGGGCCAGACTGAGGCCTAGATTAAGCAGTTCTTCACACAGGAAGACTGCAGTGTAGGGAGTCAGAAACTCGACTTCAGGTGGTCAGCTTGTTCCAGCGTAGACTTAAATTTGATCGGGTTAATCAGTTATTTTCTTTCTGATGCCACTGATACTCAGCCCCCTGAATTCAGAATCACAGAATATCCTAAATGGAAGAGACCTTAAAATTCAGCTGATCCAATTCCTTTATTTTGTAGGGAGACCTGAGGCTGAGCAAGGTGACATAACTGGCTAAAGGTGACACAGCAGGCTAGGGGCAGAGCCAGGATGAAAACCCAGGTCTCCTGGTTCATAGGGCAGTGCTCTCTCAACTATCCCAATGCTTCATGGAGGACATAACATTGAACCTGGGTCTTGAAGGGTAAGTAGGACTTTTACAAGACAATGCAAGACTGCCTAGAATTGTAAAATTGCTTGGCTGCCAGGAGTGAGTCATTCAACCCTGATAAAAGAATAAGGAAATCTTAATAGCTTTGAGATACTTAAGCCCATGGAATTTGAGTACAGACCATTAATGAAATCTTCTTATGACTATCTTCTTATCTTGTTTTGGCATAGTTTTGGTACTTTGCACTCCAATCTTTCAAGGACTTGTAACTTTATCATTGTGGACACATCTTCCACCAATGCATATCATGATCCCTCTACACCTTAGTAGTTTGTACTCTGTGAGCTCCTCACTAGATGACCAATCTTGTAGTGATGGAATTCTTTGGATTTATCTTTCTTGATGCCCAGATGATAGACATGCTGCTTGTTACTGGGTCTGCACTTGAAGTGTTTCCAGCTTGTTAGGACCTAACAAAGTTTATGCTTTGCTGGCATAGCCTTTGACAGTCTAGGATCACCTGCATATCACCAAGAGGCATTGGAGGCAGCCTTTAGTGGAGGAGACATTAATGTTCAGTTAAATTAAGTACCCAATAAATACATGTTGGTTGATTAGTGTTGATGTCCTCAAAGTGTTTTGGAGGGCTGTAGCCTTGCTGTTTGAGGCATTAGTACAGAAATGATTTATTGTTGAGATTTTTAATCAAATTCATTTCACTGATGATTGGAAGAAAATTTGCTTTCCCATCATTTGAATAATTGTCTTCTATTTAGAGCAGACCTCATCATAATTTATGACTACCTGATTTTTTTTTTATTGCTGACAGATTCACTAAGCCTATATGATGCTATTGGAAGGATTCCAGGAAGGTTCCCTTTCAAACATACTTGTCTAGGTGTTCTGCTAGGGTGTTTAAGTAGGGAAACCCTATGGCAAAACTAGAAAGCTAATGAAATGTGTTTTCAATAACCCTTCACCTCTTCTCTCTAAGCTTAGATTCAGCCCCAGAAACTCCACCCACCCACCTGCCCTACTTGTGTGAAATTATACATTTAAAGATTAATTCTTTTGGATTAAGACATTACCTCTCCAAACATCATCTTTCTCTTTTTTCTAGAATTAAAAAACATTTTTAATTGAATTTTATTTTAGACTCAAACACCAAAACACAAATACAGAATAGAAAAAGGAAAAAAATCATAAATTTAAATATTGAAACTTAATTATAAAGTAAGAAAAGAAAACAAAGCATGTCATGTGCATAGCAGAACATGAGAGGATTCAAAATATGTAATGATAAATTTTCATTTCAAGAAAGCCTGTATGATAAATATTACATGTTGTTTCGAGAGCTGTCCTTTTCTTTGCTTCCTTATAAGTTTTCTTTTATTCTCGGCTATGCACTTTTTTTACTTTGTTCTTTTTTTCCCCTCCCCCCCTCTGCCCCAGGCTACAATTGAGTGCAGAAATATATTTCTCTATAGCTGTAGATATATACATATACATATATACACATATATGTTTATATATGTGGACAAATACTTTGCCAAATAAATTCTACTACCAATCTTTGTTTTTGTGTTTGTGCATATCATCATCTTCCTTTTTAAAGAGTTTATTAATTGCTTTTTAAAAAATTAAACATCTTGATTGTTTTCCAATATCTAACCCTACCTCCACATTCCCCTGTAACAAAAAAACATAGTTAAGCAAAATAAACCAATAAAATGACATCATCTGACATAAGCAATCTTCTCAAAGCTCACTAGTGAGAAAAGGAAAATACATTTTATCATCTATTCTCCAGGATTGGTCATTGTAATTAAACTCTAATTAGCTGCCTGTTGGTGTTGTTTTAATGTGGAGTGATATAGCCATTGTGTATATTGTTCTAGTTCTGTTTACTTTGTTTTGTGCCTCCATTTACACATCTTCCTCAGTTTCTTTAAATTCCTTATATTTATTTCTTCTTTCTATGCAATAATATTCTATTACACTGATATTTCTTAATTTATTCAACTATGCACCAATTGAAGGTACCCACTCTGTTTCCTGTGCTTTACTACCATGAAAAAATACTTTGGGTATGAATATTTTGGTAGAAATAGGACCTTTATGTCTGGCTTTTACTTCCTTAGGGGTATATGAGCATCATCTTTTAAGAGGCACATTTTTCCCAAGGAAGAGCAGCTCTTCTTAAAAATTAACCTCTTAATGCAAACTAGTTGAATAGATGGATTTCCTCTTAACAGCCACCTAAGACCTAAGGCCCTAATTTGGGAGACTTTGGACAGAGAAAAAAGGAATAATGGGCTCCGCCCATGGAGGACAGTATTGAGAGGGTTGCCATCATGGAGGGCTCTAGCTAGGCACAATACTGGAAATCAGGGAAGAGGGAACCAAAAAAAGGCTCAATCTGTGCCCAGAGAGAGAAGATGAAGGGTCAATGAAAACAAATTTCATCAGGTTCTAGCTTTGCCTTAGGCTATCTCTGCTTGAACACACTGATAGAAACCCTGGAAAAGTATGTTTGAGAGCAGAGGGAGAGAGGAACTAAGCAAATGTACTCCCCTAGCATTCCCTGAGGCAGATTGATTGGTTCTTCCATTGGCCTCTAAAGAGGTCAAGCTGTGAGATTCTGAAATTAGAAGTGAAACTCTTCCAGTAAGCAGGTGTGGAGAATGCCAAAATAGGTGGTGAAATGCCCCAGGGGAAGTATGTGGGAGAAATATGTTCTCTGTTGTACTTTCCTGGATTCAAGAAAGGGAACTGGGCCACATTTTGCATGAGAGGAGGTATGATAATATTACCACTTTAAAAATGTAATTTCTAGATAATATGTTACTGGATTTATAGTTTGACATTGCTTTTGAGCATTTAGTTCATCATCATCTACTTACTCCCTTCTCAAAATTTTTGTTATCTTACCTCTACCCATACCACTCTATTGACACTCCTCCCTAAAAGGCCACTTTCTAGCCATCTACTAGTCACCTAATTCAATGTTGGATGCTCTCCTCCCCACCCCAGTCCTTGAGATCTTGTTATATTTGACAGTATTGGCCACCCATTTCTTCTGAGTAGTCTCCCCCTTGATTTTAGGGACTTTACACTCTTTGTGTTCTCCTCCTCCCTTTCTAACCACTCCTTCTGTCTCTTTTGGTGGATTTCTCTTTTTCCTAGCTCCTTCAGGTAGATATTTCCCAAAGTCTTGTTCTCATTCCTTTTGTCTTCGTTCTATATGCTCCTTCCCTTAGCAATCTAATTCACTTCCTACTGCCTTAGCAATCACCTCTAGACCAATGACTCCCAAATTTGGCCTTCACCATGTATTAGCTGTATCTTCTCTCTAAGGCTCCATTCTTAAATCTGTAAAATAATGATAATGATGATGATGATGATGATAATTTTTGTTCTAAGTACCTTAATGTTGATATGAATAAAATGATTTTGAAGCCTTAAACACCATAGAAAAGAGAATTTATCATTACCTCTGTGTGTGTCTCTCTCCGTCTCTATCTCTCTGTGTTTCTCTCTATGTCTCTGTTTCTCTCTAGCCCTAACTTCCCTCCTAAGATCCAGCCTGTTTCTCCAAAAACCTATAAGACATCTTTACCTGGCACACCTAGATCCAATGGGACTTCAAACTTAACATATTCAAAGCAAAACTTATTGTTTCCTGGCAATGTAGTATACCAGATTTGGAGTCAGGGGATTCAAGTTTGAATCCTGTCCCTTCCAGTCACTGACCAAGCCACTTAACCTCTCTAGGCCTTGGTTTCCTCACCTGTAAAATGAAGTGGTTGGACTAAGTGACCCCTGACATCTGTTCTAGCTCTAAATCTATGATTATATCATCCTGCCAATATCACTATTCATTCCATCTTCCATATTTGAAACTTTGGGATTATCTTCCAATGTTCTTTCTCCTTTACTTTTCACATTTTCTCTCTCTCTCTCTCTCTCTCTCTCTCTCTCTCTCTCTCTCTTCTCTCTCTTTCTCTCTCTCTCTCTCTCTCTCTCTCTCTCTCTCTCTCTCTCTCTCTCTCTCTCTCTCTCTCTCTCTCTCTCTCTCTCTCTCTCTTTCTCTCTTCCCCTCCATCTTTCTCTGTGTTATTGCCTTTCTGTCTGTTTTTGACTATGCCTCTGTCTGTGTCTGTTTCTGTCACTCTATTTCTCTGTCTGTGTTGGTCTGCCTCTATTTCCCTCACTTCCTCTTTGTCTACTCTTTTCTATTTTCACTGACTATATGCTCTTCATCAACAGCCTCTTAATTTTATCTGGGTTGGGCTACTGCAGGAGTCTTTCACTCTCCACTTTCTCTCCCCTTCCCTTCCCACCTCTGGAATTTTCCTATACTGTGATCTGGTCACCCCACTCTTCTGATCAAAACTCTTTAGTGGTTTTCTACAACATAATGAGTAGCTTATAGTCATCACCCTATCTTGTTTAATACTACTCTGATCATACCCACATGTACAAAAATATTCATAGCAGCTCTTTTTGTGGTGGCAAAGAATTGGAAATTGAGGGGATGTCCATCAATTGGGGAATGGCTGAACAAGTTGGGGTATATAAATGTAATGGAATACTATTGTGCTGTAAGAAATGATGAGCAGGCAGACTTCAGAAAAACCTGGAAAGACTTGTACGGACTGATGCTGAGTGAAATGAGCAAAACCAGGAGAAGATTGTACACAATAATAGCCACATTGTGTGATGACTGACTTTGATAGACTTAACTCTTTCTCAGTAATGCAAGGATCTAAGACAACTCCAAAAGACTCATGATGGAAAATGCTATCCACATCCAGAGAAAGAACTATGGAATCTGAATGCAGATGGAAGCATACTATTATTTGCTCTCCTTTTCTTTTGTTGTTTTGTTATATTTCTTCTTTCTCGTGGTTCCTCCTATTAGTTCTAATTCTTCTTTACATCATGACTAATGTGAAAATTCGCTTAATATGAACATTTAAGTAGGGCCTATATCAGATTACACACAGTCTTGGGAAGGGGGGAAGAAAGGGAAAGGGAGAAAATTTAAAATTCAAAATCTTATGGAAGTGAATGTTGAAAACTGAAAATAAATAAATTATTAAAAAATACTGCTCTGACCCCAATTTATTCTACAGCCCAGCCAAACTGGAATACTTGTCCCCTCAATGAGCCCCAAGTTTTCCTTCTCCCTTCTCCTTGCTTTTGCTTTACACTATTCTCCATTCCTGAAGTGCCCTCTCAACATGCTCCCCAGCCAAAAAAAGCTATTGAATTCCTATTTATTCTTCAAAACCAAACTCAATGCTTTTCTCAGAGAAGCCTTCCTTAAGTGCCCAGCTGGTAATCACCTACTAGGGTTGAAGTACTGAGCTATAGTAGGAATATAAAGGGGAAAAAAAGACAATTGCTGCTTTCTTAGGAACTTAAATAAATACCAGCAATACAATATATGTCTAGATTAGTATTTAGAGAAGATTTTACTACAAAATGGCCACTGAGTTGAGTCTTGAAGACAAGGATTCTGAGAGACACAAATAGGAGGGGGCACATTTCTGAATGGGGTCAACTTGTGCAAATACAGGAAGCAGGAGGTGGATGGACTGTTATTTCCAAGGCACAGCTGGTATTTTAGTTTGGCTAGTTATAGAGTCTGTGAAGAGAAGTGATACAAAGAAGGTTGGGATGGTATGTTGAAGACAAATTATGAAAGGCTTTATAACTCTGGCTCAAAAGGGCAATTATGTGGGACTCTCTCTTCATTGGTGGAAATTGATTACTGTGCTTGTGTATGGGGCAGGTAAGAGTGAGAGAGAAGATAGATCTGGTCTTCACTCTTTTTGGACTTTCACTCTGGCCTTTCACTCCTCTGGCTTCCAGCTTTGAGGGAGAAGATAAGCCATTCCACCTTCTCTTCAAGTTGCTGAAGGGAGAGAAAGACTCTGGGGAGAAGTTGACATTAGAGAAGCTAGCAATCTCTGTTATCCCTATCCCCAGCTTGCTATATTAGAGACTTTAGGGAATTTCTTCTTGGGTGAGATCTAGGACTCCTGACTGAGCTGAGTTACCTTACTCCCACCAGGAGTTACCTTACTCCCACCTTCAATATGTATTGCCTAGCATGTGTTCTCATATGTATACTATGTCTGATGTCTATTTTGCTATCAACTGGGATAAGTGGGTTTCTTTTCTATTTACTGTGTGTGTTTATTTTCGAACTGGTAATTTATGGTAAAAGAGTCAAATTTTGGATATAAATCTTGAGGTCCCTTTCCCCCATTAACAAATAGTGATCAAGACTTTAGTTTGAAACTTAAAATTGTATCCCCTAGCCTAATAATATATAAGGGAAGAGAAAGATATAGTTCTGACCCAATATACCCCCTCTCTAAGAAAAGTAGAGTGTCTAGCCTCTGGCTCCCACCTCCTGCTTCTCCTGGCAGGAATTAAAGTCTCTCTTGGAGAATGGTGGGGGTAGGAGACACCAAAGAGGCTTGTTCCTGCCTCCCTGTAAGCCACATATGTGATACCTCTCATTGTAGCTTTAAATAACTGGTTGAGTTTGTATTTTATCATAGAATCAATAGGGAGCTATAGAAAGTCTGAGTGGGAGTGTGATATGGTCTATCCTCTACTTTAAAAGTATCAATTTAGCAATCAAAGTATCAATATATCAATTATGGAGAATAAACTACAGAGAGGAGAGGCCAAGGGAGAATAAGCAGGAGGTTCTCCTACAGGTAGAGGTGAAAGGTAATAAAGACCTGAACTAACCATGTGAATGAAGAGAAAGCAACATATGCAAAAAATGTTGTGTTGGTAGAATAAATAAAACTCAACAACTTATTGTATTGGTCAGGGGCAGGGTGGGGGAAGAAGAGGGGGAAAGGCAAGTGAGAGTGAAGTCAAAAGTTACTCATAGCTTGCAAACCTGGGTGACTAAAAGTGTAGAAAGGTGGTAGCTTATGAAACAAAAGTAAGGAAATCCAGAGAGTAGTGCTTTTAGGGGGAAAGATAATGAGTTCTGTTTTGCCCTAGAAGGTATGGGAATATGAATGTGACCTGTAACAATGATTAAACCACTGTGTTCATCAGTGATAGCTTCTCCTTCTCTGCCAAATGGGGACAGTTACTGATTTTCAGGGCACATTTGTGACCTTTACTATAGCTGATTGCAAGTAGACAAAAGGGGCTAATGGAGTTATTCTTGCCTTTAAGTCCCAGGAAAACATTGCAAGCCTTACAACAAAAACAACAAAAAATTCTTAAAGTGATAATACAAAGTCTTATTATCAACGATATGAAGGTCAGGAATGCTCTCCATCAAGATGACCTCAAGGTTATAGGCTGTAGAAATGGAACAGATATGAGCTTATTTAGCTTATTAAAAGAAACAATTCAGAGAGGACAAGTGTCAAGGATATCCTTTGAGCTCAGCTTCCATTCAATTTAAAAAATCTGGAATACATCCAACTATGATCTTAGTGATATGGTCATGTAGTGCTAAAAGCCATTTCTGGGTCAGTAGAAACTGAAAAAACATATTTAATTGTCACCTGCACATAATATAAGAATGTATGTCATCCAAAGGTTAGCCAACTAATATAAGAGAAGGTATAGAGTAGGTGAAGTCATTAGCAGGTTTCAATGGAATTTTTTGGAACAATTAGTTACTGAATATCATGTAGAAAATAGATTTATTTGTATTATTTTCTTTACAATCTTCAGATTTTGATAAATTTATTGTGTATGAAAATGGCTACTGGCATTGCAAGTCACCTAGGAGTGAGGTTGGGCAGCTGCATGGAATCCAGGTTTCTTTAGCAGAGAGCAAGCATGCTTGAATTGTAATGATTAATAAATAACAATGATAACAACCCATTTGTATAGTTCTATAAAATTTTTAAATCCTTTTCTCACAACCCTGTAAAATAAGTAATACAAGTATCATTTTCCCCAATTTACAGATGATGAAACCGATTCCTGAACCTGTCCAGGATTGCATCATAGGATCCCAAGTGCCATGTTTCTTCCTATCAGTTGGCACCAGCTGACTTATGTGAATGGCACCATGGTATAAGAAGGACACTGATTAGGCCTAATAGCATGCATAAGACAGCATCAAGGATTCTAAAAGGCTTCAAGTCCATGATATATAAGGATCAGTTGAAGGAATTGGGCATGTTTAGCCTAGAGAAAGATTCAGAGGGACGATGATAGCTATCTTCAAATATTTAAAGGGCTATCACATAGAGAAGAGATTAGACTTGTTCTGTTTGGCCTTAGAGGCCAGAACTAGGAGTGATGGGTAGAAGCTACAAAGAGGCATGTTTAGACTTGATATCAGGAAAAACTTCCTAAAAATTAAAGCTGACCAGAAGTGAAACGAGCTGCCTCAAGTGGCTGTGAGTTCTATATACATTGAATAAGTATACTTATTCCCATTATTTTGAATTTTTAATAAAATGGATGTGAACTGTGTTTGTGTAACTTAACATATTTGAAAGGGCTAAATACTTGTAATCTGTTTTCTGTCAGGTTTACTATGAATTTGGTTTGGACTGTTGTGTTTAAAATGTCTATAGGACATCTAGTTCCAGATGTGCAACAGGCAATTGAAGATTAGGAATTTGGAAATTGGGAAAGAGGTCAAGAGTGGATAAGCAGATATGAGGATCATCAGCATAGAGAGGACAATCTAATCCATGGCAGCTGATGAGATTATCAAGTGAAATAGAATAGAAAGAGAGAAGAGAAGAGGACTCAGGACAGAGCCCCAGGATACACCCACAGTTAGCAGGAGTGAGCTGGAAGAAGGAACGAGAAGGGAGATTGAGAAGAAGTGGTCAGAGAAAAGGGGGGAGAATCAGGAGAGGTCAATATTGCAAAGTCCCAGAGAGAAAAGAGCATATAAAAGTGAATGACCTACAGTGAGAAAGGCTGCAAAGGGGCCAAAAATAATGAGGATTTTTTAAAGGTCATTAGATTCAACAATTAAGAAATCAATGGTAAGAAAATTTATGCCCAGAAAATTTGTGGACAGAAATGCTGTGTCAAAGGTCTCCTAGTAAGTGACCCATTCAGGGTTGAAGGCTAAGCTTCTAGGCTTCTAGTGTAGTGCTTTGGTTACTATGCTGTACTGCCTATTGTTGTACAGATATTCAGTTCAAAACAACAAACATTTGAACAAAAATATTACATACCTGTCATATGCAGAGCGTCATGGTTGGTGCTTTTGTAGGTAATAAGTTTAGATAATAATGTGAGGTTTTGTCTTTTTCTTTTTTAACAAAATACATACTTGAACAGAACTATGATTTAAAATGAATTGTATCTTTAACATGTGGAAAATTCCATTCTCAAAAGAAAATTAGCAAATTGACTGTACCTCAAGAGGAGATAATATTTGAGTAATTTTTACTAACCTTTTACATTAGGAAGTTCATTACATCTAACCTAAATGTTAATTGTTTCATTTAAAAGCAAATCCTTCTTGTTTTATGTTCATGGAAAAGGAGACTCCCTAACCCTTCCCCTCATGTAATAATTCTTCATATACTAAGTCACCGGGGTTAGAAATCTTGAGTCCCTCTCCTTTACCCTATCCCCATCCCATAGCCACTCTGTCATGAAATCTTCTGCATTTTCCCTTTGAAATGTTTCTCAGTCATCCTTTTCTCTCTATTTCCATGGTCACAACCTCATCATCTCCCTCTTCACATTCTACCTTGAATTACTGTAATGTCTTCTTCACTGGTCTCTACTGACTTTCCTCCTCTCCAATATATCTTCCATCTTGTACTGGTTTCTAGGTGTCTTGTGCAGAGTATAAGTAGAATGCAAAATCTAAGAATGAGGAGATCGCTGAGCATCCTACATCCTCCAAATAATCAGACTAAGCTTCCTTAAATATTATTTTCATAAATATTTCATCATTTCAATCTCCTGTAGAAAACTTATCATGACCTCCCATTCAATGATTATGGCCCTCTACAATCAAGCCACGATGTCCTTTTTATCTCTCTCCTCTCTAAGGAGAAACTTCTGCTTTAGTTAGGTCACTTACCTACTGCCCCTTGTACATGTCACATTAAATCCATCTTCTATATTTCACCCCTTATCTTCTCAGAAGAGAATGGCCTCCCTCCTATTCAAATCTTGAATCTTCAAGAGTTTGCCTTCCCTAACTATTAGAAGCTGCTCGCTTTCCTGAATCTGCTGACCATCTGCATCTCACCACTTAGCAGCTGCTTGCTTCCAGCTTCTCCCTTTCTCCAATGCATCCACAGCAAAGCTTCCTAAAACATAGATATGGCATGAAATTATCCCTCTGTGAAAAAAATCTTCAACAGTTCCCTGTTGTCTCTTAAAGAAAATATGAAATACTCAACCTAGAATGAAAAGCCCTCTGTTTTATGGCTCCTACCTATATAGATTCCCAGTATTATTTTATATTATTCTTGTTCATACACTCTATTTTTTAGCCACATTGAGCAGCTAGCTAGTCCCTGTACACAACCCGTCTTCTGCAGCCTACCCTCTTTTGCACAGGTGATTTCTCTTATCCGTAATGCACCTTTTAGAATGTCTGCCTTCCTGCTCTATCTCCTATTTGATGTCTTTCCTGATATCCCACTTATTAGTGAACCCTGCCTTTTGAAATTATATTGTATGAATTTTTATGTATATGGTTAATTCCCCAAAAGGTCAGCTCAATAAGGGCAGGGAATTGTTTCATTTTTTCTTTCTATTAAGTTCAACCGATTATATACTGTCTTTTGATGGTTTCTGTTTCATGTTAGATTTATTCGCCAAATTGGACTCCTTGAGGGACAGGGACCGCTTTGAGACATAATCATTCTTCATAAGATACTTAGGTCACTTCCAGCAGCTTTCATTGCTTCAATGATCTTCAATTTGCTCACTACTATTTTTTCCAGTAAGATGGGAGGACTATCTGGGTTCTAAGGATCATTGGTGGGACAGGACATCTTCCCTGTCAATGTTTTCTGCACACCCTCTGCCTCCACCTTCAGGAATTGCTCTTCCTTCTGCCAATGTATCTAAAGACCATAGCACCTTTCCATCTGCCTTATAGCACAATTCTCCTATATGTATAGTGTTGCTGTAATTGTGCAGTCATTTTCAGTCATGTCTGACTCTTTGTGACCTCATTTAGGGTTTTCTTGGCAAAGATAAAGGAGTAGTTTACCATTTCCTTTTCCAGCTCATTTTATGGATGAGGAAACCAAAGCAAACAGGGTCAAGTGACTTGCCCAGGGTCACACAGCTAGTAAGCATCTGAATCTGGATTTGAACTCAGGTCCTCCTGACTCCAAGGCTGGCACTCTATCCACTGTGCCACCTAGCTGCCCATATATGTGTAGTTGTTTCCCCCAATTAGAACATGAGCACTTTGAGACCAAAGACAGTATCAATTGTTTATTTTTATCTCCAGTGCTTAGCTCATGGTAAAAGCTTAAGAAATGTTCTATTCTTTATTATATTTATTAAGCACTTACTATGTTATATTGAATTCCCACAGTAGCAGTACCCAATGTTGGGCACATAGTAACTGCTTAAAAATAATCAGTGGATGGGGGGAGAGAGAGGAGAGAGGGAGAGAATTTGGAACTGAAAATAAAATTGAATTTAAAAAATAGTAATTAAAGGCAGACTATCATTTCCACTCTTCAGCTTCCACTTACACAGGTTAAATATTCTCACTCCATCTCTGAATAACTTTACCTATGTGGGTAATAAAAGGAGCGATTAAATGAAGCCTCCTGGGATTCCATGGGAAATGTGCTGATGAGCAATCACCTCCAAACCACTGTCTAGATTTCCTCTGGAACTTCCAATCCAATGCAACAAGCATTTATTAAGCACTTACAATTACCAAGGCATTATGCGTGCTGGGTACCCAGGATGCAATGGCAAAAGGAAATATAACTCCTCCCTTTAAGAAATTTATAATCTACTGAGGAATACAATTCAGATAAGTGTATACTTGATAATTGGACGGGGAGAGGGAATACTACTTACAACTAGGGGGAATGAGAATTTTTGTAGGAAATGTCACACGAGCAGAGGCTTGAAGGAACCCAAGGACTGGAAGAGGTAGAAGTGAGAAGGGAATGCATCCTGGACTTGGAGCATGAGAGAAAAAAGGTGCTAATGTTATTCAACTGGTATTTCCATAAATATGGATTCCATCAGATCTTTCTCTATTTCAGTTGTTCAGTTCTTACTAATGTCTAAAGAGATCTCTAATACCTAAAATAATCCGTAAAGTCCAATTAATCTTTATCTCTGAAGTAATAAGTAACACTTAACATGATTGCAGACAATATACAACAGAGCTGCTCTCCTTTCACCTCTTATGTTTTGGTACACATTTGCTGAGTCCTTGCCATATCAGACCTTGTGTCTACTTACTTCCTCTTGCTCCCCACCCCCAACCCATCCCACCCATCTTTTGTGTCATTTTTCTGCTCCAATTTACTTTATCTTCCACTGAAAAGTAGCTATGTATCCAGTCTGGAAGCAGAATAAAAAATGTTGAATTTAGTCCATGATAAGCCATTTACTACAGAGGAAAATATTTCAGTTGGTTTGAGAGCATAACTTTAGAGGCTATCCAGTGTGATCATGAATGTGCTCAGTGTTAGTTACTGCCGAGGTGACTATATTCTTTTCTTGAATGACGATGTTAAAATTCAAGTATGATTCAAATTATTTTTACAAAATTTAAATTCATTTTTACAAAGTTAAAATCCCACAACTATCCCATCCAGTTATTAGGTATACACTTATCTGTACTAGATCCCCCAGTAGATTGTAAAGTCTTTGAAGGCAGGAATTATATTTCCTTTTGTCATTGTATCCCCAGTGCCCAGCACACAGATTGCTTTGTTAACAGTAAGTGCTTCATTTTTACGCCTGAGGAAAGCACCACACACTATGGCCAGGGTAGGTGGCACAAAAGGTATCTTAAATTAAGGAGAAAATATTCTCTAAAACTTTACAAAAATAAAAAACTGAAAATTTCAAGAATCACAGAGTCAACTAATGAGTTTATATTTAAATATTGCTTTAAAGTTTCTTCCCCATAACCTGTGAGGTAGGTGTTCCAACTGCTGTAATGTTCAAGATTCTTCTTTCACTAGTCAGGACTAATGTGGAATGTTAGGTGATTAAATGATTGTACATGTATAGTCTATATCAGATTATTTGCCTTCTTGAGGGAGAGGAGAGGGGAGGGGAAGGGAGAAAAATATTTGGAACTCAAAATCTTATAAAAGTGAATGCTGAAAACTATCTTTACATGTAATTGGAAAAAAATAAAATACTATTAAGTGGGGGGAAAATATAGGTTAAATAAGTCACAATAATTCAACCAGAGAGCATCAGACACGAGATCCAGATCTTTTAACTCTAGCAACATTGTTCTTTACACTAGGCAGGTGTGTGCTGGAATGAACTCCTACAGGCTTCTGAGAGTCAATTGTTATATTTTCAGTGTCATTCTTTACACCTTGTCATAAATCAAAGGTTAATTTGTTGTTTTGTTGATTGTCTCAACTTAAGAAAGTAATGGAGAAAATATCCATCATGCAGATGAAATTTAAACGTATGTTCTGAAGAATTTATTTTCAAAAGGCCAGTTATACATTTACCAGTATGCCCTTGATACTATGTTACACTGTTTCTTACCTCAAAAGTCAAGTTTGAATAAAACTATTAGAAGCTAGAGATAGTTTTTAAATTTAGCATTGAAGTTGGAAGACACTGCACTTGCTAGAGTAATCAGATTTAAATAATTTATTTTATAAAAGCATAAATCTCTCAGCAAGAAGGCAGAACAAAACTAGCTTAAACTTTTGAGACAATTTTTACCTTCTGAATAAAACTGCAATTCCTATAGGCTGAAGGTACAGCAGTAGTAAGGAATTCTTAGAAAAGATGAATTATTTCACCAAGCTAGCTTGCTCTTAGCTTAACCTGCGTCCTCTCTGCTCCTCCCCCTCTCTATTACATTACAAAGATTTTTCCTGTACTTGGCATAACATTTGAATTATTTGCAGATTATTCTACATTCTTGCTTTAATAAACCTTGAAAGATTATAATTTACATATGTAAAAATAGTTCAAAGTGACTTCTGAAACTGGGTTGTTTTGTCTGAAGAATTGTGACTGGAAACTTTTTAGTGTAAATCTTGAAAGTTATAGTTGACAGTTCACTGGTTGCCAGGAATATTGTTGTAATCGGTGAGAATTATTGTCCCTATATTGCAAAATGTAAATATTCTTGATTGATTTAACCACATAACATTTCTCAAAACCTGAACAATATTAATTTCTTAGTTTTGAGAAAAATATTTTGAAAAATTATGAATGTTCTTTATTGGAAGATGCCAAATCAATACATGGACTTCTAACCTTCAGATTTTAATTAAAGATATATCTTTATAGGAAATCACTGATTCCAGCCAATAATGCTTTTGAGTTATAACTCTAAGGTTTTAATTCTATTAGTTTGGTAAATTATCCACATACTATATGTATTTCTGGGAAGTCTAAAATACCTTATTTTTTTTTATTACTGCTTCTGACAAGGTCCTTCATAAAAGTTCTACTCTGATGTCACATATTGATGTGAATATGACCCTGATTTCTTACTATGTTAATGGAGTACAAGCTGTACCTGGTCTTGCCAGGAATGAGGATGATGATAATGATGATGATGATGATGATGATGATGATGATGATGACGATGATGATGTATTTTTCTGGCAGTGTAAGGTTCACAAAGTGCTTTACATATACTATCTCATTTGAGCCCCACAACTACCCTATGAGCTAGGTACTCTAGGTATATTATCCCCATTTTACAGAAGAAGAAACTAAAGCTATGTGAATCAGTGGATGCCCATTTGAGTGGTACAGCCCCAGCACCACAGGAAGCGAGCATGCTATGGTTAATAAACCTACAGGGCAGGCATTACCCCAGGCCCATCCCCACTCCTAGCCTATTGCTGGATGGCATAGTTAGAATTAAGTTCCCTATGTCCCTGCTCCTCACTCTTTATTAGACAGTTTAGGAAATACCCTTATTTTACATGTATCACTTATACTATCTTACTTCATATATGAAAGAAAATTTTCTAGTGATGCCGTGTTGACTCTTTGTGTAAAATTCTATGTTTGAGCCCTGAGGGGCTCTGGACTTTCCATCAGAGGTTTCACTTCCAGAGGCCATGTCACTATGCTTTGTCCTCAGATGAGGACAATGGGGCCACATACCCAAGACTGTTTCCTGTTGGCCTCTGTTCTCCTCTTCCCCTTGCTAGTAGCGATAAAGATTTTATTGTTATCCTTTTGTGACCTTGTTGCTATTTATTCAAACTCTGCTGCACTGCAAGCTCAGAGAGATTAAGTGATTTACTCTTGTCACACAGCTAGTGTCAGAGATGGAGTCTGAATCTAGGTCTTCCTAACTTGCCCAGTCTTGGCAACAGATTATGTCTGGTGTATAAGACCAAGTATTCATTATGTAGTGACTAGCTTAACTATAATAGGACTCTGTATCTAGTGAGGCTAGTCCTTATACGAAGCAAATTACTAGGTAATAAATTCTTGAGCCATGGGAATATCCAGATTAAAGATGGCCTTCAGTTCTTAAGGTCTTGTTCCATTTTAACAGCAGTAGGCAGGGAAAAGGGCAGAGAATGATAAGAATTAGAATTTTAAAGCTATCTTTAAAAATTAATTTATTGCAAAGGCCTCTCACTTTTTTCTATTACAAATGTGAGCTTTTGGTTTGAGACTAATACTATTTACTATATTAAGGAAATTCCATTTACTCCATGCGATGTAGTGTTTGTTTTTTTTAAAGAGAAATGGATGTTGGGTAAGCCATATTTCAAAGTAGTAATTACGTAAATAATTTGATTAAAAAATAGAGAAGTCCTTCAGTGGAACAGTTTAGGTACATACAATAAACGCAAATAAACAAACACAGTAGCCTAGTATCTGAAAAACAAAACAAAACCCAAAGACCTCCAACTGTTGGGGTAAGAACTCATTATTCATCAAAAACTGGGAAAATTGGAAATCTAATCTGGCAGAGATTAGATATAGACAAACATCTCACATATATACCAAGACAAACTCAGCTGGATAAATGACAGATATAAATGCCATCTTTAGCAAATTAGAGAAGCAAGGAAGAAGTTACCTTTTTGATCTGTGGGGTAGAGAAAATTATGGAAGAGAAAATGGACAATTTTGATTATATAAAACTAAAAAACTTTTACCCAAATGAAATCAATGCAATCAAAGTTAGAAATGAAACAGGTAACTGGGAAAAAAATCTTTGCAGCAAGTTTCTCTAATTAATAATAATAATAACAATAAAGCATTTGTAGAATGCTTTAACATTTTCAAACCACTTTATAAATGTTATTTCGTTTGATCCTTGGCACAACCCTATGAGGTAATTTCCATTAATATCACATTTTACAGATGAGGAAACTGAGGCTAAAAGATGTTAAGTCACTATCCAAGTTCATACAGCTACTAAGTATTTGAGGTAGTATTTGAATTCAGGTCTGCTTAACTCCCAGACCACTCTATCCACTGCTCCAAGATATAGGTAAGGAACAGATTCAAATTTATGAGAAAAAGAGCTATTTCCCAATAGAAAAATGTTTTTTAATTTAATTCTTTATTGTCACATTAGTCATTGTGTAAAGAAGAATTAGAACTAACGGAATGAATCACAAGAAAGAAGAAACAAAACAACAAAAGAAAAGGAGAGCAAATAGTGTGCTTCCATCTGTATCCAGACTCCAAAGTTCTTTCTCTGGATGTGAATAGCATTTTTCATTGTGAGTCTGCTGGAGTTGTCTTAGATCTTTGCATTGCTGAGAAGAGCTAAGTCTATCAAAGTCAGTCATTGTACAATGTGGCTGTTACTGTGTACATGTGCCCCTGGTTCTGCTCATTTCATTCAGCATCATTTCATATAAGTCTTTCCAGGTTTTTCTGAAGTCTGCTTGCTCATCATTTCTTATAGCACAATAGTATCCCATTACATTCATAAGCCACAACTTGTTCAGCCATCCCCCAATTGATGGACATCCCCTCAACTTCCAATTCTTTGCCACCATAAAAAGAGCTTCTATAAACATTTTTGTATGTGTGGATCTTTTCCCCACTTTTATGATTCTTTGGAATACAGACCTAGAAGTGGTATTGCTGGGTCAAATGATATGCACAGTTTTATAGCCCCTTGGGCATAGTGCCAAATTGCTCTCCAGAATGGTTGGATCAGTCACAACTCCACCGACAATGCATTAGTGTTTCAATTTTCCCACATCTTCTCCAACATTTATCATTTTCCTGTTTTGTCATTTTAGCCAATCTGATAGGTGTGATATGGTACCCTAGAGTTGTTTAGATTTGCAGTTATCTAATCAATAGTGATTTAGAGCATTTTTTCATATGACTATAGATAGCTTTAATTTCTTCCTCTGAAAACTGCCTGCTCATATCCTTTGACCATTTCTCAATTGGGGAATGACTTGTATTCTTGTAAATTCAACGTGGTTCTCTATATATTTTAGAAATGAGGCCTTTATTGGATACACTGGTTGTAAAAATTGTTTCCCAGCTTCCTGCTTCCCTTCTAATCTTGGTTGAATTGGCTTTCTTTGTGCAAAACCTTTAAAATTTAATGTAATCAAAATCATCCATTTTTCATCTTGTAATGTTCTCTATCTCTCCTTTGGCCATAATTTTTTCCATCCTTCATAGATCTGACAGGTAAACTATTGCTTGCTCTCCTAGTTTGCTTATAGCATCGGCCTTTATATCTAAGTCATGTACCCATTTTGACTTTATCTTGGTATAGGGTATAAGATGTTGGTCTATGCCTAGTTTCTGCCATACTATTCTCCAGTTTTCACAGCAGTTTTTGTTAAATAATGAGTTCTTATCCCAGAAGCTGGAGTCTTTGGATTTATCAAATAGTAGATTGCTATAGTCATTGACTCTTGTGTCTTGTATACCTAACCTATTCCACTGATCCAATACTTTTATTTCTTAGCTGGAACCAAGTATTTTTGATGATTGCTGATTTATAATACAATCTAAGGCTAGGTCACCTTCCCTTGCATTTTTTTTTACATTAATTTCCTTGGTATTCTGGACCTTCTGTTCTTTCAGATTAATTTTGTTATTATTTTTTTCTAGCTCTATAAAATATTTTTTTGATAGTTTCATTGGTATAGCACTGAGTAAAAAGTAATTTAATTTAGGTTAAATTGCCACTTTTATTATATTAGCTCTACCTACCGATGAGCAACTAATATTTTTCCAGTTATTTAGATCTGACTTTATTTGTGCAAAAAATGTTTTGTAATTGTGTTTGTATAGTTTCCAGGTTTGTTTTGGCAGGTGGACTCCAAAATATTTTATAATGTCTACAGTAACTTTAAATCGAATTTCTCTTTCTGTCTCTTGCTGTTGGGCTTTGTCAGTAATATATAGAAATTCTGATGATTGATGTGGGTTTATTTTATATCCTGTAACTTTGTTAAATTTGCTTATTATTTCAAGTAATTTTTAACTTGCTTCTCTAGGATTCTTTAAGTATAACATCATATCATTTGTAAACTGTGATAGCTTTGTTTCTTCTTTGCCTACTCTAATTCCTTCAATTTCTTTTTCTTCTATTATTGCTAAAGCTAACATTTCTAGTACAATATTGAATAACAATGGTGATAATGGACATCCTTAGAAAAAGGGTTTTTAAAAAAAACATAAACAAGTAATTCTCTTTTTAAGAAATTTAATCACTTATTTTCCCCAATTTAATTTTATTATTTTTCTGATTAACAAACATTTATTTTTTCTCCTTCCCACTCTTTCTCTATCAACTGAATAAATTTTTTAAAAAAGAAGGAAACCCTCATAATGAATATTCATAGTAAAACAAAACAAAATCCCACACTGATCATATTCCAAAATGTGTGTATTTTCTACATCTTAAATCCATCACCCCTCTTATGGGAGGTGGGTAGTGTGCTTCATCTTTAGTCGTCTGGAATCACAGTTTGTCATTGCATTGATCAAAATTCTCAAGTCTTCAAAATTAATTTTCTTTATGAAGCTGTTATCCTTGCATAAATTGTTCTCCTACTCCTGCTCATTTCACTCTGTATCAATTCATAGAGGTCTTCCTGGTTTCCTCTGAAGCTGTCCATTTCATAATTTCTTATGGTGTAATAATAGTCTGTTAAATTCGTACACATAATTTGTTTAGCCATTCTCAAATATATGGGCACCCCCTTAGTTTATAGTTTTCTGCTACTATGAAAAGGGCTGCTCTACACACTTTTGTATGTATGGGTCTTTTCTTTCTTTCTCTGATCTCTTTGGGTTATATATCAGGTAGTTTTCAAAGGAAGAAATCCAAGCTATCAACAACCATGTAAAAATATTCTAAAAACTAACTTTGATGTCAGAACTTTAAATTTGAGATCCTTGTCTAACCAATTAGTTGATCTATTCTGGGGCCTTAGCTTAGCAATGAGGTAGAACATGGCATTTCAGAGGAAGACCATTTCTGTGCAAATTACAGTGAATAAAGGTAGACATCGTGGAGGAGGTTTGGTATAGCAGAAAACCATTCCAATAACCTCAAAGATCATTCAGTTCAGGGCAATTTATTTTGGGTTGAAAGAGGGAAGGTGGAGCCAATATGATCTCAGCAGAGCTTGAGTTTGGCCTACAATGACTCAGGCAGTACAACCTCTGAGTCAACTGGGGCTCAGGTCAATGTATCCTTGCTGAACTTGCCTCAGAGGGTTGGGTTTTCCCTCTCTATATTAATAGACCAGCACTCTATTGAAGTAACTGAAGCTGTGGGTCAAGGGAACCTGGAGAAAGACTCCCACTGTTGTCTTACTCACCATGAGAGTGGGAGTCCAGAAGACTCCTTAATCAAAGGAAGAAGTTCCCAGAAGAAAAGACCTTTAATTTTAAGCCTCTACCTGAATTTGAGAGGCTTCCAAAAAAGAGAAGGTACAAAATCTGGCAAAATGCAGGCAAACATTGCCCTAAGTTTATATTTAGGGGGAGGGAGTGAGTAAGAGGTGTTCTATTGTAAATCTCACTTTGTTATTCCAGTAAATGCATTTGCTTTGAGTTCCTTATATCTTCTGGCTGACTTTTTCAAGATAAACATGTTGGTAGGAGCTTGTGAGCTATAGTTTTAGGAATATAGACCCATAGTGTATCTTGAAGCTGGGATAGCCATCCCCTGGCATTCTTCGAGTTGGGAGGATTAGCCTAATGGAACACTAAATACAATTAAGCATTTTTTTTAACATTTAAAAAGGTTGACTTTCACAAACTGCTCCTTTGCCCTTGAAAACATCCTCATTACTGACATATAGATGGATACCAAGTAAGCGCTTTGAAACCTTATACCAGTAATGCCATGTTGACACAACTTCTGATGGGTGTCTCAGATGAGTAAACTACATAAGGGTCATTTTATTCAGTGTTTTATTGTGATTTGATCTTAAAGTCTGGTAAGTCACAAAATTAGGGAAACGAGTTGGAAGAGAACTCTGAGGTCATGCAGTTCCACATACCTGAATAAAAAATCCTCTTTATAAGATGTATATTTATTAACTTCCCTCAATTTACATATTTCTCACCAGATATATTTTCCTCTCAGCCCCTAGTTTGAAAAGACTAACTGAATTTACATAAATAACTTGGGACAGACTTTGTACTCCTCAACTAGCTTACAGCAAAGTCGAATTATGAGCACTGATGTTGGATGCTAATCTTTTTAATGAAGGGGGGTCGGGGTGGAGGAACCTGTTCCATAAAGGTTAATGCCTCCTTAATATTTATACACTTGAGTCACATTTTAAAATGAATTTTAAAATTCTGGAATCTTGAATTAATATGACAACCCTCAAAGCTTATGTGACACCATTTGTAATTCATTAGCACCACACTTTCCAATGTATTAGCATCAAATGTGAACCGATCTGCCACGGCTCTGGCAAACCTTTGAGTTTCATCATACCATCACAATGGATTCTCCGGTACTTTAAATCTTGACATAGATGTCCAGAGACAATTTGCAAATGATATCTGCAGCCCAGGAATAAATTAATTAATACTGCAACCTGCTATGTATAATATATTGCCCTGGAAAACATGCTTACCCAGCAGCCACCCGGCATATGTTTGTCGCATTTCCAGCAGATTTCTAACTCCAGACTGCCATAATGTGAATGAATTGTGACATGATCCTGGTAAATGGGAGGCTACATCTGTTATACTGCACCTGGCACCACATATACCTTGTGTCGTGAGGCAGCAACATGATTTATGGGTCCTCCAACTCACATCATTTTGAAACAGTGCCTGAATAACCTCATGTGTATCGTCAACAGCTCTTGGAACAGATGGAAATTTAACAATGTCATAGATTTCATAAGTTTATTCTCTGCTGATGTGAAAACTCTCTGGAATAATTATTATAATGACACCCTTCTGGGAAACTGAAAACTTGTATCTGAGGGACTGCTAACTCCAGTGTCCAGAGTAGTGGTTTGCTGAGGACTCTGAGCAAAGATTGTTTAGGTGAAATGTAACTTTCAGATAAATATTAGGTTCATTGCAATGTTTCTACTTCGTTCTTTTAAAACATTTTGTTTCTCTCCCTACCCCCCCAACCCTCTTTCTAATTCAATTCAATTTGACAAACATTTATTATACAACAATATTGTAAAATGCACAGTACTAGGCACCAGGGATTCAAAACCAAAATGCCCTCAAGATGCTTACTTACATGATAGAAGAATTTACTCCCTCAGATACTTTCAGATGGAATGTAGAAAAGCTGATTATGTGCATAGGTGTTTATAAGAAACTTTCTAGTTAATTTTCTTAACGGAAGTAAATTGGAGTTTTCAGTAGGCATCTGTTTTTATTTATATTACAGAACTGTTTGCAACTGTACTTATTTTTTTAAACCTAAACTATTTGTGTATGTGTGTTTGTATGTGTATGTTTATGTGTATATACTCAAAGGCAGATCTTCCTGAGTCAAACTGAATTAAGCAGAGGGGAAATAAATACTTATGAGCGTAACCTTGTCTTTGTGGCCAAAAACTGAGTGCTGAATGTACATATCTTGTTGACTTGCTCCCACTTCAAGAGTAATGACAGACAACATTGCTACCAACCTGGTCCCTACTACTACCTTTCATCTACCTCTTGGCTTCCAATTCAATTATATACAATTTAATAAGCATTTCTTGAACGTCTACTATGCCTACTAGGCACTGATGGATGCAAAGATGATTAAAATGTAATCCCTGCTCTTTGAGAGCTCAGAGCCAAATAAGGGAGATAAGGAATTCAATTCTGTTTGACATTCTATTAAGCACCTACACTGCAGAGGGACATGAGGAGCACTGTTGCAGTAGAGGTGTAAATGACCATTTCTTAGATGCATATTCCATGGTCACCTGTGCTCCTTATGCATGTCCCTCTCTACTTGTAAACTCCTGGTGTATTCACTTTCCCAGTTGATACTGAATGTATTTCTAAGTGACTGTGTATAAGGTTTATATGAGGGATGCTTTTTTTCTTACTGTGCCATTTCAGGAGAGTGACTTTGCTTTTTTCCTGAATGTCAACTGGCTCACTATTGAGAACAAACCTATTGGTAGGAGCTTGTAAGCTACAGCTTTTTTTTAATAGACAGAAATCTATCCATTCCCTCTTGTGCTGGGTCACTTTTATCCGTGTCCTCACATCAGTCTTCGATAAGAGGCCCATTAATGTACAGGTAGCCTTTCTTTAGGTCTTTTAAAATTGGTTGGTTGCCAGTAAAGCACAATGGCTATCCATCTGTCATTCCTCATTCTTGCTACAAGACCAACCCACCTCCTTTTTGCATGCAAGTCATTGTTGGTAGTATACTTCAAGCTATTTATTCCCACCATATGTCTCCCCATTGCCTTTTGGTGACCTACAATTTTTATTCTTTGGAGACTGTACTACTTTATGATTTGTAGTCATATTGCATTACTGGAAGAATATTGAGTGAATGAATGAATAAGTAAGTGAATAATATTTTCATCTAGTTAAATTTACAATGAACCTATATGGTCAATGGATCAATTGGTTGCAATTCTATCACTTAGAAAATAATCATCTTGCCACATGGCCCATCTGTTTCTGTCATTAAGATGGCCAAAATAATGGCTACAAAACAGTTGGTCCAGTTATTTGGCCATCTTAACAGTTGAATTATATGATAGTTCAATTAGTAGCATTCTAATCATTATAACAGCCCCTTCCATTCCCACTCCCAATAATGAACTACACTGGGTCATTTTGGTCATTCCATGAAGGTCCGTCCTTGAATTTTTAAGTGAATATTATTTTAAAAGGATATTTATAGATTTCTCTGCTATTGATTTTGGTGAGGAAGTGCAGGATGATTAGCAGACTACTCAATCAAAGTGCCTTCAGCAGGGACCAAAGTATCATCTACATATTTTCTCAATACCCTGAAACATAATTGATTTAGACATTGATAGCTGAACCACTTTTTAAACAATTAATTGCTATCTCCTTACCTAACATTGGCTTCATTTCTCTCTGAACAATGTTTGTTCTACCTTTTTACATTAAAGAAACCAAATAGTAATTGAGTCATTCTGCAAATTTCCTAAAAACTTATTTTGGTTTTAAGCTTTTCTCACTTTTAACCCACTTCCCAAACCTCTAATAGAATAATTCACAGAATTGCAGAATTTTAGTGGTGGAAGAGGCCTTAGTGGCCATTGAGTCCAATTCATATCCAAAAGGAATCCATCATAACATACCTGACAAGTGGTCATGAAACTCTGTGATGATTTCCAGTGAGGTCTAAACAATTGCAATAGCCTTTTAATTGGACTCCCTACTTGAAGTCTCTCCCTACTCCTGTCTATCCTCCACTAAGCTGCCAAAGTTATTTTCCTTAAGCACAGATATGACTATGTCATTCTATTCAATAAACTCCAGTGACTCTCTATTGCTCCTAAAATCAAATATAAATTCTGTTTTTTAAAGTCCTTCACAGCCCGGCCCCAATCTATCATTCCAGCATTATTATAGATTATTTCTCTTCCCAAACTAGAGTTTGGCTACAGTCTAGCCAAAATGCCTTTCTCTCTGTCCCTCACCTTTGAACTAGTTGTCTTCATGTTTAGGACATAATTCTTCTCTACTTCAGTCTCACAGGATCCCTCAAGAAGAACCTTTCCTGATCTTCTCACTGCTAGTACCCTCACTCTTTAACTATCTTGTATTTTTTATGTATTCTGCATATATTCATCCCATATATACTAATACAGGGTGTTCCAAAAGTCTTACTGCAAATGTAGTCTTCTAAAGTCTAAAACTTAAAATTTTAAACTCCCAAAGTCTTAGTGTTGTTTTTAAGTTATCTTATCCCTTTGAGTCTTTTCTTCCTTCAAACCATCTTCATATGACATGGACTCATGGTCCTTCACTATCCTGGTTGCCTTTTGGATGCTCTCCAGCTTACTGATGCCCCTAAAATGTGGGTCCTGGAACTGAAAATAGTACTCCAAATGTATTCTGACCAGGGCAGGGTACAGAGGGACTATCTTCTCCTTATTCTTAGAAGCTATGCTTCTGTTAATGAAGCCCAAGATCTCATTAGCTTTATTGTTTGCCATATCACTCTGCTGACTCATATTGAGCCTGAAGCCCATTGAAATCCCAAGATCTTTTTCAGACAAACTTTTCTTGCACCATACCTCCTTCATTGCGTACTTGTGAAATTGACTTTTTGAACCCAGATTTAAAACTTTACATTTATTCCTACTGAATTTCAGCTCATGAGATTGGGTCCACTGTTTTTTTTTTCAATAAATTTTTACTGATGTCTTTTTTTTTTTAATATCATCATGATTTTCCCCAGTTTAACTTTTCCTTTCAGAGTGCCATCCCACATAATAAATGGTATATTTCAAAGACTAAAAAAGAAAAGGAAAGGAAAGGGAAAAAAAAATCAACATAACCAATCAATACATTGAAAAAGTCTGAAAATGTGTGTAATGTGCAACACATCTGTGGACCTTACACCTCCATGAAGGGTTATATGTATGATGATGAAAGTCCTCTAATATCTCAATTTTTGAGTCCTGTCAAGATCTTTTTGGATCCTGACTCTGTCATTGTGTGTTAGCTATCCCTCCCAGATGTGTATCATCTGGAAATTTGATGAGTGTGCAACCTATGCCTTTGTCTGTACCATTTATAAAATGTTAAACATCATAGGGCTGAGAATAGTTAAAATGCCTAACCTAGTTCAACTTCATGTTCTATTCTTCACATGATTCTAGCAGCTCCTAAAAGTTTCCTTCCTACAGGAACCTTCCCTAATTAACTTAAAAGAATTCAGCATTTTTTTCCTGCTACACAACTATCATGACTTCATCACTCATCCCTCAGTGAATAGACTAACCACATATTTATATCATGTATACATTGTCTCCTCAATTAGAATATAAGCATCTTTAAGGCAGGGGCTATTTCACTCTTGTCTTTTCATCCCTAGCATTGAGTACAGTGCCTGTATATGGTAGGTGCTTAATAAATTTGCTTCTTGAGTATGCACTGGGATCTAGCCAACCTGGCCTTTTCTCTATTTCTCACAAAATTCTAGCCCTCAACTCAGTGCCTTTGCACTGGCTGACTGCCATATATAGAATACATTTCCTCCTTACCTCTGTCTCACAGAACTCTTTTTTTTTTCTTTATGATGCATCTCAAGAACGATTTTCTACATCAGAGATGTCACACTCAAGGTACAGGCCCCAACCAGCCTACAAAACTCCCTAGTGAGTTTAGAACCAGATTAACATGTAATCAGAAAATGTTTAATAAAATAAATTAAAATAAAATATACATAATGTTCATTTGTGGCTTTCTAAGTCAATGCAGCCCACAGAGCTATGTTTCTATTTGAGTTTGATACTACTGTTCCATACATAATGTTCATTTGTGGCTTTCTAAGTCAATGCAGCCCACAGAGCTATGTTTCTATTTGAGTTCCATATAGGGTGTATATGGTGTTCAGGGGGACTAGCACCTCTGAGGTGGGGGCTTGCAAAGCCATTTTCAGGGCTGCTTATCCACCTTTGGTGTCCACCTGATTCATCCAACTCTCACCCATTGCTCCAAGAAGCTGTAGCATGCTGAATGGCCACACCTGGGTAAACTGTCTTGGCCGACAGGTTGATGAGTGGGGGGGGGGGTATCTATCCCAAGCACGTGAAGACTTTCCCCAGCAGAATGGGTGGATGAGAACAATTTGTTTCCACAGCCATGGATGTGGCTGGACCGTGGGCTGTGGATTGCTTAGAGCTTGGTCAGGCATCGAAGACACCAAGGTCATCCACTGCATTCTGGGCCATTGCCAGTCATCTTGACTTTTGTCCTTTTGGACTTTGATGACTCAGAAAGAGAGAGTAAGGCTGATGACTTTGTGCAACTCTGCCTCACTTAAATCTAATTTACACACAAATCAAGAAATACCCCCATGATATCAGTGGTTCTCTTTGAAAACAAAGGACAAAAACTGTTCCACACAAACACTTTCCTGAACCTCCCAACTGCTCATGCCCTCCCTCCCAAACTACCTTGTATTTAACTAATGTATGTGTAACCCCTGTCCCAAAGCCCACTGGTATGGGACTCTCTCCTTATTGGTGGAGATGAAGGTCCTTCCCTATGTAAAGTGTGAGAAACGAGAGCTTCAGTTCTTGTGCAATCTCCTTTCAAGGACTCATCATTTGGATGTTCCTGGCTTCCAGCTTTGAGAATGAAGATCGAAAAGGCTAATCCCACTTCAGATTGTGGAAGGAAAAGATTCTGAGAACACATGGGAGGACCTAATAGTGTCTATTGTGTCCCTATCCTCAGCCTACTACTCTAGAGACTTCAGGGAGTTCCCCCTTGGGTGAGATCTAGTTGGCTGAGCTAGCTTACCCCCAGTGGGAGAGCGCTTTCACTTTGTGACGTCTGCTATATATCCTCTTATGTATACCTTTTCTGATTTCCTTTTTGTTGCTGATTTGGGTAAGTAAACTTCTTTGCTAACGTCTATATGTTTGCTGTGGAACTGATAGTTGGTGGGAAAAAGGTCAAACCATGGATATAGAGCTTGGGATCCCCCTTCCCTCTCAAAATAACAAAGCAATTAAAAGTTAGCTTGAACCTGATCACATCCTCTGGACAAACAATGAGCAGCTAGTGAGCAGACAGATTCCAGCCAGGTACCTCCTCTCTCCGAGGAGGGCAGAGTGATGGCCATCAGCCCCATCCCTCTGCTTCCCATCCTGCCAAGAATGAAAGCCTGCCTTGGAGAAGGGGAGGGGGAAAAGAAGCTAGAGATGCCTTTTCTGCCTCCCTTCAAGCCACACACAAGGACAGAATCCTCACCACATGTAGGGCCCTTGCTCACTCTATTGCTACATATATTAACTTAATATTTATGCTGTATACGTTTTTATGTACTTGTCATCTCTCCCATTAGAATGCAAGTGTATTACAAGTAGAGATTGTTTCATTCTTTGTACTTGCACCTCCAGTGGCTAGCATAGCGCCTGCAACACAGCAAGTACTTAATAACTTCTTGTTGATTGCTGACTGATTAAAATACTTAAAGTGTTTGCATAACACATCTCATTGAAGTTTCTGCACCCTACTTCTTCACTATTTGCCTTGTTCAGTTTCATGGATGATTGTGTTGAAAGAGTTCAGTCTCGACCAGGGTGCTTAGTAATTGGTAACCTTACCATATATGGTGCCTGACACATGCTTGTTGAATTGATTTGGATATACTGTTAGATTCAATAGACCCTTCAGTGGTGCCTAACTCACAACTAAGGACTCGTTTAGGCATTGGGAGAATCTAACCCATTCCACTACTGCACAGTCAGCAGTATTTTTTAATGGGGGAAATGTAAGCACTTCTAGGAGCTTTCTATAATGGAAGCCCATTCAGAAAAAAGCAAGTCAGCATCACATGCTACAAGATGAAAAGATGAAGATGTGGCAAATTATGTCAGTTCCTTTCAAAAGGTCAAACCTCATTGGACACCTGGTTTCTTTGAAATCCTGGACTCTGCTTGCCCCATAGATCTTGTGTGTAGTGGAGATTATTACCACTTTAGCTTGCCTAGTGTTATGCCCCTATTTCCTAGCCACCTCCATGTTCTTCATGCCATGCCCATTCCTCATACGACCCCTTCTTCCCTGACCATTTTCAGCTATGGCTCTCAGAATGGTAATCATATCAACTTTACCATTCTTGGGAAGGACATCTGAGTTAGCTTCCCTGTTGCCCAAATCACCATTCTTTCTAACTTTCCTCTCCAAAATGATCCTCTTTGGCCATAGCTTCTCCATATCTACTGTCTTCCCAAAAGAATTTAGCTCCTTGAGGTCAGAGACCATCTGGCTTGCTTATATTTGTATTTCTGCTGCTTGGTACAATGACTGGCACATAGAAAGTGTTTAATAAGTGATTTTTCACTCATTCATTCATTCATGTCATGTTATTACATTATTCTTCTGGTCCCCAGGTATTACTTCTGTGCTGTATCTCCATTTGCTTTTTATTTCAAGATGGCTACTCTCGTATCTGACCCTCCTGATTTATTTGAGCTACCTTTTGTTTCTGGTCCTTTGTACAATGCAGCTTTATCACTGTGGACTTTTTTACCCCTGTAAAACCTTAGCCTTACTTCAGCAATAAATACCAAATGTAATTCCCTCTCAAATCCACTATTACTACCTTTTTCACCTTGTAGGAGAAGAATGGGAAGAAAAAGAATGAGGCAATGCTTCATGTAGAATTAGCATTGAACTTGGAGTCTGAAGACCTCAGTTCAAGACCTGATTGTGCCAAATTGTACTTGTGTGACCTTGAGGGTTCAATCTCTACTCCTAAGAGGAAAAGGGAGATGGTGTCCATTGGTAACTGATCAGAGTCTATAGTACCTGAGGGAAGAATTCGTTTGGGAAAAGAAGGAATGGTTGAAGATGTGATCAAAGAATGTAAACCAGAGGCTGTCCCAAGTGAAACTAGAGTCCACCAGGACAGTTAGTCTAAAGGGTAAAGTAGGAGGTAAGAATACAATTTACATTACCCAGTAGATAAATGGTCAAGGGATATGAACAGGCAGTTTTCAGAGGAAGAAATTAAAGCTATCTATAGTTACGTGAAAAAAAATGCTCTAAATAACTATTGATTAGAGAAGTGCAAATCAAAATGACTCTGAGGTACTACATCACACCTATCAGATTGGTTAACATGACAAAACAGGAAAGTGATAAATGTTGGAGAAGATGTAGGAGAATTGGAACACTAATGCATTGTTGGTGGAGTTGTGAACTGATCCATCCATTCTGGAGAGCAATTTGGAACTATGCCCAAAGGGCTATAAAACTGTGCATACCCTTTAACCCAGCAATACCACTTCTAGGTCTGTATCCCAAAGAAATCATACAAATGGGAAAAGGACCCACATATACAAAAATATTTATAGCAGCTCTTCTTGTGGTGGCAAAGAATTGGAAATTGAGGGGATGTCCATCAATTGGGGAATTGCTAAACAAGTTGTGGTATATGAATGTAATGGAATACTATTGTGCTACAAAAAATGATGTGGACTTCAGAAAAACCTGGAAAGACTTACATAAACTGATGCTGAGTGAAGTGAGCAAAACCAGGAGAACACTGTACACAGTAATAGCTACCATGTGAGATGACTAACTTTGATAGACTTAGCTCTTCTCAGCAATGCAAGGATCTAAGACATCTCCAAAATTCTCATGATGGAAAATGATCTCCATATCCAGAGAAAGAACTATGGCATCTGAATGCAGATTGAAGCATACTATTTGCTCTTTATTTCTTCTGTTTTGTTTTGTTTCTTCTTTCTTGTGGTTCCTCCTATTGGTTCTAACTCTTCTTTACAATATGACTAATGCGAAAATACGTTTAATAGGAATGTGTATGTAGAGCCTATATCAGATTGCATGCTGTCTTGGGGAGGGAGGTGGGAAGAAATTTGAAACTCAAAAGCTTATGGAAGTGAATGTTGAAAACTAAAAAGAAATAAATTAGTTAAAAAAGAATACAGTTTAGAACATTGTTCTAAAGCTCGAGAAATCAACATGGAGTCAAGGTGAACGTATGAAGAAGAGCGGTAGTTTGGGTTTTTTTTTCTCCTATACAATATCCTTGCCCAAGACATCTTTCTTTAATGGTTGTGTTATGCTAGCCACACACTTTCCTGGCTCTGTTATGCCAGTGTTTCTAGGAGCTAGAACATAGGTGAGTAAGAATTTTTCCCAAGCTTCTGTTTTCTCTTTGTAAAATGAGGATAATAATCCTTGTACTATCTCACAAGTTTCTTATAAAGATCAATATAAGATACTGCGTAAGAAATCCAATCACCACAACACTACACAAGTTGTTATCTTGGCTAATTTCTTAGTCTATAAAATGAATAAGCCTGCCATTCTTGCTGAACTGATAGTTCAGTTGGTTAACATCTATTAACGTGGCCCTGGTTTGGTCCCCATGCAGGTCAAATTGTTTTATCCCCTTTCCATTGTCACAAACTGCTTTTAGCGAGCCAGCTGTCTCTCAATGCCTGTCATTGCTAACAAGGAGTGTCCTGTGAAAGAATGTAAATGGATCACTGAGGACAGCGCCAAAGCTGTCAACACCTTTGGAAAATAATAGCTGGTATTTATATAGCATTTTAAGGTTTGCGAGGTTCTTTCCCAATATCATTAGCTCAGTTGATCCTCATAACAAAACATTTTTTACAGATGAGAAAACTGAGGCAGGCAGAGATTAAAATACTGTCCCAGCATCACATAGCTAGTAAGTGTCTGAGGCTTGATCTGAACTCGGGTCTCTAGGTTCAGAGCTCTATTCTCTGCACCACCTTACGGCCTTAAAGTACATGCTGTGCCATGTGTGGTATCACACACCTGAAATCCCTGCTTTTAGAGGAGACTGAAATTTCTGAATCTATTGAGCTGAGTGGAGAAGGGTTCAAGTCAATCAAGTGCATGTGCTCAATCTGGTACCAATTTAGTGAGCCCTGAGAAGTGGAGGACCACCAGACTGCCTAATAACTGGAGCAGAGAAAGTGACAGATCAAGGCTTCTACGCTGATCAACAATGGCATTGCAATAGCCACTGCCCTTCTGGTCTAGATAATAATGGCTCAAAATTCCAGTTTAACAACCAAACAAACACAACAAAAAAATAGAAAACAAAAAACAACCCACATAACAGTGCAGATGGTGGATCATTAACATCATCTTTATATATTAAAATAAGATTAAAGTCATTAATTACTGGTCCTTCTGTAGTAAAAAAAAAAAAGTACAGGATCCTGTTTTGTCCTTTTCCAAAAGTAAATATTTCATGTCCTTTTTCCCTAGATAAAATGGGCCCACTGTGGAAAAAAATGGATATCTTTTTTAAAAAATTAAAAAGGGAAGAAGATCTAGAGGAGGGGGTCCTAAACCTGAGATTTGTAAACTTTAATATATAGATCGATAATTATATTTCAATATAATTGGTTTCTATTGTAATTCCTTTGAATATTTTACTTTAGATATTCAAAAACATCATTCTGAGGAGTCAGATTATCATCAGATTATCGAAAAGATCCATGACTAGGTGGCACTGGAATTGGAAAGATCTGAGTTTGAATTTGGTCATTGATACTTCTTAGTTATGGGACTCTAGACAAGTTACTTAACCTGTCTGGCGTCCCAGGATTATTGGGAGTATCAAATGAGATAATATTTGTAAAGTACTTTGTAAACCTTTATTATTATTATTATTATTATTATTATTATTATTATTATTATTTAGAGGTATTGTGGTTTAGTATATAGAAAACCTATTGAAAAGCCGGTGGTTTCCAAGCCTACCTCAATACTTAGTAGCTGTGTGATCCTATGCAATTCTCTTCATCCTCTATGACTCAATTCTTTATCAGTAAAATGATGATGTTGGACCAGATGGCCTCAAAGGTGCCTTCCTTATCTAAAACTAACATCTGAGTTTATGTGAAATTTTAACAGATTTTCCTGTGTCCTTTACAACAATATACTCTATAATTAATTGATTTGGACAGGTGAATCCATGTCTAGGTATCTTGTTTTCAATTAATTGTGGAGTGACCACAACAAAACTATAGTCATTGGGCATAATGTGAGAACTGGTCAATCAAATAAACATATGCAGAACTGCAAGGACTATACGTTACTGGAGTGTGAGCTGCACACATTAAAGAACTCCTTAAACCCATTCACAAATTAAAGAACTTTTCAAAGGGAATCTTTCTAAACCACACTGCAAGGATGCAGGGCATCAAGCCCCACTAGTTTCTAGTGCAGTCCAGAAAAAGGGAAGGAGCAGGATGCAGATGGAAGGAATGTTGACACCTGGCTAGGACACCTGCAGTGAATTTCACCCTGGAAGTAATGAGGTGTGAGGGTCAGATGGTAATTATGTTCAGGGCACTGAACACAGAATCTAGCAGTGGGAGACTATTAGTGAGTTGATTTCGAGACTGAACAACTGCAATCCTGCTGAGGCAGTTTTAATCTAACCAGCCTTTGCTCAAGTGAGAATAGGGAGCAAGTATGTGATGCACATTAGAGAAGGCCTGGTCCTAACCCTCAAGTGCAAGTTTTCTTCACTCTGGAAGTAGGGGGTTAGCCAGCTCAGATACCCAGAGAATGTTGTCATTCCGTATTTCTGTTTCCCATGGAGAATGAATTCTAAAGAACAAATTCCAAAGAAATGAACTGGCAGAGATCCAGTCCACCTATGCCAGCATAAAAGATTTTCTCAGCTTATTACTTTCTCTTTGACCTGCCCCACTACTAGGATGCTTGACCCTTGTTTTGGCCCTGGAGTGTTGACTTTGTCTTCAGAAAAGGAGTTCAAATCCAGAACTGAGTTCAGATCTCACTCATTAGCTGTGTTATCCGGGGCAATTCACTTAACCTTTATTCACCTCCGTTTCCTGATCTGTAAAATGGGGATAATAATAGCATCCATCTCTCAGGGTTGTTGTGAGAATATGAGATAATATTTGCAAAGTGCTTTGCAAATTTTAAAGTGCTATATAAATGCTACCATCATCATCATCATACTATTGTTGTTGTTGTTGTTGTTGTTGTTGTTGTTGTTATCCAGTCACTAGTTTACTCTGGATACAATCATCAGTGTTACCGAGCAAAGCAAACATGTTTGGAAATGACTAGAACTTTAAACAAGCCACTGCTCCTCAGTTTCCTTATCTGTTGAAAGTGGTTATTAATGCCTCCTTCCACAATTGTTACCAAGTTCAAATAAAGTAACAGATAGGAAAGCCCTTTGAAAAGTCGAAAGTGCTATAAGAGATGGAAGGCATTATCATTAATGTATTTGCAAGTATTTTGTCTGGTCCAATTTAAAATAACTATATCAGTGAAGTTTCTACCATTTGCCTCAGGAGATAGTTTTACAGCCTAATATGTCTCACTGTAGGGATTTTTTCCCTACCTGTTCCAATTAATTTTCCTTGGCTCGATTTCATTAAACTTCACATTACTCATTTCTTGACTGAGAATTTCTTGATCCATTTGGAATATTTCCATAACCTTTCAGCATGCTGTTATAACCTGTGATTATGTTTATTTTAGGACATTGGAGGTGACTCATTTTTTTAAGTGAGGGTGGAATTGAATTATCATCGTTGTTATTTTCATAAAATCATAGTATTTCAGTTGAAAGGACACCAGGTCACCTAGTCCAACAGCCTCATTTTGCACGTGAGGAAACTGAGGCTCCAAAAAGGTAAAGTGACTTACTCACAGCCACACTGCAAGTTAGTGGCACAAAGTACTGAATAATTCAGTCATGACTCTTTGACTTTCAAATGTTTAATAAGTGAAAACCTTGAGACAGAGAAAATATCAGTCTGCCCAAATTCATGACACATGGTCAGAGGTGTGATTTGAATTTCCAGCCCATTGCTTCAGCCACTAAGCCAAATTTCCTTGGCAAGAATTGTACTTTCTTCTTTATTCATTGTTCATTCAAGTTGAACATATGTGAATATCTCATTGCTTTTGAAAATTTGATTTTTTTTCTTGGACATTCTTCCTACATATACCCTGGCTTCCCAGTTTATCAACTTCCTCAGTAACCTTGACCTTCATCTTCACTCCACCTCAGACATTCACAGGATTGATGATACTCTTGGTGTCAACATCCTCCTTAATTGGTCTAGCTCCATAATCCAGAACACTGAGATTTTCCTCTCTGCCAATGAGCTCCTATCCTTATATTTCTCCCACTGCTTCACCTTTACTAAATTTATTATTCAACGTCATCCCAGCTTCTAGTCATTCTACCCTTCCCTGGCTTCACTTTCTTCCCTTCACAGTCCTGATCATGTACTTAACCAATTCATTTATACACAATTATTTGAAAATTTGCCCTCTTGTCCTTTTGTTGTTCATATTTTACCAAACCCCAACCATGGGTTACCCCTGCCATGGTCCTTCTCCACTTCTAGCCTCATGTGTTTTTTAAATAATATTTTATTTTTTCCACAACTACATGTAAAAACAATTTTTAATATATTTTTTTTTTTTAGGATTTGAGTTCCAAATTCTTTCCCTCCCCTCGCTGCTCCCTGAGATGGCAAGCAATGTGACATAAGTTATACATGTGCAATCATGCAAAACATTTCCATATTAGTCATTTTGTACAAGAACATTAAAAAAAAAGAAAGAGAAAAATAGTATGCTTTGGTATGTATTCAGACAATATCAGTTCTTTCTCTAGAAGTGGATAGCATTTTTCATCATGAATCCTTTGGGATTGTCCTAGCCCCATGTTGTTGAGTGATTCTGGAGGAAGTTATACAACCACATTGACAGATTCCACTATAAATTTATTTTATCTACTCTCAACTGGATATTCACTGCAGCATGGTAATTCTTTGATTCTTTAGAACTTGACTATCATATTTCCACAATGCAGAGGATGCTTTGAGCTTTCTCTTCCCCCCATAACATCCTAAACAATTTCTTTACCACTCCCTTTCAGCAGAGTACTTTATTGAAAAGAAAGAGGTCATTCATGTTGAGCTTCGTCGTCTTTCCTTTTCTATGCCTCAAAACCCTTGTACATATTCTTCTATCCTCCCCCCTTTTCTTCTCATTTCTGAGAGAGAACTTGTACTCTTAATTCCACTTTGTCCTGTCTCAGAGCTTTTATTATTCTCCCCTTCTCCCTTCTTTCAATCTGGGCCCTCACTGTCACAGGGTAATCTTTTTCTACGTTAATTGATTCACTATCATACTCACCACAGCTGTTCTTCTAAAACTTTCCATCTTTCCTCAAATCTTCCATGGCTCCTCCACCCCAACCTCACAGCTGATTGTGCCTCACATTTCACTGAAGAAAAAAAAATGAGGTCATTTCCTGAGTTCCTTCTCTTTGCCTCATCTCACCTAATTCATATGCCTTCCTCCACTATCTCCTCATTCACCTATGTCTCATATGAAGAGGTAGCCCTTCTCCTTGCCAAGGCAAATCCATCTACGTGCACAAGTGGTCTGATTCTACCCCGTCTTTTCTAGCAGCTTGTCCTTTCTATCATCTCCATTCTTTCATGAATCTTTCACTTCTCTGTCTAGTGACTGCATCTTTGCTTCCTACAAACATTCCCATGTCTCTCCCACTCTCAAAACTCCCCTCATTTGATCCGTTCATCCCCACTAGCAATAGTCCCATGTATCTCCATCCTTTCCTGGCTAAATTTATTGAGAAAGCATCTACAATCTGTCCCTACAATTCTTTAGCTCTCTGCAGTCTGGCTTCCAACCTCAGTTGAATGACCTCAGCATTTAACTGAAACTGCTCTTTCTAAAGTTACCAGTGATCTTTTCATTGCCAAATTTAATGGCCCCTTTTCAATTTTCATCCTTCCTGATCTCTCTGAAGCCTCTGACAATGTCAATTACTCTCTTCTCCTTGATACTCTGTTCTCTTAATGTTTTCACGATGCTGCTCTCTCCTAGCTTTCCTTCTACTATCTGACTTCTTCTCTGTCTCCTTTTCTGGGATCTTTATCTAGTTCATATACACAACCCCTGGGTGATTCCAAATCTCTATTCATGGCTCTCTTCTCTTCTTCCTCTATAATATTTCAGTTGGTGATCTTATCAGCTCTCATGGATTTAATTAGCACATTTTTGCAGATGATCCTCAGATCTACTTACCTATTCCTAACTTCTCTCATGACCTCTGGTCTCATATCTCTAATTGCCTATTAGATATCTCAAACTGATTGTCTTGTGGATATATTCAACTCAACATGTTCAAAATTGAAATTATTATCTTTTCCCCTAATCCCTCCCCTTTTCCTAACTCCTTATTATCCTCCCTGTCACCCAAACTCACACACTAGACAGCATACTTTCCTCTTCACTCTCACCCTCTATATCCAATATGTTGCTAAGTTCTGCCAATTCTACCTTCTCAACATCTCTTGTATATGTCTTCTGTCATCTGGCACTGCCACCACTCTCTTTCAGGCCTTTACTATTACGATACTCTTTGCCTTGAGTTTCTCTCCACTCCAGTCAATCCTCCACTCAGCTGTTGATCTTCCTAAAGCACAGATTCATGTCACCCTCCTATCAGTGATCTCCAATGGCTTCCTATCACCTCTTGGATCAGATTTAAAATCCTCTATTTGACATTCAAACCACTTCATAATCTAGTCCCCTCCCACTTTTCCAATCTTCTCACATCTTACTCCCCTTCACATACTCTTTGATCCAGACATTTGTACAAGACATTCCATCTCCTGACTAAGCATTTTCACTGGCTCTCCCCCATGCCTGGATTACTCTTCCTTTTCATCTCTGCCTTCTGGCTTCTATGGCTTCCTTCTGGTCCTATTTCAAATTGTATATTCTACAAGAAGCCTTTCCTAATTCCTCTTAATTCTAGTACCTTTCCTTTGTGGATTATCTCTAGTTTATCTTTATTCTTTCATGGTTGTTTATATGTTTTCTAGCCCATTAAATTGTAAGCTCCCTGAGAGCAGGGATTGTTTTTTTTAATTTAAATTTTTTTTTTGCCTTTCTTCATATCCCCAGTACTTAGTACAGTGCCCAACACATAGTGCTTACTGTTGATTTATCGACTGGCTCCTTCCCTACTGTCTATAACCATACTCAGTGTTTTTCACAAACTGAAAACAACTCTTTCTCAAACAACTTTTCATAAGACACACAAACAGAAAACAAAAACAAACCCCTTTTCCTGACCCCGTTGCCATCTTGCTTTGTCATCCCACATCCAGCAGTTTGTTGTAGGCAGCTCCTATTAGTTCACAAGAGCAAATTGTTAGATTTTCAGTATAAGCACCTACACCTTGGAAATTGGCAACTGCTACAAATAAGGGCTTGATTTATTTTGTTTTGTTTGTTGTTTTGTTTACTATCCATACTTAAGAAAGTGATGGAGAAATTCCCAATATTACTGATTAAACCTAAAAGTGTGCTTTGTGTATTTTGGGCAAACCAGCTGTTAAACATTTACTAGCATACCCCTGCTTATTTCTCTCTTCCATTTTATAGTCAAATTCCTAGACAAAGCTTTCTACATACCTTATTCATCTTTCATTCTCTTTTCAACCCCTTGCAATCTTGTTCCTAACCCCATCACTTGACTAAAAGTTTTTCCAAGGTTATGAATGGTGTCACTTGTTAAACTTTTAGCTTTCTCTTATTTCTCATGCTTCTGATCTTTTCTGCAGCTTCTGATACAATGACCAACACCACCTCTTGAATATTCTCTACAACCTGGATTTTCATGATACTACTCTCTTCTCTTTTTTCTCTTACCTGTCTAGCTAACCTTTTACAGTTTCCTTTGCTGGATCATGATAGTTTCATTCTTCAGGTGTGGATGTCCCCCCATCATTCTGTCCAATACTTCCTACTTTTCTCTTCTCCTTGGTGATCACATGAGATCATGGGTTCAATAATCTAGGCAAATAAATTATAAATCTATAGAGGGTATCCCAAAAGTCTTAGCTTAAATAATAAAGTTAATAAAGCTTGAAGCCACAATAAGACTTTTGAGATAACTTGTCTATCCCACCCTAATTTCTCTCTGTTAAGCTCTGGTCTCTCATCACCAACTGCCTAGCAGATATATTCCACCTGGATGTGATAGCAACAACTCCAACTCAACTTATCCAAAAAAATATTTCATTATCTTCTCTCAAACCCATTTTTTCACACACCCCAACTTCCTTATTTCTATTGAAGGAATGACCATTTTACTAGTAACCCAGGTTCACAAGGTTGGAATCATCCTCAATTCTTCACTTTCCCCTCTACTTCTTCCAACTATTCACCCCCATATCCAGTCAGTTGCCAAGTGTAACCAAACCATTTCTACATCATCTTTCACACTTTCCCCTTCTCTCCATTTACATAACCACTTCTGTGGTTCACTTCCCTATCCCTTCTCATTGGCTATTACAAAAGTTACTCAATTAGATTCCAGATTACTAGGCTTTCCCTTCTCCAATTCACCCTCCATTCTTCAATAATTTAACAGATCTATGATAGTATCAATATGGCCATTCCCTTCACTGATATACATTGAAATCAACCCTCCATGAAGCTGCTAAAAAATAATCTTAAAACAGAAGTCTGACCATGTCTCTTCCTTGGTCAAAGATATTTAGTGTCTCCCTATTGCCTCTAGGAGATTTTATGTGTGTAGAAATTTGACATAAAGAATTGAGAGCATAAAGAACCAGGAAAGGCTGCTATTGAAATCAACTCAGGAACATAGATAGCTTAGCTCCTAGAACTTTAGAGTTCACAGATCACCTAATCAATTGAACCATTTTTAAGCACCTTCAATATGCTTAGCCAGCATTGTGGTTAGGAAGCCTTGTTTCTATACTGATTATATGGCCCGGGGTGGGTTACATAACTTCTTAGTGCACTAACAATTCTTTAAGACCTGATATTGAAGAGCAAGCTGACTTCTGTATTGGTGGAGGGAGTTTTTCTTATTGGGAGTTCCCTACATTTATGAAATTGCAGGTCTAGTCTAAAAACTAGACATAAATATGTGTGTTTTACAAATTAATTAATTGAAACTCTGAGAAGTTATCCTAGGCCCCACTGCTGGGTTGTCACTCAATCCTCAGCCCTCCCACTGCCCAAACTTTCTGAGATTTTGATGTACAGGAGACCAGTGACAGAGAGAGAGAGAGAGAGAGCCCTTGGTCCACTCATAAGACACTCCTGTAGCATAATTTTACATTGGCAATATAAATTATAGCAATAAAGTTGAATGAAGGATAGCTGAGTTCCTGGGAATATAAAAATGCCTCTGCAGGCATTTTAAACAGAAAATGGTACCTGTTGGATTGAAAAGTACTTTCTGTTCAATAACTCATTCTATCATGGGATAACTAATCCCACTTCTGTTGTAGCTGAAATGAAAAAGGATGATGAAGTTGTGACAATGAGTCACTGGAGTTCACAGCTAAAGGTTACCATTTTTTTTGCATACCATTTCTCACGGATGGGCTTTGTCCTGAGGCTTTCTTATTCTCTTCTTTTATCAAATGCCTCCTCTGAATCTGTTCAAACCTTATTAAGTTGTCATGTTGTCAAAGGAGAATGATCTCCACTTCTGAATTAACAATATGTTGACTTGGAGAAACATGACTTTCTCTTATGAGGTATTATTGCCAATATCTTCAGTGAAGTGAGTCACGCTACTCTGGAACATGTCCCAAACAATAGAGAGCCTAATTAATCATTGTGATATACAGCTTGAAACTGAATATTAATGTTAAATATAGACTTAGCAAGACTTGTATTTTGATATGCAGTCCCAACCATCTCATACAAAGCAATGCAGCATTCTGTGATAGTGCCTAATTCTCATCCTACTAATAAAATGTTTTTAGGAGTATTAAAATTCAATTCAGCAAACATATATTAAGCACCTTGTTTGTGAAGAATATTGCATTCATCGTTGTGGAAGATACAAATTTTGTCTAAAACCAAGTCCTTTTGCCACAGTCTAGTAAGGAGCCACAACAAATGCTCAAATAACTAGAGTATACAATGATAAATGTATAAGGAAAGATTTGAGAGCAATGAGAAGTCAAAGAGTTAAAGTTGGATGTTAATAGGCAAATGGGAATTTAACAGACAAGGGTGAGAGGAATAGGGGGAGGAGGCTATTATAGGCATAGTAAATGACGTAAGCAAAAGGATATAGAGGTGAGGAAACAGGTGGCATATATGAGGGAAAAGATGTAGTTCAGTTATAGTAGAGTATAGCCTTAATGGAAGTGAGTAATAGAAAATAAATATAGAATAACACCTATACATAAAGGGGGGGAGGGAGAAAAAATATACATATGTGCATATATATGCCTATATATATATATATATATATATATATATATAAAACATTATAGTATACATAGATACATTCCTATATACATACATACATACATACATACATACATACATACATACATACATACACACACACACACACACACACATATATTTAGGTGAAAGGGTTGTTAGAAAGCCATCCTGGATCTCAAGAAAACCCAGTTCAAGTCTACCCTCTAATACATGCTAGACATGTGCCCCTGTGCAAATCACTTAACCTCCCAGTTCCCCTAAGCAAATCTATAAGACTATAAGTGATAGGTAAATTGTGTATCTGCAATAATGAAAAGAATCTCCATATCAAAGACATCAATGAAATCACAGGTCCAGATAAGATATATATATACACATGCCAGCACACGTGTGCATACATAGATATGTGTGTGTGTATACATACATATATATATATATATATATATATATATATATATGTATGTATACACACACACATACACATACATATATGTGTATTTAATTTTGGATATATTGAATTTGGCATGCTGGTACAACATCCAGGTGGAGGTGTTTAGCAGGTACTTGATATTATTGGATTGGAGTTTCAGATAAGAATATATAGGGCTGGAAAAATAGACTTGGGAATCATCTTCATTGAGGTGAGAATTGAGCCCATGGGGAAAGATGAGATCACCATGGGAGAGAGAATTGAGAGAGGAGATAAGAGGACCTAGGGCAGAGCCTTGGAAAAACATCCACAGTTAGAGGAAGGGAAGAAGATGATCTCACAAAGGAGACTGAAAAGTAGTCAGACAGGAAAGAGAAGAATTAGGAGTGGCAGGAAGAAAATAGTGGGATGCCCTTTACTTGAATGTGTTCATAGGAAGGCTGGATGACTGCCCAGGAAAATTGTAGAGGCAATTCTTGATCAGTTGCAGGTTAGACTGGATGGTCTCTGGGGTCCCTTCCAACAATGACACTATTTATGATTGTGCTATTCACTGTCACGGAAATAAAGGAATTAAGGATCTAGAAAGAGAGGGTGGCAATAGTTGCAAAAACTGCCAAAAGGTCAAAGAGAATGAAAATTAAGAAAAGACCACTGAGTTTTGCAACTAAGATCATTGGTGACCTCTGAGAGACCAGCTTCAGTAGAGTTATCGGGTCAGAGGTTAAGTGAAAAGGGTTGAGGAGTAAGTGAATGTTGAAGAAGTAGATGTAGCACAGCAAGTGTAGATGACTTTCAATATTCAGCAATAAAATGGAGACATAGTACAATAGCTTGAGAGGATTTAAGGATTAAGAGAAGTTTTGTTTTGTCTTAAGGATTAGAGATACTTAAGTATATTTGTAGGCATCAGAGAAGTCAGACTGAAGATGGATTGGAGCAACTGACTGAAGGAGATGGGGGAGGGGAAGTTGAAATCAAGGGAATAAGTAGAGGAGAACCCTGAAGAGAAGAAAATTAATCAATTCCTTTGAGAATAGAGAAAGAGAGGACAATTGGATGAGGGAAAATGATGAAAGTAATGATAGCCTCCATCTAGTGAAATAGGAGGCAAAGGTATCTCCCAACAGAAAGGTTTTTCAAAATGGAGGGTGTAATATAGAATCAATAAGAGATTAATACAACAATGTCTGCATAGCATTGAGGGCTAAGTTGAAGCAAAAGAAGTTGGATTTTACTTAGTAGAATGCAATGATATTTGAGAAAAAGAGTAAAATACCACGCTCTATGCAATAGAAAGATTAGTTAGCATTAGTGCATGTGGATGGATTGGAGAGCAGCAAGCAGAAAAGCAAGGAATTCTATTAGGAAACTGCTGTAATAGTATAGGAAAATGGAAAGGAGAACCTGTACTAGGGTGATAGCAGTGAGAATAGATTGGAGAGGATTAATCTAAAAGAGATATTATGGAAATGTAATTAGTTGGACTTGGTAACTGGTTGAATATGAGCAATGAGAGGTGAGGAATAGAGAAGAGTAGAATATAACACCAACATTTTGAACATAGGAGACTGTATAAATGGTAGCAGTATTGATAGGAGTACTAAAATTAGAAGGAAGATCAATCAGTTTTTGGGAAAGATAGTAGTCTTATTTTTAGATATGTTGAATTTTATATGCCAGCAGGATATTTATGTGAAAATATCCCATATATTTGGGGGTATAGGTCTGGGGCTTAGGAGAGATGTCAGAGCTACAAATATAGATTTGGGAACCATCTGCATAAAAGTTATCACCGAAGCCATGGAAGCACATTAGATTACTCTGAAGGGCACATAATACATTGCACACTGTAAGTATTTGGTAAATACTTTTTTATTCATTGAGTTAATAGAATTGAGAAGAAGAAGAAGAGAAGAAGAAGAAGAAGAAGAAGAAGAAGAAGAAGAAGAAGAAGAAGAAGAAGATCACCAAGAATAGAACATTGAGGATCGCCCACCTCAAGGAGTCCTAAGAGGCTATAGAGACAGGATAGCAAGAGAGAGGGAATGAGTAAAGAAAATTGTAAAAGTTAGAAATTAAACAGTACCTTGTGAAGATTTTTTACTTCCCCTACTTCCTGCCACTTCCCCAACTCAAAGTTCAAGCTGTTATACTTAATCCTTGGAAAACTGGACAGTGAGCAAATGGAAAACTGAAGCCTGAGAAGTAGCAAGATAGGATTATAGGTGATGCTCAGAGTTTCTCAGCAAGAAGAAAGGAAGAGGGGCAAAAAACTGATGATTAGATTCTGCTTGAGACTATAACTAGGAGTAACTTTGATTTACATTGTGACTTGGGAAGAAATATGCTAATCACCAATCAGTGGCAGTTAGTTGAGTCATATTTAAAGAAAAGGCAGGAAACCTGTCGATAGTTCCCCTCTGGAGCCCCCTGCAACTGAATCTTCAGTTAAGTAAACAAACATGGCAGTTTAGCATAGCATTTAGCCACAAGAGTTGCCTGTAATAACTATTAACAGGCACATAGAAGCGGGCAAAGGCAATTTTTTCAGTGACCTTCTGTTAACAACAATAGCTACAGATGTAGAAAATTGGGAGATGGTTTCCAATAATTTAGAAAGGAAAGCAGTGATTAATAAAAGCCAGTGTGATTTTACCACCTAACTCATTTCCTCTGTTGACAGGATTACTGGACTGGAAGAGCAAGAGAATGTTTTAAAGATAGTATATTTGAATTTCAGGAAGGCATTTAACAGTTTTTCACATTATGCTTGTAGACAGGATGTATAAATATTAGTAATTATGTGGGTTTGGAAGTGATTGAATGTCACCAATGAATAGTTTTAACTGGATGGATGTCAGTTTGTATGGGGAGAAAGTTTCTAGTGGAGGGCCCCAAGCATCTGTAGTTGACCCTGTGCTGTTGACTATTTCTACAGATGATTATTTTAATATGGATGATATGCTTATCAAATTTACAGATGACAAAGGCTCAGAATAACTAATATGTTGGGAGATATCAGAATCTAAGAAGATATTAACAGGCTAGATCAAACAGTAGGCCAAATTTAGTAAGATGAAATGTAATAGGAATAAAAGTAAAATTCTAATCTTGGGTTCAAGTAACCAATTGCATAAGAAGAGAATAGATGAGCTATGACTACACAATAATCTATATGAAAATGACCTGGGGGATTTGGAGCTCAGTACCAATCATGACAACCCAAATGAGAACCTGAGCTGCATTAGGAGAGGTACAGTGTTCAGAACATGTAAGGTCTTCTATCCTGCTCAGAGAACATGTGGAGTAACGCATTTAGTTCTGAGACATTTTAAAGCTGAGATGCAGCTGACAGAGCATGACTAAGAGAATGAAGGATTGGAGACTACACTATAAGAGGTAATAAGAATGTAAAAAGAAAACTTTGAGAAATATGCTGTCTTCAAGTAGGTGAAAGGCAGATTAGACTTGTTCTGCTTGGCCTTGGGAAACTGAATTAGGAAAGATGTGTGGAAACTACAAAAAAGGCAAATTAAGGCTTAATGTAAGGAAGTACTTCTTAATAATTTTTTTAATTTTTTTAATATAAATTTATTTATTTTTAGTTTTCAACATTCACTCCCACAAGTTTTTGAATTCCAAATTTTCACCCCATCTCCCCCCTCCCCCCACCCCAAGATGGCATGCATTCTGAATATCCCTTCCCCTAGTCTGTCCTCTCTTCTATCTCTCTCCCCTTCTCTTATCCCTTTCCCTTCTATTTTCCTGTAGGGCAGGACAGACTTCTGTACCCCATTTCCTGTATTTCTTATTTCCCAGTAGCATGTGAAAACATTTTTTTAAACATATGTTTTTAAAACTTTAGGTTTCAAATTTTCTCTCTTCCTCCCTCCCCCCCCTTCTTAATAATTAATGGAAAGGGAGGAGACCTTTAATTTCATTGCTATAGGGAACTGTCAGATGAGGAAATTTTCTCTACTAACATTGGTTGGCCCTTTCTCTGCAAATTGACGTCTTAGAGAATTGTCTCAAGCACTGAGAAGTTAAATAACTTGCCCAGAGTCACATAGACAATATGTATGAGAGGTAGGACTTGAATTCAGGTCTTCTTGGCTTTGAAAATAGCTCTTTACCCCCATATTGCTGTTGTTGTTGTTGAGTTATGTTGGACTCTTTGTGAGCCCATTTTTGAAGTTTTCTTGGCAAAGATACTGGAGTGGTTTGCCATTTCCTTCTCCAGCCCATGTTACAGATGACCCACTATGCCACTCTTCCTAATCATTAAAGTTACCCAAAAGCTGCCTCAAGATCTAGATTTCCCTGGGGGCAGCTAGATGGTGCAGTGGATAGAGTACCAGCCCTGAAGTCAGGAGTACCTGAGTTCAAATCTGGCCTCAGACCAAACACTTGACACTTACTAGCTGTGTGACCCTGGGCAAGTCGCTTAACCCCAATTGCCTAAAAATAATAAAAAATAAATGTATTTTTAAAAAAAAGATCTAGATTTCCCCTTTAGTGGCACTCATCAAGCAGCGCCTGGGGAGCAACTTGTTAAGGATATTGAAGAGCAGGGCTCTTATCAGCTATGTGTTGGGTTAGATAGTCCCTGAGGTTCCTTCTCACTCTGAAATTCTGTGGATTTAGAGGACTTTTCTTGGAGAAGTAATGTCTCCAAAGTCAAGGGAGGAGAGAGCAATCAGAACAGGGTAATCAACACTGTGAAATATAAAGCTAACATTTACATATCACTTATTATGTTTTCAAAACAGCCCTGGGAGGTAAATGCTATTATTGTCCCCATTTTGCCTATGAGGAAACTGAGGCAAACAGAAGTTAAGCCCATCTTAAGACAGCTAGTCAATGTCTAAGGCTGGATTTGAACTAAGATTTGCCTGATTCCAGGCCCTGCCCTTTAGCCATTATAAAACATCGGCCATCACAGAATTTCAGAGAGGACTGATATAAGGAGAAATTTCCTAACAACTAAAATTGTCCCAAAGTGGAATGGGATGTCTCAGAAGACAAGGAATTTCTTGTTAAAATGAGATCATTCAAAGGTAAGAAAATCCTCAGGTGGTCTTCAGTCCAATTTTCCTAATCCAGTCCCTCTAATACAATCCCTAACCCAGTGGAGGAATCCTTTCCACACTCAAAAGCAAAGATTCTTAAGCTTGTTTATGTCTGGATCCCCTGAAGCCTCTGGACCCCCTCTCAGAAGAAATTTTATTTTATTTTTAAAAAATTCATTAATTTATTTAGTTTTAGTTTTCAACATTCACTTCCACAAGATTTTGAGTTCCAAATTTTCTCCCCATCTCATCCCTCCCCCCACCCCAAGAAGGCATGCATTCTGAATATCCCTTCCCCTAATCTTCCCTCCCTTCTATCTCCCCACTTCTCTTATCCCTTTCTTTAATTTTCCTGTAGGGTAGGATAGATTTCTATACCCCATTTCCTGTATTTCCAATTTCCCAGTTGCATGTGAAAACAATTTTTTTAACATTTGTTTTTAAAACTTTGGGTTCCAAATTTTCTCCATTCCTCCCTCCCCACCCACCCTCATTGAGAAGGCAGGCAACTTGATACAGGTCAGAAGAAATTAAAAAAAAAATACATGCAATTGCAAAGGAAACCAATTTTATTGAAATACAGTTATAAAACTTTTTTTTCCCAGTTCATCAATTCTAGGCTTAGGATCCCCATTAGAGTCTCTTGGATAGGCAGTCGTCCACTCCTTTGAAGACTGGCAGTGACACAGACCTCACTGCCCCCAAAGCAGCCTACTTCATTGTTGGATAGCTCAGATATTTGTTCAACCAAGAAGTGTTTATTAAGCACCTACCATATGCCTGGCACTGTGCTAAGTACAAGAATAGGTTTAGAGACTGAACCTATAATTTCCTCACTATAGAGAATGCCAGGTGAGGAAACTCCACCCACTAGTGCAGGTTGGCACCTTCTGTGAAATTTATAGAGCAACTGATAGCATTAGAGAGTTGCCCAGAGAACTGAAAGTTTGAGTTATTTGCCCAGCAGCATCATCAGTCAGGAGCTGAATCTAGGTCTTCCTGGTCTCACATTTAGCTCTCTATCCATTATATCCACTATATCACACTGCCTCTAGTGGGGATAGAAATACGAAAGTAAGACAGTATCTAACCTTAAGGAGTGTGCACTCATAACTAGGTAGATAACCACAATGTGTTCACAGATAATAAATACAGGATATATTCACTTCAGGGAAGAGGAGTAGTACCTGTCATTTCATTGCTATAAGGAACTGCCAGGGAGAAAGTTTTCCCTATTAATGAATATTGGTACACTCTCTGCAACTTAGAGTCTTAGAGACTTACAGTCTTAGAGGCTTGCCCAGAATCACGATAGCCAGTACGGATCAAAGGTGGGGCAGTCTGTTAAATTTTCAGTGTAAGCACTTACACCTCAGAAATCAGCCATCCCTACAAATCAGGCCTTGATTGATTGTTTTATTGATTGCCTAGTTTTTTAAAAGTATTAATACAATGCAGATTAAAAGTGTGTACATACATCCCTCTCCCTCCCCAATCCTATTGTTAAGCATTTACTAGCAAGCTCTATAAACATTTTGCTTGAGCTCAGCAAGAGTGCAATAAAAAGCTCATGGAACGAAGCCATCGCCAGAGTAAAGGGCTAGTAACTATAGGAAGCAGCTATGTGGCTCAGGGGTTAGGGCGCTGGTCCTAGAGTCGGGAAAACATGGATTCAAATCCAGCATCAGACAGTTACTAGCTGTGTGACCCTGGGCAAATCACTTGTTTCCCTTAATTCACTGGAGAAGGAAATGGCAAACCACTCTTTGCTAAGAAAACATCATGATCCGTGGGGTAACAGAGAGTTGGACAGAACACCAAGAACTATAGGCTAATAATGATAATAACAGCCATTTGTACAGGACTTCAAGATTTTCAAAGGGCGTTACATCGATTATCTCATTTCAGCCTTTCATAACACTCCTCATCATGATGCCTCTCATTATATTCCCTATGCTGAGCTGAAATCTGTCTTTCTGTTATTTTCCTTCATTATATCCCTAAGTCTACTGTCTAGGGCAATGCATAAAAATTCCATTCCATTTACCCCATAACAAGTCTGTAGGTATCTGAAGGCAGTGCTCTGAAACAGCATGGCATTATGGAAGAAATGCTGTATTAGGAGTTAGAAGAACTGAGTTCAAGCCCAAAAAGATACCATATGTAGCTAATTTTGCACTTGAGATAAGAATGTTTAAAATTGTGTTTCCAAAGCTCTCTTGGGATAGTAAATACCAATTTTATACTTTTTTGTACCCATCGGCTTTGCAAGAGTGTCTCGCCTTACCATTTAGGGATAGAAGCCAAATTGCAAGAAAATGAGGAGACAATCAATGGTAAGATGTGGAGACACTGGGCACTGACAACTTTTCCACAGAGTCTGGCTTTGAAAAGAAGCAGTAAATGGGAAAGTAGCTAGTTGGGACATATGGGTCAAGAAAGTATTTTTTTTAGGATTGGTGAGACCTAACCATGGTTACAGGGCAAAAAAATCAATGAAGAGGGCGATGCATGAAAGAAAGATAATGACAGCTGGAAGAGAATTCTGGAGAGGTAGGAAAGTAGGGACACAAAAGGGCATGCTCAGGGGGCAAGGAATAGCATTTCTTTAGCTCTAAGAGAAGGAAAGAAAGAAAAGTGGGTGATGATACTGAGATCTTTATAGGAAGAGTTGAGGAAACTTTAATGTTCTACAGTATTTTAATTAGTAGATCTATAAAAGTATAAACCTTCTACTTACATAGAAACAACTAAGGGATGCAATGGAAGACCTGAGTTCAAATCCAGCCTCAAAAACATAATAGCTAGACAGAGGCTGGACAAGTAACTTAAACAATATTTGTCTCAATTTTATCATCTGCAAAATGAGAATAATAATAGTCCCTATCTCAGAGGGTTGTTGTAAGAATCAAATGAGATAATAACTGTGAAGCTCTTTGCAAACCTTAAAGCACAATATAAATGTTAGCTATGTATTTCCTATATGATTTTTGTTATCACTCAAGAAATCAATCTAATACCTTCATTTTGTAGATGAAGGAACTGAAACCCTGAATACTAAAGTGACTTGCCCAATGTTACACAAGTACTAATGAACAGGACCAAGATTCAATCCTTAGTCTTCTGATTCCAAATTCAATGCTCTTTTCACCACAATGTCTTAGTTGGAAAATATAAGGCTAGCCCTATTAAGGTTGATTATTAAGGCATTTTGACTCCTATGTACTAGGACTACAATCTTGGTAGTTTGGCAGTTTGGCAAATAGTGTGTCTTGGAAATGGATGTGGATACCCAGAGATCTGTTCTTTTCAGGCATATATGTATAATATGTAAATGAGAGAAGAATTAATACAATAATAATAATAATAATAATAATAATAATAATTAATACAATCAATTACTACTATGAAAATAACACTTTCATTAAAATTTCTAATTAGTATCTCTGTTTTATAATTTAGTTCCAAATACAACATAGAGCAAAATTTAAATAAATACAAACACCTAGATATAGGTAAAAAATTTTCGCCATTAAATTTGACTGTTATCCATCTCTGCTTACATTAACTTTGACTTTCCTTTCTCCTTCAAGGAAAAAAAACCCTTTATTTTCTTTATGTTCAGGCAAAAGGAAAGAAAATTCAGGGGACATGATAGAGGGCTTTAAATAACAGAAGGAATCAAAGGGATAGGGCTTATTTTGTTTTGCCTCAGAAGGCAAAAATTAGGACTTATAGGTGCAAGTTACAGAAAGATAAATTTCAGCTCCATTTGAAGAAGACCTTAATAATAGTTGCTTTTTCTTTTTAACGGAATGGCCTACCTTGAGAAATTGTGAAGAACCTTTCACTGGAGGTCACAAGAAGAAGCTAAATGATCAGAATCACAGAACAAAAGAATTTTAGAATTGGCAACCTGTGCCATAACACACCTGTTAAGGAATCATATATGGGCTTGAAGACCACCACTGAGGTGGAAACTGCCATTTTCCAAGGCACATTATTCTACTTTTGAACAGCTGTAATTGTTATAAATTTTTTTTTCCTGATATTCATCCTAAATTGGTCTCCTTGCAACATCTATCTATTACTGTCCATTCTGTCCTCCAGGGTCAGAACGAGTTCCCCACATGATAGCCCTTCAAATATTTGAAGATATTTGTCATATCTCCCCTGAGTCTTCTCTTCTCAAGGCTAAACAGCCCCTTTTCTTTCAACTGATTATTTGTCAGGATTATTGTAGATGTCACTTCTGAACATAATGGGTATCCCAAAAGTCTTAATGTAGTTTTCTGTTATTAAAAACTTAAAACTGCTTAAAAATACTAAAACAATTGGGACACTATAACTGAGAATACTTTTTAACTGACTTTTTATATTTTAGAGAATAAAGTTGATTCTTTGATACTTAAATGGATCTATAATCACACTTACGTGGTCACTCCCCTCAATGGTTGTTTTGGAAAATAGACACCTAGCTACATCTAGACAATGATTTATTTAGCAAGGCATGTAGTTGTAGAAATAGAATGGATCCACGGCTCTCGGTCAGTACAAGGATTTGGAGGCTCATGGCTCTTTGGCCTTTATACAATTTTTGCATAGTATAAGAGGAACAGGAATGTATCAGCCAAGCTGTGATTAGATCAGAGCACGTCCTGATAGTTTGTGAATGGGGAATTTTACAGAAAACATTTGAAGGACAGGAAATTCAAAGGCATCATTGTTGAGAGAAGAAAACTGATAAGTCATAAAACTGAGGACTAGTAGCAATATGTAGTCATTTTGGCCTAACAATTACCCCCTTTGGACCTAGGGCTCAGAAAGCCCACTGGGTCTGCTAATCGCTGAGAGAAAATTAGACCCAAGCAGAAACACTGAAGGTGGGAGTAATCTATTTGCACAAACATTAAAAGGATGTGGGTAGAGTTGGCCATTCTTGAAGAAGACAGTAGGGATTAAAACTGTCCAACCTACAATAAAAGAGACTGAGGCAGAGCTCCGAGCCAATGGCACTTTACTAAAGGGTGTATGGTCTCCTCTAATGAAGTAGACTTCAGATCTTCCTCATGATCTGAGATGCCCCCTTCTTCCAGGACCTTGTATTTATAGAGTTTGATACCCAAATATGCAAAAGAGGAATGGTGAAATACAGAATGTCATTGGTTGATAGACTTTGCTCTTGAGAGCCAAAAATGACATATCAGCAAGGGGTGTGGAGAAGAATCATAGGTTGGGTGAAGCATGGGCCATCTCCACTAGTGGTCATAAGATGGTCACCTGATCATGATGGACAAGAGAGAATGGTCCAGAGGGACAAAAATAAATTGAAGGACTTTCCATATAATTGAGTCACCTCCACCACACTGGGCTTTGTTCCCATGACAAAGAAAAACAAGGGTGGGCAGTCTGTAGTTAGCTTCCTATGATTAAGCAAGTGAACTTACAATCTGCAGCTCATAGCTCTGGGGCCAAATACACAGAACTTATAATCATTACCCCTATAGAATCATATCAAATTCATTGATACTGATTGGAATAAAGTAGGGGTGCTCAATGAATCAATTTTGTCACTCCCCACTTTGATCCACAGAAAGACCCTGGTCTTTCTTTGGATGATTACAATTGAAATGTGTGGAAGGCAGTCTTCCATGGATGTGCAAAACCAGAAAGGGGGGCAGTCCCCTCCCTGAGGCACAAAGGTGACATGAGAGAAGAGGGAAATGGGCACAATTTATAACATACCGATTATGTTCCATTTGGTTAAAAATAACTCAATAAATGTCTGAGGTGACTCTCACTGACCAAGAACCATGAAAGACAGGTACCTTCTAGTAAAACATGCCCTACAAAAATATGTAAATCAGAGGACCATAGGGCATTTCTTTAAGCATAGTAGTGCAAGCATTGTCTGCCCTACATACAGGTTCTGGAAATATTTTGAGTTTATGAAAATAATTCAAGCATTTTTGACAAACAGCCACCCAATTTTGGCGATGAGAGGCAGCATCCCTATAGACAGCACAAATAGATCTAAAAGCTGTAGCATAGAGAGTAGAGGAAAATAAGGAATAACTTAAGTTCCATTAACAAAGAAATTATCAGTCATTGCTGTCAGTGGTGGAGCAAAAACCAAAGTAGGAGAAAGAAGAGGAGGATTCGAGGTTCCAGTCACTGCAGGCTCAGGAACAGGTGGGTTAGAAATCATTTGTGGAGAAAATGATGATGATGATGAAGCTGTCATACTTACTCATTCCATCTCATACAGTTGTCCAGTCTCTGAAACATCCTCTGATACAGTCCTGTGGTCCTCTGGAGATCTCTCCTCTTAGGAATGCTAGAATGAGTGGGACTTCAGAGCAGCTTCTAGTGGATTTGCTTTTCCAGTTCAGATCACTTGCAGAGATACTCTTCTCTGTTAAAAATCTCTGACAAAGTAGATCTTAATACAATTCTAGTTTGCTATTACAATAACCAGGTCAGCTAGTGAGAGCTAGCCCAATGCTTAATAGCACTAATATGAATATCACTAGACCAGAGAATTTATGTTTTTAGGTTGGCAAATTCAAATGACAACTGAAAAATTAAAAAATTCTGAACTCAGACTTTATATTTTCCATATGTACTTACCTAGTCATGTTACAGCCAACTGAAAAATTGTCACTCTAGCTATTTTGTTTTCTAGCTATTTTCTTTTAGCTGCTCATCCCTGCCCTAGGAGGATGAGATTTTGCTAGGGAAATATTAACAGAACACCTTTTTTTTTGTTTTTTTAATAAGATGATGACCCCTGATACACAACTGAATTCATTTAAAAGTTGCCAAAATAGTTTCAACTGTAGCAAAAAAAGTTCTGGGATAGGATGTATAAATACATTGAGTAGTCAATTTCAAGAAAATGCAGATTGAATAAGTTATTTGTAATAAAATATGTTTGTCTTTCAAGACATGCTCAACATTCAGGTGGTAATAATAAACCCAAATAAAATTGGCTTTCTTTAAACCAAAACTAACAATATTTCTGTTTTAGTAATTAGTAGAACAAGTTTGGCCCCATAAATTGTTTCATCAATACCCAATTATCCTCACATTAATTTTAGGAAGGATTAAAATTTTAGGATGAATAGCTCAAATCTTATCTCAGTATTGATCTATGAAACTTATTTGTTGCATAATGAGGGCCTGAACTGGAAAATGAGTCTGTCTCTCTTAATATTATTAGACAAATGTTTCAAACATTTTTTACAAGTAAAATTCTTAATCCTATTTTGAAAATTGTGTCACACCTCCTACTAATAATATTATCATAATGAAAGAATATTTATAGGGTGGTCTGTTATAAACTAAATAACCCACCAGTTGTAAGGCTTCATGGCCTCTATACTATTTGTGATTCAAATGTCAATTCAAGATCTCTTACTGGCATATATTACTTACAAAATCACCAATAGGGTGCTTCTTCTCTCTCCTCCTCCTCCTTCTTTTTCTTCTTCTTCTTCTCTCATTTGCTATGTGACGAGAAAGGCAGGGATATATTTTATTTCAGATATGAATCATAGGCAGCCAATTATATGACAGGATGTCATAGCCAGGTTCAGAATTAGCTGGGAAAATGTTTTATTTACCAAGATGGGGATGGGTCAAGAGAACCCTACCTTCATCTTCATAAGGTCATTCTCTCAACTTTCCCAGGGACAGACATCCACCTGTGGCAGTCCTCAGACTGCAGGGACACATGGCATTTCCCTTGAATGATGAACCAGCAGCCTTACACAGGGTCAAGACACTTATACCTGGATTCAAGACTTGGAATAGCAGCAAATTGAAGTCCCAAGGGACTCTTTTTCAAACAGCAAAATTTCCCTAACTACAGCTCAGGACTAGACAATTGTTATTTCTCTCATATATTAGCCTCAAAATTTTATCTAGAATTTTTCACAAATTTCATCTATTGACAACTATTATTCCCCTCTCCCCCTTCCTTAGTCTGCAGATAAAGGCAAAGGGAGAATGTCAGACTGTTTCTAGAATACAATGGGATAAGAATGAGATGAGATTCTCCAGCAGAGTCCACGTAGGCAAATGAATCATATCAGGGCACAATTTCAAGGACTGACTTGGGCATAGTAATAATCTCTTTGTTTTTTTCTGTAAATCCTCAAAGAGGGGTATAGCAGGAGGCCACTAGTGGCTGTGTCTTGAAAGGGAAGCTGACTAAAAGCTACACAAGTAGACAAGTTGCTGACATGCAAGTTGCCACTGGGATGGTGTCTGGAGTAAACTACTCTTGCTTAATTAAATCTACTATCTCTTGTATGCCAAAATAAGCCACTTTATGAACTAAAAAAGCATACCTGGGGAGGAGTGGCTTACCTATCCCAGTCACCCAGACCCAAGAGACCTGTTTAGCATTGTCCTGCTGTTTCCACTTCTTTTTTTATATTAAACATTTATTATTTATTTTTAGTTTTCAACATTCACTTTCACAAATTTGCTCCCCATCTCATCCCTCTCTCCACCCCAAGATGGAATGCATTCTGAATACCCCTTCCCCTAATCTGCTCTCCCTTCTATCACTCCCCCCTTTCTCTTATCCCCTTCACCTTCTATTTTCTTATAGGGCAGGATAGATTTCTATACCCATTGCCTGTACATCTTATTTCCCAGTTGCGTGTGAAAAAAATTTTTTTAAACTTGTGTTTTTAAAATTTTGGGTTCCAAATTTTCTCCCTCCCTACCCACCCTCATTGAAAAGGCAAGCAACTCGATACAGTTTATACATGTGCAGTCTTGCAAAACACTTCCATAGTAGTCATGTTGTGAAAAATTAACTATATTTTCCTTTATCCTATCCTGCACCCCCCGTTTATTCTATCATCTCTTTTGACCCTGTCCCTCCTCAGAAGTATTTACTTCTGATTACCTCCTCCCCAATCTGCCCTCTCCTCTATCATCCCCCTGCTCTCTTATCCCCTTCCCCACTATTTTCCTGTAGGATAAGATAGATTTCCATATCCAATTGAGTGTGTATGTTACTCCCTCCCTAAGCCAATTACCTTCTGAAAGAGATCCCTAAAGGAAAACCCCCAGGAATATTGCAGCCAAATTCCAGAGTTCCCAGGTCAAGGAGAAAATATTGCAAGCAGCCAGAAAGAAACAATTCAAGTATTGTGGAAACACAATCAGGATAACACAAGATTTAGCAGCTTCTACATTAAGGGGCCAGAGGGCTTGGAATATGATATTCTGGAGGTCAAAGGAGATAGGATTACAGATAAGAATCACCTACACAGCAAAACTGATCAAGAGTGAGGTGTTTACTCCTTTCCTGGCTTGTGTTCTGGTCTATGAGTGACCACAAGCACTCTTTTTGGCCTTGGCACTGTGAGAACAATTCCCTCTTCACCTCCAACACAAGATCCACCACACCAGCACTCCTCCTTGGCCCAGGATCTCCACCCAGGTCCAAGCACGGGCAAAGCAAGAGAATCCTGCCTCAGCACCAGCAAAGAGATCCCTGTAATTTCCATCTGATCAGCCACTCAATTCCCCCTCAGGCTGTGGGCCGAAAGCTACAGAAGCAGCCACCACCCCAAGGCTGCAGCAGGACTGTGGCCGGACTAAGCTCCTCTCTCACTGTGGTCCAACAGACCTTTCATACTGACCTTCTAAGTTGTCTTTGGTGTTTGTGGGTTGAGAAATCTGGAAACCACTACAGCTGACAGTGCCCTGAGGCCTGCTCCAGGTTCACTGAGGCCCAGCGTTTGCCTGCGTGGTCATGCTGAACTGAGCTCCTCTCCCAGCCCAGTGCAATAGACCATTCCAATCAACCGTTCTAGTTGTCTTGGGCTGGAAAGTTTCACTCTGTCTTTTTGTGAATTCTGCTGCTCCAGAATTTCTTTAGAGCCATTTCTTATAGGTATTTGGAAGGGCCTGGGGAAGACCTCAAGCAAGTCACTGCATTTACTCCAACCCTCTTGGCTCTGCCCCCTAGAAGGCCCTTTCTACTTCTTCACCATAAGTTCATATACAATGAATAGTTGGTTCAAAATAATAGCATTAAGAGATACAATTACATGAGTTTCCAAGTGATCCAAATAACACCCACTTATTATTCAAAAGTTTTATTTCTCACTTTGGGTGGGAGAGGTCCTAGCTCCTCAAATGGCAGTGCTTCCTAGTTTCACAATGCCCTGTCAGTAGGGTTTATCCCAAGGAACCTCACAGACAAAGATCTAAGAAAATTTTATCATGCTTTTCTCCCAGCAGTAAATCATTTACTATTATTACTTTCTAGGTTTTTAAAAATAAAATATATACCCAAATATGCAAAAGAAGCATGTATAAAATACAGAATCCAGTTGGTTGACATATGACACATAAGCTAAAATAAGCAAAAATCATTTGTTAGCAGGGTTATGAGTTGAGTGAAGCAAGGAATATCTCCACTGACTAGGTGGTCATAAGATAGTCACCTAATCATGTTGGACAAGAGAGAATGGTCCACAAGTACAAAAATAATTTTGGGGGACTTTTCATGTAATTGAGTTACCTTTCCCACATTGGGCTTGGTCACCATGATAAAGAAAAACAACTAACTTCTCATTTTACGATGATTCCTCATTTCTTTTAATCTTTACTATTTTCTTAAGTTCATCTCATCTTATTTCTCAATCATATTCTAGTCTAATATTTCACTGAATCTCTTCTTCGCATATTTCCTTATACAATAACAATAGCCAAACTTTTACTTCTCAAGTTGCATAGTCTATTTTAATTTAGAATGACTTAGCTATTAGTTTACCTAAACAATTAAATTTGGTTGAATCATTAAAAACTAGTTTTAGTTCTGCTTAGTAGGTGAAATCAGCTTCTACTAAAATAATATATCTAGAGTCCTCCAAGAAGAAGAGAGAGGTGTATGCTGTTTGTGCCTGATTTTAATCCTAGCTGCAAACCTCCAAAATCCACAAAGGTAATACCATAATTTGGAAACTTACAGTTAAGATATTACATTTCAGTTAGAGATTTAACTTCTAATTAGTTTATAATGCCATAAATTTCTACAAATCAGGAAAAAAGATTTCTTTCCTTATCTTGTCTGTCTTTATCTTTGCAAGCTCCGACCTGACCCAGGGTTGGAAAGGCAAAAAAAGGAAAAATTTCAACATTTTCCTTCTCAGTCCCCATTGAAAGTTTAATCGAAAAGTCAGTGAGAGTTAAGTCCCTGCTTAATATTCTTGGAATCTGGGAGACCTGTTTTAAGATGGCAGCCTTTAAAGCTTCCTTTCTGGGCTGTCTCACAGAAGTTTTTTAAGGGTGATGAAGTGCTCCACACCAAAGTCCTCCAAGGTAAAAAGACCTTGTTTGTGCTAGAGAACTTGTGAAACCTACCTCACTGCCGGCATCATTCCCTTCGTGGGGCCCCCTAGAAATCTTAATTCCCTTCTCTGATTATTTCCTACAAAAGTGGTTTCTTAAGAGTGTCATTATCCCCCTTTTATTTTTTTTTTCATTATGCCTCAGTACAGGCCTTCGAGCTCTATTCTTAGACATTACTTTCTGTGCTAGGAATACAGTACAGCTGTCAGACCATGAAGAATCTCTCTATGGAACTCTCTGCCAGCTTCTTAGACCTTGCCTTCTGAATGAAAAGTTTCCTCTGATCCCAGGTGACAAGAAATCTCCCCATTGTGCTTCTATCAAGATTCTTTTACTTTCTTTGTAGCCTCAGTCTGAATGAAGTTTGGAAGGACATGGAGATACAGGGTAGACAGTCCTTTACTGAAAAAGTCCTTGGTAGAAATCTTACCAGAGTGCTCTAGGGTGTTCCCTGGGTAAAAGTTCCAGTCTTCACATGGAGATTTCCAGAGTTCTCCTGGTACAACTTGCCAAAATTGTTATTGAAAATGAAGACACTTATTTACACTCAGACAGCGATTTATTTAGCAAGGCATGAGCCTTCAGAAACAAATTGGGCCCAAGGCTTTCAGTCACCACAAGAACCTGGAGGCTCATGGAGCTTTGGCTTTTATACAATTTTTACATAGTACAGGAGGGGAATAGGAATGCATCAGCCAAGCTGTGATTAGATCAATTCACGTGCTCATGTCTTGTGAGTGGAAAGTTTTACAGAAAACATTTGAAGGGCATGAAACTCAAAGACATCATTGTTGAGAAGTGAAAACTTATAGTCACAAAGTGGAGTCACTTTGGCCTAACATGGCCTAGATTCTAATCCATTTCATCCTAATAGTACTCTTATTCATGTCCTGCCATATCTTTCATGGAGTATTCACCCAAAGTTCTGAAGACCTTCCCATGGGTCTCTTGAATGGAACATGGACTGTCCATCAGTTATCCTTTGCCCTTACTACATGACTGATTCACTTCCTTTTCCATTCATCTATGTCTTTGATGATGTGTTTCATGCTCCAACTCCTGGGCAAGTCTTCATTAATACTATTCTACAGTATACTCAGACCCACCATGTGCCTTTTCATTGATCTTTGAATAAGTCAAACTTTATTTTTTCCCCAATCAATCAATAACCAACAAACATTTACTAGTTACCTTACATGTGCCAACCGCTTTGCTAGGTACTAGGGAAAAAAGACAAAAATAAAATCGAAGGGTTTTATATGACTTTGAGATGGAAAACAATCATACACACTCATATATATCTATATATATAGATAGATAGATAGATATGTATATGTATATATCCACACACAATATTATTTGGAGTGAGATGACAGTAGGAACTGCGGGTGGAGAGAATCAAGAAAGCCTTCATGAAGATGATGATACGTGACTAGAGTCCTGAATTTGGAAACAAGGAATTCTAAGAAGTAGAAATTAGAAGAGAGTGTATTCCAGGCATGAGGAATGACCAGTTCAAAAGCACAGAAGTGGGAGATGCAGAATCATGTGTAAAGAACAGCAAGAAGGACAGGTTGCCTGGACCTTAGAGTAACTGAAGGGGAGTAATGTATAATGAAGCTGGAAAGGTTAATTGGGGCCACATTGTGAATTGTTTTAAATGCCAAACAATTGAGTTATATTTTATACTAGACATAATAGGGAGCCCTGGAGCTTATGGAGGAGGGGACTGACTTGGTAAGACCTTCACTTTAAGGAAAGTACTTCGGAAGCCATGTAGAGGATGGACAGGAGAGAGGAGAAAATTGAGGCAGGAATGGCAATAGTCAAGGCAAGAGATGATGAGTATCTAAACTAGAAAGCATCTATGTGAGTAGAAAGGAGTAAGATGTAGGAGATGTCTTAGAGTCAGAAACAAGATTGGCCAACTAAATGGGTACAAAGGGTAAGAAACAATGAAGAGTTAAGGGTAACACTAAGGTTGTCCTTAGTGTTAGAGACTGAAGAACAGACTCCAGTCTAGTAAAAGACTGGAAGAATGGCAGAATCCTCAACAGAATAGGGAATTTTAGAAGAGGGGTGGGTTTGGGATGTAAGAAAATGAGTTTTCTTTTGGCCATGACTACCATGACTCATAGCTATGCAGCATCAATAGAAGAATATTGATATTAATATTAAAAAGACTTCTGTTTCATGGAGGTTTAGAGTTATGAAAAACACTGCTCAATTCTCCAAGTGGAATCTAGTCACTCTCCTACTCCTATTCAATATGCTATTCAAGAGACATGTGCTGTTGGCCTAGATTTATGGCTTGCCCATCCAGCAGCATATCATAATCTTCAAAATAGGTTCTTTATCTATTCTTCTAGGCTAAAAGCCTTTATGTAATTATGGATCTACTGAAGGTGGCTATGCAAAGTTACATGTCATCATTGCACTGTCATCTTCAAGCAGGAACATCTGGACATCTCTTTTCTTCTATTACAGTGACATTTGATGAGCACGTGCCTTATTTATGCCTTGTGCTGATACTGATAACCAGAAGATCATTGCACAAAGTTGTCTGTTGTTCATTTTTCAAAGAATACACTTCTTCTGGAACCAAGATGATGGATTAAAGGCAACTCAGCTGAACTCTCTCAACTCATTCTCCTCCAAACAACTTTATTTTTTTGTTTTGTTCTTTTTTTTTTTGGCAATTGGGGTTAAGTGACTTGCCCAAGGCCACACAGCTAGTAAGTGTCAAGTGTTTGGTCTGAGACCAGATTTGAACTCACCTCTTGACTTCAGGGCCGGTGCTCTATCCACTGTGCCACCTAGCTGCCCCACCTCCAAACAACTTTAAAATAATACCTCAAATAAAATTTTGGAGCAACAGAGCCAACAAAACGTCAGAGTGAGATGTTATTCTGGCCTAAGAAAACTAAGGAGGTCAGCAGGAAAAGTTTCTGACACCAGGGTAGAAGCCTGTCTGTAACCCATACATGGAGGTAGCATTAGCAGCCACAGCAGCAGCAGCAGCATTAAGACTTCTCAGCCCAGAGATAGTAAGGGGGTCAGACAACTGGTTAGAAAGAGATTGTAGGGGACCCTTTGCTGGCACTGGGTACAACTGGTACTCATTGGCAATATTTCCCATATGCAGTTCTGGGTCATAGTTCCCGGGTGAAGAGCAGTACTGGGGGTCAATCACAAGGGAGTGGGGGCCATGGTCACATTTCCAAGGCAAAGAGAGTGATAGTACTTGTGGCTACGGAGGACCAGGGGCCCTTCCTGGGTAAAGACCAGAGTGCAGACCAAGAAAGCAGTGACTATACCTCTCCCAGGATCACATCACTTTGGAAGCACCAAAAACTTGCAGACACCAAGAACTAGCTCTGAAAACAGAGCACAAAAACAAACAAAAAAACAAAAAACAAACAAAAAAACCTGAGCTGGAAACAGTGCCTCCCCATGCTCAGGTGAGCATAGCCCAAGTTTAACATGAAGTTTAAAATAAAGAAATAATCTGGAAAGACGAGCAAACAGCAAAAAGGAATTTGGCCATAAAAAGCTACTATGGTAGCAGGGAAGACCAAGACATAAACTCAGAAGAAGACAACAGTGTGAAAACAGCCACAAATGAAGCCTCAAAGAAAAAAAAATGCTATGGACCCAAGCCCAACAAGAATTTCTGGAAGAGTTAAAGAAAGAGATGAGAAGTAGAAGAAAAAATGGGAAAAGAAATGAGAGTGATATAAGAAAATTATGAAAGGAAAAGTAACAGCTTGGTAAAAGAGGCACAAAAATACTGAATAAAATAACACCTTAAAAAACAGAATTGGCCTAATGGTAAAAAGAGGCACAAAAACTCACTTAAGAAAATAACTCCCTAAAAAGAATAAGCCAAATGGAAAAGGAAGTACAAAAATTCACTAAAGAAAAGAACTTCTTAAAAAACAGAACTGGCCAGATTTTGGGGATGGGGTGGGGTGGAGAGGGAGGTAAAAAAATCTCACTGATGAAAATAATTCCTTAAAGATTAGAATTAGGTAAGTGGAAACTAACGACTCCATGAGACATCAAGAAACAATAAAACAATGTCAAAAGAATGAAAAGAAAATAGAAGAAAATGTGAACTATCTCATCAGAAAAACAACTGATCTCACAATAAATAAAGGGGAGATAATTTAAAAATTATTGGACTACCTGAAAGCCATGATCAAAGGAAGAGCTTAGACATCATATTTCAAGAAATTATTAAAGAAAATTGCCACAGTATCTTAGATTCAAAGGGTAAAATAGAAATTGAAAGAATCTAAAAATCATCTCCAGAAAGGGATCCCAAAATAAAAACTCCCAGTAATATTTTATCCAAATTCCAGAGCTCTCAGGTCAAGGAGAAAATATTTCAAGCATCAAAAAGAAACAATTCAAATATTGTTGAGCCACACTAAGAATTACACAAGATTTAGAAACTTCCATGTTAAAGGAACAGAGGGCTTGGAATATGACATTCCAGAAGGTAAAGGAGCTAGGATTACAACCAAGAATGGTATACCCAGCAAAACTGAGTACAATACTCTGGAGGGGAAATGGATATGTAATGAAATAGAAGACTTTCAAGCATTCTTGATGAGAAGACAAGAGCTGAATAGAAAATTTGACATTCAAATACAAGACTCAAGAGAAGCACAAAACAATAAACAAGAAAGATTTATCATAAGGGTTTCAATAAAGTTTAACTGTTTACATTTCCATGAAGAAAAATTATACATGTAAATCTTATGAACTTTATCACTGTTAAGGCAGTTAAAAAGAGTTTATATAGACAGAGGGTATAGATAGGTTAACTATGTAGAATGATCTCAAAAAAAATGAAGAAATGAGAAAGGATGTACTGGGAAAAGGGGAAAGAGAAAGATAGAATGGAGAAAAATTTTTGACATAAAAGAGGCATGCAAGGACTCTAGTTTTAGAGTAGAGGGGAAGATGGGGGGTGAGGGGGTGGCAGGCAATGCTTAAACTGTACTCTTATTGATATTGGTTCAAAGAGGAAGAATATATATGCACACAGTTGTGTATAGAAATTTAACTTGTGCAATAGGGAAATAGGAGGGGAAAAGGATAAGAGAAAGGGGGGGGGATGATAAAAGAGAGGACAGAAAACAGTGGTTAGAAACAAAATAAACTTTTGAGGAGGGACAGGATTAAGAGAGAGAAGAAGAAGAAACAGAAGAAAATGGAATGGATGGAAATACAGTTAGTAATCATAATTGAATGTGAATGAGATGAACTCACCCATAAAATGGAAGCAGATAGCAGAATGGATTAGAAATCAGAAACCAAGAATATGTTGTTTACAAAAGACACACTTGAAACAGAAACACACACATGGAGTTAAATAAAGGGTTAGAGCAGAATCTAATATGCTTCCACTGACAGAAACAAATAGCAATTATGATCTCAGACAAAACAAAAGCAAAAATAGACCTAATTAAAAGGGTTAATCAGGGAAACTACATTTTGCTAAAAAAATACCATAGGCAATGAAGTAATATCAAAAATTTTTACAGCAAGTTTCTCTGATAAAGGCCTTATTTCTTGAATATATAATGAGTATAGAACTGAGTCAGATTTGTAAAAATAAGAGGTATTTCCAATTTGATAAATGGTTAAAGGATATAAACAGGAAGGCTTCAGAAGATGAAATCAATGCTATCTATAGTTGTATAGATATCATGTTCTAAATCACTTGATTAGAGAAAGGCAAATTAAAACAACTCTCAGATAGCACTTCACACCTATCAGAAATGACAAATGCTGGAGGGGATAAAAGAAAAATAGGTACACTAATGAACTATTGTTGGAATAGTGAACTGGTCCAACCATTCTGGAGAACAATTTAGAACTAAGCCCAAAGGGCTATAAAACTGTGCATACCCTCTGACCCTGCAATGCCACTACTAGATATATATCCCAAAAAGATCAAAGAAAAAAGGAAAGGATCTCTATGTACAAAAATATTTATAGCAGCTCTTTTTGTGGTGGCAAAGAATTGGAAATCAAGGGGATGCTCATCAGTCAGGGAATGGCTTAATGAATGTGGCATACGATTATGGCAATGAATTTGGCGATACAATTACTATTACGGAATAGTAATCATCATAAGAAATGATGAAGGGGTGGTTTCAGAAAAATATGACAAGATCTACATAAATTGATACAGAGTGAAATGAGAAGAACTGGGAGATCATTGTGCACAGTAACAATATTGAAATCATAATCAACTGTAAAAGACTTGGTGACTCTGATCAATACAATGATCCAAGATAATTCCAAAGGACTCATGAAGAAAAAATGCTATCCATGTCCAGAGACAACTGATGAACTCTGAGTGCAAACTAAAGCAAAATCTTCTCACTTTCTTTATTTTGCTTGCTTTTAAAAAATATGGCTAATGAGGAAATAGATTTTGCATGATTTTCATATATAAATGATATCATATTACTTGCCTTCTCTTTTTACTTTGTTTTATTGGTTCTTGAAATCTCATGGAGTCATAATTTCTACTTACCCAATTCTATTCTTTAAGGTGGGGGAGGGTTTAGAAGGAAAGGAGAAAATATGGAACTCAAAATTTGACAAGAAAAGAATGTTAAAAAATAAATGAAAAAAATTCTGCTCTGTCAAAAAAAAAAAGGAAAAGGAAAAAAGAATTATACTTCTTCCACCAATGTAGAATGTAGCTCATTCATGCCTTTCTGTTTAATTCTTTTCTAAGTTTTCACATAAACCCTTCAAAGGGTATTGACTCACTTCACACAAAGTGTTTCCATTCTGTTAGTATCTTGGAGTACCAATTGTGCTGTCATTTATTACTACTAATTCTTAATATGGGACCTCCTTCTCCAGGGATGTATGTATATATGTATGTATATGCATACATGTATGTATGCATATACATACATATACACATATATATATTCAATAATATCTTTTATACTTCTTGTTGCACCAAAATTTCTATTGGTAACATGCTCCAGATTTATAAAACTTAATTCAGTTAACCACACATCTTTCCATCGTCTTTTGGTCTACATTTAATTTTAGTTCTTCAGAAACTGGTATTTTTGGGGGGCAGCTAGGTGGCGCAGTGGATAGAGCACTGGCCCTGGATTCAGGAGGACCTGAGTTCAAATCTGGCCTCAGACACATAACACTTACTAGCTGTGTGACCCTGGGCAAGTTGCTTAACCCCATCGCCTAGCAAACAAACAAATAAAAAAGAAACTGGTATTTTTCAGTCACATGGCATCTTGAGAATCAACTCAAAGGGATCTCAGAACCTATTTTGTCCACTCCTCTCATTTTATGGTTGAGTAAACTAAGACCCAGGTAAGTTGAGTGATTTGTCAGAGGTAGGAAGCATCTGAGATGGAAGAATATTGGTGTTAAGAGATGGGCTTTGGCAGAGGAAAAATGATTGGTATCATTGAAAACATTCTGAGGTAATTCTTCCCACTCACTTCTAGACCTAGTTCATTATCCATTTGCAGTTTTTGTCCAAAATAAAGTCATGCTCTAATGCCTTATCATGGCATGAGGATGACATTGAATTCACAAATGCTCTGACACTGGACTTCAAGCTCTGATAGGTTTATGAAGCTGGCATGGGCCTGGTGACAGACTGTTATTTGTGGACCAGTCTGGAGAAGTACAGAGAGGCTCATTCCCAGGAGGTTGACCACTGGAGATTACATTTTTCTGACCATGGCAAACTTTTATGGGGAAGACAATTTACCTATTTTATCAGAATTAAGCAGAATCATATGTTTATGCAACGTAACCATGTGGTAAATCAACTGAATGGAATGTGGTGTCAGATACAGATTTCTTGTATAACATAACTGCGTTCTTTTGCTTACTTTTATGATGCAGGTCTGAGAGTTTTAATGGCTGATTCAATAAAAAAAAAAGAACAGAAAACTAGTTGTTTTTTCTTCCTATTGAACTATGTAAAAGTGGTTTCTCTCAATGATAAACTGAGATGTATGCCCAAACAGTGTTTTATTATAACTACATCAACTCACATGCCATTGAAGAAGAAACAAAGCAAAGATGCTTTATTCTGTCTATACAAAGAAAAGATAGAGTAGCATCATGATGAGTAGTCTCATAAGATAAAAAAAGGAACAAAACAGCTGAAACAGTCATTTTTCTTCAGCCTGCATATCTTATTTTTCTTATGATTATTCAATAGTGACACTGAAAAAGAATAAAACTCTGCTATCTCATTGAAACAAGCACTACATTTTTTTTTTACTAGTACTATAAAAGTCAGGGTGTTTATTCATGGTTGTATATGCTTACGCATATGTTTCTATATCTAGATAATAGCCTTTAGTCAATAGCAAGACAACTTATTATAAGCAAGTTGTCAAGTATGATACCCAGAGTTATAAAGGGACAAATTCCATAACTCCTTGAATTCTTATCATAGACAAACACCAAACAACCACAATAATGCCTGACTTCATTAATATTCAAATTTGTGTTCAATATACATTATGCCTGTGAAGGAAACCTTCCTATTTTATGATTGGTTATGTTAAGTTCTTCGAAACTTTTCCTAATTGAGAGTTATAGTACATAGTATCCAGTTGCAACTTAGAGAAAACAATGGAGAGATGCCATTTTCATAAGAAGGATATTCAGAGGAAGCTGATAGAGCCAGGTACACATAGCTGGGTATACATATACATACACACTCACAGAACATTGGAGTCCATTAAATTTAAGGAATTCAGTCAAGCTCAATACTTTATATCCTACTAAATTGTAAAAGTAGAGGTGACTAGATTGGCAACTGAATGGAAATGGAGGGTGGGAGAATAAAGAATCAAGATAATTCGTTTGCCTACCCCAAAGCTCTTCTCTTGCTACCCTCCTCTGACTTTAGTATGATTCCTACTTTTGACCCTGTTTCTACTTCAAACACAGCTTATTGTCTCTGGTCCTCCAATTCCATGACGCATATTCCTGATTACAGAACTCACCTGTTTTACAGAATGATTCTGCCTCCTACCTATGATAGAAATCTAGAAGGAAGCCTTCAATCTGTAATATGCCCAAGAAGGAACGTTAGGGCTGCACCAGGCGCTACACTGCATAGGATCTGTTGGAAGGGTACAGGTGAGATCTCAAAGAAAATCTTTTGAAAATGAAGGAGTAAAATGAGCTTAATAACCAAATCCTTTGCTGACATATGTATTAATCACTGAAACTCAGAGTTACAGAGGTCATCTAGTCCCACCCATACCTGAAAAGGAATCCCCTCTACAACAACCCAGGGGAGTGATCATCAAGCTTTTCCTCAAAACCTGCCAGTGATGCAGAAGCCACTGCCTGCCAGGCAGACTATTCTGCTTTTGGATAGCTCTAGTTGTTAAGGCTGGGCCGTCTTCAGTGGTACTGATCTATATCTGGCCACCAAACCTAGATGGCTCCAGAGGAGAAAGTGAGGCTGGTGACTTTGCACAGCCCTACCTCACTTCAATCCAATCACTTGCAAGTCATGGCATCATCTTCCTGATAGTATGGTCCTCTTCGAGAATGAAGGACAAACCACAACCACAAGTTGTTAAGAGAGTTTTTCATTACATAAACCTACATTTGCTTCTTTATAACTTCTACCCATTGATTTTGGCTCTACCCTGTGAGGTCAGTCAGAACAATTCTAATCTCTGTTTCATGTGACAACTCTTCAAATATTTAAAAAACAGTTATCATGTTTTCTAATTTCTTTTTGTCTCTAGATGAATATCATCATTTCCTTTAAATAATCCTCACAAGGCAAAATCTTATAGCCCTTAGCCGTCCACACAGTGAGTAAGTGGCTAGTGAGTTAGGTACCATATTTAGTCAGGAAGACTTGACTTTGAAATCGTTTTTCATGCACTAGTTGTATGGTTCAGGCAAGTCACTTAATCCCTATGAGCCTCATTTTCCTCAGGAAAAGGATTACTATCTACATCACAGGATCGTTGTGAGGATAAAATAAACAATATATGCCAAGTGCTCCACAAACTTAAAGCACCAAGTAAGTTTCAGTACCATTACTTATCTTGGTTTGCTGTCCTGTTTGTCAATTTTTTTTTCCTAATGGAGCACTCAAAACAAAACATAATACTCCAAATAAGGTCCGACTAGGGCAGGATGCAGTGGACCTATCACATCCCTTGTCCTAGATACTACCTTTCCCTTGGTGTAGCTTAAGATCTTTTGAAAAGTTTTGGCTGCCCTCTTGAATTGTTGACTCAGTCAAGTTTTCAGTCGACCAAAACCCATGCCTTTTTCAGAGGAATTGCTATCTACCTATTGAAAATATCAAAATTAATATTGCTTCTAGTTTTTTCTCTATTGATTCCTGCTGTACTGATTCTACAATGTAATTGATTTTATGACATATTAATTTTATAATTGAGTTTGCATATGCCTAAAGCCACCTTGCTATGTTCTTGAGTAGAGCTCAGGAATTTTGCTTTTCCCTGAGTTAGTTTAAAGGAATAATTAAAAGAAAATTTATTTCTCATACTGCTAGCCGCCGGGAAACTTTGTACCATCCCCAAAAGATATGTCATCTGTCCTTGCCAGTCCTTGTGAAATTAGGGAAGATTTTATCTCTTCCAAGGATAGCAAGCAGCTCTTCCAATAGCAAGTCTAGTAGTTTTGATCCTCTAGCAAAGATTATAACATGCAAATGGGTCGCATAAAACAATTAACATTCTTTGAACGTCAGAGAGGGGCATGATTAGCTTCACTTGAATGCCAGCCCACTTTTCTCGGTAAAGCCAATTGTCATGTTGCACAAGTACCCAAGACCCCCTTCTTCTTAGAGTGTCAACAAAGAGCATTCCCTTTTCTCACTGGCATTTCTGGCTTTACTCTAAGGTGGCCAGTCTGACCCTCTTTGTGAACAATTAAATGCATCACTGTTAATAAACTGATTTTGCTCAGAATACATACCTTAATTGCCTTTATTAAATTTGAGACACCACGCTTCTGTGATTTGTACTTGTGAAATTGATTTTGTGAACCCAAGTGTAAGACTTGACATTTATTTATCCCTATTAAATTTCATCTTGTTGATGCAGCCCTTCCTTTCACCCTGGCCATAATCTTTCAGTACATTGATTCCATCATCCAGTGTGTTAAATATCCCTCTCTTGCTTTGTGTTACCTGCAAATTTAATAAGCATGCCATGCATGTGTATCTGCAAGCCACTGATATACATTATGAACAGCAAGGAGCCAGACACAGGTTCCCTGCTACTTGAAATATCTAAGATTCCCTTCCAATCTGATATTGAACCATTAGTGACTACTATTTGGGCCTGGTCCATTTAGGGCAGTAGGTGGTGCAATGAATAGAATGCTGAGTTAAAATCTGGCCTCAGATACTTATTAGCTGTGTGACCCTGGGCAAGTAACTTAACACTGTTTGCCTCAGTTTCCTCATCTGTAAAATGATCTCGAGAAGGAAATGGCAAACCACCTGGTATCTATGCTAAGAAAACCCCAAATGGGGTCACAAAGAGTCAGTCACGACTGAACAACAATTATTCAACCAGTTTTTGAATCCAATACCACCACCTAACTTATGATGTGCCATTTTGCCCCCCAAAATAGCATGATTTACTTTCCTAAAAATTTAGCAAATACTGACAGCTAATATTTAGATAAACTAGCTAGATTTACATTACAGTGATTGTTATCTGGACTTATATTGCAGTGATTACTAGTGACCATGTACAAGAAAAACGAAAGAGGGTTAATACAGTGTGACCTGTTCTTGATGAAGTTATATTGGTTCTTTGTGATCACTGATTTCCTTTTCCACATGTTCACCTTTAATAATACATTCCAGAGTAAAGTCAAACTCATCGACCTATAGTTTGCAGATTCCTGCAACAGAAAGAACAATAGATTTGGAATCAGAAGACTTCAATTTAAATCCCAGTTGTTCTGTTTACTAATTGATGTCACCTTGGGTAGGCTACATACCCCTTTGGGTCTCAGTTTCCTCATCTATAAAATAAAAGTTGGACTAGATTATTTTTGACAACCCCTTGCAGCTTTAAATCTATAAATCTAGGATAATGCTTTCTCTTCCCTTGCTAGAAAATGAAACTTTCACCTTTCTCTAATTCTGAGAGTTTCCTGTTCTTCACATTCTTTCATTAATCACTGTTCAGCAATCACACATGGTAGTTATTTCAGCATCCCTAAATGCCAGTTCATTTGGGCCAGCTGATTTGAATATATCAAGGTCAACTGGGGAACCCTTTACTATCTCTCCTACTTGTTGGGTATCAATTCAATCATAGAATCAAAAAATTTTAGATTTGAAAAGGGAATGAGTAGCCAGCTAATCCTACCCATATCCCAAAAGGAATTCCCATTACACCTACTCCTTATTTGCCATTTTTCTTCTGTCCTTTCCAGGTCAAAGGTATTCCTTTATGGATAAGAAAATAGAAGCAAAATTTCTCAAAAAAAGAGTTGAGCAGCTTTGTCCTTTCTGATATTTTGATCACTGTTCCATTCACCCCAATCAGTGGTCTTCCTCCTCCTTCTTTTATCCTGATCTTGTCTCCATTTGCCCCTCCCTGAACCCCACCTCTTTCATTATTCTTAGCTTTGTTTTTTAACTTCTGAGCATAGCTTTTCTCAACACTGTTCTTACCAGACTGTCTTATGCTTATATATTGTCTATAACCTCTCCTTGATTTCACTTTCTATACATATGTTTTAAAAAATCTAAGTTGGTAGTTGTGTTCTGGACGCACCTATATTGGTTTCTCTGTACAACTCTCCCTTTCCCTTCTCATCAGAATTGTCTCTCTTTTCATTCTTGAGAGCTTTCTCTCTGAAGATGTGCTGGTAAATGTTTAACAACCAGATCTCTGAAAAAAAAGTACACGACATACTTTTAAATATAATCTGCATTATTAATATTTTGGCCATCATTTTAAAAATCAGTATAACAATAAATCAACAAGTATAACAAGCCCTGATTTATAGTTTGCCAATTTCTGGGGCATAAAGGCTCAGGCTGAAAAATTTAACAATTTACTTTTGTGAGCTGGTACTAGCTAGCTCCAATATGCCCTTGTTTCTATCTCTCTTAGGCACACTCACTTTGCAGTTCCTATGCTCTCCCTGAAACCTTTGAAATTTCTTTTCCCAAAACTTAGGGTGCATATCAAGTTAGATCTTGTTTCCTTTTCTATCTCTGTTGTACATCCTAATAAAGGATGATCACTTACCCCCCAAAGTTTCCATTATTTCCATCTCAGTAGCCAATTTCTCCTAAACTCACTGAGAATGGGAGAAGAATGACTTGAAAACCGGTAAATTAAAGAAATCTGGATCAGGTGATGTAGTCAGCATCAAAAGAGAAGCTGCTGAAGACCTGTATGTGGCAGTGGGAAGGAAAGAATATTCCTCCTGCTCAACCGCAGGGCAGAGGATGGAAGATATGAGAGAAGAAACCACTTGGACTAGAAATGATGGCCAGAGATGTATTTTCTGGAGATTGCCAGACTTAAGTGAATATAAGAAGCTTGTCAGATTGTGAAGAGATCTAGAAGGAAGAGTAGATTGCTAATGATAGAATGAAAGTTTCAGAGACCATAACTGAAGGGGCAGAGGAGGAAAGGGACTGGGGAAGGGTAGAGTTGAGATGGATTGGGATGAGATTAAAAAGGAAAAGCAGCAGGAGAAGGGTGGTTGCTTTTTGCTTGTTTACTTAGCAGATGGTTCCGAATCACATGGATTAGGAAGGAGGATTTTCCTGGCCATAAGATGAGAAAGTACAACTTGACTGGAGGTCCATCCTTCAGGGTCCTGCTTTGATGGAAGCCTATGTTGGTGAAGGTGATATCTTTGCAAATACTGGGGAGCTGACACTGGAGGCAATGAGGAGTGTGTACTAAGGATCTGGGCCAATAAATTCCTGGGGATTCCTGGTGAACCCAGGGACTAAGGTAAACTTAAATGCAATACTAGTTCTGCAGTCTCATCCAGATATATAAGTAATGTGGGATGAAGGGAGTTCTGATCTGGAATACCTGAAGAAGGGAATGGAGAGAGGTGTGTTTCTTCCCAGCAATGACTGCCATACATTGTTTCACACTTCTGTGGTCTACAATGGAGGTGTCAAATATGCTGTATGCAGGCACATGCACATATGCACACATGTGTAGACTGTTTTAGGATTGAAATCTATCACTTCTGTTCCTTATACAGGATCAAATCTTAGCAAAACTATGAAGAAGGCAGTTACCTTTCACATCTTCACTCTCCTTTTTGTGCAACTATTATAATCTCAGAGAAAGCCCTTTCCCTTCTCAGGTACCTAACTCTCTTTTGCTCTCTATTCTTTTACCTTTTCAAAATTTATTCTCAAGGAAGTTTCTAGTATTAGTAATTGATACTTACATTGGGGTCTCTGTATCTTCAACAGTTAATTCTAATTGTGGATTCAAAGACTTTATCCCTAGGAAAAAAAAATTAGGCAAACCTCATGAGAAGATAGGGCAAATACTTATGGGGTTGAGTAGAATCATGGTACACAAACTGCTAGGTGGCATAGAGGATAAAGCACTAGGCTTGGAGTCCGGAAGACAGAGTTCAAATTCTGCCTCAGACCCTTACTAGCTGTGTAATCTTGAGCATGTCTCATAACCTCTCAGAGCCTCCATTTCCTCATCTGTAAATAAAATGAGGGTAGAGAGGATAGATTTGATGACCTCTAAGGGCTTTTCCAGCTCCAAATCTATGACCCTAAGCAGACTTCTACTTTACTGTTGATAGTCTTGCCCTGTACTTACCTTTATTTGTAAAAAAAAAAAATGCGGCTTAAACCATACCTACGAGTTAGTCAAAAAGCATTTATTAAGCTTATATTATTATAAGCCAGGCATTGTGCTAAGGCCTGGAAATACAAAGAAAGGCAAAAGTGGTCTTTGCCCTCAAGGAGCTTACGTTCTAATGGTGGAGAAACCTACAACTGTGAATACACAAGGTACACACACATATGGATGGTAGATGGAAGGTATTCTTAGAGGGAAGGCACTAATTTATGTGGACTGGGAAAAGCTTCTCGAGAAATGAAGTTCTTCTTTCTATTCAACCATTTCTATAAGTTCTGTCCATACATCTTAAGCCAGACCCCTGAGTCTTCATAATGATGAATTTATGTAAGTCCATAAAGCTAAAAGGGACTTGCTCCATATTGCCTGTATAGGGACTAGTCAGAATTCATACTGAGTGCATACAGGTGACTTTGGGCCATCTACTATGATAATATGTTAAGCTTCTTTTCAAGCTCCATTTTCCCTTCTCCAGGTCAAGGATGAAATTTGAACCATTTAAGTTTAGAAATGATTCATGAATATGACCAAGACCTTCAACATAACAGAAGATTTCAAGTTAAGATGGAATGATCCCTCTTCTTTATTCAGTCACAATGGAAGAACTAAGGAACACTTGCTAGAACTCATTACCTAAGCCACTTTATAGACTTTATCTAGAAAATTCATCTTGACAAGAAATGATCAAAGTTGTCTTTTATAACTTAAATGGAACTGAATGGATATAAGAATGAGTATTAAAATGGACAGTGGTATTAAAACAGCAAATCAATGTAAATGTATGAAAATGAAAAGCAAACATAAGAGCTCAAAATCTACTAGAGGAAGGCAATAAAACTAAGGTGAATTTTCATTTTTTAAAGATATTATATTCATACACATAACTACTATTTCTGAGTAGGGAATGCTCCTAATTTTTGTAACAGGAAGTTGGTTACATTTTTGCCTGGCACTTTTCGTTGCGAAACCCAAGGCAGCGGCAAGTAAGTCGAGTTGAAGATGAGTGTGACAGCCAGGGAGTACCTGCTGTTTTCCACCGTCCCGTCCCTTCTTTTACACTTTAATTTAAGATCTGGAGCCCAGAAGCCCCCGGCATACATGACGAGCCCGCGGGGACGCAAGCAGGCGCGGCCGGGCAGCGCCGCCGCCCCTCCCTACCTCCCAGCGTCCCGGGGCTTCCCGGCGCGCTTGGCCGCTGCGTTCCTCCCTGGGTGGGGCGGGGCACGCGTCGCCATAGCAACCGGGAGCAGCCTTGGGAAGCGGCGGGAGCGGTGGCGGGCAGAGCCAGTCGGAGCCAGGCCCGTAACCGCCGCGGCAGCCGCCGCCGCCACCACTGCTGCCGGGCCGGAGGGAAAGCTGGGGAACAAACGGGCCTAGCCTGGCCAAAGAAGGGACAGCTTGGGCCGGAGCCGGAGCTGGGGCAGGGGCCACGACGCGCTACCCGGCGGCTTACGCGGAGAGGCCGAGACCGTGGCGGGCTAGATCGACGTTACCCTACTCCTCGTCCCCTCCTTCGGGCAGCCGAGAGCTGGGGGCAGCCAAGGTACCTGACCGCGCTTCCAGGCCCGGGCCGGCCCGCCCAGCCCCGGGAGCTGTCCCGGGCTGGACAGGGGGAGAGGGTGACCCGGGCCCAGCCTGCCAGGGACGCCCCCGGGCCGGACCCCCCTGCGCCAGTGGCGGAGGATGAGCGAAGTTGGGAACTTCGTGCGGATGGGGGTTTGGGAGGTGATGTTAGTGCAAACGTTTCATTTTTCATTATCTCAGGCCGACTAATCCTCCTTCTCCGTCTCTCACCTCCTTAATACTCCTCCTTCCACCTCCTTGGGGCCATCTCCTGTCAACCTAATCTGTATCTGTCCACTGGACCCAGATGGCTCCGGAGGAGAAAGTGAGGTTGGTGACTTTGCACAGCCCTCCCTCACTGAAATCCAATTCACTTACAAGTCATGGCATCACCTTCCTGATGTCATGCTCCTCTTGGAGAATGAAGGACAAACAACAATAAACAACAACAACCTTCTACCTCCTTAATACTCCTCCATCTGCCAACTCCTCCCTTTCTTCCTTCCTCCTCCTTTATCTTCCTTCCTCCATCTTTCTCCTTCTGCATCCTCCTCCTGTCTTCCTCCTTCATCCCCCTCCTCCATCCTCTTATCCCTCCCTTCTCCTCTTCTATCCTCCTCCTCCTTGATTGTCTTCTTTCTCACCTAATTTTTTCTTCCTCTCCTCCCTCTCCTTTCCCTCTCCTCCCCTCCTCCTCCTCTTCTTTATAATTCTCCAATTTATAAAATTAGAATATTTTTCTCTTTTTTCCATAAGCAGCCTTTATTTTGTATTTTGTTTGCATTTTATTCTCGCAGATTTAAATATACACCTTTGTATATATGAATGTATATAGATGAACATCTATACATATACACACATCTATTTGACGGTTGCTGGGACAAACAACTCCGAAATAAATAGGCAGTGGGTATTTTTAGAGTTTGGGTATTATTCTTTGAAAGTTGACTTCTGAAATCAACTCTAGAATTCAAGACTTCAAGACTTGTGGCATTCAGTGGCTAGAGTACTTGAATTTAAGTCATATCTTTTGAGCCGCCTAGGTCAGTGTATTGGTATTCCAGAAGAGGAACAGAAAGAGAAGGCAAAGAAGTTTACATGAAGCTAACATAATCAACCAACAAGTTTTTTTAATTAACCATATAACAATAATAGCATTTATATAGTACCTTAAGGTTTGAAAAGTGCTATACATGTATTATCTCAGGTGGTCTAATATTCCAGGCACTGGGTATATACAAAATCAAGTAAAACTTAGATCTTGCTATCATGTAGCTTATATTTTATGGAGGTAAGTAACATAATAAATACAAAATAGTTAAATATTTGATAGCTGGGGAGGTCAGGCACTTGATTCTATGAGGTAGAGCATATCAGGAATTGAAGTGGGGACAGGAGGGGGAAAGAGGGAGACAGAGAGAAAACACACACACACACACACACACACACACACACACACAGAAGTCCAGTTTGTATGGACCATAAGTGTGGTAAAGGGAGTACATGTAATACTAAAGCTGTAAGATTGGAGGCAAATTGTAAAGAGCTTTAAAAGTCGCAGTTTGTATCTTATCCTTAAGGCAAGTATAGAGCCAATGCATTTTACTGAGAAGGGGACTGACTTAGTCAAATCTGCAATTAAAGAAAAAAACTGTGGCAATTGTGTGGAGGATAAATTAGAGGGGAAAAGACTTGAGGCAGGGACACCAATTAGAGCAGTGTTGCAATAGTGTAGGCAAGAAGTGATGAAGCCTGATCCACTGAGGTGGTGGCTCAAATGAAAATGAGGTGGGGTCAAATGAAAAGATGTTATAGAGTTAGAAATGACAAATTTGGCCATCAATAAGATTGGGAGAGGCAGAGAAGGTGTCAGGGAGAATGAGACATTGAGGATGAAAATGAAGTTACTAACCTGGAAGGCTGGGAGTCTCAACAGAAATAGGGAAGTTTGATAGAGTTTGAATAGAAAATTAATGACTTGTGTTTTGTTCATATTGATTTGGAGATGCTCTGTGACATCTAGTTTGAAATGTCCAATAGGCAGTTAGTGATGTGGTTGTAGTGATGTAGACAAGAGTTCAGGAGAGAGACTGGTACTGTATATGTAGCTGTAGAAATCATCAGCATAGAGATGATAATTAAACCCATAGGAATTGATATGGACACTTAAGAGAATAAAGAAAGAGAGGAGGACTCATGCCATACTTTTGGAGAATACTCATAGGGGTGTGGTAGAGATTATGAGCAAGCAAAGGAATTTGAGAAGGAGCAGTTAGAAAGGAAGGAGGAGAACCAAGAGGGAACAGTGTTATGAGGAGTATCTAAAAAGAAAGGTGCAGCACAAAAGTCAAGAAGGATGAGGACTAAGAAAATACTCTTAGATATGAAAATTAAAAGACTCGGTAACTTTGGAGAGAATATATTAAATTGCTTGATGAGGCTGAAGGGAGGTAATGAAGGTAGATAGCTTTTCCTAGAAGTTTGGTTGACAAAAGGAGGTGATATAGAATGAGGGGATGGTAGGGTCTAGTGAGAATTTGAGGGAGACGGGCACGTTTGAAGGCAGTAAGGAAGCTCTGGGGAAAGATTAAAGAGAGTGAGGGAAGGAAAGAGCAGGAGAGAGCAAGAAGATGAACATGATTGAGGTTTCGGTTTGCTAGAGAAGATGGAAGGGGATGGGATGAAGGGCACATATAGGTAAATTAAGTCACTTAACAGTTCTGTTTGTAATACCATATTGAAGAGAAAGAAAGTCACATTTTCTAAAGAAAATTTAAAATGGATAATTTTGCCAAGAGCTAATATTCCACAATTTTCTAGATTAATATATACTTATACACTTTAAATTATTATTTTTCTCCTTTCTTAACAGGTTAAAAGATCAAGAAACTTAGGTCAAATGGAGTCACGTCTTGAAGTAGAGAACCCAGACCAGAATGTAATGGGGTAAGTGCTGAAGTTTCCTTTTGTAGTTGAAAAAATTCTGCATAATAATAATAATGATAAGAGCTTACATTTAGACAACACTTTAAAATCTATAAAGTCTTTTCTTCACAATACTTCACTAAGATAGGTAGTACAAGTTTTCTCCATTTTATAGATGAGGAAACTGAAGCCCGAGAGATGAACTAGTTTGCTCACAGACACAGCCAGTAAGTGACAGAGCTGGGACTTAAGCAAACTAAGCTTTTGTGACTTCAAGTCCAATGCTTGGTTGTTTTGGATTTTCTTTGTTAAAGGAGAAGCTTGGTTGTCGCATAAAAGAGCAGTGGTCTTGAAGGAGGGAGACTTCACCATAGTCTTAGCTCTTCCGCTAACTAGCAGGATGACTTTGGGGGGAAGTTATTTGACTTTCTCTGGGCTTCAGTTTCCTGTTCTGTAAAATAGGGATAATGGTAGCACTACTTACCTTAGGAGGCTGAGATGAAAGTATTTACAAACAGCAAAGTGTTATGCAGATGTGAAATTGCTTTTAAAGTAAGAAGACTACAAGATTTTTCACTGACCAAAATATAGCATTAAAACTGGATGTTGGTTTTGTGTATATGTCTATATATGTAAATACATGCACATATGCTGCTAACATATAATTAATGTATATTATTCTATAAAATACGTATGTCATATTATATATGTATATAAAATTAAGTGAAGAAAACAACATCATTATTCTTTACCTTTCTGCCCTCAATTCCTGCATTTCTCTCTCTCTTTTTCTCGCCTTATCTCTGTATATAATGTAAAATTATATATAGAGAGAGAGAAATAAATAAAATTATATATATAAAGAGATTATATATGTATATATAGAGAGAAAGAAAGAGAAAGAAAGAAAGAAAGAAAGAAAGAAAGAGAAAGAGAGAAGAGAGAGATGGGGAGGGAAGGTACAAAAATTTAGGCAAGAAAGGGTGGAGAATAATGATATTGCTTTTACCACTTAGCATTTTTTTTAGCTCAAATCAGTTTGCAAAGCAAGCCTAAAAGGTTCTTGGGAATTTCAAACCCTGGGTTCATACAGTTAGTTACCTGAAACAGTGGACTCTGATTTCAACAATGTACTACAATTCAGCATGAGACATGGGGAACTATAAAAACTTAATATTGCTCTAGAAGTACTTTGCCTGACCTTTATTCATTAGCCCCTTAGCTGGGTGCCCAGGCTTTAGTCTCTGGCCACGATTAAGGAAATGTCTACTTGTCCTTGGCCAAGGCTTTCTAATGATGTCACCCTAATAGAAAGGAGTTAAGATGGCTAGAAGATGGCCTTGAAGAGATAAAGTCCAGAAGCTGGGAGCATAGAGAAGCTTGGCAAACGCACATCTAGCAGAGATGACAAGCATCAGCCGCCATCAAACCCAGCAGTGATAATGAGGCATGTAATAGAACAATACACCTAGCAGAGAAGAAAGATGTTGAAATCACTAGACAGCGTCAGCCGCCTTGCAGCACAGGAGGTGTTAGTTGCCAGGACCATGCCTGTACCCTGGCGATACGTGTTCTCCTTGTGTATCTATTCCACGTGTAGTCTCTGGTTATATGTGTTCTTCCTCTATTGGTAGTTGTGTAACCATGTATTAGAACATAGTGGTAATCTTGTCACTTTCTTTGCTACGTTGCTTGATTAAATGGCTTTTATTTCAGCTAATGTGTCCTCTGGTTGATAAAAGTAAACAGATGTGGGGGCTTACGAGCTATGGCTTCGAATAGATGCTGAACCACCAAAAGCCTCGATCTAACTGAGGTAGCTTTTATGGGGGTAGAATAAATTTATTAAAGGCTGAAGTAACTCAAGTTTTGAAGTTCAGTTTAAATGGAAGTATTTCTCCAGCTATTTCTGATAAAACTGTAAATAGGGTTAGTTAGGGAGCAGCTCGGTGGCGCAGTGGATAGAGCACAGGCCCTGGATTCAGGAGGACCTGAGTTCAAATCCGGCCTCAGACACGTAAGACTTACTAGCTGTGTGACCCTGGGCAAGTCACTTAACCCCAATTGCCTCACCAAAAAGCAAAAAAAAAATACTGTTAGTTAAAATCCACAAGTATAATTCTTTATAATCTTTAAACAAGTGTACTTTTACCTCTGTGGGATCTCAAGACTCCAAAGCACATGCTTTACTGCTAGATTTGCCCAGGAGTGGCTTTCAGTGTAGTTTAGTATGGCTAATGAGAGAACCAAGGAGACTTCCTGGAGACCTCAAGTCCGTTCTTCCTAGCACCTTGCTTCATGGTGTTCCTCAACTCTGGCTCTGTTTTTGGAGATAAAATTAACATAAACTATTGAGAACTTCAGGTGTCAAGTGATAAGAAATGACATGTTGGAAGCGCCCTCCCTGGCATTCCTGGTCCTTGTTAATGGCAATTTAATTCCATGAACATTAATCACCACTGTGTGGGAGGCACTGTGCTAGGGATGCAAGGGCAAAAATAAAGCAAACCCTTTTACTCGCTTGCATCCTACTAGCCCATTGGTTTGGGCAGGTGTCGGGGGCTGGGGATGCTCTCTGGCATCTGGTAAGTTGATAGCTTTTGAGGCCTTTCAGATGGGGAACCTAAGTTTGGGCTTTGGAGGTGAGGCACCCCCATCTGGACTTGCTGCTGTCTGCCTTTATTCTGGCTATGTGATAGAACCTAGCGACATTATTTCTCTCTCTCTCGTGTGTGTGTGTTTGCTTTACTTCTCACCAAAGCTCTATAAAAGCAAGTTGTGGGATGAGAGCTGTTGTCAGAGATCTCCAGAAGCACCTGGCTCACTTGCAATCAGAATTCAGGTCAAAAGGAGATCTTTGAAGACATCGAAATTGTACTTGGCCTGGGGTGCAGTTTTACCTAAGAATGGTCTTGAGCGGCAGCAAGGCAGAAGGGGTTTGGGTTTTGTCAGTCAGTCAAAAAGCATTTATCAAATTCCTGATATGTGCTAGGCAGTGTGCTAGGTATTGGGGATACAAAGGAGGGGAAGGAACCAGCTCCTGCCCTCAATAAGCCTACATTCTAAAGGTGAAAATAACATGTAAATCACTAGGTAAATAAAGATCTATGCAGAGTAGTAGGAAGATAATCTGAGTGGGAAGGAACTGGCAGCTGGCAGAGGTAGGGGTGGAGTGGGAAGAGAATACAGGAAGGGCCTCCTGTAGAAAGTAGTGTTTGAGCTAAGTCTTGAATAAAGCCAGGGAAATGAAGAGGTGGAGGTAAATGGGACACAGTATTACAGGTATGAAGGACAGCCAGTACAAAGGCATGGAAAGAGGAGATTACAGGGTACGTGGAGAAGAACTGGTCTTGATAAGGAGAAGGGCCATCTCTCTACTTTGAGAAAAGAAAATAATGATAAAAACATACTCACATACGTGAGTGCATCCTGAAGTCTATAAACATTCAGCCCAATCTACCAAATTCTCTTTGTCTAAACTACCATAAAATGAGAACTGATTTATAGAACGATGATTTAAATGCTTATTAGGGCAGAAGAGCTGGCCAATACATTTTAGAAAGGTTTTCAACCATAGCAATAGAATAAAACCAGAATATTCATTTAAACAGAAGGTCCTTTTTCCTTAGCACTCTTAATTATTTCACATAATGAAAATCCAGAATTCAAGGTATTTTTGTGCTGGAGTATATCTCATGCTAGTGGTACTGAATGGCAAAGTGGGATAGTAACCCAACCCTTAGTAGATGTTATAATTGCCTAGATAAGTGGGGAAAGAGAAGTTCTAGCAGATGTATATTTAGACTAAGAATCTCTCATTATAAGGGAAGTGCCTATCAGATGAAAGAGCTCCTATAGCTTTCTCCCATTGCCAGAGGACATAGGAACTCTGATATCATTCAATTAATGTTTATAAATATACAGACATATAAGTATTACAGCTACATGATGGTTCATATTACAATAGTCAGAATGTTGCAAACCAACTCTTTTCCACAAAAATAGTTATCAGTTCATTCTCTTTAAGTTTTCCCCTCCCCCTTTGGGATTTTCTTTCCAATTTTATAATGAAACTCACTGGGAAAATGGGGAGAATAGGGATTCAGCCTGTGATTCCATTGGGCATTCTCAGCAACTTAATAATTTTGAGAGATTCCTGGCACACTGAAAGATGAAATGCTATGTCCAGGGGTCACACAGTATATGTCAGAGATGGAACTTGAAGCCTAGATCTTCTTGGCTTTGAGGCTGGCTCTCTACACGCCATCCCCTCCCTCTCAATAGGAAAATCTTTTTTGTTTGTTTTTGTTTTTGGCTAGGCAATGGGGTTAAGTGACTTGCCCAGGGTCACACAGCTAGTAAGTGTTATGTGTCTGAGGCTGGATTTGAACTCAGGTCCTCCTGAATCCCAAGTCGGTGCTATATCCACTGTGCCACCTAGCTAGCTGCCCCCTAGAATCTTTTTTTAACTGAAGTTTTCTTTATGACCAACCATGTCAAAACATGTATCTTTCATAAAGCAAGGGATACCAGATGAGAAATGTGTGTAAAGCTAATATACAAGAGTAGCACAGGGTGGTCCAAGTTATGATCTTTGTTATTGGAGAGAACATTCACATGGATAAAAGAGAGCCATTTATATATTTTAGTATAACAAATTAACTCAGTAGGGAAGCAAAATCTTAAAATTATCATGTTTCTTTGGATATATGTTTCTGTGTAAAAAGTGCTTACATTTAGACTAAGAGTCAGGAAGACTTGAATTCAAATTCTGCATCAGTCACTTACTAGCTATGTGTCCCATGTAAGTCCCCTATACCTCTCTAAGCCTCAGTTTTCCCATCTGTAAAATGAGGATAACTATAACTCATACTTCCAGGGTTGTCATGAGGAATGAATAAGATATTTGTAAAGCTCTTTGCAAACCTTAAAGCACTATATAACGTCTAGTGTGTGTGTGTATATATATATATATATATGTATATATATATATATAAAATACATAACATTTTAATATATAATATATATGTATTTCTCCACTAACTTCTAACTGAAAGTTATCATTTCCTGCAATTATAATGTAGACAAGAAAACATATAATGAGAAGGTGTCCATAGTTTTCACCAAAATACCAAATACTAAATAGGAGTCCATGACACACACTCAAAAAGATTAAGAATGCTTGGTTTAGAGAGAGGGGAGCAGGTGGCCCAAGGGAGGATAGAGAAAGCATATTGAACAAGATCCTGTGATGAAGACAAATTGGTAGGAAGAGAAAACCACACCAGACCAGCACTAGGAAAACCCAGTGGGGGAAGTGTGTTTGAGAGGGGGTAGTTAACAGTGTCACCCTAGAGAGAGATGAAGAAGGATGAAGCTTGAGAAAAGGCCATAGGATTTAGCCACTAAGAAATCATTAGTCACTTTGGGACAATAGTTTTATGTAAGTGAAGGGGATGGAAGTCAGATGGCAAGTAGTACAGAAAGAGGAGGCGGGTATATCAGCTTTTACCAGGAGTTCGGCAGTAAAAAGGTGGAGCAATATAAAATCACTTGAGAAAGATGATAAAGTCAAGGGACAGGTTTTTACGGATGGGGGAGATCTGGGCATATTTGTAGGCAGCAGGGAAGGAGCCAGTCAATAAAGAGAAATAGAAGATTAGAGTAAGAGATAGATCTTGTGTAATTATGACTGAGCCTGGCATGAAGAAAAGATGAAAAAATGTACCTTCTTTAATTAGAGATTGTAGAGTTTTGCATGTGGTGTTGGTGTTGCATTGATGCATTGATTTTGCCAAAGTGTTAGGTTTTTTTTTTTAAATCTTTGTTAAAATGGAAAGGTGTGCTTGGCAAAAGGCATTAATAAACCTTAAAAAGAAAAGAGAGAAGGGGATGATCAAAAAAGACAAGCTCTCCAAAGAGCTAAGAGAAGATGGATCATGGGGAGAAGTACAGCAGTTGCCTTTGACAAACAGAAACACCCCTTCTTTCAAGACTGAAGCAGAGAAGGAGAGAATGGGATTGATATTAAAGGCAAGACCTGAATTCTCTGTTTTACAACCATTCAGAAAAATAAGGAGAATATTAGTTGGCTTTTAAAGCATCAGGAAATTTAAAATCTTAGTAAATGCTGTGAAATACCCCAAGGGAAGTCCAATCTTAGCTTCCTTCTGTTTTAGTTCTGGACCACTTTTATCCACGTCTGCAGTGCTTGTCTATGATTGATGGATATGGGAAAAATGCATTGCATTTAAATATCAATTTAATTGCTTCAATAACTCTATCTATATACACATGTATCATAGTATCAGATTCCTAATCAGAATATTCAAGCTAAAAGACACCTTAGAGATCACTTTGCTCAGATTTCACATCTCACAGATGAGGAAACTGAGACACAGAGAGTTTAAATGACTCATGTAACATTACATAGCTACTCTTATCAGAGCCAAGACTGGAACTCAGATCTCCTAATTTCTAGGCCAGTACTTTTCTCACCATACTACACTATTGTGGACTATAAACATACCAAATATAGAAAAATGACAAGCATCATGGTTTTAGACTTGGAAGAGACCACAGAGGTATCTAGTCCAGCCCCATTATTTTTCAGATGAAGAAACTGAGCCCAATGTGGTGAAGTGACTTGCCCATTTACAGGAGCAGCTAGATGGGGCAGTGGATAAAGTGCCAGTCTTGGAGTCAGGAAGACTCATCTTTCTGAGTTCAAATCTGACCTCAGACACTTACTAGCTATGTGACCCTGGGCTTAATCTTGTTTGCCTCATTTTCCTCATCTGTAGAATGAGCTGGAGAAGGGAATGGGAAACCATGCCAGTATCTCTGCCAAGACTCACAAAGAGTCAGACACAACTGAAAAACTGACTGAACAACAACGTATCCACATTGAATTGATTGTGGAATGTGGTACAAGATGTTGGTCAAGGTCTAATTCCTGAAAGACGACTTTCCAATTATATAAGCCACTTTTATCAAACAGAGAGTTCTTTCATAAGTAATTTATATTTTCTAGTTTACTGAACACTAAACTTCCGTTTTTTTCTGATTTTTCCTTGTTTAACCTATCTCTGTGTTTAAACCATGATCAAATGGTTTGGGTAACTGTTGCTTTATGATAGTTTGAAATCTACAGGTGCTTTTCTTCTTTCGTTTCTACCTGTTTTCATTATCGTTTTATGAGTTTTGTAAAATGTCCTCATGTAGTCTGATTGGTATAGTCTTAAAACTGAAAATTAACTTTGGTAGTATTGTCATTTTTATGGTATTTGCACAGTCCCATTATGCACATTGCACATTCCTTCAGCTATTTAAGTTGTTCTTTACCTAAGAAGCACTTTGTAATTAAATTTATAGAAAGTATTTTTGTGTGTGGTAGATTTATCACCAAATATTTTATGCATTTTATAGTTGTTTTGAATGGGATTTCTCTCCTATTAATTCTTGGATTTTGTTATTATGTTACATAATGTGATGATTTTTGTGGGTTTGTTTTGTAATCTGCAAATCTTTGCTGATTCCCTAGGAAGGGTTTTCTAAGTAAACCTTCAAGTCATAACAAATAGAAGTAGATCTCATAGCATTTTTTCTATTTTTAATGACTCATATTCAAATTTGTAATATGTAGTATATTTAATTTGTATTTTATCTTATTTCTTCATACTATTTTATAAGGTTCTTGAGGATATCTTATTTATATTGAAAGGCACCAGGACCTTGCGGCTTGACTTAGAATTAGAAAGACCGAGCTTCAAATCCTCTCACTGACACTTAATAGTTATTGAACTATGAACAAGTCACTTAAACTCTCTGATCCTCGATTTTCTCATCTTTCAAGTGTGCCTTATAACGCCTATAGTATCTGCCTCCCAGTGAGGATAAGGCTCAAATGAAATAATTTATGTAGAGTACTTTACAAACTTTTAAGCACTATATAAATAGCAGTGTTATTATTACCTTTGTATCTCTTCTAGTCCCTGGCACATGGTAAGTGCAAAAACAAACATCTGTTGAATTAATTTGTGGAGAGGTGAGTCCTCTAAGTTTAAGTAAACTTTAATCCGTCAACAAATGTTCTTTGAGCAAAGTGTTATGGGAAATACTGAAAGAGTTTACTTTCTGATTGGGGAGGTAAAATATATAGATAGACATGAAAAATTCACAATACGAGGCAGTAAGTTAATAAATTAGTAGTGAAGGGGGCGGCTAGGTGGCGCTGTGGATGGAGCACCGGCCCTGAAGTCAGGAGGAGCTGAGTGCAAATGTGGCCTCAGACCAAACTCTTGACACTTAACTAGCTGTGTGACCCTGGGCAAGTCACTTAACCCCAATTGCCTAAAAATAAATAAATAGATAAATTAGTAGTGCAAACAGAATGTATCACAGGAATTCACAGAAGAGAGAAATCGCTATGGGGTGACATGTTTGGAAGGCCTTTCAGGAGAAAATGACAGGAGCTAGTTGTGAGGCATGGGTAAGATTTGTACAGAGAAAAGGAGGGCCATTTAGGCAGAGTGACTAATGTTAGCAAAGTGCAGGGATAGGAGTTTGCAAGTTTTTAATTATTTTTTTTATAGGACAGTGAGTAGACAAGTCTGTCTGGAATAGAGGGTTTTGTGTAGGGTAATAACGCACCATGAGTTTAGAAAGGTAGGGGACAGAGAAGACATATTCACCCCCCCTTTCCTTTGCAAAGATGGAAGGGGCAGGGTTCACAGGTGTGTAATAGTGCTTATAATGTCAGAGCCTTTCAATGTAGTGATTGTTTTTGCTGAATTTTTTCCTCTTTTTTAAAAAAATTATTTGTTATAAGAGATGGCTTTCTGGAATGGAGCAGAAAGTGGAATACAGGGGGAAATCTAGCAGTGCAAAGAAAAAAAATCAATAAAAATCTTTTTAAAAAGAAAGGTAGGGGCCAGGTTGTAGAGGACCCAGAATGCCAGGCTGAGGAGTTTGGACTTCACCCTATACAGTGGATGTACAAAGGTCTTTCTTTGAGAAGAGATGTACACGATGGAATAGTAGTTTTGAAAAAGCTTAATCTGACAGTACAGATGAATTCTTGGAAAGGCAAAAAGTTGAAGCTAACAAGTTAATAACTTGTTCAAACAGTCCAAGTGTAAGGTGATAAGGTTATGATAGCCTCAGCTGAGGAGTAGTATAAGTGATGAATCAGTGAGAATAGAAATGAAGAAGGGACACAAGAAACCTTAGGAAGATAGAATCAATAGGATTTAATTGCTGGACGGTGGAAAAGAAGATGACACCAAGGCTTTGGACCTGGTGATGGGAAACCTGGTGGTGTGTTTGAAAGAAACTAGAAAGTCAGGGAGGAGAGGAGAGTTTTGGAGAAATTTGCTCCTGATTTGCTGAGCAACATAGGTTACTTCTCTACTTCCTCAGCTGTAAGATGAAGGGATGACACTATTTGACCTCTAAGGCCCATCTTAACCTAAATTCCATGATTCTATGATGAGATCACATTGGCCTTGAAGAGACAGTGAAATATTCCAGTGAAAATTCCCAGCAAAAAAGTTGAAGTTTGGTATTAAAGCACAAGAGACAGGTCATAGGTAGAGATGCAGATTTGGAAACCACCTAGATAAAAAAGTGAAAATCACAGCTCTAGGAATAGATGAGATCTCCAAGGGACCGGAGGAATAAGGTGGTAGGGAAAAGGAGGGTGATATCCTTTTCAACATATAAGGATATGCTACACTAGGTGCTATAGAGAATACAAATATTAAATAAGACCTGATTCCTCTGTTAACACAACTCAAAATCTAGTAGTGTCTTCTATCACACAATTTAGCACTCGGATATTAATGGTCATTAATTTTTCATAAATTGAATCATAGATTTTCCAACTGGAAGAGGTCTTATATATTGTCTAATCAATGTCAAGCAATGCTTATTCAGCACCTGACATAGTTTCTTGCATGTAGCAAATGCTTAATGCTGTTTGGATTGCATTATGCCAAGTCTGACTCTGCCATTTTACAGACAAGGAAATAAAGTAGATGAAACTTGTTGGTTGGTCAAGCAAATAAGGAAAATAAAGTAAGTTAGTATCAGTCCTGAGATTATAATTCAGGTACCATGACTCCTAGGCCAATGTTTGGATTCTTACCCTTCCCTTGACAAAGAAACTTCAAGAGTCTTTAGAAATCATAATCATCATAAGGGCTAGTATGCTGACAGCTATTAACTTGAATATTATAGTCACAAATCACTTCCTTATTGAAGTGGGGAAAGGACAGGGAATAAGCATTCATTTAGCACTTATTATGTCCCAGGTGGGCAGCTAAGTGGTGCATTAGATAGAGTCCCGGACCTGGAGTCAGGAAGACCTGAATTCAAATTCGGCCTCAGACATTTACTAGATGTGTGAACCAGGGCAAGTCACTTACCTGTGTTCGCCTCAGTTTCCTCATCTGTAAAATGAGCTGGAGAAGAAAATGATAAATGACTCTAGTATTTTTGCCAAGAAAATCCCAAATGAGATTGTGAAGAGTTTGACACGACTGACAAAAAATGTCCCAGGCACTGCTCAGCACTTTTTACAAATACTATCTTATTTGATCCTCACAACAACCCAGAAGGTAGGTGCTATTCTTATTCCCATTTTATATTTGAGGAAACAGAGACATATGTAGAAGTTAAATACCTTGCCCCCCCAGCATCACATAGCTAGTAAATGTCTGAAATAAAATTTAAACTCAATCTTCCTGACTTCAGGCTCGTGCTCTATCCACTATGCTACCTATGTCTTGAAAAGAACAGTGGTGTTTTCTTAGTCCCAATTAATCTCTCTGCATAATCTGCCTTTGTAAAGTGTCTCTCTTTCTGGAAGCTCTCTTATCCTTTGGTGTCTGTAACAGCACATTATAGACTACTTTGCTTCTTATTTCTTCTCTGTTATCTTCATTGGCATTTCTAACTGTGAGCTTTCCCCCATACCTTAATCATTGGTTTTCTATTCTTTCTTGTCTGCTTTCATATCTCTAGAGAATTAACAAATTCTCTCACCATCAGAGGTTACCTTAGGAGGATGACTGTCAGATTGTTGCATCTCCCTTGATGTCTGTCTTCCTTATCTTCAGTTTTTTTATGGATATTTTCACTTAATTATCTGACTGTCACTTCAGATACAACACGCCTAACACCACACTCTGGGATGGATATTGAGAAAATGAATTATCCACTCAACAGACATTCATTAACTACCACTTACTATGTGTAGAGACCGTGCTAGGTACTGGGGTAGATAGAAAGTATAGATAAGAATTGACCCATATCCTCATAGAATTTATATTTAAGTAGAAGGATGATCCAAATAACTCTAAAAGTCAGCCAACAAACATTTCTTAAGTACCTACTATGTGCCAGGCACTGTGTTAATAATAATAAGTGCTGGGGATAAAAATAAAAACACAGCCCCTCCTCTCAAAGAGTTCACATTCTAATAAGGGATACAACATGTAAAAAACTATGCATATATAACATATATGCATTGTAAGTAGAACATCATCTCAGAAGGCACTGAGTGGGATGGGAGGAGGGGCTGAAGGAGGAAACCTGGAAGATATCCACAGAAAGTGAGACTTGAGATGAGTTTTGAATGAAGCCAGAGGGTAAAGAGGAAGAGAGAGAACTTTTCAGGACTTGGGGGACAGCCAACAAAAAGACATAGAATGGGGAGAATGGAATATTGTGTGTAAGGAACAGAAAGAAGGTCAGTGTTGCTGGATTATAGAATATATAGAGGAGAGAAAAGTGTTAAAAAGACTGGAAAGGTGGAAAGTATAAGGTTTTAAAGAACTTTAAAAACCAAACAGGAGTTTATATTTGATCTTGGAGGTTGTTCGTCCTTAGTTTTCAAAGAGGACCAGCGGCATCTCAGAGTGATATCTTGACTTGCCCGTGAATTAAATTTTAAGTGAGGCAGAGGGGCACATGAAGGCATTACAGTATATTGAGAAGAGAGGTTGGGGGTGGGGGTGGTGATCTTCCTAAAATGCATGGTCAGAGCATGGTTTTTAGGAAGATCACTTCGGCAGCCTTGTGAACGATAGTTTGGTGTCATGATAGATTCAAGGCAGGGAGAACAACCAGCAGGCTATTGAAATAATCTGGGTTTGAGGTGATAAGGGCTTGCACCAGTGTGGCAACTGTGCGACTGGATAGAAAGGGGAGACCTGTTGTGGCTACAGAAATAGCCAAGTCTTGGCAACAGATTGGATATTGGGGTGGGGGAAGTGAAGAATTGAAGATGACACTTAGCTTGCAAGCCTTGGGTGCCTGGGAGGATGGTGAAGCATTTGACACTAATGACTCACCTTCTGGCCTATTCCATCTCCAAGCTGGTTGCCTGGACACCACAGGATGATAATCTGACTGAACTCATTCCTCAGTGGTTAGTACACTCCCCGCCGGGGTGGAGCAGCAAGGTGCACAATGGATAGAGCGCTGGGCTTGGAGTCAGGAAGACTCACCTTTGTGAGTTCAGATCTGGCCTCAGATATTTACTAGCTGGGTGACCCTGGGCAAGTTCCTTCATCCTGTTGGCTCCAGTTTCCTCATCTGTAAAATGGGCTGAACTAGAGAAGGAAATGTCAAACCGCTCTAGTATCTTTGCCAAGAAAACCCCCAATGAGGTCACGTGACTGAACAGCAGCAGCAGCAACGACAAACAACAACGTCCTCTCATACTTTCCCCGTCCTGCACTGTCAGTATTCAAATCCCATTTTCCGTCCTCTTTTAATCCACCCCCTCTTCCTTCCTTCCTCAATGAGTTCGGTGCCTCATGCTGTTTCTTTCTAGCCCGACTCCTGGCCTTGTACCAGAGGGCTTTAACGTACATGTTGGTACTTCCTCAAGTACCTTAATTCCCCAGTTCTCCAGCTGACTGATGTTCGGTGCGTGATGTGCCCGCCTGTCCCACCTCGGCTAACCACATACATGGTCACACCTTTTCCTCTGCCTTACAACCTCTAGCCCTGTTCATCATCCTTCCTATGACCTCCAGTTCTTCCACCCAAGTTTTCCCATTTTCCTTCAGCTACATTCTCCTCCCTTCCCCATCTTGACTCCTTGGTGAATCATTTCTGTTGTAGACTATCCTCCAGGTCCCTCGTTCCCTTATCTCATCACTGATCATGCCCTGCCAAGCCCGTCTCGGATTGTGCTCACCACCTGCTGCTTTTGTTCCTCTTCATACTCCACTGAATGGAAAGGAAGATACAAAACCATACTCACTGGGTTTCCTACAAACTTGTTGAGACTATGTAGTCTCAACTGGGCCCTCACTGCAGCAAGGCAATGGGTCAAAGTTAACATTTGTTTTTGCTAGTACCTCTACTTAAAGTATTTACTGATTTAGTCCACAGTGGAAAATTTTCTTTAATTAGGTCCTTAAGTACAATTTGATATTTTTTCCTTTCGGAATCCTTTGGGGATACCCTTAATCTGATGTTTATACTTCTTGCTTTGTCTTCTAAATATATTTTGTTCTACATACCCTTTATTTGCTTTGTCAGTTCTATTGAAAAGCATGGATTTGAACCCAGGTCCTCCGACCATCTCTCTCCCACTCCACCCCAACCCCCCAACCCATCCCCAAACATGAAGTAGAATTTTCCAAAGTGTGAAGTGAGGAGGAAGGAACCAGCCTTGGTTCCCAGCATGAGAGTCCAAGCACTGTGATAAATCACAAGCATTGGGGGTTGCCCATAGGTTAAGCCTCAGACCCATGTGCTTACCTTCATTGCTGATCTGTATGGCATGGAAGTATCATTCAGTTCCTAACCGATGCTGATTAATATTAGAAAGTATCCAATGCTTGGCCCCTGACTATTGTCTGATTTTGTGGAGGCTGAGGAGTGAGAATCCGAGCCACCCTCAACTAATGTAAAGCTGGGAACTCCTTGGCAGATCTGAAAGCAAAGACAACCTCTTTCTCCAATCAGGCCTGGCTGCTCTGTGATGTAGGCAGCACCTGGTGCTTTGGTGTACCCTGGAGGAGGGGGAGGGCAAGGGAGGACCAGTAGACTCTGATTCCAGGTGGATTGTGTTGTATGTACCTGTCTACCCCTCTACAAATGGGTTGTATTTCTAAAACAGATGACTTCAGGCTGGCTAGCCTAAGGTTGAAGGGGATGGTGTGGGAAAGGATCCCCTCAGTTCTATAGCTTTGGCCTAATCTGGCAGAGAGAAATGGGAGGAGGTGGAAGGAGGTACCAAAGGTGGAATTACATCAGGTCTAGGTCATTGCCAGCTTTGACACACCCAGGACTAGTGGAAAGCATTGCTCAGAGGCACCATCAGTCATTATAGTTGCTCCCTGCCTCTTGTTGGCTCTGTTTACTTGACTTTTTTTGTTTGTATTCTTATTTCTTTCCTCATTGTTCCTGAAAGGATGAGAGGTTTGAATAGCATTTCATGATCAGGTTGCAGAAAAAGCTGCCTCTACTTACTTCTTTACTGCTCAAACATCATACCAGGAGTTGTCTGCATAACTTTTGTACACTTGTCAAACCTTGGAATCATCTTTGGCTCTAGTTTTCCGGTGTATTGAGCACCTTAAGAGTAAAGACCAGTCTTTTTGTTTTCCTCTGGGCCCCATGGTGCCTAGTACTGAACTGAGCACATACAGAGTAGGTATTCAATAAAGTGACTGAAGGATCTTGAAGTACTCTGCGAATATTACGTTTATTTTTTATACTAGAAACCTATGTCACCCGTGGCCTTAGTTTCCTAAACTTTGGGCTTACATAGGTCTGATCCTGGGGCTTACCTCCAAAACATCACTTTTTCTTTCTCTTTCATTTGCCTCCCACTCCAGAATTTGCCCTGAGAAATATTTGTCTTTACTATTTGTGCTTTCCAGTTCCCACAGAGTTATTTAGGTGCATAGAAGGGGCATAGACCAGCTTTGAACAGGGGAATATAGAGATGGTAGACGCCACTTAGGGAATATGTGGTTTTTGTCTTCAACTCATGTGATTTTACCTTAAAACAATCCATTGGGAAGCATTTATTAAGCACTCGATATGTGTTAGGCACTGTGTTAAGGTCTGAGACCACAACGACAAAAGCGAAACATTTTCTTCCCTCAAGGAGCTTACAATCTAATAGGAGGAGTCAAAACACACACACTCACATATATACATACATACGTAATATGTACAAGATAAGTATCAAATACTTTGGAGAGAGAGTGCATCAGCAGCTCACAGGTTCAAGGAAAAAGGCTTCATGTAAATCAAGCATTCTTAGGCTTTTTGTGCCAGCAATCCCTTTGGCATATTGGTGAAGCCTATGGGTTTCTTCTCAGATAATGTTTTTAAATGAATAAAATAAAATACATTGGATTACAAAGAAAATCAGTTATATTGTAGTTGTTGTTTAGTTGTTTCAGCTGTGTCCGACCCTTCGTGCCCCATTTGGGGTTTTCTTGGCAAAGACACTAAAGCGGTTTGCCATTTCCTTATCCAGCTCATTTTGCAGATGAGGAACTAAGGCAAATAGGGTTAAATGACTTGCCCAGGGTCACACAGCTAGTAAATGTCCGAGGCCAGATTTGAACTCAATAAGTCTTCCTGACTCCAGGCTCAGCACTCCATCCATTGTGCCACCTAGCTGCCCTATATTACACATTCTTTCTCTCTCTCTCTCTCTCTCTCTCTCTCTCTCTCTCTCTCTCTCTCTCTATATATATATATATATGTGTGTGTGTGTGTGTGTGTGTGTATGTGTGTGTATGTATGTATATATACATATATGTATACATACATCTTACAGTTCATGGATTCTGGGTTCAAAACTCCTCTGATAGGAGGTAACACTAGAGCTGAGTCTAGAAGAAAACCAGGGATTCCAAGGGGCAGAGATGAGGAGGGAAGTGTATTCAGGGCCGGAGGGCAGCCAGTGCAAAGGCAGAAAGACAGGAGGTGCGGAGTGTTGTGTGTGTCTTCAAAACAGCCACTAGGCCGATGGGATTACAGATTGTGTTAGAGAGGAGTGATGTGTAAAAAGAGTGGAAAGTTAGGTTGGGGCTGTAAAGGGCTTGAAATGGCAGAGGAATTTACATTCGCTTTTAGAAACAATAGGGAGCCACTGGAGCTTGTTGAATAGGAGAAGGACATGGTTTGACTTTCATTGTAGGAAGATCACTTTACCCCTTGGAGAAGAGATTGGAGTGAAGGAAGGCATAAAATAGGAAAAACAAACAGGAGGCCACTGCAGTAGGCTTGGTAAGAGGTTACGAGGTCTTTGTAAGATGTTGTGAAGATGGAAATGACAAGATTTGGCAACTAATTAGATAAGGAGTCAGTGATTATTAATACTGAGGTTTCAAACCTGAGTGACTGGAGTGCTGGTGCCTTTGACAGTAATAGGAAAATTTAGGAAAGGCATGAGTTTTGAGAAAGATAATGAATTCTGCTTCGGATATGCTGAGTTTGAGATGCCTTTGGGCGGCTGTCGACATGTGACTAGAACCTCAGGAGAGAGACTACAGCTAGATAAATAGTAAGTTGTAAAAACATCTTTTGGGATTTTGTAAGAATTTTAGTTAACATGAATATTAAATCAACCAAGAAGGGTTATATGGCTTAGTGGATAGAGTACTAGACTTGTATTCTGGAAGACCTGGGTTCAAATCTTGCCTCTGACAATAATTAGCTGTATATTCATAGGCTTGTTACTTAATCTCTCTGAATCTCAGTTACTTCTCTTAAGACTATAAATTAGAGCTGGGTAACAATTTGTATCACAGTCTGCATTATTGAAAGGCATTTCCATGCCAAGAAAATTATAGGCCCTTGATAACTATCTAGGAAATTTCTTTTTTTAAAAATTGTATTTCTATGGGTTCAATTATCATTTCTATGCAGATGACCCCCAAATTATATGTCCTTCATAATTTTTCTCCTGAACTCCAGTTCAGCATCACTCATTGCCTGCCATGTGTTGCAAAATGCGTATCTTGTAGAAACCTTGAACTTTCCTCTCCAAAACTATACTCTGCTCAAACATCTTCTGTGGTTCCCTTTTACCTTTAGAATAAAATGAAAAATCCTTAAACTAGCATTTAAAGCATCCATGGTCTGTCTCCAGATTACCTTTGTAGCAATATTTCACATTGCTTTTCATTCATGCACTCTCTGTTCTAGCCAAACTGAGTTATTACCTGTTTCCTGAGCTGAACTTTTAATCTGCCTCTTCCATGCATCTGTTTCCCATGGCAGGCCTGGAGTAGATTCTCTCCTTCAAAGCTTAGCTCAGGCATAACCTCTTTCATAAAGCCTTCCCTGATCCTTGTCCTTGCTTCCTCCTTGAATTACCTTTATTTATGTGTATACATATACATATTATACATATATGTATGTGTGCACAAAGACATATAATATGTACACACATTTGTGTGTGTACATATTATATATATATATCTGTATGTGTATATATACATGTGTGTGTGTGTATATATATATATACACACGTATGTGTTTGTAAATACTCAAACACACATTTTTGTATCCCCGGGTAGAATACAAGCAGCTTAAGGTCAGGGGCTGTTTCATTTTTGTTTTTGTATCTTTATAGCAAAGTACCTTGCACGTAACAAATATTTAATATTTTTACTCATTTTAAAATGTTGCTTGAAGTATTCCCCTTTATAAGTTTGTATTATTACTCAATCCTTGTCTCAGAAATGTTGTTCTTTTTGGTAACAGTATATTCAGAAATAATTTGTTTTCTGGACGTATGTATAATTATTTGCTTTCAATAATAGAATTGTATTGATTTTTAGGTTTCTGAAATATGTTGAAGTTCCTAATATCATCAGATAATATTGTTTGACTATATATACAGAAATGTTTTTATGTTATACCATTAAACAATAACCATACCAAATTACTGGTCCTGTCCGCTAGCAGCTTTTATAAATATGTACCATTTGTGACTTGAACTGATGAGTGAAATTTATTTCCTTATTTTAGCTAGAAAATTGATTCTAAAGAAAAATATTTTTTAAAAAGCCTCCAAATGCTTTGAGCAATGACAGAATCCCTAGAATGAGTATATACCATACCAGAGTGACTATTGAAGGGCATTCTTCATTTCAATATATGATAGCTGCTATTTTGTTAAAAAAAAACAAACAAACCACAAACCCAACAATCCTGGTCTCACTACTTTATGATCATATCTTACATATGGCCAAACATAATATGAGTTAGGTTTTCCAAGTGACATTTCCAATTAAAAAAGCATTTGTCTAAGTCTTTTCCCCCCTTGCTAAAATAATTTTTTCTATATAAAATCTGTTACTTTGCATTTTGTTCTAGGACTCTTACTGTCTTGATTTATCTCTATCATAGAACCTTGTCAAATGCTTTCTAAAAAAAATTGGACTTCATCTGCCAAATGTCCCTTATCTCTTACAAGTCATCATATTTTCAAAAAATTCCTGCAGATAAATTTTAAAGAATGACTTTCCCATGCTCAGATTCAAAAATGGGTAGTTTAAAAATTGTGCCCTTCTATATTCTCACATAACCCTCCAAATATTTATGACCAGGAAGCTTTCTTATGCATTCTTCATCTTATAAGTTTTAACAGCATTGTAATAATTAAAACTTAGATTTTAAAAAAGCTTTAAAATTTTTATCTGTTAGTGTCCTGGAGGTAGGAAACCTGTGTTCAAAGGCCAGTCCTGCCACTTACTAGCTATGTGTTCTATAGCAAATAACTTCTTAGGAACTCCATTTCCTCATCTGAACAATGAAATGATTAGACTACATGATTTTTCTTTCTGTTTTAACGTTCTGTGATTTTTAAAAAATATTTTCTAGAATAGTACTACATTATTTTACCAAATATAAGACTGTCTTTAATTTGCTTAGTTTCTCAGGGTACCCATAGGTGAGTTTGTCCTTTGTCTCCTATACAAACTAAGTTTTAAAAGACCTTCTGAGTTGGTGTTTCTGAAGAAGGATCCGCATATTCATGCAGCCTATGGTGGAATGGACCTGGGATAGAATCCTCATGTAACTTAAGCACTAAACCCTGCTCTATAGACAAGCAGAACTCATAACATTTTTTTTTCCTGGAATGTGAGAAAGGTATGGATCATGATAGATAAACAGTCAAGAGATAAAATATCCTATTATGTGTATAGCAAAGCTAAATTATTTCCCATACTTGTTTATATATGAAAATCTAATTTATACCATTTTGGTAGTTTTTGAGATTTTCAAGCAGGAGAGCATATACAAAACCTAAAAAGTTCAAAATTGATTTCTTAAATTTTAAGATAGACTACTAATTAAAATGCAAATTTGTTGAAATCTGTTAGAAATTATATCCCAAGCATTCCCAGATAAAAGGCAAAAGCAAGAAATGTTAAGAAAGTTGAAAAATACTAACCTTAAAAAAAGATATCTATATACAACCTGAAAGAGTGATAATAGGAAAATGTTGATAGCTCAGCACACTAGCTGTTCATTCGCAGTTAAGCAACAATATTCAAGAAGGACAGTTGGTTATATTTGTATGTATATACTCCTATCCTATTCTCCAACTAGACCATAGACTAGTAAGCTCTATAAAGATTAGAGGACTATGTTTTATCTACGTTGAGTATCTTATCTAGTACTCAGTATAGTAACTGGAAGAACTCCCCAAGAGTTCCCACACAGTGCGTTCCCCCATAAACGGTTATCCTAGATAGGCAAAGTATCTTACTCCACACCATAGCTCACAAGCCCCTAATATGCCCATCTTCCCTAATCAGCCCACGGACATAGTCAAAAGCAAAGGCATTTCCTGAAATAATATAGTAAGACAAAAAAGCAATAAAATGTTTCCTCTCATAAACCTGACCCACACTCTCCAAGAAGTAAACACACTATTAGTGAAAAGAGTGGACACTTGTAGTGGGGGGTATGTGTGAAGGGAGGTACCTGTAAACAACATGCAGAAAGATACACATGTAGTAAAATGTGTGGCCAGGCATGGAAGGGTATGTGTGTGGAAGGACAGCTCATGCCTCCAACACTGCAGAGCGGCCAGCATCTTCTGGAGATGTCCCACTGCTGCTCCTCCTGGGACTGGTATTGGTGTGCAGTCTCTGCTAGGCATGTGCTGTCTGTCAGACATGTGGTCATTGTTTACTGGTAGTCTCATGTGACTGCTGCCCAGTGTTATTCTGCATGCCCTGTGATGTCCTTGGTCAGTGTCAGGCAGAGCTCTCATGGCACCAAGTTGTGTGGCTTTCCTTTGCTTTCATTTTTTGCTGGAGTCCTCCCCTTGAATATTATTATTCTTTATAGAGGATGAGTAGGGTATTTCATCTGCTTTTTACATTGACAGCATGGATAATTTTTATCTCTTCAAACTTTAGAAAATCAAAACACCAATACAAATATACCAAGTCATTAAACTAGGGAGGAAAAGAAAAAAACACCTTCAGTGGCTTTTACCTCATAAGAAGTTGCTCTGTTTCTTACGGGCTTGGCTAGAATGACCATTATCTCTCCAAAAAGAGATTCCTTTGCTCAGTTACCAAGCTCGTCAGAACAAAGCCAAAACTACAGTTATTTAATGAATTTAGATTAAATTCTACAGTTTGTTGACTTGTATTTCCTGACCACCAAGGGCTCCCTCCTTTTCAAGAGTCTCTGTCTGATTTAGAGTCGGAAGGTCCTGACAGAAGTTCTACAAAACTGGCTCTCAATTAAAAACTTCTGAGCAGCTTCTTCCAGCTGATCAATTAGTCAATCAATAAGCATTCATCATCTCCCTACTAAGGCCAGACATAATATGAGGTGCTGGGGATATGCAGATATCTACTGTAGAGGAGCTTGCATTCCCCTAGGGGAATATAACTTGTTGACAGATAAAGAAATGGGAGAAGTTAGAGACTTATAGATTATGAAGAAGCCTTACCCTTATATCATGAACATTGTCTTTAAAATAGTGCCTTGATAGGCACTGAATATGGCAAGCACCAAATAAATAAAGGCTATATTCAAAATAAATATATAAGGTGGGGGTGTTAAATTAGAAACCACTATAAACAAGGGAACCAGGAAACGCCTCTTGACACAGATAGTGCTTGAGATGAATCTTGAAGAAAATTGGGATTCCAAGAGTCTGGGGTAAGAAGGGAGAGTATTCCAGGCATGAGAGCAGCCTGTGCAAGAGCATATTTCCTTATGGTCCCTCCTGGCTCCTCTACATTTGGACTTCCCTGATGGCATCTTGCCTCTCTATTGGGTACTTTCCTCCCACCCCTTTTCAGCTTTCTTTTGGGTGTTATATTCCCCCTGTAGATTGTAAGCTCTTTGAGGGCAGGGACTTCATTTCTTTTTCCATATTTGTATCCACAGTTTTTTTAGCACAATGTCTGGCATACAGGAGCTAAGTAAATCTTTACTGAATAAATATCATGTTCAGGGATAGCAAGGAGGATGATTCGGCTGTATGACAGAATGTGTTTAGAGGAGTAATATTACAATCAGGCTGGAAAGATAGGCTGGAGCCAGGTAAAGGGTTTTAAATACCAAACAGAGGAATTTATATTTTTTCCTATGGGCAACTGGGGAGTCACGGATGCTTTTTGAGCTGCTTTTAACTCTAATTCAGTACCAATTAGGTATGTCCTCTGTTCTTTGTGAGGTACCATATTGTGCTAGGTAGACTTCCTCTGTTTTTTTAGGTCTTCTCTTTGTAAACCTCTATAATAAACTGTCCATATGTGCCACAAAATCAGATGGCTTCTCCCCTCTGCACTTACAAGAACTATTGTGAAACAGCATATGTTTTCCAAGCTGCTTCACCACCACAAATATTCTCTCTACTCCTTGCAGGCAGGTGACTAAAGTGTTGTAACCTTCAGACTCTGCCCCAGTCCAAAAACTGGTCGTCTAACAGTTGATCCTTCTTTGGGTACTTGGCTGCTTGTCAGTTCTGTACTATTTCAGTTACATGACTGATCCAGGAGTTCACTAGTTCTTCCATAAGAGGAAGGAGCTTTTCTGTTCCTGAGAAGGTCCCCTGTGCTGAGGGAAACCCACACCCATTGTTATCCATGGCTTCACTGCCTTTTCTGATCTTAAATTATTTCATTGGTCAGCTATTCTAATCTATCTCCTAGCAAACTTACTCACTGTGCCCTCCAGTCCCTCAACCCTTTAGTTCTTTCTCAGACATCGTCCCTGCACTGGCTACATTCCCTGCCTTCCCCATCTTGATACCTTTGTGAATCAGCTCTGCTCCTCGTTGTCTTCTTTTCTTAAGTCCATCGCCACATTGCCTTATGGCCAATGTTTCTCTGCCAGCCCTGGATTACTCCTACCATCTCCCCGCCTTCACTCCTGCACTCATGATGTTGAATGAAGCCAGAGAGAATCATAAAACCATACATCTCCCTGATTCACTTACTATCACCTTCACCATAGTGGGCTTCCTCAAACCTTCTAGAGCTTCCTCTCCACCTCCACCTCCACTTAGCTGAGAACACTGCTATAGATTTCACTGAAAAAACTGAGGTCATTTCCTCAAAGTTTCCTCTTCTTCTCTCTCCAACTCACATCTTCCAGATGCCTTCCCTCACCATCTCCCCTTTTACCTGGTAATGAGATGGCTCTGCTCTTTGCCAAAGCAAACCCTTCTACATGCACAAATGATCGCATTCTAGCCCATCTTCTCTAGCAGATTTCCTACTCTGTCATCTCCACTTTCTCACATCTTCGATTTCTCCTTCATTGGCTGCTTCCCTACTGCCCACAAACATACCTATATAGCTCTTCCATTCTCAAAAACTCTCACCTGACCATCCATCCCCACTAACTATTGTCCTCTATCTCTCCTCCCTTTTGTGGCTACATGTCTTGAGAAGATCATGCCCTTATTTTCTTTCCTCTCAGTCTCTCAACTCTCTGCTGTCTGGCTTCAGACCTCATCATTCAAAAATGCTTACTCTAGAGTTACTAATGATCTCTTAATGTACAAATCTAATGGCCTTTTTTTCCTCAATCGTCATACTTCTTGAGCTGTCTGCATCATCACCCTCTTCTCTTTGATATTACCTTCTCTCTAGGTTTTTGTGACACTATTCTCTCCTGGTTTTCCTCTTACCTATCTGACCTCAATCCTCCTCAGTTTCCTTTGCTGGATCTTCATCCAGGTCACACCACTAACAATGGGTGTCATAAAAGCTTGCATTCTGAACCTTTTTCTCTTCCCTCTACACTATTTCATTTTATGATTTTATCAGCTCCCATGGATTCAATTATCATCTCTATACTCATGATCCTCAAATTTACTTTACCAGTTCTAACCTCTCTGCTGATCTCTAGTCCCACATCCCCAACTTCCTGTAATAGGGCATCTCATACTGGCTGTCCTGTAACATCTTAAATTCAGCTGTGTAAAACTGAACTCCTAATCTTTTTCCCCAAACCCTAACCCCTTCCAAACTTGCATATTGCTGTGAGGTATCATCCTTGACTCCTCACCCTCACCCCCTTATCCAATCTGTTATCAAGGCCTGTACATTTCACTTTCATAACATTTCTTCTGTCTTATGACAATGCCACCATCCTGATGGGAGGCCCCTATCCCCTCACAACTGGCACATAGTTGGTACTTAATAAATTAACTGACTGACCATTCAGAGACTCTGTTCTCAAGCTGTTGAAAAGAGTATTCATCTTCAGAGAGAGGCTTAGATGATCAAGTTTTCAAGTATATTCTAAAACTTTTCTCTTAGTGTAACTTTTATAATAGCCTTCTCATTCAAAATATGTATAGAAAGTTTGTAGGGTTTTGTCTAGGTTGTGTTTTCTCCACTATTGTCCCTTAAAGGCAAGGAATAAAGATGAAACTGGTGTCTAAAAATAGAATTTGGACTTTTGTAAGGCTGGTAAGAATACATTTGACAGGTGTCTTACAAATCTAATCCAAAGGTCTTTAAGTTAAAAAAAAAAAGATAGAGGCAGTGGATTAAGTGGCCAGGTGAAGGGCAGTGAACAAGCATTTGTTCTTACTTACAGAGTGCCAGGCACTCTGTTAAGTGCTGGGAATACAAATATAAGCAGAAAGAAAGGCTGCATATCAAAGGTAGCTTAAAAGAGTAGCTCCACACTTACTAGCTGTGTGACCCTGGGCAAGTCACTTAACCCTAATTGCCTAAAAACAAACAAACAAAAAAAACCACACACACACACACACAAAAGAAAGTAGCTCTACACGGTAGAGAATGTTGCTTGGAGATAAGTCCACCATACAATCTGGAGAGCAATATGGGAGACCTGGGTCTCCTCCCTAAAATGGAGGTTCTAGAAGGAATCAGCCAATCAGAGGGAGAGGCCATAGGGGCAAAAGGCACTTCTAATGTGAGAAATAATCCAGGGGTGGAGAGAATTTCCAAAGTGAAGAGGTTTCTATGGTGTGGAAGAGAAAGTCCTGTGGAGTTGAATTAGCCACATACCCTAGAGACATGATTGGCTCGTCTCCTATTTAAAATGGAGATTCTGGGAAGAATCAGCTGCTCAGAAGGAGAGGCTGCAAGACTGGAAGGTACTTCATTGTGGTTAAAGAAAATGATCAAACAGTTCTCAGAAGAGTAATCAAAACCAAAACTAATCAAGTAGAACACTGCTCTAAATCACTAAAAATAAAACAAATGTAAATCCAAACAACTCTGAAGTTTCACTTCACATGTAGGAAAACTGGAAAAAATGGCAAAAGATGAACATAGTTGATGTTGAGATTATGGAAAAACGGATATATTACGTCTCTCTTGAACTGTCCAACCATCCTCGAAAGCAATTTGGAATTGTGCTGAGAAAGTGATTAAAGTGTTCATATCCTCTGACTCAGACATTCCATTGTTAGGGCATAGTCAAGTGACAAAGAGAAAGGCTCCCCAAACACCAAAATATTTATAGTAGTACATTTTGTGGTAGTAAAAAAGTAGATGTCTACCAATATGATTCTACATGCCTGTGAAAAGTATTAGCAACTGGTGAATTCAAGTCACCCGGCCCAGATAAATTACATTCTCAGGTACTGAAATAACAAGTGTAATTGCTGAGCTAGTCAGTAATATTTGAAAAATCATGGAAACTGAGCACAGTATCACAACTAGGAGAAGGGCAAAAATCCTAATTTTCTAAAAAACTGGGTTGGGGGGGGAGGAACCAACAGGATCCACAAACTGTAGGTCAGTGAACTTGACTTTGATTGCTGGGAAAATGCAGAATCATTAAAGAGATGACTGGTGAACATCTACTAAAGGAAGCTGTGCTGACAGAGCCAGGATGACCTTCATGCAGTTCCGAAGGACTCATGATGAAAAAAATGCTATCCACCTCCAGAGAGAGAACTGATGAACCCTTGGGTGCATATTGAAGTATAATTTTATCACTTTCTTTATTTTTCTTGCTTTTTTTTGAAATATGGCTAACATAGAAATATTTTTTGTATGATTTCACATGTATAATTGATATCATATTGCTTGCCTTCTCAGCAGATGGGGGAGAGGGTAGGAGGCAGGGAAAATTTGGAACTAAAAAAAAAGAATGTTTGAAAAAATAAAATTTAAGAAAATAAGAGGTCATGCCAAAATAATATTTCCTTTTTCATAGAGTAATTACACTGGTAGGTCAGGGAAATGTAGGTAAGTGGTATTAAACTGTAATAAAAACAGGGGCCACTTCCTTACGATGGGGATCCGTGTGTGCCACACATTGTATTTTTATTTATTTTGTCAAAAATTTCCCAGTTACATTTAATCTGGTTCCTGGCACTCTGGAGTGTTGTGGGCCCTATGTGGGAGTGTTTGACACTTTTACTGTGGGTAACTCCAACAAAAGTGTTTATACTTGTTGGTCTACTTCCTTCCTCTCACTCCTCAACCCTCTGTAATCTGGTTTCCAACTTCATCATTCAACTGAAACTCCTGTCGCCACAGTCACCAATGATCTTTTTTTTTAAATTAAAAGTTATCAATTAACAAACATTTTCTCTTACTCTTCTGTCCCCTCACCACTGAGGAAAAATACAAATAAGATTCTTGTGACAAATATACTTAGTTAAAACAAATCATCACAATTACCATGTCCAAAAAGGTATGTCTCATTTTATATATTGAGTCCATCACCCCTCTACCATGAAGTAGGCAGCTGTCTTCGTTTTTGGTCTTCTGGAGTCAGAGCTAGTCATTGCATTGATCAGAGTTCTTCAGTCTTTCACAGTTGTTCATTTTAGTTTTGTTGTTGTCATAATAGAAATGATCTTCCTGGTTCTGCTCACTTTACATAAGTATTTATGTAAGTGTATATAAGTCTTCCCAGGTTTCTCTTAAAATCTGCCCTTTCATCATTCCTTACAGTGTAATAATATGCCATTACATTAATGTAACACAATTTTTTTTATAGATATTCCCCAATTGATGGGCATTTCCTTAATTTCCACTTTCTTTGGCACCACAAAAAGAACCACCATAAATATTTTTTTTTACATACTGGTTCTTATCTTTGATCTCTTTGGGATATAGGCATAGAAGTGATATCACTAGGTTAAATGGCATATATAGTTTAGTAACTTTTTTTTTTACAATAGTTCCAAATTTCTTTCCACAATAGTTGTAACAATTCATAGTCTGACAATACATTACTTGGCCTGTCGTTTTTTTTTTCATACCCCCTTCACCATTTGTTATTTTCCCTTTTTTTGTCACTATTACCAATCTGATGGGTGTGAAATGGAATCTCAGTTGCTTTAATTTTCATTTCTCTCATTGTGATTTGGGGCATATTTTCATATGGTTGTTAGTAGCTTGGATTTCTCCCTTTGAGAACTACCTGATCATATCCTTTGACCATTTATGAATTGGGCAATGGCTTTTTTAAAACAAATTCTAATCATTTCTTTATATATCTTGGAAATGAGACTTACATCTGAGAAACTTTATGAACAACTATTTATTAACAGCCGAAGCTGATGGTCTTTTCTCAGTCTTCAACCTTTCTTGATGTCTCCACAGCATTTAACATGGTTGACTCCTACTGAATACTGTTTCCTCTGTGGGTTTTCATAACTCTCCTCTCTCAGTTTTCATCCTCTGTGTCTAGTTGCTTCTTCTCGGCCTCCTTTGCTGGATCACCCATATCTCTGTGGTAATTCCTCAAAGCTTTATCCTGGCCCCTCTTCTCCTCTTTAAAAAAAATTGATGTTTTTGTTTTCACGTTACAAAAATTTACAGTTAACCCCCACTCCATGAAATAAATGTCTCTTATAACAAATTAGAGAGAGCTAGACGCCATAGCGGATAGAATGCTGGGCCTGGAGTGAGAAAGATTCATTTTCTTGAGTTCCAATCTGGCTTTAGATACTTGCTAGCTACCATGTGACCCTGGGCAAGTCACTTAACTTTGTCTGCCTCAGTTTTGTCATCTGAAAAATGAGATGGAGAAGAAAATGGCAAACCATTCTGGTATCTTTGCCAAGAAAGCCCAAAATGGGGCTAGGAAGAGTTGGACATGATTGAAAATGCCTGAACAACAACAACAACAACAAAGGAACACAAGTAAAACCAATAATTCAATGACCTCATCTGAAAGTGTATGCAATATTACATATCTGTAATCTCCCCATCTCTCTATTTTTCTATGAACAGAAATACATTTTCTCTCCTTCTCACCCCCAAACACCCTGAAAAAAATATGAAAAAAGCCTTACAACAAATAGTCCAGCCAAACACATTCTCTCTAATGGCCATTTGTGTGTGTGTATACATTTACATGTACACAGTCAATCCTCAACATTCACATGTTTAGCTTTTGTGACATCAAGCATTTGAGTGATTTTATTAGTGTTGGTAACTGCTCACATTTGCAGCTACGTACAGTGGAGAAAAAAAGAGAGAAATAATGTGCACAGGTTTGTGGAGCAGCTGACAAGTGAGGAGTTAGATGTGATAGCTCAGAAAAGGTCTTCAGGACAGTGAAGATGATGATGTTGGACGAGCTCTCAAGATTGTGCCACTCATAGCTTCCAAGCTTGAAGGGTGGCTTGGCATAACTGATTAGCTGGCTAGAGGTATCAAGGCTGCTGGTCCCATCATCAGTCATAGCCTCAAAGTTAAATGTCAGCTCATCTCTATCTGCTAGGCTTCCATACTCCAAGATTCTTAAGGATCTCAAATGGTCCATGAAGCAGACATTGCTGATGGATAATTTCAAGCTGGTATGTCCTTGACTATCTCCAGTGCCATCCACCAATTGTGAAGGACAGAGTTGGAAGTGATGTCAAGATCTCACCAGCCCCAGCATCTTCCAGCAGCAGCTACCAAAGTCCCAGCAATCTCTCCTATGGTTTTCAGAGGGTAGCCAATGTAGAGAAGTTCACAGCAGTACAAATACAGTATAATGCTCTTATACTGCTATCTGACACAGTGGAAGATAAGATTCAGGTTAAAAAATGTTGTAGTTTTAAGAATTTTATTCGCAGCATAGTATTTACAGTACTATAGATTTCATGTGTTGTGAAAAGTGAATATTGACGGAAATCAATATTTTTTTTCGTTGAGATGTTACCACAAAAGGTCATAGAATTTTAGGGAATTACTGGCGACGAAAAATATTTTTGCACGTTACCAATTTTATTTTATGTACTGTGTTTCATGGATTATTTAATGGTTACTGTCTTAGGAAAAGTACATATTATTAGAATTAATGTTTTACTGTAAAGAATTGTATATAGAAAAGTATATTTTCAGCAATTTCTAGCAAAAGCTTATAGTTTTTGGTGGCTGTGGGAACCTAATTCCCTATTTCCATAGGTTCAATGTATCAACATTCAAATTTTTTTTTACTTTTTTGCCATTTTCTAGAAACATTGCTTCCATGAAAGTTGAGAATTGACTGTATATGTTTGTGTGTGTGTGTATATATATATATATATATATATATATACACACACATATATTAACATATATGTATGTATATATCTCATTCTGCACCCTAAATCTGTCACCTCTTTACCACGTATAGCATGCTTCATTATTGGTCATCTAAAATCATGAATGGTTTTTGTATTGATCATAGTTCTTATAGCTTTCAAAGTTATTTACTTTTACAGTGATATTATTATGTAAATTGTTTTGGTTCTGCTCATTCACCTTTCATTAGTTTATTAAAGTCTTCAAAAATTATTCATTTTTATTAAATACAGTGGACTGAGGGCAGAACAATTTATATTGTAACATAAGTGTTATAGAATGGTATCTCTTTTTCTCTATAGAGCCTTTCTCTTGGTGACTTTAATTACCAGGGTTCAATTATCATCTGTGTAGCTAGCTTTAGTCTCTCCCCTGAGCCCCGCATCATCAACTGCCTTTGGGGTGTTTTAAACTGAACTCATTATCTTTTCCCACAAATCTGTCCCTATTCTGAACTTTCTATCTCTGTTAAAGGTACCACCATCCTTCTAAGCCACCTATAGATCTTAACCCAGTTGTCATCTTTGACTCTTCACTCTTCCTCACCTCATATATCCAAACAGTTGCCAAATCTTCTTGTTGTTACTTCTGCAACATCTCTCTCAGGCATCTGTTCTCTCCACTCACTTAGCCACCTCTCCAGATCATGCCTTTATCACCTCTTGCTGGACTATTACTAGGCTTTTGATTGGTTTGCCTATTTAAATCTTTCCCCACTCCAATACATCCTCCACACAGCTACCAAAGTGATTTTTCCAAAGTGTAGGTCAACCCCCTACTTAATAAACTCCTCTGATTCCCTTTTGCTTCTAAGAACAAATACAAACTTTTCTATCTAGCATTGAAAGCCCTTCACAATTTGACTTCACTCTACCAGCTAGATGGTGTCTTGGATGGAACATTGTACTTGGAGTTAGGATAAATGAAATTTAAATCCCACAGACACTTGTTAGCTGGGGAACCCATGGGTAAGGCATTTAACCTCTTTCAGCCTCAATTTCTTCATCCCTAAAATGGGGATGATAATAAAGAATGTCATAGATGCATTGATGTGTAGCATCAATACCTACTTTATATAGTCATTCTCAGTGAATAGACCAGAGGGTCCCAATGCTAATTTAAAAGCAACATATTTTTATAAGTAAATAAAGTGTATTGAGCCATTTATATTTTCTGAAAAATGGCTTTGGCAAAACAAGGCACACCATTAGAAACCCAACTATGTTGACAAAAATGATCAACACACCATGGTGCAGAAGAATAATTTAATGGTTTTCCAGATAACTATTTTTAAACAGTTTATTTCCTGAAGTGTTATACAATGCTGATAAAACTATTTTGTCAATGTTTGCAGAAGTTTACCATAGTCTAGGTCCTAGTAAATCAACTCTGCCCTATATTTAAAGAGACTAACTCAGATTGATAATATTTCAGACATTCATAAACCAAAACCTTTAACTAATAATAGAAGCGAATTTTCTTGGTTGGATGGACACATTTATTTCTGGTTTCATCATATTTTTTGTACTTGCCATGAAAGAACATTTCAGGCCCCTACATTTACCTAAAGATAGCAAGGTTTTTTGTTTGTTTATGCTAGATAATTATAGAGTAGAATTAGTATCTGGTATCATTTTATGTTCTTACTAACTCATTGATTTAATCTGTGTACCAGAGCATTATTCAGAATATGAAATGTTATTCTTGAGACAATTGATGCATTATGCAGAAACTACACTCAGCTTTTAATTTTGTTAAAATATTTAAGATGCAATTTTTAATGTTGATTTTATCTAGAATTCTAAAGTCAAACAAAAGGAGAAATGTGAGAGAAGGCAATTTGGTTTGGAAAAGTTTCTTCTAATAAAGATGAGGACTATGCAAATTATGGAATAGGTCACCAAAAATACCTTCGCATCAATTCTCCAAACTGATAAATGAATCTCCCTCACAGATATGATGTTGATACTAAAATATCATTCACAAATAGCGTGAAATGGAATGAGTTGAAGCTGATGAAGAAGTAAAAATTATTGCCTTATGTAGGTGATGCAGAAAGAGTAGATATTTTGACACTAATAATGACCATAAAAGAGGACTTTCTGAAGGGCAGAAAGAAAAAAAAACCCTTTTGAGAAGGATATTTCATTCTTTGATTCAATAATTAAAATTTCCGACAGGTAGTTGAACGTCTGGAAGTCCAACAGGATTAATCATTGAATCAAAGAGTGACATATTTATAACAGGAATTCTGAAGCTGAGTCTCCGGTGTGCATGAGTGAATTTTAGGGGGACCACAAACTTGCATGGGAGAAAATCACATTTTTATCTTTATCAACCTCTCAAAGCATCATTTCTGAGAAGAGTTCCTTAAGCTTTACCAGACTATCAAAGGGAGGTCCGTGACACAAAAAAGGTTAAGAACTCCTGAGTGAGAAGGTCTCCCAAGTCAAGGAACTTTTTACAATGTTAAAAAAAGTATTTAGTTCATCACTTCCCAAGTTACTGGGACTAGCAGGTCTTGTCTGGAGGGAGTGCTATGTCTGCCCATAGATTTGTTTGGAACGTTTGTACTTTATAGACCTTAAAGCATCGTATAAATGTAACCCTTGCGACAGATGCCCTCATCATACTGTTTTTCAAGCTTGGTCTGTCATTGGGTACTGTCTCAGCCTACTGAAGAAGAGAATGCTTCTAGTCTAGTTACAGACATAGTTCTCCCTGAGTTATAAAACTAGTGATGTATCAGCTGAGATTATTCCCCTGTGTTGCTGCTACTGCTGCTGACTCTGGCATCACAAAAGTTCATCCAGAGGTCAGGAATCTCACCAGGAGAGTCACAGCCACCAATATCAGGTGTATACTACAAATCAGATTATCTTCTTACTTACAGATACCCAGGAGAGGTATTCCCCTTATGAGTAATACTCACATATTCTAGAATGGACAAAATACTCTAATTTTTCTAGAATTATCTCTCCTGAGCTCCAATGAATCTTTCTGGGATAACTGGGTAGGATTGTTCAAATTACCCAAGGCAACCACCTCCACACCTGTAGGGGAGGCGGTAGGAAAGGAAGAAACAGTTTTGAAACCAGACACATAAATACATTCATTATTATTATTGCTGCTATTGCTGTAAGCATTAATATGATTGTTGTTGATACAGAATAGAGCAGAGGCCCCTAATCTTGCTCAGTGGATGATCCTGATGACTTAAAGGAGGGGGAGTGGTTTATGCTAGACTTATACACTGCTGACTTGAGGCCTACATTACAATTCTGCCTATACACTGTAGAAGACAGAGTTAATAGATACCAGGCCACACTCTCTTCTTATCCTTTATTCCCTTTCCCCAAACAAATGTACATACATCTTAACTACAGTTCATGGATTAACCAAGTTATTGATGAGTTGTTTTCTCCAGTTGTAAATTTAAGCATAAAACAGAGAATGTACAGCATCTCTACTCTTACCTCTCTTAGGATTGGAGAGCTTGAAAACAGAACCTTTGAACTAATTGTTCGTCTGGCATCAGGATACAATGTCCAGAAGGGAGTATGGACATAGTCTTTTCTCAGGTTGAGTCACTCCCAAAGTACTTCTGTAGATTTTTGGTGTTTCGTGTTCTAATATCCTATGTTACCCTATGTTACAATGAAGGTGATTGGCACTCATTTACTTCAAACATGTTTTGACTAATGACATAAAATCTTTTTCAGTATGCTGTTGTGGGAAGGACACTTAGATTGGCAGTCAAGAGATCTATCTGAGTTTTAGCCCTGATTATGCGACTTCTTTTTCCTGATCTATAAAGCGCTACATCAGTTTTCAGTTATTGTAGTAAGAGCTAGAATGAGCCATAGTGATAATCTAAACCAGCCTTCCTCATTATGCAGATAAAGAAACTAGGGCCTAGACAAGTTTTAGCCCACTGCAGATCACCCAGGTATGGTAAGTAATAAGCATTGCCAGGATTCACAGTTCCAGATAAATATTTTCTCCTATATCACACTGTCTCTTCCTTTCTAGCTTTAAAATTCCATTATTTTAATTTCATTCAGTGTAAAAATATGTACAAGATCACATTCATTAATGTAAGTTCTATCTTTTTCACAATTAGCATTTAATGCTTATAACCCACCTAAGGCTTGTGCTCATCTAAAAATTTCACATTAATGATATTTAATCTATTAGTTATGAAATAAGCTTTTAGTTGGAAATAAATTGCTCTCCATATTTATTATTCAGTTAGTGGTGGAATATTTTGAGAAAATAATGATTGGAAAGAATTGAAACTATTTGGAACAATATGATAACTACTTTTCTCTTCTTCACATTTAAGTAGTGTACAGTATTTATTAAAAGTTTTCTTTAATTATTAGATCTTCCACATGTGAGGCTGAGCTTCAGGAATTGATGGAACAAATTGACATCATGGTAAGCAACAAAAAAATGGATTGGGAAAGAAAGATGCGGGCTTTGGAAACAAGGCTGGATCTTCGAGATCAAGAGTTGGCAAATGCACAAAACTGTTTGGACCAAAAAGGTCAAGAGGTACTTCATATATATTATTTATATATATTAATAAACTGTTAGCAAACCAATAATTTGCAATTTTTATAAATAATGCTTGTTATATAAGAACAAATTTTTGTTAATCATAAGGACCATTATTTTTATTTTTAATTGAAGTTTAATTTTTTTCAATTACCAAAAATCTATCTTTTCTACCTCTGACATCACCCCCCAAATTGAGACCAGAAGAAAAAAAAGAAACAGAAAACAGAAACCTTGTTACAAACGTGTATAGTCAAACAAAACAAATTTCTGCATTGGCCATCTCTCCTTCTTTCTCTCTCTTCCTTTCAGTCTCTCTGTTTGTGTCTCTCTTTCTCCATACACACACACACACACACGCACACACACACATACATATATGTGTATGTAAATATGTGTGTGTGTGTGTATATATATATATATATATATATGTACATATATATATATATATATATGTCTCTACATATGTGTATATTTTGCACTCTGAGTCTTTCACCTCTCTATCAAAGTTGGAAAGCATGTTTCATTATTAGTCCTCTGGAATCATACTTGGTCATTAAGCTGAGTTCCTAAGCCTTTCAAAGTTGTTGATCTTTACAATATTGCCATCATATGAATTTTTCTCCTGGTTCTGTTCACTTCATTCAGCATCAGATCATAGAAACCTTACCAGGTTTCTCTGAAACCATTCCCTTCATCAGTTCTTATAAGTACAATACTTATTCCTTCACATGTACATGCTATAATTTGTTCAGCCATTCCCCAATTTATGGGCTCCTCCTCATATTCCCATTCATTGTTACCTCAAAAAGAGATATAAATATTTTTGTACATCTTTATGGTTTCTTTAGCTTAGGACTAATCCTTCCCTTATTCTACCCTTCCTCTAATTTTCCCTTTCCCTCCAATTTCCCTGTTGAGTGAAATATATTTTTGTACCCGACTGTATGCACACACACACACACACACACACACACACACACACACACACGTATATGTATACACACACATATATGTGTATATGTATGTATACATAATATATATTTCTCCCCAATTACATGTAAAAACAATTTTTAACATTTTTTAAAGTTTTGAGTTCCAAATTCTATCCTTCCCTCCCTCTCCTCTCCCCTCCATGAGATAGTAAGCAATCAGATATACATATATAATCATATAAAACATTTCCATACTAGTCATTTTGTACAAGAAGACTCAAAAGAAAAGAAAGAAAGAAAGTGAAAAAATAGCATGTTTCAGTCGAACAATATCAGCTCTTTCTCTGGAAGCAGATAGCATGCATCATCATTAGTTCTTTGGGATTATCTTGAATCATCGTATTGCTGAGAATAGCTAAGCCATTCACAATTCTTCATTAAACAATATTGCTGTTACTGTATACCACACTCTCCTGGTTCTGTTCACTTCACTTTGCATCAGTTCATGTAAGTCTGTCCAGGTTTTTCTGAAATCATCCTACTTGTCATTACTTATAGCACAATAATATTCTGTTACAATCGTTTTTAACTTTGTATCACCTACCATCTAAAATGATGCTTTGACAGATGTTTCTTGAATTGAATGACTTATCATCATCATCACTGAGTTATCATAATCATAATTAATAACATTTACTCTATGATATACCTGTCTGCAATGGTGTTGTGCTTATAGTAGTTAAGGAAGCATAGTTCTTGTCCTTTGGAAGCTTGTAATCACAGACTAACATTACTGATGTAAAAAGACACATCAAAGACATTTAAACAAATGAACAACTATTAAACATAAATGCAATAAATATTTACATTATTTTCAAGCAAAGAGTGGGTTGAGGATGGGTATTTATTTTTTATTTATTTAACTGATGTAGAGTAAAGGTATTATGGTAGTTCTATCCTTAGGTAGACTTAAAAGATGTCAGTTTTCTAATTAGAGAGAAGGAAAGGGGAATAAGTATTTTTATAGTACTTACTATGTGCCAGGCACTGTAGAGATGAAAAAAAAAGGGGGGAGAGAGGGAGGGAGAGTGAGAGGGAAGGAGAAAGGGAGGGAAGAGGAGAGAGAGAGATAATTGTGAATAAAGATAGCAGATGAGGTTCCCTTAGTGACCAATTAGAAATTTCAATCTAGAGTTAATTTTAATTACTAATTTTAAATATGCATAGGATTATTCCGAACTTTCATTATATATCAGCATGATACTATCCTAATACCAAACAGTGGTATAGTAAGGCATAAACCAAGTGTAGTTTTTGAGTATAATTATTACCAACTTGTTTTGAAAACTGTAGTACAAATATTTAGCCTTGTGTTGATACAGGAGTTAAACTTGACTCTCACTTCTCTTTTTTTCAATTACTTATCTTTTACACATTTTCTATCCTATCAGACAAAACATAGCAGAATATTCAAATTATTATCTTGATACAGGTGGGGTTACTTCGACAGAAATTGGACAGTCTGGAAAAATGTAATTATGTAATGACTCAGAACTATGAAGGACAACTTCAAAACCTTAAATCTCAAGTAAGAAAACTTACTGCTTCTGGGTTAATGTAGTGAAACTGTTGTGCTTTCTTGTTATTATAAATTCATTTAATTTAATTAAAATCAGTAGTATCCTTAATATTAGCAAAAATGCTCTGTCCTATTGTATTAATAGTCAATACCACATAGTTTAGCATGTAATGTTCTTTGTTTCACATCCCAAGTTGTCAGCTACACATCTCATGGCAGGTATAATGACTCTTTTAGGGCTACTAAAGAATTGCTGTGATGTTTTGAGCATTATCCCACTTCTAGAAGCTTAAATTAATGCTTCATTCTAAGCACCTTACTAGGAAATGAATTATAAACAGGGCAAGATAGTACTTCTGATCTTTATTATCCCTTAACAAGTTTGGGTTTGCAAAACTAGTTCTTAAACAGTTGGCTAATTCCTTTGAATCACTATGCTTGGAACTTAGGTAGCTGCTATGATCCAGTTAAACATATTTAGTTCTCTAAACCGAGAAATCAATTAAAATTTAGAGTACAAAAATTTAACTACCCACTATAATAACTAATTATAAACAAAATCTATATAATATGGATCAACATTTAAAAAATACAAATTTTTCTTTTTCTCATCTTATTTTTTTCTTTTCTTTCCTCACAATGCCTGTTTCACTCATTGCCTAAGGAAACTGGCTTTATTTTTTTAGCTTCCATAACCTATACTGTTAAAAAGCCTCACATATTGTGATAATTTACATCCAAAGTAAACTCTCCCATATGACAAAGAAAAACAATGAAGCATTGAGTCTTTGATAGTAAATCTTTGTCCAACAGTGTAGACAATATTCTGTCCTAGTAGGCCCCCATTTCTCTTCCATGAAGGAGGAAGTATGTTTCATTATTAAAGATATTTGTGAGCTATCAAACTTTCTAAGGTAAGATCACTATATCTTATCAGGAGTTAAAAATGCCTTGACAGACTTTTCTCAGGGCAGCTAGTGATTTTCAGGATTGGACCTCTGCAGTGAATACAAAGATCTCATTGGCAAGACTATAAGGAAGAAATGGCCTTCCTCTGTCCAGTGAGATTCTACCACTTTGGACATATGCCCCAAAGAATTTCTCGGACCCTTCCCTCTGTCACTTTTAAATAGTTCATGTAAAAAGTGGTGTGTGACATGAACTACTTGTAGTGTATTGGACATAACATTGAGAAAAGCATGAGAAAAGATTATTGCAGGTATTAGATCAGTTAAAAAGCCACTGGTCTAAAACTGTCAGTTGATAAGTTTCGGTTCTTTAGAGCCTCTGTCAAATACATGGCTCACATTGTATCTTAGCAGGGAGTAAAATACTATCCCTGAAAAGATGTAATTGCACATCACTTGGCCACATCTGAAGAATTTTTGAAAGCTAAGGGTGATCCTAGGATCCAGTGCTGTTCCTAGAAATTTATCAAATATACCATCATTGCAAAGTGTCTCAACAATCTCATCCATGTGTACATGGTTGAGAAGAACCAAAAAAGGAAGGACAATAAAAGGGTTCATCTGGCTTGAATCTCATGGCACCATTTGGACATCATTGGAATGGGATCTGATCTGACCTTTAGTGTTTTGTTTCCTTGTCTCACATGTTCATTGACATTGGCTTTTGTAGATGTAAATAAATCTTTTGTTTGCACAGGTATATCAGCCTAGAGAACTTAAAAGCAGTTTGGTATCAAATAGCCAACAGAAACTTACCACTACAGACCTCCCTGATAAGGAAACTCATTATCCAGTCCAGGGGTGGGGAACCTGTGGCCTCGAGGCCCCATAAGGAAACTCATTATCCAGTCCAGGGGTGGGGAACCTGTGGCCTCGAGGCCCCATGTGGCCCTCTAGGTTCTCAAGTGAGACCCTTTGACTGAATCCAAACTTCACAGAACAAATCCTGGATTTGAGGACCTAAAAGGCCACATGTGGCCTCAAGGCTGCAGGTTCCCTACCCCTGATCCAGTCCATCTATTGCTATTTGTGACTTTGAAGTGGGCAGTCAGAAAAGTCAGCACTATATTTACAGACCTTGATTCCAAATGGGGATGGACAATAATTTATTGACATAGTCTGATGAGTGCTGTTACATGTTGCCAGCCAAAGATGATTAGCGTCATTGGCCAACTGAATTTAAGATTACTTTGCTTGCCAGAAGAAGACCAACATTTTAGATGCAATTGTGCTATGTCATAGTCCCTATGCATCAGAAACCTTAATGATGCTCATGGAAAGAGTGATGATGACCTATGTGACATGGAAAGATCAGAATCACTCATGCACAAAAAGTGAAACTGAGAAGCTGGGACGTCCTCTAGACAGGGTGGCATAATAGATGTAAATGGGCTGAATATACCTTCCCCGATAGTTCTTTAGTGATTGGTAGTGCGTGTTGCTGCAACATGAAGGTTTACAAGAAGTGATCTAAAGAAAAAAAAAGCATGACTCTCAGAAAACCAAGTTTAGCTTCTCTAGGTTACTATACTATTGAAAGACTTTAAGAAGTTGAAACTATTACTGTATTAGTACATTGAATTATAATTGATCCCTGTAAGGGGAATGAGAAGGCAGTTGATACAATCCAAGGCCTACTGATACATGCCTATTAAAATCCTCTATGATGGTTCTAGACACTTGGGCCAACAGAAAATTCTTGAGCTATTGCAAAATATTAGTCCAAAATTGTAGCAGATGTATATGAGAAATGTGAGACCTATGTTTTGTGTGTACAAAGTAAAGCACTACCAACTTAAGCTGCTTCCTTGGAGAACTTGAAGACTTTGAAATTGATCTGCATAGATTTTTTATCTGTGGAAGGGAATAAGAAGAACATAAACAGCATCTTAGTAATGTTGGGCCACTTCAGCCAATATGAAGAGGTCTACCTAAGCAGGAACAATAATACTTCCACATTAGGGTTAGTATTGTGGGAGAAGTATTTCTATATGTATCCCTGCTAGAATTTATTCTGATCAAGGTCACAATTTTGAGAGCAAGTTACTGAAGGAAATACTATACTTGACAAGAATCAAGAAATGTAAAAGATCAGTTTCGCACACCACTTAATGTGCTTGGTGCCTTAAAACCTGAATAGAAAGCTCAGTGACCTTTTTAATGCATGCATAATATGTCACAATGTTTGCCTAATGACTGCTTATTAATCTTTGTTTGAAAGTCTCAGAGATGGACAAGTACATTGTTTGAGTGAGAGACAGTTAAAGGAGGCCTGCTACCTAGCTATGGCCTCAGTTCACAAGAGCTCAGAGAAAAATAGGTTTTAACTAGCCCAATGGCATTATGCTTGAGTTTGCTGTCAGGATCTCCAACCAGGGAACATATTGTTACATGAAATCTTGGTATCCAGGGAAAACATAAGGTAGTGGGCCAGTGAAGAGCTACCACATTCCAAATAATTAAAATATTGGGCAGCATTTCAGTCTACAAAATATCATTGGAAAACAGTTAGGGATGGGCAATGATGAAACATCTCAACCACCTGCCACTCTTAGGAAAGCTAGTTATATTCCCTGGTACAAAGGAGGGCAAAAATGATGGAAAGTTGAGAAATCCACTCCAAGAAGACACCATCCTTGATCCTGCTATCAAGGTGATCTTCTTGAAGCATGGGTCTTACCATCTCATCCCTGTCCACAAAACACACACACACACACACACACACACACACACACACACACACACACTCAATAACTCCAGGGGGTCCCTTTCATCTCTAGGATCAAATAAAATATGCTCTGTTTCTCATTTAAAGCCCTTCATAATCTGCCCACCTTCCTTACCTTTCCAGTCTTCTTACCCTTTACATTTCTTCACACGCTCTTCAAAACAGTGACACAATCCTCTTTGCAGTTCCTCACACAGGACACTCCTTCTCCTAACTCTGGGATTTTCTCTAGCTGTTCTCCATGTCTGGAATGTTGTCCTTCCTCATCTCTGCCTCCCAGCTTCGTTTAAGTCCTGTCCAAAATTTTACCTTGAACAGGAAGCCTTTCTCCTCTATAGTGAATATTTCCGATTCATCCTGCATATAGCTTATTTATGTATAGTTGTTTGCATGTTGCCTCTCTCATTAAATTATGTCTTCTTGACAGCAGAGACTATCTTTTTCCTTTCTTTGAATGCCCAACACATAACACAGTGCCTAGTACATAGCTGGCATTTAATGTTTATCAACTGACTCATTGACCTTTTCATTTAGTGACCGCATCAGCAGCCATAGATTCAGTGATGATATCTATGCAGGTAACTCCTAGATCTAGTCTAGGTCCAATCTTTTTCTTAACTTCTAGCCCCACATTACCAACGTGGGCTGTCGGCATCTTAGACTCCATCTGTCAGAAACAGAACTTGTTATTTTTTCTCCCCAACCCATCCCTTTTCTGAACTTCCCTTTTACTGCTGTAAGTGCCATCATTCTTCTAGTTATCTAGCTTGGCAATCTTAGTGACTTCTCATTCTCACCTCACAAATACAATCAGTTGCCAAATCTTGTTGTTTCCTCCTCTACAACATCTTTAGTTTATATTCTGTTCTCTTTCTTCATGTAGCCATCCCCCTAATTCAGACCCTTATTACTTCAGGCCTGGACTATTGCAATTTCCTCCTAATTTTTCTTCCTGCCTCAAGACTCTTCCCCACCCTAATCCACCCTCAGCTGCCAGAGTGGTTTTCCTAAAATGCAGATCTGACCATGTCGCCTCCCTACTCAATAAACTCCACTGTCTTCATTTTACCTCTAGGATCAAATCCAGATTCCTCAGTCATTTACAACTCTTCATAAGCTGGCCCTTTCCTACCTCTCCAGGCTCCTTACACACTCCTCCTCTCCCCTCACTCTGCAGAGTCCAGCCATACTAGTCTATTTGCAGCGCCTCATACAAGACTCTCCTCCTGTTTCCATGCCCTTGAACACTCTCTCATGCCAAGAATGCTCTCCCTTCTCATCTCTACCTCCTAAGGCTTAGCTCAAGCCATTCTTGGCAGGAAGCTTTTCTTGGTCCCCTCAACTGCCACTGCTTTACCTTCTAGTGTGACCTTGAATCTGCTTTTAGAGTGTCTTGTATAAGTGTCATGTATATACATACATAGATGTACATGTTGTCACCCCTGATAGAACATAAGTTTCCTGAGGGCAGGGAATATCTAATTTTTGTCTTTGTATATCTAGTGCTTGGCCCATTGTTTGTCTTATTGTAGTCTTTTATTGTTTGTTAATTGATTATTCACTATAGCAGATGAGTTCTACTTTTTTTGTGCAGTTGTTGTTTTTTCTGGTTCACTAAGTGCTCTTAAGACTATAGGACTTAATCTTACCCAGTGGTGCGCTGGTAAATGTATAACAGCTAGCTCTCCATAAACAATGTACATATGACGCACTTTTACATTTTTAGCTCCAGGGCTATATAAAACCGGGCCCTTGTTTGCTAACCCCTGGTCTAGACAATCAACAAAACAATAAATCAAGTCCTGTTTGTAGCATTTGCAGATTTCCAAGGTGTAAATGCTTACACTGAAAATTTAATATTCAGCTCTTTTAAGCCAATTGTAGCTGGCTCCAGCACACTGTTGATCTTACTTACCCAGTCTTCCTGTAGGCATTTTTTCCCCTTGCCACTGCTATTTCTTGGTGTTGCACTGACTGTGGTCATCTATCATCTTCTTCCCTAACATTTTTGCCAATGATTTTGCTCTAAACTGTGGTTGTCTTTATGCCTTGTCTCTACGTGGCAGGAGAACTGCTGAAGCAGTTTGTTTCTTGGGTTCTTTTGGCCTCTCATGGAGCAGGTATGTTAAAAAATGGTTATAATCAAAATCAATGTATTTTCCATCATCCACATTTCATTTTCGAGTATCAGTAACTTGTTTGTATAAAACTGCTTAAATCTTAAAAAAAATTTTTTAACTGCTTAAATCTTTTACAATTGCATGAAATATATTCTTCTCTGCTGTATAATTTCTTCTAGTTTGATATTGATTTTGACTCATTCTAAAATCAGGTTCTCAGACTTTTTGGTCCTTAATAAGGTTAAAATGATTGAGGACCCCAAAGAGATTTTGTTCACATGAGTTCTTAAAATGCCCATAGTAGTACAAAAGTAATTTTGGCTTCATGGATCCCCCAGTCCCAGAGTTTTGACCACAAGGACTAGCAGGGTTACACACTTTAAGAACCTCTATTCAGTAACAGTGACATGACTGTACACAACTAGCTAATTAATAGATGGCAGCTAGTCCTGTCTGTCAGGATATTGTCAGTTTCATTTTCTGTGATGTCAGTTCAATGATTGTCATGTCGGAGACTTGACCATTGCTTGTTGGATATATTGTAGTGGGGATTTCTTTGTGAATAGGTTAGAACAGATGGTCACTGAGGTCCCTTCCAACTCTCATATTTTGTAATTCTAATGTCCTTAAGCACTGCTTTTGAAGTTCATTATCAACTCTCAGTAAGGCTTCTGAGGAAGTTTAAGTCTGGACTTCTTAATTGTATTAATCCCAAACCTTGACATATTTTTGACTGACCTCCTCCATGTTCACCTTTACATTGAAGTCGTCAAGTAGCAATACATATGTTGACTTGTTTGAAATATATTTTTCAAATTTCTTTCATAATTTTTCTCCTTTGTTTCCTTGTACCACTTTTGTAGAGAAAGTTCCAGGGATTAGAACCCCCCTTATAACAGTAATCATCAAGCTTATTCTATCCATTCTCCAACATTGAGTAACCAATACTTTCTAAATGAATAGTAATATGGTAAATGTTACCCCTGTGCCACTAAAAGGTGAAAGCAAATCCCAAGATGCAACTCACATGCATTTTGATGGAATTTTTTTGAAGCATATGATGAATAGGGAATTCAGAGAGCATGAAAGTTGCCAAGGCCTTCTTGGCAGGTGCTTCCAAATTCCAGGGTATATTCCTCTGGGCCTGTAGAGTTTCAGTTCCTCTGCCAATACAAGCACCAGTATCTATGTGAGGATAGAAAGATAATTCTTTGGCAGCAAAGCAATTTGAGGCTGGATTGCTCTTGATTATGTAGAGAAAAAAACCCACTTCTGATGTCAGTCCTTATCAGTAAGGCTTTTGATCTGCAAGTTTTCCTGAAGATTTATGAATGTTTATTGGTCAGGGAGCACCTTCCTTGGGACAGTATTTTCCACATTCATGATTGATCTCTGGGAAAATTCAGCCTTAACATAAATTCTGGACACTCAGCAGCCTGAGATGCAGACACCTGTTTGGAGGAAAACCTAGGATGACTGGTTCCTGCAGTTAACCTAAGGATGATATATAGTAAGTGACAGTGGGAGGTGATGGTTATCTCAACATGGGTTGAGTGTGCTCAGCTTTGGTACTAATAAGTATTCTGAGGATCATGTTGGTAGAAGCCACTATTATCTTAGAGTGAGGGTGGGAGGGTACCAAAGTCTGTAACCAAAATTGGAAGAAAGACAAAAAAAAAAAACTATTGTACTTTTGACAAGCAAATTTGTGAGGATATAGTCAGCTGTGCTTCAAAGAAAACTATTCTTAACATGAAAGCAAAAAAATTATAATAAGCCATACTTAATACTAAAGGAGTCTCTAAAAATGGACGTCTAACTTCCAGTTATAATAGGAAACAAATAATAATAACAAAAATAACAATAACAATATTGGTTTGAACCATCAGTTAGCCTCACTTCTTTAGGTAGAAATTCATGTAGCAGTAGCAACTTGAACCATGAGGTCACAATATAAAAAGACCACTCAAGATACTTTTGCAATAGATGTTGGCATATGGTAGTCTTCATGGTTCTTGTTTTGCTCACCATCACTAGTACAAGGCCAGTATCCCAGGAGACGATGTTTCATGTTGTCTTTAGATATGGTATGAACCCAACTCCACTATTTTTTCCAGTTATTAGCTGCAATTTCTTCATGTTTTCTGGTTTTGTTTCTAGTAAATACCTATGTTGATATTGTTCATTTCTCTCAGTAGTATGCCAGCTCATTAATCACTGAAAAAGGATTTCACATTCAGAATACTAACAGCTAATTTTTATAGAAGATCTAAAGATTGCATAATTCCCATCTTACTCTGTCATCATTTCCACCCGTTGGACACTGTTGTTGAAGAAATGGGACCCCAGAGGACTGAGTTTCTTTGTTTCAGGGGTTGTCATAGCTAGGAAATTCATCACCTGATGGTTACCCTGATGGTACTGAGCTTCTTTCTATTTAGATGATATTCCTTAAATAGCAGACACAGTCTTCTGCTGGTACCATACTTAAAGCATTTCTTCAACCAGCTGCAGAGCCAGTGCTTTGCTAGCATAATCTTTAAGAGCTCAGGATTATCTCCTCACCCTAAAGAGGCATCAGAGTAAGGTGTGTGTGTGTGTATGTGCATGGATGTATGTGCGTGACGGGATGAATTTTCTACAGAGAACTCAATCAATCCTATTGAGTTTAATCAGTTATATATGAAGGTTTCTTTAAACTTTAAAAGAGAACATAGTCTTCCAGAAAGAACAGTGTCTCTTTTGTACCTCTACTTCCTCATGTTACAATCTGCTTTCCAAACCACTGTGGATTATTTTTGTGACAGTGCTCTCTCTTCTACTTCTACCTGTTTGATCAATCTTCCTTAGTCTGCTATATTTTCATCTATACTCTGCCCATTAACTGCAAGTATTCCTCTATCCTGGACCACTTCTTTTTTCTCTACAATCTCAGTTGCTGATTTCATCTATTCCCATAGATTCAATAATCATCTCTATCCTGATCTATTGTATCTAGCTCTGGACTTGCCTGAGCTCTCACTGCATATTACCAACTACCTTTCAGACATTTCAGACCAAATTGATTATCTTTCCCCACAAACTCATACCTATTCTGAAATTCTTTATTACTATTGAGGTTACCACCATCCTTCTAAGTCACTCAGATTCATAACCTCTCTGTTATCCTCACCTCTTCACTCTCAATCACCCCATATATCCAAATGCTTGCCAAATCTTGTTTCTGTCCCTACAACATCTCTCATATATCCATGTGCTAGACTCACACAGCCACCTCCTTAGTTCAGGCTCTCATCATTTCTTGCCCTGATCATTACAATAGCCATCTAATTGGTCTGCCTACCTGAAATCTCTTCCCACTCCAATCCATCACCCATACAGCTACCAAACTGATTTTCTGAACTCTCTGTTGACTACAGGAACCAAATATAAGCTCTTCTGTTTGGCATGTAAAGTCCTTCAAAACCTGGCCCCAGTCTACTAGCTGGTGATATAGTAGATAAAGCACTGGATTTGGAGCCCGGAAAACATGAGTTTGAGTCCTGCCCCATGTACTTACTAACTAAACAAGTCACCATGGGCAAGTAATTTAACCTTCTCAGTCTCAATTTCCTTAATTGCAAAATAAGGAAATAATCTCATCTTTCCCATAGGGTTGTTGTGAGGATAAAATGAGAGCATCTGTGAACCTTAAAGTACTAGTTAAGTGTTAGCTATCATCATCATCATCATCATCATCATCATCATCATCATCATCATCATCATCTTCATCATCATCATCATCAATATCATTATTATTACTATCATCTTTCTAGCCTTTTTGCGTATTTTTAAAATACGCGGTATGTTCCAGCCACACTGACCTTTGTATTCCCTACATATGGCACTCCATTTTCCTTTCTCGTGCAAGCTCTTTCCCATGTGTAAAGGTCTCTCTGCTGACATCTGATATATAGAATCCATGGTTTCCTTCAAGCCTTAACTTCTATGGGAACCCTTTCCTGATGAGCAGTTGCTAGTGCCTCCCCCCAAATCACTTCATATCAATTGTGTGTGTGTATGTGTGTGCACACACACACACACAAATTGTATTACTCACATTTTTCTCCCATGTGGTCTTTGAAATCTTTGTATCCCTAATACCCAGAACATAAGAAGAACTTAATAAATGTGTATTGATTGATTCATTCTCAGAAACTACTTAAACTGCTCTCCTATCGCCAAGGTCACCAATGATTTCCTAATTGCCAAATCCAGTGGCCACCTCTCAGTCCTCTTTCTGCTTGACTTTTCTAAAGCATTTGATAACTATTGGTCACTTTCTCCTTCTCGACATTCTCTCCTTCCTTGGATTCTTTGATATCACTCTCTTATGGTTTGCCTCTTACCATTCCAGTGACTATTTCTTGATGTTTTTCAATGCTTCTTCTCCATCTTCTAACCCTCTAAATGTGAGCATTATCCACAAATCTATCCTCAACCTTCTCTCTATATTCTCTTTTGGAATTTCAGTTGCCAAGGGGTTCTTATCTCTATGCAGGTGGCTCCTGAATCTATATTTTCATCCCGCACATCTTTCCTGAGCTCCAATACATAATTTAAATTGTTTGTTAGACATGCCTACCTTGTTATCTCACTGGAACTTCAAACTCAACATATCCGAACTTGAGTGGGGTAACATTGGCTGTTAAGAAGACATTTCTATATGTAGAAGAAATCTAGGAATAAGAATGGGGGAAATGGTGGTGAGCATTTGGGTGAAGATCAACAGAGAGAGGAGCATAGGTAATTTTGTCATCAAAGACTACCACAGACACCCTAAACAAGACAAGCTTGGCAAAGAGTCATAATATAGCAGTGACAGAGGACTTCTGAAGTTCTTTTTGTCTTCCAAAAACAGAATTACTAATTGTTCTTGACATAATGATAATTTCATTCTTCAAAAGTTTGTCATGCAGTCAACAAGCATTTATGAAGTGCTTCCAACCTCATTATTCCATCAAAACTTCTCTAACCAAAGTTACCAGTAATTTCTGAATTGCCAAATCCAATGACTTTTTTTTAATCTTCCCTCTCCTCAATCTCTCTGAGGCTTTTGACACTGTTGATCACTCTCTCTTCCTTGATACTATCTTTTCTTTAGGTTTTCAGGACATCATTCTCCTCTGGCTCTCCTGTCTATTGGACCACTCTATCTCAGTCTCCTTTGCTGGATCCTTGTCTAGATCATGTCCTTGAGCCATCAGTATCTCCTAGGATTCTGTCCTGGACCTTCTTCTCTTCTCCCTCTATACTACTTCACTCGGTAATCTTATCAGCACTCATTTAGTTACCATCTTGATGCTGATGATTCTCAAATCTACCTCTCCTGCCTGTACCTCTCTGCTGACCTTCAGTATCACACCTCCACACTGCTTTTCACATGTCTCAAACTGGATGTGCAGTAAACATCTTAAACTCAACATGTCTAAAACTGAACTCATTGCCTTTCCCTTTAAACATTCCCCAAGTTCTACCCAGCCTGTAGAGTACGTAACATCATCCTCTCAGTACCTCAACGTAGGTGTCCTCAGCTCCTCATTATCTCTTATCCCCCATATCCAATCTGTTTCTAAGGCCTGTCGAATTCACCTTTGCAACATCTTTCAAATGTGTCCCCTTTCTCTCCTCTGACCTTGTCACCACTCTAGTGCAGGGCTTCATCATCTCATGCCTGCATTACTGCAATAGCCTACTGGTGGGTCTGCCAGCCTCAAGTCTTTCCTCACTCCAATTCATTCTCTGTTCAGCCACCAAAGTTATTTTCCATGTCACCCTCCTATTCAATAGATTCTCTGCGGCTCCCTATCACTTCCAAGATGAAATATAAAGTCATCTGTCTGTTACTCAAAGCCCTTCATAACCTAACCCTTGCCTGCCTTTACGGTCTTTTTATACCTTATTCTCCACCATGTATTTTTTGATCCAATGATAATGGTTGTTCCACAAACAAGACACTCTATCTCTTGGTTGTGGATATTTTCTCTGGCTGTTCTCTGTACCTGGAATATTCTCCTTCCTCAATTCTACCTACTGGCCTCCCCAGCTTCTTTTCAGTCTCAACTAAAGTCTCATCTTCTAGGAAACTTATTCTAACCCCTCTTGATCCTAGTGTCTTCCCTTGTTTAATTATTTCCTATTTATCCTATATATAGTTGATTTGTATATATTGGCTTGTTTATCACTCTCCCCCACTTAGATTGTGAGTTCCTTTATGGCAACAACTCTCTTCTGCCTCTTTTTTATATCCTCAGTGCTTAGTACAGTGTGTGGCACTTAGTAGGCATTTAATAAATGTTTATTGACTTACTGACTACTTATTATGTGCAAACACTGTGCTAAGTAAAGTACTAGGGATAAAAGAGAGGTAATAACACATTCCCTGCCATCAAGGAACTAATATTCTAATGGAGACCACCATTTTATGTTAAAAAATAAATAAAAGAGGACATATGAGATACATACAATGTAAATTAAAGGTAATCTCAGAAGGGAGATACTAGATACTAGCAGTGGGGCAGGGGTGATGAGAGGTTGGAGAGTATCAAGGAGACTAGAAAAGGTCTCCTAAAGAAGGTAGGATCTGAGCTGAGTGTTGAGGGAAGCTAGGAGGCATGGAGAATAGACATTGAAAAGCCACAGAGTTGGGAGATGGAGCATCATGATCCCAAAACATCAAGAAGGCTATGTTGCTGGATTGTAGAGTGTGTATATGTGTAAGAAAACTGGAAAGGTAGGAAGGAATCAAATATTGAAGGGCTTTAAATGCCAAGGAGAAGGTTTGATATTTGATCCTGCAGGTAATGGGAAGCCACTAGAGGTCATTGAACAGGGCCGTGACATGGTCAGAGCTGAATGGAGGATGGATTACAGGGAGAGAGACCAAAGGCAGGGAGACCAGCCAAAGGCGACTGCAGTGGTCTAGGCAGGAGGTGGTGGGGCCTGCACCAGGATCAGAAGTGTCAAAAGAGAGGAGGGGGCTGATTTGAGAGATGCTGTGAAGGCAGAAACAACAGAACTCGACAACTGATTAGGTATGTGAGGTAACTGAAAAAATAGTCAAGGAGGAAATTGAGACTGTGTGACTGGGAGATTGGTGGCTTTCTGGATTTGATTCTCACCAGTAGAGTACTAATTTCTGCAAGAGAAATGATGGTAACCTTGGGGAGAAGTGTGACCCTTTCCTTTTAGAATTTGTGGTCAAGCAAAGAAAGGCCAGATGTCTTTTGGCATGCACTCATGATTTGAAGAAAGCAGATTTCAAGGGCTCAGAGGAAGGATAGCATCCCATCAACTAAAACTGTGCAGAAGTCATCTGACTGTGAAGGGATGAGGAAAGGAAAAAGCATTTATTTAGCACCTACTATGTGCCAGGCACTGTGCTAAGAACTTTACAAATTTTACCTCAGCTGATCCTCACAACAACCCCGGGAGGTAGGTGCTGTTATCATCTCCATTTTACAGTTGAGAAAACTGAGGCAGACTGAGGTTAAGTACTTGTCCAACCCCAGGAGATAGGTGCTGTTATCATCTCCATATTACAGTTGAGAAAACTGAGGCAGACAGAGGTTAAGTACTTGTCCAAGGTCACACAGCTAATAAGTTTCTGGGGCTGGATTTGAATTCAGGTCTTCCTAACCCCAGACTAAGTGCTTTATCTACTGTGCTACCTAGCTTCATACTCTCACACAGGATTTGTCTGAAGAAATTGATATGGATACACTGAGAATTCACCAACCAACTTAATTTTAAAGATTATCTCTGGAAAAGGGAACCAAGGAAACATAATATGATGTATCCATAAATATGGCATGATCCTGTGGGAATAGGGTGCAGAAGATCAGATTTAGCTAAAGTGGGCAAGGAACACTGAGGATGGGAGAAAGGTTTGTGGTTATTTGTTTGTAACTAGACAAGGGGACAAGGAGATCAAAGAAGACAGAATGATGTGTGTGGAACGATGACAATCAGAAATCACAGGGCTGTGCATTTTTTATTTTATTTGCATTTTCTTTGTGCAATACAATGACCTTTGCTTGAGAGACACAATGTACCTATAGCCCCGAAACTCTTAATGAATTCAACCAGTCCAGATAAGCCTCAGGTACCAAAAGAATTGAATGATGTGATTGCTGAAGGTCTGTTAGTGATATTTGAAAGATTGTGGAGAATAGGAATGGTATTCACAGGACTAGAGAAGGGAATTGCCTTCCCATTTTTAAGGGGGGTAGGGACTAAGGGGAAAAATGGAGAGGGAAAGAGAGAGCAAGAGAGACACAGACAGAGACAGAACTGTATAAATTATAAGCCAATAAATTAACTTCATTTCTTGAGGAAATTCTTGAATCTTACATTTGGTTCAAGAAATTAACTTTCCAAATACAAGATTAAGGAAGGCATATGCAGACAGCAGTTGATCTCAAAAAGATAACAGAAATTTTAGTAGACCTCAAGCTTGATATGAGTCCATAGTATAATGTGGCTGTCCCTTTACATGTACTCTCGTGATAGCCAGATATGGATTCCTGGATTACTTGCTGTTTGAGGATTTTCTCTTGTACTCTTCTACTTTTGAGTATGCATACATATATCATTCTGCCACATCTAGAATCAACTTACTTAACATCAATACTGAATGAAAATTTTTTAAGGGCCTGCTCAGGCCCATCGTATTGCATGATTCTCACCTTCTTTGTTTCATTTAATTGAATTGAAACTAAAGTATTGAAACAGTCTTGCTTATTATTATTTTTACATAATGATACGTATTTACACATCAACATCATTGAAACTGAAATGACCTGTAAATTTTCACCATTTTTTCATAATAAATTAAAAGTTAAGTTTTTTTTAATACATTATAAGCTAGTTATTGAAAAAAAATTTTTTAACACAAGATGGCAGTAAACAAAAATTTTTTAAAATATTACTTTAAATATTGTGGGGTTCCTAAAATATATTTAAGGGAAATTTGAAGGAACATTTGTCAAGTGATCATTGTTAGAAATTAATGAAGTTTCAGATTTACATCAAAGCTCAATTGTGTTCAGCTTTAGTAACTTTATTTCAATAACTAGTTCCATAGTTGTATATTGAAATGATTATGCTTTGCAGGATTTGCCAATTATGACAAATTGTTAAAGTAGTGCATTTGAAAAAAGAAATGAAGCCAAGTTATGGTAGGAATAGCAAATAGACTTTAAACATTAATATTTCCTTTTATTGATAGTTTTCTAAACTGACAAATAGCTTTGAAAAGCTGAGATTGCACCAAATGAAACAATGTGGGACTCTTAACAAAGATGAAATTCCATTTGAATTGAGCAATATAAACCAAAAATTAGAGGTAAGATATATGTTCATAACTATCTTCATTTGTATCAAAGACTGATTTTTGTTATTGGCTGTTAATATTGAATGTAATGTATAGAATAGCTTGCTTATATGGCAGCAAATACCATTCCCAATCAGTCTTGCTCTGAGTATATTCTTTTTAGTGTATGTCCCTTTGGTGAATTAGAACAGCTATTTGAGGTACACATCTGAATACATCAAGCCATTTTTTCAGAACCAAAACAAAAGTTCTTGGAAGCTTGGAATCTGTAGATGTGGAATACACTTAAGAAACACCCTATTGATGAATATTTAATTAGTCTCTTGATGTCTGTAATCATTGGGTATGGAAATTTGAATGAAGATATGCAACAGTTTTTAGGACAGAATTTGGGCTGTACTTTTTTGAAAGAGTTAACACTTTACAGTGATATTTGATAAATGAGCATACCATGATATTTATAAATTAATGCATTCTGTCCCCCCCAAAATCTGCATGTGGGTTTTCTGCCTCACCAATTCCAATCAATACCTAGAGCAGTGGCATGGCTAATGTGGTTTCTCAAACATACATGTTTCACGGAATCATCGAGGCCTTCTAGAGAAATGATATATTCAAATATTTGTGTGCTTTAACAGAATGTAGCATATTTCAAAGAGAAGCCTCCAATACTGCTTTCCAAAAAACATTGTTAGCATAGTATAATCAAGCCCTGTAAAGTCTCAGTGCTCTACTAGAACATTATTTGACCATTGCAACTATGGAGTTTACACAGGTGTTCTTATGGACACCCATAACATTCTTTTACTTAACATTGTGTTTTTCCCCAAGCCAGTGAATCGTGTTAAGCAAGGTATATCATGGATAAAGATCAAGCCAATTATTGTCTATTTGGCTAAATAATCTTATAAGTTTTACATGAAAGAATTAAATAAATATAAACTATACATTACCTGGAGGAGAATCTTAAAATTAATTTTTAAGCTTTTTAAAATTTGACTTTATTTTACTTCTAGAGGTCATAGTTTCCCAATAGAATCATAATCTGGAATCATAGTAAAAGATGGTTAAATAAAAAATTTTCACCTTACATGCATTTGTCTAGATGTAAAACGACATAAATTAATTTATTACAGGAACAGTTTATGTGTTTATACTTGCTTGTAACTACTTGCAAAAAATAATTTTTAGAGCTGAGCTTCCCTGGGTTTAATGTAAACCTAAATATTCCTTTAGTTTGAAAATATGAATTTGTACCATTGTGTGTGTGGGGGAGATTTATTTCATTGGTATAGGGAATTCCTAGTATGGAAACTCCCATAAGCCATGGAGCCCCTGGCCACTTATCCTGGAATCAGATCCTTGGTTGGACCTCTGGCTCCAATTCATTTCAACACATATGTATTAAGCACCACAATGTGAAAGGCACTTGGTCAGCAACTTGGGGATACAAAAATGAAGAGCACAATTCCTGTCTTCAAGGAGCTTATATTCTACTCTGGGTATCTTTTATCCAGGGAGAGGAAGGTGTGAGAAGGGGGAGGAGAGGCAAGGCAGGGTACAGGACACATATACCAAAAATGTAATGTTTTCGTTATTGCCTCCCCCCAAAACAAAACAAAGCAAACCAGTTCTTAGTTATTTACCAGATCCAAGGATTACATAACTACTGGACTGAAGTCCTGACTATGGAGTTTGGAAGATTGAGGTGACCAGAAAGTACCTAGTGGCTAAAAGTCCCATAGTCTGGGCATTTCTAATCTTTTTCATAATCCCATACTCTTATCCAGCCTTGTATCATGATTGCTTAGGATATGAATTTAGCACAAAGCTAATTAGCTCTAAGTAATTCAAAAGCATGCCAAGGAATACAATCTTTTTATGATGATTTTGGTTTCTTCAATGAATTGTGATAAATATTAGTATGCCTTGAAAAATATGAAATGCTTTAGTCCTGCTAGAATTTGAGCTTGTATCTCTAAGTATACTTTTCAAAATTATGAATAAAACAGAGATGATATTTGTCTAGATATAATTCACATAGAAATATCACCTAATTATTAAAAGAGACCCTTATGAATAAAACAGATGATATTTGTCTAGATATAATTAATATAGAAACATTATCTAATTATTAAAGTAGAACCTTTTTGTACAAATGAAGACATTAATTACAAGTTATCTGATTTCACATTAGTAAGAGAGGTATAGTGGAATGAGTGTTATATTGGGAATCAGGAAGTTCATTTTCCAATATTAGCTCCTTCTGTAGCTAACTGGATGACTAGGCAAATCACTTCCTCTCTCTGGGTGTCAGTTTCCTCATCTTCTGTGTTGGGAGGAACAGAGGAGGGCAGTGGGAAACAACAGTAAGGTAAATTGGATTTTAAAGTTGCTTGCAGCTCTGACATTCTGTAATTCAGCAGGAATATTAGCACTGGGAAGCATCATAGAGATCACCCAGTCCCCTCCCCTCATCTAACAAATGAAGTCTAGAAAGCTTTAGTTACTTACCTAATATTAAATAGCAAAATTGAAGCACATCTCTTCTTTATTTTGTTGTAACATATGCATTTAATAATAATCATAACTAATGTTGATAGTGCACTTTAATGTTTATAAAGCACTTTACATACATTATCTCATTTGATCCCCCATGAAGTAGTACAGTTATCATATTATTCTCATTTGCAGGTAAGAAAGCTGAAGTTAAGAATGGTTCAGTGTCTTTCATGAGCAAGTTTGTACTGTAAGTGTCATGAAGCTGAATGGTCATCCCAGGGTTCTTGTGCCCAGAGCTCCCCTGGAAACTTCGGGGGCTTCAAGGACAATATGACTCAGTGCTTGGGGCTTTAGGGAAGAAGAATCTCCTCTGTGATCCTGGTCATAGCATGGCCTGGCTCAAATGTGATCAGAAGCAGCCAAGAAGTTTATCATTCCCAGAGACCCCAGCAATGACCCATATTGTCCTTGAAGCCCCCAGAAGTTTCCAGGGGAGATCTGGCCACATGCTTCATGGGATAATCTCTCTGGGCTCGCTAAGCCCGCTACACTAGTAAGTATCACCGATTCAAACCCAGGTCTCCTTTGACTTCAGATCTATCACTTTTCTCACTATAACATGTGCTGCCTCCTAAAAAAGCAATGAAATTTTAATGAGACCTCATAAAAACTCTGTGCTGTTCAGTTTGAAGATGGTTGATAATGGCAGTGACTTGTGTTGGAACTTGTGGATTTATGAGGTAAAAATTGAGCAAATTTTATCAAAGGTTATCCAAAATAATTCACTGAAAACTGTGAAACACCTTGTTCTTTTTCTAAGTGTGGTATAGCTTTCGTTTTCTAACTCAGTATATTGATTCTGCAACCATATGAAAGTAGCGCCAACATATGTTCTAGCTGAACCAAACTGGAGCCCTGACAATCCAATAATTTCAGTCATCTTTGTGATTAATCTCAATGACTGTGACCAAATGCAGTGGGCAGCAAACTACACCTATTAAGATAACCAACGTAATCAGATCAGCCATGCTGCAGACTGGCCATTTTATATGTAATTGAGTCTATAACCAGGCACAGTTACTATGGAGTTTGTTTCTACCATATCGTTGCTATAGTTTTATTTCCAGATTTTAGCAGAAGATGTTTTAATTCTAGAAAGTGGAAACAACTGAAAATAAAATGTCAACTCATTCATTCAGCCTGCAAGCATTTATTAAGCACCTACTCAATTGTCCAACACAAATATAAGCGCAGTAGAAAATTTAAAAAAGAAAGACAACACAGCCTTTGCTTGTGAGTGACATATTTAATTCAGGGAGACAAGATGTCGGGGCCAATCGCCAAAAGAATTGTGAAAGAGGTGAAACTTGTCTATGAGCACCCAGCCATTGTTCCTTCTAAGTTTTGTAGGATATGAACAGATGAGCATGCTCCATGAGCAGACAATAGCGTTTGGCCAATAAATCAGTCTTTCCCTATTTAATGGTTTCTTCTCTGCTTCCTACAAACACCCCAATGTCTTCCTCATCCTTAAATCTTCACTAGATTCTAAAATCCCTTCCACCTACTGTTCTATGTCTCTTCCCACACTGCCCCTCAGCTAAGTTACTTGAAAAAGGCATCTATCTCCACCGGGTATCTCCTCTTCCTCTCTCATTCCCTTCTGAACTCTTTCTACTTTGGCTTCTGACCTTATCGTTCAACTGAAATTTCTTTCTCCAAGGGATCTCTTCCAGTGATCTCTTAATTGCCAAGTCTAAAAGCCTTTTCTGAATCCACATCCACTGATCACTTTTTTTTCCCCTGAATAAATGTGCTTTCTCAAGATTTTCCTGATACTGCTCTGTTGGTTCTCCTACCTATTTTACTGCTCTTTTTTTACTCTCCTTTACTCTGGATCTTAATCCACGTTATGTACCTCCTATGTGTCTGGCTCCCAAGGCTCTGTCCTTGGCCCTCTTCCTTTTTCTCTGCAAACTGTCTCATTTGGTGATCTCATCAACTCCCGTGGATTCAATTATCATCTCTACATCAGTCACTCCTAGATCTGTATACCTAGCCCTAGTCTCTCACCAACTGGTTATTGGACATTTAGAAATGGATGTCTTATAAGCATCTCAAATGCAACATATCCCAAACAGACTTATTTTCCCCGAAAAACTTACCCTAAGACTATTGAGTATTCCCTAATGCTATTCCCCAAAACTCATACTATTCCCTAATACTATTAACCATACAGTCACCTAGACTCACAATCTTGGTGTCGTCCCAAGTCCTCACTCTCACTCATCCCATTTATCTAATCAGTTACCAAATCTTGTTTCTATCTCCATGACACCTCTTACTCACCCATTCCCTACATTCACACAGTCATCTCCCTAGTTCAGGCCTGGTTTGATTCCCTGTATCTCTCCCCATTCCAATCTATCCTTTACCAAAATGATTTTGCCAAAGTGTACTTCTGACCATGACAGCCACCTACTCAGGAAACTCAAGTGACTCTAGGAGCAAATATCTCCTTTGTTTGGTATTTAAAGCTTTTCACAACTTGACCACCTTCTGTATCACCTTTTATTTTTTAGAACCTTACTCTCCCCTCCCCTCATGCTGTCTATGATCCAATCATACTGTACTACTTGGTGTTCCCCTCACACAACACTCCCATCTCCTGTTTCCATTCTTTTCCACCAGCCATTTCCTATGCCTGAAATGTTCTCCTTCCTAATGTGCACTTCTTAGAACCATGAATTCCTTTAAGACCCAGATTAAGTACAACCCTTTCCAGAAGGCCTTTCTACAACTCCCAGATGCAAATACCTTCCTCTAAAGGTCACCCTCTACCTACGCTATATGTATTTTGTATGTACCAGTTCATATATATATTTATATATATATATGTATTGGCTCCCCCATTAGAATGTAAAATCTTTCAGGGAAGAGACTTTTTTTGCTTTTTATTTGTATCAACAGCAGTTAGCACATAGCACTTATTAAATGCTTATTGATTATTTAACAATAAGGAATCACTGCTTGGCCCAAGAGACTCAGAGTGCTTGCCCCTCACCCTTCTCTATTAAGAGGAACTCATTTGTTCTGGATCCATATAGGTAGTCTTGACTAAATTCAGTCCTAGGGGAGGCTGGCCTTTATTGAGAGTCCGTAGATCCCTTTTTCTTATACTTTTTGGCCTGCAAAACCTTCATTTTGGTGCCCTGGAATGATTTACTTAAAGCTTAGTTTTTGGTTCATGTCTCAAATAGAAAGATACTTAATGCACGATACTAATCAGGTATGAGAGGTATTTATTTCCTACACAAAAAAGCAATGCTAAAATACACAAGATATAGCAAGCACTGACAAGACTTTAGCAAACACTAACTTGTAACTTTTAACTATTTTTATAATCTGCCAAGAGCTTGAGTCATAAACATGAGAACAAAAAGCAGTTTGTAGGAGGACTGAATAAGTATTGCTATATCTCACTTCAGTTTCGCACTGCCCCAAAACCTCCCTGTCCATGTCTTCTGTTGATCCCTGCCAGGAATTGAGTTCATTCTCTAGCCAGTAGTCATCTTCTACAAGAAGCACTAAACTAGTTAGTTGGCTATACAGCTTTGACCAAAAGAACCCGGGATTGTCAAACCACTTGGACTCAGGGTGGCTATGTTCATTTCAGGATCAATACTTGCTCGCCTAAGATCAGGAAAGAGCAAACATAAAAAATGCAAGCCTAAACCCAGGACCAAGGCTTGCTTGGGCAGGACATGGGCTTTAGCCACTGTGTGATCACAGAGTGGCTGGTGCTTCCTTCCTCTCTCCCTAACACTTTCTGGGAAATCTCAGAGGTACGTACCTAATGCCATCTGGAAGGTAGAAGGAATCAAGGATTATGGGCAGTCATCCCTTTTGTTAAAGGTCCATTGAGTCACTGAGTCCACTGGTTCTTCCAGTTCAGGGACTGATAAAGGGACAGACTCACTGAGCACAGACCTGCAGAAAGGAAAACTCTGCTCATTCTCCGTGTAACCCTGGGTTACAAATGATTGAAATTGTAGCATGATCAAATGATTGAAATCGCAAGTATGCTTATTGTGCCTCAGTTCTTAAAAAGTGCTTTGCCCTTCTATCTCACATAGTTACTGTCCCATCTGACTCTTTCCCTTCTTTGGTGACTCTTAAAAATGTTTTATTTTTCCCCAGTTTCATGTAAAAATAATTTTTAACATTCATCTTGAAAAAACATTCTGAGTTCTAGATTCTCTCCCTCCCTCTCTTACTCCTCCCCTCCACCATTGAGAAGGCAAACAATTTTATATAGGTTATATATGTTCAGCCATGCAAAACATGTTTCCACATTAGTCATGTTGTGAAAGAAAACACAAACCAAAAAAAAAAAAGCAAGAAAAAATAAAGAAAAAGTATGCTTCAATATGCATTCAAACTCCATCAGTTCTGTCTTTGGAAATGGATAACTTTTTTCAGAATTATCTTGAATCATTGGCATTGCTGAGAATAGCAAAGTCATTAACAGTTAATCATCATACAATGTTGCTGTATACTATATGTTACTATATACAATGTTTTCCTGGTTCTGCTCATTTCACTTTGCATCAGTTCATGTTAGTCTTTTCTGGTTTTTCTGAGAGCTTCCTGCTTGTCATTTCTTATAGCACAATAGTATTCCGTCACAGTCACATAGAAGAACTTGTTCAGCCAGCCCCCAATTGTTGGACATCCCTTCAGCTTTCAATTCTTTGCCACAACTGAAAGAGCTGCCATAAAAATTTTTGGACATATTTTTGTTTTTTATCTCTCTGAGATACAGACCTAGTAATGGTATTGCTTGGACAAAGGTATGCATAGTTTTTGGTCAAAGGGTATGCATGGTTTATAGCCCTTTGGGCATAGTTCCAAATTGCCCTATACGATGGTTGAATCAGTTGACAACTCCACCAACAGTGCATTTGTGTCTCAATTTTTCTACGTCTCTTCTGACATTTGTAATTTCCCTTTTCTGTCATATTAGCCAATCTAGTAGGTGTGGGGTGGTAGGTAGCTCAGAGTTGTTTTAAGTTGTATTTCTCTAATCAAGAGTTATTTATAGCATTTTTTTCTATACCTATAGATAGCTTTGATTACTTTATCTGAAAACTGCCTGTTCATGTTCTTTGCCCATTTATCAGTTGAGGAATGACTCTTATTTCTATAAATTTGACTCAGTTCTCTACATATTTGAGATATTAGGTCTTTATCAGGGAAACTTGCTGTAAAATTTCCCCCAATTCTGATTACTATTACATGTTTCCCTCTATCCTATTCCCCCCTGTTTATCCTACTCTCTCTCTCCTATCATCTTGTCCATTCTCAAAAATGTTTTGCTTCTGACTTTTACTTCCCCTATCTGCCATCCTTTCTATCAGCTCTGTTCCTTCTCTTTTCTCCTTCCCTCCTACTTTCCTGTACAATAAGATAAGATTTCTGTACCCAATTGAGTATGTATGTTATTCTCTCTTTTAGCCAATTCCTATGAAAGGTTCACATGCCCCCTCCCCCCCCCCACCTCCACTATATTTCCCTCCATTGTAAAAGCTCATTTGCATTAGGTAATACAACTGTAACCATTCCCAGGACTGCAACCCAGCTCCAAGTATGGGCAAAGCAACAGAGTCCTGCTCCCAGTACCAGCAAAGGGACCTCTGAAACCTCCTTCTGACCAGTTGTTTGACCCCCTTATCATCTGAGGGCCGAGAGGTCTAGAAACTGCCACTGCCACCACTGATTCAGTTGCCCCCAAGACACAACCTGTGCTGGACTGCTCTCCACTCTCATTCTGGTGCAACAGACCTTTTCAATTGTCTTGGGCTGGAAAATTGTTCTGCTGCTCCAGAATTTGTTTTGAGGCATTATTTAAAGGTGTTTCGAGAGGTGTTTGGGAGAGAGCTCAAGTGAGTTTCCTGCCTCTTGTCTGTCATCTTGGCTCCATTGAAGGTTGCTTAAACCTCCATTTCTTAGATACCCCTTTGTTCCTCAGACCCTTAAAGTCTAATTTCTGTACCCATTACTCTATTGCAGTGGTGTTCTAAGATCATAAATGGCCCTTCTTTTTTTTTTTGGTGAGGCAATGGGGTTAAGTGACTTGCCCAAGGTCACACAGCTATTAAATGTCAAGTGTCGGAGATCTGATTTGAACTCAGGTCCTCCTGACTCCAAGGCCGGAGCTCTATCCACTGCACCACCTAGCTGCCCCTACAAATGGCTCTTCTAATAACTAACTCAAATGTCTCTTTTTTCAATCCTCATTTTCCTTTACCTCTCTGAAGTATTTGTGTCAACATGGTAACCAAGTACATTCACTGGACTCACAGAAGCAAGGGAAATAACCAGAATGTTTTGTTGCTAGTAATTATGCCACAATTCTGACACATGGAGATTGCATTTCACAACCAGGAAGAAAATGTAATGTGTTGTCTGTTTATGACTCTTCCCCTCTCCTCACTTCCCTGGAAGTCTTATGTACTACAGCTACGCTGGGTACCTGCTCCAGAGTCGGTTCATCTGAAGGGTGAACTAATGATGATTTAGTAATTCAGTAAGCCTAGACTGCATACCTATGGAAATATTCCAGGACTGCTTCATTAGAGTTCCACTGGCACTATAGAAACCGTCTTCCTCCTTGCGCTGCCAGTCTGAAGGAATTGGTATAAGTTGCACATAGGCTCATGAAGCAAGCTGTGTTTGCAAAAGTGGTTTCACTGCAAAAGTAGCCTCATGATATGATAGTAGCCAGCCTTCCATTATTATAGGAAATGACATCCCTCTTTCATCTGAATCTACTTTAGTATCTTTTCTCATCTTTAAATAGTGGTAGAAGACACTAACTTTCTCTAGACATTGTAACCTGACATTTAAAACTCAAACCCAATCCTTTTCTCTTCCCCCTTTCTCTCCTTCCCTCCCCTTCCTTCTCCTCTGAGGATACAGAGAGTATAGAATTGACAGATGGAGCACCATAGAAGTGGAAGGTTGAAACATTCAACCAATGACAGCTTGATATATGCTAATGCCCATGGAGTTACTCTATTAGTATTATTATCTATACTATGCTCTATTAGTATTACTGATAGAGGATAGCCAGTCAGTGCCCATTGATGGAGTAAGTGTAATATATTCCTTGTATATAAACTTAATGTGCCACAGAAGCAATGTAATACAATGGAGAGTCAGAGGACCTAAGTTCAAATCCCACTTCTGCCACTATTATCTGTGTGACTTTGGGAAAGTCATTTAATCAGTCTGAATCTCACTTTCTGAATCTATAAAATGAGAATGTTAGTCCTCAAAGGTCCTTTCCAGCTCCAAAGCTAGGATTCCAAGAACCTAACTTTTCTGAGGTGTTCCTCATCTATAACGTGATCTCAAAAATCTTTACACCTCAGAAGAAAATCTAGTGATCCAGTCAATAGACCTAGCATTGTGTGGGAAGAGACAGCAAGAAGACTGGCCTAATAGGGGTGAAGAAAAATAATTTGAGATGAGAAAGGTATAGAACTCATTAATAATTTGAATATCAGATTTTGGGGTGAATTCATAGACATTTCACTCTTTATATAGCATCTCACTTTGTAAAGTCAATATTACTTTTAATTTTGTGTCTCTGGAAGTGCTTATGGTGTAAGGGAAAGGAATGATAAATTGTATTGTTTGAAATTGTCAATTTAACAAGTAGAAGCTAACAAAAGATGTCTCATAGATGTCAAGAAATAATAAAACAAAACCCAAAGAATTAAAAAAAAAAGAAGACAATGTGACATATCCCATTAGTAAACAATGGATTGAGAAGATGTGGGAAAATTGGAACACTGATGCATTATTGGTGGAGTTGTGAACTCATCCAATCATTGTGGAGAGCAATTTGGAACTTTGCCCAAGGAGCTATAAAATTGTGCATACCCTTTGAACCCAGCAATGCCACTTCTAGGTCTATATCCCAAAGAGATCATAGAAATGGGAAAAAGACCCACATCTACAAAAAAAGTCTAGCAGCTCTTTTTGTAGTGGTCAAGAATTGGAAATTGAGGGGATGCCCATCAATCGGGGAATGGCTGAACAAATTGTAGTATTTGAATGTGATGGAATACTATTGTTCCATAAGAAATGATGAGCAGGCAGATTTCAGAAAAACCTGGAAAGATGTATTACATAAACTGATGCTGAGTGAAGTGAGCAGAATTAGGAGAACATTGTACACAGTAACAGCCACACTGTGCGATGACTAACTTTGATAAATTTAGCTCTTCTCAACAGTGCAAGGGTCTAAGACAACTCCAAAAGACTCATGACGGAAAATGCTATCAACATCCAGAAAAAGAACTATGGTGTCTGAATGCAGATGGAAGCATGCTTTTGCTCTCTCTTTTTTTGTTGTTGTTATTTTGTTTCTTCTTTCTTGTGGTTTTTCCCATTGGTTCTAATTCTTCTTTACAACATGACTAATGTGAATATGTTTACTATGAATGAATATGTATAGCCTATGTCAAGCTGCATGCAATCTTGGTGAGGTGGAAGAGGAGGAAAGAGCAGAAAATTTAGAACTCAAAATCTTATGGAAATGAATGTTGAAAACTGAAAATAAATAAATAAATTTTAAAAAAGAATTGTCAATTTATGCAAATTTTAGAAGGTAGGAAAATGGTTAAATTGGTATGTAAATAAAAGCATTGCTATTAATTCAGATTTTGTTATTTGTATGTATTCACCATATTACTAATATTATGTAAGTACAAAAAAAGTGAATTAAAGTGGTAATCTTACTATTTGAACAAATGCTAATACTTGATGAATTTTTCTCAATAAAATTTTGTTTGTTTTTGCTACATATTTTCCATAAAAATTTTTATTGAATTATTGGTAACTGGCATATTACCCAGAGAGATTTTTTGATGATTTCAAAAAGTTACATGTTTAAAACATTTTTATGTATGGATTTAATTGAATGGGATTTCACTGGATTTCAGATCCAGTGGGTGTTGGCTTTTTTCCTACAAACACAAAAAGAGAGATCTGATAATGACTGAAGGTAGAGAAGTATCATCTATGCTTTCTTTAACTCATGGGTGATAAAGCAAATAAGTCGCATACAATTAAAAATTATTAAGCACTTATTTTGCTCAATACTATGACACAAAAATAAATGAGATATGGTTGCTATCCTTAATTAATTTTTATCTAATTGGTAAAATAAGATATATAGATATATTGACGTAAGGGAAAGGTGAATCATGTCTTCCTTAGATACACAAATAATGACAGTTTGAAATAGAAGTAACTAGTGCAAAAGAGTGGAACAAAGTTCTACAATGTTAATAAGGAAATAAGCACTTTTGGCTAGAGTAATCGGGGGAGGTTTCATGAAGAAAGTTGTAGCCGATGCTGGGCTTTGAAGATAAATTTTATCAGTGGGCAGAAGATTGGTGTGTGTGTGGGGTGGATTCTGAGATTATGAAATGGAATGAACAAAGACATAGAGGTAGGAAAGGATAGGATATATTTGGGGAATGGAGCATTGGGTTTATGAAAGGAAATAATATAATTTAAATAGTGTAAATAATAATTAAATGGCATACTTTTTTCAGTAGACAGTGAGGAAGCAGTGAAAATTTTTGATGAGAAAGAGAAAAGGTTTTACTTTTTGGAAAGTAGAATTGTAATGACAGAATGAGTCATTGTACATTTTGCCTCCAGTTAATCATTTCACCAAACTTCTGTTATTCCTTATTTTTTCAAAGGAATTTAGAGCAAAATCAAGAGAATGGGACAAGCAAGAAATACTGTATCAGAACCATCTGGTTTCTTTAGATGCCCAACAAAAATTGTTATCTGAGAAGTGTAATCAATTTCAGGTACAATATTTAAGCAGATCTTCTGAATTAAAAAACATTAAAGATTAAAACATTGCTATCATTTACTACCTAGGATGTAATCAATTCATTGAGTTGGATACCACTTCTCTTTGCTACTCTCTAAATCTAATTTACAAAGAAGGTACTGACCTGCATTGGTAGAGGGAGTTTCCTTATTCGGGAGTTTCCTATACCAATAAAATCACATTCTACTGTCTATTCTCTATGTAACTCATGTGTCAGAAATTCCTAGGACATAAAAAGGCCCAGTACTCTTTGAGATATTTTCCCATTTCTTTTGACTCAGAAGTCAAGAAAATGTAATGAGAAAATAATATGGCAATGGGAATGCAAAGTAACATTTTGAAAGAAACATTTCAAAAAATGAAATTGGAATGTGGTGATATATTAGATATTGAAGAGGAGAGAGGAAGAGAAGTCAATGGATGACTCCAAGTTTTAAGCTCAGGTAACTGGAGGAAGTTATCCAGTTGGCACCATTAAGAGAAAGAAAGCATTTTTGAAGAAGAATTGATTTGGCTATATATTCTGTCTTGGGATAGGGTGTTAGAGGATGAGAAATTTTATTTTTGATAGGGCAAATTAAGACACCCCGGTGGAAAAGTCCAGAAAGCAGGTGGGATTGGAGATGTCAGGGCTGTGGATATAAAATTTAGAATCATTCTCATAAAGGTGATATTTGAATCTATCATGATATATGAGATCTCTGAGTAAACAAGTCTAAAGAGAGAAAGGCAGACTGCCAAGGACCAGACCTTAAAGAATAGCTCCATTAAGTGGGTGGGAAGGCAATGGGAGACAGAAGACTTTTCAGATCCTGAATGATAGAAAACCATGAGGTCCAAGAGAGAATTTCGAAAAGGGGTGATAAACTGCTTCCTATGTTGCAGGAAGGTTAAGGAGATGGTGGACTTTACTAGATTTAAAGGTTCTATTAGAAAGTCACTGGTGACCTGCTTAGAGTGCAGAAGAAACAATGAGTGGTGAGAAAATAAGCCCTGTGGAGTAGGCCAGTTATTTAAGAAATTTATTGGTGAAAACAAGAACAGAAATTGGATAATGGGTAGAGTAGTTAGCAGAGCCAAATGAAGATTTGTTTGTTGTTTTTTTTTTAAGATGGAGAAACATAAATATTTAAAGGAGAGAAGAAGGAAACAATTGAAAGGGAAAGGTTGAAGAGTGAGGGGATAATTAAGGGAACAAAGTATCAAAAGAAAGGAGAAGGGGGGAGAGACAGTAGAGAGATGAAGACTACCTTTTAAACAATAACAGATTATTTTTTCTAATTTTTTTGGTATTCCTGATACTTTTGTTGGTCTAAAGAAGTTTTTTAATTTCTATACTTTTTCCTGTCTTTCAGAAACAGGCACAAAGTTACCAATCTCAACTAAATGGGAAGAAGCAATGCCTAGAAGATGCCAGTCTTAACAACCCTGAAATTGCTCGGTTGACCTGTGAACCAGATATTAGTAGTGATACTGTTGAAAGAGATGAATTCATTATTGAAAAACTGAAGTCAGCTGTGAGTGAAATAGCAATAAGTAGGAATAAATTACAAGATGAAAATCAGAAGCTCCTACAAGAACTGAAAATGTACCAAAGACAGTGCCAGGTGAAGAAATGAATGTTTTTGTTTTAACTCATATTAACTAAAAACTAAATAAATGGTGACCTCAACAAAATCAGAAACAAAGGTTGGGAGGCTACTTTTAGAAAGTATGTGTATATATGTGTGATGTCTATACACAACTGAGAGGTCATCTAGTCCAACCCATACCTGACCAAGAATCTGTTCCACATCAATATGTAGGCATGTGGTCATGGAACCTATGCTTGAGCATGGAAAGAGGAACCTATTACCTCTCAAATCTACTTTGGGGCAGCTCAGATTATTAGTAAATCTTTCCTAATCTCAGGCAGAAACAGTATGAAAAAGAAGGCACAGAGATGGGAAAGATGACATTTTCAAAGAAGAATGAGTAACCCAGTTTGGCAAGGACAGCACTTTAGACACTGCACCACACTGCCCCTCACTTTTACATTAAAATTGGATAAATCTCTATTCCTGAAAGGGGGGAAACAGTGTCTAGACTCAAAACAATATGCAGTACTCTTGATCTATTTAGAAAATAATACTCAGAATAATATTTTTGCTTCTGTAGTCATTACCCTTTTAAAGTTTACATACTTTTGCTCCATTCTAATTTTTAAAGAAATCTTTTCTTCAGTGAGCTTTTGGACTTGCTTTTCCATTTGGCCAACTCTGCTTTTGAAGGCATTCTTTTCCTCATTGGCTTTTTGGACCTCTTTTGCCATTTGAGTTAGGCTATTTTTTAAGGTGTTATTTTCAGTATTTTTAGCAAGCTGCTGACTTGTTTTTCATGATTTTCTTGGCATCACTCTCATTTCTCTTTCCAGTTTTCCCTCTACTTCTCTTACTTGCTTCTCAAAATTCTTTTTGAGCTCTTCCATGGCCTGAGACCGATTCATATTTTTCTTTCTTTTTTTTTTTTGCTGTTTTTTTTCTTTTTAGGCAGTTGGGGTTAAGTGACTTGCCCAGGGTCACACAGCTAGTAAGTGTCAAGTGTTTGATCTGAGGCCAAATTTGAACTCAGGTCCTCCTGACTTTAGGGCCAGTGCTCTATCCACTGCACCACCTAACTGCCCCCTGATTCATATATTTCTTGAAAGCTTTGACTTTGTTGTCTTCTTCTGGTTGTATGTTTTGATCTTTTTTGTCACCAAAGTAAGATTGTACGGTCTGACATTTTTTGTGCTGTTTGCTCATGATCCCAGCCAACTCTTCGTTAATGTAGGGGTCTGCTTCAGTGTGGAGAATGTTCTGTCCCAGGCTTTGGGGGCTTTGTGCAGCTGTTTTCAGAGATACTTCTAGGGAGCTGTAAATTTTCAGTTCTTGCAAGGTGGTATGATCAAAGGCAAGGTGTTTACTCCTTTCCTGGCCTGTGCTCTGGTCTATGAGTGACCATAAGCACTCTTTTCTGCCTTGGCACTGTGAGGACAATTCCCTTTTCACTGCCACCACAAGCTCCACCACACCAATGCTCCTCCTCAGCCCAGGACTGGCAACCAGAACTGTGACCCAGATCCAAGCGTGAGCAAAGCAAGAGAATCCTGCCTTAGCACCAGCAAAGAGATCCCTGCAATCCCTCTCTGCCTCTCTGATCAGCCACTTGATCCCCCTTCTGTCTGTGGGCCAAGAGCTCTGGAAGCAGCCACAGCCCGGGGCTGTGCCAGGACTGGGGCCAGACCCTCCTTTCATACCCTGTTCACAAACCTTTCCAACTGACCTTCTAAGCTGTCTTTGGCATTTGTGGGTTGGGAAGTCTGGAAACCACCACAGCTACAGTTCGCCTTTATTCAGTCCCCTGAGGCTCCAGGTTTGCTGAGGCCCCATCTTTTTTGGTGTGGCCCATGCTGAACTTCACTCCTCTCCTAGCCTGGTGCAACAGACCTTTCCAATCAACCATCCAGGTTGTCTTGGGCTGGAAATTTGTTTCCCTCTTGTCTTTTTATGGGTGCTGCTGCTCTAGAATTTGTTTAGAGACATTTTTTACAGGCATTTGGAGGGGTTTGGGGGAGAGCTCAAGCAAGTCACTGCTTTTACTGTGCCATCTTGGCTCCACCCCCTAAAGTTTACATACTTTTTATGCCTACTTTTTGGTCATCCTCAGTGTAGATCCACAACGAATGACATTCAAATACTTAGAACTGGGGTTTTTATGTAGAATTTTAAGATTTTTTTGTTTTTTTTGGTGTGGCAATCTTTCTTTTTTTTCTTTTTAAGTGACTTGCTCAGGATCACACAGCCAGTAAATATCAAATGTCTGAGGCTGCCCCGAATTTTAAGATTATTGATCTCCATGTTATCTACCAGGCAAATTAAGTTAATTTCTTCTTTTTTTTTTAACATTCTATTCTTTTTAAATTTTGAGTTTCAAATTCTCTCCTTTGCTTCCATCCCCCCTTCCTCACTGATAAGGCAAGCATTATGATATCAATTATACATGTGAAATCATGGAAAACATTTCCATATTAGCCATATTTTTTAAAAGCAAGAAAAATAAAGGAAATGAGAGAATTATATTTCAATTTGCACTCAGAGTTCATCAGTTCTCTCTCTGGAGGTAGATAAATTTTTTTCATCAAGAGTCCTTTGGAACTGTCCTGAATCATTGTATTAATCAGAGTAGCCAAGTCTTTTACAATTGATCATCATTATGAAATTATTGTTACTGTGCACAGTGACCTCCCAGTTCTCACCTCACTTCACATCATTTCATATTGTTCTTGTCATGTTTTTCTGAAACCACTCCCCACATCATTTCTTACAGCACAATAGTACTCCATCACAATCATATGCCAATTTGTTCAGCCATTCTCTAATTGATGAGCATCCTTTTGATTTCCAACTCTTAGCCACCACAAAAAGAGCTGCTATAAATATTTTTGTGGAGATAGGTGCTTTTCCTTTTTCTTTGATCTCTTTGGGGTACAGACCTAGTGGCAGTATTGTTGTATTATCAAAGCCTTTTGGGCCTAGTTCCAAATGATTTTCCAGAATGATTGGACACCATTAGTTCACTAGTGCACCTATTTTTCCCTTATGTCCTCCAGCATCTGTCATTGCTGATAGGTATGAGGTGGTACCTCAGAGTTGTTTTAATTTGCATTTCTCTCATCAACAGTGATTTTAAAGCATTTTTTCATATGATTATAAATAACTTTGATTTCTTCTTCTGGAAACTGTTATATCCTTTGATTATTTATCAATTTGTCATTTATTTTTATAAATTTGACTCAGTTCTATACTCAGTATATATTTGGAGATGAGGCCTTTATCAGAGAAACTTTTTAAAAAATTATATTACTTCATTGTCTATGGTACCTTTTAGCAAAATGTAGTCTCCCTGATTATCCCTTTTAATTATGTCTATTTATTTTCACTTTTGCTTTGTCTGAGATCATGATTGCTACCCCTGCCTTGCTTACTTCAGCTGAAGCCTATTAGATTCTGCTCCAGACCTTTATTTTAACTCTGTGTGTGTTTCTGCTTCAGGTTTGTCCTTTGTAAACAACATATTGTTAGATTCTGGTTTCTAATTACAGTCTGCTATCTGCTTCCATTTTATGAGTAAGCTCATTCCCATTTACAGTTATGATTACTGACTGTGTTTCTCTCCATCTGATTTTCTTATGTTTCTTCTTCTCTGTCTTTTTATCCAGTTCCTCCTCAAAAGTATATTTTGCTTCTAATGATTCCCTCCCTAATCTGCCCTCTGTTTTATAATCTCCACCCTCTTTCTCTTATCCCTTTCCCCTTCCCCTATAGGGTAGATTACATTTCTATGTACAACTGAGTCTGTATATATTCTTCCCTTTTAGAACCAATCTCAATGAGACTGAGGTTCAAGTGTTGCCCACCAATCCCAGTCCCATTGTCCACATCCACTGTAAAAGCTCTTCCTCTTATTTTATGTGAGGAAATTTCCCCCATTCTACCTCTTCTTTCCTCCTTTTCCCAGTACATCCCTCTTTCTCACTTCATTTTTTTGCTTAGAAAGCATTCCAACATAATCAACTCATACCCATGCCTTCTATCTATGTAAATTCCTTTCAATTGTTCTAATAATGATTAAGTTCTTAGGAGTTACAGGTGTCATCTTCCCTTATAGAAACATAAACAGTTTAACTTTATTGAGACCTGTCTTATTACTCTTTCTTGTTTACCTTTTTATTCTTCTCTTAAGTCTTGTGTTTGAATGTCACATTTTCTATTTGGCTCTGGTATTTTCATCAGGAATGCTTGCAAGTCCTCTATTTTATTAAATGTCCATTTCCCCCCAAAGGATTATACTCAGTTTTGCTAGTTAGGTTATTCTTGGTTCTAATTCTATTCCTTTGCTTTCTGGAATATCATATTCTAAGCCCTCCATTCCTTAATATGGAAACCACTAAATCTTGTGTGACCCTCACTGTGGCTCCATGATATTTGAATTATTTCTTTCTTGCTGCTTGAAGTATTTTCTCTTTGACCTGGAAGCTCTGGAATTTGGCTATAATATTCCTGGGAGTTTTCATTGGGATCTCTTTTTGGAGGTAGTTACTGTATTCTTTCAATTTCTATTTTACCCTCTGGATCTACAATACTGTGGTAGTTTTCCTTGATAATTTGAAATATAATGTTCTAGGCTCTTTCTTTGATCATGGCTTTCAGGTAGTCCAATAATTCTTAAATTATTTCTCTTTTACCTATTCTCTTTTACCTGTTTTTCCAGTGAGATATCTCACATTTTCTTCTATTTTTTTTCATTCTTTTCACTTTGTTTTATTGTTTCTTGATGTCTCATGGAGTCATTAGTTTCCACTTGACCAATTCTATTTTTAAGGAGTTATTTTCTTCACTGAATTTTTGTGCCTCCTTTTCCATTTGGTCAATTCTACTTTTTTAAAAAGTTCTCTTCAGTTGGATTTTTGTGCCTCTTTTTACCATTTAGCCAATTCTGTTTTTTAAAAGGTGTTATTTTCTTCATTACTTTTGTGCCTCTTTTTTATCATGCTATTAATTCTCTTTTCTTAATTTTCTTGCATCGCTCATTTATTTTTTTCAATTTTTCCTCTACCACATTTATCTTCTAGTAGTTCTTGTTTGGTTTGGGTCCTATTAGGATTTTTCTTTGAGGCTTTGCTTGTAGCTGTTTTCACATTGTTGTCTTCTGTGTTTGTATCTTGGTTTTCCCTGCCACTGCAGTAGCTTTTTATGATCAAATTCTTTTTTGTTGTTTGCTTATTTTTCTGCCTCTTTCTTGATTTTGAATTTTAACATAAGGTTGGGTTCTGCTCACTTGAGGCATGGAGAGGCAGTGTCCCCAGCTGTGTGTGTGCGTGTGTGTGTGTGTGTGTGTGTGTGTGTGTGTGCGCTACTGCTGTTGCTGCTGTTTTCAAGGCTAGTTCTTGGAGTCTGAAAGTTTTTGGTGCTTCCAAAGTGGTATGATCCTGGGAGAGGTTTGGTCACTGTTCTTCTGGTTTGTGCTCTGGTTCTTTACCCAGGAAGGGTCCCTGACCTCCTGCAGCATCCAGGGCTGGCATGTGACCAGAACCCCTGTTCCCATGTGACTGACCACCAGTGCTCCTCTCTGCCCTGGAACTGTGACCCAGAACTGTGTATGGGTAATAGAGTTGTCAATCAGTGCCAGCTGTACCCAGTACCAGCAAAAGGGTCCCCTGTAATCTCTTTCTGACTGGTTTTCCAACCCCTTACCATCTCTAGGCTGAGTGCTCCTGAAGCTGTTTCTGCTGCTGCAGCCACAATTGCTTCTGCAACACGGGTGGGAGCCCGACAGGCCTCCACCCCAGTATCCTGACCTTCTTCTGTGACTTCTCAAGTTTTCTTAAGCTGGAAAAAGAATCTTTTGTTGGCTTTGCCACTCTAAAATTTGATTTAAGATGTTATTTAAAATTGTTTAGAGAGGAATATTGTAAGAATTCAGCTGGGTGGCTGCTATCTTGGCCCCACCCACCAGGCACATTTTTGACCAAACAGATGAATTATAAACTTTTTTATTTATAAAGAATTTTTGTGACATAAGAATACCTTAAGGTAAATTTACTAAGTTAGGTATATAGGAACATGTTTATTTCCTCTTTTTTCCAAAACAGTCATATAAGAAATTCGTACCTGCAGTACTCTACATGCTTTGCGATGAATTCCTAAAAAGGATAAATGTTTTAATTTGAAATATTTTCACTTTACATAAAATTACTCTATATTTTAAAAATATAAATAGCATCTTAGTCTTCACCTGAATCAGGTCTAACTTGAAATCTGCCTTCTAGGCCTTGGATGTCTCTAAGGTTGACAATTTGTTCAGCTCCATTGAAATAAGAAGTTCACCATTAAATGTTTGATTATTATATGATCTTCCCTCTTCAGTATTCATTTCAAAATTTCTCTTTCCTATCATCAGTTACAGTTACATCTTTTCCCCCATTTCAACTGGTTTGAGGCACTAAAATATTAAGGATATTAGAATCCCTAGAATACCTAGGTCAGTATATACAAGAACCATAGATTTGTTGGGGAGGGAATTTCTCTTACTTAGTGGAACTCAATCCATCTTCTGCCTGTTTGCTTTAGGAGACCTTCCTTTCAAATCTCAGGTGGCCCTCCAAGCCAAACTTCTTCCCTCACCAGAGAATGTTTAACTAATTCCAGTCCCTTAACAGTATGTCAATGAAGGCGCTAATACTTAAGTTTAGAAAGTTCTCCATAGAGGAAAGAGTAATGTGAATAGAGAAAGCGTGTTCCATGTGCACTCTGGTTTAGGAGGAAGTTAAGATTTGATCAATTTCTTAAGGAAGAAGCTTTGTTGGGAAAAAAATATATATATATTGTTGGTATCTCTGACTCAGAGCATGTCTTTCTAGGTTTTATCCTTACTAGCAATTTTTTCAGGATAGTCATAATTTTTCTCAAGCTCTCTTAGTTAAGCCTTTAATGACAATCTAGTTTCAGAAAATGGGTGAAAGAATTCTTAAATTCATATCATAAGATGAGGCACTAATCCAAGCAGGAAATTGCGGTATTTGCCTTTAAAAATGAAGTTCAAAGAAAGCCCTCAAAACTTGGACTTTTCAAGACTTGGGTAAGAATGACAACATTTTTTTAAAACATTCTGGCAATGTTTGCCCATATTCCTAAACTAGAGGATTGACATTTTTCAAAAAATGTCATCATCAGTAAATCAGTTCTCTTGAGGAATATGGTCTTTCTATTTGAGGAATAGGTTTGTCTTTTCTTGACTTTTTGTCCTTGGCAACCTACTACCTATCTCACCAATTCAACATGATTCCCTTTGGTATTACTGCTAGGAGTCCTGTTTTAACTCTGCCTCCTCTCTCTCACATCTGCCCTTAAATTCTTCTTAGGCAATTGTCTGGCCCCTCTTTTATGGATCAACCTATAGTTCCTTTAGTAAATAGGTCATCTAGTTTGGTTTTCCTTATTCCTAGTTTTTTTTTCCTTATTCTTTTCTTCTGTCTTCCCTTAGGTACTCAAAATGCCCTCAAGGAGAGTGGGCATCATCTGCTTACCAGGCCTAGTGATTGTGCATGTGAATGCACATTAACAAAATAAAATTTGTTTCCATACTGCTTATTTGTCTTTTCTTAAAACCTCTAAAATACTTAAGACTTGACATTTGCTTTTTACTTGGAGAAAAATCCAGTTCTCCCCTACACACATACACACACACACACACACACACACACACACACACACACACGTTGAAGACAGTCCCTCAATTTGCATCATTTTTGTGACGGGATACATTTTGTTACTGAATCCCCTCCCTCAGCCCCTTTGCCAACCTTGCAAAGACAAATTCTAAGTTTTATGTTTTTAATCTATTCTTTTTAAGTATCAGTCTTCAGTTTCTCCTCTGGATCTTTCAAGCATTCCCTTAGGCAACTCTGTTTGAAGTCACTGGCTGATTGTTAAATAATAATGGATCAGTAGCCATAGCTGGTTCTTTCCTATATAGCAGTAGAACCAGGGTAGAAGGAAAGACAACTAAACCTCCCTTTTCTTCATCTTCTAGAGTCCATAGCTACGAAGAATATCCATAATTATCAGTCTCGAAGACATAATTTTCTAACCTTATATACTTAATTATATAATTTTCTAACCTTATTTATCACCCTTATAGTCATTAGATTTTGTGAGGATTTCAGTTACTCCAGGTATAGGACTATGCCTAGTTTCAATGATTTAAAAAAAACAACCTACAAGTCATTTTACTACATGTTTCCCCCCAGTCTCCTTAATAATAAGGTTCTATCATTCTTTGACGATCAGTTTGCAAAGCAGGAAGTTCCTGCTGCAGTTTCAGAACAGTACTTGTTTCAAATCAGATTAAACTTCCATTCTATCTAGAATTCTTTTTCCAGAGTTTGGTTCATTTCAAAACTGTTACCCCTTCCTCAAAAGATACTTACTGGTGAAAGACAGATATTGTGACCTGATTCTGAACCTTAAATTGGATTCACAATCTGAATTGGTATTTATACTTCTTTCAAGATTTCTGAGTTGACATTTTTGTAACAAGGTCATCCCCTGAAAAATTTCCTTAAAAACACTAGTCTTAAAATTTCTCTTTAAGCTTTGAGTAAACTTTGTAACTGAGAACTTAACAAAATCTTGTACCATCCATAGAAATGGTGTTGAATTGTATAACATTTTCAGAAATGCCTGATTATATTTCTAACCATTACGAATATTTGGAAAAGAATATTTCTGAACAAATTTCATACATAGAATGTCAACATTGAAAAGGACTTGGAAATCAGTCATCTATCTTATTCAACCCTTAAGTGAATGATAATATTCTCTCTAACAACCTGACAGGTGGTCATATAACCTCTGCTTGAAGGTGTCCAGTAATAGAAAACTCAGTATGTCCATGCCTTCTTAAAGCCAATGTGAGCTAACGAAGGTGGAAGTAGTAACAGGGGGAGTGCTTCAGCTCACAAGCCCAAGCCCTGTAGATTCTATGGTAGTTTTTTAGGAAGCAACAGCAACAGGGGAAAACTTTTCAGTTGATAGAGGTCAGCTTTGGCAGGCAAATAATAGGGCCTAAAACTCATAAAACAAAATACTCAAAACATTTCACCCTTTCCATCTTTGATATCTTATGATAAATTGAACCTATGTTCTCTGTTTAATCTATTACTTTTTCAGCCTAAAACTTAGACCTTACTTCAAACCAACCCTACTTTTATTAAGCATTTCTAGTTCTGAAAGTACCTCAGGCCTTTGGCTTTTTCCACATCATTGACTTGTCTACCCATTTCCTCATCTTGATTAGATATATATTCCTAACATCCATCTACACTCAGAGTCCCTCCTCATCTTTTTTCATGCCCTACCTCTACCTTCCAGTCCTCCCAGTATGGGAGATTCAGTCAGCAATATGGACCAGCTTTCTCCTGAATTCGGCCCCAGTAAGGGCCAGTATAATTTTGTCACACTACTCCCCCCCCCCAACTTTCCCATCTCCAGGGACAGGAAACTGAAAACGATAATGAGTACATTATAAGAGTAGGTCACAACTACAAGTCCAAAATATAACCCAGCAGCTTGAGCTAGGCAACCCTGTGGCAGGCAGGATAATCACATTGCATGATGATAATATCTGACTGCCAGCCTAGAGAGGTCTCTCCACTAGGAGATAGAACTGAGCTACTCAGGTCTACCTCCAAGGTCTTTGGTTGGATGCTGGATTTTCCTGGGCTCACTGATTAACTGAAACTGTTCTTTTACTGGAGTTATGCCCAGGTAGTCTTTTCCATATCCCACCTAACACAGCAGGCCACCAGTTAGGTCACTTCCTACTTGATAAATGACAGGACCCTTCTAAACCTGAAGAGCTTCCTGCAGAAGCTATGGATTTCTCTCCATGTCTTGCTTTGTGCATGAACAATCCACCACTGACTCAGTGATTCCATAGTATGTTATGGGTTTTACAAAGCTATGTTTCTGTGCATTGCACAGGGTTTCCCCGTTCCTGAAATACAATACCTTCTCACCTTCATTTCTGAACGTTTATCTTTCTTAAGGCTCAGCTCTACTGCTATCTCTTCTGAGAAACTTAATTGCCCCAGTTGGTAATGATTTTTCCCCTCAGTTGTCACGTAGCAATTTGTTTATAACTCTTTAATGAATGTTTCATGTAATATTTCCGGTGTCTGGGTAGATTGTGTTGGACTTGGAGTCAAGAAGACTCCAATGGCAAGTTACTTTATCTCTTTCTCTGCCTCAGCTTCTTTTTCCATAAAATGCAGATAATAATAGTACATATCTCTTAGAGTTGTTATGATGGTGTGGTATTAACTGGGGGAGAATTTGTGTTTTCTTGGTGTTAATTGTTAGGCCAAAATTAGCACAATCAGTACAGAATCAGTCCATACTTTGCTACATCTCAGCTTCAGAGGCTGCATTGAGTGCACAATCAACTGAAAACAAAAAATCATGCACCACCTCTCCCTCCACTTAGTCTTGACTTGTAACCTTTTCAAGTACTTATGATCTCTTAGCTGCCAGATCTAATGGCCTTTTCTCAATCCTTCCACAATCTTTGACACTGTCAATTATTCTCTTCTCCTTGATCTTCTCTTCTGCCTTGGTTTTCCTATCATTACTTTCTCCCGGTTCTCTCATACCTATCAATTGCTCTTTCTCAGTCTACTTTGTGCCTACTGACAGATCGTTTCTCTGAAAGGACTGCCCTCAAGATGAATTGATTGGTTCAGTATTTTGGGAGGATAATTCTTTTAGGATAGCTCCTTTGTGCTGATCAATAAAAGAAGCCAACAAACTACTTCTGGCTTTCTTTTTGCCTTTTCCCCTCCCTCCTTTTTGCTAGTCAGTCATTAATCATTTGTTGAGTGCCTTCTATATACCAGGCACTGTGCTAAGAGCTCGAGGTACAAAGAAAGGCAAAAGACCTTGAGGAGCTCACAATCTAATGGATGAGACAACAAGCAGACAATGATGTACAAACAAGCTAAATACTCGATAAACAGGAAATAATTAACACAGGAGAAGGCACTAGAATTAGTGGGGAAAGGCTTCCTGAGGAAGGAAGTTGAGACTTGAAGGAAGCAAGAGAAGCCAGGAGGCAAGGATGAGAAGGGAGAGCATTCTAGGCATGGAGGACAGCCAGAGAAAGTACCCAGAGCCAAGAGATGGAGTTCTTGTTTGTGCAACAGCCAGGAGGCCAGTGCCACTGGATCAAAGAATATATGGGGGGATGTAAGGTGTAAGAAAACTAGAAAGGTATTGGGGGAATGGATGGGCTAGGTTATGAAAGGCTTTGAACATGAAACAGAGGATTTTGTGTTTGATCCTGTGATAGGCAACAGTGGAGTTTATTGAGGCAGCTAGGTGGCACGGCGGATAGAATACCAGGCCTGGAGTCAGGAAGCCTCATCTTCCTGAGTTCAAATCTGACCTCAGACACTTATTAGCTATATGACCCTGGGCAAGTCACTTAACCCTGTTTGCCTCAGTTTCCTTATCTATAAGAAATGAGCTGGAGAAGAAATGGCAAACCACTCCACTATCCTTGCCAAAAAAAAAAAAGTCCAAAAGGGGTCATGAAGAGCCAGACACGACTGAAAAAAAATTATGAAAAAGATAGTTTATTGAGTTAAGGGAGTGATAGGATTGGATTTAAACTTTGGCAGCTGAATGGGGAATGAACTGGAGTGGGGAGAAACGTAACAGACAGACCCACCAACAGACTATCTAGCATGAGGTGATGAGGGTCTATGTTAAAGTAGTGGCATATTCAGAGTAGAAAAATAGCGGGGGGAGGGGCATGTTCAAGAGACGTTGCCAAGGGTGAACTTGATAAGCCTTAGCAACAGATTGGATATTGGGGGAAGGGTAAGATATAGAGAGGAGTCAAGTCCAGGTTGCAAGCCTGGAGAACTGGGAGGATGATGGTGCCTTGACAGCATGGGAAAGTTTGGAAGGGAGGAAGGTGAACAGGGAAAGATTATTTTTTCCATAGAGATTCTAAGAGTATAACAGGACAAGGGAAGAACGTTAATGACTTGCTTTGAGAACTTTATGTACTTTCTGCATTTATTTATGAAATCTATGAGTATTTTGCATTTTTATATCATGTATGGGGTAAAAGACTGTCTTGCACCCAATAAATACATTAGCTACCCTGAGTGTTCTTACAGGATCTGGAGATCATTTACCCACGCCAATTATAAAGATTTCCCCTTGTAAGGTCTTCATGGAAACATAATGAACCAATGATTAGAAGATGATAGAAAGATCATGTACAGTAAATGAGGTAGAGTAAATAAGGTCAAAAATTGCTCTGTAACACAGTATTGCTAGTTGGAGATCAAGAAGCAAGGAGACTGAGGCCAGTCAATCAAGTTTTATGGTAGAATGAAAAAGAGTACATATTTAGAATCAGAGGGCCTGAGCTCAAATCCCAGCTCTGCTTCTTACTATCTTTGTGAACTTGGTCAAATCACTTAACCTCTTTGGGTCTTTGTTTCTTCCTCTATAAAATGAAGGCTTTGGTCCTACACACACATATGTGTATATATTATATATGTATGTATATACGTGTGTATAAATATATGCATACATATGTGTATGTGACATCTTCAATGTTACTTCCATTTTTAATTCTATGATTCTTTGATTGTACTTAATCACAGTATATTGATTATACTTTACAGACTTCTGTAAAAGACAGAATAGACAAAAGATTCAAATGCTTTCAACCTCATACCCTTTACCACAAAATATACATTCATTACTATTTCTCAAGACTTTAACTCAAACTTTTCTCTGCATTTTGACAGATTCCATCTACCATTATTCAGCGAGCTGGATCATTTACAAAATGGAAATATTTCTGCACATGTGAATAAATGCTAAGATAGTCATTAGTGAATCTAACAGTAATAGAAATGTGAGCCAAGAAATCTCTCAGTTAGTCTGAAGAGGTTCTATGGTGGAGGTGAATTTTGAAGAGCATTTTGTTTTGGAAGGAAAGGACATGACATGATGGGAGGAAAGGAAAGGGCATTTCATCTGGGGAAGATATGTCCAGTGGCTAGGGGAGAAAAAATAGTCAAGTTGTGTGATATGGTCAATAAGAATTTTAACTTGATTGGAATGGAAAAAAATAAGGTTGAAAAGATAAAAATTCTTATGTAATGGTATACTAACTGGTACTAAATGGGTACTTAAAATGTGTGAAAATTATATCTGAAGAAAATTACTTGCTGTCAATAGGAAGTTCTGGTTGGGACTAAAGCTGTGAAGGTTGTTGTAGGTAACAAAGCTATATGAGACTTGTTGGCATGGAGATTTACCTAGGAGTGGAAATGAATAAAAAGGAGTTATTTGAGACTCTTCAATAGTAATCTTTCATTATAAAAAAAAATGTAATAGTATAAGTAATGATATCCAAATAAGGGAAGGATTTTCTGGAAAATAACACTTTTTTATATAGTTTCTGTCACTCAAAGGATTGAAATAATTTTCTTTGTATGTAAAGCAGTAAGTTTTACTTTATTCTTAACAATATGGCTGATAAATGCACTAAGAGCTGTAATTCATTGTCTTCTTTTTCTCTTCAAATTATATTCTACTTGTTTTCTGGGTACAAGCCGGAAGGGAGCTGGGAGGCTGTTAGGCTTGATCAAGCCCTCCTTTTACAGTTGCGGTTTCATATCTACATGACAGAGCCTTTCTTTGAGCTCAGGTGTTCTCATTCTAAATTAAGGGCCTTTTCTGCTGTAACCTTGCTTTTGTGGATGTAAGCTCCTTGAAGGCAGGCATGGTTTCATTTTTGCTTTTGTATCCCTATCGCCTTATACTTGCTGGCAGTTTAATAAATATTTGTTGCTTTGGATTGAATTGAATATAACAGCCAAAATAGCCAGTGTTACCTTGGGCTGTGGGAAGAATTCAGAGCCCAGAACATGTGAGCTGTTCCCTGCCTTGGGCAGTCCACATTAAGAGTCTTCTGTTCAGTTCTGGCCACCACCTAGGAATAACACTGAGAAGCTATAGTGAGTGCATCCAGAGGAAAGCTATCAGCAGGGTAAAGAGCCCCTAGCCTAGGCCACATGGAAAGTCTTTGAAGGAACTGAGGTCATTTAGCCTGGAGCGGAAAAGAATTTGGGACGGGACAGTTATTTTCAGATATCAGGACTATCATATAGATAACAAATTTGTCTTTTTCTTCTTTGTCCCAGAGGACAAAACTAAAAACAATGGGTGGAATTTGCAGAGAGGAAGATTTCAACTTGATGTAAGAAAAGCTTTCTTTACAATTAGAGCTTTGCTGTGGTGAAATGCATTGGCTCGGAATCTAGTGGATTCCTTCTTCCTCACAGTCTTCAAGCAAAGGAGAGTCATTTGTCAGGGAAGCTCTAGAGGATAATCTTCTTTAGGTACATACAGGGCTAGTTGGCCACTGAAGTTCTGTGACCAGTGACTCAAGAAATTAAAACTTTGTGGACCAGGATATGGGAACGGGGGAAGTAATTTGCCCTAAATATCATTAGATGATTCCCCCCCTCCCCGTTTTCAGTGTTCCTAGGCACAGGGTGGGGACCCTGCGGCCTCGAGGTCACATGTGGTCCTCTAGGTCCTTAAGTGTGGCCTTTTGACTGAATCCAAACTTCACAGAACAAATTCCCTTAATAAAAGGATTTGTTCTATAAAACTTGGACTCAATCGAAAGGCCATATCCAAGGACCTAGACGGCCACATGTGGCCTAGAGGCTGCAGGCTCCCCACCCTGCCTAGGGATTGGGGAGCTGGTTAAGCATAACCTGGACAGGAATCGTTAGATATCACTTTTCCTACTGCCAAAATAATCATGGGAAAAGTGAACAAAGGTTAAATGCCAGGTTGCCTAGCACACTGCCCCTGAAACCACACCGTACTCCAGTATCGGGCATACCAGAATGTGTTCAATGCCAATGAGAAGGAAGTGTTAACACCACATTCCCTGGATTCTGGGTTTCATTTGGGCAAAGATCTGACCCTTCCCCTCAAAACAAATCTCTTTCCTAGCAAGGCCAAAGAAGGAAGTACTCCTGGAATTCCTGCAGAAGAAAAATCTGCAAAAGTGGTCCTCTGTTCTTTCACTTTTTTGCTTCAGCTCCCATGCAGTTGGGGTGGGCTGCAGAGGGGAAACAGGGAGCTAAAGTTCTGCTGTAATTTCTTAAGTCCTCGGTACAATTAACATATAGGATCAGCCTTTCCACCTCTTAACCTCGTCCTCCTGGATCAGTTGCATAAGCTGAAGTGTATCTGCAGAAGGCCTATCCCTCTATGTGGATTTGGAAGAGAGATGAGTAGAAGATGGCTGTTCAGATTGGGATTAGAATAGAGAACCATACCTTTTAGACTTGGATGCCCCTGCAAAGTTTTAGCTCTTCATGACTTCACCTATTCAGAATGTATTGGATGGGGAGAAAAGAAGGGGTTAAGGAAGTAGGAGTGGTGGGAGTATATTCTTATATGCTTTGATCAAAACCGTTCTCCAGCATCTGAACCAGAACTACTTGTTTACATAAATTTGAACATAAGAAACTAGAGAGTCCAGGAGAATATAGAAAGTCATGATTGAGAATAGAGGGTTGGTGTGAATGGAACTGTGAAAGATAAAGGAAGTGTGTGAGTGAGGTAAGTCCAGGGCAACAAGAAATCGGTGATAATTTTTGGAAATTATGGGCTACTACTGCCATTTTGTTTGTTGATTTTCAGCCGTAACAGTACACCTCACAAATCTCTGGCACTCAAGACTTTTGTTTGTTGGACTTTTGCCATTGAAAAGGCTTTTAAGTAATGAAAAAAAATAGTTCACCATGGCCCCTGGGTGGGTACCCAGGCCCATAAAAGTGCTTTGTTGTTGAAACAGATTCCACAGTAGGAGCTATCTTCTCCAAAGTTGATCCCTCTGTCAAAGTATTTCCCAGAAGTTATCTGCAGCCCAAGAACCCAGTATCATTTGTTGTGGGGGAAATGCAACTAGATATAAAGACAGCATTTACAACTTGGTGCTGTGACTCAGAAGGAGCCAAACACTCCATAGCTGTCTATGCTGATCACAAAAACCATGAGCACCTTCAATGTACTAGAAAATTCAACCTGTAACAGATAAAAGAGGAACTTTGCTTCAGCTGGTTCAATTTCTCTGTACTAGACATTCCAGGCCACAAGAGAGAGCATGCAGAAGCCAGAATACCCACCACCACCCTTACTCTCTCACAAGCCCCCTATCCAAACAATATCACATATAGATGATTCTTTAGTCATCAAGCTGGTCTGACAGAAAGAGGCAGAGGACCTGTATTCTCAGGCCCAGCTGTCTACTATCCAAGAGGAGTCTTTCTCTTTCCTGGCAGGAATGGGGATGACATTCAGGGGACTGTTTTGCCTGTGATGAAGGGCATATGTTCCCCTTGAGGAGGCTTAATAAGCCATCCTGAGGTGTTACCATGACAGTAAGGCTATGGGGCACACAGGGTTATTCATGACCCTCCACACTAACACATGGTAATTCCCAGGGCCCTATCTCAGGCATGTCAGCTGGTTTGTTCATTCTTGTTTAGTGAGGAGCAATAATGATGGAATTTCTCACTAAGCCGCTGCCCTCTCCAGGATATGATTCCATTTTGGGGGTTGTAGAAGCCATTATGAAAATGGTTCACTTAATCTAGTTCCCCCAAAGTACCTAAGGGAGTTCAGCTTTTTCTCAAGGAAATTTTCCTACTGCTTGGCATCCTCTCCCATGTCAGGTCATCCTGCGACCCCCAATTTGCTTTGTTGTTTTGATCTGCTCTGTTCCCTGGCATCCAGGTTAAGTTTTATCTCTTCACTACCTACCCCCACTCCCCATCTGCCATTTACTCCAAACCAGTAGCCAGTTAGAGAAGACCAAGAAACAGTACACTAGAGCAATATTTTCACCTACGTGGTTCAGTGGGAAAAGTCTTGGATTTGGAACTTGGGAGACCTGGGCTCAGGTGCCGGTCATGCAGTTTACAATCTGTGTAACCTTGGACAAATCATATGACCTCTCTGGGCCTCCCCTCATCTATGAGTGGAAGGGTGCTGGAATTGATGCCCTTTGAGGTCCTTTCATGTACTGCATCAGTGATATAAAACTCAAATACAGAGATCCCTGCTGGGTACATATTGATTTAGAAAACTAATTAACATTATGTTTTATTATATTTTTTATTTATGATGTTAAATATTTTCCCAATTACATTTTAATCTAGTTGCTGGCTACACTTGGGAGTCCTGCCTTTGACAATTCTGTTCCAGGGAAGGGAAATGGAAGAGAAAGAAATAGTCATTTATATAGGGCTTATTATGTTTCAGGGGCAGTTAAATAGCTCAGAACATAGTGTACTGGGACTAGAGTCAGGAAGACTCATCTCTCAAAGTTCAAATTTGGCCTCAGACACTCACTAGCTGTGTGACCCTGGGCAAGTCACTTAACCCTATTTGCCTGAGTTTCCTTATCTGTAAAAAACAAGCTGGAGAAGGAAATGGCAAACCACTCTAGTATCTTTGCCAAGAAAACCCCGATGGGGTCACAATGAATTAGACACAACTGAGCAACATTATGTTCCAGGTACTGTGCTGAACATTTTTTACAGATATTATCTTATTTGATCCTCACAACAACCCTGGAAGGTAGCTGCTATTATTATAATTGGGGAAACAGGCAAAGGTTAAGTAACTAGGGTTATACAACTAGTAACTGTCAGAGAGGCTGGATTTGAACTCAAGTTTTCATGACTCCAGGCCCAGTGCTCTATCCACTGAACCCCCAGCTGCCTATAGATCTAGGCTCCTACAATCTTATCATCTCTAAAGTTTCTTCAAATTCTGAACCTATGTTCTGCACATCTAAAATACCTAAAATAATCAAGCTGATAACAACAAAATCCCGTGGAAAAGCTTTGCGAGTAAAAGATCAGATTTGACAGAGTCACAACATTACTGGAATGACTTTGTAGGAAGTTAAATAGCTGGAGCAGTGAAAAAGGTTTTCATTCAGAAGGTCATTGGGTTTAGAATTGGAAGGGATTTAGAGAAACTTTAGTCCAACCTTTTAATTTACAGGTGAAGTAAAATTAAAATGGAGAATAATACCAGTAGTATATAACTCACAGGCTGTGGCAAGGTCCAAATATAATTTTCTATGTAAAGAAAACAAACTACAAACTATATGCAAACCTTAACAAACCATCTACTATAATGTAATGTCAATTACGTAGCCACTTTAGGGCAGCTAAGTGGTACAGTAGATAGACTGCCAGGCCTGGAGTCAGGAAGACTCATTTTCATAAGTTCAAATCCAGCCTCAGACACTAGCTGGGCAAGACATTTAATCCTGTTTGCTTCAATTTTTTTCAAATATAAAATGCACTGGAGAAGGAAATAGCCAACTGCTCCAGTATTTCTGCCAAGAAAACCCAAAATGGGGTCATGAAGAGTCAAACACAACTGGAAATGACTGAACAACAACAATATAGCCCCTTATCAGAAAGGAGGATGATGGAAAGTACAGTTTGTCCCAGATTTCCAGAAGGCAGGACTGAAAAATGACAAAAGTTATAATTATTCATTCTTTTCTGCCGTAATACACTAATGATACATACTGAGTTTGAAGTCTACTAAAAGCCATGGATCATTTTCAGAAGAACTTTGGTTTAGTCATTTCTCTCCTATCTTGTGATATTTATTTTTAGAACCCAAGTATAGAATTTTACATTTATCTCTTTTAAAATTCATTTTATTAGATTTGGCCTTATGTTCTATCCTGCTCTATCATCCAATGTGTTAGAGATACCTCTCAATTGTTTGTAATCCCCAAACCCACCCAAGGTGAGTGTGACACCTTTAGCTTTAAGTCATAGATAAAGAATATTAAACAGAGCAAGGGCTGAGCCTAGAGGCACTCCACTAGAGACTTCCTTCCAAGTTGATGTTAAAGCTGTCTTTGAGTCCAGCTATTCAACTAATTTAACCTACCTAACTGTATCATCATCTAATTTACTCTCATTATCTGTGATGATCAAATGTAAAATTGCATGAGAGACTTTATCATATGCTTTGCTTAAGCCTAGGTAAGTAATACTGAGATCATTCATTGTCAGTGTAATAACTGTCAAAAAAAAAGGGTTAGTCTGGCTAGCTGTCTTTTTAAAAAAATTTATTTATTTGTTTTTAGTTTTCAACATTCACTTCTACAAGATTTTGAATTCTAAATTTTCTCCCTCTCCTTCTGCTCCCCACTCCCCAAGACATGGCAAGCAGTCTTCTTGATGAAGCCGTACTAACTCTTCACTAGACACTAATTAAAAACATTCTTTTCATAATACATTCTTTAACTTCGCGAGGAGTTGAAGTCAAGGTCAGTAATCTATAATTTTCAGAATTGATCTTTTTCTAATTCTGAGATACTCTCCCGTCCTTCATGATTTTTCCCACAATGCTGACAGTGGTTCTGAAGCCATCTTGGCCACTTCTTTCAGCACTAGCATGTTGTTCATCAGGACCTGGTGACTTGAGCTCTTCTAGGGAACTTGATTACTCTCTTATAATCATCCTGCTTAACTTGATATCAAATCCCTATTATCTGGTTTGGTTTTGTTTGTTTTTTCTTTTCTAGATTGAGTAGCAACATAGTATTTTAGTGGGTAGTGAGCTGGCCTCAAAGCCAAAAAAAAACAAAACCAACAACCAAAACCTGACTCCAAGTCCCACTTCTGACATATACTGACTGTGAGGCCCTGGGCAAGTTCTCAGTGATCTCTAAAGTAGGTCTATGGCCTGCCTTCCAAGGGCCTAGGCTAATCAGGGGCTTATCTTCAACACAAACATACTCTAAGCCTCTCACGCTCCTCTCCTCCACCTCCTTTTTCCACGGTTTAATTTCCTAATTTCCCTCATTCTATACTAGGAATTGGCTACATCAGGGCAGTTCTGGAGAGGAAAGAGACCTAACCACTACCTGGACCCTCACAGCAGCAGCCATATTGGTGAAATTGAAAAAATTCCCCTACTTCTATCCCCCAGGTCACCTTGGGGCTGTGGCAGGTACATATCGGAGAATAAGTAGGCTCTGGCTCCCAGACAATGACTAGTGAGTAAGAGTCTCACTTCACTTATTTTCACTTGAGGTAGGACAGGGTGAATCATTCAGGATAATCAGGCATGGATGGGCTGCAATATGTGTCACCAACTCTATTACATTCTCTTTTCCCCCAAACTTATCCATCTCCCAATGTTCCCTATTTCTATCAGTGTCATCACCATCCTCCCAGTCACCCAGATTGTCATCTTTGGCGTCATCTCAATATCATGTTTTATTCCTCATTCTCACCCCACATATCTAATCATTTGCCAAATCTTGTTTCCACCTTCACGACGTCTTGCATCCATGTTGTCTTCACCATTTACATGGCCATCAGCCAACTTCAGGCCCTCACCATTTCTCAGCTGCTGTTGTAATAGCTATCTGATTGTTCGCCCTGTCTCAAGTCTCTATCTACCAGTCTGGATCCAGGTCCTTCAGCTCTAAATCTATCACCCTTTCCACCACACCATGCTTCACTCTTTACGTGATCGTACTATGCCTTTATATTCATCTTTAGTTAACTTATACTTACTTTCATTTTTTGTAAATTTTATGTTGGTCAGTAAGTTCCTTGTGAATCCACATTGGTCTTTTTTAGATATCTCTCCTCATTCCCCTTGTAATAGCTTTTCTATGCAAGGAGGCAAATTTAACCTGACATATATCGCTGACACTTGGTAGGATGAGATGAATGATTCAAATATGGGTCTGGAAGAGTAAAAAGAATAGGTAAAAGAGGAGGTGAGTGCAGTAGCTCTTTATCTTGAGAAGCTATATTCATATGAAGAAACCCACGAACCAAAGCAAGGAGCAGGCAGATGAAAATCACAGGAGACCAAACAGAAGAGATTCTGTCAGAGTATTTACAAACCGTCTGGACAGAAAGAGAAAATAGATGAGTTTAGGAACTAATCCTGCCTACTATACACAACATTACACTGGGACCAAAAAAAATGAAAAGCAGTTCCTGTCCTTAAGGAGTTTACATTCTACTGGATAACAAACCAGCTGACAAGTTCTGGTTGTGATATGTTGGTGACAATGGAGAGCATGATATGGTGGTGATGGACAACTTTAGAAACTCAGACATCTGTTGGGAGATCTGTCTGCCTAAATTAGAGCAGCAAGTAATTATTAGATGTACATGATTGACAATTATATCATGCACAGCTCCCTTTTCCCATTCCTCTTATAAATGAAATAATGAGGGGAACTTCATCAAAATGATGGGATATTTTAAAAGAAGTGATCACGATGCCTTAGAATTTCTGATAAAAGAAATGAAACTATCATGTGTACAAGGCCTTCATCTAGGTCTAATATTTCTTGGGTGGGGCCCTCAACTTGCCTTTCTGTCAGTGAGTCAGTCATTCATCCTTTACTTTCACTATATTACCAGTCATAGTAATACTACACAAAATCACATCAGCTTTCTTGGTTGCTATATCACAATTTAATTCATCCCCAGGTCTTTTTCACATAGACAATAGTTCAGTTCAATTCAATAGTTCAATTCAGTCCTATCTTCTCTATGGTCTATTTTTTTTTAATCCAAGTATAAAACTTTACAAGTATCCTTATTAAAGTCCTTCTAACAAGACTTGGCTCTAACCTCTTTATATGTTTTTGGATCTTAATTTTATCATCCAGTAGATTGGCTATCCCTCCTAACTTTATGCCATTCACAGATTAAAAAGCATATGAGGGGAACAACTAGGTGGCACAGTGCATATAGCATTGACCCTGAAATTAGGAGGACCTGAGTTCAAATCCAGCCTCAGACACTTGATGCTAGCTATGTGACCCTAGGCAAGTCACTTAACCCTAATTGCCTTTCCCGCCCCCCAAAAAAACATATGAGGCCATCCATATTTTGAACAGAAGAGGACAAAGGACAGTTGATCATGGGGGTACTCCACTATAATCTACCTCCATGTTAATGACATTAGCATCATCACTGATATTAATATAGTCCTTTAAAACTTACAAGTACTTTATATACATTATCTTATTTGAATTCCCCAACAGCCCTCAGTTACTTTCTTAAACATTTCTCCTACTCTGACTGAACTTTCTTCCTTTTTCAATCTTGATTACATATAGTTAGTTTAACTACACACTGCCCTGTGTTCTCAAATCCCTCACTCTCTCATTCTATATCCTCTTATCCCTTGCCAAAGGTCAGCCTTGAATTCCTCCCAGCATCTGCTTCCTCTAATCCTATTTATGCTGTCGAATGGATCACATCATAGTGCTTAATGGATACATTACAAATTCATGTTCTCCAACTTCAACTGAGCCCTCACTGAAGCAAGGCAATTCTTTTAGTCTTCCCTAATTGATTCTCATTCTCTGTCTCTATCTCTATCTCTACCTCTCTCTCTTGGCAATTGGGATTAAGTGACTTGCCCAGGGTCATACAGCTAGTAAGTGTCTGAGGCCAGATTTGAACTCAGGTCCTCCTGACTCTAGGGCTGGTGCTCTATCTACTGCGCCACCTACTTGCCCCTTGATTCTCTAACTCACTCCCCACAGAAGCTATTCCAAGAACTTCCCCCCCTTTCCTCCTCAACTCCCTTCCCTTATGCCTTCAAATATGCTGCATATCTTGCTCAACCTTAAAAAAATCTTAACTACATCCTACCATTCCCTTATCATCCTATATCTTTGCTCTTTATCAAACACCTACAAGTTTTCTGTATTTGCTGCCTCTACAATCTCTCCTCCCACTCTTCAAACCTTTGCTTCTGACCTCATCACTAAAATGCAGTCACTCTTCAAAGTTCCTAATGATCTCTTAATTATGAAATCTGATGATTTTTTTTCTCCATTCTAATCTTTCTCAAAGAACAACTGCTTTTGACACTGTTGACCACCCTATTGGATTATCTCTCCTCTTTTGGTTTTTGTGACATCATACTTTCCATATTTTCCTCCTAGTAGTCAAACCACTGTTTCTCAGTCTCTTTAACTGGCTTATTATCTATGTCATGCTCCCTAACTGTGATGGTTCCCCATGGCTTTCTCCTCGACAGTCTTTTATGTGTATCCTTTCTCTTTGTGACCACATCAGATCCTATCGGTTTAATGATCATTTCTATGCTGATGTCTCATAGATCTATATATCTAGCCATAGTTTCTCCCCCACACTTCAGTTCTACTTTACCACTTACCTACTGAGAATTTCAAACCAGATGTCCTGGAGACATCTCAAACTTAGCATGTCTGAAAAAAAGAACTCATTTTTTTCTAGCAGATCCAACCTTCTTTCAAACTTTTCTATTTCTGTTGAAAGCACTCCCATTCTTTTGGTGCTCTAGGTTCATAACCACATCATCGTCCTTAACTCCTCACTCTGATGTCAACTCACAAATGTTATTAGTTGTGGTATCTTGTCATTCTATAACTAAGGGATCTCACATCTGATCTCTTCTCTCTAATCACACAGGCATCACTTCAGTTTGGGCCTCCATTTCCTCTTGCCTAGATTATTGCTGTGGCTTCGTATTTAGTCTTCTCACCTCAAGTCTTTCCCTACTCCAGCCCCAATCCATTGCTGCCAAAGTGATTTTCTTTAAGCACAGATCTGATCATGTCACTACCCTAGTCAATCAACCCAGTGGCTTCCTAGTGCCTTTAGATAAAGTATAAATTGCTTTGTTTAGTTTTCCATGCCCCTCACAATCTGGTCTATAACTATCTTTCCAGCCTCATTCTGTATTAATTATCTTCATATGCCTTCTGATCTAGCCAAACTGGCTTTCTTTGTGTTCCTTACACATGCCACTCCCTTTTCCATATCTGTACCTCTGCACAGGCTATCCCTCATGCTGGGAATGAATTAATTCCTTATTTCTGCCTCACAAAATCCTCTTCCTTAAATATGCAGCCAAAGTATTATCTTCCACATGAGACCAAACAGCTAATGTTCTTCCTCTCTAATTACTTGTATTTAAGCTTCTTATAGTCTTTTTAAACATATATACATGTGTTCTGTGTCCTCTATTAGAAATCCAACCTCCTTGAGAGAAGGAATTGTTTCATTCTTTGTATTCCCAGGCCCTAGCACAGTGCATGGAACATAGCAAGTGCTTAGTAAATTCTTATTGATTAATTGATAGGTATTACAACTATTATCATCAATTTATAGAAGAGGAAACTGAGGTTCCAAGAAGTGACTTGCTCGTAGTCACACCGCTAATTGCGTCTGGTCATTCAAACAATTCCAAATCCAACTAACCATATTACCATCCATTTCAAATCTTCCCTATCTTGTCCAAAAGGTTATTGTTAAGAGCCTTTGCTAAATGCCTTGCTGAAACCCAGGTATATATCATCATCTACCAGTCTAGTAAGAAAGAAAAGGAAAATAAAGTAAGTTTGGCATGATCTATCTTTGATGTTTCCATAGTGACTCTTATTAACAATTTCCCCTTCTACGTAATCAATTCAGTTAAATTTGATTCACCAAACGGGTATTAAGTCCTTTCTCACAGGAGACTATATTAGGTGATGGGCAAATGTCTATCATAGTATTTCTTTAAAAGATTATTAACAGAGAGGCCTTAATCATTTCCATTTTAGGTCATGAATGTTGACTGAGAGTGGATCAAATGATTTAGTTCTAAATGTTATTATTAAACTAGGAGTCCAGAGACCTGTTTTTAGAACATCTTCTGCCATTAAGTTAATGTGTGACTGAGGGCAAATAATTTAAATGTGCTGGCCCTCAATTTCATCATTCTTAATATGGAGGTATTGGCCTATGAGATCTCTAGGGTTCTTTCTAGCTCTAAACTTCTCTAATTTTTATGACTTATGACTTAGAGCTTTAATGAAAGAGAATTCTATAAACTTTGATTCTTATTTAACAAAATGCTTAACATTAGTTCATTTTTTAAAAGACTGGTTTATAAAATTGTTTTAATATATTTCATGAGATCATGAAATCTTAATATTACCATTAAATCATTTCGATTTTCTATTTAGACCATGGAAGCAGGACTTTCAGAGGTGAAAAATGAATTACAGTCACGTGATGATCTCTTGAGAGTTATAGAGATGGAACGACTACAGTTACATAGAGAATTATTAAAAATAGGAGAGTACCAAAATTTTCGAGATAATCAAAAAAGGTATGTTCTTTAAATTCAATATTTATTTTTAGAAGGAATCATTAAACTCATAGTATTTACATGTTTCTTTGGGATTTATTTGATGCAAGAATAAAAAGTACTTCTCTTAATTTATATGCTTACAGATAATACCATATTGTCAGATTTTTAAAAAAATATATTTAATAGCTGGTTATCTAATCTTCAGTCTTTATTTTAAAAGTGTTGGCTTTAGCCACTAGATATTAGAATAATTTGTGGATACACATTTCATATGTACTTAGAAGTTGTCTCAAAGTCTTTTTTCTTTGGGATTTCATGGAAGTTGTAATATAGATTTTTTACTTTGTAGGCAGGTTGATTAAATAGTAACAATTTTTAAAAGATTTCATTCCTGCTTCCATATAATTAAGTTTTCATTTCACAAATGCTATTTTGATTTTAGCCTCCCTGTCCATCATTTTGTCATGTCATTGAAAGCTCATTAGGACAGATTTCTTTTCCCTATTTAGAATCATACGATTATGTGGGCATACCAGGTAACCACAAAGGAATTTGGACTACTAAAGATCATAAAATGTTCATACTCATGAATAACTAAGCAACTTAACTGCTTGATTGTAACATTTCCTTAATATGTTGATTCTCATTACTGCCTTTTTTCAGATTGAAAAAGTTAACTCTGGATCAAAGCTAGTCTTTTAGTAATCTAACAGTTTCATGGTGAAGTGGTATTTTTACTGAAAGTTCAAAATTAAATTATAGAGGTAGTAATTATAATATACACATACCATGAGAAAGGATAGTAAAGGTCAACCTTACTTATGGCTTTGAAACATGGACCTACTGATAAACTACATAACTTGGACAAACCCTGAGCCATCCTCAATATTAAATGGCAAGATGGGATCCATAAAAATGATGTCTTAGAATAACAATCTGCCAGTATAGAAGAAATGCCATTTAATCTTTGGAACAGGTTATATAATAGTAGTTTATTTATTAGTCAATCAACATTTATTTAGTGTCCTATATGTAGAACATGGTCCATCCAGTCCAGTATTATCTCTAACCATGGCATCAGATATATTTTTTAAATAAGAGCATGACATTGACTTCAAAATGTTAGTGATATACCCAGACATGTAGCAGGTACTTTAAAAATGCTTGTTTTGTAGCAGGTACTTAATAAATGCCCAGTCAGAAGACCGGGCTTCGGATTTTTGCTCTATTTATGTGACCTTGGACAAGTCACTTAGTCCTTTTGGGCCTCAGTTTTTTTTCTTTCTTTTTTAAATATATTTTTGTTTTATTAAGTATTTCTCAATTTCATTTACAAATTTTTATATATAAATAAGCAATTTTTTTAGGCCCTTCGGTTAAGTGACTTGCTCAGGGTCACACAGCTAGTAAGTGTTAAGTGTTTGGTCTGAGATCAGATTTGAACTCAGTTCCTCCAGACTTCAGGGCCTGTGCTCTATCCACTGCACCACCTAGCTGCCCCACAAATTTTTTAACATTTATTTTTTTTATTTGAGTTCCAAATTCTCTCCCTCCCTCTTGCCCCTTCCTCCTGCCCCTCCCCTACCCATTGAGAAATCAAATAATATGATCCTGATTATACATGTAAAGTCATGCAAAACATATTTCTGTATTAGCCATGTTGCAAAAGAAAACACACAAAAAAATCCCTCAATAAAATAAAGTGAAAACTGTATGCTTCAACCTGCACTTAGAGTTCATCAGTTCTCTCTCTCTCTGAGGGTGGAAAGCATTTTTTTTATCATGGGTCCTTTGGAATTGTCTTGGATCATTGTCTTGATCACAATAGCTAAGTCTTTCACAGCTGATCATTGTTAACAATATTGCTGTTACTGTGTACAAGGTTTTCCTGATTCTGTTCACTTCATTTTGCATCAGTTCATATAAGACTTACCAGGTTTTTCTGAAACCATCCTGCTCATCATTTCTCATAGCAGAATAGTATTCCATCACAATCATATGCTACAACTTGTTCAGCCATTCCCCAAATGATGGGCATCCTCTTAATTTCTCATCTTTGACACCACAAGAAGAGCTGCTATAAATATTTTTGTACGTATAGGTCTTTTCCCTTTCCTTTGATCTCTTTGGGATATGGACACAGTAGTGGTATTGCGAGGTCAATGCACAGTTTTATAGCCTTTTGGGCATAGTTCCAAAATGTTCTACAGAATGGCTACACCAGTTCACAACTCCACCAACAATGCATTAGTGTCCCTATTTTCCCACACCACCTCCAGCATTTGTCATTTTCCATTTTTGTTATGTTAGCCAATATGGTAGGTGTGAGGTGGTATCTCAAATTGTTTCAATTTTCATTTCTTTAATCAATAATGATTTAGACCAATTTTTCATGTGACTATTGATGGCTTTGCTTTCTTCTTCTGAAAACTGCCTGTTCATATCCTTTGACCATTTATCAATCAGGAAATGGTTCTTATTTTAACAAATTTGGCTCAATTCCCTGCATATTTGAGAAATGAGGCATTTATCAGAGAAACTTGCCATAATTTTTTTCCCCTTAGTTTCCTACTTTCCTACTAATTCTGGCTGCATTCATTTTGTTTGTCCAAAAGCTTTTTAATTTCATGTACTCAAAATCATCTATTTTATTTCCCATGGTGCTCTCTTTCTTTTGCTTTGTCATTGCAAGAGTCACACAGCTAGTAAGTGTCTGAGGTCACATTTGAATTCAGGAGGATGAAGCTTCCTGACTCCACGTACTCTATCTACTGTGACACTTTGGCCATAAGTCACTTAACCCTGTTTGCCTCAGTTTCCTCACCTGTAAAATGATCTGGGGAAGGAAATGGTAAACTACTCTACCAGTATCTTTGCCAAGAAAACCCCAAATAGGGTTATGAAGAGTCAGATACAACTGAACAACAACAACATTTGATGATTACCACTCTGTAATCTAGTTTGAAATCTGGTACTGCTCGGCTGGGCCTCAATATTCATCAACTGAAGGAGCTGAATTAGATATTCTCTAAGGTCTCAGGACCCTATGATCCTACTCTAAAACCTTCCTTTCACATCTCATCCCAATGAAGTTTTCAACAATCTACATGTGACTAGGTGAAATGCCTCATTATTGACTGTAAATCAATACGTTCATAAAAACACAGCATGTGTCTAAACATTTTACTGTTGAATGAGGTTTGTGTGTTCTAGAATTTGAATTCCTATCACATAAATGTTTCCAAAGAACTACTGAATTTACCCTACAACATAGTTACTAAATACAGCCCTTCAATGCTTCAGTGGATTGTAACCTCCCTGATGTGGGCTGCTATGAAGCAAATATAATTGTAACAGCATATCAAGTTGTTTCACTTTTATTCATTATTTGATTTTAATTTGAAGGCTTGAGCCATCCTATTCACATATCCTCAAAGAACCAGAAAGAAAAGAGAAAGAGCTATTCTCCTTGACACCTGACCAGGCAAATCAGGAAAAGGAACTGAATAAGGTATGAAAAATAATTAACTGAATTTTTGAAGGTGGGTCAAGACATCTATCTCCCTTGGATTGAAATGGAAGATACTTATTTTTACTCCTTCCTTTACTTTTCTATATTTCCCCAAATTGTAACCTAGAAAGTGTCTGGTTCTGACATTTCTTGGTGTGTCTGTTTCATATATGCAGAAAAGTAACATAGCTTATTTTTAGCAACCTAGAGAGAACACCCAGGGACATACCATAGCCCCCTTGCATAATCCATGGGACATGGACATAAAACATTCACCCAGAGGTGATGTGCTTCCGTTCAAGGGGAAGAAGCATTCTCTATTACCATTCTGGTAATTTTCACTTTTCTTTCTAGCCTCATGGTACATTACTCCCCACCCTGCACTCTGAGATCCAGCCAAACGCCCCTTTCTCAGTTCCTCTCCCAGAGCTCTGGCTCCATTTCCCTCCACACCTTTGCCTCAGAATTGCTCTCTTCTTTCAGGATACAAATGGAAAGCCTTTCCAGATCTTCTCAGTTGCTAAGGCCCTTCCTCCCTGACTACCTTGTACATATGAGATTTATGTTACTTTTGTATATATTTGAACTAGGGCATGTTGTCTTACCATTACTTCTTCCCACCCCAGTAAACTCAGGATGTGAGTAGGGACTGTCTCCTTCGTTGTACTTGTATTCCCAGTGTCCAGCAGAGTGCCTGGCACATAGCAGGCTCCTGATAAATGCTTGAGTGATTGATTGATTGATTAATTGATTGATAAAAACAGGGATGGGCTTCCCTCCATGGAATTTCTGACCTTTGGTACTAAGATTCAGGTATGATATGCCATGTTTTATGATCTCAACTGTCATTGTTAAAAAATGAACTGAAAAAACAGAATAACTTTGCTTTAGCACTTCAGAACTCGGCCTCTGCTAAAGTCACTGTCTTAGGCCTCCTCACTGATTTCTTGAAGACTATACCATTAGAGTGCAAGCTCCTTTTTCCCTCCTCAGTTACATGTAAAAACAATTTAACATTCTTTTTTTTTTCAAATTCCGAGTTCCAAATTCTCTCCCTCTCTATTGAAAAGGCAAGCAATTTTACATAGGTTATACATGTATAGTCATGCAAAACACATTTCCATGTAAGTTATGCTGTGAAAGAAAAAACAGAAAAAATCCAAGAAAAATAAAGAAAACATATGCTTCAACCTGGAGCACAAGTTCTGGCCATTTCTACTCCACTTGGGCCTTGAACTTGGTAGATGGTGTGTCTGTTATCAGAAAACCAGCCTCCCCAAAGGCAGAGAGGCGCATCATCTGGGTGGCTGTAGGGTGATGACTTTTCTGAATAGCAAAAACTGAATATGAAGAGAGGATTGAAGAGGGGTTGCGCTCTGTGTTGTGGGCCTTTCCAAGGCATACAACGAATGTCTCACATCCGTAAAGTGATGGTCTTGGACTAACCTCTTAATCCTATGGCTTAGGTCCCCAAGCCCTATTGCATCCCATGGAACAAAAACAAATAAACAAAAATGGGCGAATATCAACGCTATGCTATTGGTGGGGATCTTCAAAGAGTTATGATAAGAGAAATGTTCCAAGACTGGAGGCTGGCAAATTGTCCCAATTCTTCAAATTATAGGACTATGGGCTCAACTTGACAGACTCTCATTTTGCTTGATTAGATTTTACTTTTTTGGGTATGGGTTTAACAGGATGGCTTCTGAGATTCCCTACAAGCCAAGATTCTGTGATTCTTTGATCTCCTAAATGCTGTCTTTTATATCATTTTCTGGCAAAGGTCACTGTAGGTAATATACCACTATCCATTTCCATCAACCATATATGTCTCCATTGCCCCTTGGATCACATGCAGTTTGTTTGTTTGGAGGCAATCAGGATTTAAGTGACTTACCCAGGGTCACACAGGTAGTAAGTGTCTGAGGCTGAATCTGAATTTAGTTCCTCCTAACTCCAGGGCCAGTTGTCTATCCACTGAGCTACCTACCTGCCTCCACATACAGTTTTGATTCCTTAAAAAGTTAAATGTCAACAAATTTACTGATCTTTTAAAATGTGGCAGAATTAAATTTTTAAAATTAAATACTGCTGTTATACCCTAAAATGTCATATGGTAAAGGGTGAACTAAGCAAATTCTGGTATGGTTAACCTAACTCTTACTTTCATAGAATTAAGTAGGAAAATAAACTTGGAATAATATAAGATTCTACTGATATGGCACTATTTGTTATTGAGGCAAAGATTATAAGGTCCAAATTCCTTTACAATGTCTTGGAGAATGCTAGATAATGCAGTGGTAGGCAGGAAAGATAACAAATGAATTGTATAAAAATAGCTCTATGTTCCATGAAGTCACTAATAGTTAATTTGTATTCTCTCATAGCTGAACCAATAAAAAGCTCTCTATGTTGTGTTTTATTTCTAATCTCAATTCTCAAAATATAACTGCTCTGAGTTATTTCAATTGGAAATGAGCATTTTCAATGAGGTCTAAAGTCATTTAGAGCTCAAGTATATTAATCTTATTTAGAAAGTAATTTTGCAATAGAGGAAGTTACTTCAAGATCCCTGTGTTATGAGAATAATATAAGTAGCATGGTACTTTTTACAATAGTGCATTCCATTTTATAGCTTAAGCATTTAATTTAAAAAACAAATGTGCTTAGGTAAATCCAATCAAATTTAATATTTTTACTAGTGAAGTTAGATAGTAAAAATTAGTCCTTTACTTCCTCCACTGTTCCTTTTTACGTCTTGGATGAACAGCAAGAGCTTTTTATTCTTTTTCTTTTTCTGGGTCTTACTGATTGTTTTCTCATGTATATTATCTACTGGAGAGAGGTGTCGTTGCCCTTCATAAGCCCAAAGAGAGTAATGAAGTTCAATTAATTGATTTTTTTCCAGTTTCACCACCTTTATCACTTAGCTTCTCTTTGTGGGACCTCTACCCTCATTAAAAAAATGAGATAATATTTTTAAAGCATTTAATGCAATGCCTGGCACTATAAGCTTAATAAATGCTTGTTTTCTCTTTCCTTCTTCCCCACCCCCACCTCCCAGAAGTAAAAAACTTTTTCTTAGCTTCTTCACTCTCTCCCTTATTCTCATTGTAGTTGGGATTTTCTGAGGTTGGACCACTTAACAGATAAAAATAATGTTGGTCCAGTGATTTGAACTACGTAATCCAATAGTGTAAAACCATAGTATTGGTGAACCTCTATAGAAGTGAAAACAGATGGGCCCAGGGCTAGACTGCAAGAACCCCAGGCCTCATGTACAGAGACTATGGGCATAAAATACATGGGCTAAATGGGGTAGGGTTAGGAACAAAGTTAGTTTAGGATGAAAAATCTTTGCACAGGGGATCAACGCCTAGATAATTGGGAGTTGAGTGTATTATCACTTATAAATTAATCTTTCAATGAAGGTAGTTCTTTTAAATTAAGTATATTATTCACTTTAATATATTCTTAAATCTAGTTTATTAGAACACAGACATGAAAATCAATGTAATGCATTTAGTCACAAACACGGCACATTGTATTCTTTCTTTTCTCGAACACATCTGCTGCAGATAAGAACCAATCTTTACCAGGAAGAACAGTCGCCCAGCTCTGAGCAGGAAAGAATGAGGACTGAAATCTCTGACCTGACAGAAGAGCTTCATCAGAAGGAGATCACTATAGCAACTGTCATGAAGAAAGCTGCTCTTCTGGAAAGACAGTTAAAAATGGAGTTAGAGATAAAAGAGAAAATGTTAGCAAAACAACAGGTATGCAAAATGATAGGGTCTCTGTAGGTCATTCTCCTCCATCATAAATATTATAATTCATTATTAGCTAATAAAGACATTTAATTTTGCACTATTAATTCTAACAGTCCCACTATCATATGAGAGCTTTGTGATATAATGCCAGATGCAGTTAAAAAAAATCTTGGAACATAAAAACCACAAAGTACTAGTACAAAACAGTTGAATTAAATCCACTAATATGAAGTACTTTGCAATAAGACCTTTTTTTAACCTCCTGTATCTAACTGTGTTCAAAGATCTGCTGAGTTTGATTTCTCTATCCACTTTTTTATTAAAACTTATAACTTTTAAAATAATCCAATTAATCATTAGATTTTTCTCAAGTTGTTTTTCCCCTTTCTCCTGCTCCCATACTCCTTTAGAGTGTTTTTTGTTTTGTTTTGTTAAAAAATATTTTAAATGTGAAAATTAGTTAAGATTTATTGAATACCCAATGGATAATACAGCATGATGCCCAAGGAAAGCAGACAACTTTAAAATTCCACTATTAATATTCCACAATTAACTATTAATGTTACGGTAAATAACACTAAATGTTATTATATTGAAATCCTTTTGATCCATTATCCACCTTTCAGTTTGGAGGTCCATAATGAAAGCTCAGCTTTTTCTACTTGTTTCCCCAAATTCAGCAGCTTAAGAATCACCCTACTGTAATTGTCAAGAGTGTGAGCAAATGGAAAATAGGATGCAGTCCAAGGAAGAAACGGAGATGCTAAGAAGGGTTGTATTACTAATAGCATAGTCAATTTTCCTCAAGAATACCGTTATGTATAAACACAAATAAAACATACCACTTGGATATAGATTTTAGTGAAGCAATCCAATACTATGGAAAGCAATACAGAAGATGATATCATTGTGACATTATACAAAGAAAAAATAGACTTAAGAGAAATCCAGTAGGTAAATAGAATAGCCATTGTCCTAAAGTAGGGCTTATGAAAGAAAATAACTCAAATTAAGGGACAAAATTCTAGAAGAAAGCAAGAAGGAAATAATTACAAAAGGATCAAAGGAATAAAAGTTCAGAATTTCGTATGATAAGATTTTGCCAGAACTTGGTGAGGAACTTTGAAGATAGGAATAATGTAGTTGGTTCCAAGGACGAGAAGAGCATGAAGGTGAGAGGACTTTATTAGGTCACAGGATTAAAACAGGAAGGAACCTTAGGAGATATTGAGGCCGACCTTCTTATCTCACACCTGAGAGGGAACATGACTAGCCTTGTGTCACATTCGGACCTATGTCCTCTGATTCCAGAGTCATTGTCTTTTCCACCCTATCACTGGGCTTAGAAAAGAGAGGAGATAGAGAAAGTTTAGACAAGAAGAGTAATAGAGAAGACTCTTGTAAACATTTGGTTTTTTACTATAGAATTAATCAGGAAAAGGAGGGCAAAGTGGGAGCCAGTGAAATTCTAAAACTAGGGCACAGGGAAAATGTAACAAGAGAATCCTAATGGGTGTATTCATCTTGTTTCAGTTGTCAGATATGAGATATAAAGCTGTCAGATCTGAAAATACACATCTGAAAGGAATGATGGGAGATTTGGAGACTGGAAGATACCTGGTAATTTATTATAAATGTGCCACACTCATGGCAGTTTTCATTGTAACTATGTGTATCTGCCTATACAGAGTTATAAGTTATCAGAAAGGGTGATTAAGGTTGCAAATACTCTTGCATATTTGGATCTTAATCCCTATTCACCTCACTTTTCCCCTTTGTGCTGGAAGACTCAAGCTTTTCAGTCAAGGAGAGGAAAGAAATCTTCCTTGCCTCCATCTTCCTCATAAGACTGAGCTTATTTCTGGTTCAAGAATAGAATTACAGAGGTCTGAGTAGTAACCTGTCAGGTTTCTACAGGGGCAGCTAGGTGGCTCAGTGGATAGAGCACTGGCCCTGAAGTCAGGAGGACCTGAGTTCAAATCCAGTCTCAGACCAGACACTTGACACTTACTAGCTGTGTGACCCTGGTCAAGTCACTTAACCCCAATTGCCTTGCGAAAACAAAACCAAAAAAAAGGTTTCTACAGCAAAGATGTCAGCTCAGGATGCTTCATTTCGTTTATTGCTGCCTACTAAGGTTCTTGTTGATCTTGAAACCCAAAAAAGGAAGCCTATTTATGATGTAAAAGTGAGAAATTTTCATTTGCAATATTTTTATAATACTCAGTATTACCTAATAAGTAGCAATTGATTGTTAATTAATACCCTAAGACCCACCAATGATGTGAACCAGAAATATACATCCACTTGGAAAATGTACACTATCATCACAACAACAGCAACTAATCTTTTTTTTAAGGCAGTTGGGGTGAAGTGACTTGCCCAGGGTCACACAGCTAGTAAGTTGCAAGTGTTTGATCTGAGGTCGGATTTGAACTCAGGTTCTCCTGACTTCAGGGCCAGTGCTCTATCCAGTGCACCACCTAGCTGCCCCCAGCAGCAAACTGGCTTCTGAAAACTTGCCACCTTTGACTTCCATGATGCTCCACTTTAGCAGGACTCCACTACTCTCCAATTATTCTTCTGTCTCCTTCTTTTGGCTTCCTCCTCCTTCTGCTCCATGGGTGTTCCACCAAGACTCACTACTTTATGGGGTTGTTATGAGTATCAAAAGAGATCTCATATACATATATATATATATATATATATATATATATATATATATACACATACACACACACACATATATGTATGTATGCATGCATGCATGTATATATGTATAGGTGCATGTATGTATATATTTTTGTATGCGTATGTATTTATGTATGCATATATACGCACACATGTACATATGTCAAAGCATTTTGTGTCTGTAAAGCAAAGTAGTATCATTAAGGTTTAATTCCTGGGTCTCTGCTGATCTTTCTCTTTACTTCCTCAGAGAACAGAGATCCAGGCAGGGTTTCATTGATCACCTCTCTGTGAATGACTACCAGAGTCTATACTTCCAATATTTACCTTTCACTTAAATTCCAAATTCACATCTCCAGTTTATCAATGGGATATTCCCATTGGAAGTCCATTGCCACATTACAACATGGTCCTAGCAGAACTAATTTTCTTCCCAACCTAAACCAGCTCACCTTTCTAGCTGGAAAGAGCAATGCACTCAGAGTCAAGAGACCTGGGTTCTAACTGCATGGCCTTGGGGCAGTCACTTAACTTTTCTGGATCTCAGTTTCCTATTTTGTAAAAGAGAGATCACTGTATCTGCCCTCCACAACCATTATGGTTGTTATAAGGATCAAATGAAGTAATTTGAGTGAAAGTGCTTTGCAGACAATAAAACACTATACAGATACAAAAGAGTATTAAATTTGTGTTCTGTTCTGCATACTGCTACCAACCTAGTTCAAACCTTTAGTGTTTAATTAGGTGAATTACCACAACAGCTCCCTCCCTGGTTTTCTTTACTTATAATCTCTTTCCTTCTTGAGCCTTTCTTGTATTTGCCTACAAGGTTAACCTTTCTTAAAAATATGGCAGGTGGTTTCAGTTTTCTCTGATCAAGATCCAGTGCTGGATTCCTGTAGTCTACTACAGCAAGTCTAAACTCTCAAGGCCTCTCTCTCAAAGGAGCTTGACTGCAACCAACCCATCTAGCCTTATTTTCCTCCCACCATGAAACACAAGCCCTTTGATTAGTTCGATTGGTCTTTTGGTTGTCCTGTACATGTGCAGTATACATTCCTACTTCCATGCCTCTGCTTTTTCTGTATCCTCTCACTGTTCCCTAAATCTTAGAGGTCATGGTGAAGTGTGATCTTCTCTGTGAAATCTAGGATGTTTGCTGTCTTATCTCTTTTTTCTCTGATCTCCTCTAGGAGTTTGCACTACATAATTTAGCACTTAATTATATGCAGTCTTTTATTTATCTCTAATTAATTGTTTTACATATATCCATCTTTGTCCCCTAACGTGACTGAAAGATCAGCAAAGGTAGAGATCATGGAGACCATGTTCAATACTTCTTTTGCATCACCCCACCATGCCTATGACAGAACTTTATGATGAAATACATTTATTGATAGACTAAATTGATTGATATCACCACTATTAAGAACATATAAATAAAAAATATTAATGAAGGACGTTATCCTTGTAATTCAAGACACTAGGGGAAAAGCTATCAATTCTTGTATCCTCCTGTATCTTGAAATTTAGCATGTAATTATAATTTATGTTATAGTGTTCACTATTGCATTACTCATATTAGTTTTGTCTTTCCAATGCGATTGTAAACTGCTTGGGAAGAAAGGCTCTGTATTTTGTTTCTTTTGAATCCCTAAATGAATATGGGTGAACAGAAGTTTCAAACACTTCCTTTTCTGTGTTAAAAATAATACAATTTTATATTTAGTCCTTTGTGAAATGAATGGAATTATTAAATGAAAAGGATGAAATAATCAAACATTACCATTGGAAGTTTCAACTTCTGTAAAAATGAGAGGTTAAAAACATTTTGTAGTTATTTTAGGTCATCTAAGATGTGTGATAATTGGCCATTATTAAGGTAATAATTATGTTATATTTTTCTGGTTCTAGACAAGTGAAGTTACTGATGCTAAGGTAGGCCATTTTTATATAACTATGTATGTTAAGTAAGTTTAAAAACTATTCTGCCCAAGTATCTATAACTCTCTGCAGATTTATACTTTGGTGAGAGGAGTCAAATCTACCAGCAGTCCCATTTTTCCCATGGGGAGTGTAGCTATCGTCATCAATCAGCAATTTTATCTCATGTCTCAGAAAGATACTTAGAAAAGCAATAGAACTAGTGATGTTATATAAATTGGTTACTGTGGCTGTTATGCACAAATTTTACTCCAGGAAGGGACTATACTGGCTTTCCTTCCTCACTGTTGGCAGGCAACCCAAACAGAATCAAGTTCATAATATCAGGATCCTTTTTCTATGATTCTATAACTGTACAAAACGCTATTATCTCTTTCTTTTCATCAGTTAAGGAAGATACAGTAAAAACTCATTAATTCAGATCCTACTGAATTCACAATTTGCAGCAATTTGGGCAGAAGCTAGGTTGGTTTACCGTTGCACTAATAATAAAGAGTCTGCTAAGCAAATTGACAGTGTGGCAAGATGCCAGGGATACCAAGGGTTAAACTATTTAAGAATACAAACTGCTTTCAGAAAGCACCTTTACTTCCATTAAACACATACATTTACATGCTAATAATTGATATAAATATGCTTGTAATGCTAATTACAAATCATTCATTAGAACTAGTCCTAGACGGACGTTTGCTAGGCAGCATTTTGTCAGCAGTAAGCTGCATTTATCTTTCCTTAAAGTTTTAATTTTGTTCGGTTCACTTATTCAAAATGGTCTTCTCCCCAGTTAGTCCTAATTAATAAATGTCAAGGCCATTTTTGGCATTTCTAGAACAAAGACATTTCCTTGCTATTTTAAAGAAATCAACTAATGGACTAAAATTGTTTGGGTATCAAATAACACTTTGCATAAAAAGCTATTTTGAAGAGTTTTTATGATGATGAAATACTAAAAAATAGAGCCCATGAGCCTATAAAAGAATTCTTCAAAAATACTGGTGTGTTTATCTCTGTATATTTTCAGATGACTATAATCTAGTTTGCAAATATATATTTATTAAACAACTGGAGAACACTTCAGGGCTAAGGATAAGAAAGCTGAGTTCAGACCAATTATATTCTCAAGGAAAATGAAATAAATTTTCATGTCAACTTTACTACTTTGAGGAAACGTGGTATTGTGGAGACTACCAGATTTAGAGTTAGAGGTCCTGGATTCTATCTACCTCTGATACTTATCATTTGTGTGACCTTGTTTAACCTTTTGGGTCTCAAATTACCCATCAGTAAAATAAAGTTATTGAACCACAAGATCTCTAACGCACTTTTAAGCTCTTAGTCTATGATCTTGTCATAATAACAATGGATTTGTAATCTCAAGGATCTAGATAATCTCTCCAGTGATGCAGATCTAACCTACATTTATGTTCTCCCATAAGTCTTCTGCAAGGGTGAGAATCCATCCAACTTTCAAGGGGATATTTTTTCAATGTCTTAACACTATTTAGACACCAGTGTAGATACTATTAGATACCTGATTAGATACCAATCAGACTGTTCATCTGTTATCCCCCTCCTTTTCTATTCACACATCTCTTTGATGATATCTTTTATATTGTTTCTTGTATGCAATTCATCACTGGTAATATTTTGTAGTCTATTTATGCCTACCATATATCTCTCCATTGCCCCTTGGATCACACACAACTTTGATTCTATGGAGATTATAGTATAACATGAATCATAGGTATATACCATCATTGGAAGAGAATTAATGTTAAAAATGGATTTTGTTTCAGGGAGAGGTTTGGGAGTCAATGAAAATGCTATATGATTTTCCAAATGCAATCCAACCTTCTCACTTCCTCTTATATAATTCTTGATCCAGCTCATTGTCAATTTGCAGCATGTATCCAATATTTAATAGTCATGTATATGCATATGCTGTACTGGACCAAATGCTTTTAATAGTCTACAGACAATACGCAATGGGATTTGGTATTTTCTATGTCTTTCAGTCAATTGTGTGATTGTGAAGATATGGTCTGTTATAGAATATAATTTGTGAAAGCCTGACCTCTTCCCTTCTCATGTTTTCTTTTCTTTTCTTTTCTTTTCTTTTCTTTTCTTTTTTTTTTTTTTGGCTAGGCAATGGGGTTAAGTGACTTGCCCAGGGTCACACAGGTAGTAAGTGTTATGTGTCTGAGGATGGATTTGAACTCAGGTCCTCCTGAATCAGGGCCGGTACTCTATCCACTGCACCACCTAGCTGCCCCCCTTCTCATGTTTTCTTCAAGGATGCTCACAGCATATACACACATACACACATACACACATACACACACACATACATACTCATACATACCTATATATGTGTATGTATACACACACACATACATACATATATATATATGTGTATGTAGGTATATGTATAAATATATATATAAATATAATTCTACTAAATATTTTACTTTGGTAAGAAGGTAGACATATATTCAAGTGTTTTGCAAACCTTAAGGCACTGTAGAAATGCTCCTTTTTCATAGTATTATTGTCCATGGTTTTTTTTCTAATCATTTGATATATTTCCTTTAAAATATATTATATACTGATTCCACAATACTTTAGAATATAAGCTCTTTGAAGTCTAGGACTTTTTCCCCTTTTAATTTAGATCTAAGCTTAGCCTTAGCCTAGCACTTAATAAGAATTTAATTATGCTTGTTGTTTAATTCAAAATGGTGTGGTCTTCAGCACAGACCTCCAAGTGTGGACTTGGTCAAGTCCAGCCCTTCTTCAATCTTAGATCACTTCTTCATTCAGTCACATCAAAGACTGTGGTATTAATATCCAAATGTGATAGGTACATTGTAACTGATAAAGAAAATATTTTGTTATAGAAGTATTGAAAGAAACTTTTCCATTTTTTGTCTGCTTATTGACCTGCTTCCAGTTTTGTCTTTAATGGTCTTGAGATAATGTCTTGTGTGTTGTGCTAATAAGTTTTTGGCCAACGTATTCTTTCTTATACCACTTCTTTCAGTTTTATGAAGCAATATTGCTCATAATCTTCCATAAGTTTTTACAAATGAGTTAATATTTCTTTTTTTTTTTTTTAGGCAATTGGGGTTAAGTGACTTGCTCAGGGTCACACAGCTAATAAGTGTCATGTGCTTGGTCTGAGGCCAGATTTGAACTCAGGTCCTCCTGACTTTATGGCTGGTACTCTATCCACTGCACCACCTGGCTGCCCCATGAATTAACATTTCTAAGCCAGTGTTGTCCTTGTAGAGAACTGGCTTTGGCATCAAAAGACCTATGTTTAAGTATCATCTCTGCTCCTTACTAACTGTTTGACCTGGAGCAAGTCAACTTAATTCTTCTAGACCTCAGTTCCTCATCTATAAAATGAAAGGGCTACACTAGATGACCCCAAGGTGCCTTCTAGCTCTGGATCCAATTCTACGTCCTTGTGTTTGGGCAAAATTCAGGTATTTACAGAGACGTTTCCTAGGCTATTTTGGCCTCCTCATTGTGGCTGTTTCTTCACATCAGTTAAATTTCTGTAGAAAATGGTGGTGGTGCATTGTCAGCATCTTCCCTTTTATTCATTTTCCTGTCATTAATATTAATAGCTGGCTTAAATAGGTCAGCTTAGAGGTATTTTAGTTATACTCCATATTCAAATCTTTATTCATTTTATTTGAAATGAATTTTGATCTTTTCCAATAAGTTGAGGGTCTATATATAGAGATGACCAATTGAAAAATGACTCCTATGTTGTAACCGGTGCTTTCCATTTAAGATTGATGTAGTCAACTTTTGAGGCATATTTTCTTTTTTCCCCTTTTTTCTTCTTTTTTGGACATGGCTAATGCAGGAATTTGTTTTGTGTGACTACATATATGTGTGTGTGTGTGTGTGTGTGTGTGCGCATATGTGTGTGTGTATTTGTAACAGGTTTTTTTTTTTGCCTTCTCAACAAGTGGGGGAGGAGTAAGAGGGAGGAAAAGAATTTGGAACTGAAAATAAAATAAAATTGAATTTTAAAAAATACAGTCAATCTTATTTTGTATCATGTAATACTTGAATTATTTAGCACCATCCAATTCTTAACAATAGCTAACATTTACATAGAGCCTTAAGGTTTTCAAAGCACTCTACATATATTACCTCATTTGAAAAAACAGCCCTATGAGGAAGGTTCTCTCATCCCCATTTTACAGATCAGGAAGCAAAGGCTGACAGAAGTCGTGACTTGTTCAGTATCACTTAGCTATTAAGTGTCTAGGCAAGATTCAAAACAAGGTCTTTTGACTCCACATCCAACAGGCTATCCCATTCTGCTGCCTTGCTCATCACACTGCCTTTCTTAAAGAAAATATTATTTATAAGGTTAAGACTTCTTTATTGTCCACATACTTCTGTTCTCTTCAGTTTCTTAGGTTCTTAGTCATATTTTCCAGGATATTCTCATGCTCACTTTGCATAAAAGTCACTGAGTATTAAAGTATGATTCAATGTGTAGGCTTATTGCATCACAGAGTCACGGATTTAGAATTAGAGTAAGTTCTTTGAGAAATATCTCTGCTTCCTCATCCTGTGCCTCAAATGTTGGTATATAAGCTGCTGTTATTTTCATCATAGTCTATTTTACTTACACTAATTATGATTCCTACAGAAGGAGATGACTGCTTATACCAGGAAATGAAGTCTCTAGTTGCCTTTGTCCAAACAGTAAAACCGTGCCTGCTAGTTCTCTCATTTGCCTCTCCAAAGAGAATCAGTGAGCCATACTTCTATTTAGTGGCAAGTAACATACATACATATGTATATATATATATATATATATATGTGTGTGTGTGTGTGCATATGTACGTATGTATGAATGTACATGTACATACACACATGTACATATATTCACACATATACATATCTGTGTTTATGTGTGTGTATATTAGTTTCTTTTATTGCAGAAATGTAAATATTAATATGATTCTGTTTTCCAGTATTATGTTCACTTCTTAGTCATTGGATGAGGATCTCGTTTATTTTAGAGTACCAACAGTTAAATGAGTGTTTTTAGGTTTAAAAAAGTGTGCTATTCTTAGCGACCTCTGTACTCCATCTTACCTCCATATCAACATTATTGTAGGAATGGAAGGGGACTAAAGACTAAACTTCTTTGTTCCATAGATTGCCACAGCCAATCTACTAGTGTTGGAACTTCTCTATACTCAGCTAGGCTGGTCCTCCAGATGCAGATACATCAGTTGCTGGGACCCTAATGAAAACCACTTTGGCTTGCTAGAACTTGCCAAAGCTTGTGTTCTACTGGCAGAGCCATCACAAACACAAGATAACTTCCATGCCACAATGAGCTGTCAGAGTAGGACTTTTGCTTAATCTTTGATAAATCATAAAAATGATTATATATGACATAAATCATTTAAATGTCATTTAGTATATAGTACTTATCAAAATGATCCAAAGTTAGGGCTGGGGTGGAAATAATAGCTAACATACTAGATGACAGAATTAGGATTCTAAAAGGTCTTGACAGGTTAGCACCTTAAACTAAATATAATTGGGCAAAATTAAAAAGGGACAAATGTAAAGTCTTACACTTGGGTTAGGGAAATTAACTTCGCAAGTACAAACTGGATGTGTGATTGGACAGTAGTTTACCAGAAGATGATCTGGAGATTTTAGTGACTTGTAGACTTAACATGAGTCAGCACGCGATATGGAAGCCAAATAAGCTAATGACATCTTGGGCAGCATTAAGAGACCATAGCTTCTAGGAACAATGAGAACATATGGAGCATTTTGTTCATGCCACTGAGTTCCACATTTTAAGAAGCACATCAAAAATCTGGATGGCAACCAGAATAATTAAAGGCTTTGAGTTCAGTCTTTTAGAGCACTGTTTAAAGGAATTGGAGATGTTTAATCCGACAAAGAGAAGACCTAGAGGGATATGTTAGGTGTCTTCAAGTATTTGAAGGGCACTTATTTGGAAGGGGGACGAGAGTTGTTCTGCTCAGCCCCAGAGGGCAGAACTATAAGCTATCCAAAAATGGAATGGACTGCTTCAGGGCATATTGTGCGCCCCTTCAGTGGTGGCCATCAAGCAAAGGTGGAGTGACCAGTTCTTTTTCAGTTTTAGGTTGTATTGGATGGCACCTTTAGAACTCTGGGATTCTATAATACATACATTTTCCGTCTATTTTTTTTTGGTTTTGCTTAGCACCATAAATGGTGGACTTTGGAAAAACTCTGATTTTTACTCATCACTATAATCATAATTCTTAGTTACCATAATGAAGACTAGGTCAAGGAGTCATACATTTAAAAAAATAATTATAGACAAAGCTTGTTTTTTTCAATTGAACGGTAGATCAAAAAGTACTACACAAATTAATATTGGCAGGCACCTTATTGTAAGTATAATTATTAGTCTTTTGCAAGGCATTCTCAAATCAGATCTTTCAATACAAACTTCTTTATGGAGGACAAATTGTATTAAAAAATAATTGTCATATTGCAGCAGATGTACTATAATTTCATGATAAGCAATTTTATCTTTTTAAAGTGGGAAGTCAGAAATATTATGCTGGTCCCATCAATGGACAGTATTGCCACTTTAAGAAATCAAAATGAGCACATCTTGCAAACAAAGATCCTACGTAAGAGAAAGCAGAAGGCTTGTTGATTCCTACCCCAAGAAAAAGTCAATCAGTTTAATCTATTCTCAGCATTTTTCAGGTTTCCTGGACCTTTCCCTTGTTCTAACACCTCTCTTGACCCAGCTTCTCCTATCATCTCTACCTTTTTCTCATCGATTCAAGAGACAGTTTAGAATAATGGAAACAACACCTAAGAAATGAAGAGAAATGGGTTCTAATCTGAACTCTGCAACTAATTGTCTACATGAATTCAAGAAAGTCACTTTAGGAATGTCCCTGTAAAATTTCACCGATTCTGTATTGAGATGTTTCATATTTTGGTATGTTGCTTCTTCTCTTGCTTTCTCTTTTTGTTGACTCTGTACCCATGATCTGACTGTATTCTTGCCTCCTTTGTTAGTTGATTCATCCACTTCTGCATTTAATTTTTATTAACCCAATGCCAGGGAATTGGACACAAGTATATCTTTCATCTGCATCTTGGTAAATCAGTCACTGAGATCCTAAATGAAAAAGGCTTGAGTCTCACAATTACAAATAATGCTTTTAGTGAAATGTCCTTTGCATTAGAAAAAAGCATTTCCTAAGCATGGAAGTAAACAAATTCCCCCAATTATTCATTATTTCAAAAGAGTTTCACCTCAGAGAGAGAACTCTCAAGGTTAATTTACTTCAGATGAAAATAGAAAACAAATTAAACATTTTCTGAATGCCCACAACTCATTATACCACAGTTACAGTAGAAGAGCCCAAGGCCTCTATGAAAGAAAATTGAAAGAAAAAAAACCACCATAACATTTTAGATTGAATATATTTCTACTAGTATTTGTCTTTTTGTTGCTGCTCAAATGACAATATTTAGATGTACCTATAAAAAACAAAATATATTATTCAAAATTTTCTATATTCTCTGGGCCTCCTCAAGTATTGCTATTTCCAGTGGATCCCAGTAAATCAGATGTTCTGATCATGTGTGCATTCCTCTTTTATTCCCATTTCATAATTATTGTACACATATGTATACCTGTTATCTTGTATAGTAGATAAGATCACGACCAAACATTGTTTTTCATGTTTTAATCCCCCCAAATTCTATCACATATATGATATATATAACTGTTGAGTTAAAGGTTCTTGAAGGAAAAGGATGATTGTACCTATGGAACAACGGAGAGTCAGAGAACTTGTGTTTGAATTCTAGCTCTGCTCCTTACTGCTTGTTTGACATCGAGCAAATCATGTAATTTTTCTAGGCTTCAGTTCCTCATCTGTAAAATAAGAGATTGGAATTGATGCCCCTGAAGTTTCCTTCCCACATCAGTGATCATCTAAGATTCTCTACAGTATGTTGAAGTTGGCTCTCAAGAGGTGTATATTTGGAAGAAGGATATTCTAAACTAATGGTTCTCAAAGTGTTCCCAAGATCCTTTCAAGAGGCCCATGAGGTCAAAAAGTATTTTCATAATAATAATATTTTAATTTCTAATTTAGTAAATATCAATAGATATAATCCACATAAACAAAAGCTCTTTGGGGTCTTGAGACTAAAAAAAATTGAGAAAAAATTTGATATAAATAGAAAATAATTCACAGAAACAAAAGTTCTTTGGGATCCTGGGACTAAAAAAATTGAGAACTGTTGTTTTAAACTCAGCCTAAACTTATGGAATTTCACTCAAAAAGGGCTTGCCATTGGCATGTTCATGCCAATCTTTAATCTTTCTTAAGTTAATTTATTCCTGTTTTTATAGATAGATTATTACAAGAGCCTATAGCTTTCAAAAAGGACTTCTTCATTTACATTCTTCTTTTCTACTAAAATAGAAACCCGTGAAAGTCCCCAAGCATTATACTAAAGTGTCTAGAAATATAGAGAAACAGATGGATGATAGGGCTGCAATGAATAGTATGGTATCATGGAGAAGTTGCTAAACTGTGATCCCAGAGAACCAAGTTCTGATCACAGTTCTGACACTAGCTAACTACATCATCTTGGGCAAATCACTAAACATCTCTGGGCCTCAGTTTCCATATCTAAAAAATGAGGGGAGTTGAATTGAATGATCTCTGAAGTTTCTTCCAATTCTAATATTCTATTAACTTAAGGAAGCATTTCATAATAAGAATTTTTCAGATGTGCATTAATGGATGTGGAGCATGCAAACATTGAAACTCATCTTAATTCAAGCCTATCTTATTATAGTTTCTGAAAACTATAGAAATAGGGGCAGCTAGGTGGCACAGTGGATAGAGGACTGGCCCTGGATTCAGGAGGATCTGAGTTTAAATCTGGCCTCAAGACACATAACACTCACTAGCTGTGTGACTCTGGGCAAGTCACTTAACCTCAATTGCCTCACAAAAACAAACAAACAAACAAACAAACAAACAACAACCAAAAAAAACCCACTATAGGAATATTAAATTTTACTGTTTTAGTGTGTGTTTAATAAACCAATAAACAAACATTTATTAAGCTCCTGTTGTATGCTAAGGCACTATTTTAGTTGCTAGGCATACAAAAGCAAAAAGGGAAGCAGTTCTTACTCACAAAGAGCTTACATTCTATATATTGTACATATGTAGGTCTATACAAAGTAGACACAAAATCATTTGTAGGCAAAGAGATCCTGGCAGTTTCATGAACAGAGTTAGGAAAACTATGGATTCTTTGGCAGTGGTGAGGAGAAGATACTTTACAAGCATGGGAGACAGCTTCTGTGCAGAGGCATGGAGATGGGGGATGGATTGTTACGTATAGTATACCACACTGTAAAAAGTCATTTTGACTGGATCGTTTAAGATGCAGAAGAAAATTAAGCATTGATTAAGTGATTACTGTGTGCTAGGCACCATACTGAGTGCTGGAAGAAGCCCAGAATTATAAATAGACTGAAAAGGTATGTTAGGGGCAAGTTAAGAGCTTCAAATATTGTATATCTTATTTCAGAGGTAATAGAGAGTCATAGAGTTTATTGAGTAGAGAAGTGATCTGGTCATATTTTTACTCTAGGAAAAAGACTTTGACAGTTGTGTGGCAGATGGATTGGAAAGATGAGAGATTTTAGGCAGGAAAACCAATTAGGAGGCTCTAGCAATAGTCCAGATGAAAGGTGATGAGGCCTTACGCTAAAGATGGTGATTGATATTGTGAGTGGAAAGCATTGGACAGATTTGAGAGGTATTGTAAGGGTAGATACAATAAGATTTGGCAAATGATTGGATTGGTGGAATAAGAGAGAGCAAGAAATCCAACAAATCCAGAATGACACTGAGTTTGTGAAACTGTTTGACTAGGAGGATGCTAGTGCCCTTGATCGATATAGGTAAGTTTAGAACAATAATGTGTTTAAGAGGAAACATAATGAGTTCAGTTTTGGTTATTGTTTGATATGTTTATGGGACATCAGGTTTGACAAATCCAATAAGCAGATGGTGATGCAGCATCGGAGCTAAGAAGAGAAATGAGAAATGAGGAGCTAAGAAGAGAAATATGGATATATAGATCTGGAACTCATCTACACAGAGATGTTAATTAAATCCATGGGAGGTGATGAGGTCACCTGGAGACAGGGTGTAAAAAGAGGTCTAGGGGAAGCTAGGTGGCACAGTGGATAGAGCACCGGTCCTGGACTCAGGAGGAACTGAGCTCAAATTCAGCCTCAGACACAAAACACTCACTAGCTGTATGACCCTGGGCAAGTCACTTAAACCCACTGCCTAGCAAAAAAAAAAAAAGAGAGAGAGAGAGAAAGAGAAGAGGTCTCAGGAAGGAGCTTTGGGATACACCCATAGCTAATGGGCATGATATGCTTGATGGTCCAGCAAAGGAGATAGAGAAGGAATGGTCAGATGGGTAGGAGGAGAAGAACCAAGAGAAAGTAGGGTCAACAAAACTCAGAGAAAAGAGAATATACAGGAGGACAGAAGGTGGTCAATAGTATCAAATGCTGCAGAGAGGTCAAGAAGAGGAGGACTGAAAATGCCAACAGCTTTGTGGCAGTTAAGAAATCATTGGTAACTTTAAAGAGAGCCGTTTCAGTTGAGTGAGGAGGACAGAAGCCAGACTGCAAAGGAATGAAAAGTGAATGAGGGAAGAGGAATTGTATATAGATAACAAATGCAGACAGCTTTTACTAGGAGCTGGTTGAGAAAGACAGGATGTTAGCTTGAGGCAAGGGCTTGCTGGAGCCAGCTCTGAATCGCCACAAATCAAGACTTGGTTTATGGGTTTGTTGATTGTCTAGACTTTTAAAAATGGTACTTAATGCAGATTAAACTTAAAAATATATGAATACTTCCCCCACACACCCTCCAGAGAGCCTGGTTGTTATTAGACATTTGTCAGCACACCTCTCTCTGTATTGCTCTTTAAACAATGTGTGAATTCAGCAGGAGTGAAGTAGAAAGCTCAGAGGCCTGGTGAGTGTAGACAAGCAACAACAACTCGAACTTGTTGTACAGAATGATTGGAGCCTCACAACATCCCTGGCTTGAGGGGATGGGAGCGTCAAGTGAGGGGTTTTAGAGGGATGGTGAAGACTTAGGCCTATGTGTAGACAGCAAAGATGGGAAAGAATCAAATGGATGGTTCTGTGGAGAATCTGCTAGAGAAGATTGGAGAGGAAGAAATCAAGAATACATTGTGAGGGCTGGTCTTGGCAAGAAGGGCCAGCTGTTCATTTGAGACAGTAGTAAAAGAATAGGGCAGAATGTCAGGGCATTGTGAAATGTAGAAAAGGTAAAAAGAGAGGGCTCATGGTGAATGACCTTTATTTTCTTTGCAGAGTATGAACTGAGAGCTTCTGGTTATAGTGTTAAGGGAAGAGTGCTATGAAACAGCTGCTGTGAAGAGTGAGTTAGAAAATCAATTAAGAAGGAGTAAAAGGATTCCCTTGTTACATTGAGAGCCTAGTTGAAATTAGCATAACAACAATCTATAAGATTTTCTTTGCCCATCACTCTTATGCTATATGAATTCATATAGTAAAGAAATATTTAATAAAATTATATAGGCAACATCTTCGACCTGAAAGGCACAATTAATGGGCAGTTATCATCCTCCTCTATAGTGAAATGAGGAATGAAGTCTTCAGATGGTATGCAGGAGCAAAACCAGTTACAAATTGGATTGATATTTACTCGCCAATATACTTAACTAATTTCACAGTAAATATGTACTGCTAATTAAAAATTCACCTAACATTTTATTTCCATCCTCAGAATGTAGATTATTGTAACAAGGAACACGCAAGGTACACAGCTTCTATCAACAAACTGGAGTGTGAGAATGAAAGACTCCGAAGTGACCTTGCCAAACTTCAGGCTAACGGAAAATCAGCATGGGCCAATCCAAATGTATATGATGAAACAGTAAGACACGCTTATCAAGCCCAAATAAAGATGAAAGAAAATGAAGATAGGTATGCATTTTAAATTGAATATGCAATACACATTTTTCATAAACAAACTAAAATATTAAATTTAATTTTAAAGAATTCAAACTATGATTTCCCATATTTTTTGTTTATTCAACTTAAAAATTAATCCATAATGATAATGTAGCCATATACTAATATTAACTCTGTTGTCATAAATATTTTAGAAATATAACCGAACTATGGAGGCTGAAGATATTAGTATAGCAGATATTAATGTCAATATTAACCTATTTTCATAAAATTCTAATCTATTCAGACAAGATGATATTTTTAGTATAAGAAGGTGATCTACTAAGCAGGTATCAGTAAGACATGCACTTTGGATTGTTATTCTTCTAGTAGTAAACAGTATTTATCTTACTTTGGACAGCTAATCTGCTCCATCAGTTCACTGTGAAACAAAGGGTATTTTTATCTTCTTAGGTGAAACTAGCATTTATGAAGAGTAAGCTATAATTTCTTATATTTTATTGGTGCTACAATCTAAATAAAAATTCCTCAGTCCCAAACTATTTTAACCTGACAGTTATGTAATTAGAATAAATTTGTTCAATGAAAGAATCTTAGGGCTAGAAGATTCTCAGGGTACCTTCTAGCACTTCTCCAGTTTCTGAGGGCCAGTGTATCAGATGCTATATTGACCTTGATATCTCTGCCCACAAGATCACATTTAGCATCAAAATACCAAAACAGTAGTTTCATCACTTAAGTGATATGATTTACTAGTAGAATAACTACTAATTTATTTGAGCAACATTTAGTTACTTGGATTTACTCAAGCTCACTACCTCATTTAGTAGAGGTAGCATAGCACAGTGAATCAGAGTTTGCCTCAGTGTCAGAAGTTCCGGGCCTTCCCTTGATACATATGGGCGTTGTGACTCTGGGGAAGTCATATAAATGATGACTGCATCTCTCTAAAATTCTTGAGTTGAAGAGTAGATGCCAACCTACATTGGCAGAAACCATTTCCTCCCTAAGATTTCCCTATGCCCTAAGTGCCTACCATATAAAAGACATTGAACTGGGTGTTTAGGTATCTACTGTTCTCCCATCAACACACAGTCTCTGGAATAGGCAGATGGCTGAAACATCATTTGCTTCTATATTGGTAGTTATTAACCTTACAAGAGCTCAGTGTCCTTTGTAATTGAGCGTGCTCACTGGACTCCTAGCTAGCTATTTCTCATTGTGCAAATTCCACTTTTCCAGATCGTAGGATCCCAGATTTAGAACTACAAGGACCTCAGAGGTCTTCTAGTCCAAACCCCTCATCTTGTAGATGAGGAAACTGAGGCCCAAAGAGTACCAATGACTTACTTAATATCACAGGTTCTAAGTCGGTAAAGCCTTGACCCAGGTGCTATGGCTCCAAAAGTATATGTAGGTAGACCAGCAAAGGTTTGTTCCTAGCAGGAATGGTGAATAAAGATCAGTGATTCTGTTACTGGCAGGAATGCATAATAAAGGATAATAAAGGGATGCATAATAAAAAAATAATAATTAAGAACAAAAGAACTAAGATAGACAATAGCCCTGAGACTTCTACCATCTCTTTTGTTCTTGCCCCCAGAATGTTTTGTTTGGCAAACAAAGGAGAAAGGTGGGAGGCTAAGGGGAGCATCATCAAACCCACACAGCTCCTTTCCAATTTTACTGATAATCATGGATCTGACGTGAGTGAAAAAGTATTTCCTAAACCCAAGTCAAATATGTGGCTGGACCTGGCAATTTGAGTAACAACAAAATAGTGAGTCAGTCATTCAAAAATCAAAAAACAAAATAGACATAATCCAACCTAGAAAGCTTCTGATGTTTTTTGCTAGCTGCCTGGCTACATACAGCTGTAATAGTCTCTTCCCCAGAACAAGTCAGACTAAAGGAGCTTAACTCCAGCATAAGGTGGCAGAAAACAGCCAATGGCCTGAAAAGGTAGAATAGCTGAAGACTAATAGATGGTAATAAGAATGCAGTTTAGAAAACATTGCAATAAGGAACCAGCAGAGATAGGATAACATCCAGCAATGAGCAGAGAGGCACAATGCCCTGTGGAGAGCAGTGAGAGAGAGAGAGAGAGAGAGAGAGAGAGAGAGAGAGAGAGAGAGAGAGAGAGAGCGCTTCCTTCCTTCCTATATCTATATATATATATCTATGTCTATATCTATGTTCTCTGCTATATGCATGCCCCACTGGTGATATGATAAGCTATGGAAAAGTATATCCCTGTGGGTTTTAGGGCTTCTTTTCATGTCACTGTAAGGGTTTGAGGGCATCTTTTCTTGTTAGTTAATTTTTTACACTGGTAGATTAAATGTATTTTGCTTTGAACAAATATGCCCTTTCTGCATAGCTTTGAAAAAGTAAACATGGGTGGGGGCTCATGAGCCATGGTTTTGAGAAGGTGCAAACCCATAAAGTACCTCATATTTAATATAGGTTTCTGGATTCTCAGAATCTGGAAGAGGTAGTACTATATGATTAAGGAAATGGCAGGGGGAAAAGTAGTAAATTATGATCTTTGCAGAGAGGGCAAAATCTTTTCAATTCATTGAGTAAGGAGGGCAAAGAGTAAATCAAGAAGGCACTTCATCTTCAAAAAACATTGACATTTATCCTCAAAAGAACAAACAACATTTGGAACATATACTTTGTGTTCAGTGTAAATAGGCATTATGTACAAGGTGATTGAAAAATAACTGTGATCTCTTGGCAAGTAAATATATCAGTTACCTACCCAATTATTTTTTCCCAGTGCTTTCAAGTCAGTTTAACACATATTTATCAGTCACTTGCTATGTGTAGAGCAGTATTTTAAGCCTGAGTAGAAATACAAACACATATAAGGCCTTGTCCACTAGATTGTGAGCACCGTGAGGACTCTTATTTGATCTTTCTGCTTTCCCCTGTATCTACAAAAGCACTCTACATAAAACACGTACTTAAGAAACATTTGTTGAATTTGAGGTTATTGGAATCCCTGTCTTCAAAGAAGTTTATCTGCTAGAGGGACAAGATAGATATAGATATAGATATAGATATAGATATAGATATAGATATAGATATAGATATAGATATAGATATAGATATAGATATAGATATAGATATAGATATAGATGTAGATGTAGATGTAGATGTAGATGTAGATGTAGATGTAGATGTAGATATAGATATAGATATACAGATATAGATATAGATTTACATATAAACATATTTATATATGCTTATATATACATATACATACAAATCACTCTAACAAAAAATAGAACATGATATGTACATAAGAGAAATAAAAAGTGTTAGGTGAAGCCTGAGCTGGAAAATACCATTTCTGGCTGGGGGGGGAATCAGGTAAGGCATCACTGAAGAAGTGGCATTTGAACTGGGTCTTAAAAGATAGTAAGGATTTTAACAGGTAAGGTTGGGAGGAAAGGTATCTCAAGACACACAGGATAACATGAACAAGTATAGGAAAATGGAAGTGTGGGACACTGACTCATAGATTTAGGGCTGGAAGGGACATTAGAGAGCACCTTGTTCAACACTCATTTTATAGATGAGGAAACTGAGGCCCAGAGAGGTTAGGTACCTTTCCCAAAATCAGATCGGTAGTAAGTAATAGACTCTGGGTTAAACCTCAGGTCCTCTAATCACAAACCCTGTCCTCTTTCCACTATACCATAGAGCCTCCTATGGTAATTAGTCCCTTTTGTTTAAACTGTAAAGTGCATGAATGGGGATGGTATGAAATAAAGCTTATAATGGTCAGTTAGTGCTAGACTTAAATATCAGAGGAAGGAGTCTCTGTGTATGCACTTGAGGGAAAGTGGGAAGAAGAAGGAGCCATTAAAGGGTTTTGAATGGAGGAGTTACAATCAAATTTGTGAATAAGGAAATTAATCTGACAGCAATTTGAAGGATGCATTCTACAGAAGGAAGATAGACAGGAAGATGAATTAGAAAAGCATTGCTAGTGTCCAGTGGATTGTAATATAGGCCTCTACTACAGTTGTGGCCTTGGCAATTGAAAAGAAAGCATGGATGCTAGGGAGAATAATAACAGTGGCTAACATTCACATGGTGATTTAAAGTCCTTTAATCCACACACCCCATGAGTAAGGTGATGTGGCATTACTATCCCCATTGTTTACACACCCGTAATTTTACTCATTTGTGGAACTCCTAGTGAAGAAATTATTTCTACCATAGCACATTGGTACCTGCATTGCAACCTATAGTCTGATAATTGCCAGGGCCACTGAGAGGTTAAGTGACTTGTCCATAGTCACAGACTCAGATGGAAGCTGGGCTCAGGTCTTCCTGACTCTTAAGACTGGTTCTCTCTGCCCCCCCTTCCCTCCCTCTCACTCACCATCTCTCTTATGTCTCTCTCTCCCTCTTTCTCTCTCTCCCTCTCTCTCCCTGTCTCACCCTCCTCCTTCCTCTCTCCCCCTTTCTTTCTTTTTCTCCCTGCCCATGAGCATACAGCTAATAAGTGTTGGAGACGGGCAAGTTTCACCAGACTCTAAGCCCAGCACTCCTCTACTACACACAGCACACAGCTCACAAAAGATCCTGCAAAGCAGGAGGTCTTAACTTGGGGTCTGGGAACTTGTTTCGTTAATATGTTGACAATTGTATTTCAACAAAATTGGTTTCCTTTGCAATCTTATATATTTTATTTTAGATATTTTAAAACATTATTCTGGGGCAGCTAGGTGGCATAGTGGATAGAGCACTGGCCCTGAAGTCAGGAGGACCTGAGTTCAAATCTGGCCTCAGACCAAACACTTAACACTTACCAGCTGTGTGACCCTGGGCAAGTCACTTAACCCCAATTGCCTAAAAAAATAAAAATAAAAATAAAATAATAATAATTAAAAAAAGATTCCTGATGTCTAAAAACAAAACAAAACAAAACATTATTCTGAGCAAGGGCACCAGAATACCTAAGGGCTAGGAACCCCTACTCTAGAGGCAGTAGTGAGAGGGCCTGTTAACCCACTGGACATGGTAGGTGAGGGATAAGGAATAAGATTTGGAACAGGAGTAACTGGTTGAATAGTGCGTGCACTTACAGTAAGAGGAAAGTAAGACAATTCAGTAAATAGTAAGTGACTTTCTGTGCAATAAACTATGCTGGGGCCTAAGGATACAAGGATAGATAAGACCTAAACAATCCTCTAAACAAGTTTACAATAGGTTGAGCCAAGATGGTAGAGAGAAGCCAGGAAGTTGCCTATGCTCTCCCCAGTTTCCCTCAGAAAAAAAAAAAAACCTCTAAAAGAATTCCAAAGAGACAGAATCACAAAAAGACAGAGTGAAGCAATTTTCCAGCCCAGGATAACTTAGAACAGGGGTGGGGAAACTTGACTTCAAGGCCACATGTGACCCTCTAGGTCCTCAAGTGTGGTCCTTTGACTGAATCCAAACTTCACAGAACAAATCCCCTCTTAATAAAAGGGTTTGTCCTGTAAAACTCGGACTCAGTCAAAAGGCCACACTCAAGGACCTAGAAAGAGATATGTGGGCTTAAGGTTCCCTACCCCTAACTTAGAAGGACTTCAGAAAACATCTGTCTCACATGGGTAAAAAGGGAGCACAGTCCAGCACTGACAACCAGCACTGGGCAAACCAGCAGGAGGCTCTTAGCCACAGCACAGATCAGCAACCAAGGCCCCGAGGTTCTGGCTCAGCAGGCCAGTGGTACAGCAAGCCAGCTGTGAGGTCTCCAGCCTCAACACAGCAGGCAAACTGCCAGCCCTGGAACCCAGGACACAACAGGCCATGCCTAGTCTGGGCCACCCTAGCACAGCGGGTAAGCCACCAGCTCCAGAGGCCCTGGTGCACAAAGTCAGCGCCCAGGCCCCTGGCCCTCAGTGCAAGAAGCTTGGGTACCCCTGGGGCAGAGCCCAACTTTTAAAAATCAGCAAAAAATCAAAAAAGAGCCCTCACCATAGAAAACTACTATGGCAACAGAAACTCAGAAGAGGACAACACTATCAAAATGCCTACATGTGAAGCCTCGAAGCAGAGTATGAATTGTTCTCAAGCCCAAACAGTTGTCTTGGAAGAGCTCAAAAAAGATTTTAAAAATCAAGTAAAAGAGGTAGAAGAAAAATTGGGAAAAGAAATGAGTTATGTAAGAGAATTATGAAAAAAGAGTCAACAGCTTGGAAAAGAAAGCTAGGTGGTGCAGTGGATAGAGCTCCAACCTTGGAGTCAGGAGGACCTGAGTTCAAGTCTGTCCTCAGATGCTTGACACTTACTAGCTGTGTGACTCTAGGCAAGTCACTTAACCCCAATTGCCTCACAGAAAGAAAGAGAGAGAGAGAGAGAGAGAGAGAGAGAGAGAGAGAGAGAGAGAGAGAGAGAGAAGAAAAAAGAAAACAACTCCTTAAAAAATGGAATTGACCAAATGGAAAAGGAGGTAGAAAAGATAACTGAAGAAAATAATTTCCTTAATAATTGGACAAGTGGAAGCTAATGACTCTATGAGACATCAAGAATCAGTCCAACAAAATCAAAAGAATGAAAAAGTAGAAGAAAATGTAAAATACCTCACTGGAAAATAGATCCAGGAGATATAATTTAAGAATTACTGGACTACCTGAAAGCCATGATAAAAAAAAAAAGAGCCTATACAGCATCTTTCAAGAAATTATCAAGGAAAACTCCCTGATATCCTAGAACCAGAGGGTAAAATAGTCATTGAAAGAATCCACTGATCACCTCCTGAAAGAGATTTCAAAATGAAAACTCCAAGGAATTTTGTAGCCAAATTCCAGAACTATCAGGTCAAGGAGAAAATATTGGAAGCAGCCAAAAAGAAACAATTCAAATATCAAGGAGCCACAGTCAGGATTACACACAACTTAGCAGCTTCTACGTTAAAGGATTGGAGCGGTTGAAATATGATATTCCAGAAGGCAAAGGAGCTTGCTTGGACTGCAACTAAGAATCAAGTGCCCAGCAAAATTAAGCATAGTCTTCCGAGGTAAAAGAGGGATATTCAATGAAATAGGGGACTTCAAACTTCCTGATGAAAAGACCAGAACTGAATAGAAAAGTAGATCTTCAAATGCAGGACTCAAGAAGTATAAAAAGGTAAACAGGGAAGGAAAAAACCACGATATTCAATAAGGTCAAACTGTTTACATCCCTACATGGGAAGATGGTACTTGTAACTCTTGACAACTGTATCTCTATTAGGGCAGTTAGAAGGAATATACCTAGACAGAGGGTGGGGGTATAAGTTAACTTTGATGTGACGATAAAAAGAAATTTATTAAGGGGCAAAAAAAAAAAAAGGATTGTATAGGGAGAAGAGGAAAGGAGGAGGCAGAATTGGGTAAATTATATCACATGAAGAGGCATGAAAGACCTATTATAGTGGAGGGAGAAAAGAGAGGGGGTGAGCATTGTTTGAACCTTACTCTTACTGGATTTGGCTCAAAGAGGGAATAACATAAACATTCCATTAGGTAAAGAAATGTATCTTACCTTAGACAGAAGTAGGAAGGGAAGGGGAAAAGAAAAGGGAGGAAGGTGATAGAAGGAAGGGCAGATTGAAATAGGCAGTGGCCAGAAACAAAACACTGGTGGATAGAGAGAGAGAGAAAAAAGCATAAACGAGGAAAATAGGATGGAGGGAAATATAGTTAGTCATCGTAAGTGCGAATATGAAAGGGATGGACTTTCCCATAAAATGGAAGCAGTTAGCAGAGTGGATTAAAAAACAGAATCCTAAAATATGTTGTTTACAAGAAATGCATTTGAATGATGAGCAGGATGTTCTCAGAAAAACCTGGAAAGATGTACATGAGCTGATGCAAAGTGAAATGTACTGATGTACTGTGTATAAAGTAACAGCAATATTACAAGATGATAAGCTATGAATGATTTAGCTATTTTCTGCAATATAATGATCCATGACAACTCTAAAGGACTTATGGTGACAAATGCCATCCATCCCCAGAGAAAGAAATGGTGGTGTCTGAATACAGATTGAAGCATATTTTTTTACTTTATTTTTCTTGAGTTTTTTTTGGGGGGAGGTGGAGGTCATGTTTTCTTCCACAACATGACTATTATGGAAATGTTTTGCATGACTACACATGTATAACGTATATCAAATTGCTTGCCTTCTCAATGAGGAAGGTGGGTAGGGAGGAAGGGAGAGAATTTAGAACTCAAAATTTTAAAAACAAATGCTAAAATTTGTTTTTACATGTAAGGAAAAAATAAAATTAAATCCTAAAAAAATAAAATTTAAAAAAAAACACATTTGAAGCAGAGAGACACAGAGTAAAGACAAAAGGCTGGAGCAGAATACATTATGCTTCAACTGAAGTAAAAAAGCAGGGAGAGCAATCCTGATCTCAGACAAAGCAAAAGTAAAAATAGATCTAATTAAAAGAGATAAGGAAGGAAACTACATCCTGCTAAAAGGTACCATAGACAATAAAGTAATATCAATACTAAACATATATGCACCAAGTGGTACGGCATCCAAAAGTTAAAGGAGTTACAGGAAGAAATAGACAGCAAAACAGTACTAGTAGGGGACCTCAATCTTCACCTCTTAGAGTAAAATAAATCTAACAACAAAATAAACAAGAAGTTAAGGAGATGAATAGAATTTTAGAAAAGTTAGCTATGATAGTCCTCTGGAGAAAAGTGAGTGGGGATAGAAAGGAATATACATTTTTTTCAGTGGTACATGGCACCTACACAAAAACTGATCATGTATTAGGACGTAAGAATCTCAATTTAAATTCAGAAAGGCATAAATATTAAATGCATTCTTTTCAGATCATAAAGCAATAAAAATTACATGCAATAGAGGACTGTGGAAAGATAGATTAAAAATTAGTTGGAAGCTAAATAATCCAATCCTAAAGAATGAATGGGTCAAGCAACAAATCACATAAATAATAATTTCATCAAATGAGACAATATATCAAAATTTATGAGATGCAGTCAAAACAGTACTTAGGGGAAATTTTATATCTCTAAATGTTTACATGAATAAAATAGAGAAAAACATGATCAATAATTTTGGCATATGAAATTTAAAAAGCTAGAAAAAGAACAAATTAAAAGTCCCCAGTTAAACACCAAATTAAAAATTCTAAAAATCAATGGAGAGATTAATAAAATTGAAAGTAAGAAAACTATTGAACTAATAAATAAAGCTAAGAGCTGGCTTTATAAATAAACCAATAAAATAGATAAATTTTGGTGAATTTGAGTAAAAACAAAGAAGAAAACCAGTATAAAAAATGAGAAGGGTGAATTCATCACCAATGAAGAGGAAATTAAAGCAGTAATTAGGAGTTATTTTGCCCAACCGTATACCAATAAAACTGATAATCTAAGTGAAATGGATGAATATTTACAAAAATATAAATTTCTCAGATTAACAGAAGAGTAAATAAAATACTTAAATAATCCCATTTTAGGGAAAAAAATTGAACAAGCCATCAACAAGCTCCCTAAGAAAAAATCTCCATAGCCAGATGGAGTGAATTCAACCAAACATTTAAAGAACAATTAATTGCAGTACTATATAAACTATTTGGAAAAATAGGTGAAAAAGGAATCCTACCAAATTCCTTTTATGACACAAGGAAAAGCCAAAACAGAGAAAGAAAATAATAGACCAATTTCCCTAATGAATATTGATGCAAATAAATAAATAAATGAATGAATGAAATATTAACAAAGAGATTGCAGCAACTTATCATCAGGATAATACACTATGACCAGGTGGAATTTATAGCAGGAATGCACGGTTGGTTCAATATTAAGGAAAATATTAGCATAATTGACCTTATTAAAAAAAAAACAACAGAAATCATATGATTATCTCAATAGATGCAGAAAAAGCTTTTGACAACATACAGCACCTATTCCTATTATAAGCACTGGAGAGCACAGGAATGAATGGAGTCTTTCTTAAAATGATAGATAGCATTTATTGAAAACCATCAGCAAGCATTATATATAATGAGGATAAGCTAGAAGCACTTCCAATAAGATCAGGGGTGAGACAAGGATTGCCTGTTATCACCAGTGTTACTCAATATTGTACTAGAAATGTTAGCTTAAGTAATAAGAGTAGGAAAAGAAACTGAAGGAATTAGAATAGGCAATGAGGAAACATAACCATTATTATTTGCAGATGATATGGTGGTATACTTAGAGAATCCTAGAGACTCAACTAAAAAACTACTTGAAATAATTAACTTTAGCAAAGTCACAGGATATAAAATGAACCCACATAAATCATCAGTATTTCTATATATTACTAACAAAGCCCAGCAGCAAGAGATAAAGAAATTCCATTTAAAATAATTGTAGACATTATAAAATATTTGAGAGTCCACTTGCCAAGACAAACCCAGGAGCTATATGAACACAATTACAAAACACTTTTCACACAAATAAAGCCAGATATCAACAACTGGGAAAATATCGATTGTTCATGGGTAAGCAAGCTAATATAACAAAAATGACATTTCCACCTAAATTAATTTACTTGGTGCCATACCAATAAAACTACCAAAACAGTCTATAGAGCAAGAAAAATATAACAAAATTCATTGGGAAGAATAAAAGGTCAAGAATGTCAAGGGAATTAATTTTAAAAATGCAAAGGAAGGTGGCTTGGCCATGCCAAATCTAAAATTATATTATAAAGAGGCAATTTGGTACTGGCTAAGAAATAAGAGTGGTGGATCACTGGAATAGATTAGATACAAAAGACACAGTAGTAAATTACTATAGTAATCTACTGTTTGAGAAAACCCAAAGATGGTGGCTTCTGAGATAAGAACTCACTATCTGACAAAAACTTGGGAAAACTGGAAAATAATATGGCAGAAACTAGGCATAGACCAACAACTCACACCATATACCAAGATAAGGTCAAAATGGGTACATGACTTAGATATAAAGGGTGATACCATAAGCAAATTAGGAGAGCAAGGAACAGTTTACTTGACAGATCTATGGTGAAGGGAAGAATTTATGACCAAACAAGAGATAGACAACATTATGAAATGCATAATTTTGATTACATTACATTAAAAAGTTTTTGCACAAGCAAAACCAATGCAACCAAGATTAGAAAGAAAGCAGAAAGATGGGAAACAATTTTTACAGTCAGGGTTTCTAATAAAGGCTTAATTTCTAAAATATATAGAGAACTCAATCAAATCTACAAAAATACAAGTCATTCCCCAATTGAGAAATGGTCAAAAGATATGAACAGGCAGTTTTCAGATGAAGAAATTAAAGCTCTCTATAGTCATATGAAAAAATGCTCTAAATCTCTATTGATTAGAGAAATGCAAATTAAAACAACTCTGAGGTACCACATCACACCTATCAGATTGGATAATATGACAGAAAAGGAAAATGGAGAAGATGTAGGCAAATTGGGAAACTAATGCATTGTTGGTGGAGTTATGAACTGATCCAGTCATTCTGGAGAGCAGTTTGGAACTATGTCCAAAGGGCAATCAAACTATGCATACCCTTTGATCCAGCAATACCACTACTAAGTCTGTATCCCAAAGAGATCATAAAAAAGATAGAGGACTTGTGTGTACAAAAATATTTAAAGCAGCTGTCTTCGTGGTGGAAAAGAATTGGAAATTGAACGGATGCCCATCAATTGGGGAATGGCTGAACAAGTTGTGGTACAGAAATGTAATGGAATGCTATTGAGCTATAAGAAATGATGAGCAGGTGGATTTCAGAAAAACCTGGAAACTTACATGAACTGGTGCTAAGTGAAGTGAACAGAACCAAGAGAACATTGTACACAATAATAGCAACATTTTTTGATGATCAACTATGAATGACTTAGCTCTTCTCAGCAATGCAATGATCCAAGACACTTCCAAAAGACTCACGATGGAAAATGCTATCCACACCCAGAGAAAGAACTATGGAGTCTGAATGCAGATTGAAGAATACTATCTTCACTTTTTTGTTTGTTTGTTTTTCATGACTTTTCCCTTCTATTCTGTTTCTTCTTTCACAACATGACTAATGTGGAAATATGTTTACATGATTGCACATGTATAACTATATCAGATTGCCTGCCATCTTGGGGAGGGGGGATGCAAGGGATGGAGGGAGAAAAATTTTGAAACTCAAAATTTTGTCTTAAAAAATGAATGTTGAAAACTGTCTTTACATGTAATTGGAAAAAATAAGATACAATTTCAAAAAAAGAAAAATACAAAAAATAAAACAGAGAAAAAAGTTTAAAAAGATAAAGAGATATGTATGCAAATAACTATAATACAAAGGAGAGCATAAGCTCAAAGGAGAAGTAGAGGCAATGTACTGGGAAAAAATTGAGGACCATGTTGTCACTTTTAGCCAAGGGAGTCAGAGAAATCTGTGTGGAGAAGAGGTGTCAGTTGCGTTGAATATTGAAGGAAGGGAGGGGCTTCAACAGAAATCAGGGTGGGAAGAGATGAAATGCATCCCATCAACATAAACAATGTGAGCTAAGACATGGAGATTGTAGAGGACAGGATGGAAACAATGGAGAGGGTTTCAGTTTGGCTGGACTTTATGGTATGTGAAGGGAAGTAGTATGCAATAGCACTAGAAGGGTAGTTTGAAGTGAGACCCTGAAGATCCATGAATACCAGGAACAGTGGATACAGTGCTAATGAGCCTGAGTCAGGAAGACCTGGGTTCAAATTAGGTTTGAGACACTTATTAGCAACGTGACCCAAGGCAAATCACTTAATCCTGTTTGCCCTAGTTTCCTCAAATTGTAAAATGAGGACAATAATAGTCCTTACCTCCCAGTGTTGTGGTAATGATCAAATGAGATAATATTTGTAAAGGGCTTAGCACAGTGCTTGGTACATAGTAGGAACTTAATAAGTGCATATTAATAAATCTTTCCTTCCCTCCCTTCCTTCTCTCCTTACTCTTTTCTCTCTTTCTTCTCAGTAGGCAATAGGAAGCCATTAAAGATTTCTCACTGAAGAAGTGATATGAATAGAATGATGTGTTAGGAAGATTACTCAAACAGTGGTGTGATCAATGAATTAGAGAGGGGAGAGACTGGAGGCAAAAAAAAAAAAACCCAGAGGGTTCTATTAAAATGGTTTGGTAAAAATGGAAATACAAGAATGGATAAAAGATAAAATGTGAAGATTGAATCCACAAGACTGGGCAATTAATTGATAGGATAGGTGAGGTGATGAAAAGAGTCAAGGAAGATCCCAAAGACATGAGCCTGAGTATCTGCAAGAATGACAATGACATCAAAGTAAACAAGAAAAAAAAAACTAATAGCAATGGGAAGGGTTTTTTGTTTTGGTTTTTGGTTTTTTGGTGGGGCTAGCAAGAGGAGATCACTAATTCGGTTTTGGACATGAACTTAACTACATGATTTCTAGGTGGAGCTATGGACGGCAGATGGAAATATAGGCTAGGGCTCAGAGAAGATGTCTGACTGAGAGAGACAGATTTGAGAGTCACTTGCATAGAAGCCACGGGAGTTGATGAGATTATAAAGGGAAAGCGCATAGAGGAAGAAGAGAAGAGAGACAATGACACAGTATTAAGAAGCCAGCAGAGACAAAAAGGGAGAAGTAAGATGAAAATCATTAGAGTGAAGCATCATAGAAATTAAGGAAATAGATCAAGAACTGTTGACTGCCCTCTCTTCCTGAATATGCCCTCCTCTTTGAGCTTTCATGGCACTGCTCTTTCTTGATTCTCCATTCACTTGCCTAAGCATTCCTTCTCAGTCTTATTTATAAGCTGAACTATTCTTCTATATCATGCCCCCTAACTAAGAGTGAATCCCAGGGGTCTGTTCTGGCCCTTCTCTCTCTACACTAGCTCTTGGTAACCTCATCAGCCACCCATCAGGGTTTAAACATCATCTCTATGCAGATGAGTCTTCCAGATCTATACAGGGTGTCTTAAAAGTCTTAGTGTAGTTATAAATTTTTAACAGCTTAAAACTTAAAATTAAGTTTGCATACTGTAAAACTACACTAAGACTTGTGGGACATCCTGTACACAACAGCTGTAACATACCCCATAGGAATCATACACTTAACATATAAAACTGAACTAACTTTTCAAAAAAGAAAAACAAAAACAACTCGCTTCTCTTATGAACTTCACTGTTTCTTTGGAGGCTACCACCTTCCTTCCAGTCACCCAACTTCCCCACTCTCCCTCAGTCCCGTGTCCTATCAGTCATCAGGTCCTGTGATTTCTACCTCTATAGCATCCATCCAACCATCCAGTATGTACTGAGTGTCCCTTGCACACAGAATCTTACTTATAAAGTGGAGAAAAAAAATAACTATGTGTTTGTAAACTACTTGGAAAGCTTCAGATGGAGACTGCTATCACAGCACCAAGCATTGTTATTTAAACCAATAAAATTGTTACTGTGCAGTTGAAAAAAATACACAGTTTGGGGCAGTTTAGATTGTTCTTTCCTTTTTCCAAGCAAAGAGGAATGTGTTAAAAGTGCCTAACAAAAACAAGACAGTAGGGGCTAGAGAAGCCAAGATGAGCCGCAAAGTGCTCAGCAGGAGATGATCTTAATAAGCAGTTTGAACCACTATTCTCGCTGCCGAGCGTTGTGTCCTGCCAGTTTCAGTTGTTGAAAGTTTCATTAAATTTGTTTTAATGCCTTGTCTGATTTCCCTGTTCTTCAGTGACCTGATTTTTAAAAGAAACAGCATTTCAAATGTACTGAATACATTATTACCATGTAAAATTCACTATGGGAAAGAGTTGTTTGAAATTCAAGGGCCCTGAAATCACCAGTGGAAGACTGAAAAGTAGATGCGCTCAATTAATTCTAGTCAGTCCAAGTACCTCAGTAAGGATGAATATTAAAGGCTAAATGGAGCTGTTGGTATGAGTTCATAAATGAAGAATAATTGTGAAATAGATATTTTTCAACTTTCAGTCAATTTGAGCTATTGTAAGGAGGGGGAAAAATGTACCTCTCAGTCAAACTTGCAATGTTAATTTGTTTGATGTTTAAAGTCCATGAACTTAGCTGTTGCCCCTTTCCACCCTTTAAAACTGACAAAATTTATACAATATGGTATTAAAATAATACCTTCTCTGCTTTGAATCATGATGCCCTTTTCTGGAGGGAGAAGTATTTTGGGGTTTTGGGGATGGGTTTTTTTTGCCATTTCACTGTTGTTGAAAGTGTATTTCAGACTCCTTGTTTCTGTTATTAAAAATGAAACAGTTACAGTTATTTGGCCTGTAATGGGTCACTTAACTTCTCTGGGGCTATTCCTTTATCTGTGAAATAAAGAGAGCGGACAAGATTATGTCGAAAGTCCCTTTAGCTCTACCTGGTCTGTAAGTCTATGATTATCTATTTCAGAAGCAAGGGAAAGGCTTAGAATTATCTTTTATTCAGTGTTATTATTGTTATTCAGTCATTTCAGTCATGTCTGACTCTTCATGACCCCATTTGGGGTTTTCTTAGCAAAGATAATGGAGTATCTTGTCATATCCTTCTCCAGCTCATTTTAGATGAGGAAACTGAGGCAAACCTTATTGTCCAGGGTTAGTATCATTAAAAAGGAATTCATTATAAATTATTATTCATCTACCATGCTATACTTACTACATTGTAGAATTGTACTCTGAATTTTAAAAATGTTATCACATGTGAATTTTCAATGTTTACAATGATAGCTTACATGCTAATTTGAAAGAGTTGTATGCATTATTTCAATTTAGAGAATCTCAAAACTTACTGTATAACTAAGCTTAATTTCCAAAGAAATTTTAAATTCAACTGTTTTTATTCATATGTAAGATACAAACACACATACATACACACACACACACCACACATATCCAAAAGCATTTGTAACTTTGAAAGGTGCATCACATACTAGAAAATACAATAATCACATTAATCATTAAGATGACTTTAAGACCATTAAAAATATGCCTAAGAATCTGGGAGGGGCAGAAGTGAGTTAGTTGGGGGAAGATATAAACATAGACTAACAAGGAACCCAACAGAGTCAGAACAGTAGCTGTACTTGGGATAGTTTGGGATGTGGAGATAGCATGGTGCAGTAGGACAAGCACAGGAAATAGGTTCAAATTCCTAACTCCCCTGGGACTCAGTTTCCTTGTCTATAAGATGAAGGGACTAGACTAGTTGGCCTCTGGGGTCCTTTCTAGCACTAGATTTATGATCCATTCTCATTCTGGCCCATGGGCTTTAATTCAACATTCTTCTACCCCTTATGGAGTTAGCATCTTATTGACATCAAATCTCAACCTTCTGTCTATCTCTACGCAAAGATGCTGAGGATTCTGGGCCTTATTTAGGGCATCCTTAAAGTGTTATCATTGTTAGTAAATGTATCTAGGTGTCACATTGCATAGCCTCAAAGTGGACTTGACATCTGAAAGACCTGAGCTCTAAGCCTGCCTCAAATAATGTATGAGTCATGTGATCATGGGCAGGTCATTTTACCTGTCTCAGTCTTAGTTTCCACCTCTGTAAAATGAAGGTAATACTGGTACCTTACCTCTCAGGGTGTTGTAAGGATGAAATGTATAATATTTGCAAAGCACTTTGCTAGCTATTACTGTTGTTATTTTTTTCTTAGGTCAGTAGCACTTGCACAGTGACCTTAAACCCTCGTTAGAGGAGCCTAAAATCAAACTGGGCTCATTGTGGACCAGAGCTCTTCTGGAGCTGCAGCTCCCATCTTCATTCCTTTGCATAGGCCGTGGTACTTCAGGAGCACACCACCCCCTCAATGCCACCTCTTAGAATTTCTAGCTTCCTTCCAAACACAATGTAGGCATTGTAGCACTAGCTCTTGGAATCACTTTGCATGTACTTTATATTGGCTTATTTGTGTACATGTTGTATTTTCCCAGTAGAATATAAGCTCCTTGAGGTCAAGAACTGTTTCACTTAGGGCAGCTAGGTGGCACAGTGTATAGAGCTCTGGCCTTGGAGTCAGGAGGATCTGAGTTCAATTGTAGCCGCAGACACTTGACACTAGCTGTGTGACCTTGGGCAAGTCAGTTAACTCCAACTGCCTCACCAAAAAAAAAGGACTGTTTCACTTTTGTCTTTGTATCCTCATATAGTAGGCACTTTTTTTTAAAAGTGGAATTGGAATTGGCCCAGATTCCCTAAAGAGTGGTAAACAGAACAGAACATATTGGGAAATTTCTAAGCCAACTGAAGACCAACCCCAAACCACAAGATTTAGCTAGAACCAGATTCATCTTATAATTTCAGCAAATCAAATACAAAGTTTGTGAAACAACATGGTGGAATGGAACAGATAATGAATGTGGAATCAGGAGAGATGGGTCTGAATCCCACCTTTACCTTTACTAACTGTGGGGCCAGAGGCATGTCAACTAGTGTCTCAGAGCCTCGTTTCCTCTTCCAAAAAACAAATAACACTACATCACTTAGCTCAACGGTTATTTTGAGATAGCATATATGAAGTAAGTAGAGCAGGTAGGTGGCACACAAGATAGAGCACCAGATTTGTAGTCAGAAAGACCTGAGTTCAAATCCAGCCTCAGACACTTACTAGCTGTGTGACCCTGTTCAAGTCACCTTACCCTATTTGCCTCAGTGTCTTCATCCATAAAATAAGCTAGAGAAGGAAAAGGCAAACAGCTCCAATATCTTTGCCAAGAAAACACTAAATGGGGTCATGAAGAGTCAGATGCAGCTGAAAAATATCGAAACAACAACAACAACATAAAGTAAACCTGAAAGCACTCCATAAAATCAGAGCTGCTGTTGCAGCGGTAAATTGTTGTTGCTGGCTACGTTAAGTTCCCTCTGACACAGTCTTAAAGATTGAAAAAACCCATGCAGCCTCCAGGGTGAGGTAGAAACAATCTAAACATGCCTGAAAGATGCCAGGATGTGGGAGCTGATCAGAGACATAGGAATAGTTCTTTTCAACTATATTATAAACTATATTATAAACCATAATAAGATAGGGACAAAAGTAGGGAGGGGTAGGTTTTGTCAAGGTAATTCAATAGCTTATGAGACTTCAGGGGAAGTATTTTTGTTGGAATGTTTAAAAAGAAATGATGCAGGAGACAGTGAAGTTGTATTCTTCCATCATCAAATAGTCTTAGTATAGGCACTTTAATGTGACCTTGACAGGTCCCGCCCGTGCCTCCACAGACAGAGAAAGGAGAGACCCAGTGAACCCAGAAGAGGTCCTTCTGATGCAATTCAGCAGAGGTTTGACCAACAAGCATTTATTAGGCAATTAATAGATACCAGACACTGTGCTGGACTCTGGTGACACCGAGACAAAAAAAAAAAAGAATTTCTGCACTCAAGGTGCTTCTGATGTATGGGAAGGGGCAACCAGAGCAGGTCAGCTCATGAAAGAAGTATTCCTAGCCTTAAGAATTGGTGTTTATAAAAGTAGCCTTCAAATGGATGAACTGAACATATTTTATGAGAGGTGATTTTTAATGAAGTGTTTGTATAGCTAGTTATATTCCATGACTTGTATGAACTAAAGGGAGTTTTAAAGTGAAAATACATTTTATTCTGAAGATTTATAATCTAGTCTTCCCTTCAGAAGGTCTCTGCATTTTATTAAACTTGCAGGGAAACAAAGGCTAATGTATTAATTCTGGCCAAATACACAAAAATCAAGGTGAGTAATTGAGACAATTATCTTGATAATTTAAGATAAATTACAGTTTTCATTAAATCTCTAGATAATTAAAGTAACAATGTTTGCTTTACTTGATAATTGCCTTAATTCTCCACTGTTATTTGGAGTGTAGGCATAGCCTAATTCAAATGAAAAGATTCAACTTTAGATGATACGCAGATGTACTGTGCAATTGTTATAATTCTATTTGAATTGTGGGGTGTTCCTTCTTATTGTGCACATCAAAACCCATGTTATTTCAGTTTAATTTGCTGTTTGGTTTCCATGGTAATTATGGTTTTGGAGAATGGAGAAAAAGATACATTTCTAGATAAGTAAAAATGGAAAACATGTTGGGGGTTTTTTATGTACTACTTTATAGATGTCTCACTTAACTTTTATTGCTACTTCTATGCATAAATTTGAAGATGTTTGCATAATAAGAAAAATATATGTACTTAGAGACTATATACATATATCTTCTTTGGGTAAAGACTGAAAAGAATTTCATAATTTATGATTTATGGTAAACTATAATGTGCTAGTCTTGAAATTAGTGTTTATCCACTGAGGAATTGCTAGCTTCAAAAATGGATTTTTCATATTTTTAAGGTTTTCAACTATTTTAATTAAATTCAAAATCATTCTTGAGCATTGGTGTTCAGGAAAATATTCACTTGATCTAAAACAGGACCCACTGTAGTGACTTCCAATAAATGGCAAGAATTTCTCTTATAAGCTTTTCGAGTATACAGGTTAATTTAATAAAATTTAAAATCTTGAAATTTATTGTCTATTCTGGTTATCTATGTTTAATTACAAACAGAAAATTCATTGCATTAAACAGTAAATTAATCTTAAAAGCAGATTGATGCAGCTAAACAAAAGCACCAAATAAGCAAAACATAAATCTATTAAGGAAGTCAATGAGGTTAAGTATAATTAAGGACACTGCTAGAGAATTAAGTATCTAATAGGATCTGTCAAAGGCAATAGGCTGAGCTACTTTAAGCAGCTTTTTAAAAAATTAAATTTGTATTGTAGTTTGCAATTGAATGGCAATGAGATACAAAATCAAACATGTAAAAAGAGGTGTAGGCTTTCCCAGGACTAGGATTTTTTTTTAACAATGATAAAAGTTCACTATTTCATTATTAAAGTGTTCTGAGGCCTTTAAAGAAAAATAGAGAATTCATGCATATTTTTAATAACAGATTTCAAATAAATATCTAATTGAAGCAAATATTTTGTGTTGTTTTCTATTAAATTACCAGGCTATTTAACTCCAATTTTACACCTTACTTTGCATATAGAAATTTATGCAAGAACATAATTTGTTGATTACCACAGAGAAAAAAAAAGTTAGCATTTAGGGTGTCATATTCTATGCAAACTGTTTTGACCTTTTAATTACATTTGTTTGACTATTTCTAATAAACGGTTGAACTGTTTTTTAAAAAATTGTACATGTATGTATACTATTTTTTAATAAAGGAATCAATATATAAGTGACCATTCCTTTACTCTTACTTATGATAAGAAAAGTTCATAGTTGCAATTTTTTGAGCACTAAGCTTTCTATTGTACCAGTTAAGAAGAAAAACTCTGTAATATTCCCATAAATGCAGAATAGGAGGGAAGGGATTGGAGAGAGGAGGAATCATTTTCTTAAAATCCAATCCAATCAGGAGTTTGGTAACAGCACTCCACCCCAATATGTCAGCTAAAGGAAAAATAGTATAGCACAGTTCCTGACACATAACAGGTGCTTAATATATGCTTTTTGAATAAATGAATGAATTAATGACTACCATTAACACTTGAACGAACTTTAAGTAATCTGGAGCCTTGCCAATGACCCTACCAGGCTTTAACTATGTTGCTACTCAATTTAGTCATTCTTTCTACAAATATTAATCACTTCTTTGTGTCATAAACCAAATAGTTTGAAATAAAATTATAGAATGGAGAAGTGGTGGGGGAGAGTAGAAAACTGACCTTGAATACCTGTAACATCAGGAGGTTGAACTACATGATCTCTAGGATCCCCTCGATGACCCCTCCCATCTCATTTGTAAATCTTTTCAGTCTATGAAAGGAAGGGAATAAGCATTTATATAGCACCCACTTTGTGCCAGGTACTGTGATAAGCACTTTTTATCAATATTTCATCTGATCTTTATCTTTAATCTATGATGACCTTTTAGAGTTTTACTAGTTTCATTTTTAATCTTTGTTACAAAGGAAGAATTGGTGGGCAGGAGAGGGGACAAATATACTCAAGAATGAATGTGATGCAAATACAAAAGGCATCAATTAAAAGATCAAAGTTTTACTAAGTTTATTTCATAAGGATGTTTTATAGTGAATACTTTAGTGTACTCCAGTAAGAAGAAAAAAGTTTTGATATGTGTAATACTTGAATGTATTGGCCATCAAAGAGATATAAATCCTATGTGGGTAAAATGGTAGAAATACAGTAGTAACAGTAACAATTCCCCTTTCTCTTGTAGACTTATCCAAGATTGTGAACCAAACTTAGGTGTGATAACTACATCATCACCTATGACATTTCAGCCCCAGTGTAACATGTTTCCTGTCAAAGACATTGCAAGCCCTTTGGGGAGTGAAGATGGAGTCTATCCATTGGTAAGTTGCTACTTATTTGAGTTTTTCTCCTTTAAAGGAGTGATCACTATAGAACCCAAATCCTACTTTGGAAAGTTATTATGTGACCATTGGCAAATCATTTAATCTCTGTGAGCCTCAATTTCCTCATCTGTAAAATGGGAATAATAATACATATACTGCCAATTCTGGAAGGTTGTTGTGAAGATCCAGGGGATAAAGGATTTTCCAAAACTAAAATCCTATATAAATGGTCAATTTTTATTATGATCAAACTGGATAAACTTAGCTATTAGCTTTTTACAACATAATTTGGGACCATTTTCATGTGAAAATGAACATGCTGCCTATAACTATTGCTTATACCTATTTATTAAATTGTATTTTTATTAAAAGAGGTGACTCCTTGAATAAAATTACAGTTGGACATGCAATTCATTAGGGAGTATCTCTATATGGAGGAGAGAACTCTAATCTAGATAATATTGTTCTCTCATGCATTTGAAATTTATCCATTTTTTTTTTAGTCCTCCAGTTTGGTAAGCCTGGCAGCATGAGAAATGGGACACTGCTGGATAATCTGAGAGTTGTCCAGGAACTTCAAGCTACTTACTTGAGGCAGATTAGATGCCATATTGGATATGTTTCTGGTTGCCAAGGCAGTACTAACTCAGAGCACTGGCACCCATTTCCTGTGCAGAGTGTTAATATTTCAATTAGTCACTCAGATACTATGAAAATAATATCTCTGCATATATTTCTATTTTATCAGTTAATGCAAAAATCTTATTAAATATAAAGAAAAATAAGTGAATGGTATAATCATATACTTTCTTTTCATAGTATTTGTTTTTCAGAGTTGTGCTTTTCCAGAAAATAAATAGCATTTTTTCTTAGTAAGTTATATTGACTTTGCAGTCTGTATGTGTAGCATTTAAAACATCTTTGATATATTATTTAATGATTTTTATAATCTCTAAGGAATACAAGTATTTCATGCAAATGCTAAATTCAGACAAGGCTTAATTAGATGGTGTTTTATGGGAGCTCAGATACACAGTAATTTTCTCATTTGAAAAGAAATCTAAGGGGCAGCTAGGTGGTATGGTGGATAGAGCTCTGGTCTTGGAGTCAGGAGGACCTAAGTTCAAATCCAGCCTCAGACACATGACACTTACTATCTGTGTGAGCCTGGACAAGTCACTTAACCCTGATTGCCTCACAAAAAAAAAAAAAGCAAAAAAAAAAATCTATTAGCCTTATTTTTCGTAGTCATAAGAAAGAGAGACTGAAAAGAATGAAGTAGTATGCAAGGAGGAAGAGATCTGAATACAAAACCTTTTGGGGTTATGGATACCCTTAAAAATCAGAAATATAAGTAAATTAACCATCAGTTATATTTTTCATTCATTTCCACAAAACAGTGGTTACATTCTTTGAACAAAAAAAGATAACATACCAACAAAGTAAGCAAAATAAATAAAACATGCCTCATATTTAAGCCCTGAAAACCATTATGGGCACTTTCTAAATTCTATAACAGACAAATTCTCTAGCTGATCTTTAAGAGTTTTCCAAAATTAGCAAATTTGCCTTTCAAACAAGATAAGAATGTTCATGATATCAATTCAGTATGGTATCATTAGAATATTCTACCTCTAATCTCTCTTCTGAGCTCCAGTCTAGCATTGTAATTGAACAGATCCATCCCATAGGCATTTCAAAGTCACTGTCCAAAATGGGTTACTCCACATCTCCAGTTTGTCCTTCCTCCAGACTCATCTATTTCTGTGGAGGGCGTCATCACTCTTCCAGAGTCTTCCTCAACTTTTCATTCTCACCATCCCCATTCACTCCTATCCAGTCAGTTGCTAGCCTTATCAATTCCACAGTTTTTACAACTATTCCCTTCTATACATTTATATAGCAACCAATCCCTGAAGATTTTTTTCAACATATGAGCGCCACAAACAGATCTATAAATACAGAACATGAATCTGGCATTAGCAGTATGAAAGATGAATTGGAGAAGGGAGAAAATCAAGGGAGGAAGATCTATTAAAACTATTGTGTTCATTCGGGTGCATTCTAGCAAGGGGATGTCCTAGAGTGGTGGCAAAAGGAATAGAAAGAAGCAGAGAGAGTCTCTATATTGTAGAGGTAGGATTGACAGGACTTGATGAATGATTAAATAGAAAGAATATTATTCCTAAAGGATAAGGTATGTAAATAGAAGAGCGCCAAGGACAGAATCTTGGGGCACACTAACCTTTAAGGGATCAGGAAGAGGAGCAATTAGAGAGGTAAGAGGAGTCAGGAGAGGATGCTATCTAAGGTCAAGGCATGAGAAAATATAAGAAAGGGTCAGTACTGCCAGAAGCTGGAAAAGTTAGGAAACATGAGGACTGGGAAAAAATGGTGTTGTGGTACAGGGGAAAGAGTGTTGGATCTGGGGTCAGCCAGGTTCAAGTCTTGGCTATGCTAGTAATTAGTACCTATCTGACCTTGGGGAAATCACTCCTCTATAAAATGAAGGAATTGGGCTAGCTGATGTGTAAGACCCCTTCCAACTCTAAATCTATAATTAATGATTTAAAAATTAAGAGGTCACTAACAATCTCTGACAAATCCCTGACTCTTCCAGGGACAGATCATAGAATGTAAGGGGTTAAGGTATGAATGAGGGAGAAGTGAAAGTATCAGGTGTAAATAGCTTTTTCAAGAAATTTAGCAGTGGAGGAAAGGAGAGAGATTAGATAGTTGTTGGATTGAGTAGAAAAATCAAGGGAAGCCTTTTTTTGAGTTGGGAAGACTTAAGCAAGTGTAAAGGCAAATGGAAGAGAACTAGTGGAGAGGGAAGAGATAAAAGATAAATAAAAGAGATGAGCAAGGTCTTACAAAAATAAAAAACAATGGAATCAAGGAAATGATTTGGCCTTAATGAGGAGGGATCCTATTGTAATCAGGGAGAATAAGCAAAGAGTTTCTGATGATGCCAAGAAGTATTAAGTAATAGAAGAGGAAACCTGAGGGGCTCCCTCCAGATGGCGTCAGTCTTCTCAGTGAAATGGGGAGCTAAATCATCTTTTCAGTATTGGGGGGGTGTTGTGGTGAGGGTCAGAAGAGAGAAGAAAAGGTTGAGAAATGAGAGTAAGAGAGAAAGCTGATAAAAAGAGGTTAGGGTAAATAATAGGGTGAATAGGATTTTCCAGAAGCAGCAAAAATCATTCTACTTTTTATGATTTTGAAAAACACTCCTATGTAAAACAGACAAACAAAAAAGTTTTCCGCAAATGCAGTGGAAGCTATAGAAATACAGAATATGGAGAAGCATCAGAATTAGAAGGGACTTTAGAGGACATTTAGTCCAATGCACACCTGAACAAGAATTTTCCTCTTAATAAAAGCTGATGTTTTCTTAAAGTCCTCCAGTAAGAAAGCATCCCCTTCGTTCCACTCAGACTTCCATTTCTTCCAAAGGGAGTGCATTTCACTTTTGGATTGCTCTAATTGTTAGCAAATTCTTTATATCAATCCAAAATTTGCCTCTTTGCAAATTCTATCCATTGCTTCTAGATCTGCCTTCTGGGCCTCAGCAAAATAATCAAATTCCTCTTTCATATGATAGTACTTACTTCATACACCTGAAAGCAACTACTGTGCAAATCCCCCTTCCCTCCTCCAAGTCTTCTATTCTGCTGGCTGAACATCTTCAAAGGTACTAAAGAGGAAAATGATCAATAAGATTTTGTAATAGATTGAATGTGAAGGAAGGGATCAGAATAAAGAGTCAAACATGATTTCAGGCACAAACTGAGGAACTGGGAAATTGATAGTCCTGATGAGACTAAAAAGGTAAGCAGTTAAGCTTATAGGGTAACTGAGGTGGAGAAAGGGTCCCAATGGGAAGAGAAAACAAGTACCCAGAAAGCAAGACCTACCCATGAACTGTTTGTCTCATCTTCAAAGAGCTTTGAAAATCTTCATTCTTAGCTAAGTATGATATACTCTTCCTACAGACAGATGATATATGGAAGAGACCAGAGACTGCAGAATAGGAAAAGTAGAGTAGGAAGTGCTACAATTCTTATGAAATATATCTTTTTTGAAAAGTATAAGTGCAATAGTATGGAATCTTCTGATTTTTGGGTTTTTGCCCTTTGGGTTTTCATTAAAAAAGCCTTTTTTGTCTGTGTAAATCTGGCAACAAACAAGCCCCAAATAGCCACAAGACTTAAATAGCATTTTTGCGTGATCCATTGTGGAGAGGGATTGTACAGCCATTAAGCCTTTCTTAGCTACTTAAAAGCAAAAAAAAAAAAATACTTTTCCCAAAATTCTGTCTACTGAGGGGGCCACACTTACTTGTGGAGGTATTTTATTAATTAATCCACAAACATTTATTAAGAGCTACAACGTGTTAGACACTATGCTGAGTATTATAGATGCAGAAACAAGATGAAACACTCCTTTCCCTCTAGGATCTCATATTCCATCTGGAGAGATGACATGTACACATAGAAATAAATATGAAATATATACAAAGTGAATACAGGACACTTTCTTGGTTAAGGAGATATTAGCATGTGGAGAGATTAAGACAGACCTAATTGGAGTTAACACTTGGGTGGAGTTTTGAAGGCAACTAAGAATTCCAAAGACATAGAGGTGAAGAGGCAGCTCATTCAGGTCTGGGGGACAACCTGGTCAAAGAAAAGGAGGGGGAAATGGAACATCACGTGCAAGAAAGAGTAATGGGTCAGTTTGGCCAGGATAGGCTAGTGCCAGTTTGCCAAGGGTCTCCTGTGCCAAACAAAAGGCACATGCTGGGAGGGGGATTGCTCATAGCATGAAGTCTGCACTTCATCCTAGGAGCAATGGAAAGCCACTGGAATGGTGTGAGTAGGAGAGAGGGATGGTCATACGTGTGTTTTAGGAATATCACTCTGTCACCTGACGAATTGAAGTCGAGGAAGCCTAAAGGCAGGGATACCCATTAGGAGGCTATTCCAGTCATCCAAGTGAGAGGTGGTAGTAGTTATGTGAGTGAAGAAGAGATGAACATTAGAAATGTTCTAGAAGTAGAACCCACAAGCCTTGGCTGGATATGAAGCAGTTAAAAATGGTCAGGGAATAGGGAGAAGGTGAAAATTCTTCCAACATTTTGAAGCTAGGTAAAAAAAGGCATGCCCACAACAGAAATAGAGAAATTCAAAAAAGGAGTGAGTTTGGAGGAAAGAGTTCTGTTTTGAACATGTTGAGTTTTAGATGCTTATGGGACATCCAACTGGAAAGGTCTAATAGGTGACTTAGAACTGGATCTCAGGAGAGACAATGGTAATTGTAGTCATCTATAGAGAAATAATAATTCAACCCATGAAAACAAATGAGATTTACTGATAGAATATAAAGAAAGAAAGAGAGCCTAGACCAAACATCGGCTTATACTATGCTCCAGTGAAGAGGCAGGACATGAATGATCATCCAACAACCGTCTGATAAAGAGTGGTCAAATAGGTAGGAAGAAAACCACGAGCAGGCAGCATCTCCAAAGCTCCTCACTGCACCTGAAAAGAGAATATTTAGGAAGATAAGGTGATAAACAGTATCAAATGCTGCACAATGTCAGAAAGGATGAGGAGTGAGAAAATGCCTTTGATGTGGCAGTTAGAAAGCACTGGTAGGCCAGATTCTGTTGAGTGATGTGGTCAGAAGCCAGATTTCAAGTTTAGACATGAGTGAAAAGAGAGGAAATAGAGATAAGAGTAGATAGCTTTTTTCTAGGAGTTGGGCTATGAAAGAGGAAAGAGAGGATAAGAACTGGGGGGGGGGGCAGAATGATAGCATCGAAAACATTTTTAAGAAATAGAGAAGCCATGTGGGTGTTTGTAGGCAGCAGAGGAGAGAGCAGGTAGAGATTGAAGATTAGAGGAGCAGGGTAATGGGTGGAGGGCAATATGCAAGAGGAAATGGGAGGAGATGGGATCAAAGGTACAATGGGATTGGCATTGGTGATGAGAAAGGCCAGCTCATTAGTGACTGGAGGAATTCACATTAGAATAAAGGATAGGGGCAGCTAGGTGGTGCAGTGGAAAGAGCACCAGACCTGAGTTCAAATCCAGCCTCAGACCACTTACTAGCTGTGTGACCCTGGGCAAGTCACTTAACCCCAATCGCCTAAAAATAAATAAATAAATAAACAAGCAAACAAACAAATATAAATAAATAAATGAAACCTTTTTTTAAAAAAAGAATAAAAGAATAGAAGATGATGTCAAGATGTTTTTAATGTACAGTAGGAGAGAAGAGGGAGCTCATGGTGAATAGCTTCTATTTTCTCAATAAAGTATAAAGTGAAGTTTTGTGTTAGAGGATGGGGAAGGAATGGTATAAGGAAAGAAGAGGTTTGGAATATCCACTGTGGGGAATGCAAAAGCTGTAGTACCTAGGGTACTCTCCTCTCATACATGAAATCCTCAGAATAGCTACCCCAGATTCAAAGTACTCTATGAGGCCTAATGTGTTTAGTTTTTCTATAGGTAGCCAGAGGACACCATTAGTTCAAAGCAAAGAAATGTAAAGAAATATCATTATAATAAAAGTGGCAACATCACATTCCTCCCAGAATCCTAGGGCACATTCTCCCACAAATACACACGCTATCACTATAGAGAGCAGGCACATAGGGAACACTTGTGAGGGACACACATATGTGGGAACCATATGTGGCCAGGGCACATATGTAGAAAGGCAGTTAATTCATGCTTCTGATGCTGTTGAACCACCAGTGACTTCCGGTATGTCATCATGCCGCTCACCTTGCTGGGTGTATGGTTCCCACTGAACATTGTTCTGCTGGTCCTTACTGGTCTTATGGCAGCTACTGAGCCAACAATCTTTCTTAGCTGAATGTTAACGCCAATGGTCACATAGTGGCTGCTGGGCACTTTAGTGCTTTCTGAGCATTCCTTCCTGTTGCTGGCTTCTTGACTCACCTCTTCAGAGCCATCCTCTAACCTCAGCTCCAGTCTGCTACGGCATAGTGGCTAGCACTGCTTCCTGATAAGTATCGATTGATAGTTCTTTAGTCAGAGCTGCTACATGCTGCTGAAAAAAGGCAGGAAAAGTGCCCCCAATTCAAGATTAAGTCTTTTCTTTTTGACCCCTATGTCTGAGATTGAAGCCCTCTGTTACAGATAACTAGCTTATGCTTAAACATTCCCAAGATCCTCTCTAGTTTAGCATGCAAATAAATTTGAGTCACAAAAAGGGGGAGTGAGTTAAGGTTGTTCGCCTATATGTCCCACTTTCCTACCTTTATTTTACATATGTGTAAGCACCAGAGCCCCATTGCTTTGGTGTTATATTTTGGCCAGCAGAAAAACTGCAGTAATTGACCTAAAGGATCAATTGTTGTTGTTCATTTGAGTTGAGTCAGAATCTTTGTGACCGTATTTGGGGTTTTCTTGACAAAGATACTGGAGTGGTTTGCCATTTCCTTCTCCAGCTCATCTTACATATGAAGAAACTGAGGAAAACAGGGTGAAGTGACTTAGTAAGTGTCTGAGACTGGATCAATTAAGGGCCAATAAGGAAGAGTAAAATGATCGTCTTATAGTAGTAGAGGGCCTAGTGGAGATTAGATAACAGGAAATTTTAATGGATCCAGTTGATACCCTTTTACCAGTCTCATTGGCTGTGGAGGAGTAGGAGTGTAGGAGACAGATGGTAGAGGTAATCCAGAACTGGAATTCAGCAAGGCATGAGTTATAATGGGACGAGGAAGCTAATAATTCGAGAGCAGACAAGGTCCTGGTGAGAATAGATGTAGGAGGGATGAGGCATAGGGAGAAATGTCATAAAGAAACGTATTGTTAAGGACATTGCAGAGTTCTTAATTATAAAAGTGGAGCACCTTAATTAGGAAAGTGGGTGATGGTGCACACAAGAGTGCTCTTGTCTCTCTTGAGTGGCCACTATGGAGTGAATCAAAAACAATGAGGGGATTGGTCCATGGCAAATTTATTTAGCTTTTATTATGAAGCAAAGTCTTCCCAAAGTAGTAATAATCTATCATTTGTTGGTGTACTGTAAGCCTCCTTACAGTATATCCTGAAATGCATTTTTTTTTTACTTAGGAGTGGTTTTTTTTTAATGAGAAAACTTAGGTTTGCCAACTAGTAGTATACAGTGTTGAAAAGTTACATTGCAAAGATTATTGTTTTTATTCTAATTATCTCACCCTTCCCCATTACACAATGGTGCCTGGATTTCACAAAAGAGGCATCTATCATACTGTTAAATGGCATAATACAAGCTATAGTCTTTGTGAACATTAACTTTGTAAAGTATTGGCTATCTCTTCGGGATGAAATGTGCCATACAAATATGGTGGGGGGGGTAGTAGTGGGGGAACCACATTATTCTTGCTTTTCTCAGCTGACTCTTTTTTATTTATTTATTTTTATTTGGTTCAGTCTCCCCCAGAGATGTCATTCCCTGCTTCTTTGACAGCACAGCATTTCCTTATGGAAGAGGAGAAACGAGCGAAAGACCTGGAAAAGCTTTTAAATACACATATAGATGAACTGCAAAGACATACAGAATATACTCTAAATAAATACACCAGGCTAAAACAAAAGAGACATATATGAGCCTTTAAACTTTTTTACTTGCTTTCCTCCCCCACCCCAAGGAAAAAAGCCGTGACAAAACATTTGCAAAGCTGATGAATGAAACTGAAAACTCTTGTTCTGTTTTCTTGAGTAAATAATTACTATAAGGCAACTAGAAAATAGTAAGTATTTTGTTCTATAAAGCTGTTTGCTTTATTGCATTAACATCCTAAAGTGTTCTGCTGTAGAGTTGCCATAAAATAAACATGACTGCTATCACAGAGATTTTTCCAGTCTAAGGAGTATCTTGGAATTAACTATGCAGCTCTTTTCCCACTTGAATCATGTACACTAAAAACCCATTTCCTCTGTAACGACAGAAGCGAACTTAAGGACGGAAGAGCATTTTGAATATAAAACAATCTAGTACAGCTCAGTTGAACTAAAATTGAAAATACGAAATTTTTTCATGTGAAAAATATTTTAGTGTTTGTGTTACTTTAAAATATGAACATATATTTTGATAGAAAATACTGACATGTTCCTGTTTCTTCATTTCCTTTTCTAATGATCCTATGACATTAACATTGTGAAGGTCATCTCAGGTGCTCGGGGCACATTTCAGATGTGCCGTGTTAAGGCTACCCAAATGAAATACGTCCTGACTTCATTGTCCATGTGAACATGAACAGCAAAGTTAACACTACAAAGAAATATCCATCCCAATTCTATTTCATTTTCCAAAAATATCCTTTGGACAGGGAGCTTGACTTTTTTGAGTAAGTACCAAAATGGATTTTCCTGCAAAGGTTATGAAAAATGCCCAGAGGGCTACCATGTCTCCTGGGGGGTCTTGAGTTTTTCATTTTATGTTTTAAAAGACTGAACATCAAGATGGAAAATTGAAGAGGGGAAAGCACCATTATTTTAATGGTAGAAGGCTTCACTTCATTCTGCATAGTAATGAAGTGCAGATGTACACAGACAGATGGTTAACACCACAATATTATCTCAGCCATATTGTATTTACTGTATGTTTGATGGTATAACATCTAACAAATTAGATTATATCAACATAAGTTTTACATAAGAAGAAAAATAAAAGTTATGGACACTTTTCATTTCCTGGTTAATTTTTAACCTTAATACAAATAAAGCAAATTCAACAGTTTTCAGGGTTGTCTTTGAAAGGGTAATAAGCCTTAATACACGTACTTTCCTGTACCCAAAACCTGTACTAGTATCTTTCTCTTTAGAGTAAAGACACTTTAATTAGAGATTTGTCTGCTAAAATGGAGATGTGAACAACAATTTTCTCTCTCTCTATAGAGCTCTGAACTCAGCAGAGTAATTATTCTTCCTAATGTGCTAGCCTTTATGTAGGAAGATAACACTAGTGACAATCTTGAGGATAGTCGCTTTGAATTTTTTCCCAGGAAATAGATTTATATTGATGAATCATTTTTTGATGGTTTGGTCTAGAAAGGAACTTCTATAATACATTTACTCATGATTTCTTATTCCCCGTTTTCCTTGATCAACTTTTACAAGGAAAAGATGGTTTCAAGTATAGTATTAAGAAGGGTCTTCCCCTTCTCTCCCTCCCATCTCTGACCCCATAGGTTTATAATAGGTACAAAGTTGGATCAAAGTGACCCTAAATATGACGGTTAGAGACTGGGCTGGGGTAGGCAGCGGGAAGGTGAAAAACAGTTACCACGTTGTTGAGCTGCAGGAGGGCAGCTAAAAAATCTTTTCCATAGAGAGAAGATACTTTAAGTTTGCCCTGGGTTATGGAATAACTACTATTTGAAAGAGCTTCAAAGCAAACTCACTTCAATACAGTAAACATTTATTAAATACCTACTATGTGCAGTGCACTGCGTTAACCATTAGAGGAGATACAAAGTTTAGGCAATTCATTAAGCAAACACTAAGCATCCATTATGAGCAAGGCACTGTGCTAGGTACTAAGAATTTGAAGATAAAATGAAAAAATAGTCCCTGCCCTCAAGGAGTTTACACTCCTTTTAGGACCCTCCCCAAAAGCCCACCAATGGCCCAGGATTCAGGCCAGCCATCTCCCTGGGCCTTTTTGGACAAAGACCTTCCTGGCTGGCAGCAGACTCAGATCCAGACCTCTGCAGGGCTTTCTGTGCTGCTCCAGAGACCATCCCAGGACACAACTCACGTCCTGACTGGAATCACTCCAGTCATAACTCCTCTTGTTCCTGCCTCCTAGAACAAAACTACATCACCTGCCTCAAGGGAGGTCTGGAACAGTCTAATCACCTTCCTCCCTCCAAGGACCTCTGGGACTCTGCCTAGACTCCTTCCTCAGTGTTTAGAATATTCCCAGTCCATCATCCTGTCTCTATTCCAGTGATTTTGAACTCTTAGACTGCTGAAGCACAAACATTGTTCCCCAGTCCCAACTGCCCATGTCCTCACTCTCATCCCCCTCAACCCTATCTGCCAAATATCCAACTCTAGATCTATACTTCTGCTGTGCTCTCTGGAATGCCTGCTCCATAATTAACAATTATGCTTTTCATATTAATCTTCTTTCACTTCTTCCATCTTCTGTAACTCTCTAAGACCTGATACTCTCTTGATAATACTGTATCCCTGGCCATTCTTTCCAGGACTGGTTGCACTTTTTTTTTACGTAACCCTCTTCCCCCAGCTTATCCGTATTGGTGGGAAAATCGGAATACTCTTCCCATTGCAACTTCCAGACTCTCCCTGCAGTCCAGGAGTTCTTAAACCTTTTTTGTGTCACAGATCTTTTTGGTCTTGTGAACCCTTTCTCAGAATTAAATGCATAAAATTAAAAAACATAGCATATCAAAGGAAGCCAATTACATTGAAATAGTTATCAATTTTTTTATTTTTTTAAATTTATCAATTTTTAGTTTTCAATATTCACTTCCATGAGATTTTGAGTTCCAAATTTTCTCCCCATCTCTCTTCTCCTCCCATCCCAAAACAGAGTGCAATTTGATATAGGCTCTACATAGACATTCATATTAAACCTATATTCACATCGGTCATGTTGTAAAGAATTAGAACCAATGGGTGAAACCACAAGAAAGAAGAAACAAACAAAAAGAGAGAGGGTAAATAATATGTTTTGATCTGCATTCAGACTCCATAGTTCTTTTTCTGTATGTAGATAGCATTTTCCATCACGAGTCCTTTGGAGTTGTCTTAGATCCTTGCATTGATAAGAAGAGGTATGTCTATCAAAGTTGGTCATCACACATTGTGGCTATTACTGTGTACAATGTTCTCCTGGTTCTGCTCACTTCACTCAGCATCAGTTCATTCAAGTGAGGTTTTTCTGAAGTCTGCCTGCTCATCATTTCTTACAGCACAATAGTATTCCATTACATTTATATACCCCAACTTGTTCAGCCATTCCCCAACTAATAGGCACCCCCTCAATTTCCAATTCTTTGCCACCATAAAAAGAGCTGCTATAAATATTTTTGTGGGTCTTTTCCCTGTTTTTATGATTTCTTTGGGATACAAATATAGAAGTAGCATTGCTGGGTCAAAGGATATGCACAACTTTATAGCCCTTTGGGCATAGTTCCAAATTGCTCTCCAGAATGGTTAGTTCACAACTCCACCAACAATGCATTAGTGTTCCAATTTTCCCATATCTTCTCCAACATTTGTCATTTTCCTGTTTTGTCATGTTATCAAATCTGATAGGTGTGATGTGGTACCTCAGAGTTGTTTTGATTTACATTTCTCCAATCAATAGTGATTTAGAGCATTTTTTCATATGACTATAGATAGCTTTAATTTTTTCATCTGAAAACTTCCAGTTCATAACCTTTGACCATTTATCAATTGGAGAATGACTGCATTCTTATAAATTTGACTCAGTTCTCCATATATTTTAGAAATTAGGCCCTTATCAGAGACACTGGTTGTAAAAATTCTTTCCCAGTTTTCTGCTTCCTCTTAATCTTGGTTGCATTGGCCCTTATTTGTACAAAAACTTTTCAATTTAATGTAATCAAAATTATCCATTTTGCATTTCATAATGTTCTCTATCTCTTGTTTGGTCATAAATTCTTCTGTTCTCCATAAATCTGACAGGTAAATAATTCCTTGTTCTCCCAGTTTGTTTATAGCATCAGCCTTTATATCTAAATCGTGTAACCATTTTGACTTTATCTTGGTATAGAGTGTAAGATATTGGTCTGTGCCTAGTCTCTGATATACTATTTTCTAGTTCTCCCAGTAGTTTTTCTCAAATAATGAGTTCATATCCCAGAAGCTGGAGTCTTTGGGTTTATCAGTAGATTACTATGGTCATTGACTACTGTGTCTTGTGCAGCTAACCTATTCCACTGATCCACCACTCTATTTCTTAGCGAGTACCAAGTAGTTTCAATGATTGCTTTTTTATAATACAATTTAAGATCTGGTATGGCTAGGCCATCTTCCCTGGCATTTCTTTTTATTAATGCCCTTGATATTCTGGACCTTTTGTTCTTCAAGATTAATTTTGTTATTATTTTTTCTAGCTCTATAAAATGATTTTTGGTAGTTTGGTATGGCACTGAATGAGTAAATTAATTTAGGTAGAATCGTCATTTTTATTATATTAGCTCAGCCTACCCATGAACAATTGATATTTTCCCATCTGTTTAGATCTGACTTTATTTGTGTGAAAAGTGTTTTGTAATTGTGTTCATATAGTTCCTGGGTTTGTTTTGGCAGGCAGACTCCTAAATATTTTATAATGTCTACAGCTACTTTAAATGGAATTTCTCTTTCTGTCTCTTGCTGTTGGGCTTTGAGAGTGATATATAGAAATGCCGATGATTTATGTGGGTTTATTTTATGTTCTGCAACTTTGCTAAAGTTGTTTATTATTTTGAGTAGTTTTTTACTTGATTCTCTCAGTATATCATCATATCATCTGCAAAGAGTGATAGCTTTGTTTCTTCTTTGCCTATTCTAATTCCTTCAATTTCTTTTTCTTCTCTTATTGCTAAACCTAACATTTCTGGTACCATATTGAAAAACAGTGGTGATAAAGAACATCCTTGCTTCACCCCTGATCTTATTGGAAATGCCTCTAGCTTATCCCCATTACATCTAATGCTTGCTGATGGTTTTAGATAGGTGCTACTTATCATTTTAAGGAAGACTCCACTTATTCCTATGCTCTCTAGCGTTTTTAATAGAAATGGGTGTTGTATTTTCTCAAAAGCTTTTTCTGCATCTATTGAGATAATCATATGGTTTCTGTTAGTTTTGTTGTTGATATGGTCAAGCATGCTGATAGTTTTCCTAATATTGAACCAGCCCTGCATTTCTGGTATAATTCCTACCTGGTCATAGTGTATTATTCTCATGATGAGTTGCTGTAATCTTTTTGCTAATATTTTGTTTAAAATTTTTGCATCTATATTAATTAAGGAAATTGATCTACAATTTTCTTTCTCTGTTTTGATTCTGGTTTAGGTATCAGTATCATATTGGTATCATAAAAAGAATTTGATAGGACTCCTTCTTCACCTATTTTTCCCAAATAGTCTATATAGCATTGGAATTAATTGTTCTTTAAATGTTTGATAGAATTCACTTGTAAATCCATCTGGCCCTGGAGATTTTTTCCTAGGGAGTTCATTGATGGCTTGTTCAATTTCTTTTTTCTGAAATGGGGTTATTTAAGCATTTTATTTCCTCTTCTGTTAATCTGAGCAATTTATATTTTTGTAAATATTCATCCATTTCACTAAGATTGCCAAATTTATTGGCATACAGTTAGGCAGAATAATTCTTAATTATTGTTTTAATTTCCTCTTCATTGGTGGTGAATTCACCCTTTTCATTTTTGATACTGGTAATTTGGTTTTCTTCTTTTTTTTAAATCAAATTAGACAAAGGTGTATCTATTTTATTGGGGTTTTTTTTCCATAAAACCTGCTCTTAGTTTTATTTGTTAATTTAATAGTTTTCTTAATTTCAATTTTATTAATCTCTCTTTTGGTTTTCAGTATTTCTGATTTGGTATTTAACTGAAGATGTTTAATTTGTTCTTTTTCTAAGCTTTTTTTAGTTGCATGCCCAATTAATTATCAATATATTTTTAAGACAAGTTTATGAATCTCAGGTTAATAATCTCATCACTCAGCAACCTCTCCTCTGAATTTCAAACTATTCACATTTTTTATCCAATCTATAACTTAGTGGCTCTTATCTATCAATTCCCTAGGACATTCTCCTTCCTACCTCAAGTTCATTGTCTGGTTATAACCCCAATTCTTAACCATATACTAGAAGATTTACATATACACACATAATCTCATATTTTCTTCTGTCTTTTGATCCCTAAATACATTATTCATTATTCATCCCCACAGTGTCCCCTAATCCATTCTTCCTTTTTTTCTAGGGCATCTCACCCTATCTCACCTCCTTAGTGAATAAATTCAACTATATACTGTCATCTACCCTTAAGTCCCTCACCCCCTTGTCCTATTGCCAGTCATCTCTTGCCAAATCTCAACCTTGGGTTACCCCCACCTGGCTCTTATTTAGAAGCTATTGGATGGAGATGGAGAAAATCGCCAAACTGATGGCTGGGTCCACTGCAAATCTATTATCATTACAACAAGGCAATCCTTTTATACTTTCCCAATCAATTCATCCTCCCACTCACCATGACAGCTATTCCAAATCTTTTCATCCTTCCTAAGCATTCTTCCATCTTTCAGCTGAAGATCTTGCTTCATACTTCCATGAAAAAAAATGAGGCCATTTGCCTACACACCCTCTTCACACCAATTCTCTCTTCCTTCTTCCCTGTTTCACATGAAAAGGTGACCTTTTTTTCTGAGGTAAACTCCTTTACAAGAATATTTCATCTCATCCCATCTTCTCCAGCTGATTGGCCACCCTCTAATCTACTTGCTCCTTCCCTTCAGCCTACAAACACACCCATGTCTTCCTCATCCTTAAAAAACCCTCACTTGATACAATCATCCTCACTGGCTCTTTTCCTGTATCTCTCCTACCCTTTATGGCCAAACTGCCTGAGAAAACCCTATACACTAGATGCTTCCACTACCATTCTTCTCTCTTCTAAACCCTTTGCAATCCAACTTCTGACCTCTTCATTCCTGAAACCTCCCTCTCCACAGTTGCCAATGATCCCTTCATTCCCAAATCTAATGGGTTTTTCTCAGTCCTCATTTTTCTTAACCTTAAGCCCTTGAAACTGTCGATCACCCTCTTCTCCTGGACACCCTCCCTTCTCTAGGTCCTTCCTCCAAGGGACCCTAGAGGGCACTGTTCTGGACCCTCTCCTCTTTCCCCTCCATATTATCTCAACTTGGTGATCTCGTAAGAGCTTGCATTTGTATGTCACTCTAATGTTTGCAAAGTGCTTTACACATGTTATCATTTTGATCCTCACAACTTTGGGAGGTGGGAAGTGTTATTCCCACTTTACAGATGAGAAAATTGTGAAAGACATAGGTTAAATGACTTGCCCAGAGTCACACATCTATTACATGCTTGAGGCAGAATTTGAAATCAGGTCTAACTGAGTATAAACCCAAACATTCTTAATACTAGCTCCCTCTAATCAGATTCCCTAGATTCAGTTATATCTCTATGCAGAGGATTTCCAATCAAATCTATATTTTCAGCCCTACTCTCTCTCGTGAACTACAGTTGTGTATCACCAACTATTTTTGCACATCTTAAACTGAATATCGTGTAGATATCTCAAACTCAAGTTGTCCAAGACTGAACAAATTTTCTGCCAATTGAAGAAGTATACCATCTATCTTTTTCTGTAATAGTTTGACTTGACCATTTCTATTGGAATTCTATGTTTCTGATATATGAGGCTTATAAGATAAAGCATCAGCTTACATCTTGGTATTCTTTGATCAGTTATGCACACAACTCATAGCTAGCCAGTGCTGCTTTCCATCTCTAGTTGGCAGCATCAAATGTAGCATTTGTCAAAATGGAGTTTAGTGGATTAGTGTCAAACCATACACGAAACTGAGTTCCACTTATGCCAAAGGTTCTTTACCTAGGATTCATGCACTTGAGTTTTTTGTGTTTTATTTTTTTTATTTTTGGAGGCAATGAGGGTTAAGTGATTTGCCCAGGGTCACACAGCTAATAAGTGTCTGAGGTCAAATTTGAACTCGGGTCCTCCCAATTTCAGGGCCAATGCTTTTTCCACTACACCACCTAGTTGCCCCATGACCTTGGTTTTTTTTTAATGTTGTGATACCTCTGTTTCATTATAATTGGTTTCCTTTATAATTCTATGGATTTTATTTTATGCATCTAAAACATTCTTCTGAGAAAGGGTCCACAGTCTTAACCAGATTATCAAAGGGAACCATGACACAAAAAAGTTAAGAAGCCCTATTACACACACAGTCTCAAAATTATCTTAGTGACAGCCCACTTCAAAGCCAAGACTCTTGACTTGTGGATAATTAGTTTCACTGCCACTGAGTCCACAATGGGCAAAAGGAATAAGCTTCAAGGAGTAACTGCTGTCCTGATACATAACTGCCCTCAAAGCATCTGGCCAACAAAAGCCATTATGGGGACACTGTGAACCAACTAACCACGTTCCTGAAGGTACGGTCCTACTTCACATTCCAGCAATCACAAGATGCCAGGGTCTGATTGCCCCCTTTCTGCCCATCTGCTTGTGCTTTTTCTCAGCCTCGTTTTCCTCAGCTGCGTGAAGGTGAAGTAAATGTTCTCAAAGGCTCCTTCCTCTCTAAAACTATGATTCTTTATATCCATGGGTGAGATTGAGAGGCTTTGCCATAACAGCATGCTTCCTTATAAATCTAATAGCAGAGCGTTCCGCCCCAGAAATGGCTTCAACTCTAAATCTTTCTTCTGCCATGATCAGGTGATTAGCATCTCTCTGCTGAAAAACTCTCTGACACACATGCTTGACAGAGGCTCGACAGAACTGATACTCAGCAACTTAAAAGACCATTTCTGCTTAATCCTTTAAGCATTTCCTCATATCTTCCCAAGTCTTCCCAAATACGACAAGATCACTCAGATAAACCAGCATCTCCAAGAATTTCATGCCCCAATCCTTTCCAAGAGCTGCTGAAAAGTGGCAGGGGCCCCAGAAAACCTTTGGCACTCAAATTGGGCAGGATTTCACTAGGCAGACAAAAGCTGTTTTCCTATGATCTTCCTCAGCCACTGGGATCTGGTAACATTCACTACTCAAGTCCAATACTCAGAACCATTGGCTGCCAGGACATTGTGAACTTATAGTATGATATGTTAATCTGCCTTAATTATTTTAATCTTGACAAAGGAGGTGCTTAATAAATACTTCTTGACTTGACTGAATAGTATACTTACATCCTTCCTTTCCTAGTCTTTCCATTCCACCACTATGAGTGAGCATACAGACTTTGGGACACCGTAATGATGTCATTGACTAATAGTTGCTTTCAAATGATCCTTGAAATCCTCCATCTATGACAGACCAGTTTTCCAGGACTCTACCTATAAATAGTGTTGGTTGGGACTTGGGCACATATACATTCACAGTCATGCTATGAAAACACCCCCAGTGCTCAATCTGAGATTTTTCTCAGTTACTCTTTGATTATTCCTGACAGGGATCTGGAAAGGGTTCTTGCAGAAGATAGGACTCTAGGAAGAGGGGAGAGCTTAGAAGGAAAGATAATGTGAGTTCCATTTTTGACATGTTAAATTTAATATGTCTATAAAGAGCAGCTAGGTGGTGCCGAGTCAGGAACATTCATCTTCCTGAATTTGAATCCAGCCTCAGACACTTTCTAGCTGTGTGACCCTGAACAACTCACTCAACCCTCTTTGCCCCAGTTCCTCATCTATAAAATGACCTGAAGAAGAAAATGGCAAACCACTCCAGGATTTTTGCTAAAAAAAACCCAAATAGGATCAGGAAGAGTCAGACACAATTGAAACAACTCAACAACAACAACAACAACAACAAATAAGATATTCAATACAGTGGACAGAGCACTGGACTTGAAGTCAGGAAGACCTGAGTTCAAATCCTTCCTCAGACACTTAGCTGTTTTACCCTGTGTAAGTCAGGTAAGTTAAGCTCTATCAGCCTTAGTTTCTCTACCTATAAAATGGGAATAATAATAGCATCTACCTCCAAGGGTTATTTTGAGAATCAAATGAGTTAACATAAGTAAACCATTTTGCAAATCTTTAAAAAATCTATTTAAATGCTAGAGAAGATGGCAGTGATAGTTATAATGACGATGCTCCTTGAGGGAAGGACGTTTTTCCTTTCTTTGTACAGCATCTGACACATAGTAAAAGCTTAACAAATGCTTGTCCTAGGGGGTAGTTAGGAACTTCACTTAGATCTTCTGTGCGCTCAGAGTAACACCAAATTGGTATCTACTACCGCAAACATCCAAGTGCCATGACCTGAAAGCATTGTATCATCAAGGCATTATGACGTCAAAGGTAAGTCTCCTGAGTCTTTCTGCTTAAGTTAGTTACACTCCTTTGCACCATTACCAACGTATTGCACTCCAGTTAAGTGTATATACTCAACTGAAAACAGCCATAAATGGTCTCCTCTGGCTACGCTGCTAGCTAAATTGATAGCTTGTCCTACACGCCAAGCCCAAGCTTCGTTAGTATTGGCATGCCACCTGAAGAGAAGGGTGCTTATCTCACCAGCAGTCCTCTTGCATGTTCCACAGCCATTTTCTTTGTTTAATTTTACATCTTTCAGCATTTCAGAGTCCCTCCACCCCCACAAAAAAAAAAGAATTTAGTAATTTCCAATTCCTCCCCTTTTCCAAGTATTTGTTAGAGGATCTAGGAAAGCTCTCTAATTGTAAGCAGTTCACATAAGATATCAGTTGTATTATTATCCTCCCTTCTGAATATCTTCCCAAGTATAGTATAGCCCATTCCTAAGGAGTCCACAGCAGCATATAAAATCTTTTCTCTGGTACCCTCCTCGTATATGGTACATGGACACTTGTTCAAAGTAGCAGCCTTTTGTGAGGGTCTGTACTTAAGCAACAAGCTCCTAACAAACATCTGAAGAACAGAAATGAGACTATATCCAAGTCCAGGTTGCAAGGGGTGCTTTTTCTTCCCTCAATTAGAAAGAGTCCCCAACCCCATCTTTGCATAAATAAACCTCACAGCACCATGAAGTTCTAGGTTCTTCAGCTCCAAGCTTTTTTCCTGGGATCTAGCCATCAGGCTTATTAATTTGAAGCCTTATATGAGTGAATTCCAAACACCAAGAACTGTTAAGACTCCTGGACTTGACTCTTTTCTTTACTCTAGCATTAAGTAAACAGTGCTGCCATGCCCTAAATTGAGGCAGTGTGGTATAGTGGAAAGAAAGCTAGGTCTAGTTGTGTGACCTTATGCAAGTCACTTAATTTCTCTAGGCTTTGGCCTCACACTCTAAAATGAAGGGGATGGATTCAGTAGCCTCTAGGATTACTTCCAGCTCTAGATCTATGGTTTTTCTCCTTCCATTTAAAAAAAAAAAAAGCATACCTAAAGGCAGCTCTTGCCCTGCCCCACAGGTTCCATGTTAATCTTTCATTCATTTAATAAATATCAAACACCTATTATGTGCAGTGACCTTGATGTAAGAAATAAAAGGCGTCCATAACACTTTTTTTTCAAAGCATAACTGGGTCAACAAATTTATAGAAACAATTAAAATCATATTAAAGTAATGATAATGCAACACATTAAAATGTATGTTATGCAGTTGATGCAGTTGTTACTGACACATTTATTTCCTTGAAAATTTATATTAACTAAACAAAAAAAAAGATTAAGAGACAAATTTGCAGTTAAGCATAAATGAAAAAGCCACTAAGATCAAAGCAGAAAACCATAGAAGTGAAAGTGAAAAACCACACTGAATTAATTGAGCTAGTTTTCTGCAAAGAATAAAATCAATAAACCATTCACTAATTTAATCACAGAGGGAAAACAAGTTAGCAATTTTTTTTAAATGAGGAAATTTTATAGTGAAATAAAATTATTGGAAAGTATTACACACAATTAAAGTAGCAACAAAACATATTGTAAACAAAATGGATAAATATCTATAAAATATTAAAAGCTTAAATTGAAAAAATAGTCTAAATAAACCAGTAATAGAGGCATAAACCAAACCAGTGATTAACAAACTTTTATGCAAAAAAAAAAATAGGACCAGCTGGCTTCATAAATGAATTTTGGCAAACAGTTAAAGAACAAATAATTCTAATGCCATATAAACTGTTTTTGAAAATAGGGAAGGATGATAACACTCTGTCCCAGTTCTTTCCATAAAATAAATATAGTTCACAAACTATGGGAAGAAAGGACAAAGAAAGAAAACTACAAATATTAATATTTCGTGTTGATATAAAAACTGTTAAATAATTGAGCAATACATTAAAATTATGTATTGTGATTATGTGACATATCAGAAAAGTAGTCTGAATATTAAGAAAATTAGCATATTGATTAACATAATATCCTTTTATCGATATAGGGGAAAAGACTTTGCTAAAATTTAACACACATTTATGTTAACACAAAAAAAAGTGCAGGATTGGAAGGATTTTTTCTTAACATAATAGAAAGCAACTATTTGAACCCAAGTAACAGCAGTATATGTAAAGGAAGAATCTCAGAACTAACACTGCCTATTGTCACCTTTATTATTTCAGAGCCCTTGGAATGGTAGCTACAGAAATAAGACAAAGAAAATTAAGGAAGCAAGTATTGGCAAATAAAGTTAAAACATCTCTATTTATAGATGACATGATGGTTTATTTCACTAAATTATAAGCTTCTTGAGGGCAAGGACTAGTTTTGCTTTTTATTTGTATCATAGTAAGTGCTTAACAAATGCTTCCTGGTTGATTGATTTAGAAAACCCCAAAGAATTAACAAAAACAAGATTTTAGCAAAATAGCATATAGCATAAACTGGCAAGGTTTGATATAGGTAGGTGGTACAGTGGACAAAGCACTGGAGTTGGAGTAAGGAAGTCTGGAGTTTAAACCCTGCTGCTCAGACACCCTAGGCAAGTGAATTCCCCTTTCTCAGCCTGTTTCCTCAGCTGGAAAATGAGAATGATAGCACCTACCTCAAAGGTTGTGAGAATCCAATAAGATAAAAGTTGTAAAGCACTTTGCAGACCTTAAGGTGCTATATAAATTGTAGCTATTATTAATAACCTACAAAAATCATAAGCATTTTATATATTATAATAAAATCAAGAAAGCAGGAAAAAGAAATGTTATTTAATATAATGATGAAATATATTGAACATATAAGAACTATTCTACCTGTATATGATACATGAATTCAACCAGAAAACGATTTTAAAGTAATGAAGAACTAAACCAGGAAGGACTATGCAGACAGCTTAAATGCCCACAGTCAGGATGAGTTAAAATAGTAATGAAGAAAATACTTTCCAAATTAATATACAGATTTACTAATATACTGACCAAAATATCACATATCTAAGCAAAATATCAAAACATCTCATTTCAAAGATTTGAAAGCTATTCAGTCTCTTCATTCCCTAACATTTTTAAGTTAAATATTCTCTAAATGAGTGGTTATGTAACCAGCATTACCACTGTGCCACCCACACACACACACAAAGAGCAAAATAGAGCCCTACACATAACTTACATATCCAAGTGGAGGGGTTTCTGGAAGAATACAGCACAGCAAACTGGGTCCCAGGATGGTGGAGAAAGGTTCTAGAATGCAACTGCATCTGATGTTCTTCTAGGAATTATGATGAATCTCTAATCCCACATTAGTGGTGAGCCACACATCTGTGGTGGGCAGGCAGTAGCCTTTGACAGTAGTAATAACCCCTGTAGATCATCTTCCAAATCCCATTCCCTACCCCACCCCCATAACCTGATTCTTTATTCCCAATCCCTTTAGCTCTCACCCCAAACTTTCAACTAAATACTACCCAGCCCTCCATTGTGCCCTTTGGAATGCTTGTTCCATAGACGATAAACATTCCTTCATCCTAAATCTTTTCCTATCTTACTCCTTCCCTCCATTAACTGTTACTGAAAACTGGCTCCCTCTAGGTGACATAACCTCCCTGGCCACCCTTTTCAGTACAGGCTGTACCTTCACTCGTTCTCTTCAGCTTACTGGTCAGGCAGGGGAGCTGGAATACTCCTTGTTTCCCATTGCCACTTCCGATTCTCCCTCTTTCTTCATTATTCATAACTTCTCTTCCTCTGAAGTTTATGCTATTCATATCTGCCACCCAATCAAAATCTGATAACTATTGTTTGCAGCAACCTCTCTCCCTCTCCTACCTCCACCCAGGTCACTGCCCTTCTTTCAATGTGTTCAATATCTGGCTCACAACCACAACTGTGTCCTCACTGATGCTAGGCAATTGTGCTATACTGTCCTTATCAATTTATCTCCACAGTAGTTTTCCCAAGCCTTTTTTATCCCTTCTCAACCCTCCCATGGGTCTCCCTCCCTATTCTTCTTAGTAAAAATCCTTGCATCATATTTCACAGAAAAAAATATTGAGGCCATTCACCGTGAGCTTCCCCTTCTTCCCTCTTCCTCATCTTCCATCACCAAATGTCTTCTGCCACTATCTACCCTTCACTCTGTCAGCCAGACTGAGCCAGCTTCAAACCTGTGGATGACTGGAGCCAAACAGAGCAGGATAGAGACAGGAGAGTCAGGAATCAAACAGAAGTTTAATTTCAAAGTGAGAGAAACAGCTTGCAAACAAGGATGGAATCTAAACACCTGGGTCGGGACCCCACCCTAGTGGGGACCCACATTAGTGTGGCTAAATCTTCATTTATATACTTGTGCCTAGACAAGGAGTCAAATAATGTAGTGTAGCAACAGTAGTGAGGCACAACAGCAACAGTGACGCAAGGTTGTCTAGTGACAAAAAGGCTTCTTTTCTGGGTCTGTTGTGCCTGCCCAAGCGCAGACACCATCAGTTCCAGGTGAGCACAAAGGATTCCTGTTATGCCAAGCTCAGGGCACAGCTTGCTTGCTGGAAAATATAGTGTCTCCTAGTATCTTGACAACTCCTGTCTCACGGGACAAAGTGGCCTTACTCCTTACCAAGGCTAAGTCCTCTACCTGTTCAAGCAATCTTATTCCATCTTGTCTCCTCCAACAGATGGTCCCCTCTGTCATCCCCACTCTACCAATCTCTGCCTCTCTACTGGATCCTTCCCTACCACCTACAAATATGCCTATGTCTCCCCCATTCTGAAAAAACCCTCACTTGGTCCTTCCACATCCCAAATCCCTAATATCCTTTATTTCTTCCACCCTTTACAATTAACTTCCTTGAAAAGACTGTCAAAAACAGGTGTGACCACTTTCTTCTCACTCTCTTCCTCTTAACCTCTTACAATCCAGTTATTGACTTTATTATTACACTGAAACTGTTCTCTCCAAAGTTACTAATGATCTCTTAGTTGCAAAATCCAGTGACCTTTTCTGAATCCTTTTCCTTGACCTCTCTGCAGCCTTTGACACTATTGATCATCTTTTCCTCCTTGATACTCTCTTCTCTCTAGATTTTCAGGACACCACTCTCTCTACTGGTTTTCTTCCTGTCTATCCGGCCTTCTCGGTCTCCTTTGCTGGATCTTTATCCAGATCATGCCCTCTCACTGTAGGTGCCCCTCAGGATTCTGTCCTGGGTCTTCTTCTCTTCTCCTTCTATACTACTTTACTTTTTTATCTTATCAGCTCCCATAGATTAAATTCCTATCTCTATGCTGATGATTCTTAAATCTGCCTACACCTCTCTGCTGACCACCAACCTTGCACCTCCAACTGCCATTTCAACCTGCATATCCAGTAGACATCTTAAGCAAAACATGTCAAAAAGAGAACTCATTATCTTTTTCCCTAAACCTCCTTCCTCCAACATTCCCTACTATTAGAGAGGGCAACACTATCCTCTCAGTCCCTCAAGCCTGCAACCTAGGAATTATCCTCAACTCCTCACTGTATCTCACCCTCCAATTCAAGCTGTTGACGAAGACTGTTGATTATATCTCTGCAACATCTCTTATATAAGCCCCTTTCTCTCTTTTGGCACTGCCTCCACGCTGGTGCAGGTTCTCATCACCTCACAACCTAGATGATTGTAGTAGCTTGATGGTGGGTCTGCCTGCCTCAAGTCTCTCCCCACTCCAATCCATCCTTTATTCAGCCACCGAAGTCATTTTCCTTAAGTGCAGGACTGACCATGTCACTCCCCTACTCCAGTAAAAACTCCAATGATAAACTCCAGTAGCTCCCTGTCACCTCTAGGATCAAATATAAAATGCTCTGTTTGGCATTCAAAGCCCTTCATAACCCTCCTCTCCTGCCTTTCCAGTATTCTCACACCTTACTCCCTGCCATATACTCTTCAATCTAGAAATCTTCGATGTAGCCTCCTGGCTGTTACACAAACAAGACACTTCATCTCTTGACTCAAGTTATTTTCTATGACTATCCTTCATGCATGGAATGTTGTCCCTCCTCTGCTCCACCTATTGATCTCCCCAGCTTCCTTTAAGCCCTAACTAATATCCTTTCACATCCCCTCCTAATTCTAGTGCCTTCCATCTGCTAATTATTTCCTATGTGTCCTGCACATAGCTGGCTTTGTATGTGTTTACATGGGTTTGTTTTTTTGTTTTTAGTTTTAGTTTTTTAGTTTTTAGTTTTGTTTTTGTTTTTGTTTTGCAGAGGAACAGGAGTACTTTATTAAGAGAATGAAGGACCATGAGATCTGAGGACTCAATCTTGAGTCAGGTTCTACACGCAGAGGAAGGAGGCAATTTCATATTTCCCAGAAATGTCTTCTCTTCTTGTTCACTGTTCCCTGTCCCTTGCCTGTCTCCCCTGTTAGATTGTAAGCTCCTTGAGGGAAAGAACTGTCTTTTGACTCTTTTTTGTATCTCCAGCACTTAGATAGGGCCTGGTACATAGTACATACTTAATGAATGTCTAATGAATGATATATTGATAGTACATCTTCCACAGAAATGTGATAGGAGGTAGGACTGTTCTTTCATATACAGAGAAAAAGGTTCACTTCTGATGTACTTATCAGCAAAGTTCTGGTTTTTATATAAGATCATAGAACTAGAAGAAACCCTAAAGGCCACTGAGTCCAACCTCATTATTTCATAGTTGAGAAAACAGAGGCATAGAGAAATTAATGAGCTTGCCCAAGATCACACAGCTGGTAAATGAATGAAACAAAACTTGGACACAGTTCTTTCTGATTCCAAATCTGTGCCCTCTCCAGCACACCATGCCTTTAGGCCTCAAAGGTTTTGGAGTACTGTTTGGTCAGGGTACAGTGATTAGTGATTGGTCATTACATGGATGATGGCCAGGTATCGTCTAGTCTTCAGATATTAAAGCCAAGCAGTCTATTGAATACTTACTACCATTAGCTAAAGTCAGGCTGCCCGTGAAGACCTAAGCCCAGTGTTCAAGGAATGTGGTTTAGAAATACAAAAGAGTTTGAGTGTACTAAACATTCAGCTAACAGTGTCTTTGCTTGTTGTTTCTAAAATGATTGGTATCTAGAGCAAACAAGTTGAACTTGGAGATAAGACGATACTTACCCTGGCAGCCAAGACTTTGAAGGGAATTGGATAGATCCTTCTGCAGGGGAAAAGGCAAATGTGGTTGTATTTTGTTTTTGCTTAAGGACAGATTTTGCTGGCATATAGTTGGGGCAATACTTTTTTTTGTCTTTATTTCCTTTTAAAATTTGTTTTATTGATCTTTTGTTTTTATATCACTTTGGTACCTAATTTATCATTTCCCATTCCCTTTTCTAGTGAGCCACCCCTCATAACAACGAAAAAAGAAGTTTAAAAAAAACAGTTCATCAGAACTAACACATCAAATAAGTCTGTATATATATATATATATATATATATATATATATATATATATATATACATATGAACACACATATGTGTGTATGTATACATATATATGTGTGTATGTATATATATATACATATATATGTAATGTATGCACTGTTCCAACCTACAATCCCCAATCTCTATAAAGAAGTGAAAAATATCTAAATCCCCATCTCTTACCCAGGTTCAGGTTTGGTCATTATAATTACCAAGTATTCAATTTCCCTTTTTTCATTGCATTTACATTGTTATAATAATTGTGAATATTGTTCTCCTGATTCTGTTCACTTTTAATTGATATATATGTATCTTCCATGCTTTTCTAAATTCTCCATATTTATTGTTTCTTATAGCAAGTAATATTTCATTACATTTGTATCACACAATTTGTTTTGCCTTTCTTCAATCAATGGTCATCTCCTTTCTTCCCAGTTCTTTACTACCACAAAAAGTGCTGCAATTAATATTTTGATGAATACTGGATTTTTCTTTCTCAAGTCTTTGACTTCCTTAAGGTATATGACTAAACAGAATTCCAAATTGCTTTCCACAATAATTGGACCAATTCATAGTAGTATATTAGTGTGCCTATCTCAATGAAGCCAGCATTAAACAACATTAAATATTTCCATCTCTTTCCATCTTTGCCAGTTTTCTGGGTCTGATGTAAAATTTCAGAGCATTTGGTATCAAATCTTGGCTATGAGATATGCTACTTAGGCAATTAATTCACTTAATCTCACAGTCTCCTTTCCTCTTTTATAGAATAAAGGCATTAGAATAGATGGCATCCAAGATCCCATTAGATCAAAATCTGTGATTCTCATAATCCTATGATTTACATTTCTCTTACTGTTAGTGATTTGGAATTGTCATTTTATGGTTGTTAACAGCTCACACTTCTTTAGAGAAGTATTTGCTCATATTCTTTGATTACTTATACATTGTGGAATGGTTCTTAGTTTTATATAACTTAATTCCCTATGTATCATGTTTATCAGACACTTATAAGAGTTATCTGATACAAAGATTTCCCCTAATCAAAGGCTTCCCATATTATCCTTGTTTCACTGATTTTGCTTATGTAAACCTTTTCAATGTCATGCAATTGGAATCAGCTATATTATATTTTGTGATTAATAAGTGTCCACCTAGCCAACAGTTGCAAAAGATAACTAATTTAGTTATCTTCTAAAAATTTTATAATGTGAACATTAATATTCAGGTCTCATATCCATTATGATCTTATTGTAGTATATTGTGTAAGATATTGGTCTAAGCTAATTCAAATCAAAATGCTTTCAAGTTTTTCTAGTAGTTCTTATCAACTAGGGATTTCATTCCCAATAATTTATGTACTCTGGTTTATTTAACACTGATTTAGCAATTAAGTTCAATTGTTCCCTATTCTTCTTTTTCTCATCTTGTCTAGTGATCTACTGTTCTATTTTAACCACTTCCAAATTGCTTTGATGATTACTAATTTAGAGTAGAGTTTGAGGTTTGGAAGTTATTTCCCTTTAATCTCTACTTTTTTTAATTAACTTGATTATTTAACTTCTAACTGAATTTTGCTCTTTTGCCTAGCTTTATAAGCTATCCCTTTAGCAGTTTCACTGATATAGCTTTAAATCTATACATTAATTTTGGTAGTATCATCATCGTATTATATTTGTAAAAATCACAAACAACGACTGTACCTCCAATTAAATGTATTTCTTTAAAGAATGTTTTATAATTGCATCTCTACAAGTCTTAAGTATGCCTTGTTAATTTGATGCTGACATATTTTATGCATTTATTTTGAATAGTATGTCCCTTGATCACATTTCTTCCTGGATTTTGTTTTTGCTATTTAGAAATACTGCTGGTTTTTGAGAATTTATTTTTATATCCTGCTACTTTACTACTAAAGCTACTAATTGTCTCAGTGTCTTTGCTGATTCTCTGTGATTTTTTTAAATAGTCCATCACATCACAAAATAGAGTCAATCATGTCTCCTCTTTGCCTTTGTTAATCCTTCAATTTCTTTCTTTGGTTTCACTGTTACTGCTAGCATTTCTAGAACTGTGTCTAATCAGAGTAGGGAATAGAGACCTCCTTACTTTATTATATTTACTGGGAAAGCTTCTGCTGTTTTTCCATTATGAATAATGTTAGCTTTTGGGTTTAAATAGTAAACTTTTATAATATTTTAAAGATAGAGCTTTTATGCTTGTGGTTTATAGAGTTTTTAGCATAAATGAACATTTATATTGTATTTTGTCAAAGACTTTTTCTGTACTTACTGTTAAAATACTGCAACTTGGTGGGGCAATTAATTAATTTAGTTATAATCAATTATAAGAAAAAATTTCCCCAGTGTTGAGGATCAGTATGGTGTGATAGAGAACTGGCTTCAAGTTCTGCCTCTTGCACAAAACAGCTGTGTGACCCAGGGCAAGTCACTTAACATCTCAGTGCCTCAGGCAACTCTCTGGGATGTTAAATTTCAAATAAGCTGGTGATCATCACAGATAAAAGATATTTCTTGGAGAATTGTGAGAAAATGGCAACCTAGAAGAGCCTAGATCCCCACAAACACTCCAGCGGTATATTGTGCAAGATATTGGTCTAAATCTATATTCTGCCAAAATACAGAAGCTCTGGGTATTCACCAGATAGAACAATGACCAAAAACAACAACAAAAATGACACAGAGATCAGCTTCTTCACCCTTTCCAAGACTGAACAATGATACTTCCAGAAGACTGTGAAAGTATAGAGAAAAGACAAGTTAGAATAGTTAGAAGGAGGATAAGAGCAGTACGCAGCATGATCAGAATGGGCAAGCCAACAGAACCATTCCTGCAAGAGAGAGGACCAAACCAGTACTAGCACAAGGTCACCAAGAGGCCTTATTCCCATCTCAGGTGATAGGGACAGAACAATGTTAAGGCCCTTTGTAGAGTGATACAGGGACTCTATCCTTAACCACAATAAGAGACAGGGTCAAGACCTAGAACCTAGATAACCTATATACAAGCCAATATCAAAGGAGCTAAGGACAGAAAACTCCTGCAGAAGATGAGGCCTTTTGGGTCTTAGATGTTAAACTAAAGATTAAGCAGCACCTGTGAGAATATAGGAATATATAGAAATACCAGAGTTTGACCCAAGCACAAATCCCCAACCTAGAAAGTTAGGCTAGAGATAAGAGTAAAAAGAAGAAAATTCTGGATACAGTAAAGAAATACTTTGCCCTGAGAGAAACTCAAGGGATAAATCCAGAAGAAGAACTCCACAAGTAAAAAAAGAGCCTCAGAGAAAAGAATGCCCTGGCCACAAGAAATACAAGAGTACCAAGAAAGAAACAAAATGAGATACAAAATGGTAACACTGGAGAGGAAAAGATAGCAAGGATAATTAATCTCTTAGAACAGATAATAATTAATCTCCTTAGAACAAACCTTATTCAAGAGTTGAATTCCCTGAAAATTAAAATAGAATGACAGAAAACAATTACTTCATGAGACAATAAGGAATATAAGAACAAATCTAAAGATGGATAAAAAGAAGAAGAAAATCTAAGGGATATATTGTTTAAAAGAATTCACCTGGAAAACAGTTTAAGAATGAATTATCTTAGGAATTAACATGACTACTGAAAGTCATGAAGAAACCATAATTCAAGAAATCCTAAATGAAAACTTCCCAGTTCTCTTAGAACTTGATGGTAAAGTGAAAATAGAAAGAATGTTCTGGTCACCTCCTGAAAGAAATCCTAAAAGGAAAACTCCCAGGAACATCATAGCCAAAATCCAGAACTTCTAGGTCAAAGAAAAAATACCACAAGCAGATAATAAGAAGGCACTCAACTACCCAAAAAAACACAGTCAGGATTACACAAGACTTGGTAGCTACAATCAAAAAGGAGAGAAGAACTTAGAAAACAATATTCCAAAAGGCAAAGTATATTGGCTTACAATCAAGAATAATCTATACCAAAAAACTGCATATAATCCTATGAGGGAAGGGGGAAATGGATTTTCAATCAAATATAGAATTTCTAAGCATTCTTGATTAAAAAAAACAGAATTGAGTATGTCAAACACACACACACACACACACACACACACACACACACAAATCCCCACTTAATAAACTCCAGTGGCTTCCTATCACCTCCAAGGTTAAATACAAAATCCTGTTTGGAATTTGAATCCCTTCATAACGTAGCCCTCACCTACCTTACAATTCTTTTTATTCCTTATTATTTATATTATTTATATATTTATATATAAATTTATATATATATTATATTATTCATATCTTATTCCCCACCATGTAGTATTTGACCAAACAATATTGGCCTCTTTGCTTTTTCCAGGACCTTCTGCCTCTGAGCTCTGAGCAGTTTCTCTAGCTGTACCCCATCTCTGGAATGCCCTCCCTCCTCATCTCTGTCTTCTAACTTACATGGCTTCCTTTAAGTCCCAACTAATATTTCATCTTCTACAGGAAATCTTTCCCAACCCTCTTATTTATAATGTCTTCCATCTCCTATTTACTTCCTATTTATCCTATATGTAGTTTGCCATGAATATGTCTGTTTGCGTATTGTCTTCCCCATTAATTTGTGAGCTCCTTAAAGGCAAGGACTGTCTTTTGTCTCTTTTTGAATCCCCAGCACTTAGCACAGAGCCTGGAACATAGGAAGAGATTGGTAAATGTTTATTGATTGACTAAGGAGATATTTGAAGTGGAAACACAAAAGACAAGAGAAATATAAAAAGATACACATATTTGATCAACTGGAAATTACTGTGTGAGGATGAATTATTTACATGCTAACAGGAGGAAAAGAAATGTGTCCTCTCAGATCCTTAATGTCTGCAAGGGCCATAAAAAAAGTTATCCAAGACAGGCAGAGGACCTGGGGGTGATTACGTTTTGATAGTCTTGGAAAATAAAAATATGTGTGCAAATAGGAAACTAAGCAGGGGAGGAAAGGTAAAAGAAGGGGAAGGAATTCATCTCACATGATGGGTAGATGAGGAAAGAGAATAAATATTTATACAGTACCTACTATATGTCAAGCACTATGCTGAGCATTTTACAAATATTATCTCATTTGATCCTCACAATAGCGCTAGGAGATAGGGGCTATAGTTATCCTTGTTTTACAGGTGAGGGCACAGGCAAGTCACTTAACCTTTACTTCAGTCTCTTCCTATAATATTTATAAAAATGCTTAGCACAGTGCCTGGCACATAGTAGGTGTTGGTGTTATATAAGCGCTAATTTCTACTCCCTCCTTCCCAATAAAAAGATTATATGCTATGACCAGGTCTGATTAACACCAGAAATGCAGATTTGTTCAGTATTTTAAAAATCCTATAAGCACAATAGGTCATATTAATAAAAAAAATAATAAAAACTATAAGATTGTATCACGAGATGCTGAAAAGGCTTTGGACAAAATTCAACCCCCATTTCTTTTCAAAAAAAAAATACTAGAAAGCATAGGAATAGACTTTTCATAAACATGGTAGTATTGTCTACGTAAAACCAAAAGCAAATATTATATGTAATAAAGTTTAGAGACTTCTCAAATATATTCAAGGGCAAAGCAAGGATCCCATTATTATAACTTCATCATACTAAGGGAGAAAATAAGCATTTATTAAGCACCATGTGCCAGGTGCTGTGCTTAAGTGCTTTACAAATATTATATCATTTAATCCTTATAACAACCCTGCAAAGCAAGTGCTATTATTATCCCCATTTTAAAACTGAGAAAGCTGAGTGAGCAGAGAGGTTAAGTGATTGCCCCGGGTCACAGAGCTAGTAAGTGTCTGAGATCATATCTGAATTCAAGTTTTCCCAACTTCAGGCCCAATGCTTTGTCCTTTCACTGTGCCATCTATCTACCTCTAGCATTGTGCTAGAAACGCTAGCTATAGCTATAATAAAAGAAAAATAAATTGAAGGGATAAATATAGGAAAGGAAGAAACAGAATTATTATTTTTACAGATGATATATAATGATTTACTTAGAGAACCCTAGAATTCAACTAAAATTAATTGAAGCAATAACTTCAGTAAAGTTGCATGATAAATGATAAATACTCAGAAATAATCAGTATTTCTACATATCACCAAGAAATCCAGTAAGAAGAAATAGAAAGAGAAATTCCATTCAAAATAACTACAGAATATGTAAAATACTCTTTGGTCTATCTACCAACAGGCACACAAGCACTATGTGAATGAAACTACAAAATATTCTTTAAAGAAATACAGACCTAAATAATCTAAGAAATATTAATTACTTATGGGTAAGCTATTCTAGTCTAATAAAAATGATAATACTAGCTAAATTAATTTACTTATTCAGTGCCATAATAATCAAATTACCAAAAAGATTATTTTATACGGTAGAAAAAGCAATGATAAAATTCATCAGGAGGAACAAAAGGTCAAGAATCTCAAAGGAAATAATGAAAAATTGAGAAGTTACGAAGCCTAGATCTCAAATTATAGAAAAGAGTAATAATCTTCAAAACCATTTGGTACTTGTTAGAAAACAGTTCAACATATAGAAGCAAATTAACATAGTAGAATAGTGTTTTATAAGCCTGAAGACCACAGTTACTAAGGTAAGAACTCTCTATTTGACAGATTGCTGGGAAAACTAACTAGAAAGCAATTTGCAGAAACTAGGTATAGAGCCCCTCATACCATATACAAAGATAAACACCAAATGGATACACGACTTAGACATAAAGGGTGATATCCTAAACAAATTAGAGGATCAAAGAAGAAATTATCTTTCAGATGTATTGATAGAGGGGAAGATCTCATGACTAAACAGAGGATAGAGAGGGCCATGGGCAACAAAATGGACAAAAACAAAATCAATGGAGTCAAAATTGGAGAGGAAACAGGTAACTGGGAAAAATCTTCACAAAAAGTTTTTCTGATAAAGGTCTTACATCCATGATATTTAAGGAGTTGATTCAAATTTATAAGAATAAAAGCCTTTTCACAATAGATAAATGCTCAAATAATATAAAAAGGCAGTTTTCAAAGAAGAAATCCAAGATATCAACAAATATATACAAAATGCTTCAAATCAGAAATAATTATAAAATGCAAGTGAAGATTCTACCTCACACCCCTCAGATTGGCAAAGAATGGATGGCTGAATATAGCATTTATTAAACACTGTAGGTAAAGCTCTGTTCTAAGGACTGCGAATACAAGTAGAAAAGATAATCCCCGCTCTCAAGTGGTTTACATTCTAATGGGGAGATAACAAATATAGAAGGTTGCAGCTGCAAGTCATATAGAAAGATCCCATGGTTTTTAGGATGTAGCAGCAAAGCAGACGGTAATTAGCACAGGGGTATGTATGCTGGAGCCAGGTTGTACTGTCTCAGAAAAGTCCATTTTAAAATTTTCAGTGTGAGCATTTACAACTTGGAAGCAAATGGTATAAATCTGGTGTTAATTTATTGTCTTATTGATTATCTAAACTTAAGAAAGTGATAGAGAAAATGTTACTAATTCAGATTACACTTAAAAGTGTACCAGCTGTTAACCATTTTACTAGCACCTCACTGGTAATGCCTCCTACTTAATATGATGTTCAGTGATAAAATCTCGTCAGTGTCTGATGTTGAACCATTTGACAATAACAAAGACTTTGATAACAAAGCCTTTTCTGGATCCTCAATAGAGTTGCCAGGCTGCATTTCCCCAGGGTTTGCTTCGCAGGATTATGATTGAGGGCATGAAGTGGCAACACTGTCATTCCCAAGGTTCTTGGAATCAGGGTACTGGGCTGCCTCTCTCAGAGTCTGAGGGGAGCTGGTGATCGAGATAGTTTGCCTGGCAAATGTTATCTCCTGACTCTCTCACAGGGCACCTTACTACTTAGCAAGGCCAGCTTGCCTATCCTGTGAGTAGCAGTTATTGGGGATTACTGGCCCCCTTCTCCATCAGAGTTACCCCTGAAGATGGCTGTGAAGGCTGGGCTAAAGGCAGGACAAAAAAAAAAGGAGAATGACAAATGGTGGTAGGAAAATGGGCACATTAATGCACTGTTATGTGAATTGTACGTTGTTCTAGCCATTCTAGAAAAAAGTTTGGAACTGTGTCTAAAAAAACATCATTAAACTAATGATATCACTACTAGGCTATACCCCCAAAAGATAATAGAATGAGAAAAGAACCCATATATTCAAAAATATTTATGACAAATCTTTTTGTAGTAGCAAGGAACTGGACACTATGGAGGTACCCATTTATTGAGGAATGGTAAAATATTATATGTGAATGAAATAGAATATTATTATACATAAGAAATAATGAAATGGATGGTTTCAGAGAAATCTGGTAAGACTTGTATGAACAAGTATGTGTGAATAAGCAGAGTAAAGTGAGCAAAGCCAGAAGAACAGTACATAATAATGATATTATAAATAAAAACAGCTTTGAAAGATGAGAACTCTTATCAATGGAATGATCAATTATGATTCCAAAGGACTGATGATTAAGCATACTACTCACTTCTTGACAGAGAGGTGATAGAATCAAGATAAAGAATAAGCTGTACATTTTGGGAAACAGCTAATGTGGGAATTTGTTTTGCTTAATTATGTATATTTATTACAAAGGATTTTTCTTTTTTCCAATGAAGGGAAGGGAAGAATGAAGAGGGATAAGAATAGGGTAATAGAAAAAAAAGAAAAGAAGAAAAGGGGTTCACTGAAGCATCTTTTTTAAAAAAGAATGCAGAGAATTCCCCAATTGGCAAATGGTCACAGGATATGAACAGGAGGAAGAAATCAAACCTATCAATAGCCACATGGGAAAAATGCTCCAAATCACTAATAAATAGAAAAAAAGCAAATAAAACAACTCTGAGTTACCACCTCATGCCTATCAGATTATCTAAGATGACAGAAAGGGAAAATGACAAATATCAAAGGGGATATAAGAAAATAGGGACACTAAGGTACTGTTAGTGGAGTTGTAAACTGGTCCAACCATTCTGGAGAACAATTTGGAACTATGCCCAAAGGACTATAAAACTGTGCATACCCTTTAGATCTAGCAATACGACTGCTGGGATGATATCCCAAAGAGAGCATAAAAAAGGGAAAGGGACCTATGTGTACAAAAATATTTACAGCAGCTCTTTTTCTGATGGCAAAAAGTTGGAAGCTGAAGGGATGCCCATCAATTGTGGAATGATTAAACAAGTTATGATATATGAATGTGGTAGAATAATATTGTGCCGTAAGAAATGATGAAGGGGATGGTTTCAGGAAAACTTGTACGAACTGATGCAAAGTGAGGTGAGCAGAACTAGAAGAACAATTTACACGGTAACAGCAGTATTGTAAAGATAATCAATTATAAAAGACAATAACTGATCAAATAAGCCACCACAACTCCAAAGGACTCATGATATAAAATGCTATCTGCCTCTAGATAGAGATGGTCTCAGAGTGCAGACTGAAGCACATTTTTTTTCCTTTATTTTCCTTGCCTTTGGGCAATGCTGAGGGGCGAGGAGGAGAATGTGGCTAATGTGAAAATGCTCTAATAAATATTATAGTTCTTTTCTTTTCAATGGTTGAGAAGGAGCAAAGGGAGGGAGAGTACTTGGAACAGAAAATGAAAATTAAATTAAATTTTTAAAAAAAATGCAGAGAAGTGAACAGAAGGAAGGTCCGAAAGAAGAATAAGAAAAGCAGGATATCTTTGAAAGCTATAGATTAAACTTATATACTTTTTAAAAACAAGCTGTCATAAAAGAACTCTACAATTTTGTGTATATTCCTCTTATTCTATTCTCCTACATGGAAATGCCTATTTTATGTTTAAGTTCAGAATAAAAATTAAAATTAAAAGAAAAATAAACAAAAAAGTTAACCATTTCCTTTAATGTCTCCACAAGAATAGTATAAACTGCTTTACAAAAAGCTTTGCTAAAATTCAAACTATATCTAGGGCATTCACTTTATGTAGTAGTTCAGTAATACTGTCAAAAAAAAGGAAATGACATTATTCTGATATGACCTGTTTTTGATGAAGACAGCATGGCACCCCTTTCTAGATGTTGGTCAACCATCTCTTTCATGGTCTATTCTAAAATTTTCCTAGGAACCAAAGTCAAGCACACTTGCTTGGAGTTTGCATAATCTAATCGCTTCCCTTTTTGTTAACTGGGCAATATTCACCCTTCTCCAGCTTTGTACCTCTCCTGTTTTCTGTGATCACTGATGGTGGCTCATCAGTCACATTCTTTCAAGACCTGAGGATATAATACATCAGGACCAGGTGGTTTAAATTCACCAAGACCAGCTCAATATTCTCTTACTCTCCTCTTACTTCTCTTGGGTATTCAGTGCCCTGGTTAAATCATTTTATTCTGCCATTTCTCATACATGAGTCATTCTTCTTGGAGGAGAATGAAAGCAAAATAAAAAATTGAGCAGCAGTGCCTTCTCTCTGTGGTCAGTTATCAGATCTATCCCCAACAAGGGGATGTTCCTTAAACATCTTAAGCAGGTTTCCCATGAAGCATTTTAGTCCATGAGATCCTATCTTTCCTCTAAATCCTTTGAAAACCGCTTTCTCAAAATCTAAATTGGATGTCAAAGTATGACCAGATTTCTTCTCTTCTGTCAAAAACTCTAGGAGTAAGTAACTGTTTCTCCCCAGGATTTTCATCAATTTTTATCTCATTGACAATTTCCTCCCTGGGAGTGAGAATAGAATCTCTGGTTCTTGGTTCTTTCACCTTTGGAAGGAGGGATAAAATTATCACTGAGGCAGGTCAAGAAATTATTCACTGCTATGCTTTTGCCAAAGAGAGAGCTTGAGTAGATGTTTGGATAATTGAAGACCTCATCACTACCATAACATGCCTCTATGCCAGACTTGTGGCCTATTTCCCAAACTCCTCATCTATTTTCTTTTTCTGTTTAGGTGGTCTGTAATATACTCTAATATTGTGATAACAATCACTTCTGTTTCTCACTCCATTCATCTTGGTTCATTCAAATATCATTAGTTATGCTTCTTCCCTCTGATTCCTGTATTTTCTCATGGAAGTATAATTTCTTAACATTTAGCATTATCCTACCCCACCCTTTTTTTTTTTTTACCAATCCTGTCTCTTTTTAATAAAATGTGCCTATCCAGAACTATGCTATGGACATGGATTTCATTCTGCCAAGTCTCAGTGACACTTGGGAAGTTTTATGTGGCCCTGTGCATTAGAAGGTACAATTCACTTTGATTGTTGCCTAAACATCAAGCCTTTGTGTATAGATATTTGAGTGCATTGTTTTGGGTACTGGTTTATTTCTTGGATTTAGTCTCCTGTGAACTTATGGTTATCTCAACTGCTACTTTTCCTTCTCTGTAACTGTTTTCTATGATATTTAACTTGGGGAAACATGTAGGCAGTTTTCTCCCTCCCATATGCTTTTTAGTTTAAAGCCCTTTGGATTAGATTTGAAAGACAGTCAGCAAATACATTCTCAGCAGTCTGTTAGGTACACTCCATCTCTGTCCAGAAGTCTGTCATCCCTAATATTTTAATCCATTTTCCAGAAATCCAAATTCCATTTTCAAACACTACCTTCTTATCAGACTCTTCTCTTCTCAGTTCACTAAGTAATTTTTCTATTCTTCATCCCTTGTCTTCAGTGGGCAACAAGGAGGAAATTTCAACATGTGCTCCACAGCCATCAGTCCCTTACTCAATACTTCATAATTATTGGTGATATGTTTTAGGTCCCTCGGTCAGTTGTGCCCATAGGAATCACTAGAAGTGGGTAGCTAGTGCCTTTCTATTTTCATAGGTCTTGAAAGGTTCTCTGTTATGTTTTAGATACATGTTCCAGGAAGACAACAGATATCCCTGTAATTATTATCAGGTCAACAAATAGCTGCCTCAGTAACCCTAAGCAACGATGATTGCTTTTGTGGTTCTTTTATATTATTGTTTAGAAGACAAGCTACATCTTCTTGCTCATCAGAGCATCAATGCCCCTTCTCTTCAGGAAGAGTCTCAAACCTGCTTTTAAGCTCTAATTGTAAAGCTCTCCTTTCCACTCTTCCTCTCTCAAAAATCCTGACAAGGATCAAGTTTCACCTTCTCCACCCCAGATCTCCCTTTTTTCCAATTAGGAAAATGTGACTTCTGTTTCTTTTAGAAACACTTTATTCTCCCTACCAACCTGGATTGTGAAGAGGTATATCTGTCCCTTCACCTTCTTCTCCAGAAGGGAAATCAGCCTACACTTGTAATTCAGGGAGCAGTCTCTAAGCTGTGGCATAAATATACACATCACACATGCTGCAAGTGACAGTGCTTTCCTTCCATTGCTTTTGTCCTATTTTCCCACATCCTCCCTTACCTGTCTTGTTCATTGTTCACAATGTAGGAGTACATTACCTGTTCAATCAATCAATCAACACACATTTATTAAGCACATATCATGTAGCTAGCCCTGTGATAGGTAGGATACAAACCAAAAATGAAACAGTCCCTGCTCTCAAGGAGCTAACATTCTATTGCCCTCCTTTCTTCCTTTTTTCCCCTTCCCCCCCCCCATTTATGCAACTTCTCACTGCTGCTTCCTTTCATAAAAGATAATGATTTATTTATGGGAGTCATGGAATATAGACCCCCTCCCATATTGTCATTAATTCAATATATTAATTCAACTCTTCTTTATTCCCATATCCTGATTAATTTACCCTTAAATCTTTAACCTTTAGTCCTCTTTCATCCCTTGATGATCCCCTTTTTTCCCCATTTAGTCCATAGATCAAAATTTCTCTTTTTTGTAGAAGCAATATTCTTTAAACATGAGAAAACTCATTTCATTAATATTTTCTTCATAATTATGCTTATTTGCCTTTCTTGGGCTTCTCTTTTTGGGGACGTTTACATGTTAATCTTCTTATCTCTGGAATTTTTTTCAAGCATGCCTCAAATGTCTCCCTTTTGTTGAATGTTTTTCATTGATGCTAGGTTTGTAGGATGTTATTTTGAGTTACAGCTTGAGATCCTCTGCTTTTTGCAATATATTTTTCCATTTCCTCTAGTGATTTCTCTCAAAGGCAGAATAATCCTGTTATTCAAATTGGCTTTAGTTGATATATGAAAGTGTTGGTTGCTTGCAACATTTGTTTTGTGTTGTTGAATTGTTAAATTTAATAACTACATGCTCTCAAGTTTCAAATTTAGGCTTTTTTTTCATAGAACGATCGGTAGATTCTTGAGATAAATGCTTCATTGTCTGTATTCAAAGGTGCTACATAGTTTTCTTGATTTTTCCTGAATATTATATTTAGGGGTTTTTTTTTGTTTCTTATGTTCTTCTGGAAGGTGTATGATCTTTAAGGTATCTTTGTATATTCTGTCATCAAGGTCAATCACTTTGTCTTATTAATAAACTGCTCAAAGTATTAAAAGTATTCTTTTAATATTTTTGCCTTTTGTTTCTCTTCTGCCAAATTTTCTTCCACTTTGGTATTCTTATGTTCCAAATCTATTTCCTCTCTCAGAACTTCTACTTTTTTTGGAGAGACTGTCCATCATCTATTCAATTTTACTATTCTGCTAAATATATTTGTTAATTCAGCATTGCGAACTCTAATTTTTTTTTTACTGAAATTGATTCTTTATTTCTCTTTTGAACTATTCTATATAATTCTTTGTTATTGTACTATGGCCTCAAGTAACATGGGCACATTTTCTTTCATGTCATATTTATTCAAATTATTTCTGTGTATTTTTTAGGTTTTATTCATTGTTTTCTGTTTTTCTTACCCTTCTTTTTGTTTTATCTGCTTGTGAATTAGGCTTTTATTTTGTCTTTCAATTTTAATTTTATATTCCCCTTCACTTGCCTTTGGGAATCCTCACTCTTTGGCCTCTCCCCCTTCCACATACTATATACCCATGAAGTTAGGCTACTGGGCAGCATTGGGGAGCATGGGTTTCAGCTCATTGGGATCACTTGCCCCAAGCAACCTCCAGGGTTAGATAAGTGGGCCCACCTGGATTACCAATGTCCTTGCCCTCAAGCCCAATGTTCATTCCCATTTAATCTGTGGCCCTTCACACATTTTTCTACCTGAATAAGTCATTATCCCACCCTGCTCTTTATCCTACTGAAGTCCTTGTCCCTTTGCTTTACTTGGTTAGGCAGAATCAGTGTATGCTACCTGCTATGCAGTAGGGGAGGAGGAGAAGTCCCTGCTATGGATTCAGAGTAATAGACCTATAAGATTCTGTGTGCTCACTTCAACAGGTATGCAGTATCAATAGGGAGTAAGGATACTAAATATAAATTCTAAATATTAAAAGTTCTCCATTTCATTCTAAGTATTAGAAATCTCCAAAATTCATGAGTTTTTATCTTGTGTAGAGATTCTGTCTTATTAATTTAGCTGTAATTACTCTACATCTGAGACTTAATTCCTTTCTTTAGAGATTTTAGGTGAAGTTTGTATTAAACAACTATTCCTTCATATCAGTAATCACATAATGCCTTTGTTTCCATTAGCAGTTATATATCAAGGTGACTGCTTTAAAAAAATAAAGAGATATAAAATCTCAGGTTTTGAACTAAATGAGCATTGTGGAAGGGATAGAATTATAGCCAAGGCCTTCAGCTAAAACCAAAAGATGGAAGCCGATAAAGTTTTTCCATAACCACATTCTTATCAGAGCTATGCCTGTAGTATCCAGTAGAAATAACACATCAAGCAAAGCAGTATCTACATCTACTTGGGCAGCTTCTGATGGAGACTATGTATCGAGCCAATGAGATGACATCACTACAAAACACCAGTGTCCTAAATCATTGGAAATGTAAGTTGACCATCCACATGTGTTCCCTAGCCACATATGTTCCTATGTGTGTGCCCTTACACATCTGTGCCTTAGCTACACGTGGTCCTTAGGTGAGCTACTCTACATGCCCATCCTGTGCATGTTTACTCTTCCAACTAATGGTAGATCTATTTTTGGAGGTTTCCCAGAAAGAGCACAAAGAGACACAAAAGAATTCTACTGGGAATTCCTAGACTGCATCTCTGCATCCTGTCTCAGATGTGCTCCCACCCCAAACCATCATTTCCCTCAAAAAATGACAGAATTAATTCATCTAGTTCTTCCCATCCTCATGTTTCCATAGAAATTTTTTTTTTGCTGTTGTTATAATAGGAAAACATGGGACACCTCTGGGGAACTATGAGTAATTTTGTTTTCATGCAAAGTACTGTTCATGAGAAGGAAAGGAGTATTATAAGATAAGGTTTTGAAGGTATGTTGGAGCCACATTGTGGAGGCCTAATGACTTTTGTTCTTTATTCAGTGAGCAACAGGGAGCCACTGAAGATTTCTGAGGAGTAGAGTGATATTATCATGCAGGGGTAGCAGGAAGATTATTCTGGAATCACTGTGAAGGATAGGGAGAGGAACTGAGATAGAATAGGGCTCTACTATTAGGACACCACTGCAAAAATCCAAGTAAGAGGTAATATAGGCCTGAACTATCATTCTGGCAGGGGAAATGGTGATAAGAGGTTGGTCATATATGAGAGAATCTAGGAAACAGGACTTGGCAACTAATTAGATATGTAGAATGAGGGAGAGGGAAGAGCCACAGATAATTTGAAGGTTTGCTAATGTCAGTGACTAGGATAATTGTGCCATTGACAGAAATAGGAATATCAGGTAGAGAAGAATAACAAGATTCCTAGAAAAATGAAGAGTTCAGTCGTAGATCTGCTAAGCTTGGGATTCAAATGAAACATCCAGATGGAAGTGTTGGAGATATTAGTATGGCCTCTAGGGGAAAGATCAGGACTAAATATATAGGTTTAGGAGTCATACACATAGATACTAGTTGAAGCCATGGAAGTGAAGGAGATCACCAAAGGAGGCCATACAGGAAGGATGGAGGGTATAGTCTTAGAGAATATGTACATTAAGTAGCTAGGAGGAGGAAGACAAATCAACAAAGGGAATGGCAGAGGACTGAATAGGGAAGCTAAAGAAGTTAAAGGAAAGCCAGCAGAATATGGTATCATGGAAACCAAAGGAAGATTACCAAAAATAAACATCAAATGCTACAGAAAGGTCAAGAAAGATGAGAACTGAAAAAGGTCGTTGATTTGCTGATTGAGATCTTAGAAATCGAAATATAGTGGTGAGGATATAAGCCAAGACAGGAATTACCATAGAAGAATGAATGAGAGATGAACTAAAAGCAAGTGTAGATACTGGCTCAAAATTTGGATAATGAAAGAACAGAGAGATAAGATGATAGTTAAGAGTATGGTAAGGTTAAAGAACGATTTGTTTGTTTCCTTTTTATGCAAAAATGAAAAATGAGAAGATTCAAAAGATGATGACTAAAGATCCTAGAGGAAACAAGAAACATTTGGTTCACGTACATAAGTGGAGGGGATAGCCTTGGGCAGAAGGAAATCCAGTTCTTCTGGGAAAACAGGAGGAAAGGAGGAGATGAACAAGGAAACAAGGAAAAATTAAAGAAAAGATTGAGAATGTATGGTTTTATAAAGTGGGAAGTCCAGAGAACAGAGCAGCAAGGGCTCATAGGAGGGGCATGTGAGATCTAAGGCAGGGCTGGGATGAATGGGATGGGGATGAGAGACTGAGAGAAGATAGCAAAAGAAACATGGTTTTCTTCCTTTGTTTTCCATGGGTGATGGATGGCTCAGAACAGGGAATAGCAAGTTGGGAAACAGAGTGAAAGGACATGCTAATCATAGGAGAAGAATCCCAAAGTTCCAATTAGAATTGCCTCCCTACAGCCATTGATAAGATGTCACATTCACCAAAATATTTGTAGCAGCACTCTTTGTGGCAGTAAAGAATTGGAAACAAACTTGATGCCCATCAAATGGGGAATGACTAAACAAATTATAGCATATGGATGCAATGGAATATCACTGTGCTTGTTAGAGTGACAAATATGAGAATACAGAGAAGATTGGAGAGATTTACTTGACCTGACGCAGAGTAAAGTATGCAGAGCCAAGAAAATAATAAACATAATGACTACAACAATGTAAATGGAAACAAAAACCATAGAACAATCAAAAGTCTATGTTGCAAAATTATAAAGAACAAGATGGCCCCAAAGAAAAGAAATAGGAAGATACCTTCCTATTTGCAAAAGCAGAGGTGGGAGGTCCACAGCTGTAGTACATGGCATATATTTTCATATTTTTTCAAAATACCGATGAGTTTTGCTTATTTTTCTCTTCTTCCTCTTTATTTTGCTTTCTTTTAAAAATATTTTTATGTGGTATGACTTCCTGGGAGAGCAAAGAGTGGGATACTAAGAAAAATGACGATGTAAGAACATATCAATAAAGATTTATTTTTTTTAAAGGGGCCTTCTTAGGTGGTCCCGGAGCCAAGGTGATTTTGAATACAGCTTCTGGAGAGAAGAAAGAGGTAGCAGGAGTAGCAGAATTTTTCCTGGATGAACTGGCCTCCCTAGGTGGTTGCAAAGCTCTGCTATTCTGTGGAGCATAGTACAGTAGGTACAAATCCCATCTGATTTTTCAGAATAGTCAAGAATGATAGTTCTTTTGTTAACTAGATGGTGAGAGAGAAATTGGAATCATAGCGTAGACCTGGCCCTCTGTTCACATTTGGGGCTGCTTACTTCAAGGACCATATTCCAAAACTTCCCAATAATGATAGAAAAAAGGATCTGATCAAACCCAGAGCACTCACAAAGGCCCCTGTAAATATAGGAACCTAACTTGCAATAATCTAATACGCAACCTTGGCTTGAGGGATTAATCATATTTTTCATTATATATGAACAAATACACAATAAATACACAAGACAAATAAGCGAAAAAATGTCTGCTTCTCTTTTGATAAGCACCTGATAACCTCAAAACTGGAATAGCAGGATAAAGAAAAGTATGGAAGAATCCTAGGCCAAGGCTTCCATACCCACTGGCAACTCAGACTACATACCAACCAATCCAATTACCTCTGAATAATGACTTTCCTCAGTGCCAACAAAGACTGGAACCTAGGGGAAAGCCAGATATGGGAAAAACAATCATAAATTTAATTCCCTCTTCTCCTACTCCCAAAGGCTACACCTGTAGCCACAAGCTGCTAGCATAATGTGTTATACTACTGTTCTGTCCCAATCACCCTAGACCTCTGGAAGGAACTTCTTTGACATCTGGGTTCTTGTCTTCAGTGACTTAGTAGCCTTTTAGAACCACTGCAAGGGTCCTGCCAGTAGGGATCCTGATAGAGGTATGGCCCAGATCTAACTCTGCGTTGACAGATCACTAGCAATTTTATTGCCTGGAGTGAGCAACTTTCAAAGACAAATTCAGCTGAGAAGTAGGAAGACCATGGGGAGAGAACTCAAGCCATAGGCAATCATAGCATATTTCATTATGGTACACACCTTAGGAATTTTTTTTAAGAACAACATTTATAGAATACTCAATCAAAACATTTTTATTCATCAAACAAAATTAAGAAATCAAAACTTAACTGAACTTATTTTAATTAACTAAACTTTACTTAAAAACACAAACATCACAAAGGGTTTCTTCTCATTAAACCCTTCCCCTTCTCCTTCCCCTCCAGTAGAGAACAACCTTTTTAGCCTTATCTTCTTGGCTAAAAAAATGCATCTTTCCAACTGGACCATGCTCCCCTAGTCTCATACTTTGCCATGAAAGGCTGGCTGGCAGTAGAGTTTAAGGACTGGTAATCAGAGCTACCCTTCTAAAATTAATTTTTTTTTTTTTTGCTTTCCTCGTCCATACCAATCAGAGCCATAGGGCCATGTACTATAGGCTGAGCCAGGGAAAACAAGTGGCTGAGAGATTCAAAAGGGAAAGCAAATGTCTAGAAGGTTTTTTTCTCTGACCCGCCTGCAGCCTGCTTAAGTCTCCAGATAGGAGCAGGGAGCTCCTGGCCACAAGAAGGAGGAGAGCCTGACCTGGATGGGAAGTAGACTTGACCAAGCACAGGTACCAACACGCAGCTGAGACAATACCGTGAAATCTGTGAGAAGGTCATCAAGGGGTGGCCTTACTGCAGGAAGATCAAGTCGCTAGACACATTTCTTCCTTCATCCCACACCAGAACTTCTGAGAAACAAAGGACGGAGTTGTTTTGTCAGTTAGTTGTGTCTGACTCTTCCTGATCCCATTTAGGGTTTTCTTGGCAAAGATCCTGGAGTGGTTTGCCATGTCCTTTTCCAGCTCATTTTTCAGATGAGGAACTGAGGCAAACAGGGGTAAGTGACTTGTCCAGGGTCACACAGCTAGTAAGTGTCTGAGGTGGGATTTGAACTCGGGAAGAGAAGTCTTCCCGCCTCCAGGGCTGGCACTCTATCTATGCCCCCTAGCTGCCCCAAGAGGAGGGAGAGGGAGTGAAAAACGGAGGATGGAAGCAGGAGTAGCTATGGGCAGCTGCTACAACAGCCAAAGGACCCAGGGACTGGTGGAATTCTATACAGGCATATTAGATTATCTCTCTCTCCCTCCAACCTACCTCTCTTTTCTGACTTTCCCTATTACCGTCCAGGGTACCACCATCCTTTCAGTAACTCATATTCACAATCTTGATGTGACCCTAGACTCTTTGTCTAGCCCCTAAATCAAAAGTTTCCAAATCCTTTACTTCCTTTACCCAGAGCATCTCTCAGATAAATCTACTTCTTTCTATTTGCATAGCTAATATGCTAGTTCACACCCTCCTCCTTCAACAGGACTACTGTAATAGCCTCTTGATTGTGACTCTCTGCCTCAAGTCTCTACCCACACTAGCTCAACCATCTTGTGCACAGCTATCAAGATCATTTTCCTAAAGTGCAGTTCTTTCCTTGTCATCTCCTCCCCCCTACTCAATAAATTCCACTAGCTCCCTGTTACTTGAAGGAGTGAATATAAATGCTTCTGTTTGGCATTGAAAGCCCTTCACAACCTGACCTGAGTCATCCTTTCCAGCCTCATTATACAAATCTCCCCTTGGCACACTATAAGATCCAAGTAAAGTAGTCTTCTGATATACTCTGATAATTCCTAATGTTCATAAAAACATGCACACACGATGCTGCCTTGGTAGCTTAAGAGTGGCTTGGATGTGTATCTTTGGATTCCTGGCAGCCCCGCATCAGTGAGAGGGTTGCTGACATAGCCTATATAGACACCTATGCCTCAGACCTCAGGCCACTGTGGCAGGAAGAGACCCCAAGACACCAGAAAAACTCTAACTGGGATAGGAGCAAGGTAAGGAAGGGCCAGTGAGGTTGACCTCAGATGTGGCTGAAGCAATGGGGACAGAAGGGGAGAAAGTAGTCATCTGGTAGTTTCCTATTTTAATAAATTCTTCTTGCTACCTAGGCACAAAGCCTAGGGTTGTTGTTGTTGTTGTTATCTTTATACCTGCTAAAGTACAAGAACTATTATTGTCCCCTGAGACAAAGCCCCAATTACCCCACCCTAGATAGAGCTCTGCTGTTTAACTTAAATGGGTAGTTTTTTTTAACATTGGAAATAGACTGCAGTAGCTTCACTTTTTAGTTTTAAACAAACCTACAAGATAATCTCACCCACTGGTAACTAAGTCTCTAATTAGTGCTCTTAACAGTTAAGAACAAACTTGTATTCCCACCTTCCTAATTGTTAAGTAACCCCAATTAAAAGAGTATTTATTTGGTGTTGGTATTTCACCAGTGATAAGTCTTGGTCCACAAGAGAAGAAATAGCTATGGGCATAGTCTATTGAACACACATCCTACCTGAATGTTGTTTACTCAAATGGGAATGAAATATAAGAACTGACATTTATATGATATTCTAAAGTTTGCAAAGCACTTTATATACATTATACTATTTGAGACTCCCAACAATGCCATGAGGTACACACTGCAGGTATTATTGTGCCCATTTTCCAGATGAGAAAGCTGAGGTCCAGAGAAGATTGTGGACTGTGGCTTGTCAACAGTCACATGGTTAGTAAATATCAGGTAGGATCCTGGAAATGTTATCAGGAGTAACCCACCACATAAAAAATTGATTCCAATATTATGGCAGAGTAAGGTAAGTAAAAATTTCAGAAAATAAGGGGGGAGGGGAATAATTTGTCTGTCTAGGTTAAATTTCTTCTTCCACCAAATATAACATACAGGACTTTATGGCTTCCAAAGTGCTTTCCTCACAACCACCCAGTGAAGCAATCAATCAATAAATCATTCATTTAAGCACCTACTATGTGTCAGGCACTGTCCTAAGTGCTGGGGATACAAAAGAAAGCAAAAAACATTCAGTCCCTGCCCTCAAGGATCGTACAATCTAGTGGGGAAGATAACATGCAAACAAAGCAAGTTATATTCTGGATAAATAGAGAATAATTAACATAAGGAGAAGACAGGAGAATTAAGGTATTAAGGAAGACTTTCAGTAAAAGATGGGATTTTAATTGGGACTTAAAGAAAGCCTGGGAGGTTATTAGGTGGAGTGGAGGAGGGAGAGAATTCCAGGTATGGGGAACTGCTAGAGAAAATGCCCAGAGCTGAAAAATAAAATGTCTTGTTAGTGGAAAAGCCAGGAAGCCAGTATCATTGGATTTTAGAAGTACACACTGTGTATAGTAATCTATTATTTCATATGTTCAAAGACTCCACCTTCTGGGATAAGAACTCACTATTTAACAAAAACTGCTGGTAAAACTGAAAAATAGAATGGCAGAAACTAGGCATAGACTAACATCTTACATCCTATACCAAGATAAAGTCAAAATGGGTACATGATTTAGATATAAAGACTGATACTATAAGCAAACTAGGAGAGCAAAGGAATAGTTTACCTGTCAGATCTATGGAGAAGGGAAGAATTTATGACCAAACAAGAGATAGAGAACATTGTAAATGCAAAATGGGTAATTTTGTTACATTAAATGGAAAAGGTTTTGCACAAACAAAGCCAATACAACCAAGAGATTAGAAGGGAAACAGAAAGTTGGGAAACAATTTTTACAAATTGACAAATTTTACAAATTACAAAAACAATTTTTACAGTCTCTCTGATTAAGGCTTCATTTCTAAAATACATAGAGAACTGAGTCAAATTTGTAAGAATGCAAGTCATTCTCCAATTGAGAAATGGTCAAAGGATATGAACTGTCAGTTTTCAGAAAAAGAAATTAAAGCTATCTATAGTCATATGAAAAAATGCTCTAAATCATTATTGGTTAGAGAAATGCAAATCAAAACAACTCTGAGGTACCACATCACACCTATCAGATTGGCTAACATGAAAAAACAGAAAATGATAAACGTTGGAGAAGATGTGAGAAAATTGAAACACTAATGCATTGTTGGTGGAATTGTGAATTGATCCAACGATTCTGGAGAGCAATTTGGAACTATGCCCAAAGGGCTATAAAATTATGCATTTTGTGCACAATTTGTGCAAAATTGTATCCTTTGACCCAGCAATGCCGCTGTTTTGTTTGTATCCCAAAGAGATCATAAAAACAGAAGGACCCACAAAAATATTTATAGTAACTTTTTTTGTGGTGGCCAAGAATTGTAAATTGAGGAGATGTTCATCAATTGGGGAATGGCTGAACAAGTTGTAGTATATATGAATGTAATGGAATACTATTGTGCTACAAGAAATGATGAGCAGGCAGACTTCAGAAAATCCTGGAAAGACTTATATGAACTGATGCTAAGTAAAATGAGCAGAACCAGGAGAACATTGTACACAGTAACAGCCACATTGTCTGACGATTGACCTTGATAGATTTATCTCTTCTCAGCAATGCAAGGATCTATGACAACTCCAAAAGACTCGCAATGGAAAATGCTATCCACATCCAGATAAAGAACTTTGGGGTCTGAATGCAGATGGAAGCATACTATTTGCTCTTCCTTTCTTTTGTTATTTTGTTTTGTTTCCTCTTTCTCATGGTTCCTCCCATTAGTTCTAATTCTTCTTTACATCATGACCAATTTGAAAATATGTTTAATATGAATGTATAAGTAGAACCTATATAAGATTGCACACCATCTTGGGGTAGGAGGAAGAGAGAATGGGGGAGAAAATTCAAAACTCAAAATCTTATGGAAGTGAATGCTGCAATTTTTTAATTAATTAATTAATTAATTTTTTGAAGTACACGTTGTAGCATAAGATATAAGAAGACTGGAAAGGTAGGAGGGGGATAGGTTATGAAGGGCTTTGAATGCCAACAGGAAAGAGCAAATATTATCCCCATTTTACAGATAAGGAAACTGAGGCTCAGGGATCTGCCCACAATCACACAGCTAAGAAATGCAGGAATCAGGATTCAGACCCAGCTTTTCTAACTCAAGTCCTGTGCTCATCCTCTGCACTGAGCACAATACCTGCCTGGCACAGAGGAGGCCCTTAACAAATGCTTGTCTACTTGACTTGCTTGGAAGCCTCTATACTGAAGCAAACATGACCATACCAAACATATAGTTATGTTGTTCTTCATCTGGGAACCATGTCCTTCACTCCCTCACAGGACAAGAGGCCTTAAAATGAAAAGATGGAGAAGCACAGAGCTCTTTAATCCTCTTTGTGAGCTTTCCTTCTAGAGAGCAAGCATGCAAATTGCTCTGAAGTTCTCTCCCTCTCTCTCTCTCTCTCTCTCTCTCTCTCTCTCTCTCTCTCTCTCTCTCTCTCTTGTTTGAGAAAAATACTTGCCAAAAGTCAGAGCTGCTCATGCACATACTTTCCAACAACCTGAGCAACCCTTTAAGTTGAAATAAATCATAGGAAGGTTTGTCCCCAAAGGACTTTTGTTGAGAAAGTAATGAGCAGCCAAACAGTCTAAGAACAGTTGTTGAGCTTCAAATATAATGTTTGCAATTGAGAGCAGTGTAATAAATTTGTAGGTTAGGAGGAGTTGCACCCAAGAGCCTTGAAAAAATAAGTGAAATAAATATTGGAACCTCAGAAAATAATCTTCAATAAATCGAGAGAGTCAAGAGGAGTCTCTGGAGCCTAGAAAACAAACACACAGGGTTTGGTGCCTACCTTTAGGAACGGGAAATAACAAGGAAAAGAGCACAGTGTAGAAAGGAAAGCTATAGATGTGGAGTTAAAGACCCTTGGTTTGAATCCATGACTGTGACCTTGGGTAAGTCATTGAATCTCTGTTGGGCCTCAGTTTCCTCCTCTGTGAAATGAAATTGGATCAGATAATCTCTAAGATCCCTTCTATCCCTAAGTGCTCAGCTCTCTAGTTACAGCCAGAAGGGTACCATAGAGCATTGACTTAAAATCAAGTGAGAGCTGGGTTTGAATTCTGCCTCTGGCACATCTAACTAGGTAACCAAAGGCAAGTAATTAAACCCTCCCAGCTTCAGCTGCTTAATCTAACAACAATATTTGTAGTCTCTACATCAGAGATGGAGGCATTGTGGTCAAACAGATTAAAGACTGGCTCTGGAGTCAGGAAGATCCAGGTTCAAGTTCTATATCTGACATATATTAGTGATGTGACCATAAGAAAGTCATTCAACCAGTCAGCAGCCTAGGCTACTCCCTACATGGGAATAATTAGTTACACATTTGATTTTACCATCACCCACAAGTGTTCTAACCTATAATCAAGATTTCTGAAATTCTTTATTATTCCATAATCTTCTATCATTTTATCTCTCCTTCCACAACTTATTCTTTTAAAAAAGTTTTTTGAATAACATTTTATTTTTCCCCAATTCCATGTAAAGACAATTTTAAACATTCATTTAAAAACTTTTTGAATTCCAAATCTTCTCTCCCTTCCTTACCTCCCCTCTCTCTGAGGTAGTAAACAATTTGATATAGATTATACATGTTCAATCATGCAAAACACATACCCATATTAGTCATGTTTCCACAACTTATTCTTCATCCTCATTATCAACCCCTCTTCCTCTACCCCTTAATATTCTCCCAGATTATTGCTCATCCCTACAGTAACTTCGTTTTCCTTGCTTCTCAGTCATGACCCTATATTTATCCAATTGAATGTCCTGCCCATTTTTGAATACCTCAGCCTATCACAACTCAGATCTTGTCAGAGCCCAACCCTGGATTATGTACACCAGTGCCATTTCTGCCCCTCGTTGAGCAGTCCTATTTTCCACTTTTTAAAATTTCTGAACACTCCAAGTATCATCCTTGACTCTGCTAGAAAAACAGCACATGGCTTGGGAGTCTGGCAGGATCGGGCATTTGGATCCTATGTCTAAAACAGCAAACTGAGTTGATGGTAATCACTTCTTCCAGGATAGAGATGTTTGCTAGAGAAAACAAAATTCAGAGCCAACCAGAAACCAGAAATGGAGAACAGTCCACGGACCTGCAGACTTGCAAATAATCACTGGACATTTGGCAGCACTGGGGAAGACCAAGTCCAGTGGTGACAGAGTTCTGGTAAATGTTTAGAGTAATATAGATTTTCAAAGACTACTAAGAGACAATACACCAAAGTGAATAGAAAGCTGGCTTTAGAATTAGGACTACCTGACACCTAATGACTGTGTGACTGAGAGCAAGTCACTTAATTACTTAGTGCCTATTGCCCATAGAGGACCTGGGTTCAAATCTTGGGTACACCAGGAAAAAGAGAACTACAAGGCAGGAAGGAAAAGCAACTTTTATTGAATACTGATACATTATGTTTCCAGCAGGAGGGTGAAGTACCATTAGACCCTGTGAAATGGCCTCTAGCATCACTTGCTGGATGTGGAAAGAAGCTTCAAATTGCCTCATTAGAGTAGGACATTTTATATGTGCTCTGGGTAGTTACAGATGAGAGATTTCATCTGTCCAGTTGAGTTCAAGCCATGGTCAGTCACTATCTAGTTTGAGCAGGTTTTTAAAAATAACTTCCACTGCCTAGGATTTAGACAGGAAAACCAAAAAGAGACCTTTGATTCACCCTGGCTTTCTAAATTCCCTGACTATACTGCCCAAGGTTAACACTGACAGTCAAATAGATAGATGGTAGCCAGGTAAAGCATTTATTAAATGCTTACTCTGTTCCAGGCACTGTGCTAAGCCCTAGGGATATAAATTCAAGCAATCAAGACAGTTTCTGACTTCAAGGAGCTTAGATTCTAGTGTGGAGAAGACAACAACATAAAGCAGAGCTGGAAAGGGGGCATGGGGTAGAGGAAGATGAAGCAGCATGATCTGGAACTGGTGCTGGGGAAGCAAAATGTTTCTGAGCAAGGTAACGCAAAATCTCACCAGTCAGAGCCCAGGGTGGTTCCCAAGACAAAATCAAAAAGGGGGGGTGGGAGTGATGATTGGAGTGGAAGTCGTATAAGCCACAAAGCAGATGTTACCTGTGTTGGCAGAGAGAATTGACTCATCTAATGGGACTTGGGACAGGGGTTACACTCATAAGAAGCACCATATAGAAATAAAACCATAGGTTTGGACCATTTTTTAAAATTTTTAAATAATCCTTTTTTAAAATTGATTTATTTTATTTTAATCATCCACTATATCCCTCCTTTCAATCCTCCCCAGAGAGTATTCCTTCCCTATGTAATAATTTTTTTTTAAAAGAATGAAAGGGGTGGGGGTAGGAAAGGGTCTTTAAACTAATATACAGCTCTGTGACCCTGGGCAAGTCCCTTAACCCCAACTGCTCACGAAAGAAAGAAAGAAAGAAAGAAAGAAAGAAAGAAAGAAAGAAAGAAAGAAAGAAAGAAAGAAAGAAAGAAAGAAAACTAATATAAGCCGCTTGAAGACATTTTATGCAGTGTTGTACACCCAATAAACAATTTTTTTAAAATCCCCATCCCTTCATCCAGATGATCAGAAGTTTGACTCCTGTGTGGACAATGTGGACATGCCCACCCTCTTTGCTATATTTCGAAAAGAGCATAGCTGCCCCTACTTCCTCATCTTTTAAAAATGTGCTAGGGATCCAGTTCACATGACTTTCTGACTTTGGGGGGGGGGGACATGGTGCTGGAGATCTACCTATGTCCTGCATATAAACTGTAAATTTCCCTGCCCTTTAGCCTCAGTGGGCTGTGTGACAGCCCCATACTTCATTTTCAGGCTGTCCTTTCTCTTCTGGGGTATTTTATCAAGCTTCTCATTCTCTGCACATTACTGTCTTTGTTATGCTCAATTCTATCTTCCTCTTATTTTCCCTCCTCCTCCCGACCTCTGCTTCTGATCTTCCTTAGTCACTAGCCAGGGCCCAAGAAAGTATAATGAATTAGGGGGAAGAAAAAAACAACCTGAAGTGGAGGGGCCTCCAATATTACTGTGGACTGTGATAATTTGTGTTACTTGTTAACCTGAATTATATTAAAAGTGGAATAAATATTTCTGATGCTGGGGGAAAAAAATGGTTCTCCACAAAGAAGATGAGGCTATTTGTTCTTATAGCTCTTCTGTGAGGACAATCTCAGTCATTTTAATTTCACAGTATACAGTTTTGATGATTTTGCTACTGCTGCTCTTGTCATTTCATTGCTGTAGTCATTGTGTATATTGTTTTCCTATCCTGCTTGCTTCATTTGGCATCAGTTAGTATGTCTTCTCATGCTTCTCTCTATGCATCATATTCAATTATCTCTTACAGCATCAATGTAATTGCATTCATAAACCACAATTTGTCCATCCATTTCCCAGCTAATGGGCATCTACTTTGTTTCCAATTCTTTGCTACTCCAAAAAGTGTTGCTAATAAATAGTCTGGAGTATATGTGACCTATCTTTTTTTTTTTACATTGATCTCCTTGAGTATCTTTCTAGAAGTAGAATCTTTGGGTCAAAGGATATGAATCGAATCTTTTAATCACTTTCTTATAATTCTAAATTGCTTTCCAGAACACTGAACCAATTCACAGCTCCACCATACATTGATGTGTGTATCTTTCCGCAAACATTCCAGCATTGACTATTTCCATCTTTTGTCATCTTTGACAATTTTGCTAAGTCTAAGATGAAAGAAACCTCAGTTATTTTGATTTGTAGTTATTATTATTTAGGTTATTCTTTCATATGATTATCAATAGTTTTCAGTTCTTATTTTGAGAAACATTTGTTCATATCCTTTGATTACTTTTCTTTTGGAGAATGGCTTTTGATCTGATATATTTCCATTAGTTGCCTATATATGTTGGTATATGATCCCCTATCAGAAGCATTTTATATAGAGATTTTTCCCAGTTGATCATTTTCCTTCTTATTCTAGTTGCATAAATTTTATTCATGCAAAACTTTTAAATTTCATGTAATAAAAATTATCTGTTCTATCCTTTGTAATTGCCTTTATCCCCTGCCTGTAGCTGTGAAAGGTAGATGATTTGCTTCTCTTTTAATTTGTTTTCATGTTATGATATTTAATATTTAGGTAACGTATTTTTAATTTATTATGGCATATGCTGTAGACCAAAAGATGTTAAAATTTTTTGTTGTTCAGTTGTGTCCACCTCTATGTGACCCCATTTACTGGTCCATAGGGTTTTCTTAGCAAAGATACTAGAATGGGTTGTCATTTCCTTCTCCAAGGTGTCCCCATTTTACAGATGAGGAACTGATGCAGATAGGGGCTAAGTGACACAACTAGTAAGTGTCTGAGGTCAGATTTGTCCTCTGAGCTTCCTGACTCCAGGCCTGGTGCTCTATCCACTGCACCACGTAACTGCCCATGTTAAAATTACTATAGGCCTCAGCCAAACTGAAGCACTTGCTGGTCTCCCCAAACATTTTTCTCCATCTGCGCCTTTGCTCTGTGCCCTGCCCCCACCTATGCCTCTTGAAATCCTACCTATCTTCCAAGGCTCAGCTCCTTTATGAATCTTTCTCTGCTTCCTTCATCTAAATTGTATCTTTCCCTCTTCAGAACCCCTATAGAGGTTTAGCAGTAGCTCTCCTAGGGTACTTGCCACATTCTGCTTTACATTATAGTTATTGTGTTAGCACAATAGGGAAATACAAGGTGACAAGAAGTAAGTGTAGTTGAAGCAAGTACCAAGAAGTTCCCCAGTGTTTCTCCAGGGCTGGAATTGGCCAGAGTGTTTAAGCCATAGGGAACAATCCACAATACTGATATTTATCCTTTGATCTTAGAGACTAATCCCATAATTCCGCTGTGATCACAAAGAGCAATTCATACTCATTCTTTGAATTAATAAGACAAAAAACTCATTAATTCCCCCAATGTAGAGTTGTTGTTTTGGTTTGGTTTTTTTTTTGTCTAGGTTCCCCTTCGTTAAGTTTTATGTGTCCACATCCATGTGGGTCAAATAGTAAGCACTGAATAAATGCTTTCTTATTCATTCATTTGGAACAAAACCCATTTACCTTCTAAGAAGTTCTAACCTATCTTCTTTCTGTCCTGGTGAAGCAATAGAACTGAAAACATGACAAGCAGATTCTAAGCTCTGTTCAAGACAAAAGAAAAAATATACATGGAAAATGCAACAATATAAAGTCAGGTTAAAGTTGTTACCAAACCATCAGTTAAGAGAACACCTCTGGTAACAATCACTATCTTGGAGAATGTACATCAAAGAGGAAGTTGTTTGGGTATTTGTTGAGAAGTGACGATTAGCAATCATTCTTTTTTTTTTTTTTTTTTGCTTTTAGGCAATTGGGGTTAAGTGACTTGCCCAGAGTCACACAGCTAGTAAGTGTCAAGTGTTTGGTCTGAGGCCAGATTTGAACTCAGGCCCTCCTGACTGCAGGGCCGGTGCTCAATCCACTGCACCACCTAGCTGTCCCCAGCAATTATTCTTTAAAAACGTATGTACAGAGAAAAGAGCGCTGCTCTTGGAATTAAAAGACCTGCTTTTATATCCTGGCTCCAATACACAGTTTTTCTGTTTCTTCCCTTGTGAAATGGGCCAATGCCACTTGGACTGCCCGCTTTGCAGAGCTATTGGAAGGGAAGTGCTTTACAAACCTTAACATACTCCACTGTTGACAGGGAACCCACTATTTTCGTAGATGCATATCCCAATTTTGGACAGCTCCAATTGTTAGGAAATTTTTCCTTTTACTGAGCTGAATTCTTGAGGCCAAGGCCACTTCCTAATAGTCTTTGTATCCCCCACAGTGGTAGATATTAAAACATACTTGCTGAATGAATGAATCAATGACAATTCCAAATAAATAAGAATTAAAAAAAAAAACTGCACTTCCCCAAACCCAAACTTAAAATCTCCATGACTTCCTGTGTGTAGTATTCCTTCCACTGTTGGCACATATGCCTAGCATAATTTATTTCAGTTTAGTTCAATAAATCTTCATAAATGCCTACTATGTACAAAGTACTGGGGGTCCAAAACCAAAAGGAAATATAAGAAGCCCTTGATGAGATCAGTAAGATCAGTAAGAGACATTTTATATTTTCCAAATCCTAATGACCATGCTGGAACACACTTATCCCTCCCTGGAACACACTTCTACCCATACAAAGGGCTATCTTCAGACACATAAACCAATGATGGAGAATAGTAGAAGACATAAAAAGTAACTTAAAAATGCAGTGTCAGTGGCCACTATCATCCTTATTTATTTATTAGAGAAAAGGCTCTCTGTAATTTATCTCCCACCAATTTAATTCTGTTCAATTCAGGATTTTTCCATTTCCCCACCCCTACACTCCAAGGTAATCTTGATCCACTCTGTGTATTTTCCATAAACTTATATAGGATATATATATATATATATATATATATATATATATATATGTATGTATATATATATATATATATATATGTATACACACACACACATGCATATCTTCATATATACACATGTATGTTGTCTACCCCATTAGAGGAATGTTTCTATTTTCTCTTTGTATTGCCAAAGTCTAGCATATTGCTTGGCTCATTATAGATGTTTAATAAATGCTTGTTGCTTGATTTGATAAGCACCCACTATGTGCAAGGCATTATTCTAGGCCCAAGAACACAAGAACTTCTTTTCTTTTTACAGTCAGACTGAGCATGGTAAATCAAAAGATATAGATTGTGGTCAAGTCTTCTAAAATATTATCCTTTAATAGTAGTAACCTTGAAATAAGTTTCTAGTTTTTGGAGGACAAAGGTTGTTGATTTAAGAAATATTTCTAAATATGGAATGGAATAACATTTATTTGTAATCGTGGATCTGTGCTTTAGCAATTTTGAAAAGTATTTAATTCATTCCTTGCAGTATTTTCATTATTTCATCCTGCTGGAAAATCGATTCTTTCCACAAAATAGGCATGAATAGAAACATTGGCCACTGGGTTTATCAAGTGCAGGACAGCCTAATTTTACTGGAAGGTGCTGGTCTGAAAGGGTCAAGTTCCCAATTCCTTGGGAAACATACATCCTTAGATAATGGTATTCTGAGCTCTGATCACTATTTTTCTCATGTTCTCCAGCTCACTGATGCATGTCTCCCACCTCACATTCTAGCTACAGATGAATTTTGCTATAAACAAAACTTCACAAAGTGGTCTTCTTCACTCTGTCTGAGCTAGTCAGAATTTGCAGGAGCTTAACAGTTACAGCATTTAACTACAGCATACATGACCAGCATGCTTTTCCAACTTATGAGTAGGAATGACATTTTTTAAAGTCCATGTTTGCCTTTGGCAAAAGAGCATTCTTAATCTTTCCAAACTAAAAGAGCTCTCTCTCTCTCTCTCTCTCTCTCTCTCTCTCTCTCTCTCTCTCTCTCTCTCTCTCTCTCTCTCTCTCTCTCTCTCTCTCTCTCTCTCTCTCTCCTGATTTGAAATGGGCTCTTTTCTTTCTTTTGATCGTGACGAATCCCAGTCACTCCATCTTTATCTCAAATAATTTTCACCTTACCCAACAAAGCAGGGACCAATGCAGTTATGGGCACAGTAGCATGACATCTCCATTTCTCATCACCCTTGCCAGTCTTCACTCATTTCATCTCTTAAAGATATTTTTCTTTGGGGAAGAGAACCTGACATTTTCCTCACGCCCCCATGGCCAAAGACTCTAAAAGAAAAGACAGCGCAAGAAGGATGGGAGGCTTTCTCAAATGCGAAATTCTGATGATAAAATCACAAGTAGCCTTTTCATCCTCTGTGGGCACAGATTTTTTTTTAAGTGAATGAGTCACCTAAAGTTTTTCTTGCTGCTGCTGTGGCTGCACTGGCACCTGAGCTCCATAATCAAATGAGTAAAGAGGCAAGGCAAGGGAGCTGTCCCTGGGCAGTGCTGATAGGGGGACCTACTGAATTCAGACACTTTCCTCTGTTTGATATCTGACCTGTACTTGACCCGTTTTCATTTTTTACCTTGCAATGAGACAACCAAGAAACTGTTGGGAAGGCAACCAATCTGCTTGGCTGATCGCCACCACCAGCACCACCACCACAACAATTGTACTCAGTAATTACTGAATGAATGAAAGGTTGCTTTGAGAGATCGTCAGAGGAGCCTGGGGTAAAGACACAGCTATGTTTCCCTCTCCCCACCCCCAGACTGTTTTAGTGGCCAGACTGAAGCAACAGAGGCGAGGCAGATTTAGTTAAAGCTTCTGAGGAGATATAAGGGAGGCAACAGGTACCCCAGCCTGAATTCTGTTCTTTTAAGAAACATTCCGGGGGGTGGGAGCAGGGAGAGATGGAGGCAACAACTGCCTAGCTTCACCTAAAGTACAGGAAAGCCTCAAAGAGCTCTCACCTGACTTTCCTGGCACTTGACTATTCCAACTGATCCTAATACTTGCTCACTTCCTGCAGCCCCTGAACCATCTGCTATCTGTCCAGTTCATCCTGACAGGCCCTGGACTTCTTGCCTTTGCAAGTGACAAGGTAACTCCTATTACCAGTACCTTGGCTTGAATGTTAGCCTAGCTCTTGGCTATCCCTTTACTATCTTCATTCCCCATCTCCCTAGCCTGGACTTCAGCCTGCTGGTCAGGTGCTTTTTGCTATCTCCTCTCCTGGGTCCCCAAGCAGTATCCCACAGCACCTAGAAATTAGCAGGTCCATCATCTCTCAATCCTCTTCCCCAGGCAGCACACAAGTATTTATTTCTACCGGATTGATGCTGGTTCATTAGACATGACTACAGGGAAATCTTATCTAGAGGCCAGGTGAATAGAGGATTAGGGAAGAGGCCCTCAGATTACAGACATAATCCACAATATAGGTTCTTATAACAGAGGTCATCTAATCACCTATCCAGTCATCTAAGGCTCGGAGCACACTTGTGAGTAACAATAGGGTCCTTGGAAATATGAAAGACTGAAAAGTGGGGGGAATGGTACCAAACAGTGATGTCAATTTAGCCCAAGCCAGACCATTCAACACCCTCGTGCCATTCCCTTGTGGAAGGATTAAGATAGCCAGACAACACTACTTCCTTTTGGAAAAAAAAACAAAAAAACAGAACTTATCCCAACAATAAAGTGACAGTTATAGGTGGCTGTGTGCACCTACTCTAAAGCCAAGGAAACCCAAAGGGAGCTGAGAAGTAAGGTGAGACTAACACCAGCAGCAACGTCCTGCAGTTTCTACTTTCATCAGTGCAGGCTAAGTGACTGCACCCATTCATATGTGAATTGACTTTGCTTAGCTTCAAGTTGGGAGCTACTGAGAATGGGTGCTGCGCCCAAAGGAATGTAAATTTTGATTGCTGAAACCTTACAAGATATCTTGGGGTTTATGGGCTAGATTTCTTTCTTAAGGACCATCCCTGACCCCCAAATCACTCTGGCTCTCATTGATTGGCCAACAATAGGTTCCAGGCCAAGTCTCACTTGGTCATTGTTTGGGCCCAGATTGACTCAGAGTGAATATAAATAGCTATTGTTTCTGTTTTGGTCAGAAACCCTGACAGTCTTTCCCTCCCAGAATGATTTTTTTTACTAGGTAAAAGAGACCATTATCTGCCTCATTTCTTACCTAGCCTTCACTGACTGAGCTTTGCCTCAGTCACACTGAAACCTGTGAAAGATCTTAGCTTGAAAAGGCCAAGGTCTCCCAGTGCATCCAGGGCTATCTCCATTCATCCTGATCTACAACTTGCTACTGGATCCACATAGCTCTGGAGGAGAAAGGGAGGCTGGTGACTTTGCACAGTCCTCAACTCACTTAAATCTAACTTACTTACATGTCATGGCATCACCTTCCTGACGTCACAGTCCTCTTCAAGAATGAAGGACAAACAACAACAACAATGACAACAAGCTTCCAGGTCTTTACCTTCATCATTCCTTGTGAGGTTAGAGTAAGGGTTGATGCAGTCATCTGCAATGTCAACGGGGGGTCCTTTAATATCATTATGCTTGGGCTTTTTCTCACCACTTGGATTAGATGCTTTCTAGCCTAATAACCTTGGCAAAGGTGATTTGGTGAGGTCCGTGAAAAAAGGAGAGGAAAGACAGGTGGGGGGACCACAGCAGAAAGATCTGATTGGTGGACATAAATGTCAACTCATGCAAAGGGTGTGGTTAACAGGTAAGTAACAACAAGCTGTCCTGGAAAGAACAGGGAGCTTGGACTGGAATTCACAGCATCCCCTGATGGTAGGTGATCATCTCACAAGTACTAGGGTAGCTATGGATATCCTACAACAGGTACTTTCCTAATGACAATTACACAATCCTTTGGCAGAATATCAAGGTTCCTAGACCCTTCTGCTTGGATTTGATAAAAGGTTTGAGATTATATATATATATATATATATATATATATATATATATATATATAATGTATATATATATATATATATATATGTATATATATATATATATATATATGTATATATATATATACATATATATACATATATATATATATACATATATATACATATATATATATATATACATATATATATATATATATATATATCTAGCAGCTGGGTGGATTCTATAAAATCAATTTTTTTTTGAGGATTATATTGGAGCAGATGTCATGGGCTATTCAAATCCCTCTTCAAATTCAAACTTTAAAAAATATCTATTACATACATGCTGTGTACATCAACCCACTGCAAGGAACTGGAGAATGTCACAGTTTTAGAGCTCAAGAGCTAGAACAGGTCTCAGAGGGCACATAGTCCAACCCATTCATTTTAGAGATGAATAAACTAAGGGAAAGAGAAGAACTCAGGAAAGGGGATTCAACAGGATGATATACAGGATCACAGAATGTATCACAAAAATTGTCTAGCCTAAGCCCTCATTTTGCAGATGATGTAATTGGGGCTCAGAGAAGTTGTGCCTTTTCTGAAGTCACATGGGTAGTAAGTGGTAAAGCCAGGGATTCAAAATCAAACACAGGACATGAAGTCCTGAGACTCCACATATAACACTCTCTCTACTGAATCTTGATTCCATCCTACCAGTGAGTATGAAGAGAAACAAAAAGGTAGAAGTGTTAGTGACAGGGAGGGTTGAGCAGCAGACTAGTTAATAATGGTGATAAGAAACAGGTAGGCAAAGGATGTAATAAGAAGTAGGAATCACCAAGGTGATTACAAGAGAATACTGTAGTAACATGGTTTCAGGAAGGAGGCTGCATTAACAAGTTTCATGGAGTTCTGAGAAACCCTGGTTTAATTCCTTCTGGCTACTAAGTCCTGCACCTTGAGACTTAAGCAAACCACTCCAGGATCTTTGCCAAGAAAACCCCATGGACAGTATCAATGTGCTATGATCCATGAGGTCACAAAGAGTCAGACATGACTGAACACACCTTATATTTGTCACCCACTCTTTCGCCTCAGTGCCTTTGCTGACATGATCCCCAATGCCCAGAACGCTTCCATTTCATCTAATAAAAGCTCAGTTCAAATGCTATGTCCCCAGTGAAGCTTTCCTTGATTTTGCCAGACATTTCATAAACCTTTTGTCCTGTCTCTCTTTTGGACTTAATATGCTTTAGTCTATATCATAGTTATCTATGTGACTGAGATCCTCCTTGTAATCAGATGTTCCAAAACAGCAGAAACTCTGTCATGTCTAAATGTTGTATCTCTCCTAATACCTACCTAATAGGAGGTGCTTAGTAAATGTATTATTTTTAATTGAATATAGAATATGAAGAGCTCTATGTAAATAAAGGAGTTTAGAGGAGACAACAACCCTCCTTTCATGAAACCGATGTTCCAATAGGGTATGAGACAAAAAGCACTACATTACACAATATTAATTTAAAAGTGCAGTGGAATGGCACTTTTATAACCCCACCACCTCCTCTAATGGAATAGATGAATGGCATCTTGGAAAGATGGAAAGAACTTGGCAAAGAAAGAAAGGAAAGGATTCCAGGCATAGGGAGTAGCAGGAACAATGGTATAAAGGTGGGAAAGAAGAGGGCATGTCCAGGGGGCAGAGTTCAGCTTTGGCATAGAGTGTGTGGTGCAGAATAAGATGAGGTTAGGTCACAAAGGCAGAGTGGATCCGGATTGCGCTGAGCCTCAACTACTATCTCAGGCATCTGAACTTGAGTTAATTCAATGCCACAAATGCTGCACATGCCAGGTAAAAAATTTATTAATCCTATGAACACAGTTATGGCAGCTAGGTGGCACAGTGGATAGAGCACCAGGCCTGGAGCCAGGAAGAACTGAGTTCAAATCCAGTCTTAGACACTTACTAGCTATGTGACCCTGGGCAAATCACTTCACCCTGTTTGCCTCAATTTTCTCATCTGTAAAATGAGCTGGAGAAGGAAATGGCAAACCACTCCACATCTTTGCCAAGAAAAGCCCAAATGGAATCACAAAGAGTCAGACACAACGGAAATGACAGAACCACAATCAACAGTGCTGAAGATATAAAGACAAAAATAAAATAGCTCCTACCCTAGTCTTCAGGAGCTTTCCATACCCAATGTAACACATGTACTGTTTAAGGAATAAATATTGGCTCATATGTTTTTAAAAACAACCAAATTTACGCTAAACACTTTCTACATCCAGCAACCAAACGATAAACATTTATTGAGTACCTACTCTGTATAAAGCACCACATTTCCCATCACTTGGCTTCTAAGAGGGTTGGGCTTACAAAAGAAGCCCCTTAAACATTTGTAAGGTTTCTCCTACGATTTCCATCTAAATGAACTGTAGGATTGAGTTGATGCCTGGAAGATTAGGTATAATTCTTAAAAGGCTTAACATTCTGCAGGAGTACAGGAGGTGGGCATGTGGCAAGCTTCTCTTTGTTTCAATTATAACTGGAATATTAAGTGGCAGAGGAAAAAGCAGTGAGTTACCTTCTTATGCTAGGGTGAAAGCAAACAACCTTCATTAAATAAGGGAGCTTAACGGCCAGACAAGGGGAGAGTAACCTCTAACAAAGAGCTGATGGAACCAGGCAAATGTTGCCTTTTCATCAATGTTCTCTAAGTTACACCCAACGGCAGCAGAGGGTATTAATAGCCTATAGGGAAAGATTGGATCCTTTCCAAATAACTGATGGGCAAAGAGATAATACTGATGACCCGTTTGAGAGAAGCGAAAGTTGTAGACAATTGCCTTAAGTAATGAGAAAATACTTAGAATAGATGGGATAGACTGCCTGCTGAATTGCACAACATCCTATAAAGAAAAGTTAGGATCCTTCTGATGGAATGGGTTAGGCAAATCTTTTGTGCATGCTGTCTTAGCAGAATTACAGAGTCCTCATCTTTGAAATGATGGGATGGAGTGCCAGGGGGTGGGGCAGACGGGGAAAGAAGCAACAAAGTACAGCACTGAGTTAACTCATGTTCAGTTTTCTTGGACCGCTGCTTGATGAATCTGCTTCAGATCTAGAAATGAGCACCCTGCTCCCATTTAGGAAGCAGACAAATTTTACAGGTGAAGAAACAGAATCTAAATCATAGATTATTTCTTAACTATCTTTAGTAAACCCCCTTCATTATGGACAAGGGCAAGCTTAACAGATAGTAAATTTCAGCAGTGCTATGTTTCAAGTCATACAACTCCATAAGCATTTAGTAAGGGCTTACTATTTACCAGGCACAGTGCATATGACTAGCTAGATCTATTATCCTATGACTTAGAGCTAGAAAAAACTTTAGACATCTAGCCATGGTGTCATCAATTTAAAGCTGAAAGGAGCCTTCAAAGCCTGCTAGTTCAATGACCTCACTTTAGATATGAGGAAACTAAGCTCGGAGAATAATTTTTTCAGTCACACAGGTAGTAAGTGGCAAATATAGGATTGTAACCCAAGTCCTTCTGTTGACTGCCTTTTTGACTGCTCCTCAATTCCTTGGCTAGATCTTCCCAGGTCATGCCCACAAACCATGAGGGTCCCCTGACACTCTAATGTTGGCCCTCTTCTCTCTTCCCTTGTTTGGCATGTTAACAACAGTACCCAGTTAGTTCAGGTTCAATTTTAGGACAAAAGGCTTTCCTCAGTCATCATCTGGTCAGTAGGGTAGGTGTGGTAATTTTCATGGTCTTGGGAAGCCACCAAGTCTGAGAGGCCTAGACTCCATGTGGTAGAACTTTTTATGTCCTTAGGTGACTAGTAAGCTTCCCAAAGAGAAGCAGGTCCTACTTTGTCTCCTTTTAGGATAAAATAATACCTGTTTCAGGGGGAGGGAGGGAGAGGTGTGTGCCTAACCCATGTTGTGAGGAAATGCAGGTTGAAATGACTCCTATCACATCTCTCTGTATAATTTCACACAATGGTCTCATCAACTCCCATGTGTTTAATTATCTCAAACCTATTTATCTAGCCACAACCTCTCTCCTGACCTCTGGTCTCATATCACCAACTGATTCTCAAACTGCATGTCCTGCAGACATCTCAAACTCAGCAAGTCCAAAACAGAATTTATCACCTTTCCCCTCAAACACTCCCCTCTTCCAAGCTTCCTTATAACTGTCAAGGGCACCATCCTCTTCGTATCCTTAGAGTCATCTTTGACTTTTCACTCACTCACCACATATAATTCAATTTGTGACCAAGTCTTGTTTCTACCTTCACACCCATCTCTCATAGATGTCTCCTTCTCTCCATGCACACAGCTACCACCCTGGTGCAAACCCTCATCACCTCACAGCTTGACTATTGCAGAAGACTTTCTGGCTGGTCCCTGCAGTCCATCCTCCACTCAGCTACCAAAGAGATCTTCCTAAACTTCAGTTTTGACCGTGTCACTCTGACTATTAAACACCAATAACTTCCTATTACCACCAGGATCAAATATAACATGCTTTGTTCGTCTTTTAAAGTCCTTCACAACCTGATACTTCCCTACCTTTCCAGTCTTCTTGTACTCCACACACTCCATGATTCAAATACACTGGTCTCTTATTCTTCATGATGCTTCATCTCCTGACTGGGTAGTTTTCATTGGCTGTCTCCCATTCTTGCAATGCTCTCCCTCCTTATCTCTGCCTCCTAGCTTCCATGGCTTCCTTCAAGTCTCAGCTAAAATCCCACCTTCTACAGAAAGCCTTTCCCAACCCTTCTTAATTCTAGCGCCTTCTCTCTTAATTATTTCCTAGTATATATACATATATGTATATGTATGTATGTATGTGTGTATATATATACATATATACATATGTGTGTGTATATGTGTGTGTGTGTGTGTGTGTGTGTGTGTGTGTGTGTGTGTGTGTGTGTGTGTATATATACATATATCTCACTTGTACATATTTGTTGGCTTGTCTCCCCCATTAGATTGTCAGCTCCTTCAGGGCAGGTACTATCTTTTGCCTCTTTTTTGTATCCCCAGTATAGCAAATTGCCTGGCACGTAGTAGGTGTAATGTTTATTTACTGACTGGCTGAAATGCTTTTTGTCATAGAAAAAACAATTCTGCTTCATAGGATGATAAATTTAGACTATGTGTAAGAGAATTAAAGTTGTCTAGTCCACCTCCCTTGGGGGAAGGCGGGGTGGGTTGGGCATACCTCATCTGAGGATATCCAGGTTCAAAAAAATTCAATGACTTGTCCAAGATCACACAGATAGACTGGATTTAACCTCAGATCCTGGGATTTCAAGTTCAACACTTCAAGTTTAGTGGTCTTTCTGTTGCCCCCAAGCTGTCTCCCTCTTTATTAAGTTTCTAAAAGATCTTTGGCTTTAAACTATTATGTGGAAGGTGAAGGTGCTGTTTGGAGCCATGTAGCTACAGTACTGAGAACTCTCTCATTCCATCAGTCATAACATACCAAGAGGGAGAAATTATGAGAAAGTATGGATTAGTATGACCCAAAACAGAATTCAGCCAATGAAACTGAAACCAGAAGAAAAGGTACCCAAACTCAAGGATGCCACTTCCATCCCATTGCTCATGCTAACCTTTTCTTAGTATTTAAGATAAAATGTGTTCATTTCTTTTGTTTTTCTATCACAGTCATTTCTAGACATATGCCTCTCTCCCTATCCCTACCATCCTCCCAATCCAGATATGATTTTGGATTGTAACAAATAAAAATCGCTATGCAAAATCAATTTTAAAAAAATAGTGATGGTCTCTGACACTGTAAGCAATAGTCTGCCTCTGTAGGCCCCTACTGCTTTGCCTACAGGAGCAAGTTAAGTTTCATTATCTGTTTTCCAGAACCATCACTGGTCATTACAATTACTCAGCAGACGTAAAATTAGTTGAGACCTAAAAATTTCAGATCTCACCCTATACCCCAATTCCCAAACAAGGAATCAGATTTGAGATATTTTTAGCATTCTTTCAGTAAAATCTCACTAATTTAGACTCATCTGTGGGAGGGGCCCAGTATCATATAAGGCTAGGACTGGCAAGACACAAGCAGAGTCCCATGTGGGCTAGGATTATGAGATATATAAGGGTAAGGCACTGCCCAAGTGAATAGTTTGCTTGATGAAAGAGATATTAAAAAAAAATTGTGTTAGGAAAACTGATGAAATCCACTTATGAAAAAAGTTTCAGATAAAATGGTGATGACAGACATAGACTATGCTGAGGACCGTGTAGGGAATGATCCCACTGATGAATGTACTGAGATGACCTGTTTGAAGGCAGAACACTGACTGAAGTAATGATAGCAGTAGGGCATTGTGGTCCATCAGCTTATTTACATGTAACTGTTTTTAGAGTTTTAAAATGTATAACTGAGAAAAATTATAAGTCAAACAACTATTTGAGGACTGCAGTACTTAACCTTGCGGAATTCTTGTGAGAATCAAATGAGATAATGTATACGAAGCAGACCTGAAGGTGCCAAATCAATGTCAATTATTATTATTTTTTTCCCAACTGTCAGTCTACAACTGGCAACAATGCGCAGCAACGTTTCACTGGTCTGCAAAACTTTTAATACTAAGGGTTCTTACTTCATAAGTCCTAAAAACAAAAATAAATTATCCTTCTTCTTCTCTTTTCCCTTTTGTTCTGCTTTTCTCTCCCACTCCTGTTTCTGGTTTTCACCGTAGAACTACTGAGAGCTAGTTAACTAAGGTGACATAAGGCAGACCAACCTGAGATATTTGCAATTTAAGTAATTCACTCATCTGTAGTAGAGTTGGAATTAAATGATTTTTCAAAATCCTTTCCAATCTTGACATCCTATCCTTTCCCTTTCTCCCTTGCATTCTCCACAATTAAGCTAAAAATACTTCCTATTAAAGATAAGGAGGCTGGCATGGCCTATGTACAGCATCATATACTAAAAAGAATATTGGCTCTTGAATCACGGGACCTCAGTATGTGACCCTAAATAAGTCACTTAGCATTACTGGGCCTCAGTTTCATTATTGGTAAAATGAAGTGGTTGAACCAGATGGTCTAGATTCAAGCTCTACTGATAGCCTGATTTATTCATCTGTCACATTTCTCAAATTGTTTATAGACTTGTGTTTTCCATATTAACATCGGGTCTGCACTAGGGAAAACGAACTGAGGTTGCCTTTGGCTTACTGCAAACTCACTTGGCATAGAAGTGGATATACAGTCTTTCCAATGCAACTGTAATTATGGGAGCATAAGTGGCCAGTACCACACCCTATAATGCATTACCCTTTGATTCCGCGAGAAGTACCATGGCCATTGATCCCTATAATAAGCTTATCTGTTTACATGGCTCCTAGATAAACTCATCTCTCCTCCTAAGCTTTCTAGCAATCAGTTGCCCTTTCCCAAGCTTAAAAAATGAGAGAACTTAAAAGAAATGGAGAGAGGTGGAGAGAGAGACAGAGACAGAGAGAGACAGAGAGAGAGAGACAGAGAGAGAGAGAGAGAGAGAGAGAGAGAGAGAGAGAGAGAGAGAGAGAGAGAGAGAGAGTCACAGAAATGTTGACCTAAAATTGTAAGGAAATTTTGAGTCCAACCTCATTTTACAGATGAAGAGACTGAGGCTGAGAACCTGAAAAGGTTAAATGACTTCCCAAGGCCACACAGGCAATAAGTAGCAGAGCTAAATTCAAAATCAAATCCTCTGAATCTGAGTTTAGGGCTCTTTCTACCATATCACATTGTCTCCCAACCTGTGCTGGAACCAGTACCCCACAGATCATCCCTGATAAATACTCACCCATTCTTTCCTCAAAAACCTCCCCTGGAAGAAAAGCCACTGTCTCCCAAGATCATTAATCCCAGATCTTTAGGAAGTGTGTACGTTTGTGTGCGTGCGCGCGTGCATGAGTTCATGCGTGCACGCGTGTGTGTGTGTGCGTGTGTGTGTGTGTGTGTGTGTGTGTGTTAATGAAACCTGCCTCTCTTACACCTTCCACCCATTGCTCTAGTTCTATTCTCTGGAAGAACAAGTATAATTTGTCTCCTTTATGTCAGTCCTTCAAATGCTTGAAGACCCTTATTACATTCCCCTGAGCCTTCTCTTCTCCAGGCTAAACATCCTCAGTTCTTTCATCTGATTCTTGTATGGGATGGGATCTAGATATTTCACAAGTATGGCACTCTCTAGATCAATATCCTTCCTAAGATGTTCCAGAACAAGCCTAATACTTTCCCATGGACCTCCTCCAAATATTCACAGACAAAAAGCATATTCTTTCACTCATCTGCAAACTAAACATCCCCATTTCCTTCAGATGATCCTCGTTTAACATAGTTTCCAGACCCCTCACCATCTTGGTTGTCTTCCTCTGAACAAACCCTGATTTGTCAACATCTCTGTTAAAACATGGCACCCAGGATGAAATACAATACTCTCCAAGATGGAGTTCATTCACTTTCCTTGATCAAGTTCTCTATTTCTATTAATGCAGCTGGTCTAAGAACATATAAGCTTTGGGGACAACCCTATCTTATCACATAATTAACTCACACCAAACTTGCTGTCAACAAGCTGATATGCTAGTAAAAGTCTTCTGGTTGGCTAGGATACACAGTAGAAGTCTGAGTGCTCAGGAGGAAAGCTCAGAGGCCTGATGTTCAGCTTTGCCTGACTGACAGTGTGCACAGGAGGTTTTCAACTTTTCATCTCGGTCAAAATGTTCAAGATGCCCAGCTAAAGGTGAGATGCTTTAATGTTCAAAGGATGGCATTCTGACTACCTCGTACACAACAGGGCTTTGCAACTGTAGTGACGCCTATCAAAATTCTCATTGCTATAAAACATAGACACATGTAAACGTTATTCTCTGAAAAAGATTAATCCTCATTTATAAAGTTTTTTTTTTACATTAGTGAATTCTGACATGATCTTTCCTTTGAAATTTGCTCCATAATTGATTCTGATAGCTTGATGGATCAGTATGACAGTGCTGGCTGCAATGACAATCCTAGGTAATGAGCATTTTTCAGAGCCCAAAGTCCCAGGCATTACTGAAGAAACCCCAGCATGATTTTCTGGGGAAATGCTTCTAATAAATCATTCAATTTTGCCTTGAAGCCAGTGCATGCTTGGGTACAATCTGGGAGTTGATGTCTCCAATCATTTCCCAGAATACTAATACGGGAGCAATATTTACCTTGAGAATTGTTATAATTTCACCCAGCAAGTTCACAATCAATTCACAACTGAGCATCTGACAGGGGAGGCTCATATCAAAGTCACACTGATTTTTTTGATAAACTTCCAATTCACCTTTCCCAAATCTGTTTTGTAACTGCCCTTCCCTAAAGTCTACAGCCAGAATTGACTAAGTTTGTAATCCTGGAAAATAAATAGGAAGGAAGATGAAACACACATAGAAGCTCTAATTAACTATAAAAATAGCAAAGCACTAGAAACAAAGTGGGTCGTTATGAACTGGAGAATGGATGCATGAACTGTGATATGATACTGCTATATCATGAGAAATGATGAGTATGAGGAATTTGGGCAAACATGCAAAAATTCCTATGAATCGACACAGGGAGAAAAAAGCTCAACAATATACAAAATGACTACAATTACATAAATGAAAACAACATCAGAGGCAGATGAAACATACCTTCCTTTGCTGGGCAGAAAAGTGGAGGCCAACAGGTACAGAATGTTGCATACATGGTGAGATGAGGTCCCTGTGACAGTGGATTTTTGCTTAACTGAGTTTCTTTGTTATGAAGGATGGTTATATGTACAGATGGGGTAGATGAGTATGATACTGAAAAATATTTGTAGTATGAAAAAGGCATCAATCAAACTCAAGAAACAGCATGGTGTAACAGAGGTAGGAGCAGCCTTAGAGTCACAAAGGCCAGGATTCAATTCCTCCTTCTAACACATTCCAGCTACGTGACTATGGACAAGTTGTTTAACCCTTCAGTGCCTGCAGGCAACTATCACACTATAAGCTACAGATGAGGTGCCAGCCTATCGTCAGTGTAGTTTCTGAAGTGGGAGTTCCTTACCTTGATGAAAGCACAGATCCATACCCCTATCCCACCAAAATATTCACCACAAAGGATATGTTTGAACAGTAATTTTATGTATGGTCTACATGTATTTGTATTCCATTCATATGATGTGTGACATCCTGTTAGATGTGAGAAGCAGCACGGCACAGGGGAAAGAATGCTGAATTGGGAGTTAGAGGACATGGGTAGAAAATCTGGCTTTGCCACTTATTACCTACCTGTAGACCTCAGGCAAGTTACTATACTTCTTTGGGACTTAGTTTCCCCATCTGTAAAATGAGGGGGTTGGACTTGGTGACCTCCAAAGTCCATTTCAGCTCTGTATCAATGTCCAATAAACCTATGTCACCCTAATGTATGTTATTCAATTTAGTAACAAAATTTTACTAAATGCCTGCTATGAGCAAGGTATCATATAAGAGGTGCTGAGGACATGGAAAATGAAAAATAACACAGCTCTTATCCCCAGGAAGTTTTCAATCTAATAGGTAAAGATAAAGAAGACTGACTCCATCTTGGAACAACCTTGACAATTACAATTGATGTGACACTTAGGAAATCACAAGGATGCTCATGAGAAGCAAAATGGCTCTGAATAGAAAATATATCAAAGTTTGAAAATATAAACTTAGAAACTGCAAAATGTTATAACATACCTGACATTTTTCAACTATTGCTTAACCCATGCCCCTTTTAAAACTAATAAACTCTAAAGCTGTGCCATGTAAAACTGGAACAACATTCAGAGAAATTTGACTCTGTTTCCCCTTATTTAAATAAGTAAAATCTCTTGGTTCATGTGATTTTTGCTGTTTGATTTTTTTAGACAAGAGAGAATATAACATGTAAGTAAATTAATTAATATAATGCAAGATAGATTCTGTGATGATAAGGGAGAGATGTAAAGTGCTATAAAGAACATTTGAGTAGAGATACGAGAGAGATTAAGGAAGGTTTCATTGGATGTGGAAGCTCCTAAACCAACCTGCAAAGAGAGGAATACCAAAAGAGGAAGTACTTTCTAGCCATGGAGGATACACAGAAGAAGGGAATTAGGATGAAATTAGAAGGACGAAAAGAGCAATGACTAGTCCAGTTTAGCTGGAGCACAGTATGAGAAGCAGAATAGTATGAAATAAGGTTGTATAGGCAGATTGCAGAGGGCCTTCAAAGCCCTCTGATTAAGACAGTTCAAGGTTCAGCACAGTGCCTAGCACATTGTAATAACAGTAACAATAATAAAACAGCTAACATTTACATACGTTGCCAGGCACTGTGCTCAGCTCTTTACAATTATTATCTTATTTGATTTAATGATTACAGGCATTTAATAAATGCTTATTGACTAAGGTGAAAAAAAATTGGAAGTTTTAGTGGATCAAAAAACAACATATGCCAACAATGTAATAAGGAAACAGACAAACCCAATTCTATGCTACAGGATCATACTGTCCAGTATAATTATACTGTCCAGAATGAGGGTGATGATGTCATGCTGTACACTACCCTGGCCATTCAGTCGACAAGTATTTATTGAACATCTGTTACTTGCAAGGATAGGTATTGCGGTACAACAGAGAGTTGGAGTCAAGAAGACTTGGGTTGAAGTGCCACCTTAGACACATTTGCCTGTATGACCTTTGTCAAATCACTTCTCAGTGCCCTAGTCAATGGTCTAGTATCAAGTTACAGAACAACCTATGTGCATTGGTAAAGGGAATTTCCATATGAAGAGGTCCCTACACCAATGAAATCATATGCCCTGATCAAAAAAGAAAAAATAAGTTCTAGACACTGGGGTACAAAGATATAATAGTTTTAGTGATAATAATTTCTACCCTCAAAGAACATACATTCTATTGGTCAGATCACATATGGAATACGTATTTCGTTTTGGCCCACTCTCTAGCCCTCCCCGTGGTTGTTCTCTTCCGAATTCACTCCAATCAGAGGAGCAGAAGCATCTGAGGGACATGATGAGGTATGAGTATCCAAGGGGATGAAATCTTCATCACGAGTTTCCTGGTGATGGGCTTTTCCTGGAAGGCAGGATGGAGTGGGGAAGAGAGAAGTTTTCAAGATGATGGAGTCAAAACCAAGCAGCAGAGCTGGTGGGAGGAAAAATAGGAAATAATAGGAAAAGAACTTGAGATCTAAAACCAGGAGATCAAGTTCTGAATTCTTTGTGTCGCTGGGCAAGTCATTTTCTTTCAGATCTGTTTCATTTGTAAAATGAAGGGATAATACTAGGTCTCCTAAATGCCTTTCAGCTCTCACATTGTGATGCCAGGAATGGTGAGAATTAAACAATAAATCTATAAATCTACTTCTTAATCATGTGTTCTCTTTACTTCACCGGGTGTTAGTCATCTCTCTGTTAACAAAACAAGATGCACAAGAGATTAAGCACCTAGGTAATAAACATCATGAGAAAGCCTGAACTCCACCTCGCATCTTTTCCCACAGAATCATTGCTAAATGAGAAATTTTCCCTGGATGTCAGGGAATTAAAAAAAAAAAACCAACTTTCCCACCAATTAGACCTGTGCTAAAATGGAGTGGACTACCCAAAGAGGTAAATAATGGATTTCCCACACTAAGAGGTCTCCAAGTCAAGTCTGGATGGTCATTTGTCAGATACGGTGGAAGGGATTCTGTTCAGTTACAAATAACCTGAGTTCCCTTCTAAATCTTCTTTTCTGTAAATGTCTGATTTAGTCAGATCTATGAGATGATTTCCAGACTGTCAAGTAGCCTCACCTGCCTGTGTGCCCAATGGTGCATACCAAAATAACCCATTTAGGAAAAGGACCCACATGTACGAATATTTATAGCAGCTCTTTTTGTGGTGGCAAAGAATTGGAAATTGAGAGGATGCCCACCAATTGGGGAATGGCTGAGCAAGTTGTGGTATATGAATGTAATGGAATACTATTATGCTATAAGAAATGATGAACAGGTTGACTTCACAAAAACTGGAAAGACTTGCATGGTCTGATGCTGGGTGAAGTGAGCAGAACCAAGAGAACGTTGTACACAGTAACAGCCGCGTTGTGCAATGACTAATATTGATAAACTTAACCCTTCCCAGCAGTACAAGGATCTAAGACATCTCCAGAGGTCTCATGATGGAAAATGCTATCCACATCCAAAAAAATAACTATGGAAATTGAATTGCTATTTTTTTTTCTCTTCTATTGAGTTTTATTTCCTTTCTGATGGTTCCTCCTACTGGTTTAATTTTTACTTACATCACTAATGTGAAAATATGTTTAATAGGAATGTAAATGTATAGCCCATATCACATTGTGTGCCGTCTTGGGGAGGGTGGTGGGGAGAAAGGGGAAGAAAAATTTTAAACTCAAAAGCATATGGAAGTGATTGTTGATAAATCAAAATAAATTAATAATTTTTTTAAATAACCCATTTATATCTGCTTATAATTATTTGTCTTTAAAGTACATTGGAAACCCCCCCCCAAAAGTACATTGGCACAGATAGAAGAAATATTTATTATAAAACATATTTCCTTGTCAATTGACTTGCTGTTCTTTTAGTTTGACTTCCTATGCAGCACTTTTCTTTGGCGGACTTCTAGCCAAGGAAGGGTGAGTAAATATGTGCTCCATTTCTCAACTTTTGTTGTTGTTCAGTCGTCTCAGTTGTATCTGACCCTCAGTGACCCCATGTGGGGTTTTCTTGGTAAAGATACTGGAGTGGTTTGCCATTTCCTTCTACAGTTCATTTTACAGATGAGGAAACTGAGGCAAACAGGGTTAAGTGACTTGGTCAGAGTCATATAGCTAGTTAACTGTCTGAGGCCAGATTTGAATTCTGGAAAACAAACCTTCCTGACTCCAATACTCTAGCTACTGTGCCACCTAGATGCCCTAATTTTTTAACGGAGGTCTACAAAACCTCAAGAGGTCTTGTGGATAAATGTTAGGTCTGTGAACTTGAATGGGAGAAAAAAAAATCCATCTTTATTTTCACTCACTTTTAAATTTTAAAAAATTACTCTGAGAAGGGGTCTATAGGTTTTACCAGACTGCCAAAGCAGTCCTTAACACAAAAAAAGGTGAAGAATCTCTGTGTTCAGGGACTTTTTTTTTCAGATATAGATTGGAAGAGATAGCCATTGGGCTTCCTTCCAACTCTCAACTGCTGTGATTCCCTATGTCCTCCTCCAATGTCGCATTGTGACATGTTGAGCTTGGGTTCCCAAAATCTACATCAGCACACCTTGGAAACTCTACTGACCTGAAAATATTTCTAGATGGAGCCAGGGACAGAATGCAGGATAATCCATGTATAAGCTCAGCCAGATTCAGAGAGGTTAATCACCAGGCAGTGGGCTATAGGATGGTGAACTTTTTTAGCCACAGATAGGTGGCTAATGGCCACATAAACATGGACTCTCTCCTGGTTCCCTTGGCTCTGATTTTCCCTTTCTTGCTGGGACCAGGCATGATCCACTTTCCTGCAGTCCTCAATGTGTTGCCTTCTCTCATGATAAAGTGAACTTCTTGAGGACAGGGACAGTTTTACTTTCCTGTATTCATGACTTCAGTGTTTTGCACAATTCCCAGTAGGTTGAAAGAGCTTAACAAATGTCCTACCTATCTACCTATCTATTTACCTAACTCCATCTATCCACTCATGTATCTATCTATCCATCCATCCATCCATCCATCCATCTATCTACCTACCTACCTACCTCTCTAAACTGCCTATTGAGTCCTCAATGATAAGAATTACCCGAAAAGGCATAAACTTTGAACCAGGTAGAGGAAAATTAAACTCAACCATGTAAACTTCAGTTTCTTTTTCCAATTTCTTCCTTAGAAACACAACTGATTAACATAAGGGTAGCAAGGTTTTAAAAACTCCAGAGAAAGAAAAACTAGAAATCCCACAAATAACCTCCAGTTGGCAACAGATAGAGCAACGTTAGCAACCCCCTTCGTCAAGCCAGTGCCATGCTGGTATTCTCCAGGAAACATATGTTCACCATCCTTGGATAGCAGTCCAACAAAAATGGACTTTCAGATGAGTGCTGTATAGGTCAGTGACGTGTGTGATCTTGAGGCAAGTCACAACCTCTGTGCGTCGGGACCTCACGTATACAATAAGGACGCTGGATTCTGCCTCTGCCAACTTACCACCTATGTGACCTTGTCACAAGTCACAAGAACCGCCTTGGACTGGCATCAGTTTCATCATATATACATAGATGGGCTCTTGGCTCCCTCTTACACCTCTGAACCTATGACATTATGAACCTTTTCCCATCACTGCTGATCATTAAATGGACAATGTTTCTTTCCTTCCACAGGATGGGCTCTAAGATGCTTCATATCCTTAGTTGTGAATAGCACCATGAATGAATCAGACAGGAAGGGAAATTAGAAGTGCTTCTGTGCACACAAATATCTTTGTAATCAGCAATGACAAGAAAGAAAATACAGAAGCAAGATCCGTTAGTAGGAATTTTTGTTTTTAAAAGGCAGAAAAGAAAGTTTTAAAGGCCTGATAAAGTTGTCAAGCTCCTCTACAAAACCAGGGCCTAAAATGCCATTTCACTGTTTTTTATTTGTTTCTTTTAAGGAACTGACCCAAATGGGTAATTTATATTTCACACCCACCTGGAACCCAAGCTTAATTGTATTTCATGTTTTCACTGAGGAATAGAAAATTCCTGCTTGCCACTTTTGGGCCCACCTTTGTATGGCTGTTTGTAAATGTTTAAACAGGTAAGCCTAATGGATTAGCTAAGAAATTAGCATTCTTGCCTAATGCATGCCAATCATAACTCAATTTTGCTCAAAGAATCCAGCAAAAGGCATTTTTTCTGCACTCATTAAGATACTCTCAATTGGATCTGAAAATGATTCACTTGGGAAACAATCACATAATTGGAAGGGACACCACTTTGTCTATGTGGCCTTCCTAAAACATGGCACCTTGGAATGAATACCACAACTAAGATGCAGTCTGACTGGGGCAGTGTACAACAGGACTATACATCTTGCTGGCAGATTCTATAATAATGATGCAGGAGTATAATTTTAAGGGAGTAAACAGTGGCAGGGAAGAAAAGGAGAGGTACAGAACAGAAGAAAGAAGTAAAGGTTGAAACAGACAGAACAAAGAATACATGTGGAAAAAAAGTCACAGAAGTAAAGGTTGAGACAGACAGAACAAAGAATACATGTGGAAAAAAAGTCACAGAATCTTAGAAATGTTAGAACTAGAAGGAATCTTAGATCATTTAGGCCAACCCCCTAACTTCACAAAAGAGGAAAGTAAAGCCCAAAGAAGGAAAGGGTACCAAAGCTAGTAGGTGGTCAAGCTAAAAGCTGAACCCAGGTTTCCTGACTCCCAGTTCAGCACTTGTTACAACTTTGCACTTCAAGGAAGAACAAGACAATGGTTACAGACTTCCAGAAAAACAAGATAACCATCCCATTTAAGGTTATAATCTCCTTTATTCCAAAAATAAATATTTCACCTTTGAGTTGATATATTTCAAATCACATGAAGCACAGAGACATACAGTCCCTTTGGAAGTGGTGAAGCACATGTATGAAAGTCATAGGAACTATGCTCTAGATGACAGGGAAGAATGGAAAGCTGATTCATACAGATTTATGGCACAGCAGATTTCTCCTTTCTCCAGGTGGAGCTACATATACATCGGTTTTAGAAAGAAACACCCCTTTTTTAAGTCTGAAAGGCACATGAAGTGGACCATAAGGTGTATGGCACATTCACTGATAATACATTTCCTATTACATTCCAAGAGAACTGAGAAACTTTAATCAAGCCCAAGGCCAGAGGAGATAGGGAGCTTCAGGCTCAGTAGCATTAAAGTCTCTGAATTTAGAAGTAATTTTTTTTCCTTTTTGGCTTTTCTTTTCTGCCTCCTTTTTTCTCTCCCAATCTAGTCCCCTCCAGTCCTGAGACGGCATGAGGCATGGCTCACTCAGTGGTGGCGGGGCGTGTGGCAACGTAGACAAACACCACGATCAGGACCACCACCACAGCCAGCGTAGGCAGCACGACGGTGGTGATCTGCTGCCGGGCCTCCTGCATGGCTTGCTTCCGCTCCTTCTTATCTTTCGAGGTTTCCTTCTTGGGTTTCCCTTTGAGCTGCCTCATCCTTATCAGGAAGACCCTGGGAAAGCTTTCCCAGAACTGGGTGTCAAGAATGGTGTCTTCCTCCTGCTTCAGACTTGATGCTTTCTGAGTGAAGACCTACAAGTAAGAAAAAAGGACAAGTCTTTTAAGTGAAGCTGCTGGGGAAGCATCTGGCATTCCAGAAGATGTCTATAGCTTATCCCATGTGAACTGCACCTGATGGCCATGTAGTATAGAGTATTTAATTAAACTGTATTGTTCATTCTGGCAAAAATGCTTCTCAGAGGACATTCTCTATCATCAGATAGATGGCTCCTGACCCAAACTCTTTCCATTTAAGACAGAAGAATGGATCCTGAAAGACACCAAATTTAATGATGACCCAATCATGATTTCAGAGGACTCACAGTGAAATATGCCTCCCTCCTCTCTGGAGAGAGGAGGGGATAAACCAAAAGGGTGGAAGTAGGCCCATGTTGTCAGATATGGCCAATGGGGCAATCTGTTTCACTTAACTGTAGTTCTGTGTTACAAGGAAGGAAGTCAGCACAAAACATCGGCAGTGTTTTAAAAGGAAGACTTAAGTACAGCATGGGAGAAAGAACTAGAAGGGACCACAGAAGTCCCCTAGTCCAAGCCTCCTCTCACTTACAGCTGAGGAAACATTTGGAGGAGGACTAATATGTCCAAAGTCTAAGTGGCAGAGTCTGGATCTGAGCCCACCTTTTCTAACACAAAATCCAGGGTTCCTACTACACCACATGGAGAAGGGTGGTTTGGTTAGAACACAATACATACAGGAGAGAAATGTCCAGTAAGGCTGGTAATAAAGGTTGGGGCTAAGTGGTAAAGGGTTTTAAAAGCTAACCAGGAATTTGTTTGATCTGAAAGGCCATAGGAAGCTACCAGACTTGACTGAGTATGGGAGTCATATGTCAGATGTGCACTTAGGAAAAATTAGAGTAGAGGACGGATTGGAGCGGTGAGAGACCAGTTAGGAAGCCATTACAACAATCTACATGAATGGTGAGGGCCTGAAATGAAGTGTTATCTATGTGAGGGGAGAAAAGGGTTAGATCTAAGGGATGTTTGTTATAGAGATAAAAATGGCAAGATGCGGCAACTGACTGGATATGTGGGATGAAGAGGAGTGGGGGATTGAGGATAATGCCAAGGTTATGAAACTGGGAGACTGGAAGGATGGTGGTGCCCTGGACAATGATAAGTAAGTTTGGATGAGGGGAAGATTTGAGGGAAAAGATAATGAGTTCACATGCCCAAAGGGCAACCAAACTGTACTTACCCTTTGATCCAGCAATACCACCACTTGGTCTGTATCCCAAAGAGATCATAAAAAAGGGAAAGTGACCTATTTGTATAAAAAGTATTTATAACAGCCCTTTTTCATTGTGGCAAAATATTGGAAATTGAAGGGATGCCCATTAATTGGGGAATGGCTGAACAAGTTGTGGTATATGAATGTAACGGGATACTATAGCACAATAAGAAATGATAAGCAGGCAGATTTCAGGAAAACCTGGAAAGACTTGTACAAACTGATGCAAAGAGAAATGAGTAGAACCAGTTGTGTGATGGTCCACTATGAATGACTCAGCTCTTCTCAGCAACAGAATGATCCAAGACAAGTACAAAGGACTCACAAAGGAAAATGCTGCCCATATCCAGTTAAAGAACTAAAGGACTATGAATGCAGATCGAAGCATATTTTTTTCACTTACTTTATTGTTTTTCATGTTGTTTTTCCTTTTGATCTGTTTCTTCTTTCACAGCTGTGACTAATATGGATATATGTTTTACATGATAGCACATGTATAACTTATATCAAATTGCCTACAATTTTTAGAAGAGGGGAGGAGAGAGAGGGAGAAAAATTTGGAACTCAAAATCTTTAAAAAATGAACGATAAAAATTGTCTTGACATGTAATTGGGGAAAAAAATAAAATACTACTAAAAAAAGATAATGAGTTCAATTTTGGATATTTTGAGCTTGAGATGTTACTGGGACATCCAATTTGAAACAACCAATAATCAAAGAGTAATGGGGGATTGAAGCTCTGAGGAGAGACCACGGATGGATATATAGATCCAGGAGACATCTGCATTAGAGATGATAGTTAAATTAATGGAAGCTGATAATACAGAGAGAAAAGTGAAAAAGGACTAGAGCAGAACCTTAGGGAACACCTCCAGTTAGGGGGTAAGATATGAACAATAAACAAGCAAAGGTGATTGAGCAGAAGTCAGAAAAATAGAACCAGGAGAGTTACAAAAACCCAGGGAAGAGAGAGTATCCAAAGGGAGGCAGTGGTCAACAGTGTCAAATGTACAGTGAGACTAAGAATGAGGACTAAGAAAAGACTGTTTGATCTAGTAATTAGGAGATCAATGGTAACTTTGGAGAGAACCATTTCAGTTGAGTGATAAGGGCAGAGCTGAGTTGTGAGTGGGTAAAGGAAGTAGAAGCAGTAAGTACAGACAAATTTTTCATAGAATTTGCCTGGGAAATGGAGGACAGAAATAGGATAACAGATTGAGGGATGGTAGTTCTAGTAAACATCTTTTAAGGATGGAAGAAACAGACTTGAGCATGTTTGAAGACTTGAAGGCAGTAGGAGAGGAACCAGTATAGATAAGGAGAAGCTGAAAATGGGGGGGGGGATGCAATCTACTGGAGAAGACAGGAGTAGACTTGACAAAAACAAAGGCCACCTCTTTGTCAATGACTGGGGGAAAGGAGAGAATAGCAGATGGCATCACTGGGATTTTGAGTTGAAGAGACTGGAAGAAGAGGAAGCTCAAGTTAAATGGCAAGGCTAGGGGTAGGGGTCAGAGGGGTGGTGCAGGAGACTTGAGCAGGGAAGAGAAGGTTTGGAATTAATTTTGTGGGAGATAGGAAATCAATCAGGGAGGAATAAAAGGACTTCCTTGCTATAGTGAGGGCCTGTTGAGGTTGAATAACATCAATGCATAATGTAATTCAAAAGTCAGCACGCATGACTGTGACTTTTTCCAGCTTCATTCAGCAAATGGTGAATTACAGCAGAGGAGGAAGATGACAGGAAAAATCAAGTGTTGAGGTTTGTAAGAAATAAATGACAACAAGACAAGGGGGCAAGGGATTCGGGAACAAAGGACAGTGTAGAGTGGAAATGGCTAATAAGTGGGTGACTGGGGAGTTCATGGAAGGTCTTTGTAAGTGCAAAGAAAAAGTTTAGGATAGGCAAGGCAGAGGGAGAGGCAGAATGATAGCAGGTTATGGCTAGATGGGGGAACGTCAGAGTTTCTAACTAAGGAAGTAAAGACTTGTGAATAATGGTAAGATTCAGTGGAGTAAAGGTCATGAGATTTAAAGAAACTAAGGAATTGGGAAGGTAGGGAATTTTAAGGAACATTTATGTAACTATTCAAGTCCCTTAGAATTAAGGGCAGAAGTTGTTGAGCAGAGAAGAGGGTGAACCAGTGCTTAGCACAATGCCAGGAACATAGTATGTGATTAATAAAGGAATAAATGCTCATTGGCAACTGAACTCCTTGAGAAAGGAGGGACAGTGACTTGGAGGTCAACATACTACAGCCACCACGATATGGAGTGGGTAGAAAATTCTGAATCGGTGGACAATAAAAGGAGGGAAAGCTGTGGAGTGATAGAGATAGAACATCTAGAAGGGACAATGAGGAACGAGGAGTACTCCACCTCCCTCTCCAGCTCCAGTGTGCTGGGTACAGTAAGTCCAGAGAGAACAAGTGGGGATGTAGTGTGGATAACTTCTGCAGTGGGGATAGTCAGGTGGGAGCCAGGTCTCAGTAATAACAGATTGAGAGATGGGAAGTAGATGGAAACAATAAAAGGAAAGAGATCCAAGATGAAAGGGAATTTATTGTCTATAGAACAGGAATTCCAAAGAGCACAGTGAAAGGGGTAGGCAGATTGGAATGGGACACAGTTCAGGTTAGCACTGAGGAGGAATTAGGATGAGAAATGGAAAGGGGCCAGGAATAGTTATCTCCTAAAAAACTAGTGATTGCTTATTACACGGATAGGGAGAGAAACAGGAGGAACCATAGGAGTGTCGTAGAGCATCTGGGTTCACTATAGGTGAAAATGCTCTTGTAGCTGGTAGAGGAGGTGGGAGGTGGGGTTGTGATGCAGCTGCTCCTACCACTATCCAATCCCAGACACAGATGAAGTTACTGGCCCTAACTCTTGCAATCAGTTATACATATGTCCCCTTATTTTAGAACAAAGATGTCTCCTGACTTAACTACCTGCTGGAGCTCTTTTCTAGTGACTGTCCAAGGGAACCCTGATAAGGAAAGAGAGATCAATACCATCATTCTATCTGGTCCTGCCTACTGCCTAGTTCCTGGCCCATATTTGCACCTAGCTTCTGGAATTCCAACTCCTGATTCTACTATGATAAACTCTCTGAACTCCTTGCGACACAAAGGAAGTAGCCATCTTACTGTCTGAAGCTGTGAGCTAAATGAAACTCACTGCTAATAACCACAGTAGAGAACTTCTTCAGGGACTTATTATTGAGTCTGCCACTCCTCAGAAGAAGAAAAGGAAATTCATTCCAAGAGAGTATCCCTCCAGCAAAACAGAGCGTTATGCAAGATATTATATCAGCAAAATGGTGGCCAGGATCCCCTTTTCCCATTCTTCACCAATTCTGTCCCTGAGTAGTGGAGACGATAACCACGGAGAAAGGAATGGAAAGTTCATGCTTGAATGTCACACTGAAAAAATATTGTGGCAATTACTTGCCCCTGGAATCTGTGATTGTGGTTTAAGTTCTTTGTAAAGAGACAATAATTAAACAATATTAATAATGAACATATCTATACCATTCCATACTAATATGGCTTATAATTAGTACCAGTAGTAGTATTCGTACTAGTAGTAGTAATAATAATACTACATAAGGATAACAAATGCTTTATATAGCAGTTTAGAGTTTTTAAGCATCTATGTCCAAACAGCCCTGAGGTGGGAAGTACAGCTGCTCCAGAACCAGAGCATTTCAGAGTCTTAGAGCTGTAAGGGACCTCAGAGGCCTTCTATTCCAACCTATAACTGAAGAAAAGGCCCCCAGCAAGGGAGTTTCATTCAGTCTTCACTCGAAGACCTCCAGTATTAAGGAAACCATGAATTCTTGGAGAACCCACTTGTGACTTTTGGATAGCTCTAACTGTCCAAAAGTTTTCCCTAGGGGCAACAAGGTGCAATGGATAGAGCACTGGGCCTGGAGTTACCAAGACCTGAGTTCCAATCTACTCTCAGACACTTAGTAGCTATGATTCTGTGTAAGTCAAGTAATGTAACCTATGTTACAAACTTTCAGTTTCCTTAACTTACACTGCAGGGTTGGTGTAAGGATCAAATGAAATAATATTTGTAAAGAATTTAGCATGGTGCCTGGCACAGAGTGGGTGTTCCCTTCTTCCTCCTTCCTTCTTATCCTATACTCTCTCCCTCTCTTCCTTCTTTTCCTTTCCTCCCTCCTTCCTTCCATCTTCCTTCCTTTCTCCATTCTTCCTTCCCTTCCTTCCTCCTTCTCTTCCTCTTTCTTCCTTCCCTTCCTTCTTCCTTCTTTCCAGAGATCCCAAATCTGCAACCTCTTACCCACTGCTTCTAAATCTGCCAATGAAGCTATGTAAAACAAATCCTAATACAATCTCCAATTTGTTAACATTACTTCACGTCCATTTAGGGTTTTAAACTTTACAAAGCACTTTCCTTAACAACCACAGAAAGTAGGTATGTGGAAGTATTTTAAGAGATGAAGAGACTGAGACTCAGAGAGCATTAGTGACTTTTCTACGTTAACACATCTAGTAAGTGTTGGAGTCAGAATCTAAACTCAAAAATCCAAATCCAAACTCCAAGCCCAGAGTTTTGTTTTTTTTTCACTCCCACCATACCAGATTGGAAACTGAGACACAGAGAGTTAGCCTGAGTGGATCAAATGAGATAAGACAAAGTGTGCCAAAAGTCTTAGTCCAGTTTTAAGTTATTAAAGCCTGTATATGTAAAGAGGTCTGCTAACCTTAAAGGGCTACGTCAACATTAGCTATTATTACTCCTGTTATTGCTCAAGGACTCAGACAATAGGTGGCAGGCAGGACTCCTGGTTATGTACTGACTGCAAATGATATCAGTTCAGCAAAAACCAGTAGTCTCACTCCCAAGGTCACAACTCAGGGTCCCCAACTCCCACCTAAGAATAAGAATAAGAATAAGCAAGAATGAGCTGTGGAGAAGTGTGTGTGTGTGTGTGTGTGTGTGTGTGTGTGAAAGCAGGTGTTCAAGAAACAAGCCATTTGCTGCTGGTTTTCCCACAGTGGTTAGAGGGTCATCACACTTTAAGAAACAGCTTTTGGACACATTCGCTCATACAATGCATAAGACATCTTGCAGATGCTTCCACAGACACTGCTTGGGGGTGTGGGGGAGAGGGGAGAAACAAGATTATTCAGCTGAGAGGGGGCTCTAAAACATAATAAACAATCTGGATATGATGGGGTGCTTGGGTGCTTGTACTTGGACCCCAATTTCTCCCTAGCCTCAGAAACACTATCCCTGACAGTTTCTCCCCAGCCCAAGGACACTGTGCCTAGCAGTTATTCATGCATGGGCCTCAGCACAAACCCTTATCTCTCTCCCTGGTACAGCTACACAGAGCTGGGCTGCTCAGGCCCCAGGGTCTGAGCATGTGTCTGGAAGCCTCCCAATTCCTTAGTAGTTCCTGTCTTGTAAGAAAGCTTTCCCTTGTTGCAGAGCATTCTCTCATCAAGACAGAGGGAGAGGGGTGCCTTGCCCAGCCCAAGGAGTTTTGTCCTTGGCCAGCCCAAGGACTTTTCCTCCTGCCAGACTCCAAAGAGCCATACCTCTGTCATCTCCCTCCCTGTCCAGTATACTCCCTGTACTTTCCCATCCATAGCCCCCAAAGACACCTGCACCTTTGGATTACCTCATCAGTGTCCCTGGCATTACTTTCCCATGCTCTTTTCCATATAAACCCTAGCTGCATTCTCAGTCTTTTGCAGGATTCTTTAAGAATCCTTGCCCGCTGAACAGCGTAACAATAAACTTTGCCACCTTGGCTTAAAGAATGCTTGAGTCTGTGAATTCATTCCAGATGACCCATCCTGTATTCTGGTCTTTGAGGGGTCACAACCTCTCAACCGCTTACACCACAACAGATATAGGCAGCTATTTCTGTTTTACTTCCTTAGAAGCTGCTGGAACTTTCTCATGCAACTGTATGGGATATTCAAAGGTACCAGCCATGGTGATGATTAGCTCTTGGACATTTGTCAATTCAAGTGACTGGAGCTTAAAAAAATTTTTTTAAAATAAAAACCAGCTGCTCCAGCCCACCTAGAGCTGGTCAGGTTTTCAAGGACAAACAGATTTGCTTGGAGTCTAAGTGGCAAGAGCGTATATCAGCTGGTCTGCTGAGCACCACAGAGCCTCCCATTTCAGGGAGAATGCTCTTTGGATGAGGGAATGAGCCCACTCTGTTTGCCACCCTCCACACCAAGAAGAATCCTCCCAAGCCAAGAGACCCAGCTACACAAAGGACACTGGGCCCAGGGTCAGAGGATGTGTATCAGCCTCCTGCCACTCACTAAGACACTCTCTGGCTGACTTCAGGCAAATCCTGGCCCCTATCTGTAATAAAAGGAGGAGGTTAGACTAATCCTTTTCAGCTCTGGGTTTATGATCCTACGAACCCTTTCAGCATTTCCACCCTTATCGGTCAAAGGGGTAGTCTTGGGGCCTGAGGCTCCAGGATAAAATACAAACACCTCAGGTTGGTATTTCATGCCTTCCATAATCTGGCTCCGCGTGGCCATCTCCAGGAGTCCTGATCTATATCTGGCCACTGGCCCCAGATGGCTTGTGAGGCTGGTGACTTTGCACAGCCCTCCCTCACTTCAATCCAATTCACGGCATCACCGTCCTGAGGTCATGGTCCTCTTCAAGAACGAAGGACAAACAACAACAACAATCTGGCTCCAGTCTATCTTTCCAGGTTTATTGCATATTTTTCCCTTTCATGCACTCTATGTCACAGCCAAACTGGTTGCTGGTCCCTGGATTTAGTACTCCATCTCTCACCTCCACACCTTTGTATAAGATGTTCCTCATGCCTGGAATGCACTCCCTTCCTAGCTTCCAGAATCCTTGACTTCTTTTATGATTTAGCTCAGGTAGAGCCAGGTAATGGTGATGGTGAGGGTGTGGGTGGAAGTGGCAGTGGGGGAGTGGATAGAGTACTGAACCTAGAGTTAGGAAGACCCGAGTTCAAATCCAGCCTCAGAAACTTACTAGCTATGTGACTCTGGGCAAGTCGTTTAACTGCTTTCTGCCTCAGTTTCCCCATCTGTAAAATGGGTGTAATAATAGCCTCTACCTCTCCAGGTTGTTGTATGGATAAAATACTTATAAATCACTTGGCAAACCTGAAAATGTTCTATAAATACTGTTATTATTGTTGTTATTATTACCATCATCATATCACCATCTCTTCCAGAAGCCTTTTTCTACTCCCAATGCTTAGCACTGGAACTGGCTCATAATACGTACTTAATAAATGCTTGGGGGCTTACTGACTGATCCCCTTATCTGGTAATAATCACTCCAACCCCACATATTATCATGAATGAATGTAATCAACAAAAATTAATTAGAAGTGTGCACGGATTGTGCGTGCTAACCGATGGTCATACTACCACAACAGACAAAATAACAAGACTAATACAAAGGGAAGTGTGGCTAGGGCCTGGGAAAGCCCGTTACACAACATGTTCCAGGAAGTCACGGCGAGAGAATACTTTCAGCCGGGGTGTGCGAGTGGGGAGGAAATCAAGGACAGCTTCTAGTAAGAGATGGCACCCGTGCTGAGCCTTAGAGGAAAAGGCGGCGTTCGGCAAGCAAAGACTGAGGCAGTGAGACAGGCCTGTCATCCCTGCTAATGGAGGAGTCGGGACTAGAGAAGTGTTTGAGCGTGGGAATTCTGGGCTGAAATGGGCAAGAGGCGACTGCGTAGTGATGAGGTACCCAGCAAGATGCGGAGGGAGGAGAAGACACCCACCACCAGGCCGCTTGAAGATGGGCTCAGCAGTCCATCACTGGAGGGAACGGGGTGGTCTGCAAGTGGACCCTGCATTCCAGCCTGGTCGGGATGGGGGGGGACCCCGCCTCCAAACCAAAAACAATGGTGACTAGTTCCTCTGATTTTATAGATTTATGTACGAATTCCACTATTTTTATTCCTGTTTATTTATCTGAACGTTGGTTTTTATGACAGTTACTAAGCTTAGAATAAAAATAAACAAAGAAGAGGTTTCACCATCCTTGCTCTCCCCCATTCTCTGACAATCCTGTAACATCACTTTCTACTGATTTTATTCCCCACTCATCTCTGTTTCTCTGTACTCTACCTCCCCATCAGCACCCTTCCCTTTTAAACTCCCTGAAGACAGAGACTGTCTTTTGCCTCTCTTCGTATCCCCATCCCTTAGCCCAGAGCCTGGTATAGCTGTTGAATCCTTTTTCAGTCGTGTCTGAGTCTTCTAACCCCATTTGGAATTTTCTTGCTGAAGACATTGGAATGGTTTGCCATTTCCTTCTCCAGCTCATTTTACAGATGAGGAAACCGAGACAAACAGGGTTAAATGACTTGCCCAGGGTCACACAGCTAGTAAGTGTCTAAGGCCCAGTTTGAACTCAGGAAGATGAATCTTCCTGCCACCTAGTCACTTAATAAATGTTTACTGATTGACTGAAGATCTCTTTATTGGCCAGTACCTAGTCTTAGTCCACTATTTCATTATGGGTCCCAATCATGCTTAACTTCACTTCCGATTTGACTGCTTCCTTCCTTTTCACTCCTCAACAGAAACTTTGTACGCTCAGGTACACCCCCCTCACCACAATCCCTTCCTCTGCGTGTTTTCTTCCCTCCTTAGAACAGAAGTTACTTGAGGGTAGGGGTTGTCTTGTTTGCTTATATTTGTGTCCCCGGAGCTTAGCACAGCACCTGGCAGTAGTGAGCACTTAATAAATGCTTACAGTCCCAATCTTCCCTCTGGGCTGCAGACATATTTCTAATGGCCTACGGTCCGTCTCTACCCAGATACCCCACTGAATCCTCAAGCCCAAAATGTCAAAGACCAAGCTCATTACCTGATCTCACTCTTCCTGCCTTATGGCACCCTTCACTCAACCTCCCATGTTCACAAATTTGAAACTATCTCTGACTCTTCTCTTTCCTTTTACCTCTCACATCTGATTAGTTACCAAGTCCTGCCAATTCCTCTCACATCTGTCACCACCTCTAGTCCCACTGCCACCACACAAGTACAAGCCCTCATTATAACCTGTCTGTCTTCCTGCCTCTTCTCTCTCCTCCCACCAGTCTGCCCTTTGTATCACTATCAGAAAAATCTTTCTAAGGCACAGATCAGGTCATCTCACACCTCCACCACTGCCTGTTAAAGAAAGCTCAAACTTCACTGCCTGGCATTCAGGGCTCTCCACAATCACGTCAACCTACTTTTCTGGCCTAATCTCAAATTATCCCCTTCCATGTGCTTTACACTCCTCCCCAAACAGAAAATTCCTTGCTCCCTGAATACACAGGCTAGTCTCATGCCTGCCTAGCCTGGGTTCAGGCTGTTCTCAATAGTTGGTATATATGCCTTTCTTCTCCCTCTTTGCTTGGAGATTTCCTACAGCCCAATTCAGCCCAATTCAAAGACTGTAAAGCCTTCCCAGCTGGTCCAGGCTTCTCTCATTTGGACCTCACACATCACACTTCCATAAGGGCAGGGGCTACATCTTATTTCTGAACTTCACATCTACTCCTTCCCTAACACAGCAGTCTACACAGCAGATATTTAATAAAATTAGAAAATACAAGTTTTCTTGTTAAGTATATGTTAAATGAAACAAAGGCAAAGAGATGGTAGGTGTTAAATGTCCCATCGATTTGGGGGGTAGATTTCTCATAAGAAGTCATGTGCGGGTGTGTGTAGTACTGAGAAGATACCAGATGCTTTGTATCCTGAGTGGAAACAGGATAGCCACAACCATATGGCCTACTTGTGGTCATTTGGATACGATGACTACATCTATAAATTGTCTTGCCAGATGCTGGAATGGTGTACTTGTTCACGTTCCCTACTGCCCTAAACAGAGCACATCTATTAATTAACAGGACAGTACCCTAACTTCTTATAAACTTCCCATGGTGGTAAAAGAGAGGCCTTCCATTCAATGGAATACAGACCTGACTCCAAATATAACTGACTTTTGACATATTGAGGCTCAAAAGTTCTAGTTACATGGTATATCTAATGTAAGTTACCTGTTAGCACATTTTTGTTTTCTTGGTCTAGACTTCTGATTCCATTGGTTAAAGAGAAGTCGAACTGAAGAAACTCCCTCTCCCCATACAGACTGGCAACTGCACTCTGACTCATAGTCTTTTTAAAGGGTTGCCTTTTTTTTTTTTTATTGCCTAGCGGCAATAAAAAGCTAAGTGATTTGACAAGGGTCATGCAGCCAATGTACATCATGGGAAGGCCTTGAATCCAGGTCTTGGTCCATAATCCTTGCTGGCCCCTGTGGCAAGACTTAGGCAAGGTCATTTAGCAAACTTACTAGGCCCAAGGACCAACCAGTCAAATGAAACGCAGGCAATCACCCATACAAGGAATTTGAGTTTAGGGTGATACTACCATCACCCAAAGTATAAAGTAACAGCAAAAGTATGGCAAAAGTCAAGCTCTTCCCCTGATAAAGCAATTACCCATTCTAAAAATTTTCTCCATGAGGAAGGTTGCTTGAGGCATGGTCCCTCATCAGAGATGGTAGGATAAGATACCCCAATCAGAACACATATACCGTGAAGAGTGATGTAATATGCCTCTGAAGGAGTCCACACATTTACCCTCTCTCCCAACATGAGATGTGAACTACATCCATAAGAAGATTTTAATATGGGACTGTTAACTAACATAGACTCTACTGAAAGTATAAAAGTCCTAACAATTTCATCCTGAGTCCTAATGAATTACATACACAGGATCACCACAGGTCACTATCCCCTGAGAGTAATACCTACAGTCTAGTTTTAGTATTGACCATCCTACAAAGATGGAATCCAATTTTAATCTTGTATTAGGGATAGCAATGAGTATATTTCTGATATACAACAAATGTCAAAATGCAAAAAAAACCCAATAAAACAAGCATGAACGGCTTCTCCATGGAGATTTTCCTTTGGAATAGAAGTGAATAAATTCTGGTCTCTTTCTAATTCCATGCCTACTCTTCTCCAATATACTATAACTACCACTACTGGGAAAAAAGGAGAAAAAAAACCCAAAACAACATCTAAAGGAAAACACCCTTCAACAAAGTCTTTCTGATAATTTTTTTAAGAGGATGGTTAAGAAGATGATTAAAAAGCCTTTATCTTTTTAAAATCGGGAATACAGAGAAACATATGACAAATAAAAGGCAAAAAACCCCCCTAATAAACCAAAACTCCAAATAAAACCTTGCCATCTCTTCTCTTGCTAGTATCATTATCATAACATTAACAGGAGAATGGCTGGAACAGCTCCCGCACTTGATGATACGTCCATAAGGAAGCTGTCCTAGGTAAGAGGAGACGTACATTCAACACTGCAGAGCTGTGAATGCTCTGCTCTTTGGTGCATCACATGTGGTTGCTTCATTTTATGTCCATGGTATTTAGCAATAATGGTTCCGCAATCATTTCATTCCAGCCTGCCAAAAGAGCAGGGGAGAATGGTGGAGGAAAGGGATGCCTCGCCAGGGAAATTCGGAAAGATGTGACTCCTGACGCTGTTTAACACCTGACACTGTTAAACACCTGCCAGTGACATGAATGCCTTCTGCCATAGAAGGAGAGGAATACACAAAGACTAGCAGCCACAGACACACCCCCTCTCCTACCACCTGTGGCTGCACCCATGCAGAGGTTAGTGACGCCCTGATGGGGCTGGAGGCCTCTCAGAATCTGGGCTGGAAAGGTTTTAGAGCTAGTCTAACCTCCCATCCAATCCAGGAATGCCCTTTACTTAGAATACCCTAAAAGGCAAGCCAAGATCACAAGATTTAGAGCTAAATGGCCTCTAATAGCCTACCACTACTACTGCCCTATCTGAATGTGGAGAAGCAAGGAATGAGGGAAAAGGTCTACAGAGGGCTTAATTAACCATACACAGTCCAGCTCTATGTCCTTCTTTTCTGTTGCTGCTGTTCAGTCCTTCAGTCATGTCTGACTCTCTGTGACCCCATGGCCCATACTGTCCATTGGGCTTTCCTGGCAAAGATACTGGAGTGGTTTGCCATTTCCTTCTTCAATGGATCAGGACAAACACAGGTTAAGTAACTTGCCCTGGGTCACATAGCTAGTTAGGTGTCTGGGGCTGGATTTGAACTTGGGTCTTCCTGACTCCAGGTCCAGTGCTGTATCCACTGAGCCACCTAGCTGCTTCTTATGACCTTCTTCACCAATAGGTAAAGGTCAAACTGCTTTGCATTTAACAGCATCAAACCAACATTTCTTTATTCTATGGCAGCTTAAGAGAAAATCAGCTGATCTGAAGTATTTTGGCAATGATAATAACAATCTATCTCACTGACCCCAAGGAGATGCGGAGTACAGGTAGGTGACAAGCCAAAGAAAGGGAAGAAGTAAGAAAAATAAGTATAATTTCCTGTAAAAGGGCTTTGGGTCTTAGATAATCCTTCAACTCAGCTTTTACTGGCTTCCAGCTGACTGCCATCTCTACCACCAGCAAATGAAGACCAACTGCCAATTGATCGGCAGATAAGTTTGAGAACCTTGGTCACAGAACTCCCTCCCCTACTCCCCCCCCCCCACCCAGCACCAGCCTGACCCACAAAGTTACAGTCCATCCCCTTGTGGCAATGTGGCCCTAGAAGCTTCCTTTACTGTGCCCCTGACTCTTTCCCTCTCCTCAGGCCTCCCTATTCCCTGAAATACAACAATATTGAAATCAGGCCAATTAATAATCCTACAATGGACTCTAAGTGTTCAAGTAAAAGGAACAGTCAATTGAGGTGGCAAACTTCATGGCTTTCTTATTTAAAGAAATTGTCAAAGCCAACCTAACCTTCAGCACCCACCACCCTGACAAGCCTGCAGCCGTCAATATGGAGTCAAGACCATCTACTGACAACTCACTGAAGGCTCAGATGATGGTCAGCACTTTTTAGAAATAAAGCATTTTTTAATCAAGGTACGTACATTGTTTTTTTGGACATAATACTATAGCAGAATTAATAGACTACAGCACAGTATAAACAACTTTTATAGACATCACCCTCGTGATGTCATTGGTCCCCTTCGAAAACAAAGGACCTACAACAACAAATTTTATATGTACTAGGAAACCAAAAAATTCATGTGACTCACTTTATTGTGATATTCGCTTTATTGGGGTGGTCTGGAACCAAACCCGCAATATCTCTGAGGTATGTCTACACAGAGAGCTTATCACAGAGCCAAGCAACTCTCCCAATCAGCTAGGAATTTCTGAAAGACAACGGACACAGCTTTTCACGCTCCCTTTCTATGGGTGAATATCATGGTTAAGAGGCTGTGGAGGCTGGAAACCCTGTACCCTACTCCTAGATCTGTCATTTGTTAGCTGCGTGACCTCAGAAAATCCTTTCAATGACTGGGTTTTCTAACTGTTGGAGTTAATACTCTCAGATCCACCTACCTCACAGGCCTGGATTGAGTTATCAAATGAGGCCAGAGCCATGTGGACAGAATTGAGAAAAGTTAAAAGATCTATAAAAAACTATGCTTTATTACTGCTCAGAGACAACTCTCCTCTGTCCAATCCTGCTCATGTTTTCCTCATCTGAATCTGCTATTTGGTTAAAAGAAAAAAAAAGAGCACAAATGCTTGAACTGTTGCAAAGGAGTCTGACAAAATCAAGTGTTGCATATTTATCACTCTGTTATTGACAGCTGAAGGCAAAGCCAAGGCCACTGGGCAAATTTAAAAAAAAAGTTCTCTCAAATATGCTTGTCAGCAAAATTGCTCTTTTAAGGGAAAAAGGAAAACCAACCAGTATAAAAAAAATGTCCCTGGGCCTCTGGATATAGGAACTACAGTGAAGCCAGTCTCTTCCTCAAATACCAAACAATGAGAACAAAGAAATCCTGGCATTTATATAGCGCTTTCCACATACCATCTCATTCGAACCTCACAACAAGCCTGTGAGGTAGGTATTATTGATATTATTAAACCCATTTTACAGGAAACTGAGGCTTGGAGATGTTAAATATCTTGCCCCATGGGTCACACAGCTAGGAAAGGACTTGCCCCCCCAGACTTAATGCTCCCCTTCCACACTGTTTACTATATTGGCCTGCCTCACAGAGGTGGAGGCTTCTTCTTCTTTTTGGAAAATAAAAAAATTTAAAAAAAAAAGAAAAAAAATTTTTTTGACAACACAAACTTCATTAACGACACAGAGATCGCAGGCATCGTTGTTTATGGCATTCCTAAAAAGGAAAATCCATCTCAAAGCTAAATTGCAGTAAGTTAATTACATATTCTGGTTAATGGCAGAAATACTGAGGGAGGGAATGCTTTTATGAGCTGTCAAGTGAAAATCAGAGGAAGCCCTTCTCCCAACTGGCAGAGCCCGGGGATGACATGGAAATGAGTCCAGGAGGTTTATGGTTTCTGGTTTGCAGAGAAAGGCAACTATTGCCTTTACTCATCCACCTACCCGCCTACCCAGGTTTTCTTTGGGGAGTGGTTTCCTCAAACAAGGGACCTGGAAACAACTCTACTTTATGGGCTCAGCTGTATACCAAAGTAGGGGAACTGTCCATCTACAAAAAATGATTTCAGAAGTGCTGAGAAGGTCCCCAATCTCATCCTCCCAAAATGACCCTATATCCTCTGGCATGAAGTGACTAAATTCCATCACTGCAGCTTTGTTACTCAGGTTAAGATTTTGATCCCTGTAAAATACAAATAAACCTAAGGAAAGGTTAACACTTTAAGCAGTCAGGAGTTAATTAACCCTTAGTATGAATGAGTTCCAGGTTCTTCCCTGAATACATTTTTTCAAAGAGAATGAGATTATTAAAAAAAAAAAAAAAGAGGATGAGAACATGAGGGTACTGGGCTCATAGCAACACCACAAAGAGAATGAGGAGTACCAAAGACACACAATTTCCCCTATGACTTCCTAGGATCATCAGGGTAGAGGAGGATCTAGTAACATAGCGTTCATGAAGATTCCTGTGGGCTCAGTGCCAACTGGGTCAGATCTTCTGGGTTTGACCTGATCTAGATAAGGATAGATACTAGTTTTGGCAGGAACAAGATAATAATAATAATTACTACTACTACTCATTTATCTAACAAGTTTGTAATTACCTTGTGACATAGGTAAGACAAGAATATCTTTATTTTACAGAGAAAGAAACTGAGGCTTTGCAAGGTTAAATGAGTTGCCCAAGATTCTACAGAATTTAAAGGCAGGTCTCTTGACTCCAGATTCAGTACCCTAAATGAGCCTCAGACACCAAGTTCTGTGTTTCCAAACCTTGTGGCACCTGAAGGACATCTTGGGGAAATCATGCCAAAGTTGAGTGACACAACAATTGGGACACCAGTGATTTCATGTTCACCTCATTCTTTTCCTGTTCTGTAATACAGCCCAACTCCCACAGTTCTTTGCCTTCCCCTTCCTCCCTCATTTTCAGATGACACTTGCATGCTGTGGTGTCACCTCCCTGATGTCATGGTCCTCTTTGAGAATGAAGGACAAATACCAATAACATTTTCAGATAAAGGTTGCCCCTACTATTTGACAGTGCATAAAATGCCCAACTGATGAGTCTTCCCTTCCAAAAACCTATTTAAGTCTATGGATCAAGCTGTTAACAGTTATTCAACCAGGGCAGTGATTAACTAGTGGGTGTTCTGTTAAGGATTCCAAAGGGAAACAGCCTGAGGAAATAGTCTTAACACACCTCCCACCTTAGGAGAAAAGGTATTGAGGAGAAGTCTCAAGTGAAAACGAATATGCCTCCCTATAAGATACACTCGGGGAGAAAACTGTGAAGTGTCAGAAAGCCATGCCTGGGAACACAAACGGTTGAGGCTGAACAGATCCTGGAATCCACCAAGTTTTTTTTAGTTGTGCTGCGGTCAGTGAATTACAGAAACCTGATGGAGGTCAAGCTCATGGATTACTAAGAGTTGTGATCCAGGGAACCCAAGGTACAAAGGAATCTAACCAAACCCTCTTCCACATGAAGGCATACACTCACCTGAAATAAAGTAATCTAAGCAGTCCTATTTCATTGGCTTGTCAATTACTCTAGTTAGATGCCCACCAGTGTCTCCAAATAGTTGCTTTCCAGAGGTGGGAAGGCAACAAGTCTGAAAGATCTTCTCTGGAGCTACTTTCTTTTCTTTTAAAAACTTTTTTTTTTGGTTAATATTTTCTGTTTTTACATTGCCTACATTTCCCAATAATGGCTCCCTCAGAGCCAGCCCTTATAACAAAGGATAAAAAGAAGCGAGAAAAAGTTCAACAAAATCAACCAAGCACGTTACAAAAAAACCTGAGATTATATATAGTTTTACAATGTTACACGTCCCATAGGCCCTCATCTCTACAAAGGGGAGCGGGGAGGTGCATTCTCACATCTCTTCTTCAGGGGGGCAAGCTTGGCCATTATACTTTCTAATATTCTTTGCATTAACAATGTTATATTCATTCACATGTATATACACATATACATGTATACATATATACATGTATACATATATACATATATATAAATGGATACATGTATGTATATACACATTATATATTATACATACATATGTGATTTTCCTGTTTCTGCTTACTTCACTTTTGCATCAGTTCATGTCTTCCTATGCTTCTCTGTTATTCATCATATTCACAGTTTCTTACAGAACAATAATATTTCATTACATTTATGTACCACAATCTGCTTACCTAATCCTCAAACAATGGGGATCTACTTTATTTCCAGTTCTTTACTACTACAAAGAAGTCCAACTATCAATATTCTGGTATATACAGAGACTTCATTAATGTACAAAGGGAACAGGACTAGCCTTAGAACTGGAATTGGTCATTGGAACATTCCACTGTAGTGGGGAAATCCACTCACAGGAGCAAATTATGCAATCACAGGTAACTTTCTACAAAACCAGAGTGGGGAAAAAGAATTGATTATTATAGGATCATACATAATTGCAGCTAAAAGGGCCTTACATATCCTTCAGAGATATTTCTATTAAGTTAGGGTATATGGATAAAATGTTTTTTTCTACTTTAAGGATATTTCCATACAAAGAATCTATGCTAGACATCTCTAATCTCAGTATCCTTGCCCCTGGAAAACTACAGTGACAACTCTTATTCTTTATTTGCCTTTTCTCTTTATTATAAGGATTAGTCCATTTAAAAAAATTTTTATTTGTGCTTTTTGTATATATATGAGTCATTTCCAGATCTAGCATCTCCTCCATCCCCAGTGAAATTGCCTTTGAGATAAAGAAAAAGAACTCAGCAAATATAACTTTCTGGCAGAGTATACAGCACTCTGCCCCAAGAGTGTCCCAATTTTCTGCCATAAGGAAGGAAATGCATTTCATATGTGGTCTAGGGCCAAGGCTGGTCATTCAAATTTATAAGAGTTCAATTTCATTTTATCATTTCTTTCATTTACATTTTTGTAGGAATTGTGTACATTATTCTCTTGGTTCTGCTTACTTCTGCATCTCCATACATTCACTTTTCCAATTCTGTGCCTTTCATTACACCAGTCTCTATCCCTGAAAAACTTCTGCCTATGAAATCCTGCCCAGCTTTTAAAGTTCAGCTCAAATGCTACAAAATGAAATCTTTCCCCACTTTCCTCAGTTGATTATGATCTTTTTCTCAAGGAACTCCCATGGTCCTTTCATGGTGGTTCTTTCATGCACTTAACATGTAAAATTTCTGCACTACTTTATATTATGGTTATTTATGTATATTTTCCATCCTCTTTACTAGAATCTAACATCCCTGAATGAGCTAAACTTTGCCTCCCATGTCCTACATAAAATAGCCATTTCACAGAATCAGATCATTTCAGAATTTAGGAACCTCATCAGCAATCCATCCCCTCCAACCTGCTCTTGTATTACTAATTATTGAATCAGGATCCAGATTTCCCCCCTTTTCTGCTTCCTCATCCATAAATCAACCAGTGTGGGAAATCTTTCTCAAAGACTTACCCAAACTAAAGATCTAATCGAAGACAGTAAAAGAAATTTTAGGTTTAGGCTAATGGGTAAATTCTTCTCATTGTGTTTACTCAGACAGGTCTGGGAAAATGTGGATTCTCTCTTCTGTCAGACAGGTGATATGGAAATTGATACGTGTCTTTCACCAAAACCAAGACAAGGTGATCCAAGGTACTCTCAAGACCCTCATTGTAATATTCATTTTCTCATTAATTATTAACCAATCAGAACTGACTGCCACTCTCTGGAAAATCTGCCCTTCCTAGGCAGGGCATATAAACTGTGAGCCCACAGCCATGAGGGGTCTTTGGCATTCGAGAGTGCCACTAACCTTTTTTTTTATTAATAACATGCTAGCCTAATGAATAAAATGAATAAATTACCCAGAAACTATGTCTCTCAAACTTTTTAAACACCACAAACCCATAGCTCCCCAAAAAACCTCTACCTCAATCCTGCTTTAAGAACTCCAATTAAAGGGGACCCAGCCCCTCTCCAGGCAGTCCATTCTACTTTTGAATAGTGCTAATTATTGGAAAGTCTTTCCTTGATATCAAACCTAAACTGTCTCTTGGCAACTTCAAACCACCATTCCTAGTTCTATCCTCAGGGATCAAAAACAATAAGTACAAGTCCTCTTACACAAGACCTCCCTCAACCACTTGGAAGACTGTTAGTATGTCCCCTCCCCAAATCTTCTCCATTTCAGTCTTAACTTCTCCCTAGCCCTTCAAACCATCTTCACATTGTATGAATTTAATTTCCCACATCATACTTACATATGCCCTCTTTGGACAATCTTCACTTTATCAATACCCTTTCCAAAATATGGTTCTCAGAAGAGAACACAATAATCCAGATGTGGAGCAGGGCAGAGGACTGTGCAGCTATTAGCTACTTACTCCCAGAAGTAGCCTCTCCGAAATTCAGCCCAAGACCACATTAGCTTCACTGGCTATCTAATCACACTGTTGACTCGTATGGGGGATACAGCCCACTAAAGCCCAAGGTCTGTTTTTAGATAAATTACTGCCTAACCATGCCTCCCTGATTCTGCACTTGTGAAGTTGATTTCTCTAAACTCAAGCACAAGACTTTACATTTATCTCGATTAAATTCCATCTTATTAGATTTGGCCCAGTGTTCTAGCCTGTCCATTTTTCTGCATCCTGATTGTATCCTGACTGTGTGTTAGCATTTAGTGAATCAACAACTCAATTTAACTCCAATTCTCTTGACAAATGCCTTTACTAAGACATTATCATTGGGTCCTATAAACCTGATTCTGAGTAAAAGCTTTTAGCTGAGTACATGGTGTTCATCAATTTATCAGGGTAGCACATGAAATCACAGTATACTGACTTTTTGTTTTCTCCCAAAATCATATGCTCAAAGTAAAAATGATAAATTCTCTCTGTTTCTTTGTCTCTGTCTCCTCTCAACCACCCCACCCTCCTCCCATGTTTTATAGCTATGTGACCTCTGATACTCCACATTTAGAAAATGCAAACCCTCTACAAACAGGTAAGGGTGTCAAAAGTGAGTGAGGTAGAGAGAGGAAGAGAAGAAAACCCTCCACCTCAAGGTGAATTTAAAGAACTATATGGAACAGATCTACTGGATAGCTTCACTAGTGAAAACGAAAATGAGGAACTACTTTCCTATTTGGGCATGCTTCCATGATTTTTCAAATGAAATTCCCCAGCTGACCCTCACTTAAAACCTCTTTTTCTTCAGAGGCAAATTCAACAAACATTTATTTAGCACCTACTATGCACAGAGCCCTTGGAGAGCACTATAGCTTAGTTTTTAGATAAGACATATTCCTTATCTTCAGGCAGTTTGGAATCTAGTTTCTTCATTAGCAGTCAACTCAGTTCAGTTCAATTCAATGAGGTCATGCTATGTACAAGCTTAGGAATACAAGGAAAAGTATGACTCAAGGAAGTGGTGTTAATGTGGTATAGATAATGTGCCTCTTTGTATTATTTCAAGAAGCTTTGCCTGATTCATATGACTGCTATTCCTCATCTTCTTGGTGTTTACATAATTAGTACTATGCCAACTGGCACTTTTTGATACACACTTGGCCCAAATGCAGGCCATACTACCCCACCCCCATTTTCTGGCTTTTATAAAACCTCAGTGTTGCCTTTTACTGCACTCCTAGTTCTACTCATTTTTTATCATAATTGCTCTCTTTGTGACAAATGTGAGGGGAACAGAGATGATAAAAATGAATAAAGCATCACTGAAAGAAATGTAAATAAAAAAACCCTTTCACAGTAAACATTTTCTGATATATGGTAATTTTGTATAATTATTGTTCAGGATAAACTTGTGGGAAGTTTCCTCTCCTCAAAGAGATCTCATCTTTTGTATAAGGCCTCTATCAGGACGACACAGTATACCTCATCTGGTCTTCCTCTGGTGTGCTCCCTCTGACTAGATGATAAGTGACCTGAGGGCGAAGAACCTCTATCATACTTCCTATGCTTATGTTTGTTAACCTGACCTGTACTTCTCCTTTGAGATCACCTCCCATTCACTCTCTATACCTGGTATATACATAGTTGTTTGCATCTTATCTCTGCGCCGACCCCCTCCTCCCAAGAATGGGAGCTGCTAGAAGATAAACATTTTTTTTTCTTTCTTTGTATCCCCAGCACTTAGCACAATAACTGGCACGTTATAAGTTCTTAATAAATATTCATTGACTTACTAAATGTTCTAAAGTCAGCACAGCTAAAGGATGCTTCTTAGGATGAGCCCCTAAAACATTCCTGGGACTCCCTCAGTGGGGAAACAGTAGATTAAGGAACCACTGCAACCTAATGATACCCTGGGAGATCTACTATCTACAAGTACTTTTGTGTACAGACACTCTCCAGTAAGGAAATTTTAGTTTAAATCTCCTCCAGAGGCTCCCTGTCTTAGAGTATAAACTGAGAACACTGTCTGCTAGGACACCAGGGAGTGGGAGTAAGGAAGACAAATGTTTCAAAACTGTTACTGCCTACCCTCTTCTGGAAAAACTCCAGAACCCGAATAGTATTTCTTGATAAACTGACTTCCACGGTTGCTGAGACTCATGATCTCATCTATCCAGTTCTCCTTTCATTCACAACTGCTGTTAAGTATATATAATTCCTTTTGGGTCAGCATAACTCTTATGCCCATCCTTCCATAAATCGACCCATGAGATCCTAGATCATGGATCCCAGGAGCACAGAGCAAAGATTCAGAACTAGAAGGGACCTCAGAGATCCATATAGTCCAACCCTCTCATTTTACAGGTGAGGAAACTGAGGCCCAGTGACTTGCCCAAGGAAGGCTATATGACATGTCAGAACTAGGGTTCCAAACCAAGTCTTATGACTCCAAATCCAGCACTCTTTCCATTATCCTAGATTGGTTGGTGCTCATCAAGACCAGTACTTTCTGACTGTCTTTTGGAAGAAAAAAGTATTTATGATATATAAGGCTTGCTTCTTCTGAGAACTCTACAAGATTTTGGCCTCTTTTCCTTTCTTGGTACTCAACTGCCTTTTTAAACAACAGTTTCACTATCCTCCTCTGTGCCCACCTTCTTTGGAGGATCTTGCTATAAAGTTCCTCTTAGATTGTCTTCTAGTCCTCTTTTTTTGTTGTTGTTCAGTTTTGTCCAATTCTTTGTGACCCCATTTGAGGTTTTCTTGGCAAACATGGATTGGAATGGTTTGCCATTTCCTTCTTCTGATCATTTAATAGACAAGAAACTGAGGAAAACGGGGTTTTTAAGTGACTTGCCCAAGGTCACACAACTAGAGTCTGAGGCTGGATTCGAACTCATGAAGATGAATCTTCCTAATTCCAAGCCCAGTGCACTATCCACTGTGCCACCTAGCTGCACTTTTCTATTTCCTTATGCTCTGCAATTGATGGTAGTGTCTAAGGTTCAATTATTTTCATGCTGGTGTGTTGGCTTACACTAGCCGTATGTACAACAAGAAGAACTAACCAAGTGTGCCTTCCATGTTTTTTCTTGCCCCTGGAAGCATGTTAAAACTACCTAAGATGTGTGTTTCCCTCCTCAAGAAGAACTTGTGAGCTCTCTTTCCTTTTAGCTTTAACTTTTTATATCTTCTGCTTTCATTAGTGCCAAATATGTCACTGTGGATATGGTTTCATTCCTCCATTAGTGTGCCATGCTGTAAGACAAAGATCACACATGAAGAGGGCCAACAACTAATGTTTTCAGTTTCTAAGAATTATGTGATTCTTAGCACCCTTGATTACCTTTTTCATTGATTTGTCACCAATACTACAGAAGCTGCACAAGACCGAGGGTCACTTTACATTTTCATCTGGCCACACAATATTCCTAACTTAGCATTCTAGCTGCTGGTGATAGGCTTTCAAATTTAGCCAGGCTGATCCTATCATGGTATAATCCAGGGGTGGGGAATCTGCGGCCTCAAGGCCACATGTGACCCTCTAGGTCCTCACGTGTGGCCCTTTGACTGAATCCAAACTTCACAAAACAAATCCCTTTAATAAAAGGAACTGTTCTATAAAGCTTGTAACTCAGTCAAAAGGCTGCACCTGAGGATCTAGAGGGCCCCAGGTTCCCCACCCCTGGCTGTAATCTGTCAGACAAGATCTCCCCCATACCACAATGGGGAAATCAGAAAAAAGTCTGAGATAGAGGATGAAGAAAACTTGAGAACTGAGTACCCAGTATTTCCATATCTTATTTATTAAGTTGCATCTGCCAATTCTAGGTTAACTATATATACATATAATGTTAAATGTATATATTATATATATATACTATTGATTGACATTAAATGAAATATAAATATCCAGATATAAATAAAACTAAATTGGCACTTATTTACATACTCTTGTATTGTAGGTATTTTTATACCTAACTTAGCTCCTCTATAGACCATGAACTATGTCCCTGACGACAAGGACAAAAATTTTATCCATACAAATGCCAGTGCCTTTTCTTAGGTGCAGATCTGACCATGCCATTCTCCTACTCAATGAAGTCCATGGTTCCCTATTGCCTGCAGAACAAAAGATAAATGTCTCTGTTTAGATTTTAAAGACCTTTACAACCTGGCCTCAATTTACCTACTGAATCATACTGTATATTACTCTCAATCCCATACTCTGTAATCCAGCCAAACTGGCCTTCTCTCTGTTTCTCAGGCATAGGACCCCATCTCTCGCCTCCATACACCAGTGCTGGCATCCTCCAAGCCTGGAATGACCTCCTTTTCTCACCTCAATCTCTTAAAATCTCTCTCTCTTCCTTCCAGATACAGCTTGAGGGCCACCATCTTCTACATGAAGTCCTTCCTGATCCCCCAACTGCTAATGTCTTCCTCCCCTATCTTTTATTTATATATATTTGCATTTATTCTGTATATATAAATAATGCAGTTATTGTCTCCTCATGAGAACATAAACTGCTTGAGAGGAGTTGCTATTCCATTCTTTATACCTGAATCACAAGTACCTTGCAAAATGGCTAGCATGAAGTAGACACTTAATGAAATGCTTGTGGACTAATTAGTCCTGGTCACATCTCCTGCTATCCTTAGCAGAACACCCTACCCTGCATGATAAATGCCTGTTAAAACAACAAAATAATTAAAATGGAGTACCATGAAAATATAATGGTCAGGTGTGGCCCCAAAGAAGAGATAAGGAATCACCTTCTTTGTAGATTTAGGGGGCTGTGGATGTAGAACAGGGCACATAATGTCAGACATATCTGATGTGTTAGTTCTAAACTGTTTTCTCTTTTCTCTTTTTTGTTACAAAAGATGCCTCTGAGAGGGCAAGCAGGAATGGATATATCAGGAAGTTAAAGTGATACAAAAGCAAAACATCAATAACTTTGAAAAAAATAACAATTCTTTTAATAAAATTAGGATCCAGTTGAAGAAAGAAAAAAATAACTCATGTCCATCTGAGTTCACATGTGTACAATCAAAATTACTAAATTTCAGCAGTCATTTCATCACCTTAATCATGATACAGACCTTGGAACACTTCAATCTCCAGAAAATCCAAGTTGTAAATCCCTCAAATGGCAACAAAGAGAAGCATGGTAGGCACAAGCATAACGTTTCATCCTTCCCAATTGTGGTCTTGTGCTCAAGACGTGGAATAAGGATTGTCAATGAGGAAATGTGCGCTCAGAAAATGAGGCTGACCAGTCAATTAAACAAGAACAGAGGTTCTGCGGGAGAGTTACACTGGTAACCATGAAATGCATGTAACCTCTGTGGAGGATCTATGAAAAAGAATAGATAAGAATCCCAAAGGATTAAGAAGACATGGATGAGTTATAATCTGCACAGATGGATGGAAAGGTAGATAATTCCATGATATCAGCACCAAATCAGGTAGTTCAAAAGTACCTCGGAACCAGGCAGGTTGAAAGAAAGGGGGCAGGGGAAGAGAAAAGAAGGAAGAAAATCAGAGGCATATTCAGGAAAGCTCTGCCTTTCATGATGAGATGAGTGTTTCCCCTATGATTCTGTGTGCTCAGCTATTCTGTCTTAAACTGCCCTTCACTTACGCTGCTGTTGACAAGCTGGCCCCAAAAAGATTTGTCTTGTTGATAGAAACCGGATGTACATGAACAGTTCTTACACAACTACCTTGTAGCAAAAAGGAGTGATGGCTCCACGGCATCACCCCTTCCTCTCTTACTCCTCCTCCTCAATGGCCCCGCACACTCCCCACCCCCAAGCCAGAAGACACTGCTAAGGAGTCAAACCTGTCAGAAATCACATGAAAACAAGAGGCCAGAACTGTAACACAAGGACGCCTCATGCTTTCAAAATTAGCTTACCTCTGCCCTCTGCACAAAAAACAGGCACAGCCGTTATAATTGCGATGGCGAAAAAATGGGAGGGAGGGAAAAAACCTCTGTTTAATAATTGTGGAACAGTTGAATAAATTATAGCATACCGATGTACCTCCAATGAAGAGGTCCCACTTTGGTGCCTCATCATAGCGTGGAGGTAACTGTGGGTTCTCAAAGGCTATGCCAGTAGGGCACCAGTTTGGGCCAATCCTATCAAGCCGGACAGCTCCTGATCGTGGGCCCAGTTAAGGAACATATGTCTGCTGCTAAAAATAAGCATTGCTTATTTTGAAGAGATTCATTACCAGACAGGCCAAAGGGAGATGGACATTTCTGGCCATATCACCTCTGGAAGACAGTGTCTCTTGAAGGCAGTCTAAGATACAGAGGAGTCAAGGAGGATTACAGATCCCTGAAGTACATGGGATGGAATATTATTTTAAGGATTTGTAACTTTCTAAGTATAAGAAATCTCCTCACCAATGCAGGCGACAGGATAGAGTAATAGATAGAGGAATGGGCTTAGAGTCTTGAAGACTTGAGTTCTAATCTCCCTTAGCCACCGGCTAAGGGACTAGGCAAGTCACTTAACCTACTTGGTATACTCTAACTCTAATTTCCCCATCTGTAAAATGAGGGGGGTTGGACTCAATAACCTCTAAGGTCATTTCTATACCTATGACCCTATGAACTTAGTAAATGGTCCTGAAGGAATTGTGCCCCTAAAAAATCATCACTGCAGCTAGTGTGGTGAAAAGCCTCTCCCAACTTAGCTAGAGTGGTCCTCAAACAACAAAAGCCACAAATTCAAAGGCTTTTTTTCAAGCTTGCCAATACCTGCACCTACCTGCCAAAGCTTGTGTCACAAGGTATGACCTTCAAGAACCCAGATTCACCACCATACCACAATGAAAGACTGAAGTGGAACTTCAGTGGAAGTCATAACATTTACTGTGATTTTGGGGTGGGGGTGTGGGGGGTGTCTAGACCTGTGATTTCAGTAGTGATGATAATCAGCAACTCACCTCCAACTTGTTATGGCTGCCTGGGCCACTGAAAGGTTAATTTTCTTGCCCAGTATCAGAGGTAGGTCTTAACCTAGATTTTCACGGCCCTCTCTCACGCTCTTTTACCAGGCCCACTACAGCACACTGTGTCCTTACTGTACCATAAGAATGACAAACGAAATAATGTAAAAAATATGCAAAGACATATGCAATGAAAAGCAAAGAAAACAATGCAAAGATTGTAGAATTTGGGAGTTGGAAAGGACCTTAGAGATCATCCAATCCAATCTCCTTATTTATACATGAAGACATTTAAACTTAGAGGTGAAGTGACTGCCCATAGACAGACCTTCTAACTCTAAATCCAAGGCCCTTCACAGCACACACCCTGGCATTTAAAGCTCGCCACAATCTTGCTTGAACCTGTTTTCCAGACTTCTTATATCATCTCATATTTTATGTTCTAAGGAAACCAGCCTACTTCTTGTTCCCTGAACGTGACAGTCCATCTCCCATTTCTGTACCTTTATAAAATCCATGCCTGGAATGTATCCCTTCCTCAGTTAAGCCTCTTAGAATCCTTGAAGCCTTCAAGGCTCAGCTCCAGTGTTCCTTCCTATAAAGAGCCTTTCTTGGACCTCCCCTCCCTTCCACCTCATGCTTCAGTTGTCAGCATTCTCTCCCTCCTTCAATCCCTTTACTTTTACTTATCTATGTCCATGCGGTCTCCAGGAAGCTGGTTCCCAGTAAGCTCCCTGAAGGCTGGGCCCACTTTTCATTTCTGTTTTTATATACTCAGCACTTAGCTTAATCAATTTGTAGTGAGTTCTGCAAAGGGGAAAGAGAATAAGGGCACTGCCAGTCTCTCCCCCATTTCTCATCCTATCCCCAGACATGAAATTTGTACTTGACCCCTCCTTTACCCTTTCTAAGCCCCTCTACTGAGGGGAAGGTCAAGCCAGAAGCATAACTTGGGGGTGGCCTTTAAAAGACTGGCCTTTAAAGAGCTTAGTGATCCCTTTTTAATAATAAGGAGATAGCCAAAATTCAAGGTGAGTGTGAAAGGTGTAAGAAAAGAAATATATATGAGAAGAAGGAGGGCAGATATAGAAAGAAGGAAACACACAACAAAGAGCAAGAAGGAGAGGCAGGGAGGGAGAACTGAAAGGTTATATTATGCACGGGCACTGTCCTCAAAGGGCTAACCTATCATATAGTTGGGGAAATGTGCAAAACTGGGCTGTAGGCACTAAATAGCAAATGAATGGTGAAGACAAAAAAATACTACAGAAGTTCAGTGAAGGTGGAGATCATGGCAGATAGGAAAAGAACAATTCACAGGAGGTGGAACTTGACCCACTGGGTCCTAAATTATGAGTAGGATTTACATTACAAAAACTATGAAAATATCTGCAGATAGGATTGTTAGATTTGGAAGAGGGTGGGGAGGAGGGAGAAAGGGAGGGAGGAAGGAAGGAAGGAAAGAAGAAAAAAGGAAGGAATGAAGGAATGGAAGAAAGATGAAGAGAGAAAGAGAAAGGAAAAAAGGAAGAAAGAGAGAGAAAGAGAGAAAGAAAGAGGAAGGAGAAGAGAAAGAAAGAAAGGTTTATTATGGACTTAACTATGTGCCAGGCACTATGCTGTGCTAAGGATACAAATAAAAATAAAAAAGCCGATGGTACCTGGCCTTAAAGCGCTTACATTCTTATTGGGGACGGCAACATATGGAACAGAGTGGTGGCCAGGCAAGAGCATTTTGTTCTTCAGAGTTACTAAGATGGTTAGTGGAAACATAAGGCAGTAGAATGATAGATAGACATTTCCTTCCCAAAAGCGATGGCAGTACTGATTTGATTATAGTTGAGAATGAGAGGTGGAAGGGGATGGGGACAAGGGCTTTTTTGTTTTTTTGTTTGTTTGTTTTTTTGTGAGGCAATCAGGGTTAAGTAACTTGCCCAGGATCACATAGCTAGTCTCACATGTCTGAGGCTGGACTTGAACTCAGGTCTTCCTGACTCCAGGGCTAGTGCACTATCCATTGTGCCACCTACCTGCCCCACGGCAAAGGGTTTTGAGGGCAAGGGAACTGAACAAGTCAAAATATGGTCAGAGTGAAAGAGTGTGGTCTGGCCTAAGGCCACTTGATAGAATGAGGTCTCATTGATTAGGAGTTCCAGGGCATGGTCTCTGGAGATTCACAATGGAACCAAAGGATGATAAAAACTGAAGGGGAACCTTAAAAACCATTTAATCCAATTTTCTCATTTTACAGATGAGGAAAGAGGTAAGAGAGGAGGGAAGTTCTTTGTCCAAAGCCACACTACTAATTTTGGCCAAGGTGAAACTAGAACCTAGTTCTCCTGATTTTCGATCCAGTGCTTACTGCAATAGGCCATGTTGTTTCTCGTATCTGAAAATGGATCAGTTCCTTAATGTGGAGAAAGGAACTACAACAACAAATTATGTCCATTCTTCCTATGGAGAGAAGAAACGCAGCCTACTTTTTCAGGACCAACACAAGAGTAGCCAGAACATATTATCTCATATGTAAGCTCAAAGCTGGTGGGAGCAGCATGTAGAGACGTTGAATCCACTGTTGACATCTTAGATACTTTTCAAGGAACAGAACAAAGTCTATGCAACCTAAGTGACCTTTTGGGAATCAGGTATTCTTCAGGAGTACACCAGAACTTAAGGGTAGTACGGTCAGTGGTTAGCAAGCTTGGCTAGTTTCAGATTCGTTAGCTATTAAGACAATGGGCACTCTCAGCCTGTACCCCAGGAACCTGGGTCTGCTTTAGGAATCTCTAAGATTGTCGCAGAGAGAAGGGACGTGATCAGGGCAGGCCCAGGAGATTATAATTCATGGCTTCCAGATTCAATTAAACAAATATAATGTGCATAGTTCCTGCCCTTAAGGAGTTTATAAATTAATGGGGAGAAATGAAACAATATACAAATCATAAGTGTACCAGAAAGGCCCAAACAGAGAAAAACAAGATAAAAGGATCAGATCAAAGTAGAGCCTAGAGAAAGCAGAGTTGGAGGGTGGGAGTAGGGGGACACATAAGAAAGTTTACATAGCCACTGAAAACAAGATTACTTAAGCAACACAGAGCCTGACAGGAGATGCTTCAAGATCATACACTGAATCATCAAATGCCTCGGTCCAGCCACAAACTGTAATTAATGTCCAAAAATGAAACTGTCTATTGAACATGCACTAAATGACATTAAAGACAGAATGAGTGCACATAGTAATTCCCTCCCTGTATTAATCATTACAAAGTATTTTCCCATATATATGCCATCTCCTCCGATCCTCATGACAACCCCATGAAAGCGGCAGATATTCTCATTCTACAGATAAACAAGAGGTGAATTGATTTGCCCAAGATTACACTCCTCTAATAAGAGGCACAGCTGGGGTTCAAACCCAGTCCTGATTCCCAAGCCCAGGGTGCCCTTTTCCCTACCTTGGCTACCCCCTGACTTGAGAAGACTATCATTTCCCTTAGAAACATGGCACTTTGAATTAGGTCTGGTCCATAAAGGCCCTAAGTACCTGCAGGAAGGTAATCTCTGAGCCTCCCAGAAGCTCTGAAATGCTGATGCCAGGGGATGGGGGTGGGAGAGGGAGAGATATAGGGAAAGAAGAAGGGAGCAGGGACAAGTGGCAAGAGGAAACTGAGGCTCTCTCAACCCTTCATCAAAGACTGGGAATCCTCTTAAGGGCCTTGAACCACCTCACTTCTTTCTTGGCCCTGGGTCTATGTCATTCCAGAGCTGAGCTCCTGCATCTATGTGTGTTTTTGAACCCACCTTAACTGTAATCTAAGTCCAGGTGCCCACTGTTGCACCGTGGTCCCAAGATGTTGATAGGAGCCAGAGGGAAGGCCATCACATCCCACCCTGGCAATATTTTCCCAGTTGACACTGAAGGATAGACATCCGAATGCCTGACACCAAGCAGGTGCAATACAACATTTAGGACTGTTTCTATGGTAATCTTCAGTAGCGCAGATACCGGCTTTGGGTTTAAAAAAAAAAAACTTTGCCAATGAGCTGTTGTTTGCACTACATCAAGACCGTGAAAATAAAGTGTGCAAAGGGATCTACCCAAATCAAAAAGTACCATCTGCAGGCTTATTACCTTCTGAATGCTGACATTTTCTAAGATTCCCAGTGGAAATTCCTTGCTTTTTGGACCTGCAGCCTAACCCTTTCTGTTTCTGGTAGGCTGCACTGCTTGGAAGCCAAGAGGATGGACAGAATCTTATAGAGTTGTGGGCTGTTAGGATTAATTTAATCCAACCCCCTCATCTGGCAGATAAGGAAACTGAGGCCCAGAGATTTGCCTAGAGTCAGGTAGTTAATTAAGTAGCTACAGCTGGCGAACCTAAATCTTCTGACCTCCTGTCCTACATCCATTCCTCTCTACCAGTGGTTCTCCAAGGATAAGCCATGACAAGTTTCAGCTAGGCATGTCATAAGCTGATATGGAACCTATATTTGGAATGGCATGGGCCAGTTTACCAACTCTCTCATCACGTGCCATGATTCCTTATAACTAAGAATAATACTGCTCCAGCAGCAAGGAAAAAAAAAAAGTATGAAGAATATCACATTATATCCTGTTGCTCTAGGATGGAATCAGGAAGAGTAGAAATGACCAATGAGGGGGGAGGGGGGTGTTCTAAAATTGTCTCCTCATGCCCTAAGTCAATGCCCCTCCCCCAAAGACTTAAGGGGAATTATGGCTCCTTAGCATTTTCTTATTTCCCAGCAGTGGACAAATCAAAATGTGATTCAACATCTGTTTTCTAATTAAAAGCTGTGCCTCTTTTTATTACTAAATTTTACCAAAGAATTCTGAATAGCAATAAAGCACTAGTATCTTCTGCCTTGATTGATACAACCTATTTGCAATTATTTGGGGGGTGGGGCACCCAGATTTTAGACAGAGCTAGATTAGGCTGACCAAATTCCTGTTGGTTGTCTTTTAGTTTACAGTAAAATAAGGCAGCATGACATAAATGTAAACTAATTAAATTACCTTGCATTTAAATTTAGCCCTAACAAAAATAAAGATTAAGAGAAAAGCTGGAGTGACGAAGATATTTGCTTTCTCAGGAAAGCAAATTAAGGCCAGGGTCAGCCCACTAACCCTAAAGTCACACCTGTGCTTCCTGAGAGGCATGACAAATCATCCTGAGGGACAAGGTGGATATGGGACCCCTCTGTAATTACACAGAGCCCAAACTCTGAGCATGCTTGTGGAATGAGTAATGTTGCTAGTAGCAGACCTCATAATGGCAAGCAAAGAAAGAAATGTGTACTCCTAAAAATTCAATTCAATGAAAAAAACACTTATTAAAAGTGTTTACTAGCTCTGCAGATTCTCGAGCTAGGCACTGGGATGAGAAACAAGGCATAGGTAAAAACAAGGTCCCTGGCCTCAGGACTTCAGGATGAAAGCAGGTCAATTCCCAGAACTTCTCCATTCTGGAAATGATTATGTTGTGATCCTTTTGGTAGGAAAGGGGACAAAAGCAATTAGAAACTCAAGGAAAAGTGGATTCCCTTTAAAAAAAAGTGTTTTGGAAGAGAAAAAACAGAAAGCATGAACAAAATTAACTATGGAGAGCTATATATAGTATGGTATTCAGTAAGTACTCCAAGTATGCTTGCAGTCAGAAAGACCTGGGTCCAAATTCCACCTTAAATTACTTACTGGCTAGCTATGTGACCTTTGGGAAGTCATTTTGCCTCTATCTGCCTCTGTTATATCACCTGTAAAATGAAGGAATTGAACTCATTGACCTCAATAACCTCTGAGGTTCTTTCCAGATCAAAATCTATGAACCTACATACAAATAATTTAGAAGTCATATAATCCTAGGAAAATTAGATCTTGAAGGGACACAAGAAATAATCTAAAGTGTCTTATTATTTAAGAAATGGATACTGAAGCCCAATGTGGTCAAATGACAAAGTTATAAACAGGCTTAGGATCACAGATTTTGAGTTAGAATGAATTCAGGTCATTTAACTGAAACCACTCATTTGAGAGATGAGGCAGATGAGCCTTAGACAGGTTAAGTGACTTGCCTGTAAATACTGGAAGGATTTTAATTCTGCTCTTGGGCCTCCATATCTAGCATTCTTTTCCACCACCTAAAATCTGTCCTCCCACTCCCAGGCTAGTGCCTTTTCCATTACACTAAATGAATCCCTATGTTGGAATGGTCTATGATCACATTTATCATCTATGTTTTCCTTGGGCTGACACTAAAATGAATTTTCGTTTCCTGCCAGATGATAGCTGACTTTGAGAAGAAAAAGTGGCCTAGAAGTGGGCAAGACAATTAAAAAAAAAAAGACTATTTATTTGACATAGCTATAGGAAAAGGGTACTTTTAAGGTCCCATGCTCTTTTAGTAAAACTTGTTCAGTTGTTTTTCAATCATGTCTGACCCTTCATGACCCCATTTGAGGTTTTCTTGGCAAAGATACTGGAGTAGTTTGCCATTTCCTTCTCCGGCTCATTTTACAGATGAGGAACTAAGGCAAACAGGGCTAAGTGACTTGCCCAAGGTCACTCAGCTATTAAGTGTGTAAGGCCAGATTTGAACTCAGAAAGATGAGTCTTCTAGCATTCTACCCACTGTGCCACATAACTGTTCCTTTTATGAAAACTGCAGTATCTTAAAACAAATGTCTCAGCCAGCAATGGAAGGGCTATGTCCCTGACTTGTGAGTCAATCTTCAGAGTAAGTGGGAAGTAAATAATGGTAGTGAGATAGGCAGGACGCTTGTGTGTCCGAATGAGCTAGTAAGATAGTAAGACAATAAGGCGAAAAGACAAATGGGGCATGCCAGTAATCCCGGCTACCAAGGAGGCTGAGGATGGAGGATTTTTTGAGCTCTGGAGTTCTGAATGGGGAGCCACCAGGTTGCCTAGGGCAAAACAAACCAGCACAGGCTGTAAACTGAGCAGGTCAGAGCTCTCATGCTGATAAGTAGTGAGACTGGGCCTGAGAGCAGCCACTGTATTTCCATTCTAGGCAAGACAGAGAATTAGTCTTTAAAAAGTATAAACAAACAAACAACAACAAAAAGCAGAAAGGCAAAAAGTGTCACTTAAAGCAAGGCTTCCAGGCAAAGAAGCAGGTCTCCTGACTTGAAAAGACTCTGAATTTCAGTAAAATAAGGAGAGGCATCACCACTTTAAAAAAAAAGAGGAAGATGTCCATATCTAAGAGAATGTATCCTATTTATATTCCTCCACCCCAATCACAAAGCACCTCTGATCTTCTACTGACAGTAATTCCTCAACCTGAGGTCCACAAACTCCCAAGGACATCTTTGGATAGCTTTCAGGGGTCTGAACATTTGGATAGGAGAAAAAAACAATATCTTTATTTTTCACCAACCTCTAACTAAAACTTAGCATTTCCTACAATTATTTAAAAAAACATTATTCTGAGAAGGGGTCCATAGGTTTCACCAGACCACCATCCAAAGGGATCCATGACAAAAAATTTAAGAACCCTTGCTCTAGGAGAAGGCAGAGGAAGAAAGCCACCCCAATACTCAGATTCCCCACCTTTTTATGCATCAGGGCATGAATTATATAAAGAAAACACAGCTGGATGCACAATACTTAATTTTTTGCAACTGTTTTTGCTCAAAATACAGAACACATCCAGAATAACTGTAACAAAAAAATGATTCTGCTATATCACGGAAGAACAGTGACCACTGAGAGGCACTCAGAGCTGAAAATTCTGAAGCAGGGGCATAACACCTATTTATCATCAAGTTGTGAGCTCCACACCGCTGTAGAGGGGGTCTAGTGAAGAGGGTGGGCCAAGTAATGGGTAAGGACCTGATGAGTTTTTCATTGTACAGGTAGGAAGGAAATATAAAAGAATCCAGATGGAACAAGGCCAGATTTATAAAAAAAAGTTGAAATCATGCTGACCTTAGGGGAAGGGCAAGGCGTGCAACTGGTAATGCAAGGACAAAAGTCCCATGGGGAAATCATTACTATAATCCACTTATTGTCCAATGGAAATGTGCCCTCTCTTATTAGATGGTGAGCTCCTTAAGAACAGGAGCTATTTTCTGCCTTTCTTTGTATCATAGAACAGTATCTGGAATCCAGTAGTAGAGCCTGTTGACTTGACTTTCCAGCCAGATGCATGACACCACCATAAGAATGAGCTGCCTCCCATTAGAAACTGAAAACAAAATATGGCAGTCGCTGCCCTATGTGATTGCAAAGGGCAGAACGAGGACCCAGTGGATGGAGTTATAGCAAGGCAGATTTCAGATCCCTAAGAAAACATCTTCTAACAGCTGTACAAAAATGGAAGGGCTGGCTTGGGAAGTAGGGGACTCCCATCTCACTGGAGAGAGATCTTCAAGCCCGGGCTACTGAGGATGCCATAAAACGGAATTGCTCTTCAAGTACAGCTTAAATTAAATGAGCCCCCTCCTTCTCTTGCGTCTGTATAGCACTCATACTGACAGAGTGGCTTAGGAGTCTGAAATAAATGAGTATAAAGTTCCCTGAGAGACTCCTCCTTCTTATCTATTCCCCAGAAGCCAAGAATGGGCCAACAGGAACGATAAAAGTAGTACCAGACATGAATCCCTAAAAGACCCTCATCAGCTCCCGTGGATTCAAAGATCATCTCACAGGATTAGAGCACCTCTCAGTCAGAAGAGCTCTCTATGTAAATGACTCTCAAATCTATGTAGACAGATACCACAGATAATACTCCCACAAAGATCAGAGGAAGAGCAAAAGGATGCATTAGTACAAAAACATTTATGGCAGCTCTTTGCATGGTGGCAAAGAACTGGAAATTGAGGAGGTATCTAACTGGGGAACAACTGAACAAATTATGGCATATGAATGGAATGAAATACTAAGTGATGTAAAAAATGATGAAGAGGATGGTTTCAAAGAAACCTGGAAAGATTTGTATGAATGGATGCAGAGTGAAGTGAACAGAAGCAGGAGAACAATTTATACAATAACAACACTGTAAAGACAAACAACTTTGAAAGACTTAAGATCTCAGATGCAATGACCAGCTGTGATTCTAGAATACTCATAAGGAAGCATATTATCAATCTCATGGCAGAGAGGTAATGGACTCAAAGTGCAGAATGAGATTCTCAAGACACAGTCAATGAGGGCATTTTTTTTTGTTTGACTTTTGCATATAGTCAAAGGTTTGTTTTCATTTTTTCCTCAATTTTAAGAGCAGAGGAGAAAGTGGGAAAAGGGAGGAACTAGGGATTGGTTGTCAAAAAGAAAGTAAGGAGGGAAACTGAAACATGTTTTTGAAATACACAGAAGAAAATTGAAGGAAGACTAGAAGGGATCACAGACCAAACAGGACAGCTTTGAAAGTTGCACGTTGAATTTATTATATATTTAAAAGGATAATCAATCATACATAATAAAGATTCCCAGTTTTACATACAATCATTTTTCTGTTCTATTGTGTATGTGAAAATGCAAGGGGATGCCTATTAAATTTGGCATAAAAATGCTTCACTAAAAAAAAAATCACCTATTTATATAGACCTAATCTCTCACCTGACTTTCAGTCCCATATTAATTCAATTCAATTTAACTTAATTCGTCAATTATCTATATAGTATATACTACGCAAAGGTCAAATACTGAAGCTGAATCTTAAATGCTCTGACCACATAATGAGAGGACAGGACTCACTGAAAAAGACCCTGATGTTGGGAAAGTCTGAAGGCGAAAGGAAAAGGGGATGGCAGAGGATGAGATGGATAGTGTCATGGAAACAATAAACATTAACTTGGACAGACTTTGAGAGATAGTGGAAGATAAAAGGGCCTGGTGTGCTATGCTCCATGGAGTCACAAAGAGTAGTACAGGACTGAATGACTGAACAACAACTTAGTTTTGTTTTTTTTTAGGCAATTGGGGTTAAGTGACTTGCCCAGGGTCACACAGCTAGTAAGTGTTTGGTTTGAGGCCACATTTGAACTCAGGTCCTCCTGACTTCAGGGCCAGTCCACAACAACTTAGCTTTTCCCAGAACTCTGAAAAGCATTGGGGATGCAAAGACAAAAGTTAAGACAGTCTCTGTCCTCAAGTTTATGTTCTGCTGGAGGGAAACAACATATACACAGATAAATAAATACCAAATTTATACAAAGTAATGGGGGAGGGATAAAGAAAGGTCACTGTTTTCTTTACCTATATGACATTTTAGGCACCTCCCACATGTGTCTAAAATGGAACTCTATCGTTCTCCTGCAAGCTTCCCCATTTCTTTTGATGGCACCACTGTCCTTCCAATCACCCAGGTTTGCAACTGTAAAGTCATCCTCCACTCTCCTCTCTCCCTTAAGCCCTAAATACAATCCTTTGACAAATTCACTTGATCTTACCACTCCACAACCTCTCCCTCATCCACTCCCTCTCCTCCTCTCACATAACTTCTATTCTTACATCACCTCCCACAGGGGACTATTACAGGAGTTCTTATCTCAGGGTCCATGAACTTTAATTAAAAAAAAAGATCTGTTAACTATTTGAACATATTTGGTTTCTTTGAAATGCTATTTTTTAAAAAAAAATTTATGCATTTAAAAATATACTCAGAAGGGGCAAAAAGACTTCACCAGACTGCTAAAAGGGATCCGTTCCATGACCCCCCAAAATTAATAACTAGGCTACTGGAATGATCTTTTAACTGATCTCTGCCTCCAGTTTATTTTTTTCCTAATCCATCTTCCACACAGTTGTTAAACTGATGCTCCCAAAACACAGATCTGACCATGTCACCCCTTCTTCTCTTCCCTCAACTCAAATATCCTCAAAGGTTCTCTACTGCCTTTAGGATAAAATAAAAAGTCCTTAGCCTGGTATTTAAAGCCTTCCATAATCTGGTTTTCATGCATTTTTCCAGTCTTATTTCTTATACTCCTCTTCATACACTCTCCTTTCTAGTCAAACTAACCTGTTAACCTCCCCACCCCCAATACACTATCCATCTGACATTCAACTGTGTTCCATATCTGGAATTCACTTTCTCCTTATCTCAACCTCATTCAATCCCTAGCTTCCTTCCAAAGGACAACTCAGGTGCCCCATCCTACATTAGACCTTCCCTACTCTTCCTAGGTATTAGCATTTTCTCCCTTTTGAAATTGTTTTTAGTTGTGTACATGTTTCCAGCCTTACTGCACATTACTCCCCTTTACACATTCTATATTCCAGTCAAACTGGCCTTCTTTACACACAACACTCCCCTTTCTGTCTCTGTACTTTGTACTGTCTATCTCCTATTCTGGGAAGGTTCTTTCTCAGATCTATCTCTTAAAATTTCTAGTTGCCTTCACGACTCAGCCCAAGAGCCATCTCCAACATAAATCCTTTCCTGACTCCCCCCCTCCAGGTAATAGTGCCCTCTCCCACAAAATACCTTTGTATTTATGTTTGTATATACCATACATGTATTAATTACAACTGCCCCCCCAATAGAATGAAAGTTGCTTGAGGGCAGGGGATATTTTGTGTGCCAGGTACTACCCTTTGTAACCCCAGTGTCCAGCACAGATGTTTAACAAATGTTTGATTCCATGACTATCTTTCTTTCTTTCTTTCTTTCTTTCTTTTTCTTTCTTTCTTTCTTTCTTTCTTTCTTTCTTTCTTTCTTTCTTTCTCTCTTTCTCTCTTTCTCTCTTTCTTTCTCTCTCTCTCTCTCTCTCTCTCTCTCTCTCTCTCTCTCTCTTCTTTCTTTCTTTCCTTCTCTCCTTTTTTCTTTTTTTGTTGCTTTTTTGGTGAGGCAATTGGGGTTAAGTGACTTGCCCAGGGTCATACTACTAGTGAGTGTCAAATGTCTGAGGCCCGATTTGAACTCAGGTCCTTCTCACTCCAGGCTCTGCACTCTATTTGCTGAGCCACCTAGCTGCACATAACATAGTTTAACAAGCATTTATTTAAATGAATTGTTGGGTGGTCTTCATCTAGAGATTAAGGCCACAAAGGGTCCAACAGAAGCAAAGGAAGCAGTGTGGGTAGGGTAGGGTATGATTTAAAAACTAAAGATAACTTGAAAAATGTAGGTATACACAGATGACTCCTTTAGTAACACTATCATACAGAAGACAGGGAAGGCTAAAATCTCCTTGCAAAGGAAATGTGAAACACATGCCAAAAATTAAGTATTCAGTCAGGAAGTAAGTTAAGGGCAATCAATACAAGGCCCTCCACTTTTAAAGGTTAACTATCTTATGATATTTGTTCAGTAGCTTCTGGCATTGATGTCTGGTTTCTGGACTGCTGTCAGATTTCTATTGGCTACTAGCCATTTTAGACTGGCTATAAGATTGAAGTTATGCAGGGCTCACATAGCCCTAGCTATGGAGAAAAAGGTAGAGTCAGATCCATGAAACTTAAATTCGCTTCTTGTTATCTGACAGGCAACATGGCATGGTGCTTAGAAGACTAGCCTTGGAATCTGGAAGGCCTTGGTTCAAGCGTTGCCTTTGCCACCTGCCACTATGTAGTCATAGTCAAATCACTTTCTAAGGCTAGATGAGTTATATGTTATATAATTGCTCTATCCGCTTGGTGAAAGGAGTTTTCACATCCCGGAACTCATTACTATGAGGACCAAACCAAAAAACAAAACCAAAGAAACAAGTCAACTTATTATGTGGGAGCACACAATTTAGAAGTAGATCATCAAATATAACCATGTCATTTTATAAAAGATGGAATTTTGCTGCTGAGTTATTTTTTAGTTGTGTCCAATTCTTCATGACCCCATTTGGGGTTTTCTTGGCAGAGATACTAGAGTGCTTTGCCATTTCCTTCTCCAGCTTATTTTTTTTACAGATAAGGTACCAAGGCAAACAGAGTTGAGTGACTTCCCAGTCACACAGCTAGTAAATGTCTAAGGTCAGATTTGAACTCAGGAAGATGAGTTTTCCTGACTGCTGGCCTGGTATTCTACCCACTGTGCCACCTAGCCACCCCTTATAAAAGACAGAAACCAAGACACCCAAATGTGATTTGCCCTAGGTGTGACCTACCTCCTCCTGGCCAACAAACCAGGGCTCAAGGCAGTGCACTACCTCCCACACACTCTCAGAGCAGGCTCCAGCTTCATGATGGGTGAACTGCTGGAGGATTTCTGTTGTTTGAAATCCCTGCCCTCAGTTCCCAACCAAGCTTATCAGCTCAGAGGAACCAATCCGCTCCCATTGCTTTCAGCCCAGAAGGTAGGGCTCAGCTTACAGGCCCTGACAGAGGGAAGACTGGGAATGGGGGGTGAGAGGGCAACAGCAAAAAAGGAGGTGCCAGATACTAATCTCTATCCCTTTCCCGGGCCAAGCTCCATGGCTCTTAGCAATGACTGAACTACAAAGCACCCCCACTTCCCAGCCCTCTCTTCTCCATCCCCCACAAGAAGATTTTGGCTTTAATTTGACTGAATTATCTTTTAATTTGTGGTCTCCTCAATTCTGTAGCTCTCCTCAGCTCGTTCTCTGTCTCAGCTGTTTTGTGTTCAAATCTAAAAGTAAGTCTAATACTCCTTCTGTGAAAACGCTGTGAGGTCAGCACTGTTTCTGCTATACTAAAATAGTCACTCCTCCAATTCTTTAATACCACCAATCCAAAAAAAGCACCTAGCAGTTATGCCAGCTTTTTTGTCCATCCAGAGCAGCAATAAGAGTTCTTGAGGCCTCAAAAAGTGATGATTACCTTTCCAAAACCAGTTTTCTGGCTCTGCAAAGGTGTTGGAACCTCCTCAAGGCACTTACTGGTACAGGTATGGAAGTATGGTGGGAAGTCGCAAGCCTGAGCATCCTAGGGCTCTGCCACTAACTACCATATGACCACAGCCATCTCTCTTCACCTTTCATCCTTTGTTTCCCTGTCTGTAAAATGAGGGAGTCAGACTGAGTAACCTTTAGAGTCCCTTCCCAGCTCTAATGTTCCAAGACTGAAAGTTTAAGGCCAAAGGTGATGGCATTTTCCATGGCCTATTTCAACTTTTCAATTCAATTCCACAAGCATTTACTAAATTCCTACTCTGTGTATATGCCAGGTACCACACTAGGTCCTGGGGATAGGATAAGGGACAAAAGCTGTGACTTCATAGTATGGGAAAATCAGCAGTAAAGAAACTCCCTCTACCAATACAGGTCAGCACCTTCTCTTACAAAGTTTCCTAGAGCGATGAGATGGCTAAGTGACCTGTCCAAGGTCTCACTGCCAGTACACTGGAGGCAGGATTTGAGCCCTGGCCATGAGGTCGGCTATATCCAATACAGCAAACCACTGTCTCTCTTGGTACTGGGGATAAAAGACAAAAAAAAAATTGCCCTCAAGGAGCTTCCATTCTACTAAGAATACTCTGAAACTGGCAGAAAAACAACATGAATTCAAAATCAAGGGAATCAAGACTCCCTATAAGGATTTTTCTTAATTAAATCTCATCACAATACCTGAAAAATCAGTAATCCACCATAAGCATTTTTTTTCCATTCAATCCTGTTTCTCTAAAATCTATTAGGTCTCAGATCCTGGCAGGGACAAAAGCACTGAAGAATTCTTAGTCTTTGAGGTGACAGGACAACTTGAAATGACAAACATTTTTCTGTCTATCCATCCATAAATTAGGACAGACAATGGGAGATGATTACTCATTCAGTATGCCTGTTTGGCCCAGAGATGTGTGGCTCTACGCCAGGAACCAGCAAATGCTGATTAATAAACATGTAAGTGTTTTATTTCTCTGTAGGTGATTTCACAAAATGAAACATCAAATTAAACACCAGGCTAATCTTTCTGCTAACATCTCGACTCCCCAGCCATCTGGCCGCAAGCCTTTCTGGTTTCATTTACCCACTGCCTTCAACCAGCACAGGCACACATGGACAGACATATATACGCTCCGTCCTCAAACACTCCATTTCTTCTGAAGGCAAACCAATTTTACTGCATCAACATCAAGGCTTTTGATGAAATATTAAATACACATAAATACTGCATTAGCATTTCCACTAACATGTAAGCAATTCCAAGTCCAATTAGAAACTAGGTTAGGAGGTTTTTTTGGTTTGAAAGAGCTAGCTGACCACCACAAATAGATGCTGCTAAAAACATTGTATCAAAATACCAATTTCCTCCCCAAATGGGGTGGAGGAAGGGGAAAAAACCTGCAACAGAGAAGTGTGAAAAAGCAGATTAAGTGACTTCAGTCTATGAGGAAAATAACTCAGTTGGAAGAGGACAGTAAGGCCAATTATGGGATGAATGCCCATGTGGGCTATTCCATTTTGGTACCCTCAGCTGCCATAATCAATCATCTCACAAATTCACAGAATCTCCTACTTGGAAGGGACACTGATAGGCAACTGAGGCCAAAAGTTGGTATACCATGAAGAAAGTCTAGAGGTTCTGGTCCTGGTGAACACTGAAATATACCGCACACATACACACATGTCCATGTACACTTCAGGGACCAGAGTTGTTAGTGGGATCAGTGTGGAGGGTTCAGGGAGAAGTGGAATGGGCTTGGAATTAGGGGTCTGAGTTTAATCCTCACTCTGACACTCACTGCCACATACCTTTAAACAAGTCCTTTTATCTCTCTAGGTCTCAGCTTTTTAATCTGTAATGAGGGATGAGGGACAACGGGCGCTAGAAGGTCCCTTCTAGCTGTAAGGATCTATGACTAGATAAAATTCTATCTCCCTGTAACATCCAGCCTTTCCAAGGCTACTCACATGGGCTGGCATGGTGAGCCATGGTTCAAGTCCCATCTTTGACACATACTGGCCGTGTGACCTTAGGTAAGCCAATTTACTTCTTAGCTCTCTAGGCCACTCAATAAGACTCCTAAGTTTATAACTTAGGTTACAGGTATAGAACTGAATTGGCAGACACAATTTCTTTACCCAGGAGGTTCCCTCCAGCAGTAAAATCACAATTAATACCCTTATGCTTGTGTCCTCCCTGTGTTTATTCATGCTGTTAATATCATTATTAAATTTATTTTCAAATATCTCCAGTTCCTTCATTCCATCCAATCATTCCAAACAATTCTCACATGGCATGACTTCAAAGTATCTTACCATTCTGATCAACTGCCTTCGAATATACTCCAGCCTGTTAAATATTTCTTCTGAAATGTGCTGTGCACCACTGAACACACTACTCTCAATATGCTCTGCCCATGGAAGAAGACAATAGGACTACCATTTATCCTTTTTTCTTGATGTTGTACATTCTAACCAACTAAGAGAAAGTTAGTTCTTTTGGCTGCCTCATCACACTTATGACTCAAAATGAACTTGAAGTACATTAAAAACCCATTTCAAATAGTTCCTAGTCACATTCCCTAACAGATAAGATATACACATACGTACACACATATATGCACATATATATATATTTATGTATGTATGTATGTGTGTATATGTACATATGTATGTATATGCAATTGACTTTGTGAACTCCAGGACTTCCTACTTCATTTCACCTTATTAGTTTCAGTCCTCTGTTTCATTCTGTCAAAATGTCTTTTAATCTTTATTCTGTCAACCAAGCTGTTAGCTTCCATTTCCCATATTCAAGTCTTCTGCAAATTTTACAAGCCAGTCTCTGCCAAAGACCTCTAGTTTAACTTCAGCCATCCCCTATTTGAAGATGTTCTTGGAGGGAGAACAAACTCTCAATTGACTTAATTATACTACTGTGCAGTCTTGCATCTTTCCAATTAGTCACTAAGGCATGATTAAAGACTGTCAAACATCTTGCTGGAATCCAGACAGTCTATGTCTAAAGGATTTCCCTGATCCAGCAGCCTAATAATGCTGTCCAATTTACAGGATGCCTTTCCCAGCTCTTCTTAATTCTAGGGCCTTCTCTCTGTTAATTATTTCCTACTAATCCTCTTTATAGCTTGCTTTGTATGTATTTGTTTGCATGTTGTCTCTCCTATTAGATTGTAAGCTGCTTGAGCATAGGGACTGTCTTTCACTTCTTTTTATATCACCAGTGCTTAGTATAGTTCCTGGCACATAGCAGGTGCTTAACAAATGTTTATTGATCAATTGATTCAATAAACAGGTATTAAGAACCCACTCAAAGAAAATAAGGTTAGTGTGACATGACTTGTTTTTAAGGAACCCATGCTGGCTCCCTGTAATTATCACCTCCTTTTCTAAGGTCTCACAAAACATCCCTTCAATAATCTCTTCTAGATTTCTTCCAAGAATTAACAACATCGAGCTCACCAGCCTACAGGATGAGACAACTGTCTTCTTCCCTCCTTATGAAAATCATGACATCTGCTATTGCTAATCCTTCCATTCTCTAAAATTCATTGAATCAGATCTTGACAGAGACTTAACAACAATTACATCTCAAAGTTCTTTAAGTAGTTCATTGGGATCAGGTGATGTAAATTCATTGAGGGAAGCTAGGCATTTTGTTTTGTTTTTTACTGGTTCCATGCTTTCCAATCTGCATTCCCCCCCCCTTTTTTTTTGGTTACACTCTCTCCTGTGTGGAATTCATTCCCCTTATTAGGGAGAGAAATAAAGCAAAAGAGGAGTTGAATGGAATGGTTCTGCTCTACTTCCAATAACTATTGCCATTTCCCCCCCTACCCTGAACAGTTCAATACCTTCCTTTGTCTTCCTCTGGCCACTAACAGGCTTTTCAAAAGCCCTTTGTTCTTGTTCTTAGCACCTGTTTCAAGCTCAAACTCCTTTTGGTCTTCAGCCAGGACGGTATTCTGCAAGGACTAGATGGCTCTTTGGTTACCTGTCCTCAGTAACCCACACTGAGCTCCTCTACTGTACATTATATCTTTTTAAAACTGAAGCTCATCAATGAGTTCCTTATGTAGCCATATTCATTCCTTTAGATTTTACTAACCCTCCCTCTGTACTTTTCCCTGCCTTCCTACTGAATCAGATGTGATCACAGTATTAGAATTTTATTTTCCCATCCTCTTTTAAGCCAACTTGGCTTTTAAAATTTCAGTATATTGAGATCCTGTATCTATTCTGACTCTGGATTCAGTGAAGTTCACTTTCCTAAAGTTTAGGACCACATTAAAACATTTCTCCCAGAATTTAAATTCTCAAACATTGGATCTAAATAAAAATGTTCATCACCTTGACAGACTACATGTCTGATCACCTGAAACACAAGGGCATTGTGTTTGGGGGGGAGGTAGGAGAGGGCTGGGAGGACAGGAGACACCAAGTATTTGGCAGAAGTCTCTGAAACCAAGCAACCCAGCAGCAATAAAGTCCCCTGGTCTGATGAAAAGTCAAATTATAGCGCACCAAGGATTCCATTACCACAGCAGAGGTTCTAAAATACTCATGGATCTCTGTAGAACTTAGAAGAGAAAAACACTAGGGCTTTAGATAAAAAGATTTCAAAGAAGAGTTCTGGTCAGCTAGAATCTAAGGAAAATAAATGGTGAGGAAGTAAAAGGTTTTAAACAACAGAAGAGGCTAAAAACCAAAATTAGTCTTTTGGAGAAAGACAAAATAAGCTACCAAGAAAAAGACAAACCAATGTAGTAAAGCAGAAGAATGAAATACAAATAATTCTTAAAAATCATGAAGTATTACAAAGAAATGACTTAAGGGAAAAATAATATAGAAGGAAATATTTATATAGCACCTACTTCTGGGACAAAGGAGATAAAGTGCCAGGCCTAGAGTCAACAAGACTCATCTTCCTAAGTACAAATTCAACATCAGACACTTACTAGCTGTGTGACCCTGGGCAAGTCACTTAACCCTGTCTGCCTCAGTTCCTCAAAAAGCCCCAAATGGGGCCATGAGGAATGACAACTCAATAACAACATGGACCACACACAGTGGTAGGTACTTTACATATTATCTCATTCAATCCTCACAATCACCCTGGAAGGAAGGTACTATTACTGTATTTAAAGGAAACTAAGCAAACAGAAGTTAATTAACTTACCCAGGATCCTATGAATAGTAAGTGTTTTGAAGCCACACTGAACTTGGACTCCAGGTCCAACTCTCACTACACCACCTACCTGCCACTTTCTAAAAAATTATCATTTACTCAACACCGTACCATGCATAGGGATAGAGTGTGATCCTGGAAGGGTAGAAGCAATGGAAAAAATCCTAAATTCAAGACAACACAATAGGCTTAAGAGCATATAACTATGTCAGCATATAGCTGATGTCCCTAATACACATGTGGCATTGAGAGACTAAATAGGCTTCTCTCTGACCTCAGTTATCTCTATTCTAAGCAATCTGATCCCTTTCCTTGATCTTCCTCTGGCAACTCACAGTTCTAAAAACCACTTTTTGTTAATTGTTCTCAACATTTATTACAAGCCTATGCTCCTTTTGATCTTGAACCTTTCAGATGACATTTTTACAGCAGTTGTTTCAGGATGGGGTTGGGAGTTGGAAAGGTGGGAACATGGAGACCCCTGTGATTTCATCACATCTCGGACAGGCAATCTGTCTACAGCCATAGCCGCCCAGAGCACTAAGAAGTTAAGTGCCTGGCGTTCAGCCACATAGCTAAGATGCATCAGATGCAAGATGTGAAAAGCCAGGTCCTCCTGACTCTAACCCTCAATTTGGCACAATGCTCTGCCTTTCTGTCTTGTAGGTTAAGGAAACAACCAATAATAATAAGCCTCAGACTATAGGGAAAAGTCCAAAGTCAAGTTCCTGCCTCAAAAAATTTTAGAAAACTGGCTTTGGAGTCAAGAGAACTTAAGTTCAAATCTTACTACGTGCAGGTGTGACCTTGGCCAAGTCATTTAACATTTCTGATCTCCCCATTTTAAATGACAAGGTTGATTTAGACAGCTTCTGAGGTCTCCTCCAGATCTAGATCTTTGAGTCTTTGATTCTACATGAAACAGCTGAGAAGTTGGCAAACTAGTAAATGAGGTTAGTGTGAGTCAAGAAGGAATGGTGTTTAAAGTAAGGGCTAGTAGGGGCAGCTAGGCGGCACAGTGGATGGAGCATTAGCCCTGGTGTCAGGAGGACCTGAGTTCAAATCTGGCCTCAGACACTTACCAGCTGTGTGACCCTGGGGGCAAGTCACTTAACCCCAACTGCCTCTAAAAAAATAAATAAATAAAAATGAGCCCTCGATTTTAGGAGAAAAACAGTGAGGAAAAAGGGTTAGGCCTTGATTTGCTAATGCTAGCAAGGTCTGGAAAGAACTTAAAAATCAAAACCTGAGAAAGAAAAAGAAACAAAACAATAGAAGACCTGAGTTCAAATCCTGCCTCAGTCACCTAACACTCACTAGCTGTGTGACCATGGGCAAGTCACTTAACCCCATTGCCTCATCAAAAAAAAAAACAAAACAACAACAACAACAATAGATGATTAAAGCATGTTAGTTCACTGGCTTTTAGTCTGTGGCTATGTTCCCTCCACTGGTTCCTAGTACAGGGAACAAGAATAAACACTTCAGAGTTATTTCTTCTAATACATTACTGGCTTCCTTGACATTGGAGCTAAAGCCACACCTCCTGCAAGAGTATCTTCCTAGTCCCCTCAAAGCTAGTATCTTTTTTCTCTGTTGTCTTCAATTCCCACTGAATAGCAGGGCTTATGGAATAATCTCAAAATATGACAAGCAGAACAACATTAATGGGATTAAAGCAGGAAAAAAAAACACTCAGATTCACACAGATTTTTGTTGTTCACTCATGTCCGACTCTTCATGACCCCATTTTTGGGGTTTTCTTAGCAAAGATACTAGAATGGTTTTCCATTGCCTTCTCCAGCTCACTTTGTAGATGAAGTTAAATGACTTGCCCAGGGTCTCACAGCCAGTAAGTGTCTGAAGCTGGATTTGAACTCATGAAGATGAGTCTTCCAGATGTCAAGTCCAGTGATCTATCCACTGCACCAACTAGGTGCCGTAATCTATAGTGATAAAGAAGGCTAAATTAAGGAAACTCCCAGAAGTAGATAGGCAGTTAATTAGCATGATGATAATACTTAAAATGCAATTTCCAAATGCAGACAACACCACCAAGGCAGATGAAAAACAAAAGGGAAAGGGCAGGAGTTTTCCAAGCTGATTCTGATCACTTAAGTGACTAGGCCAACAGATGGCAAGAGTTCAGTGAAAATAATTAGTCTGCAAGCAAAAACCAAACCTACAGCATATGTAACAGGTAAGAGTTTTTTGTTTGTTTGGTTTTGTTTCCTGGTTATTCAGCTCAGCAAAGTGGTCAGGAAAGCAAACCGGGGTTCTGTCACAAAGAAATGGGTGGAGGAAATCAGAGAGGGTAAGAAAAAAGAAAATTAGAAAATGAGACATATTCTTTATGCTTTGGCTAGCCTAAATTTCACAGCTAAATTCCTTTGATTCATTCTTCTTGTAATTCACATATCACAAGAAAATAGACTGCGTCCTCTGTGAGCATAAATCAGCCATGTTGAAAGGACCTATCTGTAAAACGTAAGCACCTTGAGGGCAGGTTAGAATGCCAGCACTTAACACAATGCCTGGCACACAGTCGACACTTCATAAATGCTTGCTGATTGACAGGCTCCCTCAACTCATCACCTGGGACTTCTGACAGGCCAATGTCAAACCCCTTGGTTTGATCTTTCCTTTCAGTTGTTGGGTTGAGAGGCTGGAGTAACCACACAGACAATGAACTCACTTTCATGTGACCCATTCTGTAGATGAGCTGGTCCTTCATTCTTGGTAATGGGTTCTCCATCACCGGAAATCTTCCAGCAGACTCTAAAGGATGACTCGTCAGGGACGCTTCAAAAGGGGGGGATTCTTTTTTAGATATGGCTTGGACCTAATCCTAATCCTCTAAAGTTCTTCCAATTACATAATCACTCTGCCTCCTTTGCAGATTATCCTAAATGTGGAGGTTATCTCCACTTTAATGCTCAACTCACTGCTTTTCTATATATACTTTATGGAAATCACATCTATTTTTTGTTGATGACTCCCAAATTTATATCTCTTGTTTTTCTCTTGTAAACTCTATTCTCACATTTCCAACTGCCTACTGGACATCTCTACTAGGAACATTCTACCATCACCCCAAACCCTCTCCCTGAAATAGCTCCTGCTCCTGACTTAACTATTTTTGTGACTCATACATTCATTATCACGTCATCCAAGTTGAAAGCCTCAGGCAAATTTAATTTCTCTGATAGTTATGTGTCCTGATGAGTCTTCTCCTTATCTCTCTCTTGTATCTATCCATTCCCACTACCATTACTCTAGAATTTAGATTATTATTATCACCTTATACCTGAGCTAGGTGGCACAGTGGATGGAGTAGAGTCAGGAGGACCTGAGTTCAAATATGGCCTCAAGACACTTACTAGCTGTGTGACTCTGGGCAAGTCACTTAACCCTGTTTGGCTCAGTTCCTTCATCTATAAAATGAGCTGGTGAAGGAAATGGCAAACCACTCCAGTATCTTTGCCGAGAAAACCCCCAAAAGGGTCACAGAGTCAGACAACTGAAATAACTGAATGACCACAAATCTGAGTTACTGCAAAAGCTTCCTAAGTGGCCTCCCTGTCACCAGTCTTACCAAACTTTATTCCATACACTACCAACAATCTAATCACCCACTGCTTTGATTGTAGCTCTTTGCCAATGTAAAAAACTCCCCTACATAATAAATATCATGGTGGCACTTCAGTGACTGAAAAGGCTTTAGTAACTGCCCTTGAGTATACCCTGCCTAGATAGTCCTCCTACACTGCTACTTTTTCTCACACTGACTCACTTCCTCCTGACATCACAAGTGCAGCACTGGGGGCCGGCCTACTTATCGGCACTACAGGTTACACAAAAAATAGAAAGGAAACTCGGTCCATTCCTACCAACCACCCCACACCCCAACTTGCAGATTCACTGGCAAGTAATGTGAAACAATCAAGGCACTTCAATCCAATTTAAACATTTATGAAGTACCTACCATATGTGAAGCACTGTTAGGCAATGTAGAGACAGTGATGAAAAATGACAGTCTTTCTCTTCAATTTAGAGATATTTCAGGCACAAAAATAAATATAATACCAACTAGAATTATGGATGAGATGAAATCTGAGTTAAGCCTTGAAGGGGTGGCCTTGAACAAACGAAGATTTGGAGAATGCAAAAGTATGAGGCTTGAGAGGTCAGAATGAAAAAAGAGGATGCCAAGTTCACCTGGAACCAATTTTTTTTTTTGGGGGGGGTTCAATATGAATTACAGCTGGATGGCCTTGAATGCCAAAGTCATTTGTTTTGTCGTCTAGGTAACAGCAAGTCACTATAGGTTTTTGAGTAGGGGAGTGATATATCCAGGCCTGTACATCAGGAAGATTCCTTTGACAACAAGTTAAAGAATAGAGGAGGAACAGAAAGTATTAGCAGTGAAGCCAGTTAAAAGGGTAGAGAGTTGTTGTTGTTCAGTCATTGCAGTCATGTCGAACTCTTTGTGTAACCTCACTTTTGGGGTTTTCTTGGCAAAGATCCAGAATGATTTCCCATTTCCTTCTCCAGCTCATTTGATGATGAGGGAACTGAGGCAAACAGAGTTAAGTGACTTGCCCAGGGTCCCACAGCTACTAAGTGTCTGAAGTCAGATTTGAACTCATAAAGACAAATCTTCCCAATTCCAAGACCTGTGCTCTATCCATTGCACCACCTACCTGTCCCCTGTCTAAAAAAGATGTTGATTTACTAAACAGATCACCCTTTATTGGCCACCATTCCTTTATATGTATTGTTTTACTAGAATGTAAGCTCATTGAGGACAAGACTGTCGTGGTTTCAGTACTAGTAGCCCCAAGAATGTAGCAGTAATAAGTGCTTAATAAAGGCTATTCATTTATTTACTTAACTATCTTCCCTGAGGAATGAGAAAAAGAATAAAAAGCCATTTATTTCAGTAAGAGAAATTTGGATGAGACTTGAAAGTGGACTAACTTTTCTTGTTTTTCTGAGTATTCATTCTTCCCTCCTGCCCCCACTCCTCTCTAATAGAATACAAGCTCTTTGAGAGCAGAGACTATTTTATCTTTTTCTTCATGTCGCTAGCACATAGTAAGTGCTTGATGAATTCTTGTTGAATGAATGAATGGATCCCCTGACAATTATGGTGTATAAACCAATACTGTGAGGACTCTTAGGGAGATCTCCGAATTTCCATTTCTGGAGACCTCTGAGATGGATAAACTGACCTCTTATAGATGGTTTAGGGTCAGTGTTACTTAAAGGATTTCACAAAGTCCCTGGTGAAGCTGATTCCGTTTGTCTCAGAACACCTTATTCCTGGGCCTGAGATCCAAGAGAGTAGAAAGTTGGAAGAAAATATCAGGACTAATTTGAAATCAAAGGAGAAAAGAGTATTCCAAAAGATGGAATCAAAAGCGTCAAATGCTGCCAACAGATCAAGGAGGACAAGGACCAAGAAACAACTGGCATTGCTTAGTGAAGTAATAAAGGGATGAACTGTTTAGTATAGATAATAAGTTCTAATCAACAAGTGTTAGACACTTACGATGCACTAGATACTGGTGCTAGAGAAGTTGTAAAAGGAGGATATTGAATTCAGTCAGTCAATAAGCATTTACTAAGCACCTACAATGTGCCAAGCACTGTGCTAAGTGCTAGGGAAACAAAAAAAAGAGAGATCCTGCCTTTTGGGGCTAAAATATACCTTTTGTATACAAATAATGTACTGATTAAAAAAGTATGTCCATCAGGCCACAACTGGGTAGGCTAGTACCTACATAAGACCACACTTCTTTATTGGTCTGTAAGTCATTATATTACTTGAACCCTATTAACTTCTTTGTAAACTCATTCAGAACAGAGACTTCACCATTTTCATCATTTCCCCAACACTTAGCATAGTTCATTAATAAATGTTTGTTACATTAAATCAAGGCAGGGAAGCCAAGAGGCAGAGATGAGGATAGAGTGAATTCCAGGCATGAGGGACAGCCAGGGAAAATGCCCACCATCTGGAGCTGGAACGTCTCGCGTGAGGAAGGAGGTGGGCATAAAAGGCTTTATCTGAAACCTAGGTAAATTAGAACTACAGCATTCCCCTAATGTACGAGGCTAGCATTGCTGTAAATATTACAATACCTTTAGGATAGGGCTCAATAGACCTGCTCAATTTCCTATGGTATTTTTAAAGCTCTTCAACCACAGGGAAACAGTCGAAGTGTCTGAGCAGGCAATCTCTGGGTTTTCAGCCATGCCTTACCTGATGTAATTGCTAGAGCCAGCCTTAGCTTCAAGAAGATCTAAGCAGGAGTCCAGTCTCTGATACGTGCTGGTTGTGTGGCCACAGGCAAGTCACCAAACTTTTCCCTCTCAGTGACCAGGCCAACCTTCTAAGGCTCTAACTTGCAGAACAGCTTCTCATCCATGCGGAGAGTTACCCAAACCAATGAAATCACAGGTCTGGACCAAAAAAGATTGGAAACTGTCTAATGGAAGGGGCTGTGTTCTATTCCTATCCAAGCACTACCACAGTCCACTTACACGGTAGGTAATGGATAAAAGGTCCAGGGACGGCAAAGACACAGAATGAGTTTCCCACCAGTGATCTCTTGCTCTTCTGAAGGAATTAACTCACCTAATGTTAACAACTTCTAAAGAGCTCTTGAGCTGGTATCCCAAAGAGATTTTTAAAAAGCAAAAAGTAAGGGGCAGTTAGGTGGTGCAGCATATAGAGCACTGGTCCTTGAGTTTAAATCCAGCCTCAGACACTTGCCACTTACTAGCTGTGTGACCCTGGGCAAGTCACTTAACCCCACTGTCTGGCCCCCCCAAAAAAGTACCAACTTGTACAAAAATATTTACAGGAGCTCTTTTTGTGGGGCAAAGAATTGGAAATTGAGGGAATGCCCATTAATTGAGAAATGGCTGAACAAGCTGTGGTATATGATTGCAAACGAATGCTACTGTGCTCTAAGAAATGATGAACAGGCTGACTTCCCAAAAACCTGAAAAGCCTTACATGAACAGATGCAAAGTGAAGTGAGCAGAACCAGAACACTGTACACAGTACCAGCAACACTGTTGTTGCACATCAATTATAAATGACTTAGCTATTCTCAGCCACACAACAAACCAAGACAATTCCAAAGAACTCATGAGGAAAAATGCTCATTCACATCCAGAGAAAGAACTGATGGCATCTGAATACAGATCAAAGCATATTCATTTCACTTCATTTTTTCATGGTTTTTTCCCCCCTTTTGGTATGTTTCTTCTTTCACAACATGAATAATATGGAAATACGTTTTACATGATTGTACATATATAACCTATATCAAATTGCTCACCATCTTAGGGAGAGGAGAAATTGAGGAACTGAGGGAGAAAATTTGGAACTCAAAAAAATTTTTTTTAATGAATTTTAAAATTTGTCTTTACATGTACTTGGAAGAAATAAAATACTATTAAAACAAACACAAAGAGCTCATGAGCTAGAAATTCACTGCATACTTGGGCAAATTCAAGGATACTCCTGTTTCTCACTTAACTGTATTTGTATCCTGTGCAACTGCAACATTCTCCTAAACACTCAACACCATCTATCCTTTAAAGCCCAATATTTCTGGGCTGTAAAAGAGTCTAAATCAAATCTCCTGTGGACTCAAATACCACATTTTCCATGAAACTTCCAGACTTCCCAGTCAGGACGACCTTTCCCCCTCAGAATTCCTAGAGCACTCTGTTTACCCTTCTGTAGTGTACTTATGAGGTATTGTTTATATTATAATTACAAGCATCCTTCATTTTGTTCCCTATTAAACTTGAGCTCCATGCAGGCAGATTATTTTACCCAAGGATCTCTCTTCCCTGGAGCTTAGCACAGTGTTCTGGGCACATAAGGCTCTGAGTAAATGTGAGGTGACTTGAAATGATGCAATTTCCTTTACGGGACCCATCAGTCACCACTAAAGTTTCTAAAAATTTTCCACTAAAGAAGTGGAAAGGAAATTCAAAGGTTAAAAGTGAGCGATGGCAATACTGTGATATTTTTTTAAGTGACTGACTCAACAACACAAATCCAACACAAACAATCAATTCAACTTTCCAGTTATCAGTGAGACACAAACATGACTCAGTGACAAAGGCAACCTTCACATCAGGTAATAAAAAAATACAAAAACCACGTGGGTTGGCAGGGTTTGTCAGGCCAGCGTTTAATTAGGTGGAAAATGGGCTGCAGACAACTCAATTAATTCCATTCTCTGGAAGAAACCAAAAGCCAAGATAAGGTTGACCGAAGACAGACGCAAAGCATAACGGGGACACAACAAAGGGACTCTACAGTCTCAGAGGTGACGTGGGCCACTCCACACCTGCCTCCCACTGCGTGACTCTTCCTGGAGGCCCGCACAAAACAAGAGCTGCCAAGGCCATACCAAACCGGAAAGGTCAGAGTGTGAAGGAAGCTTATTACTGATCAAGAGCTAATTTTTATTCAAAAGAAAGTCTCACCGGTTGGTCCTCTCCAGCCCACCAAGAAGACAGTGGTCCTCACCCTTAGGATGGCTATGACAGCATTCAAGGTGGGAGCGCTATTAAAACTTCACCTGCATAAACTGGGTTCAATCAAATCTTGAATTCAACTCATTCCAGCCCGCCAGCCTTGTTGGTGTTTTTGTTGCCCAGTCGTTTTTCAGTCACGTCTGACTCTTTGTGACCCCATTTGGAGTTTTCTTGCCAAAAATACTGAGGTAGTTTGCCATTTCCTTCTCCAGCTCATGGATGAGGAAACTGAGGCAAACAGGGCTAAGTGACTTGCCCAAGGTCACACAGCTAGTAAGTGTCTGAGGCTAGATTTGAACTCTTGAAAATGAGTATTCCTAACTCCAGGATCAGCACTCTAGACACTTCACCACCCAGCTGCCCCCATGTCTGTATTACTGTCAGAACACACTACTCTGTACCACTAAGGAGAACTATTTAAATAAGATTTAGTGGGCAGGAGAGAAAGTATCGTATAGTGCTTGGGGACTGGACTTAAAATACCTACCTGTGTTCAAATCCCTCCTATGACATTTATTAACTGTATTATGACCCTGTGAAGTCACAATTCCTCGGAGCTTGAAATAACTCTTTAACAGACTATAAATTACGAATGGGTTGCAGATCAGTTGGAGGGAGTCCTCACATGAACAAAATCATAGATCCCTGACATACAAAGGCAGAGGACAATTTAGGAACAGTAGGAAATAGAAGGCAAAAAGAAAAAGAAAAACAGACGGCCAATGGGATCATATATGTCCCTTTCCAGAAAGTGTGATATGATCTGAGCTGCCTAAAACCTATTGCTCAGGCCCCTGGAAAGGAAATAAGATATTCCACCACCAGATTACCCCCTAGACAGGGGGTTCTTAGCCACTTTTTGTGTCAGAGAACCCTCTGGCAATCTGGTGAAGCCTATAGACCCCTTCTCAGAATAATATTCTTAAATGCATTAAAATTAAAGACAGAATTACAAAGGAGACCAATTATACTGAAACACATTTATCAAAATATTTTTTAAAAACCAATTTATGGACCTCAAGTTAAGAATCCCTGCCCTAGAATAATATCACACCAGGACACAGCTGGAAGGGCCCCTCAATTATGATAACAATGACAATGACAATTAGCAATTATACATCTATGTGCCAGGTACTATGCTATGTGCTTTATAAAAATGATCTCATTTAGTCCTCACAAGAACCTTAGTAGGTAGGTACTATTATTATTCCTATTTTACAGATAAGGAAACTAAGGCAGGCAAAAATCTTGCCCAAGGTCATAGAGCTAGTGTCAGAGGTGCCATTTAAACTCAAATCTTCCTGACTCCAGGCCCAGTGCTCTATCCACCACACCTCCTAGCTGCCTTAGAGATCAATCTAAACTCATTTTACAGATACAAAAACGGAGGTCTAGGAAAGTTGACTTGTCCAAAGTTATCTAACTAGTTGGGAGGCAGAGCAAGAACAGAATCCCAGGCCTATTAGCGTTTTTACTCACTACACTGTACTGACTACATAGGGGTGGAAGTGGGATGAAAGAATGAAATCTATGAAAAATAATCATCTTAGAAAGATATTACTTTCAATATACCTGTCACCTTAGGCATGGTACAGGATTCAAAGGACCTGGTTCTAATCCCACTTTAACTATTTATGACCAGGGTATCCCTGAGCAAGTAATCTGTCTGGGCCTTAGTTTCTTTTCTTTTCCTGTTTTTTTTTGGGGGGGTAGAGATTGGGGGGAGTAGTATCAAGAGCATTGGATTTGCATTTTTTTTTTAATTTATGGAATAAGACAAGCATTTCCATAACATAGTATAATTTTAAAAATGACTGCACATGAAACTGCAAATCTATTACGTACAACTTGCCTTAGTTTCTTCATCTGTAAAATGAGGGACTGGGATTAGATGGCTCCTCCCCACTCTGAGGATAGGATCGCATGGTCCTTTTTCTCCCAAGTCTTATTGAACAGAAGAGAAAACATCTCAGTATATACAGAACAGAGGATCTGAACTTTTCAAAAGGAAAACAAGACTCTGGCCCAGGTAGACAGAAGAACAGACACCTGCTTGAAGAATCAAAGGCCAAGTAAAACCAGGCACCTTGGGAACACTATCCACTCTCTTGGACCTTTAACATTTCAAATGTTTATTTTCATGTAGTTAGTTCTGAGCATGGAGTCATATGGGGGACTTTGGCCAATGACTTTAGCATGCAGTATTTATCAGCTCTACTGATGGCAGGGCTATCTTTTCTTTTCTTTTTGTTAGGCTCTAACAAAATCATCCCATAATGAGACCAGATGGCATATTCTCTGTTTTAATAGTTGATGCTGTTATTTCAGTTTCAGGAGAGAAATGTCACCTTTTGATTCTAGAAAGCCCTTTGTTTTCTTCTGAGACACCATTTTGTTTTCTGCAGATCCCATTACTGATAGCACTGTTTCTGATCCTTCTCAATGAAAGCTATATTTCCCAACCCAATCCCCAACCCCACCCCACCCCCCCATATAAACACCAGAAACTTCCATCCTCTTCTCATTCCCCATGAATGAAACAGAGCCTTACCTACCATCCTACCCACCCACATCCACTCTTTACCCCCCCAACCCCCCAAAAATGTTGCCATCAAGTTACAGCCCAGTGTCCTCAGGTAAGGATAAGGAATGGACTGGTGATTTCACTGATATAAGAAATTCTTAGATGAGGAATTCCCCCTACTGTTGTAGGTCAATGCCTTTTCTGTAATTTAATAGTTTTAGAGAGTTGACTAGTCACATAGACCGTTAAGTGACAGGGGCAAGACTTGAATTGGGTCCAAGTCTTCCTGGCTCTGAGGCCAATACTCTATCCACCATCTTACTCTCTGTTCTCAGTTGACAAATATTTATTTATTGGGTAAAGAGCACTGTGCTATTACAGCCTAGTAGGACAATGCAGTAAGAACATAGGTAACTATAGTGCACAGTCTTACATGAATGCATTAGAAAGGATACGCTAGAAAGTACTATAGAGATCAAATGCAGATTGTGACCAATCAGAGGACAAGGGCAACTAGGTGGTGTTTCAGATACAGCAATGGATTTGGAGTTAGGAAAAGCTAAGTCTGAATCTTGTCTAAATTAGCTTAAAACTACACCAAAACTTTTGGGACACTCTGTATATGTAAAAAACGTTTTGCAAACCCCATAGGGCTATATAAATGCCAGCTGGGATAATTACTAAGCAGAGGGCAGAAATCAGAGATGGCCTTATGGAGAAGGCAGCATCTAAACTGGTCTTTAAGAGATGGGTCAGAACTACAAAGGTAAGGAGAAGAGGGAAGGACAGGTCATACGTGGAGAATAGCTTGAGCAAAGGAGGTGGGAAGATGCAGCATATCTTTAGGGAGACACAGAATAGTTCACACAGCTATTAAGTGGAAGAAGTGGATAACTCAGTTCCCTGCCCCTACCAAAAATCAAGTGCTTTTTCCAATACCAGACTGTCTTTTTATCATTTTTCCTAACTGACATTGCCCTAAAAGTTCCTGTTTTCTTCTGGCTCCATCAACTGGGGGCTTCACAAACTCTGAGAAGTTCAGAAAGTGGTGATTTTCTCAAAATCAAAGTTTGTAAAGTTTCAAAATATCACCTTTTACCTGTAGTTCCCTCTAAAAACACAGCATGATATAAGTGAAAGCTCATTGGCTTCTAGAGTAAGGAGACCTGGGTTCACTTCTCACATTTAGTAACTGTGTGACCTTGGACAAGTCCCCTAATCACTCTGAGCCTATTTCCTCCTCTGTCAAATAAGAGGGTTGGCTTAGATGGCTTTTAAGGTCCCTTCTAATGGGCAGTTTATTCATCTATACAAACTACAAAGAAAGTCATAAGGGTATTTTTAATTCAATGGTCAAAAATGCAGAAAATGTCGAGTTCTAGACTTTAGAGGTCTCTGAGTTCAGCACTAACTTAGCCTAGAAACACGAAGTGGATATGAATTGCAGATAAAGTCTAAAGCTTTATGAGTCTTTTGTGATCTAAAACACACCTACTTCCTTTCATAATTCCCCTAAATTTTGGAGAAAACGTGTTAATGATTAACTGGAGGATGGGGGAGGAGAGGAAGAGAAAATATGAGTTACACTTAGGCGGTGATCCTGTTTTGTTTTTTTTTTGTTTTGGCTTTGGCCAGGGAAAAAAAGCAATTCCTCCCCTCTTGCTGCTCTGGCTGGATTCCCTTTTGGAACACAATGATTGAAAGTTTAATAAGAACAGTTGAAAAACAGTGAACAGCGGTTTCACAGTCTTCCTTTTACTTTCAGAAAACAGATTTTAATTAAACACCTCTGGTTGCTCTTACCAAGCCTTCAGAGGTTCTGGATTGCTGTAGCTGAGGGCAACAGCAACAGGAAGGGGACCTGGAGGCGCTGGGAGAGAGAAAGACAGGGGTTATAAAAAGAAAAAAAGCACCCTGTGTTTCTCCTCAAAAATGGGGGGGAGCAGATTCTTCACATAAATATGGCAACTTACCAGGTGCAAATTTTTCAGACTTCATTTAAATATCTTTATCTGGGGAAAGAGCTTAAGTACATGACCAGAGGTGCACTTGAGTGAAAAATAACAAAGAGTTTCAAAAGCCTAATTCAGAGGCAGGGAACCTGAAGCCTCGAGGCCATATGTGGCCCTCTAAGTCCTCAAGCTCGGCCCTTTGACTGAATCCAAAATGTAGGGCCAGAGAGGTCGGCAGTCAGGAAACTGGAGCAAACGCACTGAACTACTGCAAATTCTGGGTCCCATTAGACCATGCCAAGCGAGAAGCCAATGCGATGCTCAGAAGTTCCTTGAACAGTCTAATAATCCAAGCTCCCCTATATACCAATAACTTAATACTTGAACACTGAGGTATATGCAAGCCTCAGAGCTCTAGAGTGACTTTGATTTGTAGGGCTCATCAACTCTTTAGAAAGATTTTCATTTACATAGTTAAAATATGAGATGACTGTGTAAAAGAAAGAAAAAAAGCAGATTCATCCAAAATTAAAACTGGAGCAGTCACGAAGGGCCAGTGATTTTCAGAATACGACACAGAACAGGTTAGGAGAAAAAAAAAAGATGCAGTACTTTTCCTGAGGGTTTTTAAAAAGCCTCTACACTGCTCCTAGAAAACAGAACTCAAGTGCTTCATTACCCTCAGACTCTTAAGACTTCATAAATACCCACATGACCAACCTGGGAGCACTTGCTGCCTGCTTCCCTAGTAAACCAGTCCAACAGGATTTGATCTGGAAATTAAAGATTCGTGTAGCTGTGGCCATATTCCCTTCAAAATAGATATCAATGACCTAGTTAGTCTGGGAACACAGTTCCCTCATACCAACAGAAAGGCAAACTCACCTGCCTAGCCAACAGTCCCCCTCTCAAACATGCAACCCATGTGTGGCACTGCATATCAAAAGAAAACAAGACCCAAATGTTCATTTTCCAAATAAGAACTGACAGTAATCCCTCAAGATTTCCTTTAAGCATAAACTATTCTTGAAAATAAACAGGTATACAGATAACTTGAAATGGTAATTCAAATGGTTCTCAAGGAGGTACCTACCATCTACCACCAAACTGTGCCAACCTACCAAAAGAGGCATTTATTACTTAGTCACTAGTTGTGAATCACAGCCAAAGAACAAGAGAGTTGAAAAGGACCTCGGAGATCATCTGGTCTGTCCATTTACCTCAGTGAAAATCGATTCTCTAGAACCCTAGAGGTCATCCAACCTTCGCCTGACGACCTCCAGTGATGGGGCACTAAAAATGTCAGGGTCCAGTTCATCTGTGAAATGAGGCACATGGAAAAGAGGTTCATTACCTACTTATCTATCCCCAGCCTCCCAACCCAACAACTAAATCAGAGTCAAACCAAGGGGTAGCTTGCCAGAGGTTCTAGCTAATGAGTACAGGAAAAGTGAAGGAGGTATTTTAACCATCCCACAGCTAGTTTGTGTTCACAGCATGTACAATCTGTTTTACCAGTGACATGGATCCTGGTGAATATAAAAAATGGGGAATTTGTTCAGGAACTCCAGGCTAAATGGAATGTGCCAGCCAAGGCTCGGCACATGACATCCTACTGACAAGTACCAAACATAACTAGCAATGTTGGTCACATTGGAAGCATCAGGAAAACGGTCCTCAAATCAAATATTTAATTCATGATGTGAAAATAATACTAGTGATTGATACAAAATCAGTTGTGTCAGAGAGAAGACCCCAGAAAACCAGGAGAGGAATGCTTCAAAGGTTAGTGCTGGATGAGGCAGGCTGGGGAAGACCTCCCCTTGGGTGCTGCCACTGGGGCTGGGGGAAAAGGGTAGACAACTTGTTGGTATACAGCAACAGCAATACTGTTTTTAAGAACAACTTTGAGCAACTGAGTCATTTTGACTATTATAAATATCCAAATTAACTACAAAGGACATATGAAGGAAGATGCTATCTGCATCCAGAGAAAACGGATAGATATATAGAATGATTTTACATACATATACATTTATATTTGTGTCTAATGGTAGTCATGGGGGAGAAAAAAGGAAATAAAAATAAATTTAGATAACCTTATTATATATTTAAAAGGAATAGCAAGTTGTATATAACAGATTTGCAGTTTCATGTACAATCATCTTTTTTTTTACTGTTATAGAAATGCTTCTTTTATTTCATAAATTAAAAATTAAATAAAATTTTTTTAAAGTTCCACCATTAGTATGTAGACATTGCAATACATGTCACGTAATGTTTGACAAAACAAGCCTACTTCATGTCTATTCCAGTCTTTCCCAAAAGTCCAAAGTCTCCTCTGTGCCAACACAAAAGAGTCCAAGGTAGACATGATGGATGGGGCTCATCTTTGTGTACTTTCAGAATGGGAAAGTGTTTATGTGGGGGGAGATAGGAACAATATAACTGGCTTCTATTTTCTTTGTTTTTTGGTGTTTTGTTTTGTTTTTTTTCCACTGAAGAGAAAAAAAAGAGTTGGATAATTTGATGGGAATAGGAATGTGGGAGGAACATTACAGAACTGAGAGAAATTATTATTTTCTATTGTATTAATAACCAATTATTAAACCAGGATTTTTTTAATCCTTTATTTCCTCATTTAGGGCCTAGCCCCTGTAGGTTAGCCAGTCAATGTAGTTCATAGCTGATAGATGAGATGGCCTAATCCTCTAGACTCCAGTTCCTCAATCTGGGGCAGGATCCCACCCAACTAGGAGACCTTACTTTTGTTTACAGGGTAAACAGAATCTAATCCACGTAAATTCCTGCCACAAAGCAATAAGCCCATGCCCTTGCACCCCTCCACTAGAGTTTAGGGTGACCCAGCTCACAAAGGAGAAAACCAGTCTGTTCTAGGTGGAGACAGATTTCTCTGTCCAAACTGCCAGATGACTTTGAGTCTCATGAGCAAGCCACCTCAGGAGGAGGAGCTGAAGACTTTTTAGCCCACCTCCTCATTTAAATGTCCACCAATCAGGGTTGATTTCTCCTGTCAAGGGCCTTCCCTTTCAAAACAATATTTAAGGCATTCAGTGCCTCCATTAGGTGTCTTTGGTTACCAAGAGAAACCACTGACCATTAATTTATTATTACCTAGACTAATGAGTAAACTGATTATTAATTATCCAGAAATTCTGTCTGTAGGGCTTTTCATTCATCACAGAACTCACCACACAATTTGGGTGCTTCTTGATTGGTTGAAAGTGAGCTTGAGTGCCCATATAGGTAAATTCTAAACCAGCATGGGAGGGTTCTTGAATGGTGGAAACCATTCTTTTATGAATCCATAAGGGAGCCATACATTTCCAATCCAGAAAGGTTCATTAAAGAAAATCCCCAAAAAAAGGTCAAGCTCTGAAAAATTTTAGAGAGTATATTAGAAAGCTATGACGCCACCCTGGCAAAAAGGACTAGCTGGTTTTCTTTTATATAAACTACAAATTATCTTTCCATAATATATGTGTGTGTGTATGTGTGTACATATATATATTAAGAATTTGTATATTCTCTTTTCCTTTATAATAAATCCTAGAAATGTAGTGTGACAGTGTGGGATAACAATGATATCACCAATGACACCACATTTTGAAAAATTTTGTACTGAAAAACAAGTCTTCCCTTCACATGAATGATTTTATCTTTATGAAGCTTTATTAAAATTATAACACATTTTATCAACAATATCAGTGTATGCTATGTAAATTTATTGTATGTTTAAAATTTTTGGTTATAAAAATTGTAATAAATTCTTAATTTTAATACTTGCAAGATCTTGGGCTAGTCACTTGAATGTTTGTGGTCTCACTCTCCACATCTATAAAAGGAGTGGGCTGGATTAAATGATCTGTAAGATTCAAGAGCCTTTATGATGATGTGTCAGCAAGGAGTAGATGGAAAGAGGAACCAGTTATAGTGGCAGTGAAAAAAGAGAAGTATAATGAGTAATCATGTATGGTAAATTACAATGCTCAGGGACCAGATATTTCAAGACACTCAATGGCTTGAATTAGGATTCACTGGTCAGGGAAGGTTTAAAAAACAGTGAAAAGTGAAAATCCAAGGGCCAAAGATAATGGTTCCCAAAACTGGCTCAAAGAGAAGCCAGTGGCCCCAGAAAGCCAAGAGAGGTGGTATAATGGACAGAACCCTGGAACTCGAGTCAGGAAGGCCTGAGTTTGAATCTTGCCTCAGACACTTAATAGCTCTCTGCCCCTGGGCAAGTCAATGAACTTCTCTGTCTCACTTTCTTCATCCTAGAAAATGGATAATAGCACCAACCTCCTAAGGTTGTTGTAGTGAGATTGAAATGAGCTATTACATGTAAGTGCTTTGCAGAATGTAAAGTGCTACCTATTATTATTATTCTCATTCTCAGTAATACATTTGAAAATCCAAATCAGAAAACCCAAAGATGTATGTATTTGGCTTGCACTATATGGCAATCTTTCACAAAAATATTAATGGAGAAGCACTGTAACTGACTAACAAAGGGGACTTACCTGAGCCTAAAGAAAAAACCCTAAACAAGGGTGAACTTTTAAAATATTTGGAGAATTGTATTTCAACATAATTGCTATGCATTTAAAAACATTAACCTTTGAAAAAGGATCTACTATGGAAGACCCAGAAAACAAAGTTCTTGCCTCCAGAGTCCCTGGCATTGTCCAAAGGAAACAGTATCATTTTATCAGTGGAAATGGCGTTAAGAAGAGGCTGCACCCTGAGGACCATGAAACTTTTCCACTGGATTTGAAAGCTGAGTCCTTCCATATATGTGGTTCTCCCTCCATTATAAGGTAAGCTCCTTAAAGGCAGAGACTATTTTACTTTTCTAGATTTACTTCCCCATGCTTTGTACAATAGCTCAGCATACAGGAAACACTTAATAAATGCTTTATTCATTCATTCAGAGGGGGTCCATCACACACAAAAGAATAAGAATCCTTGCTCCAGGACTCAGGACTGTCTAGTAACCTCTTTATAGCAATTTAAAATTAGATGACTTTAAACTTTCTCAAAACCTTATCCTAGCTGGCTATCCATCTGAAAACAATCCTGTATACAGTACAGGATGAGCTGAAGAGATATAAACTTAATACTCACTGGCCTGAAAACCCAGGAGATTCCAGGCAGACCAGAGTTCTTCTCTGACCCACTAACCTGCAACACAAAAATACCACACACTGCTTAAAAAGTTACCCTCTTTCAGGACTTCAAGAAATGGAGACTTGGTTCAAAGCAAGCATGAAAGGTTACATGAAATTTAAGAAGGAAAGAACTACATGATCTTCACCAACTGGACACCTGCCACTAGCCGGGCCCCAAACAAAGATTTTAAAACCTTGACATGAAAATTATCACCACAGCCACCTTCTTTCTCAGGTTACTAGAGTTTACTAAGAAAAATGTTAATCCTGGGAGGAAATTGAGCAGTAGGAAAGTGTTCTGGGTAAGGAACAGGACTGGAAAAGAATTGGCCCCCACAAGGACAAGACCCATCTCTTAGCAATAGGAGAATTTGATGCTAGAGATGTGGGTTCCTGTAGGTTTAGGAAATTTAGGTCACAGAATCAGAGATCTCCAGCTGGAAGCCAGAGGTCCCCCTTACTTTACAGATAATGAAGCTAAGACCCAGGGAGGTTAGGTGATATACCTGAGGCCACAAAGATAGCAAATCTGAGGATCCATGTGAACCCAGGTCCTCTGACTGTACCAGTTACAGATCCAGACCTGCTCTGTCCTTCAGTTTCTCTGTCTATAAATTGAAGAAAAGACTAACTGGGGGATGTGCCAGGGTTCAGATCACGTCAGCAAAGCTTTTGAACTCCTCTGAAGCTATGAATTGCCATTCTATTATTTAAAAGGCAGCTCTTTCTTAAAGCACTATATGGTGACAGAAAGCTCTCCACAAATAACTCAGAAAATGGATTAGGTATCTAGCAAAACATATTTGTAACACACGCTCATTTTTCATCCAAGAATATTCTCCACAACTCCCCAGGTGTGCTGTCCTAAGGGAGGAAGATATAAGTGAGTGTGCCTCTAGAAGCAGAACCGTTTCAATTCCATAGAACAGCAAAGAAAAAAATGGCAGCTTCCAACAAAGGGACATTCTATTTTCATATTCACTTATTCATAACTCTCTTCTAAATCTGTGCTCCCTAGAGAAGTCACTGTCTGGAGCACACAAAATCCCACAATGTCAGAACTGATAGGATACTTCTGTGAGTCTATGAAATGCAGTCACTGGCCCTCAAAGATACAATTAATCCCCCTTGCCTCCCCCTCTAAAAAAGACTGTACTAACAGTAGCATCACCTTGTAACCTCCGATAAGCCTGCACCGCTGCTGTATAATCCTCTGACCACAAACTCTTACTCCCTATCTCATATCCCACAGCGGTTATTGTTGTTTCGTTTCAGTCATGTCTGATGCTCCATGACCCTATTTAGGGTTTTCTTGGCAAAGATACCGGAATAGTTTGCCATTTCCTTCTGCAGCTCATTTTTTAAATGAGAAACTGAGGTAAACAGGGTCAAGTGATTTGCCCAGGGTCACACAGCTAGTGTCTGAGGCCAGACTTGAACTCAGAAAGATCAGTCTTCCTGACTCCAGGCACAACACTCTATCCACTGTGCCACCTCAACACACTGACTATTACAAACCTTTTATACTCTTTATTCATCCAACTACATTCCCTACTCCTCATCAATTATGACTGTGTCTCCTACTCTACTGGGAAGAATAAAGACTACAGAAGAGGTTTTCCCTCAATTCCCTTATTCAAAATTTTCCAGTACCACCACCTCTTTGTTATTTTAAAGAAAATATATCTGTAATTCTTACCTGATCCCCAATACCTTAAAGTATGGCTCCTGCCTGCCTTTCTAGACTTACTTCATAAACCTCCCTAAATGCAGTCCCTACAAACACCCTACAAACTGTCCCCTTAATTCATCAATCTCTCTACCACCTCCAGGTCTTTGCACTGCAAAGTACTTTACATATAATTCCTCATCTGATTCTCACAGCAACTTTGGGAGTCTGGGACTATCATCCCCATTTTCCAATCTGAAGAAAGTGAGACAATTTCAATGATTTGCCCAGGATCAGATAGTTCTTAAGTGTCTGAGACAGGATTCAAATTCAGGCCTTTCTGACTCCCTGAGTCCCAAGGTCCTGTCCACTACACCACTAGTCTTGGCTTTCTGGGGCCACTGACTTCTCTTTGAGCCAGTTTTTAGGATCATTATCTTTGGCCCTTAGATTTTCACTTTTCACTACTAAGCTTTCCCTAACCACTAAATCCTATTCCCCCTCTCCCCCCCCCATGCCTGGCATACTCTCCTTCTTCTGCTGGGACTACTGACCTCTCTGGCTTCCTTTAAGTCCCAACTAAAATCCACCTTCTACAGGAAGGCTTCCCTAACCTCTCTTAATTATTTCCTATTTATCTTGTCAATAGCTTACTTTGTACATATCTATTTGCATTTTGTCTCTCCCATTAGATTATAAACTTCGGTCAGCGGCTGTTTTTTGCCTCTTTCTGTATCCCCAGCACTTAGCACAGGTGCTTCATAAATGTTTACTGAATAAATGAATGAAAAGTCTTATCCAGTCTACCTCCACCATCTGTCACAACTATCCTCTTTTCTATTTCCACTGCCATGAAACAAGGTCAGGGCCTCTTCACTACCACCTATCAGGCCTATTGCTATAGCCTCATAATAGATCTTTCTACCTATACTGTTTATCACTCCTCTAAACCAACCGTTCATCAGCCTGCAAAGACAAGCTTTACACATGGGTTTCAGTAAAACTTAAGTTCCTTGAGGGTACGAACTATTTTTTGTCTTTTTATGTCCAGTGCCTAACACATAGCAAAAGGTAAATAAGTGCTAACTGAACTGAATCGAATCTAGCTACATCATTCCTGTTCAGAACTCCTAAACAGCCCCCGATTACTTACCAGGTAAACTGAAACTTCTTTGCCTGGCATCAAAACCTTCCATACCTGGGGCCAAACTACCTTTTCAAAATGCCTCTCACACTGCTCTCCTCTACATACTCCACATCACAGCCACACTATACTCTGCACCCCCTGCACATACTTTTGGGCCTTTGCTCATGCTATTATTCCTCAGGCCTAGAATATCTTCTCTTCTTCTTCCCTCCTATTTAATTCCCACCTACCTTTTACATCTATTCCAAGTTTAAATACAACCTCCTCCAGAAAGTCAGATTTCTCCAGTAGATAATGAACTCATATAAACACACATACCCATACACACCCCTTTAACCTCACTTACAATTTTACTTATACCTCTTATGCAATTTACCATTAAATTACTCCTATGAGGTAGTCTTATCCAAACTTTATAGATAACCCCATCCCCACCCTACCCTCACCCTCCTCACTCCCAGGAAAGTACATAGTAACAAAATACAAAGTAGATGCTTAATAAACACTCATTAAATGAACCTGAAATCTGGCCCTGCTTTATTTTTAAAGGGAGATTTAGAGATAGCCTGAAATCTGACCCATCAACAGGCAGTTCATGCTAAACATACAAATTCAACTTCTTCCCTTTAAGCCCTGAAGAAGAAATTAAATGTCAGGTTGAGAAAGAGATTTTTCCTTGAGAAGCACAGAAAAAAAATACAAAATTAAGGTTTCCACAGCCATTACTTACAGCAAAGGTCTCAAAGAAAACAGGTTGGACATTCTGAGGGCAGGAGACTTTCAGACTCTATTTTTAAAATTTTGGTTGCTCACACTATTGGTTGTCATCTCTGTCACACATACAAATGAGGCTGCATTGTCAGGAAGAGCTGGCTATAAATCCTAGCTAGGTGACTATGGGCCTAGAGTCAGCCTTGCTGAGCCTTAATTTCATCTGTAAAATGGGGATAATACCCATAGTACTCTCAAGCAAATGAATGGTAGCTTGAGAGTTTTCTAATGGCTTTCTCCATTCCCCTGGAGCCTGGTCCTGTTTACTTTCTCTTTGCTATAAACTCGTGGTGTAGTTATGTTTCAATAAGAGTGGGTGGGTGAGAAGGCACTGAGAAGCAAAAAAATAATTCAAGGAACAGTTAAGTTTCTGTATGGCAACATTTTAACTTAAAAAAAAATGTGCCTGAAGGTACACAGCATAAATTATCCAGGCCTCTATTCAAATCCCCAGCCCTCAAAGATGGCTAAGAAAGCTGGTGAGCTTCCAGTATGATCCCTGTGATGGACTGACTGTTTGTCATCCAAGGACCAGTCTCAATAAGCTCAAGTTGGTTCATCAACAGAGGGCTGGCCACCTTGGAGATGAATCTTTTCAGACACAGTAAGCTATAAAGATAGTCACTTAGTAAGATGTACATGGAGCAGTGCCTGCATAGGTGGAATATTTGTTGTTGTTGTTCAGTCATTCAGCCATGGTCCACTCTTTGTGACCCCATGGACCATGGCATACCAGGCCCTTCTATCCTCCACTATCTCTCGAAGTCTGTCCAAGTTCATGCTCATTGTTTCCATGACACCATCTATCCATCTCATCATCTGCTGTCCCCTTTTCCTTTTGCATTCAATCTTTTCCAATGAACCCTGCCTTCTCCTTATGTGACCAAGTATTTAAGCTTCAGCTTCAGTATTTGACCTTCCAGTGAACAGCCTGTATTAATTTCTTTAAAAGGTGGAAAAAAATACCCTTAATGAAATCACAGCTCCTTGAAGTATTGAAATGATCATTCAACAACACTAATCACTGTTACTATTATTGTTATCATTATTTCCTTCTCATCTTTTTTTTTCAATGGGGTTCAGATTGGTCCAAGGGCAAGGCACTACTTACATCTATTATTACTGTCTGTTTAACGATGGGCTATTGCACACGTGGATAAAGTGTCTACTTTTCGTAATGAACAGAAGTGTTGTCATGTAAGCTCACATTCAGTAAACTCCCTGAAGGCACCTTCAGGACAACTCTAAAGCAGAATACCCAGAGATGACCTATATGGAACAAGCTCTGCCAGGTTTGGTTCAAAGTTCTTCCTAGGGGCTGTATGTGGAAGCTCTTTACTCCATCTAGTCAGTTATGAATACCTGGTAATTGCAAAATCTACTAAAAATTGGTTTTTTTACTTTTATGTTTTTGGGGGTTTTTTATGGATGGATGTCATGTCCAGGGGGTTGTGTTTATTCTGTAACAGTTCTCTGATTCCAGTTCAGTTTATTTGCTGAATTGACAAAGATCTGTTAGGGGCCTTATATGTGTGGTTGTGGGGCTTTGTCACCATTCAATTTAGAAAGGCTCATTTATTCCTGCTGTGATCTTGTTTTTGTCACCACCACTATTATTATGTCACAAAGACATACTTAAATGAGTGGATTAAATTTCCAGAAAATGAAAGGCTCTCCCTGATTGTCATCTGGTGCAATGTTGTTGGGAAGGGAACTCTTCCCAGCCATGTAAGACCTAGAATGAGGAGGAGGAAGGGGGCACCTCATTTGGAAGCTATTACATCATATCTTCCCATGACTTCACTGTGAACTTCACACTGTAGCTGCTGGCCAACGCATCAAAACTTCACAAAACTTTCTAAAGCAGCTCCTAGTTCTCCTACTTGGAACTCAAGTGGCAGGATCCTTGATCCTCCTAACCACAAGCTGAACTGTGAAAACTACAACAAAGACCCCCAAAAGTGCTATTTTGGCCTCAAAGTGATGTTTAATTTCAACTAATTAGAAGGTAGGTGGTGTAGTAGGAACAGACAGATGACTGGATTTGGAAGACCTGAGTTAAAATCTTGTCTCAGACACTAACAAGCTAGCTATGTGACCCTGGGCAACTCAATTAACCTCTCAGCCTCCTTTCCATATCTGTAAAAGGGGTACAATAACAGCACCCACCTTTCAGGATGGTTGTGAGGATCATATATATCATAACATAAAGAGGTATATAAATGCTAGCTATTATTCCAATTTAATTAAGTACCTATTATGTCAAAGGCGCTTGTGGTAGCACCATCCCCTTAAAGAAAGGAAATGGCCAGGGCAGCTAGGTGGTGCAGTGGATAGAGCTCAGGCCCTGGAGTCAGGAGAACCTGAGCTCAAATCTGGTCTCAGACCAGACACTTGACACCTACTAGCTGTGTAACCCTGGGCAAGTCACTTAACCCCAATTGCTTTGAAAAGGGGGGGGGGGAATGGCCTAACATGTAACCAAACCTGGCTAGAAGATAAGGGAAAATCACTATCACATGGCTGAGAAATATTGTCAGCACATTAAGAGAAGCTCACTTAGTGAGAAGTGTCTGTGAATAACATATCGTGTATTATAAACACATGTATGAAAACGTTTTCACAGTTTATATCCCATAGACTAAAATACACATATTAGGATCAATAGAAAGACAGATTGGTCTGAATGTGGCACTTGTGACTTCAGTTTCAAGTTTTCATAAACACTGTAGTAAGCAAGTCATCCCCAAAATAATGCTTTTATCACATAATCTCCTGGGATTCAGGACACATTGATCCTATTTGACCTCAAACAAGTCACAATGTCTATAAACCTCAGCTCCCTCACCTTTGAAATGCGGAGGTGGGGGGTGGGATTAATCTAGAATGATTTCTAAGTCCTCTTCCCAGATGTAAAGGTTCATAATGCTAGGTTCTTTCTATTTTCAATTCTGACAAAAAATTAATATATTTCTCTGAGCAAGCTTCTTCATGCTTTCCATGGCTGAATTTCCTTCAAAAGTACAAATTTTGGGGAAGAACATTGTCACACTCCTTTCCCACTCCTCTCCCACTTCAAAGACAAGTCATATTTACAAACTACTCCACTAGGAATGAACTAGAGAAATGGTTCTCAAAGTGTGGTCTGGAGCCTCCTACAGATTCCAAAGACCCTTTTAGGAGCTCAGAAAGGATAAAACTATTTTTATGACAAAACTAACGTATTTTAATTTTTAAAACAGTAGATATTGATAAGTAAAATCTACATATACAAAAGCTCTTAGGGGTCCAAGATAATTTTTTAGGTTCATAAAGGAGTCCTGAGACCAGAAAGTTTCAGAATCAATGGACTGGAAGAAGCCAAGCAACTTAACAAGAAATCCCAAAGCTCCTAAATTCTCCCCTCCTTGTACTCACCAGCTAGGCCATCTTTTCTCCTAGCCTCCATATTCCTGAATATACCTTGCCCCCTTCTCTCCAATCACATTGGCACCACCTTTGTGGACTAGGTGGTCACACCTAGACCCTCATCAACTTGAACCTGGACTATGGTAGTAGACTCCTAATTGGGATCTTGGCTTAAAGTCTCTTGAAGTCTCTCCTCTCTCCAATAAAAGAGGGATTAAACCTGTTTTGTTTCACCTTAGAGGGCAAAACCAGGAGTAATGACAGCTAGGTCCAAGTGAATTAAACCACTTGCCATTCTCTTCTGATTCTGATCTATCTAAGCTTCCGGCTTTGGCCTTTGTCTATAAATCCACTTGTTCAAAGCCTCCCACACATCAGCACTGGGTGTGGAGTCAGGAAGCCCTTGATATTCAATATCTTAACTTTGGGCCTTAGCAAAAGCTATCTACATAATTAGAATATATTGCCACCACTTCCCGGAATCCCCTGGCTTCTTTCAAGACTCAATTCATGTGTCACTTCACAGGATTATAGATTAAAAGACCTGAGAGTCCATCTAGTACAATCTCAAACACTTAGTAACTGTGCAACCCTGAGCAATCTGGTTAACTTCTTTCAAGCCCAAGTCAACAAGAAGCTTCTAATACCTTCTCTCTGAGACAATCTCCAGTCTATTTTGTATGTTATCTTCTCTGGACATGGTTGTTTGACTGCTGTCTTTCCCCATTAGATGGTAATCCCCTTGAGGGCAGGGATCTTTTTTGCCTTTCTCTCTGCCAGCACTTAGCACAGTGCCTGGCCCATCATGAGTGCTTAATAAATGCTTGATGAGAGATCTGTTGACTTTTGTTTCTTCATCTAGGTGGTACAGTGGATAGAGCACTAAGCCTGGAATCAGAAGACTGGAGTTCAAATCCAGCCTCAGACACTTACCAGCTGTGTGACACTTAACTAGTTTGCCTCAGCTTCCTCATCTGTAAAATGGGGATAATAATAGCACTTCTTTGCCAAGGCTATTGTGAAGATCAAACGAAATAATATTGTTTAACCTGCTTACCACAGTGCCTTCCACACCGTGGGCACTATATAAATGCTAGTTATCATTGTAGTTGTTCTTCTTTTCAACAACCATTCTAAGCATCTACTACATGCCAGGCACCTAGACAGGTGCTGGGGAAACAAGGCAAAAAAGGGAAAGAGTTCCTGCCCTAAAGGAGTTTATGAGGGGAGGGGGGCACCTCCCAGCACCAGAGAAGGGAAGAGATTCAATCTTAGCAGAGTAAGCAAAATACAAAATAAATTTAAATATTATTTGAAGAGGGAGAGAGTGGTAACCCCTAGGGGAGAGGAGTAGGGGAGGGAGGAAACAGGAAAGGTATTGATCCTATTTATATGTAAACAATGGAAAGTAAATTTGGACAGGGGCAATTTTTACCTTTGATTAGATTGGTTAGCTCCTACCCCCACAAAGGGGAGAAGAAAAGGACAGAAAAAAATTTTAAAAGACATCTTCCATGTGATAATAAAGGCAATCCTTGAAGAAGTGGGGGGTGGGGGGGCGGTGAAGAGGAAAGGATGAGGGGAAGGAACCGGAGCAGGTTCAAGGGAAGCCTGGCAGCCCTGAAGCTAACTTCTCAAAGAACCTGAACCTGGGCAAGCAGCCCAGAATCTTTTCACACACAGAAAAGTGAATCCAAATTTAACCAAGATCTTGCAATGGATTTTCCTAAGGAGCTATGATGAGGAAAGGAAGCAATGTGATACAATGGCAGGAATCAAAAGACCTGGGTTTAAATCTTGTATTGGATGCTTACTACCTGTGTGACCTGGGGAAAGTTTTACTTAAACCTCATGGGTTTAAAATGAGTGGGGAGGGGGGGGAACCTGAGCAAAATGGCCTCTCTCAAGTCCCTTCTATGACATTTAAAAAGTTTGAGGGACATTGTTTCTGGTAGTTAATCACTTTATCAATAATGCTAGCATGTTATTAATAAAAGAGGTCAGTGGCATTCTCGAATGCCAAGGATCCCTCATGGAACCCACTCAATGCTTATAAGCCCTTGGAAGGGTAGGTGTTTCTGAGGGTGACAATTAACTCTGATAGGCTAATAACTAATGACAGAATGAATATTACAAGGGGAGGGCTATACTACAATGAGGGTCTCAAGTTACATGACACAGAGCACCCATATCTTGGTCAAAGAGACTTATCAATTTCCATATCACCTGTCTGACAATGGGAAAATCCACATTTTCCCAGACCTGTGGGAGTAAACATAAAGAGAAGGAATCCATTCATTTGCCTAGACTTAGAATTTCTTTTACTGTCTGATAATATTTTAGCCATCCTGGCTGGATAAGTCTTTGAGAAAGATTTCCCATACTGGTTGATTTCCATATAAGGAAGTAGAAAAGGGGGAAACCGTTGGTCCTGACAGAAATAATCATTTCTCTCACTGCCACCTGTAGATCTATGACCTCATAAAAAATAGAGAAGTGCTCTTTTAGTTTTACATGTATATATTTATATGCAAGCACAAATAGTGGCTTGGCAATAAACAGGTTTTTAAAACGTGATAAACATCTATTCTCTGCCCTAGTGATAAGAAAAAATATACACAATGAAAAGCATAAAAGTAACCAATTGGCCTTCATTTAGGAACAAATCTAAGAAGAGTTAGGAACCTCAGCTACCATCCATGAGCAAAAAGATTCTCCCTGATCCCTTGGAAGCAGGGATATATCTAGTAAAGACATAAACTGCTCAGCTTTTATTACACTTTACAAAACCCAGAAAAGCTTGAGTAGGGCAATGACCTTGAACGCAAAAGGTAACCAAAAATTAAAGCCTGGGGCTACCCAGAGAGAACTGGGTGGGGAAAGAATGGTAGGGGCCAAGGGGCAAAGGACAACCTTTTTTTTTTTTAACCTTAGGTCAAAAAAATCAAAGGATATTCAAGATTACCCTGTCTCCAAAGGAAATCTATAGTCTCCAAGAACCAGGTCAAGACAGAAATAACAAGTAAAAGTTGATTCAACTTCAGGCAAACAGGAAGTTAAATCAAAGAGGCATGCAAATAGAGAAATAAATTGAGAATTTAAAGTCATTAAAAATGTTAGGGGAGGGGGAAAGGAGAAAATTAAGGAAAGGCAGAGTCAGAAGACCAGGGTTCACATTCTAGGGCTCTGCCACTTACTCCACTGTGTTACCTTGGGCAGTCAAACAATCAGCCAGCTTTTTTTTATTAAGTACCTAGTATATGACAGGCAAGACAGTTTTTTTTTTTCAATTAAGCACCTACTCTATGCCAGGCAAGGCAGCTAGATGGCTCAGTGAATGGAGAACTGGGGCCTAGAGTCAGGAAGACCTGAGATCAAATTTGGCCTCAAGCACTTACTAGCTATGTGACCCTGAGCAAGTCACTTAATCTCTATTTGCCTTAATTCACTAGAGAAGAAAATGGCAAGCCACTCCAGCATCTTTGCCAAGAAAACCCCACAGACAATTTGGTCCACGTGGTCACAAAGAATCGGACCTGACTGAACAACTGAACATGTTCCAGGCACTGGGCTTGGCACTTAGGGTACAAATAATCCCTCCTCTCAAGGAGAGATGCAGGAGATAACAAATATATACAAAATAAACATAAAGAGTATAAATACAAAGTAGACAAGCCTAAATTGTTTGGAAAGTAAGATATTAGTAGTTGAGAGACCTTGGAAAGGATTCCTGTAGAAGATAGTGTATAAATTCTCTCCTGAAGGAAGAAAGGGAGGGAGTCTGTGAGACAGAGCTGAGGAGGAGGGGCACACTACCGTCAGAGAACTTGACCAATGCAAAGGTACAGAGACTGAAGGGAGATAGGAGAGAGACGGAGAATAATGTGTGAGCAACAGAGAAAAAGTCAGTTTGATTGGACTGCATGAAAGAGGGAATAATCGGCAATGAGGGGCCTGGAAAAACAATCTGGGACCAACATACAAAGCCTTTCAGAGCTAAACAGAAGAATTTACATATGATTTTAGAGGCAAAAGGTAGCCACTGCAGTTTACTGAGTGGGAGTGATATAGTCAGATTGGCATTTAAGGAAAATCCTGTTGACAATCATCAATGTAGAAGGTGAACAGAGAGACCCAATTCATTAGTCAAGTTGCTTAACTTCTTTAGGAGGAAACCTCAGTTTCTTCCTCTGTAAAATGAAGGCCTTGGGCTAAATTATTTCTGACTCTATAAAACTGACTACGTAAATGTAAATCATATCTGAATTACATCCAGTCGTGAAGGTTCAAGATTAAATTAACAAACCCTCATCTCAAAACAGAGACATTTCTTATTTTTAACTATTTCCTAATTAATATCCAAAGAAGTAAGAAGAACTTTTCACAGACTCAGTGAATCTTAATAAAATTTTCAGCAAAATTCTGGCATCAGTCACAACAAACACTGTAGTGGAATTTAATTTCCTTCTCAGCATGCATACTTATTGTGGAAACTCATTTATGATGCTCCTACAAGTAGTCAAAATCTGCCTCTAACATGAGAACTTCAAAGCCCTGTGAAAAAGCCTATAGGGCTGGATGGAAATTATACCAATATTTAACAAAATCCTCTAATATGCATGTCAGCCATGGAATATCTTCCATATTGCGCTGACTGTCCATTCAACTCTTCCTCCTCACCTCCTCCCCACTCCTCTCAGCCCTGTAAATGATGAGGATGGGAGCTAGACCCCAAAAAGGAAAAACCCTGGACATTTCCACATGGCCTAATCTCTGGTGTTCCCCCCCCCCCCCGGCTATAATCCTATCAACTGGCCTTTCTTTATAGCTACATCCAATCTCCCAATTCTCTGTACCCTTAACCTAGCCTAGACCTCCCTATGTCCCTTGGCCACTTCCCATCCTTAATCCTATCTAGGCTCCATTCTCCCTTAGCCACCCCTGTAGCTGTATTACCTCATAGACTACTTGGCCACTCCTAGATCCCTCCCATAGTCTTTCTGTATATAAGGTCCATCTTGTCTCCATTAAGATGCTCTGATTCTTATAATCTAGCCACTGCTCAGATTTGCACAATCTAGCCAATAGCTCACAGATGCCCAGATTCCTTAAAAGTTTAGCTAATATGGCAAATCTGCAATAAACCTTGTTTTTGGCGGAAAGAAGGCTTGGGTTGAATCTTTTGGGCAGAACCCTCATGTCGTGATTTTGGGATTCCAGGACGCCTAACCTCTAGACCTCATCATAACCTCCTATCCTGGGTCCTGGATCACAGGACTTCAAGCTAGAAGTGATGTCAGAGATTCTCTAGTTGAAGGGTTCTAAACCTGATGTCTATGAATTTGGATGTAGGGGAAAAAAGCATCTTTATTTTCACTAATCTCTAACTGAAATTTAGCATTTCCTTCAAATATTTAAAAATACGATTCTGAGGTCTGTAGGCTTTACCAGACTGCCAAAGGGTGGTAGCTGTAGTTCAGCAGTATTAGACTTTGTGACCCCATGATGATATGGGGTTTTCTTGGCAAAGAAACCAGAGTGATCTGCCATTTCCTTCTTCAGCTCATTTTACAGATGGGGAAGCTGAGGCAAACAGAGCTGAATGACTTGCCCAGGGTCACACAGCTAGTGTCTGAGGCCGCATTTGAACTCATGTTCCTGACAACAGGCCCAATATTCTATCCACTGCGCCACCTAGCCGCCAAAGGGATCAATGACCAAAAACGGTTAAGAACCCCTGGAATAGACCATCCCCCTTGTTTTACAAACAAGGAAATGTTACTCCATAGCTTTCTAAAGGTCCCAATTTCTCTCCTGGGGTCTAGTGAAACTTACTAAATGTTCCCTACCTACCAAAGATCTGAAGGAGGAAGGCACTGTCAAGTTAATACAAGGCAGGGCTAACAACCCACCCTACTTTTCCTACCTGTCCGACTGCCTTCCCTCTCCTCTAGCATAGACAGAACAGCTGCCCAATCTTCTTCTCCTAATGGGAGTGTTATAAGCCTCAAATAAGATGTGTATGTTTCAGCATTTTGAAAACCACAGACTGCTGTTCAGACGGGTTTGACTATATAGCTTAAGATCTTATTATCACAGATATGGAGCTAGCAGCCACTCATTTTACAGATAAGGAAACTGAAACACAAAAAGAAAGATTAAGTGACTGGCCTAGTATCATGCAGCATACCCCCAAAAGAATCTAAGTTCCTTGAGGACTATTTATTCCTTTTGCTTTTGTATTCCCAGCGCTTAGCACTGGGTCTAACACACAGTAGCTATTTAATAAATGCTTGTGGATTGATTGGAATATTCACTCCTCCCCTTCGTATCTGCTCCCTACTCAGTAGAACAGGGAGAGTTTCCGAATAGAAAAGCCAGAAAATGAAGAGACCAAAGATCAAGTTTAAGAAATATTCAACTTTTCAATGAGAGGAAGAGACACAGAACAGTTCATGCATGGCAGAAATTCATTTCGCCTTCTTTTCCCAATCCCCCTACTAAGACCATGACAAAGTGTTTATTTTCCATGCCTTGCACACTGTGTCCAAATATTAATATTTATATTTATATTTATCTGGAAGATGGAGGCCTCTCTTCAACTATGTGTCTACTCAGCATCAGCTCAATGCCTCCTGAATTTGTTGGGTCAAATTTAACCCTTTCTCCCTGCCCTCCACCCTCCTCTCCCCGCCCCCAGCAGATGGAGTGTTGAGTCAGAGGGAAAATGTAAATTACCTGTCTGTAACTACTTCCAAAAGTATTCATCAGTGATATGCTACGTAAGGGAATTGGGGTGAGGGGCACAGCATGGGAATTCACGCTACCTTTGACTTTGTATTCTTAGCATCCAGCAGGGTGCCTCACATACAGCTGGAGCTATTAAAAACGACACTTGATTGACTGGACATCAAACTATAAAAACTAAGCCCAAAGGCAGAAGGACTGAACCACAATCTTTGCTCATTCCCATAAGGAGGGGCTGAGGTTTGTCCCGAATGGGAGTATAGAAGGGGGACACAAGGAAGGGGGTTCATAGAGTAAAACATTGTTTCTACCATTGTAAGCTCTTCTATTTATTCTGTGTGTCTTCCCACAAACAGTAGCACCAAGACTACTAATTTTTTTCTATTAGATGAAATTGTTAGTTGTTGTTCTGTAATGTTTTACTTATTATAATTAATGTATCAGCTTTCTGTACTTGTGCCCTGGAGCACTGCTGTAAAAGATGAGATTTTAAAAGCTGAATAAACAGATATTGACAAAATAAAAAATTTACGTTTGTGTGCTTAAGACAATAATTGGGTTCATTTACCAGGGCAACAGGATTTGCTACCGTATGTCCCAAAGTCCCATTACATCCCCCTCTGGAAACAGTAGAATAATACTGCCCTAATGACTATTATAACTTGAAGCTCTTCTGGGAATCTTAGAGCTCAAAAAGAAAGACCTCGAGGTCATCTAATCCAACCTCTTCAATTTCTAGATAAGGAGTCAAGACGAGAGAAAGGATTTTCCCATGGTCACATGGGATAGTCAGAAGTGGTATCAGAACCCAAGCCTTCCTGACCCCTATCAAGTTCAACCCTAACTTCTACATCTTAGCTACCCCTTAAATTTGAACTCACACACACACACACACACACACACACACACACACACACACACATTCATTCACTTCTATTTGATTAATCTTCTAGCACTAAGGATCGAAGTAAATTTTATAAATTAAACATTTTAAAACTTAGGCTAACAAGTCAAATATTTACTAAAACAGATGGGTAGAGGCTATAATTCTACCACTACCTTTGAAAACACAGACTAAAGCATGACTAACTGCAATTTCCAAGAGCCAGCAAAAAATGGATTATTGAAATGGATTTGGTTAAACAGAGTATTCATTTAAAAAGTGACTTAGGACAACCACCATCAAAAGCACTTGGTTTGGGGAAACTAACCTGAACCTCAGCTCTTCCTTCCACTCAAGAGGAACAGAGAATAATGCTGCCTCATGCTCTTTTTTAATTATTTGTTTGCTTGCTTTTCACTATACTGGTTTTCCACCAGTGTATATTTACCAGAAAAGGATGATCTGAAGTTGAGAGATGTCAGATGGACCAGGAGCCACCAATAAATGTCCAAGTGAGGGTGAAAAATGGGCACGAGAGTGAAAAAAGGTACATGGGTCCTACCTCTTCATGGGATCACAGAATTACTCAACTCGAAAAGAACCTACAAGTGGTGGGGCTCACATGGACATCCTTCAGCGAAGATCACAAAACCAAGGTCAACCAACAGGTCATTTAGTCCAGCCTTTAGTCCAGATGTTTCCTCCTCCCACCCAAAATCTTTAGGCTGCCAGAACACATACTATGTACATGTTCCGTATCTATGGGTTAGGCTGTCTTTTCCATTCTTTTTGTCAATTTTTTTTTTGGTGAGACAATCAGGGTTAAGTGACTTGTCCAGGGTCACACAGCTAGTGTAAAGTGTCTGAGGCCGCATTTGAACTCAGGTCCTGCTGACTCCAAGGCCAGAGCTGTATCCACTGAACCACCTAGCTGCCCCTGTGTCCTTTCCATTCTTAATAAATGTTTAGCCATTCTCATAACAGCTAACCTTTATCTATACACAAATATATGTCAACAAATCAAGCAATAAATATTTATTAAGTAATTATTATGTACCAGACACTATGCTAAGCCCTGGGGATGCAAAAAGAGGCAAAAGATATTCCTGTCTTCAAGGAGCTTATAATCTAATGGATATATATATATATACACATACACATATAGACATATGTGTATGTGTATATATATGTATATATGCACATACATGTATGCCTTTATGTATATGTGTATATCCACATATAGGGATATATCTCTTTGCATGTATATATACATGTATAAGACACATGCATTTATATATGTGTGTATATCTATATCTATGTCTTTGAGGTTTACAAAGCACTTTACATATATTTTCTCATTTTATGCTCCTAACAACCCTGGGAAGTAAATGCTAAAAGTATAAAGAGAAACTAGAGTAGGAGTTAGAAGATTTAGGCTCAAATCCCGGAGCCACTGGTTGTGTAACTCTGGGCAAGTCACAACTTCTAGGACGCTTAAGAGGCACTGGTAAAATGGAAATAAGACTATTTGCCCTGCCTATGTTGCAGGGCTTTAAAAAAATCATACAGCTGAAAAGGGCCCTAGGGATCATCAAATCCAAGCCCATTACATTTTACTAAGAGGGAAACTGAGGCCTACTAAGGTGACAAAATTTGATAGATGTGCCACTGCTCGTAAATAGCCTACGCAGGCCTTGAATCTAACCTCCTGGATTCCAATGTGTCTTCCTTCCACGGCCCCATGTTATTGTTGTGAAAATCAAACAAGATATGTAAAAAAACACATAGTATTGAGGTCACTGGGACCACCATACTTAAGAACCCAAAGACATAAGTTACAATTGTGGCCTTGCCACACTAACTCATTAACAGTGGGCAAGTCCCTCTGGAAACCCTGGAGATCCTATAGGCTGAATTTTCTACCCCTTTGATGTATTTTTTCTTGCCTCCAGACTTTCCTTCTAAGCCTATCCACATTTCTTTGCAGTAGTGGGCCAGGATTTTAATTTGCACGATTGATCTAGTCTCATTTTTAAAAGTTCTCCAAGGAAGGAGATTGCAGAGCTTCTCTTAGGAACCCATTCCAGCCCTCAGCAGGATGACATGATTTTGAAGCTGGAAGAGACCCCAGAGATTTTCTGTCATTTTATAGATGAGGAAACTAAGTAGTCAGTTAATAACCATTTATGAAGCGCCATTAGGCGCTTGCATACCAGGCATTGTGCTAAGTGCTGGGGATACAAAAAGAGGTTTAAAAAAAAGGTCCTTTCACTCAAAGAGCTCACCATCTAATGGGGGAGACAACTAAGTGCCTCGTCCAGGGAAACACAGATGATGACAGAACCCAGAATTAAAGTTGAATCTAAGTCTCCATTACTCTACCCAGCACACTGAAAAAAGCCAGCACCTTTCACCTCAACTGTCATAAGGTATGAAATAAGTTGATGGAATCCAAATCCTCAGAACCACTTGTTGCTGAAATAACCTGATAAAAGATAATGAGATAAAAGAATAGAGCTGCAACTTACTCCCAAGATGACCCTCATACCAGAATGGAACTCTGGGGCTAGAGAAGTTGCCAATGTGTAAAGGGGAAATTTCATTAAAATAATATCTTAACGCTAGATGTCCAGGTTACCCATAGCATGGAAAAGATAAGAGGGTGAAGGGATGAGGCAGAAAAAGTGAAAGATGAGTAGATTTTCAAGCAATCTAATCCCATTAAACTCAGCCTTCCTGAAAGTCTTACCCATTCAAATCGGTTCAAACTTCCCCAAGGATCAAGTACTGTAGGCTAGGAGGATTAAGCACCACAGGAGGCTTTGCTGCGAGGTTAACAGTGAAGAAAAGAGGTAGCCCAAACGGTTAACGTCCCCCCCCCCTTAGTTTGCTTAGAGGCCCGCTCCCATCTACTAACGCAGCTTCCTCCCTTTCCAGGTATCCTGACCCTTCTCGGCCCGGGCACTTTTTCGGGGAGATTGCCTGGGGTCTGCAGACATCCCCAACCCCAGCACTGACACCCACTCAGAGACTGGGACTGAACTTGCCACCAGACAGCAGCAGAGAGGCTCGTGGGGAGGGAGAAAGTGGAGGCTAAGGTCCGTTCTCCCTCCCACCTACCTGCCCTTCACAGATCTCTCAGCCCCCAGCCCGGCCAGAGGTCACTTCCTGGAGTAAGCCTGAACCGGCGTGGGCCTCGAGGGGCTGACCCTCCCACACGTCCCCAGGACCCAAACTTGCAGCCTGACTCCCCTCCTTCACTGGCCGGACCCCGCGGACGCTCCCAAAGGCTCCCGGCTCCTGACCTCCGCTACCGCCCCTCCCCAGCCCAGCCCAAAGGTGACCCCTCCCCAAACTCCGGCGATGCACAGTCCAGCCCACCTCCAGTCCTACCTTCGCCCTCCCCGAGCCCGAGCTCCTGCCTCCCCAGCCCCGGCCCGCTCGGAGCTCCCATTGCTCCCCAACTTTCCCCGCCTCCCCACGCGGCGCTCCGGCTCCGGCGCCAGCTCCGGCTCCCCTGCCCGCTTCCCGCTTGTGTCGGGCGGCCCCGGCCGCACTTCCTGAGCCGGGACGGGCGGGGACGCGTCCTTCCTTCCTTCCTTCCCGGGGCTCGGAGTTCAGCCCGCTAGACAGCCCTGCCGGCGGCGGGTCAGGAACTGCCCGGGGGTGGCAAGCCCGGTTCTGGGAGGGCAGGGAAGGGGGCCGGGGAGCAGGAGGTCCCGGGCCAGCCCCACGCCGCGCGCCCCTGGCCCGCGGCTCCAGCTCCGCCGAAGGGTCGGTCCTGGGCGCCGCCGCCGGCAGCACCACGCTCACCTCGGCTTCCTGCCTCGCCGCCGCGGCCGGGAGGAATACGTGGCAGGAGCCGCCGGTGCTTTCGCTCCCTCTCCTCTCCCCAGACCCGGCAGGCTGGACACGGGAGCGAGAGGCGCCCTCTGCTGCCGGGAAGCGGGATCCTCCGCCCCCTAACCCTAACCTGGCTCCCGGCCCCTCAGGCTGCCGGCGCTCCTCCCCTCCTCCTCCTTCCCCTCCTCCTCGTCCGCGTCCGCAGCTAATTCCTTCGCCGCCGCTACAGGCGCGTCTGCCTTCTCCCCTTCTGTCTGTCTGTCTGTCTGTCTGTCTGTCCGTCCCTCTCCCCCAGCAGGAACATCCAGCAGTCACTTTAAAAAAAAATTAAATGTCGTACTAGAAATCTAGCAGTAACCTTCAGTGCAAACGACCATTCATTCATTCATTTAATGAGCACCTACTACGTGTGACGCAGGAGGTAGAGACAAAAATGAAACAATTCTGTTCATAGGGGAAATAACATATTTGTAGAGAATCAGTCTTAAAATGTATGGAAACTAAGAAAGTAATCTGGGGGGACGGGCATAGGCTTCCTGTAAAAGGAGGCTCTAGAGCTGAGCTTTGAAGGAAGCCGGGGATTCACAAGGCTGAGGTGAGTGAATTCCAGGCACGAGGGACGGCTTGTGCAAAACCTGAGGCAGGAGGTAGATTGGCATGTAAGAGTAACAAGCAAGGGGCCGGTCAACTAGCCTTTTAAGGGCCTGCTGCGTACCACACACTGCGAAGCCCCGCGGATAAAAAGAAACCAAAAACCAAACAATGCCTGCCCTCGGGGAGCTCACAGTCTAATGAGGAAGACCACGTGCAAACAGTTATGTACATGCAAGATATATACAGAATGAATTCGTCTCAGAGGAAAGGCACTAAGATTCAGGAGGATTGAGAAAGAAGAACTTGTTTTGTTGTTCGGTCATTTTGTGACCCCATTTAGGGTTTGCATGGCAAAGATACTGGAGTAATTTGCCATTTCCTTCTCCAGCTCATTTTACAGTGAGAAGCCTGAGGCAAACAGGGTTAAATGATAAAGTGTTTTGAGTGGGGATTTGAACTCAGATATTCTGACTCCAGGCTCAGCACTCTACTCTCCTAGCTGCCCGTGATAGAACTTTAGCTGAGATTTAAAGGAAGTTAGGGAAGACCGGAGTGGTGATGAGAAAGGTCACTCAGTCAACTAGCATTTATTAAATGCCTCATTCCTAAGAGGCACTGTGCTAAGTCTGCAAAGAGAGTGTAAATAGTAGTATGTAAAATAAGTCTGCAAAGGTAGGAGGGAACTAAAGTGTGAAGAACTTTAAAGGCCATAGGATTTTGTATTTGATCCAGGAGCAATAGAAAGCCACTGGAGCTTTTTAAGCAGGGAATGTTTAGTGAATATCACTTTGGAAGCTGTGAGAAGGACGGATTGGAGAGGGCAGAGATTTGGATGGGGACCATGTGCCAGGGCAGTGTCTATGTGAGTAAGAGAAGCGGAGAGATGTTGTCCAAGTACAATTGACAAGAACTGGCCACAGATTGGATGGGGGTGAGGAAATGAGAATAAGAGAGGACAAGTCAAGGAAGACTGACTCCAAGGTTGTAAACCTGGGTTATTGGAAGGATGCTGGTAACCTCAACAGAAATAGGGAATATAAGAGGAATGGGTTTAGGGGGAAAGACAAGTTCTGCTAAGGATATGTTGGGTTTGAAATGCCTACAGGACAGTTGGAAACGTCCAGTTGGCAGTTGGTGATGTAGGATTAGAATCTGGGTAAGACATTAGGACCAGATCTGTTGATTTGGAAATCATCTGGCTGAAGAGGATAAGTGAACCCAAGAGAGTTGATGAGATTATTGAAAAACCATGTAGAGAAGCAACAGAGCCTAGGAGTGAGAATTGGACTGCATTCGTAGTTTAGGGGTGGGACATAGATGATGATCCAGCAAAAGAGACTGGAGGGAGCAGTCAAACAGGTATAGGTTGGAAAAAACAGAGAAAGAAATTCAGGAAAATAGAGAGGAAAGAGTATTAAGAAAAGAAGGTGGTCAGTATAGAGTCAGATGTCTCAGAAACGTCAAGAAGGATGAGGACTGGGAAAAAGCCATTGAGCCTGGCAATTCAGAGATTACTGACAACTTTTAGAGAAAGCAGTTTTCTGTGGGTCTTAAGAGCCAAAATCCAGATTACAAAGGGTTGAGAAATGAATGGAAGAAGAGGAAATGGAGGTAAGGTATATAGACAACTTTTTTTTTCCAGGAGTTTGGCTATGAAAGGGAAGAAAGATATAAAACAATAGTTTGGGAGTATAATCTAGTTAATGAAGGGTTTTTTGTTTTATTTTTTTTTTAATGATGGGGAAGACCTGACCATGTTTGCAGGCAGTAGGAAAGGAGCCAGTAAATAGGGGAAAATTAAAAATTATAGAAAGGGGGAAAATGATTTGGGGAGCAGTCTTCCAGAGGGAACAGAAGAGGACTGGAATCAAGGGTATAAATAAAGGAATTGGCAACCTCTTCATCAGAGACTAGAGTAAAGGAAAGATTGGAGGATAGTGTCAAGGGTTATTGAGTAGAGAAGAGAAGATAGCACTATCCAAATACCTTCTCTTTTTTCAGGAAGATATGAGTCAATAACCTCTGCTGAGGATAAGGGAGTTAGTTTGGGTGAGGCTTCAAGAGAGAAGAGATTTGAATTAGCTTCAGAGGAGAATGTGGTAGAAGCCAATTAAGGAAGAATAATGAGGACTACCTTGAGGCAGTAAGGACCCAGTAAACATTAGATAACATAAATTTGTAGTGGACCCAGTCAGCATATTTGCAGGAGTTCCTGCATCTCTATTCAGTAGCATGTGAATTAGAGCACAGAAAGTAAATGGCAGAGGGAATGCAAAGCAGGGTTTTTGACAGGGCACGAGCAATGATAGGACAAGGAGACAAGGAATTTGACAATGTAAAGTTATCCTGGTTAGCTATAGAATAATGTTTGGAAAGGTAGAAAAGTGAAGCCAAGTCGGGAGTGATGGCCTTCGAGACCACTGAGGAATGAAGGGAGTGGAATGTATGGTGAGGACAAAGAATAGACATAGGGAAAGTGAGTCACCGGAAGGAGTAGAAAGCTAGAAAGGTCTCTAAGGTCTCTTCCAGCTCTGAATCTATGTCCTATGAGTTTGTGATCAGTTAGAGGAACTTGACCATGGAACTGGGTGTGGGAAAGATCAAGGGTGTGACCATCCCTGGGTGTAGTTGAAGTAAAGGTGAGGTGAGAGTTATGGAAGTTGAGCAAACTGATGAAGTGGGAGCTAGGGTCTTTGAGAGGATATTGACATATGTCTCAAAGTCCTCAAGTATAGGGGCATTGTTTGGGATGGAGAGGAAGACTGTAAGAAATAGGTGTTTCCTGTCTGCCAAAATATAGTCAATTTCATTTAGCTATGTATTTGCTGCTGTTTATCATTTCCAAAGCCTCTGACTCTTAAAAAAAAAAGTATATATACTTTTATATACATGACATACATGTGGAAGTTTTCTGAGTAGCTTTATAATAGAGGAGTTCTCCTCCTCTATTAGAATATAAGCTCTTTTGAGGACAAAGACTATCTTGCTTGCTTGCATTTGTATTACCAGCAGTAGTGTCTGGTGCATAAAAATGCTTACAAATGCTTTACCAATCTAATCTACAACCCTTGGCTTATTTCATTTCTTAATGTGAAACTATATTTTCCAACAAATTATTTACCATGTCCTCAAGTCATCAAGAATCTATATATGTTGATTTGAATTAGAGAATCTTGTCCCATTCTTCATATAATTTCTCTATCTCATCTTCCTCTGTAACAGAAGTTTGTTTTGCCCTTGTATCCCCAACACCTAGTGCACCTACTGTGCAGAAAGCACATTCTTAATTAATGTTTGTTAATTGATTGATAGATTGACATCACTTTAAGGTTTGCAGAGCACTTTACAAATGTCAGCTTATTTGGTCCTCACAACAACCTTAACAGATATTATTATTCCCATTTCACAGATGATGAAACTAAGGCAAAGAAAGGTTAGGTGATTTGCCCAGGGTCACACAATTAGTTTGAGGTCAGATTTGAGCTTAGTAGTAACTGACCTGTCTACTGTAGCACCTCATGGCCTCTGAAGGCAAAATTCTAAGTTGTAAGTCTTGGTGACTGTGGTGCCCACTGACAACAGTAAGAATACTGGAAAGAGGGGAAGGTTTGAAAAGAATGAATAGAGCGATGTTCTGAACATGTTGAATTTGAGATGCCTACAGGACATATTATTGGAGATACTCTGTATTTAAACACGTCTGCCAAATCATTTGTTCATTCAGTTTGGAGTTTGGCATCACATTCATTTATATAAATTGCCTGGTAAAATTGTTGAATATATTGAATTCTGTAGGTAGGGAATTGTTACAAACTCAAAAACAAGAACCACTTCCCATAGGTTACTGGTCAAAGGATAGAACAAGTAGTTGTCAAAGAAGAAATACAAACTATCAAAACCATATGAAAGAGTACTCCAATTCAATGAAAATAAAAGAAGTATAAATTAAATAGGGAGGGTAGGTAATTCAGTGGACAGAGTGCCAGGCCAGGAGTCAGGAAGATCTGAGTTCAAATCCAGTGTTAGACACTTACTAGCTGTGTGACCCTAGGCAAGTCACTTATCCCTGTTTGCCTCAGTTTCCTTATTTGTAAAATGAGCTAGAGAAGGAAATGGCAAACCATTCAGTATCTTTGCCAAGAAAATCCCAGAGTAACAAAGAGTCAGAAATGAATGAAACAACTGAACAACAACAAATAAATTAAATGAGCCCTGAGGTTTCAACTTACACCCGTCAGTTTGATAAAAATGACAAAAGACAAAAATGACAAATGTTGGGAGGGCTGTGGAAAGGCAAGCATTCTGACATCCTACTGGTGGAACTGTGATTTCATCTAACCATTCTGGAAAACAATTTGAAGTTATAGTTTAAAAGGCACTAAGCAAAGGTACGTACCCTTTGACCAAGTGATACCACTATTAATCATATACTCCAAGGAGGCCAAAGTGAAGGAAAGGCAGGTAGGTTGTATAGTGGATAGAATGCTGACAATGAGATACTTTAAAACTCTGATCAGTTGGAAAAAGGGAAAAGGCCTTATTTGTACAAAAATATTTATGGCAGCTCTTTTTTTAGCAGCAAAGAGTTGGATTTTTAAGGGATGCTCATCAGTTGGGGAATAGCTGAACAAGTTGTGGTATACAATTCTAAGGGAATACTGTTGTGCTATAAGAAATGAGGAACAGATTGATTTCAGAAAAACCTGGAAAGATTTATCTGAACTGATGCAAAGTGAAGTGAGCAAAACCAGGCGAACATTGTACACATTAACAGCAGTATTGTACAATGGTCAACTGCAAGTGACCTAGCTATTCTCAGCAATGCAGTGATCCAAGATAATTCTAAAGGACTTATGATGAAAAAGTGCTATCCACCTCCAGAGAAAGTACTGATGGAGTCTGAATGCAGATCAAAGCATTTATGTAGTTTTTTGCGTGTTTTTTCCTTTGGGTCTATGTCTACTTCACAACATAACTAATATGGAATGTGTTTTGCGTGGTTGCACATGTACAATCTATATCAGATTGCTTACCATCTCAGCAAGGGAGGAGGTAAAGGAGGAAGGAAGAAAATTTGGAGCTCAATTTTTTAAAAAATGAACATTAAATTGTCTGAAAATGTAATTGGGAAAAATAAAACATTATTTAACAAAATAAAAAAACATACAATGACTAAGTGAGATTTAAGAATCCTCAGTACTGGTAAAGTATGATTCCTGCCTATCAATAAAGAGGTATCTGATCTCAAGTGTGGAATGAGCCATATATTTTCAGACATGGCCAATGTGTTGATTGGTTTTGCTTGTCTGCATGTATTTGTTACAAAAGAGGTTTCTATTAGGAGGAAAAGGAGTCATGGATAGTGATAATGATATTTAAAAAATAAAAGCACATCAACTAATTAATAAATAAACATTTATTAAGAGCTTACTATGTGCCAGTCACTGTGCTAAGCACTGGATCAACAAAACAAGAAATAATAGCAATGCACACATTTCAAAAAATATATACATAATACTGTATTCTCTTTTTCACACTGTTTTTCCTCATGTATGCAAAGCCTTTGTTTTCCTTTTTTTGCTCATCCTATCTGCCTCAATATCTCAGTTTTTCAGGGAATGATGCTGATGAGATCAAGGCCATGCATTCACTATCTGTGTAGACCAGTTAGCTTCACAATGTTTCCCACCCACTGCATACTAAACCTAGCCAATTCTCTGCCTATTGGTCATAAAGGAGACTGGACTAATTAATGATTGTGGAGTGCTCCTGGTCCTAGGAAACAAATCTCTCCCTATTTTGTGATGTTAGAAATGTGGAAAAAATAGCAGAGGGCCTGGGCTTGGGGCTGAGGATGTTTTGCCTACCCTCTGAGCTTAGAGAAGAGAATCTGGCTCATTGGGTTTGAGAAGCAATATAACATTGTCTTGTACATCTTTATTTCCACTAGAAATTTGCCTGCCTATTCCACTTTGATTTAAATTTCTTGAGAAAATGTGCTACATAAATATAAAGCACTGTAATTTTTAAAATGCATTCTTTCTTCAGTGGTGTTAATACACATATAAACACATATGTGTGCGTATGTATATATGTATAAAGCTGAACATGGTATGTGACATATAATAATTATTCTGTTGACAATGGCAATGACATGAAACATTTTCCTAAATATACGTAAATCCAGATATGACAAAGACTTAATATCACTGCCTTAATTTAAGAAAGGACTCCAGAATATTAATCAAAAGTTCAACCAACTTCTCATGCTCACTGCTTCCAATTTTCCAAAATTTAGGCTACCACTGAAGGAAGATCTCTCCCACCAACAACTCAAACACTAATCCTTGCCAAGAATACTAATGTGTTCTTTTCAATTGAATTTTTTAGCAATTTTTTTTGAACACAGGCAATGTTAAGTTCCTATTTCAGGAGAAATATGAGCTTCATGAACTAATCTTTCTTTGATCCAGTCTAACTTCTTTCAACATTTTGTTTTTCTACTGAAAAGCAAGACCACACTAAAATCGTAATCCCCAGGGTCCCCATTAAAGGCAGGACCTTCCTCTGTATCAGCACAAGGAGAATGAATATACTTTGATTCCTCAGAATGTAAATAGTCTACTACATTTTAGGATTTCAATCTGGAAGTGTAGATCTAATTACCTTACCTCTCCTACTGATAACCCTAGGGTACCTAATCAGTGGCTTATGTACCAACTGCCTCATTTGGTCAAATACATTTTTATGATCAAAAGGCATTTCCTCTCAACTTGTCCTTGTCTCTGACTAGACATTATCAGTTGCTGACTGCCCTTGCCTCTGACTGGACTTCATCATTATTAAAATGTATTTTTAGGGTTTTTATATATATTCAATGGCATATACAATACCTAGCCCAAATGGACCTTGGACAAATCACATGTCTTCAGTTGCCTCATCTATAAAATTAAAAATTTGAACTTCCCAAATCTAAAGTTAGATAATTCTAAGATCTACTCATCAACAGTTACAGTATAACAGCAACAGTGCCTCTGACTTTTTGTCCCTCTCAGTATAAAATTACTAGTAGAAAAGGAAGGCAAAAAAGAGAATCCTTTTTTTTTTTTCAGGTAAATGGGATACCAGAGGATCCCAACCCCTATTTTTCCACAGAGACAGCCCAAAGTCTTATTGAGTTAAGCTGGATTGAGATATGTTGAATTAAATTTCATCACAACATTGCTAGCATCCAATTGGGAGTAGAAGGCTAAATCAGAATACATTTTAGAAGGCCAAAGGCCGGCAGAGCTAAGATGGCAAATTAGGGGCAACCACCCAGTTGAACTCTCCTGACATTCCCCTCCCAACAACTTTAAAATAACATCTCATATAAAATTTTAGAGTAGCAGGGCCAACAAAAGGTCAGGGTGAGACATTTTTCTGGCCTAAGGAAACTTAAGAGGTCAGAAGGAGAAATCTGTGGACACTAGGATGGAGACCTCTCCAGAGCCCACACACTTGGAAGCAGGACCACGGCTTCAAGAGCTCCACAGCTACAAGAGAGGCTACAAGAGGCACACGTGAAACAGAAAGACACACACACACAGTTTAAAGGACTGGAGCAGAATCTAGTATGTTTCACCTAAAGTAAAAGTGGCAGGGGTAGCAATCCTGATCTCAGACAAAGCAAAAGCAAAAATAGACCTAATTAAAAGAGATACTCCAGGAAACTTCATTATCATAAAAGGACCATAGATAATGGTTTCAGAAAAACATAGCAAGATCTATGTGAGCTGATGCAAAGTGAAGTGAGAAGAACTAGGACATCATTGTACACAATAACAGCAATGTTGAAATGATGATCAACTGTAAAAAACTTAACTACTATAATCAATACAATGATCTGAGACAATTGGGGGTAGAGGGAGAAATGGGCAGCTAGGTGGCACAGTGGATAGAGCACTGCTCCTGGAGTCAGAAGGACTCATCTTTCTGAGTTCAAATCTGGCCTCAGACATTTACTAGTTGTGTGATCCTCAGCAAGTCATTTAACCCTGTTTGCCTCAGTTTCCTCATCTGTAAAATGAGCTGGAGAAGGAAAAGGCAAACCACTCCAGTATCTTTGACAAGAAAACCTCAAATGGAGTCACAAAGAATTAGAGACAACTGAAAAATGACTGAACAACAATTGACCCTTGACAGAAATAAGGAAGTTTGGAAGAGAGTTGGGTTAAAGAGAGGATGAGGAGGGAGATGAATAACTATAAGGACAAAGGTGCCTGAAACAAAAGTAGAAAAGATGGAGGTGTGAGTTTGGGATAGAAAGATAATGAGTTCCATTTTCACAGCTGAGTTTGAAATGTCTACTGGGCATCCAATTGGAAATGTTGAAAAGGCAGTTGGTAATTTGAGACCAGAACTCAGAAAAGAAACTAGGGTTGCCTTATAGACATGAGAGTCATCTGCATCAAGATGAACTTAGGAGAACTGATGAAGTCTCCACAGAGTATAGAAAAAGAAGAGAAGAAGACCTCAGATGGAGTTTTGGGGAGCACCCACGGTTAACAGGAGGAACATAGTTAATGATCAAGGCAGATATAGTTTGTTGTTGTTGTTCAGTCATGCAGCTGTGTCCAGTTCTTCATGACCCTGTAGACCACTGCATGGCAGACCACTGTCTGTCAGTGGTGTTTTCTTAGCGAAGGTACTGGAGTGGTTTGCCATTTCCTTCTCCAGTGGGTTAAGGCAAACAGAGGTTAAATGACTTTCCCAGGGACGCACAGCTAGTAAGTGCCTGAGGCTGGATTTGAACTCATATCTTCCTGATTGCAGGCCCAGTGCTCTACTCATTGAGCTGCTCCAGACATAACTTTGATTAATTTTTTATGGATTTCAATGAAATATTCTATGTTGTGGGGGGAGTGGTCATGGAGATTTTCAGTGAAATTAAGTCCATGATTTTCAAAACCATGGTTTAGCTGAGTACAGAAACTTCAGTGAATCTTCAGGTCTGACAGATAGATACATCTATACTTCAATGGATCACTGAACTCATAGATGTAAATAATCCCTTCAGAGATGTAGATTACAAGTCACCCAAGCCCTCTCCTCCTGAGTTACTCTTGTCCGTGTCCTCCACAAGGATGCACCTAATGCACTGAAAGGCTTCCTCAAGTTCTCTTGATGTTTTCTGAATATGCCAATGGTGCATTCAAGCTGTCCATCAATCATATCCCTTGCTCTCACCACATGACTCACTCACTATCTTTTCCCATCATAAATCTTACTGACAACTTCTTTGTACTGCTTCTCTTGGTCACCCCTGGGTTGGTAATATTGGGTAGTCTGTTCATACCTATCATGTGCCTCTCAATTACTATTTTGGTGATTCTCTACTTTAATTCTTCTCATGGTTCACAGCCATGCATCATCGATATAAGAATAATGGACAGATTCTGACCCACTGTTAAACTAAACTCTTATGATGAGAGGCAAGATAGCTTCTTCAATGTCAATTTACTATAACAATTAAATCACAAATCTGAGGGGTTGGGGGTAGGGCAGGAAATGTTATAATGCTGTACTAATGCCCTGGGTCCAGGATGACTAAGGATTCCCTCTTCCACTAAGCAGAACCACCTCTGGACTCGTGAAATTATTGAGTTCCAGGATGAAATTATTTTGCTTATACTCGCTAGGTTTTGTGACCCCTTCCTAGAGTCTCAGACAAAATCTCTTGAGCTTAGTTTTACCTCAAGCCTTAAATCTCTCCCAAAAGTGATGAGAAGGTTACTCAGTAAACAATATAGATCAGGTTTAAGGCAGCTATTTATTTTCCCCACTTAAAAAATACTTGAAACAAACAAAATACTAATAAGCAGGCACTGACAAAGAATAAAAAAGATGAAACAATAACCCATAATTCCTATTATATTACCCCCTCCCAAGGAGGTTGATACATATAATGTCAAAACTTGGAACATTTAGTGGAATAGCTAAACAGTTATTTCAGCTTTATTTAATCTGTACACTGTTCAATAAAGACGAAAACAGCATCAAGGTCAGCTACCTTACTGATGGTAAATTATTTAACTTGAAAAGGCAACAAGCCAAGACTAAAATGGAGGGAAAGTTGGTGAGTGACTTTTTGTTTGCAGATGATTGTGCATTCAATACAGCCTCTGAGGCTGACATGCAACAAAGTATGCATCAATTCTCTTCTGCTTGTGCTAATTTTGGCCTAACAATTAACACCAAGAAAACAGGTGCTTCACCAGCAGCACCACATCATCCGTACATGGAACCATCAGTTATAGCAAATGGAGAAATTGTGAATGCTGTGGGTAAGTTCACTTACCTTGGCCCCATACTTTCCAGGGATGTCCACATAGATGATGAGGTTGATTCGTGCATTGCCAGAGCTAGCTCAATGTTTGGGAGGCTCTGAAGGAAAGTGTGGGAGAGAATAGGTATTAGGCTGCCTCCCAAACTGAAGGTCTACAGAGCCATTGAGCTGACCTCATTCTTCTATAGCTGTGAAACCTGGACAGTATACCGGTGCCATGCCAAGAAAGTGAATAACTTCCATTTGAATTGTCTTGGGAGGATTCTGAAGATCATCTGGCAAGATAAGGTACCAGGCACCAGGGTTCTTTCTCAAACTCAACTGTCAAGCATTCAAACTCTGCTTCAGAGAGTGCAACTCAAATAGAGGGGCTGTGTTGTTCAAATGCCAAAAATGCCCCAAAGACTATCTTATGGAGAACTCACACAAGGCAAGCGTTCACATGGTGATCAGAAGAAGTGATACAAGGACACTCTCAAGCTTTCTCTGAAGAACTTTGGACTTGATTGTGGGACCTGGGAGACACTGATAAAGGACTGCCCAGCATGGTGTGCTCCATCAAAGAAGGTACTGTGCTCTATGAGCAAAGCAGAATTGTAGCTGCCCAAAAGAAATGTGAAATGCACAAATTTAGAGACATCTCTAGTCCAAATGTTCATATGGACTATTTGTGCCCAATCTGTGGTAGAGCTTTCCAAGTTCATATTGATCTGATCGGCCACAATTGGACATACTGTACCTTGACTCCAATATAATGATGTCATTTTGATCCTCTTTGATAATGAAGGACAGCAACTAACCAATACTGTCCTAACAACTTCCTTAAGGTGGAAAAATCTGCTGGAAAATCAGGGCATAACTTAGGCTTAACCTTCTATTAATGGTTATCATCGCCAAAAAGAATACAGGTGCCGAGAGCTTCTCCCACTGCCAGACAGCTCTAAATGAGAGACCCAGGAGCTTCCAACCTCTTAAATTCAAGAGGGTTCTTCCAAGGGAGGAAATGTCCATCTCAAGATTTTGTTTGGTCACCTGTGTTCAAAGACAGGAACACAAAGCTTTAGAAGCAGCCCAGGGTCAGACTTAACCAAGGCAGCACATGTACATGTTGCTACATTAGAGCAGCCACCATCGTTGGAGGGGTTGAGAGGAACACCTTATGGCAAGTCCAAAAGAGAGTCTCAAGCCATTCCTCCGATGGAAAGAAGGGAAAGGAAGGAGAGGAAGGAAATAAGCATTCATATAGTACCTATTATATGTGAGGCATTGTGCTAAGTGCTTTTTAATAAATATTTCATTTAATTTTCACAACGCTATGAAGCAGGTGTTATAATCATCCCCGTTTTACAGATGAGAAAACTGAGCCAGACAGAGGTTAGGTGACTTTCCCAGAGTTACACGGCTAGTGAGTGTCTGAGGCCAAATTTGAACCCATCTTCCTGACTCATGGCCCAATGCTCTATCCACTGCATCACCACCTGCCTCTAAGAATCAGGGAAATATGGGGTGGAGACATTCCTTTTAAGATCCACTGAGTGGTCCACTCTTCCTGGATCAGTGGTCAATCCTTTTATATGAAGTACCCCATTATGGGACAGGGGGAGCTATATGGAGTTGAGCATGTTCTTTAGCAAGAAACCAAAACCCTTACTACCATCATGAGAACCAAGAGATTGCTGCATTACCGCAAAGAACCTCAGTGTTGAGCAAATGCATCCTTGAAATGACCAGAGGGAGCTTACTTCAGACCCATCATGTTCATCGCGGTATGTTTTGCCCTCATATGTATTGCTTTAGCTGTATGTGTAGCAGCACCTCTACTTTGTCTGCTATCTTTGGCTCTCAGTATATCCAAAGTAACTCAATAGAGCTCAGTCACCAAAGCAAGCATCCTTCTCCACTTTGGGTGTTGATGCCAAACCAAATCCCCTTTCTGAAGTCTGCTGCAAAGCTGAATTTCCATCTGGTAGCTTTGCTCTTGTTTGCCCAATGACTTTGAACAACCTGGCCTTCCATCTCCCGCACTGCAGCATCAGAATTCTTCCAGAGCAGCAGGCATCTCCTGTGCCCCAGCAGAGCATGCAGGTGTCAAGAGATCCACCCAGGTGTATGAAATAAAATAAAGAAAGCACCACTGTGAGCCTGAAAACCTAATGTTTTCTATTTGAGCATAGAAAGGAGGATGTTCTGAAGATTTATGGCATTTTTGGTTCCCTCTTGTTTAAACCTTCCAAAAAGTTCCTCCTGTATCCTTCAATTTCAGATCACTTATGAAATTGCTAATGTGTATTTTAGCCTACACACTAAATTTTTGTTTGCACTTATGCATATTAAAGCACACTACTAAATACTCTGCTGACAAGCTGTATTTTAGACTTCAAACTGCACTTTATTGTGCTTGGCTGCATTTTAATATGTCTACTAAATTTCATTCTAAGTGAAGAACGGGGAGCGCCAATGATTGATCAGATGTGGTAGAGCTTCCCACTTCCAGAATCCACACATACCACTGCTGCCTCAGTGATTGACAGTTGCTGTTGCCTGACGACTCTGGAGAGCTTTCAGGAAATGATCTACAACACAAATTACCTACACAACACCATTGACTGTTTACTGGCAAGATGAAAAGGATCACTAAGTTACAGGGCAAATATCATAGAACCCTCACTTTCCACTAATCACCTGGCTTTTCTTGGTTCCTACAGCTTTCTTTCTCTTAATCCAAGGGCAGAAGAGTTATTTCATCAGGGTTTTCAGGCGATTTAGTTTCCCCAAGACAAAGGTTGGAATAACCACCATCAAGTTTAGGAGATTTTATTGCTTTCACACATCTTTGGAGGCTGGGGAGACAGGAGAGATTTGGGCTGTCCTTCTCTGCAAAAACTTTAGCTCTGTCTTACATAGATAAATAGATACATAGGTACATAGATAGATATAGATATATACATATACATAATTTCATAGTCTGGGAATCAATGACCTATTAGGTGGAGAGCACCTGCCTCTTCAATATGATTTGAGAGAGACTGAGAAACCTCACTTGTCTATAAACCAGGGGTGGGGAACCTGCAGCCTTAAGGCCTACTAGGTGCTGAAGTGCAGCCTTTTGACTGAATCCAAATTTTACAGAAAAATCTGGCCTTAAGGCCATATCCTTAATGCCACAGGTTGCCCCCACTCCACTCTCCCCCCCCCGCGCCCCACCCTAAACCATTCCCCTGCCAACTTTCCATGTTACTTCATCTAAAATTCCCAATATAGAACCATATAACTGGAAGGGATTTTTACTTTTCTAAACTCCCACATTTTACAGGTGACAAAACTTTGGCCCAGAAAGATGAAGTGACTTATCTAATTCAGCTCAAATCAGCAAACATTTTTCTAGCTCCTACTCTGTACAAGTTTTGCATTAAGCACAGGGGATACAGGAACAAAAACAAAACTAGGCCTGCCCTCAAGTAATTAATATTCTATTCTAAGCCATTAGCCAAGGTAAAGGCCAGACTCAGGATTAGAACTCCCATTTCCTCATTCTCAATCAATGCTTTTTCCCACAGCTGCCTCCAGATTACAAAAGTAGAAGGACTGGCCATCAAACATTTATTAAGCACCTCCTACATGTAGGGTAGACAGCTAGGTGGTGCAATGGATCAAGCACTGAGCCTGAGTTCAAATCTGGCCTTAGACACTAACTGTGTGACTCTGGGCAAATCACTTAACCCTATTTTGCCTCAGTTCCTCAACTGTGAAATGAGCTAGAGAAGGAAATGGCAAACCACTCCAGTATCTTAGCCAAGAAAACCTCCGGTGGGGTCATGAAGAGTCATATGTGGCTGAAAAACAACTGATGACATGTGCAAAGTATTGTTTTTATGTCATATGTTGCCTCATAATATTATTTAAGTTTTCATATAGATATGTTTTAGAGGAAAAAGGGCTGAACTTGGAGTTTTAATCCTGAGTATGTCACCAAAAAGACCTGAGACTTTGAACAAGTGCCTTAATCATTCTAAGCCTCAGTTCCCTCATCTATAAAATTAATACCAAAACCCCTGTAACTAACTCATGAGTTTATTTTAAGAATCAATTGGGATAATTTTGTGTAGTATCTATTCATTGCTCAAACTAAAATTTAGTAGGTATATTAGGGTGTAGTCAGGCCCAGTGAATTGTGTGAGACATGGAAATGAAAGGTTCCTTTTATCAAACATTCTTCACTTAGAGGGACATTGTATAAGTCTTACAATGCAGCCTGGGCCTTGAGGCAGCGCTAGAAATATAGAGACCCAACAACCCCACTCACCACGGGAAGATGACAGTCTAATGATGGGGGTTTTATGTAAGGGAACAAGATTTGGGGTCAGAGAACTAGGATGTGAATACAGACCTTGCAACTAGCTGTAAAACTTTGGGTAAGCCACATCTTCTCTAGATCTCTCATCTATAGAGTGAGTACATCAGACTAGAAGCTCAAGAACACTGGATGTGGAGTCAGAAGATCTTTACTCAAATCTCAGCTCTGCCACTTTATAGCTGCGTGACCTTCTTTCTCCAGGCCTCAGTTTCCTCATGTTGGTCTTGATGACTGGACCTCTCAGCTCTAAATCCTGTAATCCTGTGATCTAAAACATTATCTCCTTCTACTACTGGTAAAATACCCATATGTTACCTAGAAGTAGAAGAACATGAGATAGGAGGAACAATCTTCTCTTAACTCCTCCCATTAGAATGGGTACATTTATCAAATTAGCTAGAGAGACCCTTAGGAAGCTTTGTTGTTCTTGAGTCATTTTCAATTGTGTCCAACTCTCTGTGATTCCATTTGGGGTTTTCTTGGCAGAGATACTAGAGTGGTTTGTCATTTCTTTCTCCAGATCATTTTACAGATGAAGAAACTGAGGCAAACAGGGTAAAGTGATTTGTCCAGAGTCAAACAGCTGGTAAGTCTCTTAAGCCTGGATTTGAATTTAAGAAGATGAGGCCTGCCGCTCTATCCCCTGTGCTACCTACCTGCCCCCTTAGGGAGCTAGGAATAGGCTGAAAAGAAAAAAGAAGTTTTAATGACACAGGACCTAACTAGCAGAGTAGAAGGACAAACAAGGTATTTAAAAGGAAATTGTAGGAAAGGGAAAGGAAGATGGAGTCAACATTTTGTCCTAGGGCCAGCCCTATTGCTCTCTTCCTTCCCTCTGCCTATCCCCTATACTTCCAGTAAAGTCAAGGTGAGCAGAGTCAATCTCATTTAGAAAGCAAAGGATTATACCTAGGTCTTAGGAAACACAACTATGGCTCTGTTGCACCATCTCATTTTGACAGATAAATATTGTGAGAAAATGTCTCTTCTTTAAACAGTGACAAATGTCACACATTTTTGCAAATATTGTAAAGATAGCACATAAGCTGGCTTCGTGCCATGTCTTAAAATAAGCACTCTTCAGGCTTATTTACAATTTTTTTTCACATTACTCTATATCATGTCACTCATACTACATAAAAAAAAATGTGAAAATAACACCTATCTTTCCCTAAAACACAGTAATTTCAAGTTTTACACTGACATTTACTTTTATGTTCAGTAACCGTTAATGTCCCTTTCACAGATAACATAAAAGATGGCTCAAAAGTTCAGCTAAAATGAGAGTAGTTTCCTCTTTTAACCTTATGTAATAATAAAAATAATTCACATTTACATAGTACTCTAAAGTTTATAATAACCCGGAGAGGCAGGCAGTAAAAGTACAATTTTCCCATTTTACAGATGAAAAGACTGAAGAGGGATTAAATCACTTCTCTAAGGTCTCACTGCTAATAAATGTTCTCTCAAATATTAAATATTCATTTATTAACCTCCTACTATATGTACTAGACCCTATACTAGTCACTAAGGATATAAAGACAAAAACAAAACGTCCCCCTCCCTCAGCTTACATTCTATTTAATGTTGGAATTAGATTCAGTAGTAGTAGTAGTAGTAATGGTAGTAATAGTAGTGATGGTGGTGATAGTGGTGGTGGTGGTAGTAATAGTAGCCAGTCAAAAAACATTTATTAAGCAACTACTATGTGCCAGGCACTGTGCTGAGTGCTAGGTTTACAAAGAAAGGTAAAAGATAGGGGCAGCTAGGTGGTGCAGTGGATAGAGCACCGGCCCTGGATTCAGGAGGAGCTGAGTTTAAATCCAGCCTCAGACACATAATAACACTTAATAGCTGTGTGAGCCTCGGCAAGTCACTTAACCCTATTGCCTAGCCAAAAAAAAAAAAAAGAAGAAGCAAGGTAAAAGACAGTCCCTGTTCTCAAGGAACTTACCGTCTAATGGGAGAAACAACATGTAAACAACTACTTATAAACAAGCTATACATACGTACATATATGTTAAATTAGAAATAATCAACAGAGGGAAGGCACTCAAATTAAAGGGAATTAGAAGTTGCTTTCTGTAGAAGGTAGGATTTTAGCTGGGATCTGAAGGAAGCCAGGATGGGAAAGGACAAGGAAGAACATTCTGTGTATGAGAGATAGCTGGTGAGAATATCTGGAGTCCAAAGACAGAGCGTCTTTTTTTGTGGAACAGTAAGGAGACCAGTGTCACTGGAACACAGAGTACAAAGGAGAGAGGAGAGGAGGCATAAGGTATGAAGTATAAGAAGACTGAAAAGATTAGGAGAGGGGAGTTTAAGTTACAAAAAGCTTTGAGAGGCAGAGGATTTTATACTTTGTCCCAGAGATTGGTGGTAGCCACTGGAATTTACTGAGAAGGACAGGTGATATGGTCAGATCTAAGCTTTAGGTAAATCGCTTTGGCAGCTGAGTAGAGGCTGGACCAGAGTGGAGAGATTTGTGGCAAGCAGACCCACCATCAACCTATTGCAATAGTCCAGGTGTGAGGAGATGAGGGCTTGTACCAGAATGGTGGCAGTGTCAGAGGAAAGAAGGGAAGACTGTTCAAGAGATGTTGCCAAGGTAAAGTCAACAGGCCTTGGCAGTAGATTGGATATAAGGGGTGAGAGATAACACCTCAGTGGTGATCCTGGGGGACTAGGAGGATGGTGGTATCCTCAACAGTAATAGGGACATGTGGAAGAGGTGGAGTCTTTAGGAGGAAAGATAATGAGTTCAGTTTTGGACACTGAGTTTCTGATGTCTATGAGACACCCAATCCAAGATGTCTAATAGGCAGTTAGAGGGTAATAATGAGATGAGTGAAAATTTTTGTAATTTGGCTCTTGCTCTGAAATAACTTAATAGGCTTATTCCCATTGCCAGCAAATACATGCATCATTCCCAGTACCTCCACAGGAAGCATCTGCTGGCACAGGGAAATGAGTGTAGTAATTGGAGTCAAAGGACATGGGTTCAAATTATCCCTTTGCTACCTGGATCACCATGGGCAAATCACTTCACTTTTCTGGGCCTAGGTTTTCCTCTCTATGAAATGAGGTCTCTTTTAGCTCTCAGACTTCAATCCAAACAAAAAACTCTGAAACCTTGACTGAGCTTAGGCCTTTCCTAAGTGAGTGGTTGCTCTGGATGTTGTCTGAGGCCCATCCGTGCCTGAGTTGCTATGGAGAAGCCCTGTTTCTTCTGCTTTTTGGCTGGACAGATGATTTAGAATGCCAAATGTCCATTTATACTGTTTCTTGGCAGTGAATAGGGAGGAAAGCAACCCCCTTCACTATGCTATATCCTCCCCATGAACAATTATGAGACCTGGATCTTTTGCCTCTGTGTCACTAGAACTACTTCAGAGCTCCTTCTGTATGGAGATTACTTCATTAGCCTAAGTTCCACTCAGATGATTTCAATTACCAACTGTATGCAGAGAGCTCTCAAGTCTGTGTCTCCAGAGTTGGCCTCTCTCACCTTTTCTGCTGTTCTGAATTCCTGGGCACATACAAGTCATTTCTGCATAGATGTACTATCAGCAACTCATACTTAACCGAGCTCATATTATAAAGACCTAAATCTTCACCACTCTCAAATGCTATCCAATCCAATTCAATTCATTCTAAAAACATTTATTAAAGTCCTACTGAAGAGTACTGTTTTAGGTTCGGGGGTAGATTCAAAATAGATCTTACAGTATAACCCCAGTGTGACTCCACCCTATCCCCACCCACTCATCCAACCTACCCCTTTAACTTGGGGAATCAGCCCTAGGTAATTTAAATAACTCTGCCCAGTTGGCCCCCAAAGTACTCACAGGTCCTGAAGGGACAACTGGGGGTGGGGGTGGGGTAGAATATTAGCTCCTTGAGGGAAGAAGTGTTTTCTTTTCCTCATTGTATTCCTAGCCACTAGCATAGTACCTAGTACATTTGGGGTGTTTAATAAATGCTTAATTAATTATTCAATTGAATTGAACCAAATTGAATCAGAAGGCTCTACTGAACCACTAGACCTCCGGAAGGTGTTGATGCAAACACCACTCAGTGTTTAGGACCTAGAACTGGGTCCTCATCTAAGCTGAAAGGGGAAAGAAGAAAGATGTAGGAGTCCACAGCACTGTTAATATAAGGGAGAATTCCAAGTCAGGAGTCTCTGTTTGACAGAGTAAAAGAAGAGGCCATGGAGAAAGGAGTAATGTAAGATAAGATTTGAAAGCTAGATTGGCACCAGATCGTAGGTCATTGATGCCAAGCTAGAGTTCAAACACTAATTGGTAGGGAATGTCCAAGGGCAGGTTCTGAAGAGGAGTGCATGACCGAATCTACTGTGCCCTCCCTTCTACAGACTATATTTAGACTATTGTGTTCATTTCTTGGCCAGCACAATTTAAGAGGGATGTCGACAATTAGGATATGTCTAGAAGGCAGCAACGAGAATGAAGAGGGGAAAGGAAACTATGCCAAATGAAGATCATTTGAAGGGGAAAAGACATTTAACCTGGAGAAGCGAAAATTCAGGGAGGACCCAGTAAGTGTCTTTAAACATATAAAGACATACACTTAAACAACAACCACAAATTTATATTTTAGTAGTTTATAAAGTGTTGTCTCAAAGCAGCTCTTGCTGATAGATGTTGCAAGGATTATCATCCTAGTTTTATAGATGAGAAGACTAAGCCTCCCTGAGGCTAAGGGACATCTAAAGTCACAGGACTTTAACTCTACTCAAAAGATTTCAAAGCCAATAGTTAGACTTATCTTGGATGGCTCTATAGGAGAGAACTAGGACCAACGGGTGAAAATTTAAAGGAGGAATATTTCATTTCAATATAAAGAAGAACTTGCCAACAACTAGGGCCATCCCAGATTGGAATGAGTTATCCCATTAGATAGTGGCTTCTTTATAAATGTATGTGTTTGTTGTAAGACTGAATAAGCCTTTGTTCAGGATATCATATGAACATTTCAGGCTTCAGAAAGATGTTGGACTGGATGACTCCTGAAGTTCTTTCCAACTATGAGATTCAGTCAGTTTCAATTAAAAAAAGAAAATAAGCAGAGGCTGCATTAAATTCAATGATCCCAACGTGGCTCCAAAATCACAAACTTTGGCATTCTGCCTTAACAGTGGAATAAAAATTTGAAAGAAAGTTTGCTAAAACAGTAATGACTGGTCTCCCCCATGTTCACATCTTTAATTCATAATTCATGAATAATACAAAAGGAGAGAATAAAAATGAAATAGCAGATGAAGATTCGATTACATGAGGATGAGGACGTACAAAGGTAGAAACTTCCCCCAGAATTATACTTTAAGGCTGAAAAACAGGTAAGAAATGGCTTCAGGCAAAATTCTCCCTTCCAAATTTCAATATGGAGCTTGATTCAGACATCCTATTCTTCTTGAGTGCCTGGAACTCCCACTGACGTAAGGGCACACTGGGACAGCAACTATTAGAGCAGAAATCAACCATGCATTGCTGACAGCAAAGTTTTGCTTCTAGCCTTTCCCTTTGAGGGTGACTATGTCACAGCATACTAAGCACCAGCAGCTTATTGGAGTACAGCCTGAGATAGCAGGAACTGCCAAGTCCTAATCCACTTGGAATGCTAAATTTCCTGGGCAGGGACTAGGCCTTATATGTTCAGTAGAACTCCAATTACACTGTTCAACCAGGAGAAAATGTTGACAATAATACTGTGATCCAGAGGTTGGTGACTAGGTTTTCAGAAACCTATGGTATAACATTTTATGCTCCTTGCACTGGTGACTAAGTGAAGCCATCCCATTGGGTCCAATGGGATGGCTTCTGTCCCTTGTTAGAAGGAATGAGGTAGGCCCTGGAGTCCCCTGGGTCTGGGGTCAGTTCCTGAGGTGAGCAGGGCACCTTCTTTTAAAGATTGCCAACAAGCTACCACATGCCAAGATGTAAGAGCCTGATTGAGCTAAGGTCTTGGAGAGACTCAGGAGGACTGAGGACAACTGGTGAGCTTTGGGCGTTCTGTTGGAAATAGGCGTATATGTGTATACATATACATATACACACACACACATACATATACACATATGTGTATATCTATGTGTATATATACATACATACATGCATACATATACCTATACATACATATATATGTATACACACACATATATATTTTTCCCAGCAAAAGCATAGATGATATATAGACATACCCTACTGTGTAGTCTACAACAATGGTGTTAAACTCAAATGGAAATGAAGCCACTAATTTGTAACTCAAAATCTTGTAAAAATGAATGCTAAAAATTTTCTTGATTTGTAATTATAGGAAAAAGCAAAATACTATTTAAAGCAAAAAAAGAAAGAAAGAAATGAAGCCACTAAAACATATGTAAGGATCCCTGTGGGTTTCATATTGAGTAAGAAAACCACGTATTAACATTATCTAAGCTCTACTCTATTTTTACTTACTTTGTTAAATATTTCCCAGTTACATTTTAATTTGGTTCCTGCCACGCTCAGGAGCGTTGCTGGGTGCAGTGGGGTGGCATGTTTGACACCTCTGGCAAGTCTTTGGTCTCTCTCATTCCTTATTCCTGATCCATGTTTTCCAACATATTTTCCAGAATCTTCACCTATTCCTACTTTTGCAAGGAAGTCACCAAATATCAAAGTATACCCTGATTGAATTGGAGGTTCTTGCCAAGTTTTTTGTAGATTTTTCTACCTCTTCATCCTCTGCAACAGGATCCTAAGGGATTAGTGAGGAACAGGAACTGGACATGGCAAAGACTCAAAAATATTACCCCAAAAAATGAAGTTGTTTTTATTTTTAACAAACAGATGATGACTCATTATTGATGCGGGAATTGTTCCTGAAACAGCTGTCTGTGTATAGTCAGACCAGCAACTTGTTAGAGTAAAGATCAAAATTAGTACAAAGTTAAAAAATAAAAATAAAACTCAGAAGGGTACAGAATACAATTAAAATGCCTCCATCCTGACCTATCTAAACAAGTTACTGATGATGAAAAATGAGATAGGAGGGAAGAAAGGATATAGATGAAAATTATAGTAATGGCATATGGAAGCTTAACCAATGTAAATCAATTGGCATAAGTAGGAAAATAAAAAAGATTTCAAAGCATCTTAGCCAGGAAACACTCGACTTACTTGCCAAGAAGGATATGGCAACCAAGGGCAGCATCAGTTTAAAGTATAAACTCATTTGTAAAATCTTATGGAGATAGATGATGGAAGATGATGAACAGTATTCCCTCAAAATAAACAAGCAGCAGAGGGCAAAACCAGTTCAAAGACAGCTTAGGAAGAGTCTCAACTAAGCAATGTCACCCCAAGAGCATTGAAAACTGACAATGGAAGGAGGACGGCTATGAGAAGAAAAATGGAAAATATCTGCAAAGATTTTTGTAACAAACTTTGTCCATTATCAAGGCCAGAGGTACCACCATACATGGATCCTAATTGCACTTTATTGGATATTCTTATAGAGCAAGTAGAGAATAAAGACAGGAAAAACAGCTGGATTAGACTAGACATACATGGAGGAGATCCATAATGGAGGTGATACAATTGTGCAAATTTTGAAATATTGGTTCATAGTTTATCTGAAGGAGGACAATATGTAAAAGGTATTGAAAAAAATCGTGGACCTCATTAACATTGAAAAAAGACATCAACAACTTTACTGCCAACCTTTCCCATCCATCTAAAATCTCTATGAGACTTACCTGCATATGTAATGAGGGTGCCTCACTCAGACCAGTACCCTATTAATTTAGGCTTGGTGTTGGAACAAAATGAAACACAGGTCATTCGACAGTAATAACAGGAGTTTTACTTAGCCTGAAAGGTTATTCAACAAGAATACTGTAGCATTTAGCTTGGGTAGATGTCACCCCCTTCAACTCCATATGAAATATACCTTGTCAACAAAACAGGATTTTGTGACTAATGTGGTCTTGAAACATCCAAGTCTGAAGGGCCCCAACTCTTGGAGGTGGGTCTTTTTATGTCCTTAGCCAACCAGAAAACCACATCAATAGGGACTAAGGCCACCAGGAAGCTGTGTCAAGAGGCCACAGCTTGAGTCTTAGCATCCTTCAACAATCAAATCCCAGGGACAGCTTCATTGCTTTTTAGGGAAAAACTAGCCTTACCCAAGTAGTGGTGAGAGGGGAAATGCTGCTAAATAATTGTCCTATCATGCAATACACGTCAAGGGCATACTCAATGAGGGTATCAGTAGTGAAGTGGCAAGCTGTCACTCGCAGTCGTTATAAGGACAACTTACATAGCTCATTCACCAGTATGTATTCATCTTGGACAGAGAATATAAATGAATAATAATTTGGATCCAAAATAAACAGAAGGAGAATTGGCTAGATTTCCTTCAGGAAATTGCAACACTCTTTTAATGACCCCAAATGTCTTCCAGAAATAAAGGTCTGTGTTTGTAATAATACTCTTCTACTGATATTATTTTGTGGCTGCAGGTCCTAGAATACTATAGTCTCCAAGGAATTAGGAATTAGTATCATTAAGAGGACAACAGAGAGGTAACTGGTGGGTGTGAACAAACTGTGCCATATAACAAATAAGGAACTTAGGAGAAGAACCAGAGTCAAAGATGCCATCTGGGAAATGTATAATTGAAAAGAAGATGGGCTGGTCATGTGGTGAGGGGAAAGGCTAATTGGTGGGTAGCTTATGTTCTCTGTCCTCATAGGGTCTAGAAAAACTGAGGAAGGCCCCCAGCACATTGGGTATGCCTGCTGTGGGCATAAACAAAAGTGAAACAGATACGTAGATGAGTAGGATGGATTCTGCCTAGCTGGCAGAGATGCCCACCTTAATGAGACTGCAGATTTGCTGGAGTATCTGAGTACTGAGCCAAGCATTTTAAGAATGCTTTTTATTACCTGTATGATTTTCATCTCAATAATTCATGAATCTATGACTTAGTCTATGGATGGGGGTGATCTCTACTGCTGTAGATCCAAACCTCTCTTGTGATACTACAGTCTTCAAAGAATCAAAATTTCAGATGATCTAAATGGCAATAGAAAGACATGCAAAGCATATGTAGACCATAGTTTATTAACAATTATTTTTGTGCCAGAAATGGTAGAATAGAAGTAGCATATCACAGCAGAAAGAACTCTGGGTTTAGACTTAGAGGCCCTGGGTTTAAAACCTAGCTCTGCCATTCACCAGTTGTGTGACCTTAGGCAAGTCAATGAACGTTCCTGGGTTTGACTTTCCTCATTCGTAAAATGAAGGTGTTGGACCAACTGGCCTCCAGGGTCCTGTTCGGTTCTAACTCTGTGATCCTGCTGGTGGATCTGCCTCCTTACTCCAGACCATAACTCCAATCAGCTACCAAAGTGATTTTCCTAAAGTGCAGGTAAAACAAAGTCATTCCCCCACTCCATAAAATCCGGTGGCATCCGATTACCTCCAGAATTAAATGCAAAATTCTCTTTCATTTAAGGGCCTCAATAATTTATCCCCCTCTTACCTTTCCAGTTTTTTGTTTTGTTTTGATTTGGTTTTTTTGGCAATTGGGGTTAAATGACTTACCCAGAGTCAAGCAGCTAGTAAGTGTTAAGTATCTGAGGCTGGATTTGAACTCAGGTTCTCCTGACTCCAGGGCTGGTGCTCTATCCACTGCACCACCTAGCTGTTCCTCCAGTTTTCTTTTACCTTACTCCCCAACATGCAGTCTTTAATCCAGTAACACTGGCCTCCTGGTTCTTCCACTCTTCATCCCTCCACTTAAGGTATTTTCTCTGGCTATCACCCATGCCTGGGATGCTCTCTCCCTCTCCTCATCTCCACCTTCTGGCTTCTCTGACTTCTTATGAGTCCCAACTAAAATCCCACCTTCTACAGAAGCCGTTCTAAATCCCTTTTAATTCTAGTGCCTCCCCTGCCTTAATTATTTCCTATTTATCCTGTATAGGGCTTGTTTGTACATATTTGTTTGCTTCTTCTCTCCCCCATTAGATTGTGAGCCCTTGACTGTCTTTTGCATTTCTTTGTATGTCCAGCACTTAATACATGTTTATTAACTGACTGACTGATAGATCAAACATACAAATTACCATAAAAGGAGGTGATCTAGTCATGTAGCAAGAGTGAAATAGAATGGATAAATGGCCCACAGGTTGCACTAGCATCCATAAAATAAAAAAAGAAAGCTTCCAGTGTGTTGGATAGATCCTCTATGAAGAAATTATTTGAGAACACGGAAAAGAATCACAAAGGATAAGAAAGCAAGAATGACTTTTGATCTATATTGGTAGGAGAGGTAACCATGTCAATGAGATCTCTGGAAGAAATATTTTGAATGTGAAAAATGCTATTTGTATTCATAATTAGCATGAAGACTAATTATGCACATATTTGAGTTAAGGAACAGTATAGACGATCTGGAAAGATAATTCTTCTTACCTTGTTTGATGGAATTCAGATACAAATGGTTCAGGCACAAGTCACTATGCTGCTAGTATTCTGTTACATTTAATATCCTGTGGACTGTTGTGGAACTGCTTTTGGTAATTAAAAGTTCTGTTTCAGTGCATTATGGGCACATCTTTTTCTATAGATTTACTTTATTTATATTTAGTATAGGCTGACATGGAAATTAATTTTGTGTGGATCTGTTATTTTGACAGTGTAGAGTCATTCCCAACAGTGAAAGAACACTGCCTTACATCATGAATTGTCTATAAATAATCCACAAAACAGTTGAGAGCTGACTGCATGACTTAATTCAATTCAGCAAATATTTATTAAACTTTCATCATGTGCAAAGCATTGTGCTGCATCCTGGGGTTATCAAAATAAAGAAGAAAAAGAAGGCACAGTCTGTGTCCTCTAGGAGCTTATAATTCGGTAGGAAATGATGATGGTAGTGCAGCAGCAGTGAAATGGAAATGGTGCTCCATTGAGAGACAGAGGACATAAGTTTGAATCCCAGCTCTGTTATTTACTTTCTGTATGACCTTGGGCACATGACTGCTCCCTCTGGGCCTCAGTTTCCTCATAGATAAAATTAGGGAGTTAGACTAGATAACATCTAAGCTCCCTTCCATCTCTATGATCATGTTTTATTTTTAGTTCTCAGTTAATTGTGACAATACAAAAGCTAATAAAGTCTTCTGTTGTTGAGACTTAAAGTCCCTGGTTAGAGAACAAATTTTTAGAACTATGTCTTCTTAATCTTTAATGTGTTAAGTGTATTGAAGAGCCAATCCAGACTCTCAATTTTAATTTGCTTCATTCTGATTTGCTTGGCCCTTCATTTGTGTTCCAGCTACGCCTGGCAGTGTTTCTACTGCTGAATTTATTATTGTTGTTCATCTCATTCTTCTCATCTTTTTTTAATTGAGTTCAGATACAAATGATTGTGGGACAAGTCATTATCCTGCCCTTATTCTTTTATATTTAATGTTCTGTGAACTATTGAGGAAGGAAATAAAATAGATGATTTTTATAATGAAACAGAAGTATTGGGATATGAGCTCATCTTCTGTAGGCTCACTGAAAGCATCTTTGAGTCAATTCTGATAGCAGATAGGAGGGATGAATATATGTACTTTGTCCTGTTCCAACATTATTTTGATTTCTTCTTCTGTATATTTATTTGGACAGTTGTTTTTTTGGGTTTTTTTGTTTGTCTGTTTTTTTGTTCCATACCTCTTGGAGATTTGTGAATATTTGGTATGGTGACATCTATTAAAATCATTGTTCAGAGGCAGCTAGGTAGCACAATAAATAGAGGGCTGGGCCTGAATTCAGGGAGACCTAAGTTCAAATGTGGCTTCAGATACGTACTAGTTGTATGACCAGGGGCAAATGACTAAAATTTTTATCTGCTTCAGTTTCCTCAGTTGTAAAATGGGGATCATAATAGCACCTTACTACACAGGGTTATTGTGAGGATCAAACGACATAATATGTGTAGAACTTTAAGCACAGTGTCTGGAACATAAGAGGTATTTAATAAATCCTTACGCCCCACCCCCTCCTTAAATCTTTGTGGATTAATGTGATATCCAGAAAATTGTGGGCAATTATTCTGTCTTTGATAATGGTCCAGTTCAAGTACAGTTTATTTGATGAATCCTCAAGGATAATTTGAAGTTTATATTTGTATTACAGAGATTTGTCTTCTGCTGTTTTATTTTTAAAACTGAACTTCTGGGGTATAATTATAGCAACCAGGTGGTATAGTGCTAGGTATTCAGCAGGGGCTACATTGTTACATCTTTCAGGACTGTTGTAATTGCAACTGTTTCCTTGCATAATATGCACTGATCCGAAAGTCTGGGATTCTTATGGATATACATCTGAAATTTCAGGTGATGATGAGCTAGTCCAAAGTTGCCATCATAAGACTTTCTGTTTCCGTCAACAAATTCTCATGACTTAAATTTTTTTAATGCTTCTTTGTCAAAATATCATTGGTTGAATTTATGTGGATATTTCCCAGTGAGGACCTTTTGGTTCCATTTTTTATAGGCTTTCTAAGAAGGAACAGCTATTATGAGGAAGAAATTTAGGTGTAGAGGGTACTTCCACTATGAGTGGTCCAGGGGTGGAGTGAGTTTCCAGAATGAAGAGCACCAGAATGAAGGGCACCTAGATGGTGCAGTAGATAGAGTGCCCGGCCTGGAGTCTGGAAGACTCATCTTCCTCAGTTCAAATCTGTCCTCAGATACTTATTGGTTGTATGTCCCCAGGCAAGTCACTTAACCCTGCTTGCCTCAGTTTCCTCATCTGTAAAATGAGCTGGAGAAGGAAATGACGAACCACTCCAGTATCTTTGCCAAGAGCTCCAAATGGGGTCACAAAGAGTCAGACACGATTGAACAACAACAGCAAGCCTTAAGGGGAATCAGGAAAGGCTGGTGGGATTTAGCTGGCACTTGAAGCAAGGCAGAGAAGCCAGGAAGTGGAGGTGAAGTAGGAGAGTATTCCAGGCAGGGGGAAGTCCCAGTGCAAATGCCTAGGGTTGGGAGGTGAATTTCCTTGTGTGAAGAGCAACAAGGAAGTCAGTCTCACTAGATTGTAAGAAGACTGGAAAGATAGGAGGGGGCCAGGTTATAAAGTGCTTTGAATGCCAAACAGAGGATTTTATGTTTGATCCTAGAGGTGATAGGGGGCCATGCAGCTTATTGAGTAGGGGAATAACACAGAGAAATCTAGGTGATAAGGGCCTACAATAAGATGGTGGCAACATCAGAGGAAAGAAGTGGGCATATACAAGAGACATTATGAAGCTAAAATTGACAGGACTTGGCAGTAGATTGAATATGGGAGGTAAGAGAGAGTAAAGAGTCAAGGATGTCTCCTAGGTCGCAAGTCTGGGTAGCTAGGAGGATGGTGGTACCCTGGACAGTTATGGGAAAGTGTAGAATTGGGGAGAGTTTGGAGAAAAGATAATTAGTTCAGTTTTGGATGAATTGAGTCTAAGATATCTATGGGACATCCCTTTTGAGGTGTTTAATAGGCAGTTGGAGATCCAAGTCTGGAGGTTAAGGCTGGAGAAGTAGATTTGAGAATCATCAGCATAGAGATGATAATTGAATCCATGAGAACTGATGAGATCCTCAAGTAAAACAGTATAGAGGGAGAAGAGCAGAGGTTTAGGATGGAACCCTGGGCAATACTCATATTGACATGGAGGAAGAACTCAGATAAGTAGGAGGAGAATTAGTATAGGGCAGTGTTGCAGAACCCTATAGAGAAGAGGGTAACAAGGAGAAAAGACATTGATCAACAGAGTCAAAGGCTACAGAGAAGTGAAGAAGGATAAGGGTTGAGAAAAGACCATTAAATATGGCATTTAAGAGATTATTGGCAATCTTGGAGAGAGAAATTTTGGTTGAAGATGTGATCAGAAGCCAGAGAGTAGAAAGCTAAAGAGAGGAAAAGGAGTGATGGAATCAGCTATAGCCGGCCTTCTCAAGAAGTTTAGCTACAAAAGGGAGAAAACCATAGCTAAGGTGGATGGATGGATCAAAGGAGGGTTTTTTGAAGATCAAAGCAGTCGTCTTGAGTTTTGTCTTGCCACTAGACTTTGATGACTCTGGAAGAGAGAGTGAGGCTGAATGACAACTTTCCACAACTCTGCCTTATCCAGTTTCTGTGTGAGTTAAAAGACATCACCCATACTATCTTACCATTTTTGACTACCTCAAAGTCCTTTGGTGACAGGCAAGTGACAAAGCATTGAGTGAAGATACACTAGGAGCTGTAGTCACAACCCTACACATAGGAGGCTCAGGCCATAAGATTGTCTTCTCAATGGACTGAAGCAGCCCCCTGGGCGTCTGAACAGCCTTTTTGAATGACCACACTACTCACCTCCTGGTGTGAGAAAGGGGCTAAAAACACATACACAAAAAAGTGCAAAAACTTTTGTGAAGATCATTGCACTTGCCATCAGTACATGGAATGTGCCCATGCTTATGGAAATATGAAATCAAATAGACCTGAAAGATGAACAACTCTTGTTGCAAGAGAACTCAGAAGCTATCACATCCAAATAGCAGCCTGGAGTGAAACAAGGCTGGCAAATGAAGGCAAGCTTACTGAAGTTGAGGCTGGATACACATTTTTCTGGAGTGCCCACCATTATGGGGAGTGCCATGAAGCTGGCATAAGTTTTGCAATCAAAACTAATCTAGTCGATAAGTTTGTATACATCCCAAAAGGAGAGAATGTCAGGCTCATGACAATGCAATTGCCCCTTGCAGAAAAGTGCCACAGCACCACCATCACTGTAGATGCTCCAATAATGATGAACCTTAATGAGGTCAAAGAAAAATTTAGTGAAGACCTAGAGCAGCTCATCATCAATGTGCCAAAAGAGGACAAGCTAATAATTCTGGGTCACTTTAACACCAGAGTAGGCACAGACTATCATATATGACAGGGAGTCATTGGGAGGAATAGTCAGAAACAGCGATAGAAACAGTCAATTACTACTGAAGACTCGTGCGCCTTCTCTTAATCAACACCGTCTTCTGTTTACCTAAATGCAATAAAACTTTGTGGATGCACCTTCACTGCAGATATTGGCATTTAATAAACTATGTCATTGTAAGAAGTGAGAGACAGGACAGGACGTGAGAGTGATGAAGGTGATGTGTGGTGCAGAGGGCTGTACTGATCATAGACTTATCTGTTCTAATCTAAACATTCACATTCAACATAAGTGGTGGCCCCAAGGCAAGATGGCTACCGGAAGACTTTATGTCAACTTATCAGAGCTCTTCTCCCATTGTGAACAGTTTGTTGCTAACTTACAGGGAAAACTGAGCCAACGCACAGTTGGCAACAGTGGAATAGAAAAGGAGTGGGAAGCTTTCAGAGATTCAGAGACTCTATTCCAGCTAAGATTTATAAGGCAAGAAATCCACTGCTCATACAAAAGTTAACTGAAATCTGCATTATATGGCAAGAGGACCTTATCTCACAGGAGTTCAAGCATGCCTCCATTGTACATCTCCATAAAGGAAAAAGAAATAGGTTGTCCTGTGACGATCACAAGGGTGGGAGAAGGGGTGTCTCTCTCTTAGTCATTGCTGGCAAGATCCTTGCCAGAGTCCTCCTTAATAGGCTGATCCTTCACCTGGAAGATGGTCATCTACCCAATAGCCAGCATGGCTTCAGAAAGGGCCAAGGTATGGTTGATATGTTGTTTGCTGCCTGACGACTCCTGAACAAATGGTAAGAGCAGAACAGAAGTCTGTACACAACAGAGTTTCATCAGTATCATACATCAGTTTCATGCTGGCATGCTTGGACAGATTCTGGATAATGGACAATGCTCTTGCACCTTTCCAGTCACCAGTGAAGTGTGTGTGCTTGCTCCCATGCTTTTTAGCATGATGTTTTCAGCAATGTTGTCAGATGTTAGGTCAGCTACTGCACTGACAGTAAATTATTTAACTTGAAAAGGCTACATGCATGAAGTTATTAAGCAGTACATGCACTTTGACTCTATTATATCTACACCCCCAGAGAGACCAAAGAAAAACAAAGTGGTCTTATACGTGTAAAAAATATTTATAGCAACTCTTTTTTTAATGGCAAAAAATAAATAAGAAACACTCATCAACCAGGGGATGGCTAAACAAATTGTGGTAAATAAATGTAATAGAATACTATTGTGACATAAGGAATAATGAAGGGAATGTCTTCAAAAAGACATGAAAAAACTTGCATGAACTGATAAAGAGTGAAATGAGCAGAATCTAGAAAATAATTTATACACTAATATCCACATTATTAAAACAAACAATTTTTTAAACAAATTTATTATTTATTTATTTTTAACATTCCTTTAAAAATGTTTGAGTTCTGAATTCTGTCCTTCCTACCCACCCCTTGCCCAATAATTAAGAAGGCAAGAAATATGATCTCAATTATACATGTGAAATCATGAAAAACATATTTTCATATTAGCCATATTGCAAAAAAAAAAGTTTTAAGTAAAAAAATTATGCTTCAAGCTGTACTCAGACTTCATCAGTTTTTCTCTGGAGGTGAATAGTATTTTTCCTCAAAGTCCTTTGGAATTGTCTTGGATCATTGTATTGACTAGAATAACTAAGTCTTTCACAATTGGTCATTGTACAACATTGCTGTTACTGTGTACAATGTTCTCCTGGTTCTACTCACTTCATTTTGTATCAGTTCATATAAGTCTTCCCAGGTTTTTCTGAAATCTGCCTTCATGTCATTTCTTATAGCACAATAGTATTCTATCAAAACCATATACCACAACTTGTTTGGTCATTCCCCAATTGATGAGCATCCCCTCAATTTCCAATTCTTTGCCACCAGAAAAGAGCTGTTATAAATATTTTTGTCCTTTTCTTTGATGTCTTTGGGCTACAGACATAGTAGTGGTATTGCTGGGTCAAATGGTATGCACAGTTTTCTAGCCCTTTGGGCATAGTTACAAATTGTTTCCCAGAATAGTTGGACCATTTCACAACTCCAGCAATAGTGCTTTAGTGTCTCAATCTTTCCAATCCCCTCCAACATTTGTCATTTTCCTTTTCTGTCACATTAGCCAATTTGATAGGTGTGAGGCGGTATCTCAGAGTTGTTTTAATTTTTATTTCTCTAATCATAGTGATTTAAAGAAAATGAGCATTTTATTAAAAGACTTAAGAACTCTAATCAACTAAATTATCAACCACAATTCCAGAAGACTGACAAAGTACCTTGTCCACCTCCTGAAAGAGAGAGATGATGGACTAGTCTGAAGAATAAGATTCATTTTTGTTTGTGACCAATTTGGGAATATATTTTTGCTAGACTATGTTTGTGTGATATAGGGATTCCATATTTACTTCTTTCCTCCTTTCTTTTTCCTCCAGTGGGCGTTAGATAGGAAGGAGAAAAAGAAATCAGTCAATTAATAAGCATTTAACATACCAGGCACTGTGCTAAGTGCTTGAGATTAAAAAAAAAAAAGAGAGAGAGAGAGAGAGGCAAAAGACAGTGCCTACCCTCAAGGAACTCACAATCTAATGGGGGAGAGCACAAGCAAACACAAATGTATAAATGAACCATATACAGGATACATAGAAAATAATTAAAATAGGGAAAGCACTGAGATTAAGAGTAGTTAGGAAAGTCTTCCTATACAAAATGGATTTTAGTGGGCCATTAAAGGAAATCAGAGAAGGCAGTAGGTGTCGATAAGGAGGAAAAACATTCTAGCCTGAGAAAATGCCAGGAGGCAAGAGATGGAGTATTTTGTTTAAGAAACAGCCTAGAAGCCAGTGTCATTGAACTAAAGAGTACCTTTTGGGCGTGTAAGAAGACTGGAAAGGTCGGATGGGGCTAAATTATGAAGGGCTTTGAATGCCAAACAGAGGATTTCCTATTTGATCCTAGAGATGATAAAGACCATTAGAATGTATTGGGGGGGGAAGCTGGGGGCAGGGAAGTGGCAGGGTGTGTGACATGGTTGGACCACACTTTAGGAAAATGACTTTGGTGGCTAAATGGAGGATGTATTGGAGTGGGGAGAGACTTGAGGCAGGTGGACCCACCAGCAGACTGTTGTAGTAATCAAGGCATGAGGGGTTGAAAGTCTGCACTAGAGAGGTGGCAGGCAATAGGCTTTAGCAAAAGTTTTGAAATGGAAGTTGAGAAATAATGAGAACTCAAAGATGATATCTAGGTTGTGAGCCTGAGAGATGGGGAAGATGGTATTGTCCTCTACAGTAATAACGAAGTTAGGGGAGGAGAGATTGTTTAGTGGGAAAGATAATGAGTTCTGTTTTGGACATGTTTAGTTTAAGATGTCTGGACATCCAACTTGAGATTTCTGAAAGGCACTTGTAGATGCAAGATTGGAGGTCAGCAAGATCCAAGGGATTTGATCTATACTTGATTATTGAAAAAAATAAAATATTTTTGCATGACTGCACATGTATAACCTTTATCAAATTGCTTGCCTTCTCAATGATGGGGTAGAGGAGGAGGTATGGGAGAGAATTTGGAACTCAAAATTGTGGGGGAAAAAAGGGTTTAAAATTATTTTACATGTAATTAGGAAAAATAAAATGTTAACATTCAAAAAAGAAAAGAAAAAACAAAATAATGTTTTTTTTAAAATTACCAAAACACTAACTTATCGAGAGCTGTGTGACATTTTTGCTGTGTCAAAGCCTCAGTTCAATACTACAAGAGATCCCTGGTTGTTAATCCCTCAACAGATGCCTCCACGGCTTTGCAGGCCGTCTTCATGTGTTGCCATGGCCAACCTAGTGCCCAGCTTTCTGGCAATGAAGCTCACTGCATTTATCCAGGCTCTGACAACAGGCAGACACACACAGTGCATTCCCACACCTATGCGCAGCCATTTCCGTTTGGAAAGGCCTGCCAAGAGCTTGCGTTTCATAGACATTGCCTTAAGAGCCCAGGGTTATGTCCACACTTTGAGGCATAGAAGGGCTTTAGAGTATTTGTTCCTCTAGAACTTAATCACCAGTAACCCCAAACTTGTCATTTGAAGGCCATTCGAGAGTTTGAGTCCCTGTTCATTCTTTTTTTCTTAATTTTTTGCTTTTTACTTTTGGTATGTGTGCTTAGTATGCTTTACCAAAAACAATTTTTCCCCCAGAATGAGTTGTGGCCATGGAAAATCTTAATTCCCTTGTTAACTCAAATCTAAGTAATAACAGCATTGCTTACAAAAAGTCAGTGCAAGATCTGCCATGTGTATTAATAGATCCCAAGGACATTAAAGCAGCTATAGAAATAAGCAAGGGCCTAGATGTGATTAGGTTGAGCCTAAGGGAAATCCATCTGTGAGAAAGTTAGATTCTTTAATAACCTATTGCATGCGTCTGCAGAGCAAAGGAAACAGAAAGTTCAGTTCAATTGAGTGAGTATTCATTGATCTCTCATAATGGTCTGGGCACCATGGAGCATACAAAAGAATTATAAGACTAGGTGTGAGCTCTCGGGAAGCTTATTCTTATAGGGGAGACCATATTAGCACTCCTTAAAAGTTACCTAGCAATGTAAGGCCAAGTATAATAAATAGACAAATATCTAATGAATGGAGAGGTGGGGATGGGGTGGATTTCTACACCAGGAGTCCTATCACAATCAAAGAAATTACAGCGCTAGATCCAAGCCAAAAAAGCAGAGAGCACCAAACTAAAGCATATAGGAAGCTTTTAGTTGGAATTACATTGTGGGCAATTTTGCTTCAGATTCTTTGGTTATCCTAGGTTTCTACCCTGACCTCCGCTTCAGGGTTACCCTTCACTTCAAACCTTTGAGGTTCAGAACTCTGGATCTTCAGGGCCCTCTCTGTCATCTCAGGATAGAATGTTAGGAACATCAGAATCCCTGGGCCCAAGTTGTCCCCATCTGGTTGCTGCCCACTTCCTATTGCTACTCCCCAGGGCTTCCAAGGTCTCTGCCTTAGAGCTTTCTCACCACTCTGGGGCTTTCTCAGTAGAATCTCCCATTCTTGCTGCTGGCAGACACAGACTCACATGCCGGACAAGTCTTGTCTCTGGTTATACTGGGAGGCTACGCTTTTCCCCAAGTTGGCTTTGCCAGAGGTGACTGAGGAGGGGATGTTGGTACTTGTGGGACTTTGGCAGACATTTCGTGAATATCTAGGGTGGAAAAAGTCGTTTACTATAGTTTCTCACTTGACTTTTTAAAAAAATTAGTCTGTCTGGAGTGAACTTGAGGGTTTTGCTAGAGTAGGTATACGGGAGCTGGGCAGACTGACCCCAAATCCAATAGTCTTTTTGCATTACAATAGGCTGCTCATTGATTTATTCAGTTTAACAACTCTCCATTAAAGCCTAGACATAATGGCCTAGCTCTGGGAGAAGTGTGGGGAAAGGCAATACAAGGAAGGAAGGAAGGAGGGAAGGAGGAAAAGGAAGAAGAAAGGAGAGAGAGAGAGAGAGAGAGAGAGAGAGAGAGAGAGAGAGAGAGAGAGAGAGAGAGAGGGAGGGAAGGAAGGAAAGAAAAAGAAAAAAAGGAAAGGAAAGGAAAGGAAACAAGCATTTATTGACTGCCCACTATATACCAGGAACTGTGCTAAGTGCTTTACAAATATCTCATTTGATGCCCACAATAACCCTGAGAGGTTGATGCCATGATCATACTTAGTTTATGACCGAGGAAAGTAAAGCCAACAGAGGTTAAGTGACTTGCCCAGCATCACACATCGAGTAAGCATCTTAGGATAGATTTGAACTCAGGTCTTCATGACTCCTGGTCCAGCTCTCTATCCACTGTACTACCTAGCTGTACATATCAATCAATCAACAAGCATTTATTAGCATCTCCTAAGAACAGGACACTGTGCTAGATTTCAGGAACGCGAAGATGAAAATGAAATTGTCCCTGGAGCTTACATTCTATTGGAGGATACGAAGGTAATTAATCTTTTTTCCTAATAATACTTCTTTCCAATTTTACATGAAAACACACTTTGACATTCATTTTTAAAAATTTTGAGCTCCAAATTCTCTTCCTCCCACCTCACTGAGAAGGCAAGCAATTTGATATAGGTTACACACGTACAGTCATGCAAAACCTATTTCCATATCAGTCACGTTGTGAAAGAAAGCAAAGACACCTCTCCTTAATAAAAACACCAAGAAAAATAAAGTAAAAAAGAAAGCGCGCTTTAATCTGCATTCAGACTCCATCCGTTCTTTCTTTGGAAGTGTATAGCAATTTTCACTATGAATCTTTTGGAACTGTCGTGGATATTGTGTTGCTGAGAATAGCTAAATCAATCACAGTTTATCATCATACAGTATCGCTGTTACTGTGTACAATGTTCTTCTGGTTCTGCTCGCTTCACTCAGCATCAATTCGTATAAGTCTTCCCAGATATTTCTGAAAGCATCCTACTTATCATTTCTTATAGCACAATAGTATTCCATCACAATCATGCCACAACTTGTTCAGCCATTCCCCAATTGCTGGTCATCCGCTCAATGTCCAACTCTTTGCCACCACAAAAAGAGCTACTAGAAATATTTTTCTATGTAGAGGTCCTTTCACTTTTTTTTAATCTCTTTGGGATATAGACCTAATGATAGTATTGTTGAGTCAAAGGGTATGCACAGTTTTATAGCCTTTGATATAAAGTTAATTAAGACAGTCTCTCACTCAAGGAACTTAGTCTTATAGGAAAGACTGACAATCCACAATAACAAATTAGACAAGCTGACAGAGAGGTTAGCCTTGGGAGTAGGGGTGGGAGATTTTTAAGAGAATAGCACTATTGAAGATTTGAACAGTCCCATTGATTAGAAGTGAATTTGTGGGCTTGGATTCTGTAGGAAGATTTACCCTTTTTGGTGGCCTATGAAAAAGTGAGTCTTTTCTGAGGAATTAGGCTTTTGGCCTTTTGGGGTATGTGTGTGTGTGTGTGTGTGTGTGTGTGTGTGTGTGGGAGGGGTTTCCCACCAAGAGATCGTGAAAGATTAGCAAAGTATATACCGGACCTTGGTCCTGGTTCTGGGACAAGGTTCGACCAGGAGCTGGTAAAGTATTCTTATGTTCTTTCTCATACAACCCAAAAGGAAAATTCTTGGACTCCAAATTCCTGGTTGCAGTCTTGGAGAGGCCATGGTAACGTGGGAGATGGCAGTTGTAAAGGTCATTAGAGTCGAAGATCCTGATCCTCATTTTTCTGGAGAATTATTGCAAGTTTCTGAACCCCAGGCTCTTAGATGATGGAAAGGGAAGTTTCTAGGCGGTATGAGCCCAGAATCCTTCCTTCTATTAAGAAATGGTAAATCTCTAGTCTCTTGAGGAAAAGAGATTCTCACATTTTGGCCACAAATCTAGAGGTAATGCAAAGGATTAAAGCTATCACATGGTTGAACAATGGACCTAGACTTTACCCTCCACTATAGCCATGAGTTACTCAGACAGTATGCATATGATGGAAAGTAGATTGCCTCTCCATAAACTCCAAGATCTGTTTCCTTCTAAAGGTATGTATACCCTCAGATAAGTACCCCAAGGCTAGATGCCTGTACGTATCTTGGGGATGAAAGAGAGACAAACAAATATCAGAAGATTGCCCTTATCACAAACCTAAATTAGAGGCCCTTCCGAGAAGAATAAAAATCACAGGGTAGGACTGTTAGTCGGGAGGAAACTTATATATCCCTGGGGGACAGTGGGACTCACCAGGAAAGGAGATTTGTATTTAGTATTGATATTTTCTACCTTTTCTTTGGCTCCTGTGAGTACTCTGCATTTTCTGTGAGAAGGAATAAAGGCTGTCTTTTACCAACTATGTGCATTACTTTGAGTGCATGTGTGGGAGCTAAGGATTCTTTTACCTGCATCTGTGGAAACCTAGACATGAACTACGTTTGAATTGTATTCTGAGATATACCAGAGGCAACTCTGAGTGGGAACAGTATAAGCCAAAAAGATAATGATTTGGGGACACCTACCACCAAGATTAGACCCAGTCTGTGTAATCCCAGATTTTGGGACACAGATTACAGCTACAGAGATACAAAGGTATAGAACATGTGACTAGAACATATATAATTCCCTTTCCTCCAGCTCAGTGGATGTAATCATATCATGTAGAAACACACAATGTAAGGTATTGACAAGATGTAATTTCCTGTGATCCCTTTATAAAGTGTGTATACCTCTCTGATCTGGAGCAATGCAATTAACTAAGCAAATAAATTAGCTCCCTCTCTGGGGCTTTAAACTAGCTAAACCTTGAACAAATTTCAGCAGTTCAAGAGTGGGACAGATTGCAAGCCAGGAGCTGCCTGTGGAGAAGATGGGGGAAGGGAAGGTACAGAAAGAGAAAGGAAAGTAGCTCCTCTCCCTCTTCTCCCCTCTCCCCCTGCCCTACCCCCAACCCTGTCCCCTTTACCTTATAGCTTTGAAGAGGAGTTACTGGATCAGTCACAGACATTCACATTCCAAACAGACATGGATACAGAGAAAGTCACTGAAGGAAAAAAAAAAAACAGCTTCAAGTTGTGTGACCCCTTGACAGCAGAGAATAGAGTTGGATTATGAAGATAAGACACTGAGAGCCCAGCTGGGTAAGCCATCTAGCAGAGACACTGTGCCCAAGGTGAACTCTGTCAGTGCTATGCAAATTGGGAAGACAGTACTCTAGAGAGGGTGTTATCCATGTGATTTAATATAGGGTGAAATAACAGTATAGACATGAGCTGTAGTCAGATTGGGAAGAGCCTAGAACACTAGGCAATAAAGACCTTAGTCTTTTTTCTATAGGCAAAGGCTTATGCCCTTTTGTCTCTCTATTTAATTCCTCTGTGACTCTTTCAAATTTTCTCTTCTCTTATCTTGCTTCCAACTAGATTGCCCCACTCCTATACCTATAACAAATAATTTGTCCTCCTGCTCAACTAAGGAGAATGAGAGCATCCAGTGTGAGTTACTCAGCTTCCCACTTCTATTCATCAAAGCTTCTCCGCATCATTCTCCCATTCTCTTCTTGTATCTGGTCTCAGAAAAAGAGGCCTTCCTACCTCTCTCAAAGCTTCATTACTATTTGCCATTTATTATTATTATTATTATTACATTGTTGTTTAATAAAAATACTATATGGTTCTTAGAAAATTAAATATAAGTAATATATGTATGTATATATATATATATATATATATATATATTATATATATATATATATATATATATATATATATATATATATATATATATATATATCCCCTTTGCTAGATCGTCATCCATCTCCTGTCCCATTACTGAGAGGGTCCCTAAAGGCTGCTTTTGGGTCCTCTTCCCTTTTCTTGTTATACTGTCTTTCGGTAATCTCATCACCAGGATTTAAAGCCAAGAAGACCTGGGTTCAAATCCTGACACTTCATCTTTGTACGCCTCTATTTCTTTATCTATGGAAGGAGTTTGGACTCTAAGGTCCCATCCAGACTTAAATCTATGATGCTATGACTGCACACAAAGTCAATGATCATCTCTAAGCAGGTGACTCCCAGATTTGTACATCTAGCTCTAATTTTTTCCTGAGTTCTAACCTCTCACAGTCATTCGCCTGTTGGATAGCTCCTGCATGTGTAATTGGCAGAACCATAATGGAGAACATTTTCACCCCACTGAAGTATACGGTGGGAATGTAGTTGCAGTGCAGAGAACAGTATGACTGCCAACATAGTCATTCTGGGAGAGGGGGTAGTCTGTATCTTCTCTCCAGGTTGAGAAGGAAAGTAGGGACCCCCCCCATCCGAGGGTATCATAGTGACAGAACTCTGCAGTTGTATACCGTAGCCCAGAGTAGGTGCCTGACAGATGCCTCTATAGTGAAGCTTAAGGGGAGCAGCAGGAAGTCAACACCCTAGGGCAAAGTCCATTTGCCTAGGACTAGTGATAACCCTCTCGAGTGAGCAGCGAAGTGACAGTAGGTACAATGCTAGGCCTGGAGTCAAGAATACCTGAGTTTGAATCTGACCTCAAACACTAGCTGTGTGACCATGGACAAGTCACTGAACCCTTTTGCCTCAGTTTCCTTATTTATAAAAGTGAGCTGGAGAAGGAAATGGCAAATCACTCCAGTGTCTTTGCCAAGAAAACCCCAAAAGGGATCATGAAGAGTTGGACAAGACTGAAATAACTGAACAACAACAAAAAGTAATGGCCCTATCCATTTGTACCTCAAATTCAAAATGTCCAAAATAAAATTCTTTATCCTCCTCTCCCCAAACTTCCCTTTCTTCCAAGCGTCTCTGTTTACGTGGAAAGAATTATCATCCAGTAACCCAAGCTGATAACTTCAAAGTCATCCTCCACTCTTCCTTCTCCCTCACTTCTCATACTTAATAGCTGCCAATTTTTTATCCCACTCTAAAACATTTCTCACATCTGTCCCCCTTTTTCACTCACAGGGCCTCTACCTTAGTTCAGCCTCTTTATCACTTCTCCCTCGGCTATTACAATAGCCTTCTAATTGTTCCTTTTCCCTCTAGTCTCTTCTTATTCTAATCAATCTTCCAAATAGCTAAAATAATAATCCCAAAGCCAGAACTAACCATACCACACCCAAGTTCAAATATGCCCACATGGTTTCCTATTACTTTTAGAATAAAATATGAACTCCTCAGTCTAGCATTAAAAATTTCTCTCGGGGCAGCTAGGTGGCACAGTGGATAGAGCTCCACCCTTGGAGTCAGGAGGACTTGAGTTCAAATCTGGCCTCAGACACTACTAGCAGTGTGACCTTGGGCAAGTCACTTAACCCCAATTGCCTCAGCAAAATAAAATAAAACTTAAAAAAATAAAATAAAAACTTCTCCCAATCTGCCTTCTGCCTACTTTTTCATATTTATTTAATATTACTCACCTTCACACACTAAATTCCAGTCACATTGGTCTATCAATGTTTCCTGCTTAGAATTCTATCTCCCACCTCAATGCTTTTGCCCAGGTTGTCTCCTATGCCTGGGATATCCTGCCTTCTCACTTCTGACTCTTAAGAGTCCTTAGCTTCCATTAAGGATCGTTCAAGTAGTCTCTAGTATATGAAGCCTTTCATTATCACTCTAGTTATCATTCTCTGTCTCCTGAAAATATCTCACATTTATTTATTTATTTACAGGTTATATTCACCAAGAGTATCTAAAATTCCTGGGGGCAGCAACTTCTTTGTTTTTGTTTTTTATCTTTGTATCTCCAATGCTTAATATGGTGCTTTGCACACAGCAGGTGCTTAATGGATGCTTGTTGAATTGGATTAGATTAAATTGAACTGGAGTTATCTTTGGTCCTCAGTCTATCTATATGGAACAGCACTCACACCCATCATTTCCACCATTCTGGTACAAGCCCTCATTTCCATTAGTTTAGAGACTGCAAATAGCCCCCTGACAGGTCCTCCACATTCCTCCTTCATATAGCTGACAGAATTGATATGATTATACACATCCAATCATGTCAACTCTTCTGCTTAGAAATCTTCAGTGGCTCACTATTGCTTGCCATGTAAAGTTTAAACTCCTTTGCCTGGAATTTAAGACCCTCTATAACTTGGCATTCCAATCTTTCCAGACATTCCATACTACTCCTTTCTTCTCTAAAAAACTTTGGAATTGATTGTGTGACGTGGGAGTCACCGGCAAAGGATAGCCCAGCACGGAGTACGCATCAAAGAAGGCGCTGGGCTCCATGGGCAAAGCAGAATTGAAATAGTTCAAAAGAAATATGAGATATGCAAATTTAGAGACTCCACCCCAAATGTTCACATAGACTATTTGTGCCTCCCCTGTGGTAGAGCATTCCAAACTTGTTTTGGTCTGAACAGCCACAGTCGGACACACCGTAACTTGGCTCTAACATAGTGGTGTTATTTTGGTCCTCTTTGAGAATGACAGGCAATAACCAACTCAGAATTCTGCTCCCAAACATACCCGGCATACCATACCTCCAAGCCTTTGCTCACACTAGTACCTATACCTAGAACGTCTTCTTTTCCCCTCTTCATCGGTTGAATTTCTTACCCATCCTTTAAAACTCAATTCAAATGCTGCCTCCACTATGAAGCTTTCTCCATGGTCTCTCAGACTTCATATAACACTTTGTTTTGTAATCCTCTAATGAACTAGTCGTGTCGTGTGTATATAATTATTTGCATTTGTGTCTTATCTACCAACTATAAACTATATTAGGACAGGGCATCTTTACCTAAACTTTTTATCTCCTTAATGCTTAGCATAGGGCTCTATATTCAATAGGCAATTAGTCTGTCAATAGGCAAAATGCTTGTTAGGTAGGTGAATGAATAAATTGTCCTACATAGACCTAGTAATGGTTTTTCTTCAGGCAACTGGTGCTTAGTATCACTGGAATCAATACTGGGATGTCTGTGGTATATAAGAAAGGTCAGAGGAAATTATAAGTAGTCATTTTCTCAGGTATTTTATAATTGAATCTCAGTATTTGGGAAGTCTGTATGTAATATCAGCCATGTAAAACAGGGCAAGATGGTCACTTGCTTAGAGCCAAAAAAAGGAAAATCAGACAGTAGTCTTAAATAGGAACTCAATAAACCTTTTCTGTATGGGGGTCATTTGTATTTAATTTGGAAACAAAACCTGGCATTTAAACATCACTTTTAAGATTTGTAAAGTACTTTGCACACATTACATCATTAGGTCTTCATTCACCACAGATGTATAGAAGAAGGGGAGGTGGGTGCTGGTATGCTTGGCATTCCTCTCCACTACCCCAGTGCTGCTTCTTTGGGAATGCTACTTAAACTCAGCTGTTCTGAGCCATTGAATCAAATACCTCTGTTAAAAAAACTTTTTCATATGCTTATCTCCATGACAGCAACTGACACATTTTTAGTGACAATTAATGGTTTTGTAGGCTACATTTTTCAAATGATTTGTTGATGATGCTTTTTTTTTTTAACATCACTGTCATTTCCCAACCCTCCCATCCCACCCCTAGGAGAATACTCCCTTGTAACAGGGAAGTACAATTAAGCAAACAAGACACATCAAACGTGTCTGACAACGTCTGCCTCATTCTACTCCTTTCTCCTGAAAGGAGGGTTGTACATTTCATCATCAGGCTTCTGGAATCAAGATGGATTATTGCTTGGTTCTTCTATCTTCCAATGTCATTTTCTTTCACAATGTTGGGGTCACTGTATATATTGTTGTCATGGTTCTGTTTACTTTCCTTTGCCCCAGTTCACACACACTTTCCCAAGATCCTCTGAATCCTTCATATTTGTCTTTTCTTACAGCACCATTACATTGATATACCAGTTTGTTGAGCTATCTCCCATTTGAATTTTTTTTTTTGCTTTTTTCAAGGTACGGATGAAAATATTCGGTGTATTAGGCCCGCTTCGTCTCTGAGTCAGTTACAGAGCCTGGGCATGCATACATTTATATATTTAGTCCTTAAAAGCAATAAACACAGTAATTAGTATAATCAGCCAAGTGAACATGAACTAAGCATGGCCCTAAATTCTATTTACAAAGAGCTCTCCCTATGAGGGTGATATTCTCTGTGGCACCTGTCAATCAGGTTCCAGCCACCAACCATGCCTCATTCTTCTCTCAGCTTCCTCAACCATGCCTCAGCTCTTCATTTGAAGCCTCACTCCAGCCCTGGAATCCACCCACACACTCAAGCTACCTTCTGCAGCCTCTTCCCCTATTTGGATGACTTCTCCCAGAACCTCCATTTAAGGAGGGTGCCCAGGCCAGCCATCTCTTTCTTCTTCACGTTGTACTCAAGACTTCCTTTACCTTCCCCACACATATCTCTTATCTCCCTTCCACCCCAGCTTCTTTTTATGTATTGTCTTTCTCCATTAGAATAAAAGCTCTTTGAGTCCAGGAGATGTTTATTAACATACAAGCTAGAAATTACGAAGGATTTTGTTGGAACACATTGGGAAAATAAAGTAGCTTTAATTTTAATAACTTGCACTGAAGAGAACACTAAAGGAATTCATATCAAAGTGCAAGTATTAGTTCAATGCGAATAGTAAGAGGAGATGCCCCACTGGGGACCCAAATGGAGCATGCCATTTGGGCAACACAGCTCCTTTCTTTTCTCTTCTCCATCCATATAGGGTACTATACCCTTACCTGCAGGTGCTCTGCCCAAATGAGTGTAAATTTTGATCTCTGAAACTTTTTTTTTTGCGAGGCAATAAGGGTTAAGTGACTTGCCTAGGGTTATACAGCTAGTGAGTATCATGTATCTGAGGTCTGATTTGAACTCAGGTCCTCTTGATTCCAGAGCCCCTGCTCTATCCACTGCAGCCCCTAGCTGCCCCATGAAACTTATTTTTTCTTAAGGAACAGTCTTAAGCCACTCTGGCTGTTATTGATTGGCCAACAATAGGTCCCAGGCCAAGCCCCACTTGGTCATTGTTTGGGCCCCAGATTGAGTCTAAGTAAATGTAAATAACAATTGTTTCTGTTTTGACCAGAAACCCTGAGAGTCTTTCACTCCCAGACTGATTTTTTTTTTAAAGGTAAAGAGGCCATTCTCTGCCTCATTTCTTAACCAGCCTAAATCACTGAATGGCTGCTACCTCAGTCAAACTAAGACCTGTTAAAGATCTTAGCTTAAAAAGGCCAAGGTCTCCCACTGCCTCCTGGGCCATCTCTAGTCAGCCTATCTATATCTCACCACTGGACCTAGATGGCTCTGGAGGAGAAAGTGAGGCTGGTGATTTTGCACAGCCTTCCCTCACTTGCATGTCATGGTATTCTTTTCCTGACATCACGGTCCTCTTCAAGAACGAAGGATAAGCAATAACAACAACAACAGGTCATAGATGATAGAATGATAGAGTTATGAAATCTTAGCTTTGGAAAGAGGCCTTTAAGTTTATCTAGTCTAACACCTTGCCCAAGGCAGGATTTTATTTTTGTTTTTTAAACAACATCACTAATAGGTGGTCAATACCTGAATGCTTTTAGTAATAGAAACTCAGGAGTTACTGGCAACTCATGCCATTTTTGGGTAGCTCAAAGTATAGGGGAGTTCTTACTTATGCTGAGTTGAAATTTGCACCCACTAAGAAAAGCAACTCTTGGAAATCAGAACGTGGGAAAGTTAATCTGCTCATTTGAGGTACTCTGCCTTCAGATCCATCTATCTTGATGGGTGTATGAGTCACCACCGGGCCTGAACTGCCTCCCTCCCAAACACACACACACACACACACACACACAACACACACACACACACACACACACACACACACACACACACACACTTTCCACACTTTCTCTCTCTCTCTCTCTCTCTCTCTCTCTCTCTCTCTCTCTCTCTCTCTCTCTCTCTCTCTCTCTCTCTCTCTCTCTCTCTCTCTCTCTCTTCTTGCTCTTCTGGGTACAACAATCAAATCAATGCTACCACTGCTACCAGAAAAGGATTAATAATCTACTGCTGTCTTCCCTGGCTATTACTTCCTTATGTGTATTGTCCAGGGATGTGTTGGTAAATGCTTAGCAACTGGCTCTCTGGAGGAAAAAATTTAAGTCTGACATACTTTTAAGTTTAATCTGCTTTCTTAACATTTTCTCCATTGCTTTATTAAGTCTAATCAGCCAATAAAACAATAAATCAAGCCTTGATTTGTAGCATTTTCTGATTTCCAAAGTGTAAACTTTCATACTAAAAATTTAACGATTGGTGGGTCAGCTGACTCCAACACACCCATGGTTGTATCCCCATATTAGAATGTAAGCTGCTTGAAGGCAAAGACTCTCTCATTTTTGGCTCTGTTCTTTAGCATAGAGCACAGTAATTGGAATTTTTTTAGATGTTTAATTAGTGTTAGTTGATTAATATATGCAACCTAAGTTTATGTCAGCCACATCATATGTTTGATTCATACTGCAAGTCAGCATGTAGTAGAAAAAGTATTGGATTTGGAGTGAAGAGAAGCTTGGCTTCACAGTCCTAGCTCAGACATTTACTAGCTGTGTGACCCTGGACAAGCCACTTAACTTTCCTGAGACTCAGTTTCCTCAGCTGTAAAATGAAGATAATAATACTTGCACAAAGCTGGAAAAAGTCATGAAATCATGCTGACTGGATCCACTACAAATTTATGTTATATAGTCTCAACTGGGCCCTTACTCTTAGTCAGGGAATCCTTTCTCATATACTTAATTGAGTCTCCCACTCACATAGAAGCTATTCCAAACCAAGGATACCTGAGCTCAAATCCAACCTCGGCCATTTACTAGCAGTGTATGACCTTGGGAAAATCACTTAACCTTTGTCTGCCTCAGTTTCCTCATCTATAAATTGAAGATAATAATAGCACCTGCCTCCTAAGGTTGTTGTGAGGATAAAATGAGATATTTGCAAAGCATTTTGCAAACCTGGAAGCATTATACAAATGCTAGTTATTATTATTATTCAATCCTATGGTATGCCCTCTTCTCTATCCTCTCTATTAAGAATCTTGCCTCACTGAAAAAATTGAGGCCATTTGAGGAAAGCTCCCTCTTTTCTCACCTTCTTTACTTGAAGATTGCTTAGACGTGTTTCCTCACTATCTGCTTCTTAACCTGTTTTTTAAAAGCATTTTGTAGTATTTACAATGTACCAGACATTGTGCTAAGTGCGTTACAATTATTATTTCATTTGATAATGATATCTTCATGTTTCCCATGAAGAGGTAGCCCTTCTCTTTGCCAAAAAGGACTCTTTTTTTTTTTTGCTAGGCAGTGGGGTTAAATGACTTGTCCAGGGTTACACAACTAGTAAATGTTATGTATCTGAGGTTGGATTTGAAGTCAAGTCCTCCTGAATTCAGGGCCAGTGCTCTATCTACTGAGCCACCTAGCTGCCCCTAAAAAGGACTCTTATACATGCACCCCTAATCCCAAACTTCTATCTTCTCCAGAAGATTGATGCCTCTACCATCCTCACTCTCTGTCTCTTTAAGATAATGGATTCCTCTTCCTAGATGGTCTTCATGCAAGAGTTGGATGAAGGAATTTTGTAGAAGAGATTCTTGTTCAGGTAGGGTTTGGACTAGACAGCCTCTGAGGGCTCTCTCAATCTCTGTAGTTCTGTGATGTGTAGGCCAATTAATACTGAGTTTGCTGGAAGCTAAAACCTCTTAAGTCTTCCAACCTAATCTTTGGACATGTAGCTCAGCTCCTTATTTTAGTACAACTAAAATGGTTTATTTTGTCCTGATCTGACAAGTGGCTGAGTAAGTACTCATATTGATCTGTGGGGGTGTCTGGAACTCTTTGTTACCAATTAGTTCCATGATTTATTATTTTTTTTATTCTTTTGAAGCTACAGCTACTTCTCAGAGTTTTCAGTGTTGGCAAGATCAGTACTGATGGCAAGAAGCATTCCATAATTACGTTTTTCTCAAAGGAATTGATGTTGACCTATATAGCCTTGGTCTAGTAACTTTGTATTCTCACAAATTCTATGGTTCTTTCTTCCTCTTTCTTATTAGTATGGAAAGATTTTCCTGGGTGGGAATTCCAGAGAGCCTGAAAAAGCCTGGAAAGATGAGGGAAAAGGAAAACTGAGGGGAGACAGCATTGTTACTTTCAAGTATTTGGTGGCATGTTACAGACAAGGCATTGGACTTGAATTGTTCTGGTTTGAGCAAATAACTCCCAGATCCATATCTTCCCCTCTCTTCTCCCCAGTACCACCCCTTTCCTCAACCTCTCTTCAAAATTCATTCCCATATTTTAATTTGCCTACTGGATAGCTTATTCTTGCTATCCCATCAGCACCCCAAGTGCAACACATTCAAACCAGAACTCTACTTTTCCTCCAAAACTTGTCCCTACCCCAATGACTCTTCCTTTCCAATGATGGCACCACTACCTTTGCAATCACCCAGGCTTGTAAGCTTAGAGTCATCTTTGAATTTTCTTTCTCCCTCACCACAATTGTAATGTTGATTTTTTTTCTTTCTGTTTCATTTTTTATTGGACCTATGATTTCCTAGGTGTAGGGAACAACTGGGAATAATTTCCTCCAATCTCTGGGCATGTAGTTTAGTTCTTTATTTTAATATAACTGAAAAGGCTTATTTTTGTCCTGGGTAAATGGCTGGGTAAAGTACTCACGTTATAATCTCAGAGAGCTCACTATAGTCACTGAGAAGTTAAGTGATTTTCCCAGGACCATACAGGAAGTTCATGTCAGAGACAATATTTGAACCCATGTCTTCCTGATTTTGGATGGTGTAGGATTGAAAAAAGGGGGGAGGGGCGGGGAATAGGGTGGGAAGGACAGATAATAGCTCATCACCTCCATTTAAGGAGAGCACCCAGGCCAGACATCTCTTTATTTCTCGCTAGGTTATGATCCAGACTCCACCATGCCCCAGAAAACTCTTAATCACTTCAGCCCCAGAACTCATCTCAGAAGTCAAGTCAGCCCCTGTGGTCCCTCCCTCTGATTGGATGGCTTCTCCCAGAACCTCCATTCAAGGAGAACACTCAGGCTGCCGTCTCTTTATTTCTCATCTGGCTGCAATCCCAGCTTCTCCCTTACCCTCACTCCTCCCCCCATCCAGATACCTTCCTTATCCTCCCCTTTTCAGGGTCCGTTTATGTGTTCTCTTCCCCCTCCTCCCCATTAGAATGTAAGCTCCTTGAGGGCAGTGACCCGCTTTCTTTTGGCTTGAGTTTGTATTTCTAGCACTTAGCACAGTGCCTTTCATGTGGTAAAGGCTTAATAAATGCTTGTTGACTGACTGGCTTTTACATCCTTATTCCATGATCATAATAATAGCTAGCATTTATATAGCATTCTAAGGTTTGAAAACTTGTTTACAAATATCTAATTTGATTCTTACAATCCTATGAAGGAGTTGCTATTATTCTTCCCATTTTACAGATAAAGAAACTGAGACTGACAAAGGCTAAGTAAGTTGCCCATAGTAATAGCCCAGGTTCACATATTTAGTAAGGCTGGATTTGAACTTGGGTCTTCTTGACTTCTGGTTCAGTGCTCTAACCAGTGCACCACTTAGCTGCCTATCCATATAATCATCACCACCATCATCATAACAACAACTAAAATTCACATAGCTCTTACTTACTATGTGTCAGGCATGGAGCTAAATGCTTTACAAAAATTATCTCATTTGACCTTCACAACAACCCTGGAAGGCAGGTGCTATTATTATCCTTATTAAAGAAGCTGAGGCAAGCAGAGCTTAAATGACTTGCCCAAGGATGCATAGCTAGTGAATGTCTGAGGCAAGATTTTAACTCAGGTCTTCTTTTTTTTTTCTTTCTCTTTTTCCTTTTTATTATTAATTTATTTTTAGTTTTCAACAATGATTTCCATATGCTTTTGAGTCTTCTTGATGCCATACCCAGTGCTCTAAACACTTCACCACCTCACTGCCTATCTATATTGGAAGAGTAACCACATAAGCAAAATTGTAAGAGAAAATTTTCAAATCACATGCTGCTCTTCAGATCTTCAGAAGTGTCAACGCACACAATCAATGAGTAAGCTAACATATAAATTACACATTGGCATTTGATTCTATTACACAAATACCCAAATGCCTACCCTGTTTGTGGTACTGTGCTAATACTGAAGTAGGTCTTTGTCAATATTTTATAAGTTTCAAATATGTATATGTGTGTGTGTGTATATATATATATATATATATATATATATATATTGCTGTTGTTCAATCATTTTAGTCATGTCTCTTTGTGACCCCATTTGGGGTTTTCTTGGCACAGATACTAGAATGGTTTGCTATTTCTTGCTCCAGGTCATTTTGAGGAAACTAAAGCAAACAGGGTTAAGCGACTTGTTTGTGGTTACATAGCTAGAAAGTATCTGAGGCTAGATTTGAACTTGAGAAGGTGAGTCTTCCTGACTTGAAGCCCAGCACTCTATTCACTACACCACATACTAGATAGATATACATATAGATACACACACATGTATTGTGCATATGTATACATGTATGTTTATTACATACATGCATGTACACACATGCATGTGTGCAGTGCATATATAACATATGCACACATTATGTGTATATTCATACATATATGTATACATGTGTGTGCAATATCTATATATACACATATATGAATGAGTGCATGAAACGAGTGAGTATGCACTTCTTTTAAAATATTTTGTTATACAGATTTTGTTTCTTCCTCTTTTTTCCTTTATGGCAACCACAACACAATAACATACATTTGCATCTTTTGATTTGCCTAAAGCTGTTTTGCCAGTAAATGCAAGTGTATTTTTAGTTAGTACCATAGACTCGTAGTATGTCCACTAGATTGTATATAGCTCCTTGAGAGCAGGGATTGTTTTGTTTTGCAGTGAACAGAGTGCCTTCATCGTAGCTTACTTAACAAAGGTCTGTTCAAATGAATTCAATAATGCCTTGAAGAGATCTTTTATCTAGTCCAATGCCCTCATTTTATATGGTAGCATATTTTTAAGTACAATTTCTTACACTGATGCTGAGCCCTGACATTGGACTTCACTTGTAAGAATCAGTAGACCCCCTTATTCCTGAACAAGGTATCCTCTGGTCACTTGCTCATTACTAGCCTTGCCTTGATCAGGTAGGCTTGGCTTTACATTATTTAGTTCAATCAGTATAATGGATGTCCTACAGCAGGCATGCATTTTAAAGTATTATTACCAAGAGAGCATTGCTCCAAGAGCTAAGTCATAAGTACCAAGACAGCAATTTTGCAAGTGAAGCACAGACTTTCTCTTTGCATTTCATAAGGTAGCTTGTACTGCATGAATTTCAATACAACCCAGATATTCATTCCACTGTCCTGCCATTACCCAACAAGATGCTTACTATAAAAAAGAAAGAAATATGCATTACTGCTGAGGATCCTGGGTTATTAATGGCTGCACTCGAGACTCAGTAAAATTCTTCATTGGGATGTTGTCACTGGCACTGAGAGATATGCACATACTTCTTTCTCTAAATTACCTTGTCTAAAACACAAAGAACACAAGAACTTCACAAATCCCCCAATAAAAAGGCAGTTTAACAAGCCCCAGAGTCCTTACAGTTTAATGTAGAAATAAAAAACCAAGACCCTGAGCCTGAGAGCTACGAAAGATCTTTCTCCCTGAGAGCATGAACTGAGCTTCCTTTATTTAATTGCAGCATTGCAGTGTGGAAATTTAATAAGTGAAAGCTGTGTTAAAAGCCCAGTGGCTTATGTTTTTATCTAAGGAGATCAAATTGGCTTATCAAGTACTGTTATTAAGAATATATATGTGTATGTATATATGTGTACACACACACAAACACACATATATGTATTTATGTATATGCATATATATGATGAATGAGCCTAATGACAGCGGAGCGAGACCTCTGCAGGCAGACAACAGGATCAGCTAGGTTTTCCTCTGACAGAATCAGAGGTTTTCAGAGCTGAAAGAAAGGGACCCAGCGACCATCTGGTCTAACCAGTCCTTGAACAAGAATCTCTATTATACTATATACCTGGTAAGTATTCAAACCTCTTTTGCCCAAAGACCTCCAACAAAAGGGAACTCACTAACTCCTAAGTCAGCCCATTTCACTTTTTGGATACTCGGGTTTCCAAATGTCAGTTCTAAATTCAGTTTTTCCAAGTTCTATGCTTGTCTCCTACTTCTGCCTTCTGGGGTCAAAAAGAACAGGGCTAATCCTCTTTCACCCAACAACCCTCCAAATAGTCAGAGGCAATAATCCCCCTACCACTTTTCTCTTCTCCAGAGTGAGACCTCTGTTCATTCATTCAATAATCAGGGGCAGTATAGTATGTTGGAAACAGCAGCAGATTTGGAGTAAGAAGAAATAATACCACCTCAGTCACTTCCTCTGTGGCCTTAAGTATATCCCTTAACTTCTCTAAACCTTTCTGTAAAATGAGAGGTTTGGATTGAGTTTGGCCCTGGAGTCCCTTCCAGGTATATATTTGTAATCCTATGAATCTCCAGTATTTCTGGTTCTTTGCCACCACAAGGAGAGCTGCTATAAATATTATATAAATATACTATATACTTAAATTATACATAATTATATAAATATAAATGCCCATCAATTGGGGAATGGCTAAACAAGGTGTCGTGTATGATTGTGATGGAATACTACTGTGCTGTAAAAAACGATGAGCTCGATGATCTTACAAAACCATGGATAGACTTGCACAAAATAATGAAGTGCAAAATGAGCAGAACCAAGAGAACAGTATATAGTAACAGCAATATTGTTTTAAGAACAATTTTGAGTGAATAAGTCATTTTGATTATTATAAATACCCAAATTAACTACAAAGGATATATGAAGGAATATGCTATCTGCATCGAGAGAAAGAACTGATAAATAGAAGTATGTATAGAAAGATCTCACATACATCTATACATATTTGTGTCTTATGGTAGCCATCCCTATGGCAGGGAGGAGGGATGTAAAAAAGGGGGGAAAAAAGAAATTGACACGATAACTTTATTATATATTTAAAAGGGATAGCAAGTTGTACATAATAGATATGCAGTTTTATGTGCAGTCATCTTTTTTATCCTATGTTATGGAAATGCTTGTTTTATTCCATAAACTAAAAATTAAATAAATAAAATTTTAAAAAAAATAATCCCATGAATCTCATATGGCATGAACTGAAGGCCTTTCACCATGCTGGTTGACCTCTGAGCATTCTCCATCTTACCAACAACCTTCTTAAACTGTGACACCCAGATCCTAACACAATACTCTAGTGGTTTAAATAGGGCAGAGTGTAGAGACATCACTTTTTCACTCCTGGAAGTTATATGTCTTCCCCTAAAGGAGTAGGGAGACCTGGAGCAAAGGGTGTGTCTCCTCTCCTTTCCAAATCCAATCCCAACTATATTTTTATTTCATCTCTTCCCAATTTCTCCAGGACTCAGCTTTCTCAGTTTTCATGCCTCTTTTTAATGTCTTCAATCCTTTTCTTGTCCATCACCTCCTTCATCTCTGCCTAAAAATATGCTCAGGTCTCTCCTATTCTTAAAAAAAAGAAAAACAAATTATTTCTTTAAATCCTGTTATCTCTTTGAGCCACCATTTTATTTCTTTCATTCTTTACACTGTCAGACTTCTCAAACATGTGATCTCCATGCCCTGCCTATAGTTCCTCCTTTCCCACTCCTTAACCTTTGGCAATCTTAGATCTTATTATTTAGAGCTATAAGGAAACTTAGAGATCATCTAACAAATACTCTCCTTATACAGATGGGGAAAATGATTTCAGCCTGGGTCTTCTGACTCCTAATCTTTCCACTACACTACATTGCCAACTATACCCTCTTCTATACCCTCTCCCCTGGCTGAGCCCATTTATACCTAGAAACCAAATGATGCTGGCTACCTCCCCTCAATTGGGCACTGACTCCTTATCTCTATCTTCTGGTCAAAAACCCAGAGTCCCCACACTAATTCTGGGGCCCACTCCCTATTTTGCAACATTTTTAGGCTGGGTCTCCATTACCTATTCTCCACCACTCTTGTGAACAAACATAGCTGCTCACACCACATAGAGAAGTGTGGAGTTACCAACCACAATCATTCTGATGATATAGTAGACCACCAAGCCTTACCATAGTTTTCACCACTGCTGGTTAAGGTCCACTGGGCCTTTCAATTTGCCCTGTTGCCATGCCTTCAAGACCCCTACTCATTGTCACCTGCCTTGCTGATGCATACTTACCATTCACCCTGCAGCTTCCATCATTCAAATGCTTCTGCTTGCCTCTGTCCTCCCTAAAGTGTTGTACCTAGAACTGCATGCTGCCCAGGCAGGGGAGAATTAGACTATCACCTATCTCTTCTCTTGGCCTGGATTCTATAACTGCAAGCTAAGATCATATTAGCTTTTGTTTTTCTTGGCTACCATATCATGCAGTTGACTTATATCGAGCTTGTGGTCCCCTAAAATCCAGACATCCTTTTTGAACATACTGCTCTTGAGCCATTCCTCTCCACTTTTTACTTATAAAAGTGATTTTTGAAACCAATTTTAAGACTTCACATTTATCCCTATTCAACTTCATTTTATTAGATTTTGCCCAATGTTCTAGGCTATTGATGTTGAATCCAACAAGCATTAAGTACCTACTATGTGATAAGCATGGGACAAGTCATCAGGGGCACAAAGACAAAAATGAAAACAACCCTTGCCCTTATAGAACTTATAGTCTAGGGGGAGAAATAACACGAAGACAAGGGAATACAAATAATGCAAAGTAAATTCAAAGTAATATGGAAGTATACAAAGCATGAAACTGGAGGATCAGGAGAGGCCTCATTTGGGAAGTAGCATTTAAGGGCAGCCTAAGGATTCCAAGAGGTAGAAACGAGAAGCGAGAGTATTCAAGCATGAGGGACAGCCAGTGTAGAGGGATGGGTATAGCAAATTGGATGCTGTGTGTGGAGGTGAAGAAAAACGAGCAATCAATCTAGAAAGATAGCTTGTTGTCAGAGAGTAAAAAGTTTTAAATGCCAAACAAAGGTGTTTATGTCTTATTCTAGTAGTAAGAGACAGACAGTGAAGCTTCATGGACAATGGAATGACATGGTTATATCTAGAGGAATGACATAGGTCACTCCTATGATATGGTTATGCCTAAAATCCAAATATCTTTTTTGGACATACTGCTGTTGAGCCATGCATTTCCATCTTTTACTTATAAAGATGATTTTTGAAACCAATTTTAAGACTACATTTATTCCCATTTGACTTCATTTTATTAGATTTTGTCCAGTATTCTAGTCTATTGATATTAAGTCCTTCTGTGTGCTGAGCATGGTACAAAGATGAAAATGAACATAATCTCTTTCTTTATAGAGCTTATCATCTATAGGGAAACTATAGTCCATTCCTTCCCAAAGAACGAATATCAATATATCAGCTTTGTGGAGGATGGAGTGGAGAGAAGAAAAATTGGAGGCGGGCAAGGGGCAATTAGAAAGCTGCTGAAATAGTTCAAGCAAGTGGTACAAAGGGCTTAAACTATGGTGGTGGTTGCGAGATATGTCTTTGAAGTAGAATTGACTAAACTTACCAAGTGTTTGGCTATGGGAGGGTGAATAATATTGGAGCTGAGGATGGGGCTCCAAGGTAGTGAACCTGATTGAATGTAAAAAATAGTACAGAACTAGGGAAGTTAGGAAGAGGTGAGTTTTTAGGTGGAGATAAGTTCCATTTTGCACATGTTGAGTTTGAGATCCCTTTGGGACATTTGGTTAGAAGGAACATCCAAATTTATAAGATCACAAATCCATTCGAGAATTTATTCAAATTAAGGGCAGCTAGGTGGTAGTAGACAGAGCAAAACCTACCAACTGTATGACTGGGCAAGCCATTTAACTGCTGCTTACCTCAGTTTCCTCATCTGCAAAATGGGTATAATGATAGCACCTAACTTATAGGGTTGTTGTGAGGATTAAATAAGACATATGTAAATCATTTTGCAAGCCTTGAAGTGCTAAAAATGGTAGCTATCATCATAACTGACAAAAAATTTGACACTGCACAGGGCCAAGTCAGTCAGTCAATAAGCAATCATTAAGTGCCTACTATGTGCCATGTATTATGGTAAGAGCCAAGGATATAAAGAAAGAAAAAACACAGCCAGTCCTTGTCCTCAAGAAGTTCACATTCTAATGGGGGAGACAATATGCAAATAACTATATACATAAAAGGAATATGCAATATAATGAAAGTAACCTGGGAGGGAAGGTGTACTCACCTGGGGAAATTGGGGAAGTTCTCCTGCATCAAGTTGGATTGGAGCTGAGTCTTGAAGGAAGCCAGAGAAGCCAGGAAGCAGAGGTGAGGAGACAGAGTAATCTAGGCACAGAGTGGGGATAGCAAGTGAAAGTCACAGTCCAAAGATAAAGTGTTATGTGTGAGGACTAGCAGGTAGGCTAGTACATCAGCTTGCAGAACGTGTTTGGGGAGTAAAATGTAAGAAGACTAGAAAGGTAGGAAGAAGTCAGATTGTGAAGGGCTTTAAATGCCAAACAGAGAGCGTTACATTTGATCCTGGAGCCATTTTCGATAGGGAGACCCTGTAGTATGTTGAGGTAGGGGCATGATACGTGGTCAAATCTGTACTTTAGAAAGCTCATTTGGGCAATTGAGTAAAGGATAGACTGTGGTAGGGAGAGACTTAAGGCAGGGAGACCAACCTGAGGCTATTGAAATGGTCTAAGCATACCAGGAAGGCATCTTCCTGAAGGAGAGTGGTATGTATAAAGGAGATGACAAGATGTTAAGATGCAAATGGTAGGACAGGACAACAGATTGAATCTGTGGGGTGAGTATAAGCAACGAGTTGAGGATGATACCAAGGTCAAATACAAATCCCTAAGATATTCCACTGAAGATCTTTTTCCAAGTTGACATTAGCCATAATGATTAATCACTGAGTAACAAGAAAAAAAAAAGGCAGGTTGACTTAGGTAGCATTATTAATGCCCTCTGAAGATGGACATAGCAGAATCTTCTAAAATGTCAGACCATGAGCATTAGGTAAATTTGAACAGCAAGGAAAAAACATTATTAAATTTCATCACTTCCTATATAACTTGCTTTGTTACTGGGGAGACGTGAGAGCTACAGGCTAATTTTCTCCTTCTTGATGGAAAATCTGAAGCAAAATTGTTATGTGGACAATATCTCTAATGAGCTCATAGGAACAACCATAGCCATAATTTGTATTAATACCAGCATGAGACTTAGAAGTACTTTCATCACACTGGTAGTGAGTAATCTATGCTGTCCGATCAACCAAACAACAAAGTAACTAGACTGTGTAAGTTCCTGGGCTGGGATAAAACAAAACATATGAGATGATCCATGCCCTCAAGGGGCTTTTAGTCTAGGGGGGAAGCTAAGAAATACATGCATGAAAAGACCACGAAGGTTAAGTGTAAAAAGAGTGGTACCATTAAATGCTGTAGATTTTAGCAAAGCATATGGCAAAGAGTTTCTCATGCTAGATAGACCATATGGAGAGATGGAGGCTAGATGATGATACAATTAGGTGAATTCAGAACAGGTAGAATGACTGGACTCAGTGCCACATTCTCCCACAAATACTCACAGAGCTAACAAAGCTGATGTGGTAAAAAGATAACTCAGGGTTACTAGAAGACTTTTTTTTTTCTCCAAGGCATTCTTCCCACCTCATCTGGTCCCTATGAAGATTCCCTTAGGTATAGTGTAGCTTTCTGCTAGGCTCCTATCCTACAATGTGTTTTTCTAATCTACCTTTCCTAAGATCTAGTTTGGCTTCCAGTGCAGGCACTCTTGTCAGCTGTTCTGGGGATGTTGCTTGGACCCCATGAGCAGTCCAAATTCTCCAGCCCTCCAAGGTTCACAAGGTCATCCCTTGGTCAGGTATGGTGAAGGGCACAGAAGCAGCTCTCCTTCACCAAGCTACTTCCTTTCAGAGTGTTGGCTAGAACTGTTGACCCGACACATTTGGAATACCAGGTGTTGAATGACTTGCTCTATTACCCAAAATCCACAGGACATGCCCAAGTTTCTTCAGATAATCCCACTTCATTTCCTCTGTAGCTTCCAGGATCACATAACCAGTATGTGTCAGAGGTGAGACTAGAGACTAAGATCTTCTCGGAGTCAAGGCTGATTCTCTACCTACCATACTACACTGCCACTTATCTAATTAGTTAAAACATGAAAAGCTGTTTTATCTGCATCTTGAATGTGTATGCCTTGAAAAAAATCTTTCCTAGATCAAAACTGGTCTTCTGTGTCACCTTTGTGTAGCTCGTTATGTTTAGCAACCATTTAACATGACTAATAATTGTGTCTTGCCAATCACGGCTTTGGTGAGCTCTGTTTTGTTCCCAGTGAGGATGCCGGTCTTTAATTACTGTCACTTTGTTTCTAGCTCCACCCCACTAAATAAGCTCTCATTTGGAGCTCAGAGATGGAAAAGATTCTCATATTTCACATTTTATACTCACCAGCAGAAGCTATACAGGAGACCACAGTAATCAAACTATATTGTTTCAATCGGAGGCAAAGCTGAGGAGGGGAGCCCGGGTGGGCTCCTAATGGAAGGGATTAATAATAGACTTCTTGATATTCATGGGAAGTGAGGAAAAAATCTTGATGAAGAGCGGCGCACTTATGTGAAGGGGGGCTCAATTTCTGGCTGTGAAGCCCATTCCCACACTACCATTTCATTCTTACAATCAAGGAAGTAGCTTTAATCTTTAAACATGAAGCATTCTGCTTTCATATCAAAGGGAGCCAAGTCCTCTGCCTGAGGTTCAAAGAAAGATAATAACAGGAGCACTCTTGCTAATGTCAGTCTGATGCTCCCCCTGAAATCACTTTTCCTTCGAATGAGCCCATCTTGTCCTCAGAATCACTTTGTTCTATTCAGCCAAATTTCCTCCGGCCCTTCCTGGTAAAAAGAATACCTGAAATTTCCCCTGCAGTGTCTTGTCACAAGTTGGAAATTATCACAATGGTAATGTTATTTGATTTCCTAAGGCTCCTGTCACCCAAGGATAGCCGAGCAACTTCTTCTCCATGTCTCTAATCTAACTTTTTGAGCAAGACATCTGTTCTGTGCCTCCAGGGCCCACGTCAGGCAGAGAGTGCTGCCCTTCCTTCCCTTGCCCCATCAGTGGAGTAGGATGCTTACAGTTTAGCTCAGCTCACCCAACATTTATAAAACCCCTACTTTGTGCAAGATACTGAACTAAATGCTAGTGATACATCCAGTGAGTACTGGAGCCAGCTCAGGCGGCCCAACACAGCATGCATACATTGTTTGGGGAGAGTAGTTAAACATTTGCCAGCACACCGCAGCATGCAACAATGAAATTGGATACAGACCCTGCTCCAAGAAATTTATAGTCTAAAGGGGATGGGAAAAAAGAAGAGGATTAAGAAATTGTATGCAAGACTTCCAGTGCCAAGACGGCAGAGTGTTGGAAGGAACCCTCTGAAAACCTCCCAAATTCCCCTCCATACAACTAGAAAGCTGCCTCAGAATTGATCAAGGAGCAGTATAGCAGGAAAGGTCTGTCTCACTGGGGTTCCAGGGGAACAAGGTCCAAGAGCAGCCACAATAGCCAGCCTCACAGTGGGGGGCCTGCAACAGGGCTCCCAGCCTGGGGCAATCCACCAGCAAGGCCCTGCCCTCCTGCAAACCAGAAGCCCCTCTAGGCAAGTGAGCAGTCTGTGTAGCTCAGCCAGCACCACTCCAGCAACCCAACCCCCAGCACAAGCCAGCAGTGATTCCTTGAACCCACTGCTGACCAGTAGTGAAGGCCCACCCCAGGGCTGGCCAACATTGAGAACCAGCCCCTGGGGTCTACAAGCAGAGGGATCCTGTTTTCATAGCACCCAGCAGAAGGACCCCACCCCGAAGCAGGTCAGCAGCTAAAACCCCACACCCAGGAGAGGCCAACAGGGAGGCCCCAACCCCCAGTACAAGCCAAAGGGGAAGCCTACCCTCTAGAGAAAGCAAGCTGCTAAACCCTGAAGCCCAGTGAAAGCCAGCAGTAAGACCCAGAGCACCAGCACAAAAAGCCTGGGACAATGCAGGACCATAGCCAAACTGTCATATTAAAAAACCAAGTCACAAAAAAAAAGAAAAGAAAAGAAAAGAAAAGAAAAGAAAAGAAAAGAAAAGAAAAGAAAAGAAAAGAAAAGAAAAGAAAAGAAAAGAAAAGAAAAGAAAAGAAAAAAGAAAGGGCAGGGGGAAAATGAGCAAAAAACAAAAACGAACTTGACTACAGAAGTTACCATAATCATAGGGAGGATCAAGGCATAAACTTAGACAGGACAATAGTGTCAAAATGGCTACATGTGAAGCCTCAAAGAAAAATGTAATTTGGTTGCAGTCCCAAAAGAATTCCTAGAAGAGCGTAAAAGGATTTTTAAAAGCAAATGAGAGAGTTAGAAGAAAAATTGGGTAAAGAAGGGAGAGTAATGCAAGAGAATCATGAAAAAAGAGTCAATAGCATGGGGAAAGATATAAAAACATTTGCTGAGAAAAATAATTCCTAAAAATTAGAATTGGCCAAATGGAAAATGAAGTACCAAAGCTCGCTGAAGAAAATAATTCCTTAAAAATTAGAATTGAACAAGTTGAAGCTAATGACTCTATGAGAAATCACGATATGATAAAACAAAATAAAAAAAAGTAAAAAAAAAGAAAAGAAAGTGTGAATTTCTCATTGGAAAAACAACTGACCTGGAAAAAAGATCCAAGAGAGGTAATATAAGAATCAGGACAACATGAAAGGCATAATTGAAAAAAAAAAAAGCCTGAATAACATCTTTCAAGAAATTTTCAAAGAAAACTGCCCTGATATATCAGAACCAGAGGGCAAAATAGAAATTCAAAGAATCAACTGATCACCACCTGAAAGAGATCCTAAAATGAAAACTCATCATAGCCAAATTCCAGAGCTCACAGAGCAGCCAAAAAGAGACAATTCAAATATCGTAGAGCTACAGTCAGGATTACACAGGGTTTAGCAGCTTCCATATTAAAGATCTGGAGGGCTTGGAATATGATATACTGAAAGGCAAAGGAGTTAGGATTACAACCAAGTTGAATGAGTTATAGGAGGAAATAGATAATAAAACTGTACTAGTGGGGAACCTCAACTTCCCTCTCTCAGAACTAGATAAATCTAACTAAAAAATAAATAAGAAAGAAGTTAAGGAGGTGAATAAAATTCTGGAAAAGTTAGATATGATAGATCTCTGGAGAAAATAAAATGGGAATGGAAAAGAATGTCCCTTTTTTCAGCAGTACATGGTACCTATACAAAAATTGACCATGTATTAGGACATAAAAATTTCACTACCAAAAGCAGAAAAGCAGAAATAGTAAACATATCCTTTTCACATTATAATGCAATAAAAATGATATTCAGTGATGGACAATGGAAAGAGAGATTAAAGATTAATTGGAAATTAAATAATCTAATCCTAAAAAAAAAAAAACAAGTGGATCAAAGAAAAAATCATAGAAACAATCGATAATTTCATTAAAGAGCATAACAACAATGAGACAACATATCAAAATATATGGGACACAGCCAAACTGGTACTTAGGGGAAAATTTATATCTGTAATTGCTTACATCAATAAAATAGACAAAAAACAGATGAATGAATTGGGAGGCAACTAAAAAAAACTAGAAAAAGAACAAATTAAAAATCTCCAATTAAACACCAAATTGAAAATCCTGAAAATCAAAGGAGAGATTAATAAAATTGAAAGTATGAAAACCATTGAACTAAGAAATAAAGCTAGAATCTGGTTTTATGAAAAATACAATAAAAATAGAGAAATCATTGGTTAATTTGATTTTAAAAAGGAAAAAAGAAAACCAAATTAATACTATCAAAAATGAAACAGGTAAATTCACCACCAATGAAGAGGAAATTAAAACAATTATTAGAAGCTATTTTGCCCAATTACAGAAAAAAAAATAACAAAATTCATCTGGAAAAACAAAAGCTCAAGGTTATCAAGGAAATCAATGAAAAAAGTGTGAAAGAAGGTGGTCCAGCTGTATCAGATCTCAAACTATATTATAAAGTGGTAATTAGCAGAACAATCTGGTACTGGCTGAGAAATAGAGTGGTGGATTAGTGGAATAGATTAGGCACAAATTACATTATAGTAAATGACCATAATAATCTACTATATGATAAACCCAAAGATCCAAGCTTTTGGAACAAAAACTCATTATTTGACAAAAACTGCTGGGGAAATTTGAAAACAGCATAGCAGAAACTAGTTATAGACCAACATCTCACACCATATACCAAGATAAAGTCAAAAAGGGTACGTGATTTACATCTAAAGGGTAATACCATAAGCAAATTAAGAGAGTATGGAATACTTTATCTGTCAGACTTAGGGAAGAATTTAGGACCAAAGAAGATATAGAGAGCATTACAAAATATAAAATAGATAATTTTCATCATATTAAATTAAAAGGTTATTGCACAAACGAAACCAGTGCAACCAAAATTATGAGGAAAGCAGAAAACTGGGGGGAAATTTTTGCAACAAGTATCTCTGATAAAGGCCTCATTTCTAAAATATGTAGAGAAGTGAGTCAAATTCATAAGAATACAAGTCATTCCCCAACTGATAAATGGTTAAAGGATATGAACAAGGTATTTTCAGATGAAGAAATTAAAACTATCTATAGTCATATAAAAATGATCTAAATCAGTTTTAATTAGAGAAATGCAAATCAGACCCCAAAACTATAAGATTGACTAATATGACAGAAAAGGAAAATGATAAATGTTGGAGAAGATATGGGAAAATTGAAACAGGAATGCATAGTTGGTGGAGTTGTGTGCTTGCTGTCTTAGGGAGGAGGAAAAGGAGGGAGGGAGAAAAAAATTGTAACTCAAAATCTTATGAAAGTGAATGTTAAAAACTATCTACATGTAATTGGAAAAAATAAAATGCAATTAAGGGGAGGGGGGATTAAAATAAATAAATAAAAAGATTTGAACCCAGAAAAAAATGGTCAAAGAATATGAATGAATAGGCAGTTTTCAGAGAAAGAAATCAAATCTATCTATAGTCATATGAAAAAATGCTCTAAATCATTATTGATTAGAGAAATGTAAATTAAAACAATTCTGAGGTATCACCTCACACCTATCAGAGTGGCTAATATGACAAAAAAAGAAAATATTGCATGTTGAATGGGGTGTGGGAAAACTGGGATACTAATACACTGTTAGTAGGAATGTGAATCGATCTAACCATACTGGAGGCTATAAAACTGTGCATATTCTTTGACCCAGCAATACCACTGCTAGGTCTATATCCCAAAGAGATCCAAAAAAAGGCAAAAGGACTTATTTATATAAAAATATTCATAGCAGCTATTTTTGTGATGGCAAAGAATTGGAAATCAAAGGGACATCCATCAATTGGGGAGTGGCTAAACAAGCAGTGATATATGGAATGTTATTGTGCTATGAGAAATGACAAGCAGGATGATTTCAGAAAAACCTGGAAAGATTTACATGAACTGATGCATAGTGAAGTGAACAGAACCAGGAGAATGGTGCACACAGTAATAGCAATATTGCATGATGAAGAACTATGAATGACTTAGCTATTCTCAGCAATACAATAATCCAAGATAATCTCAAAGGACTAATGATGAAGCATACTATCTGCCTCTAGAGAAAGAACTGATATTGATTGAATATAGACTGAAGAATGTTATTTTTCACTTCCTTTCTTTCATTTTTTTCCCTTTTGAGTCTTCTTGTATAAAATGACTAATGTGGAAATGTTTCACATAATTACAAAAAACAAGGTATGCAAATAATTATGAGATTGGGAAGAATGTGGTCAGAGCAGAGGAGGTGTGGAAAAGGAGATATGCAAAAAAATATGATATGAGATTTAAAGATCACTTTCATCTGGGGTGTTCAAGAAAGTTTTTATGAGGTAGAACTTAAAGGAAGAGAGGTATGCATCTTCATTTAAAAATTTGTATGATTTTCAAATCTATCCCTTCCTAAAAACCCAGAGAGACATCCCTTATAAAAACAAGAAAAAATGTTTTTATTAAGTGTTCACTATGTGCCAGGCACTGTGCTAAACTGTAGGGGTACAAAAAAAAATAGCAAAAACAGTCCCTTCTATCAGGGAGCTTACATTCCATGAGAGAGACCATATGTAAATAAACACAGAAATGTTTAGAGACGAACAAAAAGCTGTTTGCCAAAATGCACCGACACATCAAACAAGTCTGACAGCATATATTGTGTCTCACATCATCTGCAAACAAGAGAGGTGTACCTTCTCAAATCTCTTCTTCAGAGCCAAGTCTAGTCATTACAATTACACAGTTTACACTTTGTTGTCTCTTTCCATTTACATTGTGTATGTTTCCTTGACTTTGCTTACTTCACTACAAACCAGTGAATGTAAATAATCTTATGCCTTTCTGTAATCTTCAAACTCATAATTTCTTACAGCATAGTAATATACCATTACGCTCATGAGTCACAACCTATTTAACCATTCCCCAATAGACAAGCATCCAGTTTGTTTTCAGTTCTTTGCTAGTAAAATAAGTATTGCTGAAAATATTTTGGGGTATGGAGGGTGGGGGGAAAGCATATCTTTTTAATCATTGACCTTTTTTGGGAAAGATGCCTAGCAGTGAAATCTCTGGTGAAAAGGTATAGACATTTTAATTGCTTTCTTAGTGTAATTCTAATTTGTTTTCTGGAAAAATTGGACCACTCATTCCACCAACAACCATTTAGGATGCCTGTCTCTCAACACACTCTTCCAACATTAACTATTTCAATTAATTGTCATCTTCAGTAATTTACTGGGGGTAAGGTAAAACCTCAGAGTTGTTTTGATTTGCATTTCTCTTATTATTAGTAATTTGGAACATTCCTTCATATGGTTGTTAATGGTCTTCTTTTGAGGATTGTTCAGATTCTTTCATTGCTTTTATATTGAGAAATGACTTTTATTCTTTTGTATTTCTGTATTGTCATTTAGTCATTTGCTTGTGCCTGACTCTTTGTGACCCCATGGACCACAATATGCTAGTCCCTTCTATCCTCCACTATCTCTCAAAATCTGTCCAAGTTCATGTTTATTGTTTACATGATACTGTATATCCATCTCATCCTTTGCCAACTCCTTTTCCTTTTGCCTTCAATCTTTCCCACAATCAGGGTCTTTTCCAATGACTTCCATCTTTTCACTATGTGGTCGAAGTATTTGAGCTTCAGTATTTGGCCTTCCAGTGAATAGCTTGAATTAATTTCTTTAAGTATTGACTGATTTGATCTCCTTGCTATCCAAGGGACTCTCAAAAGTCTGCTCAAGCATCACAACTCAAAAGTGTCAATTCTGTGGCTCTCAGCTTTTCTTATAGTCCAACTCTCACAGTCATACATTGCTATGGAAAAACCATAGCTTTGACCATACAGACCTTTGTTGGCAAAATATTTCATAAGTCAATACACATTTATTAATGTCTTACTATGTATCAAGCATGGCTAAATACTAAGGATACAAAGAATAGCAAAAACATAATCCTTGCCCTCAAGAAACTATTCTAATAAGAGATATAACATGTAAAAAATTGCACATGCAAAACATATTCAATGTTAATAGAAGATAATTTCAGAGGGAAGGCACTAGCAGTGGGGAAAAGAGGAAAGTGAGTGCATAAGGTGATATTTAAGCTAGGTCTTGAAGAAAACCAGGGAAGCAATGGAAGCTGAGGTGAGGAAGGAAACTATTCCAGAAATGGAGGTCAATCAATGAAAAGGCACAGAGTTGAGAGATGTCTAAGGACTTGCAAAAAGACCAATGTGGCTGGATTATAGAGGGGAGGGGAATAAAGTATAAAAATGGAAAGAAGCCAGGTTGTAAAAGGCTCTAAAAGCCAAACAGATTATGTCATATTTTTCCCCAAATCATTTTTTATTTGGTCTAGAGCTGTGATTTCATCATTGTAGAGAATTCTCCCATCATGAAATTTCTTCTTATAGATATGTAGCCAGTATAAGAGAGATGGCCTGGGGCGGAGGTAGGGAAAGAAGGGGGAGGACTGGAAAGATTAGAGGTCAGTGTGAGTATGAAGAATAGGTTTGTTTAGACCTCAAACGGCAGAAAGATGAAATGTTAAGATAATCCAATAAAGCAATTTCAGAGTGATTGCAAGAACAAGTATATGACTGTCTTTGTGTCTAGATGGAAGGAAGGTTATAGGAAATAAGTAGACTGAAGAACTGAGAAGTTAGAGTATTTGAGGGAGTTTCAATACTATATTGATGTCTCTTAATATGAAGACAGGATTTGGACAGAGAGACTGTGAGCTAGGCACTGAACTCATTGAGGAAGGAAGTCAGTCAATAAACATTTAAGTACATACTATGTTCCTGGCAGTGTGCTAGGTGCTGAGGATACAAAGAAAAAAAGGAAGCAAAAAAAAAAAAGTCCCTTCTGTGAAGGAGCTCACAGTCTAATTGAGAAAACAATATGAAGACAACTATATACAAACAAGATTGGATTTTAATTGCAACTTGAAGGAATCCAGGGAGGTTAAGAAACAGATATGAGGAGGGATAAAATTCCAGGCATGGGGGACAGCCAGTAAAAATGCCTAGAGTGCGAGATGAAGTGTCAGTGTCCTGGGGATAAGTAGATAGTAGCTACTATAATTTTGGTTGGTTGATGAAATTGGATTGAATGAACCTCAAAGGAGAAGTTATTGAGTGATGGTAGTATGAGAATCTGCTAGTGTCGGTGAGAAACAAGGAGTATTTCAATCCTCCCCCCACTATAATCAATGAGTTGGTAGGTCTGAGTGAAAGTATAACCTTTACTGGAAAGAAAGAGGTCAGACATGCAGTGTCAAGAGCAAGTTTGTTCCATTATTGAACAGACATTCCAAAAAGTACACTGTTATCAGCAGGTAGATCTGAAGTAGGATACTAGGGGGTTAACAATGAGCTCGATGGGATTAAGGGAATAGGAAGTGGAGGATAGGGAATGGAGTTTGTATGACAACAGCTGAGGGTTCAGAATTCCTATGGTGGGGAAAATATGAGGGAATGGAAGTGTGCTAACCATTTTGGAATGAGTACAGGAGAGTAACAGTGGCTGGAGAGAGATCCATTGAAGAAAGTAGCTGATAAGATGGTAATCCGGCTTCATAGCATGTGATGATTTTGTGGCCTTTGAGGCCCAGAAGAACCAGCTCAGAGCAAGCAGGAACAGACAAAACTAGGGCCCAGGAACATATGAACAGGAGGCAAGAGAGGGAAGTTTGTGATTGATCTGGTCCAGGAAAGAATTCCAGAGCACTGGAAAAGGCTCTAGGGCACAGATAGAGGCTGGAAGTGAATGGTAAGGATCAGAGCTGATGAGGACTTCCGCCTCAATGGAGTGAAGAGGGCAAAGGTGGATAGCCTGGACCCAAGGCTGAAATAAGGTTCTCTGGGAAAGTCCTGAGGTGAAAATAATTGCCTGATGGTTGCCTATATATCTTAAATATCAGACTTATATCGGAGAAATTGACTACAAAGACTTTTTTCCTTATTCCACTTTTTATCCTGCTACTATTAATTTTGTGCAAAATTACTAAAGGTTTTTGAATAGAGAGGTGGCATGGGAAAATTGCATGGGAAGCAATGTGAAGAATGGAAAGGAGAGAGCACAGAGGCAGAAATACCGGCTGGGAAGTAATTGCAATTATCCAGGTAAGAAGTTATAAGGGCTTATAACAGTGATGATTATACTGCGATAGGAAGGGATAGAATGGATGCCAGAGATATATAGAGGTAGAAGAAAAGTATCTGACAACCAACTGATGTTAAGAGATGAAAGAAAGGGAAGAGTTAAAAAAAATAACTGAGGTTTGAAGTGTGAGTGACTGCAAAGATGGCAGTGCCATCAACAGAAATAGAAAAGTTAGGTGCAAGGGCAAATTTTGAGAAGAATAGGAGTTCACTTTTGTTTTTTGGTTTTTTTGTGAGGCAATTGGGGTTAAGTGACTTGTCCAGAGTCACACAGCTAGTAAGTATTATGTGTCTGAGGCTGGATTTGAACTCAGGTCATCCTGACTCCAAGGCCAGTACTCTATCCACTGTGCCACTTAGCTGCCCAAGCAGTTCACTTTTGGATCCATTGAGATGGTGGAATTGGAAAGACATTCAGGTAAAAAGACTGATCAGACTCTTAAAAATGTAGGACTAGAGTTCTAGGAAGAAATTGTGCTGAATATATAGGTTTGGGAGTCATCTGCCCAGAGGTAATAACTGAAGCAATGGGAAAAGATTACCAAGGAAGAAAGTGTAGCAAAACAGAAGAGGACAGAGCTCTAGAGGATACCCATGTTTATTAGAGCCAAAAAGTAGACATAAAGAGCCATCAAAGATGTAGGAGAAGAGTTATGAGGCTGCATTGCCATTGAAATAAAGGGAGAAGAGAGTATCAAGAAGGAAGGTATGGTTGGTAATGTCAGATTCTATGGAGAGATCATTGAGTTTGAGTACCAAAAATGCTAATTTGTTATGAAGATAAGTAGGGACCTAGAAGAGCGATTTTAGTTTTAGTAGAGTCTAGTGGACCATATTATAAGGAGTTGAGAAAAAGAGTTGATGATGAAGAAGTAGAATCAGCAAAAGTAGACCTTTGTTTCTAGAACAGTTTGGTTGTGATGGGAAGGATAAAGATATAAAAAAGACCATAGCTTTCAGGGATAGGTCAGGGGAAAGTATTTTGTTTTGTTTTTAGAATAGCAAAGACCAGAGAAGTTATGAGACAGAGAGAAGTAGCAGAAAGGTAGGGATTGAAATTCATGAGAAAGCAGGAATAGAACAAGGTGATCGAAGTGATAGGAGGATCAAGGATATATAAAGGTTAAGGGATTAGTGTTGGCAAAGAGCAAAGCATCTTATCTTCTGAGATTAAAAAGAAAGGACATGGGCAAGGACTTGTAGAGACTTGGAGAAGAGACTGGAGGGAATTAAAGTTTGAATGTCTTCAATATTTCAGTAAAGTAAGAGACAAGGTCATCTGCTGAGAGTGGGGGATGGGAAGAATTGGGGAGTGGAGAGTGTGGGGAAATTTGGGGACTTAAGAGAATGGAAGATTCAGAAGAGCCATAGTGATCAACGAGATAGAAAATCAATAAGAGATTAGAGCATAAGTCATCACAATTTCATGATTCTTCTAGAATCACCATATTCTCCCTTCTGCCTGAAATGAGTTCACAAATTTGATTTTTCCATAAAATATTTAATCATTTAAGTGGACAGTCTGACAAACTATTCTCTAAAGAACTCCTTTAGTGCAAATGGCAAAGTAAAAAGGAAAGGAAAATACCCATTAATCAGAATCAATATATTGGAATCCCAAAGCAAAGGTAAGTAAATGGTCAATTGAATGCAGGACTCGAACCTGTAACTGCTGACCTCTATTCACACTTTTCCTTTCTCATTCACATGTGACTGAAAAACTACCACTGTGTGGAATGTATCATATGAAGCATTTTGGGTTATCTTGGACTTTCATTTCAGTAGACCCACGAATAGTTTTATTAAATGTGGTCTGTCTTTACCAAATGAAAGTCAAAGGACTGAGTGTCCAGGTCTTTATATGTTGAATGTACTGCACTGCAACCTAGTCAAGGCCATCATTTCACTGTTCTTGGGCTCAAAGCAGATAACTGAGGTCAAACATACATGATATGACTATAAATAATCATTCATGTGGTTAGAATAAGATAAGAGGATTCACGATGCTTACCATTTGGTTGTTTCTATTTTCTTTATGTATTGGGATAATTTCTAGCATGCCCTTGACCCAAGATTCCACTTCTACCTAAATTATTCTGGTTGTCTGACTACTTGAATTGATGATTATATAAGATTTAGCTTTGAGTATCCAACATCTATTCCACCTAGTCAAGGATAAACTTAAAAATGGTGAAACAAAGTGCTAAAACAAAAATGACTATAAATTACTTGAAACTCCTTCAATTATTATTTAATCTGTGAATAATAGCTTTTTAATTTGCCCTTTAAAATCAACCAAGTACTATACTTAAAATACAATTAGACTGAGAGACAGCAATGCAACTCAGAAATACTAAAACATAGGTAGGCAGCTATTACTTGAATGGATGTTGCTACTGGATCATATCCAATCTTATCCAGAAAGATTTATTAGGTGCCTACTATGTGCAGGCACTGGGAATACAAAGACAAACCAAAAAATAGTCTCCTCCTTCAAGGAATTTAAATTTTATTGGGGGTTGGAGATGGGGTGGGGAATACAGCTTATAGACAGATAAAAAGATAAATAAGTATACCTATAATATTTTGAAGATGAGAGGACAAGTTCAAACAACTGAGGAGGGAGAAGTGAGGAATATGATTTCTGACTGCATTTCACCTTGCGTCAAGGGCTATGGTTGATGTTTCCCAGGGAGGGTAATAACTCTGCTATTGATGACCTTTGTATTTCCACCATCATTGTGAATGATAGAATTTGTTTTTTTCCCCAAACAGCAGCTCCCTGGTGCCATACAGATACCCCCTTGAAAATCCGAAGTGTGTAGATTTAATGGTGTCTATTTCATCCACTACAGAGAGGGGAATAAGCCACACATGAAGCTGCTCCCTCATTAAATTATTACAATAATCCTATTTAGAGCCAGGTCCCAAATTAATGCAAATAATGAATTCCATGAAGTTGTCCAATGTATTTGAATTCACACTATTCAAAGTAATAATTATATAAAATGTGGGCATTGATACCTGCCCAATGGAAGTATGCAGTGGAAATTTGAATACTGGATTGGCTTGGATTTGGATTCCAAATGAGTGGATTTGTAATTTGCATTAATCGGGACCTAGGGTATAATCATCCTATCCACTGTAACATTCCAGTGGTGATTGCACACACTTAAAGAACACAAACAGTGATACTTTACTGAGAACATCTGTTTGGCTTTACTCCACCATTCACCAGCCTTTGCTAATTACTGATAAAGCTTCATGCCAACTTGTGTATTTAATACTATATTTTTTTGCAAATTGCCAATGGCCACAAGAATATCTACAACCTTCCTCTTCCTACCTCAATTTATGGGGCCGTGCAATCTACCCGTGCCTTCTGTATCACATTTTATCACCCTCGTAGATCAGGTTTAACTCCCTCTTTTCTCCTTCTCCTGTGCCTATTCCCAGGTCTGCTCTTTTTGTCCCATCAGCTTCTCATACAGCGTCTATTCCACGATGGCCCAGTATGGTCTGTATTTCACCAGTTACAGCAGCAATGAGATAAGACAATGCATGGAAGATACAAAGGAGGGTGCAAGAAGACAGGCCCATGATCTGGTAAGGCCAAGTTTGGAGGTTGCTTGGTTGTCTTGCTTCCTGGACTTAGACCAATTTCCTTTAATAAGGATGAAATAACTATTCTGTTAGTTCTGAGTGTAGGCACATTACAAAATGTGCCTAATGATGCCATCTCTGAGCTGCTAATTGATAGTGAAATGCCTAGAAAGCTTTATGAAAAGAGGAAGAGACAATTAATTATTGTCAGGAGCAATTCATTAACATTAAAGGGGGAAAACAAAATTTCAGTGGTAAGTTTCTAAATATTTGTTGCTTGACAACATACTTGTCATTTCACCTCCTCTGCTATTAACAGTGCCATCTCCTCACCAGGAGAGAAAGTCGCAGAATTTGTCACACGATGAAATGTTTTTATAAGGATTAGTAGGGAGATGGGGGTAAGGACTGCACCTATAGCATTAGTACAGGAAACTCTCAGATGATTAAAAACTCCCTTTACAAATACAGGTCTTCACCTTCTCTGAAACTTACAGTCTTAGAGAGTTGCCAAGAGCACTAAGGTCACACAACCAATATTCGTAAGAGGCAGGACTTGAACCTAGGTCTTGCTGGCTCTAAGGATAGCTTTCTAACGGGTATACCATATTTCCTCCTAGCAGGGAGATAAGAGGCATAAACAAAATAATTTAGAAAGAAATTGGAGCCTTCATAGAAGAGATATTTTAATAGGAGATCTCATTTCAGGAAAGAGAACACGAAAGGTTTTTAAGTATCCTCACTAATTTTGGTTTAGCCCTTTGATTTTATCTGTGTAGAGAATTTCCTTCCCTCCAGTGAAACAGACAAGCCACTCATTTGCTCTTACAGTCTTAGAGAGCTGCCTGGGCTGTCAATGTGAGGTTAAGTGCATTTCTGGTCACATAACCTTTCTCAGAGAAAGGACTTGAACTCAGGTCTTCCTATCCCCAAGGTCACCCCTCGATTCATTATGCTGCGCTGCATTTGCCTCCCTAAAACAGAGAAGAAATAAAAGAGAAAATCACAGGTTTGATACCTTTAAAGATCCATAAAAAGGGTATGGACATAGGGAAAATTACAAGGTACAAATTTAGTATAAAGAAAAACATTTAAATGGAACTGACAGAGCAATGTTTCCCATGTAATTTAATATGAAAATCAGAACCTATTTACTGCGCTGTAGAAAAATCTTGTAACTGGAACACCTAATATATTCATTTAAAGAGAATTATCCATTAGAAAGCCCACTATCCTGGATTCAGTGTTTGCCTACCCTTCCTGCAGCTGGCCTGCATGGATGGAGAACTTCCCTTCGAAGGAGACAAAATATTTCCTTTTAAGTGCCTTTCGAATACTACTTCTTCTGGGCAAACCATTCTGATTTTGAAGGTAAGAAAACATTTAACAATATCCCTTGTGCTATTTTTGTGGAAAAGATGGAGAGATGTGAATTAGACAGTAGTATGATTAAGTCAAATAGGACCTGATTGAACGGTCAGAGTCAAAGACTAGACTGTAATAATTTGATGTGAATTTGGAAGAAGGTCTTCAATGGAGTACCTCCAGGTTTTTCACCTTGTACTATCTAATATTTTGATCAATAACTTGGATGAAGGTATAGATGACCTGCTTAATAAAGTTGCAGAGGGCACAAAGCTAGGAGGTAACACACTGAATGTCAGTAAGGATTGAAAAAGATACTGACAGGCTAGATTCTGATTGACCTATTTATTTTGTCAAACATTTCCCAATTACATTTTAATCTGGGTCAGGTTGTACTTGGGGGCTTTGCCGTGAGCAGCAAGTTTGACACCTCTGACCTAAACTCAGTTCACACCTATTTATGCTCAATTCATGATCAATTCATACCTGTTCTTCCTAAACCTCCATTTTGAGGAAAGGCCCAGGCCTGCTATCCTTCATTCCTCTCCCTGTTTTGCTTCTAACCACCTGGACTTTGCCATCATGCCCCCACCACCCTCCCCACTCCCTGCTTTTTAACCCCTTTTTATTTATTTTCTTCCTCCAGTAGAATGTAGGGCAGGAACTGTCTTTTGTATCCCCAGTACTTAGCATAGTGCCCGGCACATTTAATAAATGCTTTTTGACTAATTTACTGACTCAGAGCTTGATATCTGTGCTTAACAAGAGAACTAATAAATTACTGGAGATCCTCACCCTTGTGCTTACTAACACATACCCTGCTTCAAATTTTCTCAGCTTCTACTTTAGGTCATGCTTAGCTCTGCTATGGAACCATTCTCACTATTATTGCTTTCTGAATCATGGGCCTACCTTTACCATCCTGATGCTCTCTTTTCCCTGTGGAAAACATGTGGTATTCAGAAAATACAGCTTCAGGTAAGAGGCGAAAGATCAAATCTGCTCATCGCTGTTCTCCAATTTTCACCTTGTGGAAAAGCTCTACAGACCAGGACCTAGTACTTGTACCCAATTTCTCTAGCTAGTTAAAAAGTCAGATGATATCTACCTTTAGAGCCAGAATTTATTCTTATGGTCCCATGGTCCCATAGATCCAGATCCAGTCCCCTAGTCCAGGGTCTCCCAAATCACAGTCTCCCCAGTGGGCACAGCCCTAATCATAATCAGTCTCTTCATCACATGGGCTCAGTAACTTGTAATCTCCAAACTTTCACATAGCGTATCAGTAACAAATCATTCCATTTTTCCATCTCTCCCTCTTTCCCTGTCTTTGTCTAAATTGCTGATCTAAGTAAACAATTTCCATTATGAGCACACCCAAGTTCTACTTTGCTCATTTAATAGTAACTTACATCCAAAACACCAAGGGACTGGATTTCAGTGTCATACCAAATCATATAAAACTATGCCAAATGATCAATAGGCTCGAGGGAATATGCTGACCTTCTTAAATAGGTCCAAGAATTTATAGTCATAATCAATCAATAAACATATATTAAGTGTCTACTATGTACTAGTACTTAGCACTGTGCTAAGCAATGGAGATACAAAAAGAGACCAAAGACAGTCCCTGCCCTCATGGAGTTTATAATGGGGGAGACAGCAAACAAATATATACAAAGCAAGCTATATACAGATAAATAGGAAATAATTGACAGAAGGAAGGCACTACAATTAAGAGTTAATTAACATCTGCTGGCAGTTGCATGCTGGAACCAACTTCCCCACGCAGCTATATACTTTTCAATTCTGGCGTCTCCACAGCCTAACATTTCCTAACTTACACCACTGATGACTCCAAACCAAATGTGAATATTCTGTCCATACAATAATTGGATCATAGATTTAGAACTCTAGGGAGACCTTGGAAACTATTTAGTCCAACTCTCTTATTTTATATGTAACCCTATAGTCTCAATTAGCCTTTGCCACAGTCTTAACTATTATTACTGTATTCTTTAAGAGAGAAGGAATAGGTTCCTTAGGTTATAATTTAACTATTATTTTAGAGAAATTGTTTTGTCTGGGGAGAGACTGTGTGAGGCACAGACAGAAAGGGCTAAGAGACTAAGTTAACTATCAAGGGGAAAGAGTTTGAATAGATATTGAGAGAACTGATTTTAGCTCTTATCCTGTAAAGATATCATAAGAATCCTGGAGAAAAGACTTATGCTCCCATCTTAAGAAAAGTAATTTTGGACTATATTTCCAGAGTTGTGCAGAAATATGAAATTGCAGTTGATAGTTAGAAGTGACTTTGACTATGATCATTCTCACAGTTAATGCATTGCTGGAATATTTAAATAAGTCTTTGTATTGTTTATTACACTGATAATAAAGGATATATCCAGTAACATTGATGTTTATTTAAGATGTGAGACAAAGGAATTTGAGAGAGAGTGAGGAGTGAAAGTTTTCAGAAAAAAGTTTACTCCAATTTATTTATAAACTGAAATTGGGGGCTCTGAGCTAAATGATTAATGAGAAACGTTATGCATTTTTATTCATTTATGAGGAAATATCAGAACATACTCCCCCAACCGCCTTAGAACCAGGGATGAGGATTATTAAGGAAATAAAGCAGAAGAAGTTTAAAAAGGGCTATATAGCCGACAGAGACTATTACATGAGTGCCATCCCCAAGCCTCCTATATAGAGATGAAGAAAATGAGGGCCAGGGAGAATAAATGATTGGCTAATCTCATACAGCTAATAAGCAGCAGAGATAGGCTTTGAACCTGGGTTGTCTGATTACAGATCTAGCATTCTTTCCCCTCTACCATGCAGATTCTGGTCTCTACAGTTCTTGTACCACAGCCCTTAATACCTTATATCACAAACACCCAGGGGCTAGTTTTTAGCATCAGCAGAATGCTTTGATGCTCCTTAAGAAAGAGCCCACAGGACACTCAATCGATTATTTGTACGTAGCTGCTGCCTCTTTGGTATCTTTCATTTACTAGTTGCTGTGACCATGAGAAAAATCACTTAACCTCTCTGAAGCTTAGTGTTGTGAGGATAAAAATTATCCAACCCATATAAGAGAGCCTGAGCCAGATCTCTCAACCAATGGCACTTTATTAAAGGGTACATGGTACCCTCTAATGAAGTGGACCTCAGATCTTCCTCACAATCTGAGATGCCCACTCCTTCCAGGGCCCTATTTTTGTAGGGTTAGATATCTAAGCATTCAAGAATCACTATATCAAATACAGAATAATTTCATTGGTTGATATATAACACATAGGCTAAGAGTGGTGGGGAACCTGTGGCCTTGAGGCCCTGGGCTAAAATAAGCAAAAATAATCTGTCAGCAGGGTCACAAGTTGGGTGAAGAAAGGGATATCTCCACTGACTAGGTGGTCATAAAATGGTTGTAAGATGGACACCTGCTCATGTTCGACAAGAGAGAATGGTCTGGAGATACAAAAATAATCAGGGAACTTCCCATGTAGTGGAGTCACCTCTGTCACACTGGGCTTGGTCACCATGACAAGGGAAAACAAGAGTGGAGGGCCTCTAGCTAGCTTCCTATGGTTACACAAGTGGTCTTACCATCTGCAGCTCACAGCTCTAGGGCCATATATATAGAACTTACAATCACTACCCCTGTGGAATCATAATGAACTGACTAATACTGATTAGGGCATGAGTTGGGTTCCTTAAGAAATCAACTTTCTCAGCATCTTCACCTGTATAATGGGAGCACTAATACTTGCACCAACTTTTACTACCTTACAGGGGTTGTTTTGAGAAAGGTGCTTTGAAAACCTCAAGTCACTATATAAATGTGCATTTTTTTATCACCACCACCACCACCACCACCACCATCATCATCATCACTGAAGTTTCTTTCAGCAAGATAGATAATCCCCAATTTGAAAATAGGTTGTGTCCTAAAAATTCCTTCATAAGTTCCCACAGAAACAATTTTATGGGTGGAGATTATGTTCCAAGACCCATCTCCACAAAGTCTACAGTATATCTGGAATGAAAAGTAATAGAAAATAGCATTTACTGGCCAAAAGATGCCTGAAGTTCAAAGTTGCCTCTAGAGAGTGACCCAAATTTAGACATGGAACAATCTACTTAGCTCAGAAATCAGCCAATTAGCAATACTCTCAGCCTCCCATGAGCTCTGATTCTTTTCCTATGGGTAGTCTTTGTTTAAAAAAAAAAATCAACTCTCAAGTTCCAAGCACTTTTCAAATTTATCCAGGATGACATTCACAGCTGCCTTTGAGTTTGTCAGAAAGCAATTTTCTCCTTAATTTACTTTCACAGGATGTGGACCTTCTTAGACACACACACACACACACACACACACACACACACACACACACACACACACACGCACATACACATCTTTTCAGATAGGAGTGAAAATGGCACTTGGATTTCTCCAAAGGATTCTCTCCCAGCTACTCTGCAAATGTCAAGTATGGTAAGGAACAGACACTACTGAGACCAGTGGATACACCAAGAAAACTAGACAAATCCTTCTTGTGGTTTAACCCAAGGCCTTCTGTTGTAAAGTGATCTATTATTTCTTCTTTCCTAAAGGTCTGTTAGACACCAAAAAGCCTCTGGATTCTTAAGGCTGAATGACATTGTCCTAGAATGGTGGGAAGACAAGGGTACAAGGCTTCGGCTGGCCTCTGTTTTACTTTGAGGGCAAAATAGAGGTGGAATAGATGGGAAATAATCTCCTTTGGCTCTGCTTCTACTAAGTAATTTACTCTATGCAGAGAGAGAAATAAAATCTGCCTAGAAAAAGACGGCAGACAGGATAGATCAATTTTTGTTGCTAGAAGTGATCTGTAGTTTTCACCTCTTCCTCTCTTTCTTTCTTCCTGCCTCTCTCCCTCTCTGTGTCTCTTCACTCATCTTCCCCACTTCTCTCTCTTTCTCTGTTTCTGTCTATCTTCTCTCTCAGACTGTCTTCCTCTTTCTCAGTCTGTGTGTGTGTGTGTGTGTGTGTGTGTGTATCTCTCTCTGCCTCTCCCCCACTCCTTCCTTTTTACCCAATTCTTTGCTTCCTCATTATTTCAGCATTTAATTGAGAAAGATTTTAAAAAATACTAAAGAGCCAAGAAGTATGACACTGACAGGATTATCCACACCACCACACTGCCCCCACCCCTATTCCAACACATACACACACATAGATACACATTCACATGTACACACTAGCCCAAGGAATCCTATCTTCTTCCAGTTCCAATCCCAATGTTGTCATGAAACATTAGTGCCTTTTAATTACCGACTCTAATTACAATGATAGAAAGGATTATGCAGAGAATAGTTGAGTGCATGCACCAGCTGAAGTGTGTGGACCCCAGGTCTATTTTCACTCTGTACATTGCATTCATAAGAAAGGAGAGTAGGTGGTAAAATTTTCATTTGCTTCTGGACCTGAGATGAAGAGAAATAAGACTGTCCTGTACAGGAGGGAAAGTTGTTGCTTCTGACCCCATCGAGAATGATCTGGATGTTCTCTCCTGCTATGAGGAGGCAGGGTTTTATTTCTGGCCATTCCCTCTAAAGAGGAGAAAAGGAAGATGGAGGAGGGGGTAATGCAAGACTATTGGAGAGATAGTCAACATGTATCGAGACCCTTAGTGCATAAAGCCTTTCCTGGTTCTCCTCAGTGACCACACCCACCCCAGCTATTAGTGTCTCCCCTAACCAGGTTACCATTCATTTTATTTGTGTAATTTATATGTGTGTATATACATTTTGTATACATATGCATGTATGTGTGTGTATATATTATTGCCTTGAACATATCAGATCCTTAACATGTTTGCTGAACTAACTTGCTATATATATATATATATATATATATATATATATATATATATATATATATATGCATATATATTTGTGGGTATATGTATATAATGTATGTGTTTATATATATATATATATATATATATGTATATATATATATATATATATGTATATATATATATATATGCATATATATTTGTGGGTATATGTATATAATGTATGTGTTTATATATATATGTATATGTATGTGTGCATGTGTGTATAGATAACATATGTGTGTATACCCTTATATATGTGCATGGTGTCTCTCCACATTAGAATATAAGTACACTGACAACAGTGACTGTTTCTGTTTTGCCTTTGAACCTGCATGGCCAAGCATAGTTTCCAACCCATGATAGGCACTTGATAAATGCTTATTGATTGATTGATTGATTTTTTTTAAAAAAACCTACAATGTACAATGCCCTAATTCCTTCTTCACTGCTTCATAAAAAGCTTCCTTCAATGCACATCTCAGGTTGTCTCCTACATGTGGCCTTTCCAGACTTCTCCAGTTGTTAGTGATCCCTTACAACAATGATAATAATGATAATAATAGCTAGCATTTATCTAGTGCTTTAAGGTTTGCAAAGCCCTTTACATATATTATCTCAGTTGAAATTTCTTTGTATTTACTGTTTAAGCTTTAGATTTATCTATGTATATGTTGTTTCCCCCATTAGAATTTAAACTCCTTAGAGGCCAGGACTTTTTCATTTTGCTCTTTGCAAACACCCAGCTCCTTGTCTTGTACATAGAAGATCCTTAATATAATAAACTGTTGGATGGAGTGACTTACATGTTTTCAAAAGTGTAAATTAAATTTACACAAGAATAGGAAATGTTTGGAGAGTTTTGAAGAAGGGAGCAATGTAGGCCAAACGATAAGGAGTTTGGTGGTGGTAGTAACATGGTAAAATAGTCACGTACAGAAGAGATCTGGTTGCTTGGGTGATTGCTGGGGATATGTGAGGCAAAAGGTGGGAAAGCGGCCCAATACACCCCTATCAAAGTGGCCTAAAAGGCTTTTCATTAGTGCTCCCTCCATAACTTGAAGACCCCGATTAAGGTCGCTTGTTATATAGTTCTTCTGTTGGTGAGTTAGGCAGGGTGTGAAACATGTGAAGACTCTCCCCAGGGGAATGGGAGAATGAGAACGTTTTGTTCCAACAGCCATCAAAGCATCTGAAACAGATGCTATAGAATGCTTAGAGACTGGTTAGACATCAAAGATGCCAAGGTCATCCACCGCATCCCGGGCCATCGCCAGTAACTTGGGCTTTTGTCTTACCGCTGGACTTTGATGACTAACAACTCAGCATAACTCTGCCTCACTTAAATCCAATTCGTGCACAAGTCAAGACATCCCCCCATGATTGGTTCTCTTCAAAATGAAGGACAAACAACAAATTTCTTGGCCTATCCTCAGCAATAAGTTACCTGTCCTTGTCCACAGTAGGAGCTTAAAAATGCTGGTTGAGTTGAATTCTAGGGTTTTCTGCCTTCTCTGTTACTTGATAGCATGCAGCATCACTGCTGCAGGAGGGCAATGTGCTTGTCCAGTGTCTAAGACACTTGGAGGCATATAACGCGTAAGGATATATTTTTTAGAGGCCGGCAAGTCACAAAGAGAAGATACAAACCCTTTAGTATCCTATTATACAATCTATCTGTACAGCAAAGCAGACAAATGAACAATAAAAGACCCTCAGTGACACAGAACATTCCTTCTACCATCTCTTGAAATGCATTAGGGACCTTCTGATGATGATCACTAATCCCTTGGCTTTTACTTTCCCATCTCTAGTGTAGTAAAACCTATTAGCAGCCTATTGATGCTTATGATGCTTCTTTTCTTACACCTGAAATAGAACTTGGAAAATAATAGCAATGCAAAAATATGGAAACTCATGTGACTTTTCTAATCCTTCTTGTGTTTAAAATGTCTTACTTTGGCCATTGGGAAAGGCGCAATTAAAACTGTTGCTGAATCAATTCTATTGTCAACCCAGCCTATTGCAGGTTCCAAAAACTTTATGTGTCCCAATAAGGAAAGCTGTGCTTGCAGAGGGTAAGAAAAAATTGAGACTTCATCATTATTTGATTAATTGATCAATTCAGTAGTCAATCAAGGTAGCTAGGACTATAAATAATTTTTTTTGCCCAAATTATCTGGTCATTTGTGTGGGGTTCACTGGAAAAAGAGAGAGTGGAAAATTTTGCAATTCAAACCCTCAGAAGTGTGGGTTATGACCACTTATAAAAAATCTTTATGGAGCAAGACTCTTCAATTCAGTTGTGGGAACTCAGCCAAAAAGCATTTAACTCAAACCTACATATGGTGGGTTAGGATAATCACTTGGAGTCAAGATCAGATCTGACAACAAGGAAGTTATCTATTAAGGGAAATCACTTGAAGATCTCAGCTAAAGTGCTTGTTAAAAGCCATCATAAACCATGGTGCAAATATTAGTGTTTATTAACATTTTTTATCATGTCAGGTTTAAATATATGGCTTAATGGGCAGTTTGTTGATCTGTTCTCAGGTCCCCTGTTTGATTCTAAAGAATGAACAACAGTCTCATGACAATAGAATTGCAGGAAAGCGCCACACCACCATCATCAATGTGTATGCTCCCACCATACACCTACTGAGGTCAAAGAAAAATTTTATAAAGACCTGGAGACCCTCATCATCAATGTGCCAAAAGAGGGCAAACTTATAATTCTGGGTGCCAGAGTAGGCACAAACTATCAGACATGACTCATTGGGAGGAATGGAGTCAGAAACAGCAACACTCACTTACCACGGAATATTTGTGTGTTTCATGACCTCATCACCAACACTGACTTACATTTATCTAAATGCAAAAAACCTTCCTGGATACACCCTCACAACAGACGTTGGTATTTAATAGACAGTGTCATTGTAAGGAGAATAGAGACAGAATGTGAAAGTGATGAAAGCCAAGTGTGGTGTAGAGTGCCGAATGTATCACAGACCTATCCTCTCTAACCTAAATATTTGCATTCAATGAAAGCAGCAGTCCCAAGGCAAGATGATTATCAGAAGACTTAATGTCAGCAGAGTACTTCTCCAAGCATGAACAGTTCATTGCTAACTGGGAAGGAAGGAGCCAACACATGGTTGGAGCAGAAAAGGAGTGGGCAGCTTTCAAAGACTTGGTGTACAGCACTGCATTTACTCATCTGGGCCAGAGTGCTTGCAACATCAAGACTGGTTTATCAAAAATGATGGGAAAATTCAGAAACTGCTAAGCAAAAACAAACAAACAAAAAAACAAGAACTCCACAGGGTTTACCAGCAGGATACTTCATCTGTCTCTAAGAAGGCAGCATTTAACTCCATCAAAAGTGAAGTACAAGCAGAGCTTAGAGAGATGCAGAATTCTTGGCTCAGTAAGAAGGCAGATGAAATTTAGCTTTACTCTGGTAGTAACAATCCAAAGCGCTTTTATGATGTTCTGAAACCTATTTATGGGCCAAAGACCTATGCTGTATCTCAACTACTCAGTGCTGAGGAAGCCACATTGATTAGTGATAAGGACCTGATCCTGGAGAGATGGCTTGAATACTTATATAGTGTTCTCAACATTCCATCATCAATCATTGCTGAAGCCAGTGACCATATAACTCAAGTAGGAGTCAATCTCTATCTAACTAAATACTTCCAACTGAAGAAGAGGTTTTGAATGTCGTTAGATTCCTCTCCTGTGGCAAAGTGCTGATTCTATTCCATCTGAGATTTACAAGGCAGAGGGTCAACTGCTCATACAAAAGCTGACTGAAGTCTTCTAGGTTATATGGCCAGGGGAAATTATCCCCCAGGAGTTCAAGGATGCCTCTATTGTCCATCTCTGTAAGGAAAAGGAAATAGATTGTCCTGTGACAATCACATGGGGTTCTCTCTCTTAGTCACTGCCCACAAGATTCTTGCTAGAGTCTTCCTACTCAGCTGATCCTTCATGAAAAAGATGGTCATCTACCCAAGAGCCAATGTGGCTTCAGAAAGGCCCAAGGAATGGTCAATATGGTGTCTGCTGCCTGACAACTCCAGGACAAATACCAGGACCAGAACAGAAGTCTGTATACAATATTTATCAATCTGACCAAGGCCTTTGATACTGTCAGTTCTGAGAGCTTGTGGCAAAATTTGCTTACCTAGAGAAATTCATCAGTATCATGACATCATGATTGCACAGATTCTGCATAATGATGCTCTCAAACTTTCCCAGTCACCAATGGAGTGAAGCAAGCCTGTGTGCTTGCTCCCATGCTTTTTAGCATGTTTTTAGCAATGTCGTCAGATGCTTTCAATGAGGACAAAAACAAAAAAAAAGGTAAATTGTTTGACTTGAAAAAGCTACCAGCCTTTTATATTGTGCTATAAGAAATGATGACCAGGCCGACTTCAAAAAAAAAAAACCTGGAAGACTTATATGAACTGATACAGAGTGAAATGAGCAGAACCAGGAGAAGATTGTACACAGTAACAACCACATTGTGCAATAACTGACTTTGATAGACTTGGCTCTTCACAGCAATGCAAGAATCTAAGACAACTCCAAAAGACTCACGATGGAAACTGCTATCCACATCCAGAGGAAGAACTATGGAATCTGAATACAGATGGAAGCATATTACTTACTCTCCTTTTCCTTTGTTGTTATATTTTATTGCTTCATTTTCATGGTTCCTCCCATTAGTTCTAATTGTTCTTTACATCATGATTAATGGGAAAATATGCTTAATATGAATAAGTAGAGCCTATATCAGATTGCACACTGCTGTCTTGGTCGGGGAGGTAAGAGAGGAGTGGGAGGGGAGAAAATTTAAAACTTAAAATCTTATGGAACTGAATGTTGAAAACTAAAAATAAATTAATTAATTATCAGAAAAAAGAAAAAAGAAAAGGCTACAAGCCAAGGCTAAAATGGAGGGAGAATTGGTGTGTGATTTTTTTGGTCACAGATGATTGTGCACTCAATGTAGCCTCTGAGGCTAAGCTGTAACAGAATATGGATCGATTCTCTGCTGCCTGTGCTAATTTTGGCCCAACAGTTAACACCATGAAAACACAGATGCTCCACCAGCCAGCACCACACTACCCATACATGAAACCATCAGTTACCGCAAATGGAGAAATTGTGAATGATGTGAATAAGTTCACTTATATTAGAAATATACCTTCCAGGGAAGTCCACATAGATGATGAGATGGATGCATGCATTGCCAGAGCTAGCTCAGTATTTGGGAGGCCCTGAAGGAAAGTGCCTACCAAACTGAAGATCTACATTGTTGTATACCTGTGAAATTAGACAGTATACCAGCGCCATTCCAGGAAACTGAATTGCTTCCGTTTGAATTATCTTAGGAAGATTCTGAAGATCACTTGGCAAGATAAGGTACCAGACACTGAGGTCCTTTCTGGAGCTGAACTGCCAAGTATTCAAACTCTACTGCAGAGAGTGCAACTTAGATGGGTTGGCCATGTCGTCTGAATGCCAAATGTGTTGCCTAATGTTTGCCTAAAAGACTATTTTAAGGAGAATTTACACAAGGCAAGCACTCACATGGAGGTCAGAAGAAGTAACACAAGGACACTCTCAAGGTCTCTCTAAAGAACTTTGGAATAGGTTACAAAACATGGGAGACACTGGCACAAGGCCATCCAGTATGATGTGCCCCATCGAAGAAGGTGCTGTACTCTCAAAGTAAAGAATTGCAGTCGTTCAAAAGAAATGTGAGATGCTCAAATTTAGAGACATCTCTACTCCAAATGTTCTGTGAACTGTTTGTGCCCAAACTGTAGTAGTCTTCCAAGCTCGTATTGGTCTTATCAGCCACAGCTGTACCTTGACTTCAACATAGTGATGTCATTTTGGTCCTCTTCAAGAATGAAGGACAACATCCAACCAATGAGAGTTGGAAGGGAAGAGACCATTCAGACCAAACCTGTCATCATCAAAGAAAGATACACAGGTTCCACAAGGGGAATAAATCTCCCCTGCAGGTAGGCAGAAAAGAAAGGAGAGGGTTAGAACGATGAAGAAAATAAGAGGACTGCTTAAGAGGTAGTGTTAATAAGGGAAGGAACTAAATAAAGACAGAAGATGTTCTGTAAGGCTACCCTTTCCAGCAGAGGATCCTGGGAAGATGGTGGAATAAGGCAGGAAATTAGCTGGCTCTCCCAAATTCCTCAAAAAATAATTTAAAATAATGCCTCAAAGTGAACTTTAGAGCAGCAGAAATGATTAAAAGTTGAGGTAAAGCAGTTGTCAAGCCTAAGAAGAATGCTAGAAAAGACCTGACCTCTCAAGGTGTTGGTCTGGCCTGATTGAAGCACAGACACCTCAGGGCAGATACCACCAAATCAACAAACGACAGCCCAGGAGAAGGCCGTGAGGCTGCAGCCCCAGCTTCAGGAACTTTCACCCCACAAACAGCGTGTGAGTTGGGGAGTGGGGAAGGGGGGGTCAGACAATTGATCAGGAGAAGACTGCACGCAACTGAAACAACTGAACGACAAATGTATCAGACCCTGTACTAAGTGCTGGAGATATAAAAAGAGGCAAAAAATAGTCCATGCCCTCAAGGAGCTTATAGTCAAATGGGGGTGCCAACGTGCACACTTCATGGGGTTTTCTTGGCAGAGACACTGGAGTGGTTTGCTATTTCCTTCTTCAATTCATTTTACAGATGAAGAAACTGAGGCAAGCAGGGTTAACTGACTTGCCCAGGGTTGCACAGCTAGTAAGTGTCTGAGGCCAGATTTGAACTCAGAAAGAAGTCTTCCTGACTCCAGGCCCTGCACTTTATCGGCTGGTCCACCCACCTACATAAACAAGCTATATACATAGGAAATGATTAACAGAGAGAAAGCGTTAGAATTAAGAGGGGTAGGGAAGGTTTCCAGTAAAAGACAGGATTTAAAGAAAGGCAAGGAAGTCAGTAAGCATAGTGGAGGAGGGAGATCATTCCAGGAATGAGGGACACTAGATTGAAGAGTGCATGGTAGGGAGTAAGAAACAAGAAGACTGGAAAGGTAGGAGGCAGACTAGGGCTGTAAAGGACTTTGAATGACAGAGGATTTTGTATTTGATCCTGAAGGCAAAAGGGAACCACTGGAGTTTATTGAGTTGGGATGGAGGGGAGGGGGAGGGAGGGTGACATGATTGAACCTGTGCTTTAGGAAAAAATAGGTAACTCAATGAATGTCCTCTCAGCTCTCCTGATAAGCCATCCTGCAATGAAAAAACCTAGAGCCTGAGCTTGTGTTCTGGAGAAAAAGGAAAAAAATTCAAAAAGAACTCAATTTTGATTTTTTTTCAAGCTCCAAAGTGGTTGTTACAAGCACCACTAGGGAAAAATATTTTTTTTAGTATAAAAAATTACCCAGAGAGGTCTTTTAAGTTTCTTATAGCACATGTCCCAGGCAGAAAAGATGCTGTTTCAAGTCCTGACAGGGGACCAGCTTGAAAGGGAAACTCTGAATTATTTAAACAGCTTCCTACCGAAAAGCTCTTTTCAAACTGTTGAAGAGACTTAAATTATTGCCTTTCCTTCTAATTCAGTTCCTTTTTCCCTCCTTTCTTTTTCCATTTTTGAAAAACACCTAGAAAACAATTTCCATTTCGAAAACAATTAGGACAAGGAAGCTGATAACACTTCATTTTATTAGACTATTTCTAGAATTGGGGGCAAAGGGGAAGAGAAAGGAATCATTCCCCAGTGGATTTATATATATGAGTTTATAATGAGTTTATATATATATATATATATATATATAAAATGAGTTAATCCCCACTACATTTAGAATGTGTGCTTCTAAAAAAAAGGATAAATACCATGACAGAATACCATGACCAAGAGCTCTTGGAGAGCCCTTTGTGATGAGAAGAGTTGGCTCTTTCGGAATGCTTAGACTTAATCAGATACTAATAATAATAACTTACATTTATATAGCACTTTAAGATTTGCAAATCCTTTTAGATACATTAACAAATTTGAGCCTTACAAAAGCCCTTGGAGGTGGGTACTACAGATATCATTAATTTCATTTGACTGATGAGGAAATTGAGGTTTTAGAGAGCCAAGTGACTTGCCCATGGTCATGTAGTTAGTGTTAGAAAGTAGGATTTGAATCCAGTCTCCCTGACTTCAACTCTAGCATCCTAGCTACTCTGTTGCTCTACTATTTCAGCACCAATAATGAGCTAAGCATTCTAAGTGCAAGACTTTATTTGTGACAGCTCTTAGTGGTTAATATAGCATAGCACAGTGGATATAGGAATGGCCCCAAAAACCAAGAAGACCTGGGTTTATGTCCTGATTCTGACACATGCTGGCTATGTGATCCTGGGAAAATCATTTAACTTTTCAGTTCTCTAGCCAATTGGCCAAAACCATCCATTGTAGGCAAGGGGCCAACCTGAATTGGTAGAGGGAGTTACCTTACCAGGTAGTTTCCTATACCAGTAAAATCATGAGTCCAGTCCCTATCACAACCCAAAATTTGACAAAATATTGGTCCATAAAGCACTATATTTACAAGCAATAATAACTTCTGCTGAATCCTCCAAATTTATAGGAGGTACTCACTTGATAAAGATCAGACACTCACTTTGGTAAAGATTAATTTTTCATGTGATTTTGCCCTATATGGGGAAAGTGCAAGACATATGAGAGAACAGGCCAGAGCCAGAGCAAAGGAGAAAGAGAACACGCCCTCAGGCTACTGTTTATCTTCTGCCTAACATGAGGGCAACAGGATGGCAGCACCAGTCCTGCAGGAAGGAGGACCTCATTATTTACTAGCTGTGTGACTCTGGGCAAGTCACTTAATCCTGTTTGCCTCAATTCCTCTTCTGTAAAAATGAGATAGAGAAGCAATGGCAAACCACTCCAGTATCTCTGCCAAGAAAATCCTAAAAATGAGGTCACAGATAGTCTGAAATGGCTCAACAACACAAGGCAAAAGGCTTTTTCTTAATTTTTTTTTGGAGTTCCCAGAATTTCTTCCTAAGCCATGGATTCTCCTCCCAATAACTAGAAACTGCAATGACCTTTAGCCAAGAGGAATAAAATTTTGACCTGACCTAATTAAAGATGAAATTGTAAGACTCCTTTTTTCCTTTAACCCTTGGGGTTGCTCATAACAACTTGGCAAATGTAATACAAATGATAAGTAGGGATACTTGGGGTGATGGTGTCAAATTTACGGATTGGAGTCACAGGTTCAACAAAGGTTTAGTACAGCCAATTGAATAGAGTTGAATAAGCATTTTTCATGTGGACAGATCACAGACATTCATGTAAAAGATTGCATTGTGTTTTTTCCAGGATGCAGGAGGAATACTAACAGAAAGAATGATGTAAAAGTCTTTCTCCCAGGAGTTATCCTAAGGCCCTTAATTGGAATCTGGAATAATAATGATGATTTGGATACAGCTTTTTGAAATAGGGACAATACATGGAAATCACTGGGATGGCAATTAAGCTGCCCCTGCCTCTGTGATGAAATTCAGACACTACAGAGCTGAGCACATTGGTCCAATACAGGTTAGTGAAGCAAGAAATCTTGTCCAGGTGAAAGGGTGAGCATCATTTGCACCGATCACTTAGAATTACCCTTCTTGAGCACATACCAAGATTCTGAGGGGTGATCACCTCACTGTTCTAAAAATTGTTATAAGCCTTTTCGTGACTTCATGTGGCCACAAATAAATTCTTAAGATAGAGCCAATACTTTCCGGAGATTCATATCCTCAATCTGTTTGTCACAAGAGATCCCGAATCTCTGGATCCCCTTTATACATCATTCTCTATGTCCAACTAGGCTTAACCTATGCTAGCTTCTTTTGCCTGACTCTTCCTCCAGAACCCACTACCAGTCTGCTCTCCTCTCCACCATCGTAGGTGCAATAAAAACAAGAGATATCAATAAAATCCATTAAAAACTGATTCTTGTTGTTTTCGTAATGCCAAAGGATTCTAAATGCTATCAGTATCTTCTAAATATCAGCACTCTAGGGCAAAGCTCTAGTTACAGTCTTGCTAATTAGTGATAAAGCCCAGAGCTAGAAACTGATTTCTAGTCCTGTGCCTTTTCCACTATGCCACAATACTTATTATCATCACAATGACACATATTCCATAAGAAAGAAACATGATATAGATGAATTATGAATCTCTTGGCTTTAGACTTAGTTACCTGTAGCATAAATTATAGGGTGCTGTGGTTTGCATAGTCCATTGGCTTCTGGCCAGAGTAAATCAGGTGAATATTTTGCAAGGGCAACTCTAAGCTATGCCTTAGTTCTTTGTAAAAAGATACTGTTCCATTGTGGTTAAGAAATATTAGGGTATTGTTCAAATTCTCTCCTATTATGGTCGTGTGACCATGTGGCTGCTTCACCTGCTTACAAGAACTCCAATTGTTCCATCATCTCACCAAGGCTTATTTGATATCACAGGATCATAAGTTTAAAGCCAGAAGCATCCTTAGGTATTATCCACTACTACTGTCTTAGTTTACAGAGGAGGAGGCTAATTTCTATATAGTAATTTTTAGTTACATTGTATCTTTCCTAGTGGATACAGGATTTTGGGGGGGGGTTATTGTATTTTTAAAAATATCTTCTTAACACATTTAGATTGTAAGCTCTTTGAGGACAATGATTTTGTCTGCTCTCTTGTACCTCATATAGCTCTCTAGTTTCATGATGACTTGTTTGCACAGGTTCCGGTAATGGATGATGTTCTCGAACTTTCCCAGTCACCAATGGAGTGAAGCAAGGCTGTGTGCTTGCTCCCATGCTTTTTAGAATAATGTTTTCAACCATATTGTTGGATGCTTTCAACAAGGACAAAAAACGGCATCAAGGTCAGCTATCACATTGAAGGTGAATTATTTAACTTGAAAAGGCTACAAGCCAAGACTAAAGTGGAGGGAGAGCTAGTACACGACTTTTTGTTCACAGATGATTGTGTACTCAATGCAGCCTCTGAAGCTGAGATACAACAAAGTAGGGATCAATTCTCTGCACCAAGAAAACAAAGGTGCTCCACCAGCCAGCACCACATCATCCATCCATAAAACCATCAATTACAGCAAAGGGAGAAATTTTGAATAATGTGGAAAAGTTCACTTAAGTTGGCAGTATTCTTTCCAGGGATGTCCACATAGATAGAAGGGTTGATGCATGCATTGCCAGAGCTAGCTCAGTGTTTGGGAGGCTGTGAAGGAAAGTGTGGGAGAGAATAGGTATTAGGCTGCCTACCAAATTGAAGGTTTACAGAGCCATTGTGCTGACCTCATTATATGCCTGTGAAACCTTGACTGTCTACCGATGCCATGCCAGGAAATTGAATCGCTTCCATCTGAATCTTCTTAGAAAGATTCTGAAGATCACCTGGCAAGATAAGGTACCAGAGACACTGAGATCCTTTCTTGAATTAAACTGCCAGGCATTCAAACTCTCCTGCATAGAGTGCAAGTCAGATGGGCTGGCCACATTGTTCAAATTCCAAATGTATGTTAGCCTAAAAGACCATTTTATGGAAAATTCACACAAGAGGAGTGCTCATGTGGAAATCAGAAAAAGCAGTACAAGGACACTCTCAAGGACTCTCTGAAGAACTTTGGAATCGATTGTGAGACGTGGGAGACACTGGCAAAGGACAGTCCAGCATGGTGTGCCTACATCAAAGAAAGCACTGTACTCTATGAATAAAGCAGAATTACAATAGCTTAAAAGAAACATGAGATTTACAAATTGAGAGAAATTTCCACTCCAAATGTTCATGTGGACTATTTGTACCTAACCTGTGTTAGAGTCTTCTGAGTTCATATTGATCTGATCAGCCAGCCGCATTTGCACACACTGTGCCTTGACTCCAACATAGTGATATCATTTTGGTCCTCTTTGAGAAGGAAGGACAACAGCCAATATTGTTCTCTGAACAAAGTGGTGTTCTCAGTAAATGCTGTCGAATCCAAGTAGAAGCAGAGAGACTTGAGAAGCAAAGAAAGAAAAGTTTGCATACCCTCAAGTGCTGAAATGATGAACCGTTTAAATGCTATCTTGTGAGAGAAGTTTCATTTCCAGGGATAAAGAAAGGGATTACAAAAATATTTATAGAAGCTCTTTTGTGGTGGCAAAGAATTGGAAATTGAGGGGATGCCCATCAGTTTGGAGAAAGACTGAGCAAATGGTTCAATATAATTGTGATAGAATGAGATTGTGCTGTAAGATATAACAAAGGGGATGGTTTAAGAAAAACCAGAGAAGATGTGTATGAAGTGAAGCAAAGTAAAGTTAGCAGAACCAGGAGAATATTGTACACAGTAACAGCAATACTATAATGATGATGAACTCTAGAAGATGTAACTACTCTGATTAAGACAATGATCCACGACAATTCCAAAAGACCCATGATGGAAAATGCTATCCATCTCCAGAGAAAGAACTGATGAACTCTCAGTGAAGGATGAAGCATACTTTTTTTTGCCTTCTTTATATTTCTTGCTTTTTATTTTTTGCAACATAGCTAATATGGAAATATGTTTTACATGACTTAACATGTATAATTGACATCATATTGATTGCCTTCTTAAGGGGTAGGGGAAGGGTGAAAGAGAGGGAAAGAATTTGGAACTCAAAAAAAATTAATGAATCTTAAAAATGAAGAAAAGAAAATATATACATTAAAAAAAACAGAAGAAGAAGAAAAGAAAAAGGAATACAATGTGGTATGATGAAAAGGAATCACGATTTGGTCAGAAGACCTAGATTCAATTCCAGGCTCTGTACCTTAATAATCTGTGTGACTTCACTTACCTGGAGTTCAGTAACCCCATCTGTAAAATAAGGTAGTTCGACTCAACCTCCAATGACTGTTCTACTTCTAATGAGCATATGAAATCTATACAGCAAGCATCTGTGAATTCATTGGCATGTGAATTTCCTCCCTCCACCATGATGGCAGGACTAGGCCCAATAGTTGTATGATATAGCTAAATATTAGAGAGTTATAGGAGTGTGCTGGAGCCAGCTCAAACTTGTTCTCAAGAGGCAGCTATTAAAATTTCAATGTAAGCATTCATACCTCTGAAATTGGAAAATTTAACAAATCTGGGACTGATTTATTGTTTTTTTAATTTCTAGACCAAAGAACATGATGGAAAAAATGTTAATAATGCAGATTAAACATAAATATTTTTCCCTGGAGAGCCAGTTATTAAACATTTACCAGCATAGCTCATAGTTGTCTGATATTAAATGATTTGCCCATTGTTACACAGCTATTAAATATAACAACAGGGATTTTTAACTTGAGTTTTCGTAAGTGCAGTTCCAGCAGTCTGTGCATTTTGTTATATTGTCTTTCTTAAAGATAAATATATGAAATTATAAATCTATGAGACTACTAAGGAAAGACCTCAGCCTATGGATTCCTGGTAACCCTGGAAACTCTTTCCTCTATGGACTTAGCACAAGAATCCTCATAGGAATGAAATTAAAATTAGTGGAATAATAACACGGAAAGAAGATGAAGGCCTCTTTAGAAAGAAATCAATACAAATGCAGATAGAGAGTAACAAGATAACTAATTACCAATTTTGAACCATTGTCCACTGACAAATTTTTTTTGCCTTGGAGCAAAAATGTTTCAGTAGCGGCATATTGCACTGGGCCCTTGCAGGACCAGGCTGAGATAACCCAGGGGTCCATGCAGGCATGGAACGAAGACAAAACCCTCAGCATCTGTGCCTGGAGACTTTCCTGCTCCCAGCTGCTGCTGTAGCATCCCCACTCTGATGCTTCCTTGAACTTCAGTCAATAAGGATTTATTAAGTACATAGTATATAGCCTATGCTATGTACATAGCCAGGCACTGTGCTAAGCACTGCGGATCCAAAGAAAGGCAAAAGATAAACCCTGTTCTCAAGGATCTCATGATCTAATGAAAACAATGATGTACAAATACAATATGTACAGAATAAATTAGAAATAATAGAGAGGAAGGCACTAGCATTAACGGAGATCAGAAAAGGCTTCACAGAGGAAATGAAAATTCTAGGAAAACTGCTGAGGGGGCAGCTAGGTGGTGCAGTGGATAGAGCACCGGCCCTGAAGTCAGGAGGACTTTAGTTCAAATCTGGCCTCAGACCAAACACTTGACATTTACTAGCTGTGTGACCCTGGGCAAGTCACTTAGCTCCAAATTGCCTAAAAATAAAAAGAAAAAAATTTTAAAAAAGAAAGAAAACTGCTGAGAGAGAAAGGAACACGGTCTCAGGCTTCAACAGGGTCTGTGCTATATATAAAGGAGATGGATCAATTTCTGACCAATTTTAGGTTGTAATTACAAAGTTTTCACTTTTAGATGAAGGTAAGTAACTTTTAAGCCATCGTTTCAACCACATCTAGCTCAAGAAACAAGTGAAATATTGGCCCAAGGTACAATTATACACCTTCAGAGAGAGCCCAAATTTTTACTCAAGAATCAGCCAAAGACTGCCTCTTTCTGGTCCCTTGAGGTCTTAGTTCTGAGGCCTGTCATCACCCAAGAAGCAAGATCTTAGCCCCAGGTTCCTCTCTCTCCTCTTGCCAATTAGCACTTAACTCTGCAGAGGGACTCTTCGAGCCACTGGACACTGCCATGCGCTTCTGCTGCAGAACACACTGCCAATGGGGGTGGAAGGCAGAGACGCCCCCTTCCCCCTTGTTGTATTCCCCAAGAGGATCCAGTGAAAAGGTGAAGAGCAAATCTTTTCCGTAGGGCTGACTTACTCCAGAACTAACTTGCTTTTTAAAGTCCAAGTAGGGGTGTGAGTGCATCTTCAGCCAGCAACTTTCATCCAACGACCTTCATAATACTATCTGCTTAATGGAGGAACTTCTTAACATTTTATTGTTGCCTTGCAGGAAAATGTCTTACTTTGATTGGAGATTATTCTTTCTTCTTTTACCTCCATTACATAAGTAGCAACTCTGTTCAAAGAAAGAACACAAGAGGGAAGCTTCCTCCTCTGAGCTCCAGAATATATTTGTGAGTAGAATAGGCACTGGACCAAATGTTATGATCCAAAAGAACCAGGAAGTCTCCCTCTTCTTTCGTTGACTGCTATTTTGCTATTAGAGAAGTATTTATTTTGTTAAAGCTTTGCCAATCTCTGCCTCTTGTTTTAACAGTCAGCCTTTGAAAGGGTAAAGCAGTAAGTTGTTAGCAGTTATTGTTAGCAGTTGTTAGCAATTTTCACTTTATCATGAATTGGTTTATCAGCTCTCCTTTCGTTAATTGCAACCAGGGTGTTCAAGGGAAAAGGAGGCATGAGAGAGAATGTGGGCAAATGAGGCATTGAACTAAGAAGGCAGGCCTGGGGAAAATACTATATCAAGCTGCATGAATGTAGTAGGAATCCTCTGGTGAGAGGAGGGATTCTAAGGACAAGAGAGAGACATAGAAAAGGGAAAGGAGAAAGTACTTTCACCTACTTTCTAGGAAACCTTTTTTACCTACTTTCTAACAAACCATAACTAAGCTTTAGTGTTCAGGTTGTAAATTCTCATCAGACTATTAACTCCTCAAGGGCAGGGATTGTCTTTTGCCTCTTTTTGTGTCTCTAGCCCTCAGCGCAGTGCCTGGCACAGAGTAGGCACTTAATGAATGTTTTTTGATTGTTCACTAAGCTAAAGTAAAGACAGAAGGTCATGTTTTGTTTTGTTGTGTTTTGTTTTAATTTACCCAAGAGACAGTTGTGGCAAATTCTGTCCTTTCCTCTTTTCACTAGACCTGAATGTTCTTTCAGATAATAAATTAAACATAACAAACAATATTTCTTCCTTTAAAGCCTTCCTCTGATGCTTCATCATGGTATGGAGGTAACCTAGCTTCTTGAAGTATGACACTGGAACATAAGTTCTAACAGCGCCCACTAAGATCTTCAATTTCAGGTCTGGAAGGGGGCCGTGTGTCTTTTATCTGTGAACCAGCCTAGCTAGGTTTGGAAAGGGTAGTAAATCCATTGGCCATAGCACCTCTCAAGAAAAAGCTACATAGTAACATGGAAAGAGAACAAGATCTGGAGTCAAGGCAAATCAAATCAATAAGCACTTATTAAGGACCTACTATGTGCCAGGCATTATATGTGTTAAGAGCCAAGAATACAAAGAAAGGCAAAAACAGTCTCTACTCTTAAAGAGTTCACGAACTAATGGGGGAAGCTACCTGCAGAAAACCACATATTAACAGTATATGCAGAATAAATTGGAGGTAATCTCAGAGTTAAGGCACTAAGATTAAGGAGGACTCGGAAAGGCTTCTTGCAGAAGATAGAACTTTAGCCAAGACTTGAAGGAAGCAGAGGTGAAGAGGGAGACAATTCTAGTCATGGGGGTCAGCTAATTAAAATGCCCAGAGTTGAGAGTGTTGTGTGAGCGGAATGATAAGAAGGCCAGTGTCACTGGATAGCATAGTACATAGAGGGGAGTAAGACTTAAGAAGATGGGAAAAGGGACAGGTTATGAAGAAAGTTAAAATCCAAATAAAGGATTTATATTGATCTTGGAGGTAGCAGGAAGTCACTGGAGTTTATTGAATATTGAGGTGAAAGAGTCAGGTATATGCTTAAGGGAGATCACTTTGCTGGCTGAGTGGGAGGATAAGCTAGAGCAGAGAGACATTGAGGTAGGGAGGTCAACCAGAAGGCTACTACAATAGTCCAGGTGTCAAGTAGCCTTTACCAGGGTGGTGGAACAGTATTCAAAGGGGGCATAGAAGAGAGGTGTGTTGAAGACAGAATTGACAACAGTTAGCAAAAGATTGGATATGGGGGAGTGAAAGAGTGAAAGGACAAAGATAAGTTAGATTCGGGAAGACCTGAGTTTCAATCCTGCTTCAGACACTTGCCAAGTCTGTGACTCTGAACAAGTCACTTAACCTCTTTCAGCCTCAGTTTCCTCATCTGAAAAATGGGGATAATAATAGCAGTTATCAAGACCAACCGTGATAACATACTTTGCACAACATCTTAAAGGCCTGTGTAAATGTGAGTATTATCAGCTACTAAGTGGTAGCGTTATTATTATCTGAGTTTAGAGAGGCAGCACTATAGGGATAAAATCATAGTGTTTGTCTCCCCAGCGCCTAGCAGAGTGCTTTGCATAAAGTAAATGCTTGTTGAATTAAACTGTTGAATTTTCAAGGCTATTTAATAATTCTATATTATTTATCTTCTTAAACCAGGTAGAAAGGGAGGAATGTCAGTGTTTGGCATTTTCTATTCTTTTTTAAATGTGAAGGAAATTAGGCCATTAAGAAGGATTTACCTGGTATCATACAGAAGGGTAGAAACCAGTGAGCAAAGAGACCTTAAAAATCAGCATTGGCCCAACCGTTAGAAAGCAGTACTTCTTAAGGGCAAGTGTCCTTCATTTATGAGGGGTTTTTTTCCAGTTTATTTTAGGAATGAACTCATCTTTATCACTTGGTTGAGGCAAGATTTGCTTTTTTTCTTATTTCATGAGTTCTTTCCAGGTAATAAACTATAAAATGCTATTCAGTTCAATTCAACAAGCATTTATTTTTTAAATGTTTTATTGATGCTTTTTCTTTATATCATTGACATTTACCAGTGACTTACCCCATCCCAGCTACGTACAGCCAAGCACAGATCAACTCATTGACTTTGTCTGAAAATGTATGCCTCCTACCACACATATTGTCTGTCACTTCTCTGCCTAGAATTAGGAAGCATGCCAAAGTCAGGATGAGACACTGTATTGATCCGAGTTCTGAGGTTTTTCAATTCAACAAGCATTTATTAAACACATTCTTTAGACTGTTAGCTCTTTGAGAGCAGGGACTGTTTTTTGCCTTTTCTTGTATCTTCATGGCTTAGCACAGTGCCTGGCACATAGGAGGCACTTAATAGATGACCGGTGGTAGATATACTCTTTTTGAGGTCATCTGCTATGCCCAGGAAATGTAGAGACAGAAAACAAACAGCAGCTTACCCTCAAGTAGCTTATATTCTGTGGTGGGAGGGGCAGAAAACCTATGTACATCAATAAACAAATACAAAGTATATTCGTAGTAAGTACAATATAATGTGAGGGGGTATTAATAAAGAAAATTCTAAAGCTAACTATTATATATAATTATATATATAATATACAATAATTTGAGGAGTCATTGCTTATCCTTTCTCCATTTCTTCTTTCCCTAAAACCCATTCTTTAAAAGAAAAAAGTCCCATTTCCCCCTTTATTTAATTACAATACTAAATAATTCACCCTGATACATAAATATACTACATTTAAAGGGCCTTGGACTCTTTGGAGACAGAGTGTTGCCAAATAAAAATTATAGAAAAAAGTTTCATAATATCATGCAAGAGAAGTGTTGCACCTTTACCACTAAATCTATTATTCATCCATCTTGAGTTAAGCAATCCCCTAGGTGTCCAACAATGAATAAACACATTCTGCTGTGCTTGGATGATTTTTATGGTGTTCAAGATGTACACAATTTATTAGCAGGAGTTAAATCATCCAGTGATCTGAATTATATATGAAATCACAATAAAAATTTTAAAAGGTAACCAACACCCTGCCTGTTTTCAATTTTTGTAGATTGTTGGAAAATAATAGAACATTAATAGCTTTCAGTTGTGTTTTGCAAGTCGTGCCTCTTAACAGATTTTCTGCTGTTCCATTAAACCACTTCAGCACTCCCTACCTCATTCTCACAAAGCTTGGTATTGGTTTCTTGGCCTGCATCTTAAAAATCTAGGAGAACGCTAGAGACTCTACATTCCCCTACATTTGCATCCAAGCCTCCTGTTTAGGGAGGAAAGTGGATACAAAACAGGTTAGAGAATTGAACAATTTCTAAGTAAATCAACTAAAAAGTATTGATTGGCAAATAACTGGAAACAAACTAGATGTCCATCACTCAGAGGAATGACTAAACAAATTATGGTACAAGAATATAACAGAATTTTACTGCATTGCAAGAAGTGGTGACTATGAGGAGTATGGAGAGGACTAATGCAAAGTGAAGTAAAAAGAACCAGCAAAACAGGACAATGACTACAACAGATGTAAATAAGAAGAATAACAACAACAATCAGAATTGAACACTATCATTATAATGACCAAGCCTGGCCCTTCTCTGTAGAGGTGGAGCACTATGGGGGTAGAACACAGCATATACTGCCAGGCTAGATTAATAAATTGGTTAGTTTTGCTGAATTGATTTTTTTTTCCTTTTTTATTCTTCTTTATAAGGAATGACTCTCTGGGTAGAGTAAAAGGAAAATATATACTAGGAAATTAGGGTGATATAAAAGTAAAAGATATCAATAAAAATTAAAAATAAAGAATATTGATCAAGCCCTTTCCTTATGCCCAGCTTACTGACAGGACACAAAAGAAGTCCCTGGTCCCTACCCTCTAGGAATTCATGGTCTTGTTGAAATGATATGATTTATGTTGCTTCCAGTCCTTTCCTTCCATTGTGGCCTTCTGGAATCATAGAATAATAGAGAAGAAATAAGTATTTATCTAAGGATTTTATTAGCTGTTGGGAAGACAAAAGGGAACAATAAATAAATAGATAGAAAAATAAAATGAAATAAGAGTTATGGGGAGCCAACTCTTGGCATGTGGTTAGTTCAACTTTGACTGCCCTTCTGGAAATAGCACCTCCTATTCGGTAACGTTGATCTCACTCTCCTCCCATCCCCATGATGATCATAGTCCTCACTCCTTTCTTGATCCTCCACTGATGTCACTAAAACAAAGATAAGCGGATGTCCTGCCTCTGTTATTTACTCATTCCCTGCTCTGGTCACAGATTTCAAGATACAGAGACTGAACCTTACCCTCATTAAATGCAGGTATAGAGGGGCAGCTAAGTGGTGCAGTGAATAGAGCACCGACCCTGGAGGACCTGAGTTCAAATCCAGCCTCAGACACATAACACTAGCTATGTGACCCCGGGGCAAGTCACTTAACCCCATTGCTTAGCCAAAAAAACAAAACAAACAAACAAAAGATATAAGTATAGGATTTACTGATAATATAGAAACAAATCTAATGGACCAAGGATGTTGAGTATGTGTATGGCAGACCACCTCACCACCACCACCACCACGACCCAAGTCTCAATGTTAGATAAGGCTCTGAGAGATGAAGCAGCCACACAAAGTAGTCCCAGGCAACTAGCTCTAATCGAATTTCACAGACTGATTCTTAACAACCCTGAGTAGTTAGAGTCCCCAGGATTTTTATACACAGGGAGACAAAAGGAATTGGAACATTGTACAAATTCACAATCTAGGGTAAGTAGACCTCAAGTACCTTTGAGTATATGAATAGGTCAGATAAGGCTAGACCTGTTAACAGAATTCCTTTAGTGTCAGGAGCTGTGCTTAATGAGCTTGATAAGTTTAGCAGTTTCTGTCTACATGTTCTCCTTCACAATGGAGAACAGAGGCACTCTTTAATACAGCCCACATGATCCAGTTATGATATCATTATATTATGTATTAACATAATCCTGCCCATGCTCAGCCCAAGATCCAACTGGAGAATTTCTCCATTGCACTGTTGACAATGCAATATGATAGAATTAGTTCATGCTCAGGGTGTCTTAGACTGATAACTAAAGATTTTGAAATCTTGTGATCTACTTGTGCCTATTTTTTTTTTATTAGTGACCAGTGAAACTCATGTTTCCTCCCACTGGATCCTTGAGAGAGTACATTTGCAAAAATACCTTCTTTTTATATAAATCTTTTTCAATTAACAAGCATTTATAGTCTCTCCTTCCTGCCTCCCACCCTACCGGAAATAAAAAGAAAGTAAAACAAAAGCCTAGTAATAAACATACATAATCAAACAAAGCAAATTCCCATATTAGTCAACAATCTATGTCTCACCCTGCATCTATCCCTTCTGTCAGGAGATGGGTAACATTTTTCCTTATTAGTCCTTTGAAATTGTGATTAGTCATTGCATTGATCAGAGTTCTTAAGACTTTCAATATTGTTTGTCTTTATAATGTTGTTATGGCATAAGTTGTCCTGGTTCTGCTCATTTAACCTTGTGTCAGTTCATACAAGTATTCCCAGATTTCTTTGAAACTGCCCATTTTGAAATTTCATGTATCACAATTGTGTTCCATTAAATTCATATGTCATGATTTGTTTAGACATTTTCCAGTTAACAAGCATCCCCTTTAATTTCCAGTTCTCTGCCACTACAAAAAAAGCTGCTATAAATATTTTGTACATAGGGTCCTTTTGATCTGTTGGTAGTCATAGTGGTCATATTGCTGGGTCAAAGGGGCTGCACAGTTTAATAACTTTTGGGAAGTAGTTCCAAAATGCATTCCAGAATGGTTGGACCAATTCACAGTTCCACCAGCAATGCATCAATGTGCCTGTTTTCCTACAGCCTCTCCAACACTTATCATTTTTCTTTTTTGTCAACTTGGCCATAGCATGACTATGAGGTGGGACCTCAGAGTTGCTTTAATGTGCATTCCTTTAATTATGAATGATTGGGAACACTTTTTCATATGACTATTAATAGTTTGGATTTCTTTTTTTGAAAATTGATATTCTTTAAACATTTATCTACTTGGGGAATAACTTCTATTCTTAATAAATTTAAATCAATTCCTTATCTCTCTTGGAAATAAGACCTTTATCAGAGAAACTAAGTGTAAAGATTTTTTTCCTAATTGACTATTTGCATTCTAATCTTACCAGCTTTGGTTTTATTTGTGAAAAAAAAAACCTTTTTAAATATTATGTAATTAAAATTATCTATTTTGTCTTTTGTGATCTTCTATATCCCTTGTTTGGTCATGAATTCTTTCCCTATCCGTAGATATGAAAGACAATTTCTTCCTTGTTCCTCTAATTCATTAATGATGTGACCTTTTACATCTAAGTCATATCTGTCTGGAGCAGATATTCATATATGCTACCGTGAGGTATTGTACTTTTATGAACTGATATAGAACAAGGTGAGAAGAATTAGGAGGACAATTTATGCAATAACAACACCATAAAGACAAACAGCTTTGACAAATTTAAGAACTCTGATCAATGCAGTGACCAACCATGACGAGAGAAGACTCATGATGAAACATGATACCTACCTCCTGTCAAAGGGATGATGGACTCAGGTTGCAGATTGAGACATCTATTTTTTTAATCTGGCTAATGTGAAAATTTGTTCTCCTTGAATATGAATGTTACAAAAGGCTTTTTTCATTTTTTCAATGATGAGGAGGAGGTAGAAGGGAGAGGAAAAAATTTTATTAAAAAAAATTAAGTAAACAAGGCAGTAGAGAATCAAGTACTTAAATCTATGGCAAAGTTTCTTAACCTGAACTCTTCAGACCCCCAAAAGGTCCATGGATAGATTTCAGATAGTTCATGAACTTGGAGGGGGGAAAGATTACATATTTATTTTCACTAACCTCTAAAGTCCTTTGTAAACCTAAGTATTTATTTTATACATTCAAAAACATCATTTTGAGAAAAAATCCATAGGCTCAAGCAGACTGCCAAAGAGGTCCCTAACACACATGAAAAGGTTGAGAAGCCCTGCTCTATGGAATGGATAATAAATGTATTAAAATATATTTGTCATGCTTTCTGGATCCTTACTGAATAAGCCTGATATCCAACAGGTATTTGGAGATATGAGAATAGAGGTCAACAGAAAGGTTAGGGAGGGATAGGTAGTTTTGAGAATCATCATCATAGAGATGGTAATTAAATCCATGTTGCTGATCAGATCACCAAGTGAAGTAGTATAGAGGAAGAAGTAAAAAGGGTCAAGGACAGAATTCTGAGGGCTATCTTACAATTAGGGAGTGTTATCAGGAAGACGATCCAGCAAAAGAGACAGAAAAGGAGTGATCAGCTAGGTAGGATGAGAACCAAGAGGCAGTGGTGTCCCAAAAACCTAGAGAGAAAAGAATATCAAGGAGGAGAGGATAATCAACAGCATCAAAGGCTACAGGGAGATTCAGGAAAATAAAGGTTGAGAAAAGGCCATTGGATTTGGCCATTAGGAGATCATTGGTAACTTTGGAGAGAACAGTTAGGTAAGATGATGAAGTCAGAAACCATATCAGAGCAGGTTAAGAAAAGAATGAGGAGAGAAAGTAGAGGCACCTGTTGTAGATGGCCTTTTCAAGGAGTTTAGCGACAGAGGGAAAAAGAGATATAGGATGAAGTTAGTAGGGATGAAATGATCAAGTAAGGATGTTTTGAGGATTGGGGAGACATGGACCCTCTAAGCTGAGACTCAAATATCATTGAAAAACTATAGGCCACTCACCTAGAGCTCCCTTTTCCCCTCTTTTCATCATCTCACATCATTCAGATGTCCTCCACAACTATTTCTGCCTTTACTCCTGTCTCACATGAAAAGGGGCCCTGCTTTTTGCCAAGGCAAGTCCTTCAATGTGCTCGAGTGTGATCCCATTTCATCCCATCCCATCTTCTCCATCAGATTTTCCCCTCTATCATTCCCTCTCTCTTGAGTCTTGAGTCTCTCCCTGTCTACTGGTTGCTTTCCTGTGGCCTACAAACATGCTTGTCTCCCCTATCCTCAAAGAAAATTTAATCTATCCATCCCACTAGCTATACTACCATATTTCATGGTTAAACTTGAAAAAGCCACCTATAATTGGTACTTCCATTTCTCTCCTCTCACTTCCTCTCTGCAATCTGGCTTTTCACTTCATCATTCAACTGAAACTGCTCTCTCCAAAGCTACCAGTGACCTTTTAATTGCCAAATCTAACGGTTGTTTCTCAGTCCTCATCTTTCCTGATATGCAGCCATTGACACCGTCAATCACTTTTACCCTCTTTAAATGGGTATTCTCTCCTCTCCAGGCTTTCATGTCAATATTTTCTCTCTCCTGGCTCTCCTCCTACTTATCTGACTGCTCCTTCTCAAATCTCCTTTGCTGGGTCTTCTTCTGAGTCCTAGGCCCTTTTCTCTTCTCTCTCTACACTATTGCATTTGATGATGTCATAGGCTCCCATGGACTCAATGATCCTATCTATACAGGTGATTCACAGGTCTATTTACCCAGCCTTAACCTTCTTTCTTGACCTCCAGTCCCACATCACCAATTGTCTATTGGACATTTTGAACTGGTTGTTCTGTAAGCATCTTACACTTTACATGTCCAAAACAGAATTCTAAAACACCCATGGAGCGGTGGATCAGACATCTTGTTCAATGACCTCTGATCTTAAAGACACTGTGATAGAGGATAGCCAAGAAAGTCTGATCTGTTCATCAGAGTCCCTAGAGCAGTGGTATCTAGACATTTTTGATTATACATTTCTATCAATAAAAAAAATTTTGAGCATGCACTCATCATATTTGTATATTTAAATATTTATAAGTCATATAAATGTCCTACCTTACTAATAATATATATCATAAAATATGACATAAAGGTGAAATAATATTTGATCCTAGAATCAATAGGGAGCCACTGCAGTTTATTGACTTGGGGACTGACACTGTCAGACCTACACCTTAGGAAAATCACTTTGGCAGCTATGCAAAGGATGGATCGGAATGGGGAGACATTTGAGTGAGTTTTATCTTCCACTGCTTTTCTCTGCTCCATGATGGAATTCTGCTCATAATAGGCTGTCATCTTGCTTTACAAGTATTATTTTATATTCTAAAGCAGTATTGCCTTTTGCTACCATTTGTCTTTGCTTAGCACGTTAAACAAGTGTTTGCTAGCTAAGATTTTTTTTAAAATTTCTGTTAGTCTCCTTGTTATGGCTACTGACTAACATAGTTTAAATTTCTATGTAAAATTATTATAATTGGTGGCATCTCAATTGTCCATTACCCATTTTTCATTAACAATTATTTTTTTCTGAAAATTCAATATCAAGTCGTTTCAATTGTATGCTCTATCTTTTTCTCATTATTATTCTTTCTTCAATTTGTTTGCTAATTCTGACCTTTGCTCTAACAAGTTGGTGACCTGACTGTACACAAACTTGATTCAGGTATGACTCCCACATCAATAATGAGCTTTTCCTGTGTACTAAACTATAATCAATTTCATTTTTTTGTGATGTTATTTGGTGTTTGCTATGTATCGTGCATACCAATTCTCTTCACAAAGAAAGTTTTCATGATGTAAAGTCATGAGCCTTCTCTGTAGTCATCAAGTCTTTGGTCTCTTTCATTTCTTTTTCCTAACCCACCATTTCTGATCTATTTCTCACCATCTCTACCTATTTCCATATTGCATTGAACTCACCAAGTATCAAAGTATATTCTGATTTAATTCAGAAGGTCATATCTGGATCTTTATAGAAATTTTCTACCTCTTCAACTCTTCAGCCAAGGTTCATGCATAAGGTGCAATTATTTTCATCTCAGTTTTCAGATAATCATCATGAGCACTATAATATGAGATGGCTAAGTATGCCATGAAATTTGGTTTCTTGTTTCCTTTTGGTATACGTTAAAATAAATCTGTCAACTCCTTTCTTTGCTTCTCCAAGGAAGCAAACCCTTCTGTGAACAGTTTCCATTTAACTCCAACTTCCTTCTTTTTTCTGGTTTTTTTTTACAGTGGGAATATCAATACTGTTATAATTCAGCTCCTTCAGACATGTGTATAGTCACTGGTCATTGTACAAAGACCTCATAGTTAGAATACCAACAGTCAAAGTAACATCTACAGAAGGCCTAAAAACTGTTATCATCAGCAGCCTCTGCCCTCTTTTCTGCTCTTCTGCCACTGTCATTGAAGGAGCAAGAGGTGAAGCCAATCAAGATTGAGGGTCATTTTGCATTTTTCTTTGTTTCATGAGTTACTATGGTCAAGTAATTCACCCCTGGTTGGTAACCTACTGGAGACAAGACTCTTTGTACTTAGTTAAGCTGGTCCTTGGGAAGCAGATTTGGTCTGTACCCAGGACCATACTCAAAGTCTTCCCATCATGACAGAACCTGCCACAGATTACACTTTGCTGGCATAACCTCAAGAACCCAGACTATAGATTGCGTTGTACATATTTGTTGGCAGATTGCTCTCCCCATTAGATTGTAAGCTCCTTGAAAGCAAGGCCTGTCTTTTGCTTCTTTTTGTATCCCTAGTGCTTAGCATGGTACCTGACATGTTACAGGCACTCAATAAAATGTTCGTTGACTGATGCCACACTGAAGTATTAGGACCTAAAAATGAGATCATTCAGGGCCAGAATAAGTTCCTTCAGTGCAAGGACAGTTTCATTTTTGTGAAACTACCTTTACAGAGTCCTACTCTGAGGTTTCATTGATTAAAATTTACATTCCTTTGGGAGAAATACCAGCAGGCAAGAGTATGATACCCTATGTAGACAGAGGGAGAAGAGAGGAGAGGAGAGAAGAAGAGGAGAGGAGAGAGAAGAGGAGAGGAGAGGAGAGGAGAGGAGAGGAGAGGAGAGGAGAGGAGAGGAGAGGAGAGGAGAGGAGAGGAGAGAGAGGAGAGGAGAGGAGAGGAGAGGAGAGGAGAGGAGAGGAGAGGAGAGGAGAGGAGAGGAGAGGAGAGGAGAGGAGAGGAGAGGAGAGGAGAGGAAGAGGGGAGGGGAGGGGAAGGGAAAGGAGAGGAGGGGAGAGAAGAAAAGAGAGGGGAGGGGAAGGGAAGGAAGGGAAAGGGAGGGGAGACGAGAGGAGAGGAGGAGTGAGGAAAGGTGAGGAGAAGAAGGACTAGAATGATCAAAAAGGAGCAGATAGGGACATTCAGAGCATAGAGTGTGGCTGGTAGACCTGTAAAGAGGCCTTCCTGAGCCCAGAGCCTTAATTATCGAGGTGGCTCAGTGAATAGAGTGCTGGGCCTGTAGTGAGGAAGACAAATTCAACTCTGGCCTTAGTCACTCACTAACTACGTGACCAAGTCACTTAACTTTTGCTTGCCTTAATCGAAGAGAAAAGGAAATGGTAAACCACTCCAGTATCTTTGTCGAGAAAACCCCATGGACAGTATGGCCCATGGGATCATGAAGAGTCCAACACAACTGAACAATAACAATATGCTTGTCGTGGAAAGGCTGGTGGATTTAGAATTCAGTCTAGACTAATATTAGCTGTGTGACCACAGGCAAAAGTCAATCTCTCAGTTTCAATTTTCTCATCTGTAAAAGACTGAAACAAAACAAAAAATGGGGATAATAATATACTATGCCTACCCTCCCAGGCTTACTGGTAGAGAAATGCTTTATAAATCAGAAATCTCTGTCTCTAGAAATGGTAACTATTAATAACAAATTAGCCTGCCTCTTCTGATGAAAACACTTGATTGTATTAGTGCCCTAGACTCTCAGAATTGGAGGGGTCTTAGAGGTCCTGTAGTATAATACACTCACTTATGCAGAAGAAAAAGAGGTTAAGACAGACGAAGTGCTACTAAGAGAAAACAACATGTACCCTGTTAAGAAAAGTAATTTGAAGAGGAGGTGAGCAATTTGCTAAAGAGCACTGGATTTCTAATCAGAAGATGTGGATTCCAACCCAGCTTTGCCACTTAACTATCTGTATGATCTAAAATAAGTCACTTAACCTGTCTGGGCCTCAGTTTTCTCATCTATAAAATGAAGGGGTTGACTTAGATGCTTTCCGAGGTCTCTTCAGGTTCTAAATCTATGATCTTATGATTCTAGGAATACAGTGCTCATGATGCTGCTCTCAAAGGCTGCATGCTCTGGTGAGAGTCATGAGGCAGCCAAAGTTGATTTCACTTTCCCTGGCTTCACAGGTCTAAACTATCCTAATTCCACATTGGTTTTCTCCCCTTCCTGAGGTCAGGTAGGTGTCTGTGCCAATCTATATACCTCTGTACTCTTAGCACTGGAACAATCTGTTGGATTTCTCCCTGGAGAGGTAGCATTGCATGCTCTCAAAATCTTCCCCAAGGCAAATAGCAAGAGAGGAAGAAAACAGTTTCTCATGTACTTGGGTGTTATTATTCCACCATCAATGTTGTTCTCCGCTTTAAAACACCAGGCTTTATTGGTCATCTCTTGCAGGGCTGCATTTCAGCCTTCCCCATGAGTGTGTATGTACATTCCCAGCTGGTGAGAGGCAACTAGGTGGTGTGGGGATAAAGCACAGGACTTGGAATTAGAAAGACCCGAATTCAAATCCTGCCTCAGACATTTATTAACTTTGTGAACCTGGGATATTCATTTAACTTCTTTCATCCTCAAATTCCTCATCTGTAAAATGAGGGCAAGAATAGCACCTGCCTCACATTACAAAGATATAAGAAGATAATATACGTAAAGCCAGTCCTTTTCTAATACTAGTGCCTTCCCTCCGTTGATAATCTCCATTTTCTTCTGTGTCTCTCTTATCTGAATGTAGTTGTTTTCACATTTAACCTCCTCTGTCAGATTGTAAGCTCCTTGAGAGTAGAAACTGTCTTTTGCCTTCCTTTGTATCCCCAGTGCTTAGCACAATGCCTGGCATATAGTAGGTATTTAAATCCTTGTTGACTGACTGACTGACTAACAGGCTTTGTAAAACTTAAAATGCTAGATAAATGCCAGTCACAAGGTGCCATGCTATGGTTAGGTGGCCAACATAATCCCAGGAGATCTGATTCCAGCCAACTGTATTTACTTGTGGATAAGGCCAGAAGTTAAGGCTCTGCATGAGGCTGAAGGAGAACCAGAAAAACCCTCGTGACAACTTTTGCCTCTTCCTCCAGCTTGGTCTTCTGCTCCTGCCATGGAGTTGTACTTTGGGGAGAGTTCACAATATCTACCTGGCCCCAGACCCATTATACTGTATTCCTACCATCTTTGTGCCATTTACATAACCCCCTCCCACCTTCCACTTCCTACTCTGGGAACAGTAATCAAATGAACCCTTATCATTCCTGGAGAGTCCAAGATTACCAATTCAATAATAATCAATTGCTAATTAATCAGTTGCTTTCTGATCACTCACCATCCCTAAGCCTTCCCAGGCTACTGCACCCTAATAAGCAGTCTACCCCCTCAGAACCTACATTGCAGGGGAGGACAGGGATTCGTGCTTTTATAGTTGTATTTCCATTGCTTGGCATCAATGGCTGGCACATAGAGTAAGCGGTAAATAAACGCTTTCCCATTCATTCTTGAACCTCTCTCGCTTGGGCCTGATGCCACTTGTCAAGCAGAGGGGTTGTAAGTTCTGGCACTGACCCAGCTCTAAAGATCCAACTAGAAATTACTAAATTGGATTTGCCAGCAGGGAATACAAGTTGCTTATACCCAGGCCCAATTGCTGCCCCTCTAATCTGGATCACAGGATCATAGATTTAAAGCTAGAAGCAACCTTAGGCACTATTAAGTGCAACTTTTTAATTTTACAGATAAGGAAGCTGCCCAGGGCTACGCAGTTAATAAATGTCTGAGGTAGAATTTGAACCCAGATCTTCCTGATTCCAAGTCCAGTGCCATTTCCATAAATAATAGAGGTATGTGCTAGCCCTAGTTAAGGACTGAGATCCCTGCGTGACACATACTGTGCCCAAAACAAGTTCACCAAAGGAATAAATGAAACCGTTCCTGCTGAAATGGCTTTCCTGTTATGACAAAAAGTGACTAGCTTTCAAAATTACAGAGGAGCTCACTTAGCTCTGTAATTTTATATAAGGTATTCCCAGGCGAGAGATTGGCCTCCTTTAGAGCAAATGGTGATCCTGGAGACTACACTGTGTTTTTATTAACAATTATCAGCTGACTCAGGATAATTTGCAAGACTGCAGGGAGCATCTGAATAAAAACTAAATTGGGTCAGAACCAGGGAATGCTCCAGTAAAAGAACTACTTAGAAATAGAGCAAATAAAAAAAAATAGAGAGAACATCATGATGTCAAGCTTTATAATATCAAAAAACTGACATAGAACCACAAAAATTGATTGCTAGGGGATTAACTAGACCTCAAAGTCATTACTGTGGCAAGTGCGTATTACAACAGTCAGAGCACTGGACCTGTCTTTATCATATACATCTCATTAAGCCGCCAGAGCTTGGCATCATTGCCGGTTCCATAGCAGATAGGATACCATCCCTCGTAGTCAAGGTGCTCACATTTTAAAAGAGAGGACAGTAAGAAGTGGGCACAACACATGTGTTCGATAACTTGGGGAAGGAATAAACACACCATTGTATAGGAATGCTCTGGAGTACTATTGTACCTTAAGAATGAGGTGGAAACTGAGTGGCATAAATGAACCCAGATGTGACTTCAAAATCAGAAAGAGCTGCATTTAAGTCTTACCTTTGCCACATACTATTTGTGTGACCCTGAGTAAGCCAGTTAAGCCTATAATGCCCCCAGGAAATTCTCTAAGTGTTGCTGAGAAGGTGCTAATCCTCCTTGATAAAGTCACTCACTGGGACCCCTCTGTTCTAGAGGGGACCTTGGAAGTCACTCAACTCCCTTCGCTTTACATTTGAGGAAACTGAGGTCTAGAAGTCGAATGACTTGCCCAAGGAATCTTTAGAAGGAGGATCTGAATCTGGATTCCCTCTCACTCCAGAGACAATCCTCTCTCCACTGTACCAGATGGCCTCACCCAAAAGAATTTCAATAAATATTGGAAGATATCTGAAGGGATTCTGAAGAAAGCATAATTAGAACTATGAAGCCAGGTGGCACACTGGATAGAGTACAGGACGTGGAGTCAGAAAGACTCATCTTCCTGAGTTCAAATCTGGCCTCAGACATTTACTAGCTGTGTGACCCTGGGCAAGCCACTTAACCTTATTTGCCTTAATTTCTCCATCTGTAAAATAAGCTGGAGAAGGAAATGGCAAACCACTCTGGCATCTTTGCCAAGAAAGTCCCAAATGAGGTTACAAAGAACTGGACATAACTGAACAACAACAATAACAATAATTATAACTAGATAAATAATAATAATAGCGATAAAATACAGATGAATTGTTCAAATACATGGTTCAGAAGGGAACATGGAAACAAATAGTATGTTCTGTGACTGCTTTTTTAAGTTTAATAGACTTTTTTAAAAAGGACGAAATACAAGTTTGCAGTTGTATGTGAAATTGGTGTATTTTGTTAGGTGGTTGGTCCTGTACCTGAAATGCATTGTGTTACCTTGAGTGAATGCACAGAAATTACAAACTCTTTTCTCCACATTTATTTTTGAGCTAGTTTTTTTGATTCCCAGAGAAACCTCTGGATGAGGGCAAAATGAATCAAAGAGACATAATTCGTGGGGATTGCTCCCAAGAACAAACTTTATTAATATAAACCCAGAGAACAGGACACATCTTCATTTTTCTTTGAAAGTTTTTGGTAATGGTTATCTTCTAGGTAACTCTCTAAGAAGAAGGTAATGAGCTTTATTAGTAGTGTTTCCTCCCCTGGGAATTCCCTATACCAGTGAAATCACAGCTCTGGTCTCCATCCTGATCTCCTAGCAGGCTTAGACATTTTCGTAAGGGAAAAAGTGGTTATCATAATATAGTTACACTAGGAAGAGAGGGGAAATAACCCATAGGATTCTACAACAGAGAGTGTGATTCCAGAAGCCAATCAGAGCATTCAAGTCATTCTTGTTATTCAGTCATGTTCCAACTCTTCATGATCCTATCTGGGGTTTTCTTGGCAAAGATACTAGAGTGGTTTGCCAGTTCCTTTTCCAGTTCATTATACAGATGAGGCAATTGAAGCAAACTAGGTTAAGTGACTTGCCCAGGGTCACACAGCTAGTAAGTATCTGAGGCCAGATTTGAACTTAGTTCTTCCTGATTCTGGACCTGGCATTCTAGCCATTGTGCCAACTACCCAATTAGCACACAATCTGATAAATCAGAAAAAGTATTTGCATTTATACAAGTATTGTGAATTTTATGCTGTATAGAGTGAATAGAAGCTAGAATTAGCTAGTTGCAGACTACTTCACTCCTTAATGAGCTCAAAGTTCCGTAGCATCAGGCAAAACTGAATTGGAAAAAAATATTACTACCAGGGAATTAATTGGAGTCCAAAGTAATCTTGAAAGAAAGAGTTGCTTATAATGATAAGAATCTGATTTAGAAAAACAGCAGACAAAGTAGGATTTTAGAGTTTTGAAAAAGAAAAGAACAGCTGCTTGGGGGACGTGAAGGGCCCTGAAGATCTGGGAGACAGCAACCGACAAATGAACATGGACAGCAGAAGGCTGAAGAATACTAGAGGGAGCTAAGTGGCTTTGTAGCCTTTAGCAGACTTGTGACAGGCAGAGAGGCTTGAGAGAAGAGTGGCAAGCTGTAGGACTCTAAACTTGGCTCTGTCCTATTCATTATTTTGATAAACAACTCGGATGAAGATGTGGTTATCAATTTTTTTTCTGCACATAACAAAAAGTTGAGAGGGAGAGTTACTATACTAGCTGATAAAAATCAAGATTCAAAAGGATCTCAACAGGGTAACAACCTGAAATCTGAAATGGATAAATGTCAAGTCCCACACTTTATGGTACAAAATCCACTCCTAATAAATATACAAGATGAGGGAGATCTGACTAGTCAGCATTTCATGAGGAAAAAGACCTATGAGATTTCATTGACTGACAATGAGTCCACACAAGCGACATGGTTTCCTCGAAAAACAAACAAATGACAGCAACACAAACCTAAACGCAATTTAAGCTTTAATAGAAATGTAGTGCCTAGCTCTAGGTGCCGCTGCGTGGAACAATGGAGAGAGGGCTGGGCCTGGAGTCAGGAAGACTCATTTTCCTGAGTTGAAATCCAGCCTCAGACACTTACTAGCTGTGTGACCCTTAAGTCACAAGGGCAAGTCATTTAACCCTGTTGGTCTCAGTTTCTTCATCTATAAAACGAGCTGGAGAAGGAAATGGTAAACCACTCCAGTATCTTTGCCAAGAAAACCCCAAATGGGGTCACGAAGAGTCAGACATGATTGAAACAACTGAACAACAAAAAAAACCCAGATCAAAGAGGATAATAGTTTCATAGTACCCTGAATTGATCAGATTCTATCTGGAGTACTACATTTGAGGGGGAATGGAGGAGCATATCTGGAAGAAGATAATCAGGATTGTGAACAGTCTGGAAACTATGGGATGTGGGGAATAAGGGAAATATCCAATGGACATTTAGCATGGAGAAGACAAGTCAGTGAAGTCATGTAAGAATAGCTATCATATTATTTATCAAACATTTGAAGGTACATGTGGAAGAAAAATTTTATATATATACATATATATATACATATATATATGCTTGTAGGTACATATATACTTGTATGTATATATATGTATATATGTGTGTGTATATACATATGTGCGCATATATATACATACATATTTTGTGTAACTCCAAAGGACTGAACTAGAAGTAAGGGACGATGAAATTATAGGGAGGCAGATTTCAGTTCAATAGAAGTTAGAAATATCACTATTATAATGAAATCACAGATCCAGTTTCAATTGCAAACATCATTATCATCTCAATTTCATCCTTTTTGATGGGATTCAGATGTATCTGTATTCCAGTACCTGGCCTGGGCACATAATAGGTGCTTAATAAATGCTTGTTGATTGATTTTTTTTTTTGAAACTGTCTCCCTACCTTGCCCAGGCTGGAAATACAGAGACCACTCTTAGGCCTGATACTGATATTATCGGGCAAGGAAGCTTTTACCTAAGGGGTTTTTTTCTGACCTGGGGCAGGTCCAGGACCATCCTTGGGCAGTGTAGTTCCCACCCTCCCTTCTCAGGGCTCACCATCTTGGTACTGGAACTTACCTGATCACTTTTTGCCCTGCTATGACTCAGAATTCCAAACTCAAGCGGCTTTACCCACCAGCCCAAGCATCCCCAGGGGCAGGCCCTGCAGGTGGGTACCATCACACTTATAGCCTGATTGATTGATTGATTGATTAATTAATCGAAATGATCCCAGGACAAGCTGTTAACCTGTGCTTGTGGTAACTGACAAGACATCTATAATCAGCAGACTGTGTAACGCACTTTCATATGTAAGCCTATTATTAATTAGTAAATGCTCGTGATTGTTAGGTCATAGCCAATTAGAACCTAAAATAAAACATAGTCACAAATTATGTGTTTGTATTTAATCACAATATAGAATGATAATATGGGTAGGATGATTGTAAGTGGCTAAAAAAAAGTTATAGGCCTTGCTCAGGGCTCCCTCATTCTCCACAGGAGAACAATGAACAAGTAGAGAACCAGTGTAACAAAAGTATACTGTTTCAGGGGGTCAGGCCCTGCAGATTTTAGTGGGCAGATATTTTAGCTAGTACAAGGAAGATGACTGAATCAAGACCAAGAGAACTACAAGGTCATTGTAAGAAGGAAGTGTTGAGTCAAGGATTAGGGATTGGAACTCATAGGTGTGTAGCTGTGACTATGGGAGGGAGCTGTATGGCTAGCATGCTGATCCCCAAATGGAGGCTGATTCCTAGTACGTGACAGGCTGAAGTCACCAATGCTTTGATTTCCTTAGCATCCTGTGGCATTTCCTCACCTTCCCCCAGCTAACCATCCCTTACCTCTGGACTTTTTTTCCCTCAGTCTCCAATCATTGCTTTCCAGCTAACTTAGCCCTCTAAATAGCTTGCCTGTTGGAATTCCTGCTTTTGCCCTCAGACTTGACTTGGGATCTCATGTGGGAGCATACATCTTCCACCTCTCCCACAGCATTATCTTCCCAACTCCACAAAGGAAGGGATGGCTTCTCATGGTATGGATGTGATTGGCACTTGGCCTCCAAAGGCTATTTCCATGGAATGTAGGCTGTGGCATATTCTACCACATTGAAAGGAATTTAAGTACAGGCCAAAGGACAGTCTGTGTCTGTTTTCTGAAGACCAGCTTAGGCCGAGTACAGAGAGGATCTCTGCTGGCCACTTGATGAATTCTTTGGTCATGACAACCCTCTACTTCTCTTGTTCAGGGCCTGAATGCATCTTTCCTCTTTTCTTCCTCCTTCCAAGAAACAAAGCTACTTGCTACTTCCACATAGAGTCTCTACTTCAGGTTTCAGAACTATTACTCCAGGACACTGTCTTCCAAAAAAAAAAAAGCCTTTGAGACCTTGTAGGTAGAGGAGGAATGCCCTGGAAGCGGGTGTGGTGAGCTGGACCCAGCCTAGTATTGACATGTCACATGTTAGATTCTGTTAGATTCTAAGCTGAAGCTTCCTAACAAGTGCTAGGCATTCTGGCTGCCTTGGACAGAATTCAGCTTTGGTAGCTTCTCAATATTCATATTCTTTGTAGACAAATGGTATCCTAACTAATAACTGGGTCGACAAACAATTCATAGACATAATGAATAGATATATTCAAAAAAAATACAGAATGATAACAATGAGAGTACCTGCCAAAATTCTTGGAATGCAATTCTCAAAGGAAAAGCTTTATCTCTGAAAATAGGCAGCATAGTAGATGGAGTGACATATTTGGAGTCAGGAAGACCTGAGTTTGAATCCTGCTTCAGACATTTACTAGCTCTATGACCTTGGGTAAGTCACTTAACCTCTCCCAACATCAGCTTCCTCCATCTGTAAAATAGGGATAATAATAGTACCTACCTCGCTTGATTGTTGTCAGAATCAAATGAAATAATTATATGTTAAGTACTTTACAAACCTTAAAAAACTATACAAATATTAAATATGATTTATTAACAATTAATAATAACAAAGAAAAGGAGCAGATCAAAGAAATGAACATGCAGTTTTTTAAAAGCTGGAAATCAATAAATCAACAAGCCCCAAATAAGTATATGTAACTCCTACTTCCCCAGGTTTTTCCTTTCCTCTGCATTCTTCTATATTATTCCCATAGTTAAGGCACCAAAGGGTTGAACAGTGGGAAATTGTGTGAACATTTTAACATAAAGGGGGTTGCTTTAAGTCCTTCTATTTGGTACTTGCTGCAGTAGAATATTTAAAAACTATGAAAGCCTCTCTAGCTGGCAGGAAACTTGACTGGGACTCTAAGATGCAACAGGGACATAAATTTGCAGCAGATGTCCAGACAGTTGCCTTGGCAGTTTTTCTGAGGATACTTCCCCAGACCTGGGGCAACATTGTACGATGCCAGAGACACCTAAATGACACTGTGGACACCAGCAAGAGAAGACCTAGCTAGCTTTTGGCCTTGAAACCTGCCGTGACCCACTTGTTGAAGCCTCAAGAGCTGAGAGCTGTTACTAAGAGCCTGAGACTGAGAGCTGTTCCCTGCATGTCACAGTGACACTGACTCAATGTCAGTGAGATGAATCTCACTTTCCCCCCTGAGACTTTGAAAGTGGGACGCGGGAGCAATTCCCTATAAAAAAGCATTCATGTTGGCCTCAAAGAAGAGATATGAAAAGAAACCTCTCCCTGCTCCTTTGTAGAAGTGGCAGGGCCATTGGTATGAAGCATTACTTATACAATGTCAGATTTTTTCAATGTATTAATCAATTTTTCTTATCCCCCTTCATCTTTAAAAAATAATTCTTTGTTATTAGCAATGGCTTTCTTGGAGACAGGAAAGGGATACAGAGGGAAATAAATCCAAGTAATACTAAACCAAAAATAAACATAAATGATATCTATTTTAAAAGATGAAAAGCATTTGGGCTTCTGGTTATATTCCAAAGATTAGGCAGGAGGCCCTCAAGAATTCATTGCTACTATATAGTCATGTGAAAAAATGCTCTAAATCATTATTAATTAGAGAAACGCAAATTAAAACAACTTTGAGACATCATTTTATACCTATCAGATTGTCTAACATGATAGAAGGGGCAACAAATGTTGGAGAGGGTGTGGAAAAAATTGGGACACAAATTTGCTATTGGTAGAACTGTGAACTGATCCAGCCATTTTGGAAAGCAATCTGGAATTTTGCCCAAAGACTTAAAAAACTATGTATTCTCTTTGATCCAGCAAATACCACTATTAGGTCAGTTTCCCAAGATGATTAGGGGAAAAGGAAAATAATATATGTTTTAAAATATTTATAGCAGCTCTCTTTATGGTGACAAAGAACTAGAAATTGAAGAGATGCCCATTAATTGGGAAATGGCTAAATAAGTTGTGGTATTGTGATTGTGATGAAATACTACTGTGCTATAAGAAATGATGAGTTGGCTGATTTTAGAAAAACCTGGAAAGACTTGCAAGAAATAATGAAGAGGGAAATGAGCAGAACCAAGAGAATGTTGTATACAGTAACAGCAGTACTGTTCAAAGAACAACTGTGACCAACTAAGGTATTCTGAGTTATTATAAATACTCAGATCAACTACAAAAGACCTATGAAGGAAGATGCTATCCACCTCCAGAGAAAGAACTGATAAATAGAAGCATGTATAGTATAGTTTTATATATATATATGACATATATATACACATACATATTTGTGTCTAATGGTAGCTTTCTCTAGGGCAGAGTGGGGAGGGAGAGAAAAAGTACACAGCAGAGAACAAAAGAAAATGTAGAAGGAAGTGCAGAAAAGCAGGATAGCTTTAGAAAACAATATGTAGTATTTCTTATATGTATTTTCAAAGAAACTAAACAGTGTGAAATGGAAATTCATGGTTTTACATTGAATTCTCTATGTTGTTCTGGTTACATGGAAACGGTCTTTTTTTTTTTGTCTTTACATATTTAAGTTCAAATAACTTTTTAAAAATTTCATTCCTTACTAGAAGCAGTGGGTTACCTGAACATTAAGGAGTTTTAATGCTGTATGCTTTATTTTTTATTCCATTCAGTAATATACTATAATCTATGATGCGATGTGGCATCATTTTGGGTCACAGGCAGTTGGGAGTTTAGATAGGATGGGATGGGATGGGATGAAAGCAAAAATGAACCAAATATGTTATGATTTCCAGATCCATACACTAGGTTAGGAGTTCTTAACCTCTTTTGTGTTACGAACCTTTTTGGTCATGTCTGGTGAAAAAGATGTCCTTTCCAAGAGTCATGTTTTTAAACGCATAAAAGAAAACACAAAGTATTACTAAAGAACCGATTATATGAAAATAAAGATGCAATTTTTTTCCAACCAAGTTCATGGTTTACCTCTCCCCCAAATTTATTCAGATTATAAACCCCTGCATTACAGAAAAACTCAACTGATTCATTAAAAGAAAATCTAAGAGCCAGAAAAGGGGCAGCTAGGTGGTACAGTAGATAGAGTACAGGGCCTGGAGTCAGGGAGAGCTGAGTTCAAATTTGGCCTCAGACACTTACTAGCTGTGTGACCCTGGGCAAGTCACTTAACCCTATTTGCCTCAGTTTCCTCATCTATAAAATGATCTGAAGAAGGAAATGGCAAACTACTTCAGTGTCTTTGCAGAGAAAACCCCAAATGGGGTCACGAAGAGTATGACACAACTGAAATAACGGAACAAGAGCCAGAGAAAGAAGCCATATCTGCACGTGTGCAAAAGGAATGAAATGAACCTGGGAGTTGTGACAGCTTAAGCTCAGAGTTCCACCTGGTGGATAATGTTGTGATTGCACTCTTCAGGATCTCTCACTCATTCCCTTTTCCTCTACCACTAAGGCGTTTATGTGCTCTGTTTGCCTTTTCCTTCTTGCTATTTTGCCCACAAGAAGAGCACCCCTCCTCTACATATGACAAAAAAAGGAAATATTGACAGCTGGAAGAAAAATAAAGCGGAAGACAAAAAATTAAGTGATAAAAGTGACAAAATTTAAAAGCTGGTTTTTTGACAAAACTGCTAAATTGAAAGAAGAAAATCAGTAATCAAGATGAAAAATTAACAAGGTGAATACAAAATAGAGAAAATTTAAAAATTCTCTGTTTAAAAAAATTACATGCCCAAAAAACTAAGGATTCAAAGGAATCAGACAATTACTTAACAGAAGTATGAAATACCCCAATTAACACAATGGGGTATATAGATGTTAAATAACTAACTCCGTCTTATAAAGATAAGTTGAACCAGACACAAACTACAAAAGGAAAAAAATATTTCAGTCTCAGATGGATTTACAAGTGAATTCTATCAAATGTTTAAAGAATAATTTATGCCTCTGCTAAAAAAATAAGTATTCTTAATAATTGAGAAAGAATGCACTCTACCAAGCTTCTCTTATGAGACAAATATGATCTAATGCCTAAATCTGAAAAGGGTAAAGCAGAGACCAAAAACCATCAACAACTAATGAATATTGATGCAAAAGTTTTAGGTAAAATCCTAACAAAAACATCATTAGCAACATCCCTCAGAAAAGATTCTCTGTAACTAACATATTTATACCAGGATGGAATGGTGGTTCAATAGCAGGGGGGAAATTAGCACAATTAATCAACCAAAAGCAAAATAATTCTATTTTTCACCTCTGGCCCCACCCTGGCCTTTCCCTGGAAACATCAGAAATTGACTTTTTTGCCCCTGACCAAGATTTCCCTTGAGATCAACAACATTTGGCTTCTGTTTAGATCACTAAAATATCTCTGTCCTCAGTTTCTTGATTCCCCCCCTCCTCTAAGGGCCAAGTCCAAAGGCATAGTTCTGGGGTTTGAGTTAGCTGTTAATTTTTTATTGTCAGTCATCAACAATGTGGTGCAACAAAGGGCGATGATACATCATGAGTTCAAGAACAGCATTCCCCTGTCCCTGGGGTCCCTCTGACCCTCTGGTTTGAGAGGATGGCAAGTAGACATCAAGAAGGCCTCCCCAAGACCCTCTGTGTGAGGAGGGATCATTTCCCACCTGTTTGACCTCCTGGATTTCATGACCTTCTGAAATGCATCAGCCTGCCGGATGAATTCAACTCTGTAACTTGAACTGCCTCAGACTGTTTTCCACCCAGCTGTTGGACTCATCATGCCCCTTTGCTAGGGCCTCCTTCCATCCCTTTTCAGCCTCTTTTTTATGTGTTGTCTTCCTCCATTAGACTGTGAGCTCCTTGAGGGCAGGGACTATCATATAGGCCTCTTTCTCTGTATCCCCAGCACTTAGCTTGGTGCCTAGCATTTAGGAGGTACTTAATAAATGTTTATTAACTATTAAACAGAAGATCACATCAGTGGGGAAACATCAATGGTCCCAGCAGCTACACAGGAGGAAAAACTTTACTACCACATTGGCCTTATGATCACACTGTCAGCCTGGTCTTAGAAACACAAATTATGGCCAGATGGATACATTCATTGGCCAGGCCCAAAACGGTAGCTCTATGACAACTGTTTACATGTTTTCTCCCCCACTAGATTTTGAGCTCCTTGACTGCAGGGTATTGTGATTTGTTTTTGCTTTTGCTTTTCCTTGTGTCTCTACCACCTAACACAGTACTTGGCATAGAGTACGAACTTCTTTGTTGTAATGCTTATTGGCTGACTTCTTGGGGGAAAAAAGTAGTCAGAACGGGTTCTTCTAGTCCTCCATCTCTCTTGGTGGAGTATTGTACTATCATTCAGGAAAAAGGCAGGGAGTTATGTCTCTGCCATGACTATGGAGACTAGAAATCAACCACCATGGACCACACATGTTTCCAATATCTTAGGGCAGCTAGGTGGTGCAGTGGATAGAGCACCAGCCCTGAGGTCAGGAGGACCTGAGTTCAAATCCGGTCTCAGACACATAACATTTAATAGCTATGTGACCCTGGGCAAGTCACTTAACCCCAACTGCCTCACAAAAAAAAAAAATTAAAGAAATAGCAACATCTTGTACCAAATGGATAGGGCAATGATACTTACTATTTTGCACTTTCAACAGGCATACAATGACAAGTGGGAAATGACTTTCTATATTTGGTACGGCCTGTATAAATACTGGGTTATGGTGTTAGACTCCCGCAAAATCCCACTCTCCGTCAGAGGTAAATGAACAACATTTTGCAAAATTTATTCTATTGGGGGTAATGGTTCATATAACAATAATCACGTCTGCTTCCAAGTCCCTGTTCAGCATATACAGGACAGGCATGCCTGGTCTTTATGTATCTTGCAATGGTTTTTTTCCCCCTATGTAGTCAGTATGTCCTTGAATTATCTTTCTTTTTCTTGTTGCCCTATTGATGTGGCCTCCTGTTTCTGAATTTATGGCATTTTTGTTGCCCTGTGCACTAATGCACCACATTGATGATGTTTGATGATTAATGATTAAAAATTCCCAGAAGACTGAAAAAAGCACAGAGAAACCTTTAGTGAGTTCAGCCTACAAAGATAATGTTGTCAGAGCCAGATAAAGGAAGAAACTTTTTGAAAGAATTGGGAATATTTAACCTGGAAAAGACTGGGAGTGACACAGTAGTTGTCTTTACATATCTTGAAGGGCTGTCATGTAGAAGAGAGATTTGATACATTTTACATGATTACACATCTATAACCTATATCAAATTGCTTACTGTCTTAGGGAGGGGGGAGAAAGGAGAGGAAGGGATAAAATTTGGAACTCAAAATTTTGTAAAAAAGGAATGTTAAAAATTATTTTTACATGTAATTGGAAAAAATAAAATACAAAGAAGAAGAGGAAGAGGAAGAAGAGGAAGAAGAAGAAGAAGAAGAAGGAGAAGAAGAAGGAGAAGAAGAAGAAGAAGAAGAAGAAGAAGAAGAAGAAGAAAAGAAGAAGAAGAAGAAGAAGAAGAAGAAGAAGAAGAAGAAGAAGAAGAAGAAGAAGAATGTGGCTTTGACTTGTTTGTTTGGCCTGGCGGGTAGCAAAAGGAGGAAGTTAGAAAAAGGATAATTTAGGTTTGATGTGGGGAAAAAAAACTTCCTAACTATTAGAGCTGTCCAGCCATGGAAAGGGCTTCCTAGAAAGTGCATGGGTTTCCCCATGCCTTTGTAGGCCTTGAAGCACAGGCTAGATGACCACTTGTCAGATATGGCACAGTACAGAAGTGGAGAACCTACAGCCTCGAGGCCACATATGGTCTTCTAGATCCTCAAGTGAGGCCCTTTGACTGAATCCAAACTTCTGTGAAGGCCACAAGTGGCCTCGAGACCTCAGGTTCCCCGCTCCTGGTACAGTGGATTTTCCTGGTGTTTATAGGTTGGACTTCATGGTGGCTGAGGTCCCTTCCAACTCTCAAGTTCTGTGTTTCTGTTAAAAGCAATATTCTAGAGTCCGAAGGGACTAGAGGTCATACAATTCTGCCCTACCTGTACAAGAATACCCTCTACACCATACCTGATAAGCAGTCGGTCAGCCTTCCAAGCCTCTGCTGGAAGATGTCCAAAGAAGAGGAAGCCCTTTCCTCCCAAGACGGCCCATTCTGCTTCAGGAAAGCTCTAATCATCAGGGAATTTTTCGTGACATCCAACCTCAATCTGCCTGTCAGAGACTTGCACCAAGGGCTATTAGCTCTTTTTCTGTAGCCAAGCAGAATAAGCCTCTTCTTCCAGATGAGTGCATTTCAAATATTTGAAAAGAGTCATCTTGTCTCCTTTCCCCAAGTCTTCTTCTAAACCCCTGGTTCTTTCAGCTGGTCCTCACCTAGCATGATCTCCATGCTTCTGAGTTGGCTCATCTAAATATAAATGTATCAATGTCCTTCCTAAACTTTGGCACCTAGACGTAGGCAATATTTCAATTGTAGCTTCATTAGGGTTTAGTATAATGTTACTGCTAAAGCCTTATATCTGGGTACTATAATTTTCTTAATTCCCCATGCCTAAAAATACATCAGATATGAAAATAATAATATTAATAATAATATAAATGTGCCTTCATGTACTATATTATCTAGCCAACATCTCTCCATCTTTTCCACAAGAATAGCAGAAAATACGATCCTAATAAATAAGGGATTAAAAGAAAAAAATCATAGAAAAATGAGCAAAAAACTTAGAAATAATAAGTTTATCAAAGAAAATAATGAGACAACATATCAAAATTTTGGGAAGGCAGCCAAAGAAGTCCTTGATGGAAATTTTATATCTCTAAGCATTTTCATCAACAAAGGTTGGGGAGGGGGGAGAATGAATGAATTAAGCATGCAACCAAAAAATAGAAATGGAAATAAAAACCCCATATAAACATAAACATAGACATCTTGAAAGCTGAAGAAGGGATAAGCAAAACTGGAAAAAAATTGAGTTGGTAAAACTGGGAGCTGTTTTTTTAACCAATAAAATAAGCAAACCATTAGCTAATTTGATTTTTAAAAGAGGAAAACCAAATTATCAAGATGAAAAATGAATGTTGAGAATTTACAACAGAGGGAGAGAAAATAAAGAAAACTGTTAGAAACTATGATGCCCAATTAAGTGATAGAAAACTGATCATTTAAATGAAATAAATGAATGCCTACAAAATATAATATATCAAATTAGTAGAACATGAAATAAAGAATTTAACAACCCCACCTCAGAAAAATAAACTGAAAAACCACCAAAAATAGCATGAGGGATTTCCTCAAATCCTTTACTAAAATGTAGCTAAACTCTATCTTTGGCGTTTCTCTCACCTCAATGTTTAGTAATCCTGCCTAAGATTTCAGTTGTATAGTCATTTTTCATTCATGTCCAATTCTTTGTGATCCCATTTGGGGTTTTGTTGGCAAAGATGCCGGAGTGATTTTCCATTTCCTTCTCCAGCTCACTTTACAGATGAGAAAACTGAGGCAAATGGGGTTAAGTGACTTGTCTAGGGTCACACAGCTAGTAAGTGTCTGAGGCTGGATTTGAACTCAGAAAGATGAGTCTTCCTGATTTTAGGACCAGCATCCATCCACTGTGTCAGCTAATTGCCCTCCTGCCTAAAACTGGGTTTGTCTGAACAAGAACTGCTCTTGATGAAGCCTTACTGACTCTTTGGGATTACTGATTTCTTTTCTAGATATTTACTAATCATTCTTTTAATAATGTATTCCAGAAATTTGCCAGGAATCAAAGTCAAGCTTAGTAGTATATAATTTGTAGACCCCATTCTATTCTTTCGTTTGAAAGATGTATTATTTGCCTTTTTTCCCATCTTGCAGTTCTCCTATTCTTCACAATCACTTGCTGACAGTGGCTGAACTGTCTGCTTATCTGGTTACTTGCAAGCTTTGAGTATTCTGGTCACATTCCTATCAAATCACAAACAACTAATGAGTTATCTCCTCCCCCTGCCTAAATGTGGCAAAAGATGAAAAGAACTGTCCTATGCCATTAATATCATTTCCATCACCTCAGAAATATGACACCAATACTCTGAAGGTTCACAATGACAAGACCATCTGTTACAGCAGGGGCGTAGGTTAACAAGCCTTCCCCAAGGACTCTTAAGTCACAACGGCAAACAGCAGTGGCATGGAGCCTGAAGCTGGTGAGCAAGGATCCACTACCAATTTTCTTAGAACTCAACCTCATACCTCATCACTTTTGTGCAAGCAAGCCCATGACCTAAATAGCTAACACTGTGGTTCAGTGGACAGTGGGTGGATTTGAAAGGCTTGGGATCCAGTGCTGCCCCTGCTGTGTATTGCATTACCAAGGGCAAGTCATCTAAACCCTCTGAGTCTCATTATCCTTATCTGCAATAGGGATAGTAATGCCCCTAGTACCTACCTGACAGTGCTGTTTTGAGATGAATGCTGGTTGTTTCACCTGCTACCGCTTGCTCTAGCTTTTCTGAATCTGCGCTATCAAGACTCTGGGAGGCAGAAGGCTTTAAAATGTCCTCCTTTGCCCCTCGTCCCCCTTAACAGTACACTAGCCTCTTGGGTACCTTAAAAGGGGATTTAGTACAAAGCATTTGGGGGAGGACACCTAACGGAGTGGATGGTATTACAACAGGTGAAAAGGATAATAGTTTCCTAGTTAATAAGCGTTATCATAGTAACTAGGGCAAACCGGCACAGCCAGACACAGAATAGGAGCAGATGAGTTTGCTGTGCCAAAAAAAAAAGTCTCATCACTATACATTTATGGAGGGAGCATTGGCCAAGGCCAATGTGCTTAAAGAGAGGAGAAGGATGGATTCCAGACTAGCAGTCTGGGGAAAAACTGTAATTCAAATTCATCAACAGGCAATTAACCTTAGTAAGAGTTCTTAGACTTCTTTCCATACCTTAGAGATGTCCCTGACAAAGCCTCAGAGGGGAACATAAACCTAGGAGTGTGAGATGTCCACTGGCATCAATTCATGTTATCAATTCATGTTCAGTTCTGGATGTCACATAAAAGGACATTAATAAGTTAAGAAGTATCCAGAAGAGGGAGACCAGGATGTTGAAGAAGCTGGGGATTATGTTTTGACAAATAGGTTATGTTTTGCAAATAGGTGAAAGGAAGGAGGGCCAGCTAGGTTGAAGCAGTGGATAGAGTGCCAGCCCTGGAATCAGGAAGACTGAGTTCAAATCCAGCCTCAGACACTCACTAGCTGTGTGACCCTGGGCAAGTAACTTTGTTTGCCTCAGTTTCCTCATCTGTAAAATGAGCTGGAAAAGGAAACAGTAAACCACTTCAATTTCTCTGCCAAGAAAATCCCAAATGGGGTCACAAAGAGTCAGACACAACTGAAAACAACTGAACAATAAAAAAAAATCTGGAAAAGAGAAAACAGAGATAAGATAATAGCTCTTTTTAAATATTTGAAGCACTGACAGGAACAATGGATGGCAGAAAATGGAGGCAGAAAAACGGAATATTCTGCCTCAAATGGTAGTGGGTTCCTCCTCTTCCTGGATGTCTTCAATTAAGCAAATATGGGTAAACCATTTCTCCAGAATGCTGAAGAAAAGATTCTTGTCTGGGGACCAATTGGACTAGATAATCCCTAAGGTCCTTTCCCACTCTGAGGTTCTATGATTCTATGACTTCCCTAGCGGCACACAGTATGTAGCAATTCCAAGATCTGAATCTTGATCTTCTATCCACTATAGCCCCTGCTTATCCCACCATACCCCTTCTTCTAGACCTTTTCTAGACCTCCACTTCTTCATCTATAAAAAGAAGTGTTTGGACTAGCGTAGCAGTCCTCATTTTTTTTTACCTCACACCTCTTTATACTCAAAAAATCATCGAGGAATCCCCCCCACACACACACACTCACATTTTATTATGTGGGTCATCTCATGGGACATATACCACATTAGAAATTTAAATGTCTTAACTAGTGTTATTGTGAAAATAGTTTTGACCTTGAAGACCCCTTGAAAGGATCTTGGAGACCCCCAGGGATTGCTGGACCACACTTTGAGAATTGCTGCTCTCGATGGCTTCTAAGGTCCGTCCGAATACATTTTACTTTTATAGTAGTCAGAAAAGGTAACCTTGGCCCTTCATATAAATATTTATTGAGTGCCCCAGGCTTACATACATTAGTCAAAAGCATTACTCTCCACATTTTCTGATCAAGGCATCATGATCTTTGAATATGGAGCTGGCGATTCCATAAGTTAGGCTCTTAACTCTGCCACTTACTCATACTGTGACCTCAAAACAGAGCATAACTGTTCTGTTCCTTACTCTCTCTTGCTGTCAATTATTGCCCCAGATTTACCTCACATTGGATTCCATGCAGATTAATAAGCTGCCATTTGTAAAGCTTTTTGAGCTCCCAGCTATAAATTAAAATACTTTCTGGTCAGAACTGCAGCCAAATTATAGCGTCTTGTTCTGTAAAAGCAGAATCCATCAGAACAGGTCAATAACAGCAGTGAGATCCTGGCAAACAAGTGGTTGCCCAGAATCTGCTCCACTGGCCACAGAATGAAAGGGGATCAGCCAATTATCCAATTCAATAAGCATTTATTAAACACCTATTTATTATGTGCCGGACACTGTCGGAGGTGCTGGGGATATAAAGACAAAAATAGGTCTGCCTTCACTGAATGTAAATTCTACTGGGGGTAGGGATGGGGAAGGAAATAAAAAATACAAAGAAAATATATACAAAGTAACTTCCAGAGGGAGCAAGCTAACAAAGGGTGGGGGGGGGAGGGAAGAAATGCATGTTTATTAAGCACAATAGAAGGTGCTTTACAAATATCTCATTTGATCCTCAAAATAACCCTGGGAAGTAGGTGCCATTGTGATCCCCATTCACAATGGCACCTACTTCCCAGGTTTTTGTTTTTCTTTTTTTACAGTAGAGGAAACGGAGGTTAAGTGACTTGTCCAGGGTTACACAGGTAGTAAAGTGTCATTGGCCACATTTGAACTCAGGTGTTCTTGATTCCAGACCCAGTGCTCTACACACTGTGCCACCAGCTACCCCTAAAGGGAAAGTGGGTAAGTAGAAGGAGGAGGATAGACTTACTATAGGAGATGGTACTTGAGTGGAGCTTTGAAGGAAAACAGAGATTCTTTGAGGCAGAGTGAGGCAGGGCATCCCAAGCACCTAGATTTCCTTAACTTTTTGTCCTCTGTTAGTTTTGATTTGGGTGCTATGCTCTTTGAAGACGGCATTCTATTTCAAGGTCATGTTCGTTCATTTGTTCTCAATATGAGTAATAATAAGGTACAATTAGGATTGTACTGAAAACAATGTTTAAGGGATAGAACAAGGCCAATTAGTTTCACCTGTTTTTTTTCTCTTTCTCAATTTTTTTTTAAAAAATTTCTGCCTTTCCCACCTTATCTTCATTCCACCCCTTCCCTGACTTTTTGTTAAAAACAGTATTTATGGCTTTTAAAAGCTTTTCCCAGTCCATCTTTCCTCTCCAGCTGACCACTCTTGATCTCCATTTCTGTAACAGCATTAAATTATCACATAGAGACACAGTGGTTCTTGTTCAGCTTTCATGGAGTGTTTATTCCCCTGAGAGAGAGAAAGAGGGAGGACGATGGATGGCAGCTGGCAGCAGATGGACAGATGGGAGCTCTTAAAAGCTATTAATACTGTTCTGACTGGGAACCCTTTTCTCCTAGGCTTTGTAAATGAGAATGATAGAAAGCTTTTCCCACTTTTATCTTTAGTGATACGTTTATCTACATATGCATATACAGTGGACTCATAGCCCGTGAAGCTGTCATCGTGAAAGAAAAAGCTTCAGTCACTTCCAGGCAGTGATATGGATGGACATCCTTCTTATATGAGAAGAGATCATATATGCTTGGATCATGTAACATTATTTATTTATTCTTATTACCAAAAAACATGAGTACTATCAAAGTGCTTTGTACAAAAGAGAGGGAAAAAGCCTTGACTCACAGAAGAGAATTAAACAAACAGCTGCCTTGGTATATTTATGACAAATATGGGGAGATAAGACATGGATGACATGAAACACCACCAAAACATGATGAGTATATTTACACCTGTATATATCCATATACACATATGTGTATATAAATAGACACGGAAAGAGAGAGAGAAAGAAAGAGAGAGTGCAGTAGGTGGCACAGTGGATAGTATACTAAGCCCTTAGTCAGGAATATCTGGGTTCAAATTTGGCCTCAGACATTTACTAACTATAGAACCCTGGGCAAGTCATTTAACCTCTGTTTGCATCAGTTTATCTATAAAATGGGGACAGTAATAGCACCTAACTCCTAAAATAGTTGTGAGAATCAAATGAAATAATATTTGCAGAGTGCTTAGCATAGTGCTTAACACATAGTACATATTATATAAATGATAGCTATTATTATTATATATTTCCTTGATCATAAAATAAAAATTTCCTCAAATAGAAGCAGAAGAAATCTTTGTCATACAGGAGATTGTAAGGATTATTAAATACCGATGTGACCCAGGGCTTTGGCCTCTCCCTCCCTGAAAGCTCTGGACTCACAAAAACCAGGTTTGAATCCCGTGGTCTGACCCCAATGGGTTACTTTCTCTGTTCCTTGATGCTCCAACCTAGAGTTTCTGCAGGGAGTTCTCCAAAAGTACCTGTAACCTTAGTTGTGGCTGAGAAGCAGTCAGGTTGGCATACTGGATAAAGAACCAGGCTTGGAGCCAGGAAAAACTGGTTTCAAGTCCTGCCTCTGACACATACTGGCTGTGTGGTCCTGGACAGGTCAATTCACCTCTCAGTACCCCTTCAGATTGGAAAATCTCCACAACTTGAAAGTGCTGGCTTAAATGAAAAGAGGGAGTTTACTCACCAGAAGTTCCCTATATCAGTGAAATAAGGCCTAGTTCCTATAGTCTTATCTTTAGCTATTCCCAAAAGCAAACAAAAAGAGTTCTCAGCAACTATATAAGCACTGGGGTCCTGAAGATGTATTGAACACAGACCAGGCTTTCTTTCACCTTACAAAAGAGGCCAAGGACTCAAAAGAACTCTGAACAGATAATGAAACATAAAAAGCACCCAAATGACTAATCAGTTCCCCCTTGGAAAAGAACTGAGCTTGGAGTTGCTATCAGAGAAACTTTGGCATCCCAGTGAGTTCCTTTTTCTTAAAGTCCTAGTTGGTCCCCACAAGTGCCACAGAACCAGCCTCTGGTTTATAACGCTCCCCCCCGGCCCATCTCCCTGAAGGTACACATACTTTGGAGGCTGCTGAACAAGAAATACCTTTTCATAGCACTTGAAATGCTCAAGTAATTCACTGGCTTTGACCTTCAAATAGCATGCTGGGCAGTAAAGAGTATACTATTCTTCCTTTAAAGAGGATGATTCATCAGGGAATCTCCTTCTCTCTCTAGAAGTTCCTGTCCCTAAAATCATCAATTTGGCAACTCTTAAACTTGAGCCAAGTGCGCATACACACACACACACACACACACACACACACACAAATCTGTTTTGGTCACATGCTTTTGTGGGAAATCTCTCAGTGTCTCAGGGTCTACCATCTACTGAGCTGGTGCCACTCAGGAAATCTCTCTTCTCTAGCTAGAAAATTAGATTCTATAATACATTGCCCAGGGAATTTAAAGTCCCCTTTATTCTACAGGAAAGGCTGGGATTCAGGAACATTGACCACAAAGTGCCCTTTCAGTCTGTGAGCAAGTACATGTCTACCTTGTGCTTCTGCCACAAGTTGCCATCCTCTGCTCCTGAGAGGAGGGACCTGCACAAGGGCACAGGTTTCTACCCTATTCTGCAGAATTCAGAATAGGCACTCTGGTCTGGAAGTCTGGTGGGGAGGTAAGGAGGAGAAGGATGGGGAGAGAGAGAAGGAAAGATACAAACTAACCTGACAGCTTGCTTTTTTACAGTACTGGGAGAAGTCACGCAACTGTTCTGAGTACACTATAAAGGCATGCCATCCAGCTTTAAATGGGCTGTCAATGCAGAAAACCAATACACTTAATTCTCCCTAATTGATTCCCTATCTCCCTCACTGCCCATAGAAGCTATTCCAAATCTTCTCATTTCAGTCCCCCAAATCTTGCCTCCCACTACTAATCTCAACAGAGGATCTTGACTCATTTTACTGAGAAAATTGGGGCCCTTTTCCAGAAGCTCCCTCTTATCCCATTCTCTTCATCTTAAAGTTTTCTCACTTTGTCCCGTTCTTTCTCTTTTCCCCCATCTCTGATAATGAGGCAGCCGTCTCCTCGAGAAAGTTAACTCTTCTTTGCCCGTGTGCCCATGATTCCTTCCCCTCACATTTTCTCCATAAAATTGCCCTCTCCATCACATCTCCCCACACACAACCTTCCACTTCTCCCTATTTTTTGCTTTCTTTCCTCCAACCTTCAGATATGCTTAACTCTCCCCATCCTAAAAAAAAACAAAAACAAAACTTCACTAGAGCTTACCATCACCCTATATGTTTATCCTCCTTTTCTTAGCCAAACTCCTAGATTGTCTACAGTCACTGCCTCTACTTCTCCTCTTACTTTTCAACCCTTTATAATCTGGCTTTAGACTCTTATCTCCTCAATGTTTCTTGTGTTGCCATGACCAAAGATTTCACAACCTATTGGTCAATATACTTGTAATGAGTTTCTCTATAATAGGTTAAGCTGATTTTCAGATATAAGACTTAATCTGTTACCAGGACTACACTTAAAGCCTTTCCAGTTTGGTAAAATATCCTTGAACTTACACATTCATGGTATGATAAGTTATCAGAAGTCCATAGAACTTTTATATAAGTATTGACAAATGATTATCTGGGAAGCAGAGGCTGGTAAAGATAACCTGGTTGCTTTTCTTTCATTAAAGAAACCTCAGTCATTGAGGATATGGGTGCAGTCCAGTTTGAGAACAAGGACTAAATTGGACTCATTGATCCATTGAGTTAGCAACTGTTTATTAGGTGACTTCTATGACAACTAGATGGTTCAGTGGATAGGCTAGATGTGAAGTCAAGAAGACCTAAGTTCAAATCTAGCCTCAGACACTTACCAGTTGTAAAACCCTGGACAAGTCACTTAACCTCTGTCTGCTCCATCTATAAAATGGAGATAATAATAGTAAATATCTCCCAGGGTTGTAGTAAGGATAAAATGAGATAACATTTGGAAAGTGCTTTACAAACCTTAAAGCACATGTGTGTTCAGTTGTTTCAGCTATGATCCCCAACTCTTCATGACCCCATTTGGGGTTTTCTTGGCAAAGATACTAGAGTAGTATGCCATTTACATCTCCAGATCATTTTACAGATGAGGAAACTGAGGCAAACAGGATTAAGTGACTTGTCCAGGATCTAGACAGCTAGTAAGTGTCTGAGGTCAGATTTGAACTCAGGAAGATTGAGTCTTCCTGACTTCAGGCCCGGCACTCTCTCTATCCACTGTGTCACCTAGCTGCTCTAAAGTACTATATAAATGCTAGCTATTAATACTAAGTATTATTATTATTGGCAAAGGGGCTAGACCCTGCAGGAAAATACAAAAATAATTCAGATACATTCCTTACTATCACATAGTTTACAAACTTGTCTGGTGGGGAGAATAATAATCTAGCTAGCGTCTTAAAATTCCTCCTGTGGAAATAGTTTAGTTTCATTCAGCATACCCAAAACGGCAATTGCAATCACCTGGGGAAAACCCATTCAAAACATACTTCTTCCTTTCAAGGAATTCCATTGTGTTTGCTATTAAATATTTGTTGAGTACCTAGAACAGTGGATTAATAAAAATAATTATCTATATTTACATACATAATACTTGGGGACACAGTCAGCTCATAAAGAGGGTTCTTTAGGGATGGCTACCACAATTTCAAGATAATTCGTGGGACTTTATTCACTCAAAATCACAGCTCATGAACCCCCACCATTGTGTTTGCCTTTAATAGTCCATCAGGGACACACATTCCAAGCGAAGACATTTAATGAAATGGCATAAGTAGAACAAAAACATTTCCTTCATACAACATTACATTTTCTCCAAAAAAGTCTTAGTGCAGTTTTACATACGCTGTTAGGAAGAGTGGATACAGCAGTGTGTAATTAGTATGCACTTCCAATAGCAGTTTTACATACATTCCAGTAAAAAAGGTGACTACACCTAGGGAAAACTCAGGGAGAGGCACTTGTGTAGCCACACTCATAAAACAGGTAGGTACACCTGTGGGGAACATATACTCATGTCCCCGATGAGGCATGGTTGTTGGTATCTTCTAATGAAGTCAACATACTGCACACCCTGGGCTTGGTCCCTACCGATTATTGTCAGTTGCTGCTTTGTTGGACCCTGCTTGACTGGTCATATGGTCTTTGCCAGACTCTCCTTTGGACCCTGCTCTGCTGGACACATAGTCTTTGTCAGACACTGCCAGGCACAGCACTGGAGATATGGCTTTGGAGCCCCTCTCTGTTTCCAATTGTTGCCTTTAGTTGAAGTCCTTGGCTATCTCTTCCTCATAAGAAAAAAGGGCTTTGAAATGCTCTGAAAGGCAGAGAGTTTTTAAAATAGCTTTTTTAGGAAGGTAGTCCTCTTCAGCCATAGGAACCACAAGAGTTAGGGAGTAGGTTGGGGAGAACATCTCCAGGTGGATTTTCAGCTCCAGATACCAAACTATTTTGAACAATGTTTCTCAAACATTTGGTCTCAGGACCACTTTATAGTTTTAAAAATTATTGAGGAACCTAAAGAGCTTTTGTTTATGTGGGTTATTGATAGTTACATTATTTGAAATTAAAACTGGTAAATTTTTTAAAGTTATATATTAATTCATTTAAATGAACAATTAGAAAACCATTACATGTACATTATGCGTCATTACATTTTTTAAATGAAAAATAACTATTTTCAAAACAGAAATACTTAGAAGAATGGCATCGTTTTACATTTTTTTTACAAAATGTATTTAATATCTACCTTAATAAAGACACAGCTGGATTCTCATATCTGCTTCTGCATTCACTTTATTGTGATATGTTATTTTGGTTGAAGTATATAAAAAAAAATCTGGCCCCACACATATATGTACTTTGAAAATTGCTGTAGTTGCATTTTAATAGATATAAAATCTTTTATACATTAGTTTTATACACATATTTTATATATGTAGTTGTATTTACATATATGCATAAATATGTAGTTGTATTTCAGTAGGCAAATAACATCTTACTATTATTATGAAAATTTTTTGACCTTACAGACACCCTGAACTCTAATCCAAGACTCTTAGGCCACACTTTGAGAATTTCACAGAGCCACTCCTAGCTATCCGAGCTAAGTAACTAGAGCCCTCAGACTCAAGTCTGTTTTCTTTCTTCAACTTGCTGGGTCCAGAGCTTAGGTTTCTCTGTTGGAGAACTCACTCTAACTTTTCGTAAGCATTCCCTACTATGCTTCTGTTCATTATACATGTAAAGTAAGTGTGCGTGTGTATATGTGTGTGTATGAACACACACGTATACTCAATGACACATATGTATATATGTACATAAACATGTGCGTGCGCACACACACATACACCCAACATCAACTCAACAACGTGTGGTGTGGAGTTTCTTCTTTTCTCAATTCTGTAGCTGAATAGGTGGGAGTGGGGCAGGAAAGACACAGAGACGGAGTAAGAGGGAAAGGCCTTTTTCTTCTCTACCAGCCCAGTCATATGATTGAAGACATGGCCATTTAAGCTTGAAAGGTTTTGAGCTCAATCCACAAACATATATTAAACACTCACTCTATTCCAGGCACTCTACACATTGCTAGGAATACAAAGGCAGAAACTGGTGGAGATAGATGCCTGGTGCCTCTGTGAGGGGCAGGTAGTTTGAAAGAGTGAGAGAAGGGTCAGTGTCTCAGTCTCTTGGAGTCTCTTTAGACACTTTTCAGTTTATTTTGGCTCTGCAGTTGCTTCAGGCTCTTCTGGCTTTCAGGAAGATGCTAACCCCATTTCAAGTGGCTGAAGGAAAGACTCTGAGAATAAGCCCACATGACAGGAACTGGCAGTCTCCATAATATCCCCAGGCCCAGCTTGCTCCACTAGAGACACTTCAGGTAACTTCCGTTTGAGTGAGATCTGGAACTCTCTCTTGGTTGAGCTGAGTTACCTTGTTCCCAATGGGAGAACCCCTTCATTCTGTATTGTCTGGTACATATTCTCCTATGTATATTTTCTCTTATTTCTGTTTTGCTATCAACTTGGATAAATGGTTTTCTTTGCTAAATTATGTATTCATTGTGAAACTGGTTTTTGGTGTAAAGAGAGTCAAGCCTTGTATATCAAGCTGGGATCCTGCTCCTCCCACCCCCCATTAAGAAACAGAGATCAGAAATTTAGCTTCATCCTGAAAACCACCCTAGACTAATATTTAAGGGAACAGACAGATACAATTCTAGCCTGGTAACCCCTTTCCCTGAGGCCAAGCTTCTGGCCTCAATCTCCTGCTTCCCATGTTGGCAGGAATTAAAGTTTCTGTTGGACAAGCTAGAGGAAGAAGAGGCTAAAGATGTCTATGCTGTTTCCCTTCAGAGCCACACAGTGATAGCTCCACACTACATGTTGGGGACTCACCCAGGGTAACACAATTCATGTCAGAAGCAAGATCTAAACCTCTAATCATCCTGATTCTTAAGTCACTTTCAAACCATTAAGCCACACTACCCCTGAGTTAGTGTCTTATCCCCCTACTAGATTGCAATCAATCAAGGTGCTCTTATTAGGCATTTATTAGCTACCAATCAGGAGAAAGAGGCATACTGGATAGAGCACCAGAGCCAGAAGACTTGAGTTCAAATCCAGCTTCCCACACTTACTAGGTGTGTGACCCTGGGCAAGTCACTTAACCCCGTTTGACTTATTTCCTCATTTGTAAAATGAGCTGGAGAAGGAAATGTAAAACCATTTCTGTATCTCTGCCAAGAAACCCCCAAATGAGGTTAGGAACAGTCTGACACGACTGAAAGGACTGAACAATGGCAGGTGTCAATCACTGTGTGGGGCGCTGGGACTACAAAGACAAAAGAAAGGATACCTATTGTCAAGGAGCATACCTTCTATTGGGGAGACTACTTACATGCATGTAATGTACAAGCGTGTGCAGAATAAACATCAAGATAATACAAAGGGCACTAGCAATTGGGAGGTTGAGGAAAGGCTTCATGGAGAAGGCTGTGCCTGAGCTGCGACGTGAAGGAAGATATTCAAGTAATCTATTCTCTTATAAGTCCCTAGAGACGTCACCCAAACTTGGCCTCTGCCCCACGCGCGGCGCCCAAGAAAGGTGGGAGGGCGGTACTCTAGACTAGAGCAGCATCTCATTCAGAGTGAAGCGCTCTCTTCTGCGCCTGCGCCCAAACTCCTGGGACCTCCCCGAGACTGAGAATGGAATGGTCCCAGCCCCGGTGCGTTCCCGCGCTTCTGTCCCGCCATTGGCTGGCGTTTTGAAACCTCCAAGTAACGTTGGCGCCCCTGGATGACGTAGAAACGGCTTTTTGGAGACGGGGTTGGGGCTTTGGTGGAATCTGCGGCGCTGTGCGGCTCCTTTTGGCTCTGCCTGGGGCCCAGCTGGGCCGTGGAGCAGACGAAGATCCCGGCCTTGAGCCGGTTTCCTCCATGTGAGTGACTGACCCGTCGCCGGAACGTCCGGCGCGGGCCCCGAGCTGGGCGTGAGGCGCGATCGGGTCTGCGCAGCACGAGGCGGGTCGCCAGCAGACGGAGCGTTCCGCTCGCGTCTCCAGAGGCCCCGATTGCTATTAAGGTAACATACGAGTTCCACAGTCTGGCATTGAAGACCCTGCACAGTCTGGTTCCTGACTCCTTTTTCACCTCCCCTTCCCGCCAAAGTTACCTTGTTTAAAGTTTCTTTAAGAAAAATTTCATGAAGTGGGTTCTTGAAGCTTGGGTAGAATGCAGCTAGAATAGTGGGGAAGGAATTCTAGGCAAGGAGTAGGGAGCACATGCCTTTGTGTGACTGGAGGTAGATTGGGAATAAAAGACTGTCTCTAAAGGATGATAACATTAAGGCAAAGATGTGGTAATGTGAACATTTCCACAGCGCATTCTGCATTTCTGCTGAACTGAACTGCTAGCTTTTTCCAGAATTTGACTTAGTACATCCTGCCACCGAGCGTGTGCGTAGGCTGTCCCCCATGACATCTCCACCTTTTAGAATCTTCAAGACTTTGCTCTCGTGCCACCTCCTTCGTGTATAGGCTCTTCTGGTATTTATGTCCATCTCCACTTTTTTTTCCTCCTAAAAATTTCCTAGAGTACTTTGCGTAGATCTTTCTCCCTCCCCCCCATCACCATTGTTACAAAGGAGGAATAAATTTGTTCTTTAAAGGGTGGTGGAACAAGCACGTGCTGAAAAAAATCTTGATTTTACGTGATTATATCTTAATACTTGTGTTGTCTCGAGGCAGGTTATTTAATCTCCCCGAGTCTCGGTTTCTTCATCTTTGAGACTACCTAACTAGATTGTTGTGGGAGTCTGCATACTTGGATTTTAGTGCTAGCTAGCTTTCTCCTTAAAAGTAGTCTTGGGCTGCTCCCTCTTTCTTCACTAGATCTCTGTTCCTCATTTGTCAAACAGGGGTTCTAAAAAGACCTGTAAGATCCTGCACAGCTCTGCTCTCTGTGATTTTATGAAATGATAATATGTCTGAAACTGCTTTGAAAATTATCTGTACAAATATTAGATGGTATAATTATTAAGATAACTATAAATTTCAATCACTTCACAAACTTTAAATACCTACTATGCTCAAAGCAAGATTCTAAGAGTTGAAAGGGGATATAAAATGAAGACAGGGCACAATTCATACCTTTATACAATTTAGTTATATTTTCCCAGGAGAATAAAACACCCAGTAAACCTAAAACACCTTTTGTCTGTTATTTTCTATGATGAAGCAGACATACAGGGGTGAGGAACAAGTGGCCCTCTAGGTCCTCAAGTGTGGCCCTTTGACTGAATCCAAACTTCACAGAACAAATCCCCTTAATAAAAGGATATGTTCTGTGAAACTTGGACTCAGTCAAAAGGCCTCACTTGAGGCCCTGGAAGGCCTTGAAGCTGCAGGTTCCCCATCTCTGATAGACAATGTACTCTAGCAAACAGTTTTAGAAAATATTTTCATGTAGCTTTACATTAGTTATAGTTATATTTGAACATGAGTGAATTTTCACAGCACTTAAAATGAAATAATAAATTTATATGTCCAGTCTAAGCTAACTTCTTCCCTTGTACACTTCTCTGATTTTTCACTGCATTCTGTGGATAGAAAGCCTTATCTCTGAAGCATGTGCAGTCGGTCAGCTTCTGAGTTACATAATTTGCTGTGTTGGCTTCCATTCAACCAGTTTCAAATACGTAGAATTCTGCTATAGTCTATCCTAATTCTCTCCTTCTTTGTTTTGTTTTGTTTTTGTTTTTTGGCTTAGCAGTGGGGTTAAGTGACTTGCCCAGGGTCACACAGCTAGTAAGTGTCAAGCATCTGAGGTTGGATTTGAACTCAGGTCCTCCAGACTCCAGGGCTGGTGCTCCATTCACTACACCACCTAGCTGCCCTTTTCTCTCCATCTTTTCCACAAGATGAATGCAAAATATTTTTTGAGAAACTTTCCTAAAATCTAGGTAAAGTATGTGTACAGCATTTTCATGTTCTTCTGGTTTAGTAATCATATCCAAAAAATGAAATAAGGTTAACCTGTTGTAACTCATCTAAAAAAAAAAGATTTGGGAATTGATTAGATATGTAGGATGAATGAGAGTGAGGCATCAAGAATGATTTGACTCTTCACTCTCAGCCCTGGGTTACTAGAAGGATGATGGTACCCTTGACAATAATAGGGAAGTTCAGAAGAAGAGTGGCTTTGAGGGAAAAGAGAACAAGTTCTGTCTCAAATGTGTTGAGTGTGAGATGTCTATGAGATATTGAGTCCAAAATGTTCAGTAGAGAGCTGGTATTAGACTGGAACTTTGGAGAGAAATGAGATCAGAATATAACAACTCTGGGAGTCATCTGTATAGTACTGGTAATTAAATCCTTGGGAACAGCTGAGGCCACCAGTTGAAAGACTGTAGAAGGGGAAGAAGAGTGCCCAGCACAACCTTTGGGTACACTAATAGTTAGTGGGTATGTCATGGGTGAAGGTCCAGCATAGGAAGTGGAGAAAGAACATTTAGATAAGTGGAAATGCTACAGAGAAGTCAAGAAGTTTGAGAACTGGAAAAAGGCTATCAGATTTTGCAGTTAAGGCATTGTTTGTTGGTAACTTAGGAGAGAACAGTTTCATTTGAATAGCACAACCTTTTATCTCATAGAGGTTAAATAAATTTATTTCCTTTAAAAAGAGTGCCTCATACTGAGAAATTTGGAGAAGTACTCTGCTATGGTGGGAAGCCAAGAAGAGACTATAGCATTGCCTCACTAACAGGTTTTTAACACTTTTTAACTGCTTTCTAAACACTAAATAACTGCTGATAAAAGTGTACAATTAGGTTTTTCATTCTTATTCTATATTGTTGGGTTGCTCTACAAAAAGATTGTACCAATTAAAGCTTCTGCCTGGAGTGTAATAGAGTGCCTGTTTTCCTACAGCCCCACCAAAACAGAATTTCATCATTATGTTTGCCACATGGAGGGTTAGGATACTTCATTTTATTTCAAATGTCTCCTGATCATTTTCATTAGTTGGCAGGGTTTTTTTGTTTAAAAGTAGTTAAATATTTTCATGTGGTATTCTCTAAATTTAAAATGTTCCCCAGCTGTGTAAGATCACTGGTTAAAAACTATATGAAGACCCTTTTTGTGTTTGTCTCTCTTACTAGAAGAGTTTTGTTGTTGTTGTTCAATACAGGACCTATATACTCAAAATAGAAGAAAATGAAAAGAAAGGTAACAAAAGTTCGAAACTTTAGATTTAGTCCCAATGAGGAAGCCTTGCTCTTGAAGGAAGAATATGAAAGAAGAAGAAAACAAAGATTACTACAGGTATGAGTCATTCTACATTTTTTTGAATTCAAATAAATATTAAACATAAAATAAAAATAATGTAACATACATAGATATTTATAACTTATAAAAATAACTGTAAAAGCTGGGTGTGGTGTCAATACATACGTGTATTCCCTGCTACTGGGGAGGCTGATGATGCTAGATCCTTTGAGTTCTGAGCTTCAGTGGGCTAAGCTATTAGGATGTCCTAATTAAGACTGAAATCTGTATGGTTAGCCATACAGAGTGGGTGGGGTTGAGGTGGAGAGGAATGCTTTAGCATGCCTGAGAAAGAAAGGAGTCTGCTATTGTGAGCTACTGTAACTACTTTACAAATATTACCTCATTTAAATGCACACAACCAAAGGAGTGGAGTTAGAAGTGTTAAGAGGGTAGGTAGTATTATCTTCAGTTGATAGTTGAGGACGCTAAGGCAGACAAAGGTTAAGTGACTTCCCTGGGGACACACTGCGGATGAGTGTTTTGAGGCTGGGTTTGAACTCCCGTCTTACTGACTCCAGCCTCAGTGCTGCACTACCTCAAAGTCCCTTAAGGAGGAGGGGTGAACTAAACTCTCGTGATAAGTTGTGGGATCCTACTTTTGAGGATTCTTCTTCCAGATTGGGTGAGAGAAGAGACCCAGTCTCAAAAAAACCCCCAAAAACATAGTAATAATATTAGTGTGTTGGTTGGTTTTGGTATTTACTCTTTCCCACTATCTTCCCCCTCCCATAACTAGCACCACTATTGAACAAGATTTTTTTAAAAAGAAAAACAAAGCCCTCAAACAGATCCATAGTTTGGCAAAAAACAAATTCTAGACAAATTTTAAACATTTATCATGTCTTGAAATGTTTATCTCTGTATTTTAAATTCATCTCCTCTCTGGCAGGAGGAAAGTAATGTGTTTTCTTCGCTCTTCTAGACTTGTGGCTTGTCATGTATGTGGCAGAGTTCTAAAGTCTTTCAAAGTTGTTTTTCTCTATGATGTTATTATCATTGTGTAGATTGTTCTAGTTCTGCTCACTTCACTTTGCTTTAGTTCATAGAGGTCTTCCCAGTTTCCTTTGAAGCTATCCATTTCAACATTTCCTGTAGTGCAATAATAAACATTTATGTGTACCACAGTTTCTTTAGCCATTCTCCAATAGGACAGACCCTTAAGTTTCCAATTTTCACTATTGCAAAAAGAGCTGCTACAGATATTTTTGTAGGTAGAGGTCCTTTTCCATTTTTTATTTCTTTGGGGTGCAGCTGGATCATAGTGTATGTAAAAGTTCAGTAGCTTTTGGGGCATAGTTCAAATTGCTTTCCAGAACAGCTGAACTAGTTCCACCAACAGTGCTCTATCTAGTGTACTTGTTTTCTCTTAGCCCCTCCAACATTTGTCATTTCCCTCTTTTGTCATCTTTACCTAACTGATGGGTGTGAAGTGGAGCCTCGGAGTTACTTTAATATTCACTTCTCCATTAGTGATTTAGAGCATTTTTCTTTCTTAAGAAATATTTTTATTGGTGTCTTTTTTTTTAATGGTCATAATTTCCCCCAGTATCTCTTCTCCAGCCCTCCCAGAGAGCTGTCACAAATAACAAATAATATTTTTTAAAGACAAAAAGAAGAAAAAAATCAGCATAACTTATTTAATACATTGAAAATATCTGAAAATATGTACAATATACCACATTAATTGACCTGCACCTCTGCAGAAGGGTAGGGTAGAATTGGTTTCTCATATCTTTTCTTTGGAGCCATGCTTATTCTTTGTAATTTTACAACATTCACCTTTATTTTGGTAGTGGTAGTTCTTTCCATTTATTGTTGTAGTCATGTATATTGTATTCTTGGCTCTTATTACTTGGTATCAAGTTCAAGTAGATCTTTCCATGCTCCTCTGTATTTATCATATTCATCATTTCTTATAGTAAAACAATATTCCATTCATTCACATATCACAGTTTGCTTAGCCGTTCACCACTTGATGGGTTTATCTACTTTGTGTACAATTTTTTGCTATTACAAAAAAGTTCTGCTGTAAATATTTTGGTGTATAAGAAGACTGATTTCCTATCAGTTACCTCCTAGGAGTATAAGCTTATTAGTGGAATCTCTGAGTCAAAGGGTAAGGACATTTTAGTCACTATATTTGCATAATTCCAAATTGCTTTCATTTAAACCAAGCAGGAAGGCTTAAATTAGATGTAAGAAAAACTTACTGGAAGGATTATCAGACACCCAGCTGATTGTTAAAAAAGGTTTGTAGAAGCCCCTTTCCTGGGATTCTTTAGAATAAGATAGATACTACATTTGTATATGATGATTTTGGCATTGTTTTGCAAGGAGCTAAACTCTAGGATTCTCTTTGAAACTTTTATGTTTCCCCAGATTTGCTTGACCATGCCTGCCACACTGTTTTCCCTATCAGGATAAGAGAGTGACAATGGCAGTTTTCTGGTGGGAATTTCCACCTCTTTCCTTAACTTAAATTTTTCCTTTTTTGAATTTTTTTTCATTGCTGTGAATTTTCTTTAGATGTTTGGGTATTGTATTGCATTTTAGATAGCCAGGGTAATACGTTTCTTTTTTTGTTTTTTTGTTTTTTGGTGAGGCAATTGAGGTTAAGTGACTTGCCCAGAGTCACACAGCTAGTGAGTGTTAGGTGTCTGAGGCCAGATTTGAACTCAGGTCCTCCTGGCTCCAGGACCGGTTCTTTATCCACTGTGCCACCTCGATGCCTCCGGATAATACATTTCTTAAAGAAAATTAATTTCTGATGATTTGGGTCAAAATGTTCTATTGTCTTTTACCCAATCTAATTAATACTTAATTCTTTTCTTAGGTTAGAGAACAGGAAAGATGCATTGCTTTTCAGATAAGACAAGAAGTAAAGCAGAGGAGGGATCAGCACCTCCATCATTTGGCAGAAGAGTTGAGGATAGAATGGCTAAAGACACAAGAACAGAAAATTAAAGAACTGGAAAAACTGTACGTGGCAAGCTTACGATCTGTGGGAGAGGGACATCGTGGCGCTAAGGAAAACGTGAGTAAAAATTTTACCACTCACATATTCATGAAAGACTAATTTGAGTGCTTGAGCTTTTTGATGCTACAATTATATTTTTAAAATAGCATAGTGAACTTAATTTTCAGTTGGGCAGCCTGAATAATTATATGCTTTCAGTAATCACATATATTTTAGACACATTCAGTGTGACAAATTAAAATTCTCCTTACTAGTAAAATATAAAATTGCTATGTGGCAGAAGTATTTATTGAGGTAGCATACCAACTGTCTTCCAGGAACTGTGTATGTATTGGTGAATGTTCTCACCAAAACCAACACCTTTATGTGTATCCTTGGGCCCATCTCCTTCTCTTTTCCTATAGCAGATTGTGCCTTCTGTCATCCTCTCTCTTGAGTTATTAGCCTCTGCCTGTCTTACTAGTTCCTTCCGTACTGCCTGCAAACACACATAAGTCTCCCTCACTACATCCTGCCATCCTCCTCAAGCTGTTGTCCAGCGTCTTTTGTCACTAGAAAAAAGTCCATTATCTCTCCTTACTTGCTTCTTAATCCTCTGCAATCTGGCTTTCTGTCTCAACTATTAACTGAAACTGTTCTCTCCAGAGTGATCAATGATCTCTTAATTGCAAAGTCTAGTGGCCTGTTCTCAAGTTTTAACCTTCAGAAACCCTCTACTGTATATATGACATCCTTTCCTCTATCATCTCTCTGGGTTTTCATGATACTGTTCTTTCTCCAATCTCTACCTATCTTCTTGACAGCTCCTCTGTCTCTTTTGCTGGTTTATCAAACCATACTCATTTATTGATGTGCCCCAAGGCTCTATCCTGGACACCCTCTCATTTGGTTTTTTCATCATCTCCCGTAAGTTTAATCATAACCTCTATATATGACATCCAGATCTGTATATAGCAAGGCCTTTCTCTCCTGAGATCGATTTTCATATCTCCATCCACGTGTTTGACATTTCAGACTGTCCTGTTGGCATCTCAAAACAATTTTGTATACAAAACAAAATTCATTATCTGTTCCCTTAAACCCTACCTCTTTTCTAAGTTTCTTTATTACTGCTGAAGGTACTACCATCCTTCTAGTCACCCAGTTTCACAATCCTTATACTACCTCACTCCACATAGCTACTCAGTTGCCAAACCTTGTTTCTGCCTCCACATAAATCTCCCTTTCTGTATTCATACTGCCAAAACCATATTTCATCATTTCTCACCTGGACTACCGCAGTGGCCTCCTAATGGGTATTCATGCCACGTGTCTCTCCATTTCACTCTCCCTCACAGCTCCTGAAGTTATTTTCCTAAAGCATAAGACTGACTGTGTCATTTTCCAACTCAGTATACTAACTTCAATGCATCCCTGTTGCCTTTAGGATCAAATATAAACGTCTCTGTTTGGGTTTTTGTAACCCTTCACAACCTGGTTCCAATGTTGTTTTAAGTTACTTTCTGTCCCGTATTCTGTAATCCAGCCAAACTGGCCTTGCTGTGTTTCATACATAGCACTTCATGGCTGTCTCCATTACCTGGAAATATTCTTTTCACCTTTGCCTCCTAGAATCCCTTTTTTCCTTCAATATTCAGCTCAAGCACTAATTACTTTGTATTTTTTTTTATATCTTTATGTATCTGTCTTCCCTGTTTTATTTTTCATCTGTATCCCCAGCACCTAGCACAATGTCTGGCATTAAAATAAATATTTGTTGATTGTTTCTTGCTTGAAGGGCTTTAAATAATATGAAGTAAGTCTCTTATTCGTCAAGATAACTAAGGAAATTGAAATTCCCTTAGTTGAAATTTTTTTAGACTACATTACTGCTTAAAATGTTGCTTATTCATTAAACAGACACTTTTGTATTTTTCTTATTACAGTTTTTTGGGCAGTAGGTAATTAGCTATTAGCGGTTGCTTGTTTTGACTTAACAGTTTCATAGCATAAATGTTGTTGACTTAACAGCTTTTTAAAAAGCTTTTTACTGGCCCCCTACATATCTGCAGTGACTCACAATCTTACTACTATTTGATCTTTCAGTAAGTAGGTATGACAGCAATCATATATGCTTGAATTGAACTGACACAGAATATATTGGAAAACATGAAGAGATATGCCTTATTTGTTATTTAATATGTTGGCTTTAAGAATGTGCAAATTTGTATGAGTCTCATTTACTTGAGTCTTCATTTGACTTCATTTCAGAACTCATTGTTTCTTTGTGAATTATGTTAAAAAAAAAAACAACAATGTTTTGTGGGCCTCACAACAAGTCATAAAGAACAAAGAAATTGATTACGAAGGAGATAGTTCTGTTACTATAGATAGGAAGGAATATTTTAAAAGAATATGACTGTTAAATAAGTAATTTTAAAAAGCTGAGTATAGTAGTGGTTTTTATTACTCTGCATATCATCACCATTAACTTCACTTTTTAATGTTTCGAGAAAGGAGAAATTTAAAAATTTTAGTTTCAAGTAAGATGTGTTTCAGTTGGTCACGCTTTAATACATACTTTTGTTATAGTATTTTAAATTGACTTAAATTAATTTTAGGCTCCTGATATAGATGATTTGATAAAGCAAAGAGAGGAAAGGCAACAGAGAGCGGAGGAAAGAGGCCAGGAAGCATTGAAAAAAGTGAAAAATGAAAAAGAGGAGCTATTGAAACAAAAAACATGGTAAAGTAGCATTTTTAATGTCCTCTATTTTTGTAGAAGAAAAAAATGACAAGAATGCTTTTAATTGTGTGACTCATGTTGACACAAAATTAAGTAATTTGTGTGTAAATACAAAATGGTAACTACAGAAAATGAGGCCACCAAATATCATGTATTCTTTTTAACTTTTTTCAGTTAACAAGAATTTATCTTCTCTCTCCTCCCCAATGAAAAAAGAAAGATAAAATCCTTGTAACAAATAAGCATAGTCAAGCAAAACAAATTCCTGCATTAGCCATATCCAAAAATGTATGCTTTATTCTGCATTCTGTATAGTCTGTTATCTCTATCAGAGGTAGGATTGCTTGCTTCATATTCAGTCCCCTAGAGTTGTGGCTGATCACTGCATTGATCAAGTTCTTAAGTGTTTGAGTTGTTTATTTTTATGGTATTGTTATTACAACATTTTTTTCCAGTTATGCTCACTTCATCTGTGTTGGTTTATGTTTTCCCAGGTTTCACTAAAAGTTTTTTCCCCACATCATTTTTTATAGTGCAACAATATTCTGGTACATTTGTATGTCATATTTTTTTCAGCCATTCCCTAGCTTTGCCACTGCTGTTTTTGTATACATGGATCCTTTTCCTCTTTTTTTGATCTCTTTGAGATGTATGTCTATGAGCACTTAAGTGACTTTTGGGACATAGTTCCGGAGAGCTTTGTCTTTATGCCCTCACAACAGAGGTTCATACCTGTTTAAGTATATCTTTGTCAATCAGTATTTTTATTCCTAGAATATCATAATTAGGAAAGACTTTTTTAAAAGGTCATGTGGTCTGTGAATCTCTTCTACAATTTCCCAAATGAGTTAAGTTGTCATTGAGGCTGTTTTAACACATACAGTGAGTGGCAGTCATTCTTTTTTTAAAAAAGTTATTGATTTTTTCTTATATCACCTAAGAGATCAATCTTAAGACAAAGCTCATTCCAGTTTTTAAGTGGTAGTCTTTATTAGGGACTTCTTCCTTAACTACTAAATAATTAGGAAAAATAACACAGATGTTATTACTATTTAAAAAGGTGACCAAGAGAACATGAATAACTATAAAGACCTTTAAAATCATTCTTTAAAAAAATCTATACACATATCGAGGATATTCTTGATGAAAGTAGGAGAAAGCAGTAGTAAAGTGTTTGAAAATGATTCTCTACAGTAAACCTTATTTCATAGTCACACAATTGTCTGAAAGGTACAAAAATACAGTATACTACTGGGCTTATTTTTTTTATTTAAAACATAATCGTAAGACCATAATATGTAATCTGATGGGGTAAAATACAGTCTTAAAGGCTGCCCAAGGTAGCCTTTCCCAAAATACACATCACTTAAAGGCTGGCCAAGGTACATATCACTCATGTGTATGTTAGGACCATGTAAGATTCTAGTGTTAGGTTAACAACAGAGATAACTTGGGTCCTCTGGTCATTAATCCCAAGTGAAATTTAAAGCAGGGACTATATGGGCTAGCTTAGGAAGTTTGCCAGGGCAGTATCTAGATGGAAAAGGATTCCCTTTGGGTGATGACAACTTTGTGATGATTGCACTAATCTATAGAATGTTAGTCTCCTACATGAGATCCAGAATCACTCAAAAGAGTAACCTGGGGGCAGCTAGGTGGTGCGGTGGATAGAGCACTGGCCCTGGAGTCAGGCTGACCTGATTCCAAATCCGGCCTCAGACACATAACACTCACTAGCTGTGTGACTCTGGACAAATCACTTAATCGCAATTGCTTCACCAAAAAAACCAAAAAAGGTAACCTGATACAACAGGAAAGAACAAATGAATGTCTGTTGTCCAAATTATCATGTATAGTTGGATAGAGAGCCCAATGACCAGTCTCCACACATAGGACCAATGCTGAAGACAGATAAGAAGCTGAGCTTGTAATTGAGTAGGAAGGAGAAAGGGCATTGGATTAAATTGAATTCAGAAAATTGACGCTCTCTACAATCTCAGGCTCCTCCATCAAGCACAGACTCATATTTTTAGCTATAATCTTCTGGTTGAGGTTTTTTTTTAACTGTGAATAATAGAGTTTGCCACAATCTCCAAAGAATCGGAATTGCAGGTGACACAAAGGGAAATGAGGAGATGGAGGGTGGGTGTGAGTAGGCTTTAGTACTCTAGCATCAATGATCTGGTAATAAGTAGTAGTAAAATGACAATTATTTGGGAGCTGGATGACTGGAAAAGGAGCTAGGCTGGTCAGATCTCCAGAGTGAGGAATGCCAGGTGCACCTGTGTAAGATATCTAGAGAAGGCTTTCAGCTTGAGGATTAAGAATTTGTTGTTGCATATAGATCAAGTTCTCAATAGGTAAGGTCTGGAAAGGTTGTGATTTCTCTGCCTTTGGCAGAAACTTGCATGGATGAGATCACAGATCTGCTGAAATAAAAAAATTCATTCTTATACTGAAATGCACATTTAAATAAAAAGAAAAATGATGACATTTTAAAAACCTTATATTGAGCTAGAAATTAGTTTTATATATGTCTGTCTCCCTGTAACTTCTCACTCATCCTTTGGAACCATGTAGAATAAGTATAATTTCATTTCTACCTGCCTTTCACAAGGAATCTGTTGCGTTTTCCCCAAGTTTTTTTCTTTTTTGATGCTAAATTTTCCTAGTTTCTAACCTGGTTTTGAATTCTGACATCATCCTGCCATGTCCCTCTAGACACAATCTAGTTTGTGAATCTCTCTTAAGAGTTGCTAGAAACTGAACCAAATATTCCAGGTGTGGTCTCATATTAAAGTGTATAAGAGAACTGTTACTGCCTTCTCTAAATTTGTATAGTACACTTGCAGGGTTTTCATAACAACCAATCAAATTGCAGCCTGTTATAACTAATACATATTTTAACATATAAAATATGTATATTTGTGTGTGTGTGTAAATAATTTGAGTCATTTTTTCCCCATGTTTGCTGATTGTAGCTTTGTTTTGCTCCCAGCCAGTATTCTAATATTTGACATTTTGAGCTTAATTGAATGTACTTTTTTGGAAAGAATGCTGGACAACCTCAGTTCTTTCTAATCTGGGTTCTGAAAACCCGGGTTCTTTCTAGTCCTGGCACTGCCATCTACCACTCAATTGACTTTGGGATAGGCCTGTACTGTCTTCAGCTAAATTCCTTAGGTGTTAAAGTGAAAATACCTACTTGACTACCTCATAGGGTTGTTATAAAGATCAAATTTATGTAATATATGTGGATACTCATCGTCAGATATGAAGTGCAATCCAGATATGAGGTGATATGACATTCCAGATCAGAATGTTTTATAGAAAAAAAAATTGAAGACATACTGTGTCTAGATGTCAAGTTTCAGGCACTGTGGCATAAGGAATTAGATTAGAAGGCCTCTTGACAGACTCCTGTTAAACATGTTATCTGGTACAAAAGATTAAACCATTACATTATTTGAATAGATATGAAAAATGGTATTGTGAGTAGAAGGGACATCTGAATCATGTAGGCCACAGCTCAAGTCCTGCCTTTGACATATACAGGTTGTATGAACCTGGGCAAGTAATTTAATCTCATCTATCCCAGGCGGCTTTGTCTAAGTTACAAACAAGTTGATCGTTTTCATCAGAAGAGGGAATTTCCCCTTTGGAAGTTCCTTACACTGATGAAATCTCAGATGCCAGACGCAAAGGGGTCGGTGGAGGGGTTCAGGTTGGGAAATTATTTGAATATTCATTTATGACTTCTTGTTTCACTCAAGGTACATAGAAACTCGTAAGAAAGTACTACACGAGGAAAAAGAAAGAGCTGCAAAAATTGCAAGTCTGCCACCTCCTCCTCCAAATCCTTTTGAGGTGAGTTATGTGATTTTGAGATGGTTAAAAAAGAAGAAAGAAAAGAAACTAAACTGTCATTGATGCATTTTTCTCTTAGAATATTGTGGAGATGAAAACAACCAAGAGTTAAAGGAAAAACTGACAAAAGGTTATTAGGAGGGATTATTTGCTTTCTTAAAATGTTAATGACTAGTTTTCTTTTTTTTTTTTTTTAATGATAGTAGACTTCTGTTTTTTGCTGTATGCACCTTTGGATATAAATTCTTAGTAATTTTAGTTTCAGTCAGTCAGTAAACATTTATTACTTGACTGCCATGTTCCAGGTGCTGTACTAAGCACTAGGCATATAAAAAGGTAAAAAGGGACGAAAGACATTCCCTGCCCTCAAGTAGCTCACAATCTAATGGTTTGATACAAAGGAGAAATTAGGTTGGTGGAGATTGTCTGTTTTAGCTTTGAATAATTTGGACCCTTTTCCCCTCCCCTTTTTTTTTTATTTTCAGCTCCAATTTCTGTCCCTCCCTTCAGTCCCTTCCCCCACTCAACTATACCCGTTATACATAGACGGTCATGTGACACAAATTTTCACATATTAGCCATGTTGGGGAGGGGCAAGAAAAATAAAGAAAGCTTACTGAATTGGTGAGTGGATTATATTAGAGGGTTGGTCCTAATAAACACAAACAAGGGAAGAAATAAACTTCCAACAAAAAAGTTTTATGTTTTAAAAATATTATTAGTTTTTCAATTACAAGCTTTTACTCTCCCACCAACTCTGCCTTTCGACAACAACAGAAAGAAAAATATAAAAAATTCATTAGAATTATGTGAAAAAGAAATGAAATTAGTTAATCAAGAAACTAAATTTAGCCTAACCTGGGAAAGTGATTTTAAACATATAAAGTTATATTTATATGAAGTGATGTTTTTATTATATAATTATGAACTTGGTTCCACAAAAAGGCATACTACACATGTGTATGTATATGTGAATTCATTAGCTGAAAGAGTGTGTGTGTGTGTGTGTGTGTGTGTGTGTGTGTGTACACACACACTATCATAGGATTGTAAGTTTAAAGCTGGATAGGACCTTAGAGGCCATCTAGTCTAAGCCCCTCATTTTTCACTTAAGGAAACTGAGGCCCAGCAAGACTTGCCCGAGGCCATTCACATAGTGTCAAAGGCAGGATATAAAATTGGGCCAGCCACAGTATTTTATGTTGTAAAAGACTAAAGGAGTATCTGAGTCTAGTGAGGGGAAAATTCTGGTTGGATTATAGGAGGATGAGGAAGATAGTTCTAGTCAAGGAGGACTCTGGATCATTTGGGGTGTTTGTTATGTGTAGTTGTTTTCTTAATTGTACATTAGATTGTGAGTTTTTTGAAGTCAGAGACTATTGCCCGTTTTTTGTGTCCCCAGCATGTACCACAGTGGCTGGCACACAGTAGATGCTTAATAAATGTTTTTTGATTGATTGATTTTTTTTTATTGTGTTAGGTCTTTGGGATACCTGGTTCTCTCTTCTGCCTCACCCTTTCATGTGACTTCTATATTGTTACTTTTAGCTCTTGAAGTATTACATGAAAAAGTTGGTCATGTGCATATATACCTATTTACAAACATATGACGAGGTGACAAATTGTTTGGCTGTTGTCAAGGCATGGGGACTTGTATGTATCTGATAATTTAAGCATAAAAACTACTGGCTCAAAACTTCATTTGAGGATGTTAATCCTTGAATATACTATATATTTTCCTGTCTCCCCTGGAACAATGAAAGTCTTTCACTCTGTAATGTGCATATAAAATGAACTATTTGGACATGAGATATTTTTTTTTAATGGGCTAAAATCAGAGGGGCAGGGTGGTATAGTTGATAGAGCTGGCCTTGGAGTCAGGGAGACTTGGGTTCATATCCCATCCCTCACAAGTACCAGTATCCAAGATGATAGTTGCAGAACAGCTGCTGGTCTGCCTAGATATAGAGTCCTCGATGTCAGTTCCTTACACCGGTGAAATCACCAGTCTGGACCTCCAAAAAACCTCAGATCACTAGTCTGGACTCCCCTTCTTCTCCTCTTCCCCCCACCTCCTCGCCAAGAAAAAACCCATACTTAAATTTTTCTATTAGAGAACTACTTACATTGCTGAGGTTAATTCAGAGTAGTCAGGTTTGTTCTTTATGCACTTAGCCCAGATATAGGAATAGAGTAACAGAACCCCTTAAAGATGTCTGACTCTGTTGTCTAATTTACATCAAAGGTTCTTGGCAATTTGTCCATGAAAGAACTTGTTCCACCTATTAAGTCTATATAGTGCCTTATGTTGGTTTATTGTTCATAGTAATGATTTGGAGATGCTGCTGTGTCCCAAATAGATTGCTGAATCAAGTAAGAAAAATCTGTTACCTTATATGTTTACGTATATTTACCTTATATATTTATGTTGTGCTGTTCACTCTTTTGCATATGTTATCTCATGAGATTTATAGCTTTGTTAATGTATTAACTAGAGGAATCACACTCCCTAACCATGTATGTGTGTATGTGAAGGTGCATGGACACATTAGCTGAAGGTTATTAATGAATCACCATGTGATAATCTAGTTGGTAGCTTTAAGATAGTTATTTGTTATGGTAACAATAGCAAATGAAATGGTTAGATTTCATGCTTTATATTTATAACTTGTTTTATTATTTTTGTGATCACTTAGTAAAGTTTTGGTACATTTCAAAGACTTTATTGTTGGATTTTTCTATTTGTAGGCAGTCCTCACACTTAAGACATGCTACCTTCCTGGAAAAGGCACAGTAAGTCAAAATTATATAAATTATTTTATTTTCCCTACAGTGATGGTGTGAGGATAATATTCTTGACGAAAGACCTGATGCTTAGCATTTTTTAGAAATAACAGGGGGCAGCTAGGTGGCACAGGGATAGATAGTAGATAGAGCACTGGCCTGGAGTCAGAAGGACCTGACTTCAAATCTAGTCTCAAACATATAACACTTCCTAGCTGTGTGATTCTGGGCAAGTCACTTAATCCTAGTTGCCTCCCTTGAAGAAAAGAAAGAACAACAAACACCATGTTTAATAAACTGAAAAGACATAGTCTATAGCTTTCTTGAATGTATTTGAATTAATTAAATGAGGCAATACAGTAACCACTCACATAGTTATATTTAATTTGGTACCAAATATAACAATATAGTAATTCCTATTGTTTTTATTCTAACAAATTAGAAGATAATGGAACACCTTTTTCAGAGTCCTAAACTTCAGGAGAGTTTCTTTAGGGAAGTTTTTGAGAAGATTTTTTTTATCGGACTTAGGACTTCATGTTTTTGAGAAAGTATAGTAAAGATGTCTGTTTGCTGCTTCTTGCTCATTCTCAACTCTTTCCTAGAGTTTTCCAAGCGGGTTCTGCTTCATTTTGCAACCTAATGTTCTGTAAGACATAGCTGCCTTCAAAATATGTAAACTAGCCCTCATTTGCAATGCATTTTTTAAAATTTGTGATTCTTTATAATGTTAGTATTTCAGTATCCAAAAATCTCAAGACACCAGCTTGAATGGTGATAATCAGGAAAGAAGTTTTCTCAGTTTACGTTCTCACACGTCTCCATGTTATCCGTAAGCCCTACACTTTGAATTAATATGTCAATTACAATCTTATAAAGCAATGCTCTTTCCTTTATTACCTATTTTTAAGCATTAAAACTGCATATGAGGGGCAGCTAGGTGGGGCAATGGATAGAGCTTCGGCTTTGAAGTCAGGAGGATGTGAGTTCAAATCCGGTCTCGTACACACAACACGTACTAGCTGTGTGACCTTGGGCAAGTTACTTAACCCCGATTGCCTACCAAAAAGCAAAAAAAAAAAACTGCATATGACAAAAAGGTACAGATGTATTATGACTTTATAATAATACAAATTTTGGTTTGTTTAAAAACATCAAAAGGTGTATATACAAATGATTGCTCTTCTTCAAGTGATCCTATTGGGAAGATAAAACTTTTTATTTGTGTGATGCTGTCATTGTTTAAATTATTTTTTGGAATTTCTCTTTCAGATTGCCTTTAGAGATATTTTGCTAGACGCTCAATAAAGCATTATTTTGCCGTGAGGTCTTTTCTTCTTTCTGCTTTCTTACTTTGTTTGGTTCACTTAGTTCTTCCTTTCTTCTCTTCTGCTCTTTGAGCTGATAGACACTCAGTTTTGGTGTTGACTAGCCTTCAGGAGACAGTAGGGAGATACACTATGATGCCAAACTCAGACTGGAAGCCAGGGGGAGTTTTACATCAAATGGCCTTCTGTAAATATTGTATGTTGCAGATGGAGGTGTGAGTAGCTAAATGTTTAGGGGAAGGGGAAGGGAAGGCACATTTATATAGTGCCAGCGAGGTGCCACACCCTGTGCTGAGCACAAATACTACCTCATGACAACCCTAGGAGGTAGTTGCTGTTATTTATCCTCATTTTACAGCTGAGGAAACTGAGTCATACCAAAGTTGTGAGCTGCCTGAGGCCACATAACTTGTAAGCTTAAGATTTGGAATTTGAACTCGGGTCTACCTGACTCCAGGCCCAGCTGTCTACTGTGCCCCCCAGCTACTCTAAATAGAAATACTAAGTGGAATTACCTTTAATTTTAATCTCCAATTTTTAAAAACTATCTTTTCAGATTCAAAGCAGTATGTATATGATCTGTTTTTATTTTTTTTTAAATGTGGGTGTAGGTGTACATACGTATATGTATATATAGCTACATGAAGTATATTTAAATTTAAATAATTTTAAATTTAAATGAGTAAACTTACCTTGCAAAATAATTATGCTAATAATACTATTTTGATTTGTTTGTGATCTGATTAGTGTAAGATTCTCTCTACCAGTAGATCGCAATTCTTCCTTGCCTTTTCAATTTGTGATTCTTACCTGTGTCCTTCTGTAAATCTACCAGAGAGAATCTAAAAAGCAAGTTGGACAGCTCATTTAATTTCTTGGTGTCCTTAGCAATTCTCTAAGACCATACTTGTAGAACTGTTGCTCATCTTTACTTTAGGTTTTTTAATGATTTGTGCCTGCTAGTGTAACAGTCATGCCACATGTCTATTATCTCTAGCTTTTGATACATGCTAGGTGGTGTTGAGCCTGGAATCAGGAAGAACCAAGTTCAGATTTGGTCTTAGACACTTATAAACTCTACGACCCTGAGCAAGTCACTTATTTGACTCAGTTTCCTTATCTGTAAAATGGGGGGCAATAACACCTCTTCTCCCCTTCCTCTTTCCTGTCCTTAGGGTTGTTGTGAGGATCATATGAGGTAATTGTAAAGCGCTTAGCACAGTGCTTGGCACAAAATAAGTGCTATGTAAACGTTAGCTATTATTGTTGCTATTATTATTTTGGCCCATCTCCTTTTCCAGTCAATATGTGTTTTTGATGTCTTTTATGCCATTTTTAGTGTGTGAGTCATTGTAGTGTGCTATTGCCTAGTTACACCAACCGTATGTCTTTTTGTTGCCTTGTCATCTGAAATATTGATTATTCTAAGATATTGTTCTTATGTTTCTCAGCTGTGTAAAATAACTAAAAGAATATTGGTATTAAAAAATATGGGAGATCATTAAAAATGCTACACAATTTTTTAAATGCCATACAACCTGTTTAGTATTGGAACTAGGTCTTTGTGTTTCTGTCCAAATATATGCATTGATGGACTGAAAAGAGCTATCATTCAGCTTCATAATATGAGTGATGTGCATTCTTTATGCATTTTGTTTTTCCTATATGAATTGCTAGGACAATCTCTTTTGAGTGGCTATGGATTTTACTGTGAAGTCCCTGTAGCCCTCAGGACACTGTTCTCTACAAATAGGAAATCATTTCATGTGGCTGTGACCATTTACAGGTGATCTGTAAAACATAAATTCACTGGTACAGATTATAACTAAGGAGATTCCAAAATGGATCATTTTGTAGAGAAGAAAAATCCTTTCTTAATGTAAATAATTACCTTTTAATTTCTGTTTTGTAAATTCATTTTTGCAGGTAATACCTGCATTGAACTGATCTTAATTTTTTTTAATGGCAGTGAAAGGGGAACTGCTATATCCTATATCCATTTCCTGGATTTTAAAGCCCACCATAATAACCTACTCATTTCACTCATCTTATAGCCTGTTCATCCTGCTGTGCTTCCTGCATTCTTCTCGACAAATTCCCCTATGTCTTTAAACCTTGAAACCAAAATTTATCCCATTTACTCATCTTATCAAAAACCTGGCTGACCCTAAAAATACCACATCACTTGCAGTTCTGTCCACTGCAGACTGCTGCTTTTCCTGTTTCACCTGACTCATAGAGCCAGGAGGAGAATTGTAATATTCCTTATTCTCCCTTACTACCTCCAGATCTTTCTTCTCCCTCATCTCTGTGTCTTTTTTTTTTTAACATCTATGCAATCTGACTGTAATATCCTCTCCCCTTAATCCCCGTTGTTGCTATTTCCTGACCTCCAGTTCATTCTCCCCAGTTTTCTCAGTGACTTTATGGCTTATGATCTATTTTTTCACATCTTTGCCATGATACTGATGAAGTACTACTGTCACATTCTGACTTTTCTGTTATCAGACCAACAAGTAATTTCCTCTGTATCCCTCAGTGATCTGGGATGCTTTTAATCTCTTCCTATGATCCTTACTGTAGGATATCTCACCTGGCATCCTTTCCCTGGAGGCAGCTTGGAACAGTGGGAAGAGTGCCAGCTTTGGAGTCAGAGAACCTGAATGCACATTCTGGCTTTATTAGCCCTTATCTGTGCATGTAATCTTGCTTAATTTTTGTTGACCTTAATTTCCTGAGCTATATATAGGGAGGGTGTTGGACTAGGTGGCCCCTAAGGATTTTTCAAGCTCTGTATCTGTGATCTGAGAACCTGTGGGTTATCATCTTTATTTCATGAAACGCAATCAGCTTCCTCTTTCTTAGACAATCCAATTTGTTCCTCTTACAGGTAGGCCTTATATTTGTTACTTAGCTTTGAATGTTCGCTGGGCAGAATGTAGAGTCTCCTCTGATTCTTCAGATTTCTCTTCCTTCTTCTGCTCATATCCTTGTTCTTCCTCATCTTCTATACACCCTCTACTCTTTCTATGGTTGATGATAAGATAGGAAAGGAGCAAAGATAGGGTTTGAACCTGGTAATTGGGAGATTGGTGCTCTTAATACAAATAGTGAAATTAAGGAAAAGGGCAGATGTAAAGGAAAGATGATGAGCTCCATTTTGGAGGTGATAAGCAGTTATCTTATTTGATCTTTACAACATTGTATGAGGTAGGTGAGATTAACTCCCATTTTACAGATGGACAACTTAAGGGCTCAGAGGTCAAGTGACATGTTCAAGGTCATATGGATGACAGAGTGACAAGTAGGACTAAGCCTTCAGTGCTTTCTGTCACTACAACATGAGGGTAGAGTATTCTGTGTGTCCTTCATATTAATAATGATAGTGAGGCTTTTACAGTCTGAATCCGGTTGTCTAATAATGGGTGAACTTTTATATGCAATAAATGTTATTAATTGGATGCCCTTTTAATTATATGATAGGTAAAATATAGGAATAAACAGATATGATTGGGAGGCATTTTTGTTAGATAAAAACTAATGGGTACCAGAGGATACTAAACAGGTGTTAATTAGTACCAGTATGAAGTACTAATTAATTGCTTTTTAGAATACTATTGTAATTCACAGAGCTTTAAAATGTTTCTGAAACAAATATTTTTATCTTCCTGAGCTACATGGTAGCATAATTAGAGTGCAAAATTATTTATTTCTCTCTATTCCATTTAGTTTCATGTGGAAAATAATGTTTTTGGCTTAGCAATTTGTTGTTCTATTTAATTTTTCAGAATCTTTAAGTAAAGAGAATTCCTATAGTAAAGACCGATAGCTTTTCTACTTTTCATCATCTTGACTCAAGTGTGAGTAAAGAGAAGGATGTATAATATTTTTAGATTTCAAAGCTAAAATAACCATAGCAGGCACTAGAAAGTAGCAGCCATTAGAAAAATCTTGAAAAATATGCTTTGGAATTACACAGTAGTCACACAATGGTTCTGATCTTTCCTTGGGACAAAATACAGAAGTCTAGAAGTCATAAACCATTATTTTCTCTGTCCTCGTTTGGGGGCTATTTTGTAAAAGTAGGACAACGTGGAAGAACTCAGCACAGATCCTTAAACGCTTTGAATGAGTTAGGCTGGCTGTTTCAGTATTTTGTGATGCAGTTCTTTTTTTTTTTTAATTGTAGGCTTTTTGTTTCTTTGTTTTCTTTTGTTTCATTTCTTTGCTCATATATGCAGCAATGCATGTTCTGTTTATTGATCCTATGAATTTTTTTAGTTATGGGGCTGGACTTGTGATATTTCATTGGGATGAGGAAAGTCTATCTAAGAAAATGCCTTTTGCCAGTGCAGGGACAGTTGCTCTTCAACATACAGTTATTATTGAGTTTTTGGAGCATGGAGAGGTTAAGTGAGTTGCCAAAGATCATGTAATCAACATGTGTCAAAGGTAGTACTTGAACCCAGTTGTGTCTGACTACCGGGCCTGCTCTATGCATTACGGCATACTGTTTTTTGTTACTAAATGAATAGGGACAGAACAAGAGAGGCTTTTTGTAATTTTAGTCTGGATGGCAGGTAATCTGAGCACTTTTATGTACAATTAACTTAAATTATTGATATATGGATATTATGTTTATTTTGAGTTAGAAAGGGAACTTGGAGATCATCTGGTCCAACCCCTTCCTTTCATAGATGGGTTAGAGACGGGAAGTGATTTGACCATGATCAGCATAGTTTAAGTAGCAGAGCCAGGTTTTAGATTCTTAAGTCTGCCTTTTCCAAGCTTGTCTCTTTCTGCTATGCTAAACTGTCCTTTAAGAGAAACTTAGACATGAATGGAAATAAATTTATCATGTATACATAGACTTAGAGCTTTACAAATAAGGAAAGTGAGGCCCAGAGATGGTAAGTAATGTGGTTAGGGCTTTGCCCAAGGTCAAACAAGGAGTCAGTGGTAGAGCCAAGATTTAGATCCAAGGTCTGTAACATCAGATCCACTGCACTTTGCAGTGTTCAGTATAATACCATTGTCTTCTTTTAAACCTCCTGGAAAATGTACTGTAAAGTGATTTTTTAAAAATAAAAATGGTATTGTAATTCATAAAGCTCTAAATTTTCCTTAGGAACAAAATTTAAAGTGGACAGCCAGATAATTCAGTTTTCTTGGACCATATGGTAACCTTTAAAATGCAAAACTTTTTTTCTCCATTTTTTAATGGAAAATAATATGTTTGCCTCAACAAATTGTTTTTGTTTAATTTTTCAGAGTGTTCAAGTAAAGGGAATTTCTACATTAAAGACCAATGCTGCTAGTAACCTTCCTACTTATCATCATCTTCACCCAAGTGTCATAAATGAGGAGAAGGATTTAGAGCAGGTGATTGACTTACTGCTTATGTAAATTATTGCTTTGGCTTCTAATATTACTAGATTTTAAAATTTAAATAACCTTAGCAAGCATTCATAGGTTATAGTCATTGGAAAAATATTTCAAAACATGCCTTTTTTTCTTTTTTTTTTTCCAAAACAGACTTTATAATTATATGTAGGGACATCATGATTCTAATTGTCCTATCGGACAAAATATGGAACTGTAGACAAAGGCATATATCATAATTTTCTACTCTATTTTAGGGTGTTGTGTAATTAGAACATGTCACTGTCCCAGAATTCAACTTATCTCTTAAAACTTTGAGAACAAGTTATGTTGACATAGTTTCATATTTGTCGATGCAGTACATTTACTCTGTTCGGTTTTCTCTTCCCGTTTAGGTAATTATACATAATCATGTGTTTGCTGTTGTTCTTATGAATTTATCTTAAAAGAAGTTTTTGTATCTTGAGTCTTTACAGCTGGTAATTTGAGAAGTATAACCAGTAAAATAATGAACATCCCTTTTATTAAATGATATATCTTAGGGATATAGATTAAGAGCTAGAAGGAATATTAGATGTCACCTAGACCAACTCCTTCATTTTACAGATGAGAAAACTGATGCCTGGAGAGAGATTTTACTTTCCTGTGGTCACACATTTAAAGACCTTGATCATCTGAGTCCAAATGTAGTGTTCTTCCTACTATGTTGGACTGCTGGGCATCTAAATAGAATGTTTAGATGCCTAAAAGTGAATGGAAATGACTTGGGAATCATTGCTTTTATTTAGATCTCCTGTAAAGATATTAGAGAATTTTTTTAAAATCCTGGTTCTATCCTTTAAGCTTTCTAACCTTTATTTCTTCTTCTGTGGGACAGTTATTTTAGATAGACAAGCTGATTTTCAGTTCTCTTGGGTTAGAATATAACTTATTAAGATGCAAAACTATTTTTGTCCATACCATTGGTTTTAAATAGAAAACAATGCCTTTGGCTTTGCAATTTTTTCTTGTGTTCAATTTTTCAGAACCTTCAACTGAAGCACATTTCTAAGATTACTGGCACTACTACTGCTACCTGTTCTGCTTATAACTTTGAACCAACTGTGGAGAGAGAGATGGAAGTACAGCAGGTGATCAACTTATTATTTGCTTATAGTACCCTAGAATTGTTTATTTTATCTTGATGTTAAATATAATACCTATTGATTAATGGAGGACTGCTTTTTCTTTTAGTTCTAAATATAGTATCCTGATTTTACAGAACTTGAATAATTCAGACAGCTGAGGTTACTCATTTTTTAAACTAAATATTTTCTGACCTTGCATAGCCATTGAAATAAAATAGCTATAGGTACTTATAGAATTATCAAAATTTGAAACTATAGACTTTAGTCTATTACATTAATATGACAGGAAACTTTCTAAATGTAGAATTTCTGTTCACTGTTTATTTGAGGGTTTTAAGGTACCCAAGTGACTTATTTGTGCTTTGTAACATTTATAGTTTATCAAAAGAATTTTTCCACTAAAGTATATATTTGTGTCACTTTTTCTAAAAAGGTGAATATTTTGTCACACTTTAAGTGCTACAAAAATATCAGTTATAATTAATGAAAAAATTTAAATGCATCCTTGGAGTATACATTTTTATTCTATGTTGATTAATTGTCTACAAAATAAATATTTTTAAAATGCAAATAAAAAGTAGTTAAATGGCGGATAGTTTGGAACTAGCAGTTGGCAAGATCAGGAAAGACCTCATGCAGAAAGTGCCACTTGGCCTGAGTCTTAAAGGTAACTAAGGATTCAAAAGGGCAGGGATGGAGGAGACGTATGGGATGACCATGCAATGGCACAAAGATAGGAATTGGAATTTGCCGCAAGGACAGTGAAGGCCGATTTGGCTGAATTGCAGAGTGCAGTAGGGAAAGTGTTATACAAGAAGACTGGAAAATATTATCACAAACATTAGAATGTAATGCTTTATTGTGTAATTAAGTACATTATCACGATGATTCTTCCATGGTTTTATTTGACATTAATACAACAATTAAACATTGAAGGAAAAAAGTTTTTGTTACTATGACTTTCTTTTTTTTTGCAATTGTGTGTTAATATACATCTGATCATTTTTTCACCCTAATTTTATAGTAATTAAAAGAAAAACATTAATCGCGTGTGTGGGTGTCCATCCGTGTCTGTTTTGTATAAAATATTATTGATTGCTAGCCAGATCCTCATTTGGCTGCTGAAGAGGAAACAAAGAGGTTGGAGGAACTACAGAAAGAAGTAATACAAGAAAGGAGAGAACAGCTTGAAAAGGCTCACATACGGGGAGTTCATGCCATGAGAAAGGTCCATTTGGCTAAAGTAAGCAAAACACAACTATATTTTCTTAGTCATAAATGTGAATACCAGTAATAGAAATACTTAGCATAGCAAAATGATAATAAATGGGTTGAAATTAGTGGAGTATGGAGGATGTTACAGTAATGTAGTTTTTATTCTTACATCTTCTGATTACAACTTGAACAACCTATGTTTATTTTCCTCTGGTACTCCATACATATTTATTAATGGTGACTATATCATAAAGTTAAATTTTATCATACAGACAAAAAAATCTCATGTTACAAAAGAGGTTAATTGAGAAGTCTGTTTTTTTAAAGCAGTGTTTTTCACTGTTAAGATTTAACACCAATACATTTGTATTCTTCTCTAATTTATCTGACAATAACCACAGATACTTTTATAAGTAATTTTAAAAGTGTGAAAACTGGTTTTAGGAATTTAGAGGATTTAAAAAATTTCCTTGCTAATTTGATACTATGTGAGTGCTGCTAGTTGAGATTACAAGCTTAGAAGTAATGAATAGTGTTGGTAGTCTATTTTATGAATTAAAAATGTTAATATTTGAAGTGTTATAGGCATTTTTCTTTGGAAATAGATTTTTTTTTATACTTTGAGATGTTTAAAATTTTTTATTAAAGCTCTATGCAGAAAAACCACAAAATTGCAGAGTTGGAATTCAATGGCCAACAAATCTTAACTCAGACCTGAAAAGTATTAATTTTCTAACAGGTAGAATAATTATCTAGCCTTTTCTTGAAGACCTCCATTGAGGGGGATCCACTCCCTTTTGATGGAGGTATGTAATGCCTAGTTCGAGGAAATTTATTTTTTGTTCTTGACTGAATCTTGCCTTCTTTAAATATTTAGTTTTGTTATATTATAACCTTGTAGTAAACCATAATAAAATGATTTATGTTATTCTTGGAACTTAGTAGTAATCACTAAATGTAGATAACTACTATCTCTTCTAAATCTTTTTATGAGTTAATGAAATACTGTTTAAAATAAACTGTTGTCTTTCTCTGTCTCCTACATCCGTTCAGTGATTTAAGAATTACGTACAGCATTAATGAATCAGAATTTTTTTTTTTAGGCAGTTGGGGTTAAGTGACTTTCCCAGGGGTCACATAGCTACTAAGTGTCAAGTGTTTGGTCTGAGGCTGGATTTGAACTCATGTCTTCCTGACGTCAGGGCCGGTGCTCTTTCCACCACGCCGCCTAGCTGCCCAGTGAATCAGAATATTAAAGTCATTCATGAACAAGTAGTTGGATTAATATCAGTTATTTACCACTTAATATCATTTTACTAGAAAAGTTGAGTTTTTGCTAATTAAAAGAAATTGAGTCATAATCTGACCTTTTTTTGACATAACAAAAAAAAAGCCTCCTACAAATAACAAAACATGGGGGAAAAAATCCACAAAGTAATTTTTTTAATAATCTTTAGTATTTTAGAAGAGCATTTTATTATTTATGTAGCTCCTGATTTTTATATATCACTTGTATATGGATTGCTAACCCACTTGAGCATTATAGGAATTTTGTCTACCTTTGTCGCTGGGAATTCCCCCTTCCACTTCCCCCGATAGGCTGTTACTTATCCCACAAATTTCTGTCCTCCTTTTTACTGCTCAGCCTCTGTACTAGTTGCTTTTCAGTTTAGAAATCTAAATTATCGTATTCAGAACCTGTTTTGCTTGATCCCTTGCTTCAGGCCTGAGAAGCCATCTCCAGTAGTTTGGAATAAGGAAAGTCAGTGATGTCAGGACTGTTCAGTGGTTTTTCAGTCATGTCCAACTCTTCGTGACTCCATTTGGGTTTTACTGGAATGATTTGCCATTTCCTTCTCCAGCTCGTTTTACAGATGAGAGAACTGAGGCAAAAAGGGTTAAGTGACTTGTCCAGGGTCACACAACTCGTAGGTGTCTGCGGCCAGATTTGAATTCAAGAAGATGAATCTTCCTGACTCCAGGCCCAGCATTCTACCTGCTTTGTCACTTACCTGCCTATCTGGACTATAAGTAGAGTGAAATCTGTTTGTGACATATCAAGTTGAAATTTTGTCCATATTTTCTCATATGATATTGTTATTAATGGTGGTAGTTTCTATAGTTAATATACTTCAAGTATTATGGGTTAATTAGATTTTTATGAGCTATCCATTGTTTATATTATTTCTATGGGAAAAGGCAATCTAGCTTCTCCTCCATTCTTCTTTCCTCTCTGGCCAGTTCATGAAAGTTGCAGAGAGGCAAATTTAGTCTTAATGTCAGAGGAAATTTCCTAATACTTAGAGCTATCCAAAAATAGAGATGGTGGGTTCTCCCTCATTGAGGTCTTTGGGGAGAGGCTAGGTGACTACATGGTCAGTGTTGTAGAGGGGATTCTTTTTTCATGTCAGGTTATATTTGATCGTCACTGAGGTCCCTGGTAGCTCTGAAAAAATTTAATGAAAGGGAGAGGAGGTCACACAGAATTCTCCCGGTGTTATGTTCTTCAAAATCTATGTTTTACCACAGTGCCATAATAGTTTCATCCCATAATAGCCTAGTTGGTAGAATATTTTTGTCCTTTGTGTTTAGGCATAGCTGGCAAATATATTCGATAGTAATGTTTTAATGGCAAAACAACTACAACAATGCTTTACCTATTCTAACTGATGACTTCATTGCCCAGAGCCTAATCAGTAACTAGGAAGTAAGCAAAAATACTTTGTGCAGCCCAAAAAATAAACAAACAAATAAGAGAGTGTGTATACACACACACACACACACACACACACACACACAGTTCATATACTGAATTTCTTGCCATCATTCAGAAAAAGTATCACATAATTGTAATTAGCTTAGTTATCTTGTTTCTTGAGCTACAGTAAATTAGAATAGAAATTGAAGGTGTTCTAGGCAAGCATACTAACACTGAAAATTGGCCATTTATTGCAATAAAGGGGGATGTGAACTATAGAAAGTAACTAATATATAATTTTTTTATAGATTACAAAGCGCTCTCTAGTGTAAAACCTATTTTCCCATATATTTATCTCCTTTGGTCTTTAATAAACAAAAATACCCCAAAAACCAAAAACTCAAATAGAATTGCGTTTGGGAACCAGTTCATATAAGGACAAAAAGCTCTTAAGGCCCTGAGGTCATTGGTGGAGTAAAGCATAGGATGTTCAGCATTTTGAGTATATCATTAGGAAAAGTGTAAAGATTGTATTATGTTTAGCATGCTTCATTTAAGAAGGGGAAAATAATATATGTTTGTCAGCTGACTAACAATGCCTCTTAACTTACCCAAACCCCAAAGATGGGATTTATTGGCATTTGTAAAGGGAGTTCCTTATCAGGAGCTCTCTACTCCAGTGAAATCGCAAAAGAAAGTGAGTGAATAAAAATTGCAAAGATTTCCATATAAAAATTTTTTTAAAAAGTTTTGATGCTTAAAATTTAAGTGTCTGACTATTTGGTAAATTTAGCCATCCAGAATCACTTATTTCCCCAGGTATCTGGATAGCCAAAGTAGGCTAAAGGAAAGTGGTTAGTACACATGCTACAGTGAGACCAAGGTATGGGGGTAGGAAAGACTAGCAAAGTGAAAGATCTTACTGTTACTCTTTTGAGTAAATAAATCTGAATTAATTTGCTTTTTATTTGTAGAACAGAGAGAAAATAATGAAAGAGCTGGAACAGCTGCAGCAAGAGGACCTGGCTCGTAGGAGGCAGAATGTGGCCCAGATGCCACCACAGGTGGTTGAGCTGCCATACAAGCGCATGGCCATCAAAGAGGACTGGCAGAGGGAATTAGAGTTTGCCTTTGAAGATATGTATAACTCGGACAAAAGTAAGATATTTGGGGGGTTTTTTAATGTATTAAATAGATGCTAAAGCCAAAAAATAGAACAGCCTGTTGTTTTGTTAATAAAGTAGGTTTCTCGTATCAAGAGGGTTTGGCAGTTTTAAAAAATGGACTATCAGTGTGTAAAGGTGCTTTTTGTTGTTGTTTTCATTTTTTTTTTTTAAGTTGCTCTTTGGGGGCCTTTTATCTTGTAAAAAATGGGTTTTCATAGTATTGGAAGAAACTTCTGACGTTTCTTTTTTTAGAGGTGAAAGGAAACCTGATTTTGAAACTAGAGCCAGAGCCTTTGCCAGTTGTGAGTGAACTCAACCAAGATGAAGAACTGGATCTTTCAATGGAGCAAGACTACGCATCTGAGGAGACTCAGAACCAAGAGAGAGTGGAAGAAGAAACTCCATTTCTCACAGAAACAGACAGTGAGAAACCCTGAAGCCAAGTTCATTTTAAATGAGCATAATTATATCATTTCAAAGAAATAATGCTTTAAGATATACAGATCATAATTTTAATTTATGAGTCTGTTATATCATAAGGGAAGTGAATGCTTTCCTTAAACTGTCCATTGATTATGTGAAAAGGAAGGTATTCTCATTTTAATGCATATTTTGGCAAGTCACTCACTCTTTCTCTTTTTACTTCTGCAACATCTCTCAAATCCATACCCTTTTCTCTTCATGTACAGACACCATCCTAGTACTGGTCCTCCATCACCTCTTGCCTGGACTCTTAGAAAGCCTCCCTAATTGGTCTTCCCTGCTTCAGATCTCTGCTCATTTCAGTCCATTATCCTCACATCTACCAAAGTGTTTTTCCTAAAATTCAGGTTTGACAATGTCATTTACCTACTCCTATTGCCTCTAAGATGACATATAAACCTTTCTGTGGGGCCTCGTTTTACATTATTCCCTTTCCCTCTCTGTGGTCTGTCGAAACTGGCCTTGCTGCTTTTCACATGGTGTTCCACATCCTGTTTCTATTCCTTTATACTGTTAAACCTCTGTGCCTATAATGCTCAGTCACTACCTTCTACACAAAGGCCTCCTATTACTTTGCCCCCTACCCCCTACAATTGCTAGTGCTATAAAGTAGTTAGGTTTTTTGGGTTTTTCCTCTCTAAACTTATATATAGGTGTCCATATGTGTATGCTTCATAGAAAAAGATGAAGACAGACATACATGCATGTTGTCTGTAATAATGTCAATTCCTTGGTAACAAAGACTTTCAATTTTGTTTTTGCATCCCTGTCAAACTGGCATCGTGTCTATAGGTACTTGCTGATTCTATCTAAAAAATTTTCAAGTTACATAAGTTTTCAGGTGTGAGGATTAATTTAGTCTTCAATAGTTTCTTCAGACTTCATTGAGTTCTCTTTCAACTTGAGAATAGTCTGGTATACTGTAAAGTAAAAATTGAAAAATCCATTATCACTGGTGAAAACAAACTCTGATACATTAATCTTGCAGTGTAAAAATAGGTAGTGAAAAAAGGAATTAGAGATAACAGTGGCCATGATAATTTTTTCAGTTTAGTGTTTTGTAGCAGCGATAGCTGGCAAATGATTATAAATGTAATGTGGTTTCAGCTTTGTGTTTAATTTTTTTCTTAGTTCCAGAGGCACAGGAAACTCACCATGCATCTTCAAAAACTGTGTTAAAAAAATTACTAGACAGAATCCAAAGCCAAAGATCACAGTGGGCAAATAGTACACTCCTGAAGATGAAAGTGAAATGCCTAAAATTTTTACTGATGCTGAAAGTGAGACATTGACAGTAGAGACAGGAACAATTACCAGTGAAGAAAAACTGTTGGATAAACCAGAGCATACACAGGAACAAGGTATTATTCTCTAGTATCCATGGTAATCCAACACCTATAACTTTTTGATTCTTTTAGTATTTATCGTGCTTCAGAATCCATACTAACTCTAAAAGAAGGTATCATCATTCCAAGTTACAGATGAAGAACCTGCGGCCCAGAATTTTACTCAAGGTCACGCATAATTAATGGTAGACTTAGCACTAGAATATGGGCCTCTTCTACCTTTTGTATATTTCAGTAAGATACTGGCTTTCTGAGTTTTTTCTTTAGTTTTTCACTCTCTCCCCACCCTGTACCCCCCAACATGTCAGTCCTGTATTGAAATTTAGGACATAAATACTTGGATTCTTGTTGAAATGATACTTTTAGTATCTAATAATTATATAGTATTTGTCCCTTCTCCATTGTTGCCAGAGAAATTATTTGATGCCTCCCGCTTCCCATTAATTTTTAAACCTTTTATTTGTCAGTGTTTTTGTCATAGTTGGCTGGTTCCCCTGTGTATCTTCATACAGATCGTTAGTTCAGCTGGTCATTCTGTTCATACAAAACTACTATCCCTCATCTAGAGAGAGACCAGTATGGTGGAGTCTGCAGATTGTCGAGGGAAATGGGCTGGGGCAAGGCAGTGCTTTAAGTTCCATGGATATCCTATATTAATGATAACGTTATACATTTACATGGTTCTTCACGCTTTAAAGTGCTTTCACATAAATCGTTTCATTTGACCCATATAACACTTCTGTAAGACAAGCAGCACTTATTAAGATTCCTTGTCTTATGGATGAACAAACTGAGGCTCCTTGGCCACATCAGTTATTAAGTATCTCTTCTTTGTATTTCATGATACTTTGTACTTAGGGCATTCTTTCTATATTAGGATTATTTGTTTACATCTAACCTATTCAGAAGTATCTTTTCTTTATACTTCACAATCCTTTGTACTTAAACAATGGCATTCTTTCCACATTATATTAGGGATATTTATGTATATTATGTCTCCCCATTAGATTGTAAATTTTTAAGATAGGGTTCATATCCTTGTATCCCTATTGCTTAGCACAGTACCTTATACAAAATTTTCTGTAAATGTTTTTGTTGAGGAAAAGAAAACTTTGAAAGGAAACAGACTGAGTTAAAATGTGCTCAGGAGGGACCTGAGTTCAAATTTGGCCTCAGACACTTGACACCTTCTAGCTGTGTGACCCTGGGCAGGTCATTTAACCCTAAATGCACCCCCACCCCTCACCCCCCAAAAAAAGCCTACCGTGTTCAAGACTCTGCTAAAAACTGTTGTTTTGGTTGAAGTAGATGAAAAAAAAATCCATCCTTAACATAGATATGTAGTTGGAAAAGGAAGGAGTATTTTAAAAGGCAAATAATGTCCAAGTGTTGTTATTAAAATAATTTTGACCAGGAACTACGGATCATATTTTGAGAACTGTAGGTATGGAAGCTAGTGTGTGTTTGTTTTGATTTGGACTTTTTATTTTGTTTCTGGGTTTCTGCTACTTGAACTGGCTCTGTTCATATTAGTTGTATTAGTGCTAGGAAATTCTCTGGTGGAATTTCTCTTTGCATAACCCAACTGGTTATGTGTTTATAAATCATAAAGTGATATTACTTCAATTAAAGATAAGAGACAACAAAAATTTAAGATTTAAATACAATTGTTGAACATTTTAAATTATTATCAATAACTATTTTCAATTTATTTGTTTTTTTGAAAAGTAGCATTTTTGAGGAGGGCCATCTTATTATATTGTAATTACCAAAATGAACACTGTTGAGAAATATAACTTACTTTATGATATTTTAAACTTCAACACAAAGACTGTTTAGCTTCAAGTTTAAACTCCTTACATTAACATGCAATATCTGTATCATAATTTGTTCCTGATGATGGTTTCTGTGATGCTTACCTTGCATATTTCAGATTCAGTATTTGCTGAACTTTGTTCACTGTCAGAGTGAATTTGCCCTGCTATTTTTGCTTTTGTTTATTTTTATTTAAACTTTGTGCTCTTTTTTTAAAAGTGGAGTATCTTGTCCAACCCTTTTCATTTTTTAAGAAACTGAGGTATGGAGAAGTTAACTGACTTGCTGCAGGTCACCTAAGTAGTATGTGAGAGGAAGGCTTTGACCCCAGGTCCTTTGTTGCCAGATCCAGTGCTCTTTCTACTATACTAAACTTACCCATTAAAAAAGATCTAATAATTTTGGCCATTGCTTCACCTTCCCTTCTCCAGCGTCAGGGTCTTGTCTCCTCCCAAAGGGGTATATATACCCCAGAGTTTGGGGGCTCATTTAAAAGGAATAATCTCTAGGTTTTATAAATCAAAATCCCCTGTGCAAAATTAAAGCGTCCTTTTTTGGCTTTGTTTGCATCTAGACTTGAGTAATAATATTGGATTAGTTATTATAGCCAATATTATTTGCTGTTGAAGGTGAAACAAAACAACTTACTGGCATTGGAGGTGAAACATTCAAAATTGAGTTGGGAACAATGCTGGAAGGAGAAAAACCATTCAAAAACCTTACAGAATCTGGAAAGAAAAAAGGTAATACATACATTTTTTTTCTCCAGAGCCTCTAGTTAAATTTTAGATTGACCTGAATGCTTTTTAATTTCCCAATTTAACAAATTACATATTGATCTATGAAATAAGTCAGTTGTGAATAACAGGAAGGAAAGGGAATATGCATTTAAGTATATGTATATGTAAGACACTGTGCTAAATGACAGTGGTTTGATGTATTATGAAAGTATAAGAATTTTAAAACTCTAATCTACTTCTTGTTTTGGGAATGTTTAGAATCATCTGAAAACGAAATGTCCCTGTTAGATGAAAGGTCGATTCTGCTTCATCCTTATGAAAAGGCAACTCAAGTTAGAATGGTAATGAAGAAACAAAAAGAGGTATTTTTCTGAGATTCTTTTGCCTTTTTTCATCTTTGGTTCTAATATTATTCATCCATAAATTTGCCTTGATTTTTGTAAAAGATTCGTTTTCTGTGATACTCCTTCTGATCTCTACCCTCACACCTCACTCTCCTTACCGCCTACTACCAGTGACCTACTACTACCTTCCTCTGAACTTCAGACACACTTGAGTTTGTGTGACTCATAACTTTCCTTTCTTAATGCTTTATATTTTGGCTGTTTGTGTATTTCTCACTAAACTTGAAATTCCTGAAGGACAGAGGCCATTTAACTTTTAATTTTGTGCATAATAGGTGCTGAATCAACACTTTGTTAAATAAGTGTTTTGCTATCATAATACAGTATGCTGTATTCCAATCTCAGTTAATTTCAAATTTTAGAAAATTACCTGAATTGCAGGAGAAGGGGGGAAAATCAAATCTTGTATAAGATTTCAATCTCAATCTTAGATAGCCATTTTGTTTTAGCATTAAATCTGAAAGAGGAAGGTGACTTTTGTTTTATACAGTATGTATAGGGGGTTTTTCCTTTCCTTTTTTTTTTTAATTTTATTTAAAGAAGGGAATCATATGAACCAACCTTCTAGGAACATGAATTTGGAGATAGTAAAAAGTTCCCATAATGCACAAACTTAGAAATTAATTCACTTGATTCTTTCAGTATTATATACTTTACATTCTTCTTTTTGTGTGATGTATGGCTTTAAACAGAAAATTGGTCAATACATTTTGGACCAAATCGAGAATTAACTTGGGTCTTTTTTAATCTTAGTAAACGAATATTTAGAACATGTTAAGGATTCTAGTCATTTCAGAATAGTGAATGTATCTTTAGAATATATTAATAAAGGTTCTAATCATTTCAGAGTGAGATATTAATCGTGAAAACACAGTAGCCTTCTATATTTGTGTGAATGTATAAATGTATTTGTTCATCATTCAGTTATGTTTGATTTTTTGTGACCCCCATAGACCATACTGTTAATGTGGTTTCCTTGACAAAGATACAAGAGTTTTTGCCATTACCCTCTCCAGTGGATTTAGACAAAACTGAAGTGACTATCAAGGGTCACACAACTAGTGTCTGAGGCCACATGTGAACTGGGGTCTTCCTTACCCCAGGCCCAGTACTCTATCCACTGAGCCATCTAGCTGCCATAAATAAATGTATACACATACACACATGTAAACATATACATACAGCACACGTATGTGTGTGTATAAAATAGAAGCATCCTTAAAAATGTGTCTGAAGCTAAATTTGACAGAGACTTCATCTCTCCAGCTTGTTTTAGCCCTGTAATGCTTGCTTTGTTGCTTAGCCTTTAGGTAACAAAGCCCTCCATGGGAAAATGATCAATTTGAGGTCCTACTTCCCCTTGAGGAACCCAAGAGGGTATCGGGACATCCTGGTACTAAAACTGCCTAATTCACAGTTGAGCTGTGCTAAAGAAAGTTGTAATAGATGTCCACTTTTGCCCAACAACGTCCACGGCAACGGTTGTTTAGCTGAGCCCCTAGCATCGGCTGCTGCTTACCTAGAGCACTTTAGCTGGTAGCTTGTGCTTGTAGTCATATAGGGTGGGTGGATCACTGTGATCCTTTATCTCTGTCAGTGATGGTGGTCCCAGTATACATATCTCTGCTTTTTCTTGCTGAGCTTTGTTTGGCAATGGCAGCAACCAAGAGAAAGCATCAATGCTTGGTTGCTCTTTATAAATTGGTTCCTCTTTGATTAAAAGCTAATCTTTTAATGATGTAATGAGCTTCACTTTTTGCCTTGAAAGTATTAATTTGTGGCTAATTACTTGAATCTTTCTGTTTCCTAGATGATGAAACTTGAACAACAAAAGCAGAAGCAGATTGAATTAATTAGACAGATTGAACAACAGAGAATAAGATTGGAGAGTGAATGCCTAAAGGCTCAAAAAGCTCAACTAGAAGATGAGAGGAAAAAAATGAAAGAAAGAACTCAGCAGTTTTATTTAAGATGTATGAAATCTTACCCCTTTATGGACCAGAGGAAGGAAGAAGCCGATGCGGTCTCTCAGCATTTGGTAAAAAAAATTTCTTTTAGATTCTCAAGTATCTTTTAAAAAACACTTTTAAAACAATGGGTACTTTGTAAGTTGTCAGAACACATTTACACTAATATGATGACTTAAATTTTTTAATTGGTGTGGTCAGATTATTCTTCTGACTTGTAGGCATGCAACCATAGTTAATATCATAAAATTGTGTAATTCTGGGATATAACACTAACGAAATACCTATTAGCCTTGCTTTTGTGAATATTGGTTAGGTTACATGGACTACTTTTAATGTCATTATTTTTAGGTTATGAGTAGATGTTATTTTTATTACTAATTTCTAATCAGGGAGTGATTTTTTTTTAAACATAAAGCTTCGTAGAAGCTACAATTGAACTTTTTATTTCAGGTGCTCTGTAACTTTATTTTAAATTCATCTCTTAAATATTCTTTTTTATTAGATTGATGATGCTCCAGCATTAGGCTTGAAAATTTCCAGAGAAGATCATAGTAGACAAATGATTCATAACTACCAGCAACATCTTTTGCAGCAAAACAGGTATTATTAGTGTATGCACAAGTAAATTTGTGTGTGTGTGTCTAGATATTTCGATTTGTTTATCATTCTCTAAGACTCAAGGACGTGGAAATTTCCCAAAGGATTATTCAAGAGTATGTTCTTTTTTCTAGCTCCAGTAGCTGGTAACAGATATATTATTTTCCAGAAGATGAAAGTTAGGATTAGTACTTTAGAATACTGGACATTTTTCTCATCAGAAGAAATTTGATTTCTTTGCAGGTTTCACAGACAATCCATTGATGCAGCCAGGAAACGTTTGCATGAGTATCAGAATATGTTAAAACAAAGATACCCATCCGAGTCAACCAAGTCCATTTCGTCTGATTTTGCAAAGCCTAAGGGTGAATTGCGTGATAGAAAAACACTGGCACTCCAGGCCAGCTCTCAGCGTCCAGGAGAATCAAGTCTGCATTCATTACCAAGTTATCCTGCAGTAACAGGAGACTCCCATTTGCTTTCCATAGAAAGCAGTGAAAGGATGTCTTCTGATGAGACTGCTGTTTCTTATTCAGGGTCACTGTTAATTGAACCTACGCTTAGTTCAGTACCTTCTGCTGAACCTGAATCTAAATTTAGAAGAATCCAAAATCTCTTTTCAACTAAGAGTCAAAGTCCACAGCCCTCACGTCATTTCATAAGTTCAGAGGATAGGTGCTTCATTTCTTCAGATCATATCCTATCTCAGAAGGATAGTTTGAAGACAATGCAAAAGCAGTTAGATGTACAAAGGAAAACTCTTCATTTTGGTGAGAAAACCCCAGAAGAATTGGTTGTACCTAGGCAGACTGAATTGGAAGAGAGGATACTTTCTAATCAGACTGGGTCCTCGTCTTCAGTGCCATCATTCCCTCAGCACTCATTTACTTTATCCCCTTCTGCTGAACCTGAATCTGGAAGAATCCGAGAACCCTTTTCAATCAAGAGTGACAGCATAGTTCCCTCAGGCCATTCCATAACGCAAATAATTCCAGATAGACTTTTATCTTCTTCAGAGGACACCCTGCATCAGCAATATAATTTGAACACAACCCGAGAACAGTTGAATATGCAAAGGGAAGCCCTTCACTTGTGCCTGAAAGCCCAGGCAAAAGTGGTTTCACATAAATCAGCTTCAGTAGAGGAAAAAGTACCTTCTAGTCAGACTGGGTCCTTACCTTTCCTACCATTGGTCCCTCAGCATTCACTTAGTTCATCACTTTCTGCAGAATCTGAATCTAGAGGAGTTCAGAAACTCTTTTTAACTAAGAATGAAAGCACAGTTCCTTCAAGCACACCCATAAAACAGGTATTTCAGGATAGACCTCCGATGTCAGAGGATAGCCTACCTCAGCAGGACAGTTTGGATATTTTGAAAGTAATGCAAGAGCAGTTGGCTGTTCAGAAGGAAGCCCTCCTCGCTGGCCAGAAAACGCAGGAGCAAAACCTTGCAAATAGACTAGCTACGGTAGAAGAAAAGAAGTCTGCTCAGCCAGAGTCTCCTTTACTGCCACTTTTCCCTGAGCTTGCACTTAGTTCATCACCTTCTAATGAATCTGAATCTGTAGGAGTTCAGAAATTCCTTTTAACAAGGAATGAGACTACATATCCTTCAAGCTATTCCATAGATCAGGATAGACGCTTGAATTCTTCCAAACCAATGCTAGTTCAGCAAGATAACTGGAAAATGAATGAAGAACAGCTAGATTTGCAGAGGGAGTTATTTCACTTTAGTGAGAAAGCTCAGAAAGAGTCGATTGTTCATCAGCCCACTGCAGTGGAGGAAAGAACGCCCTCCAGTCGCACCGGGCCCTCTTTAGTACCACTGTTTCCTCAGCATTCATTTAGTTCATTACACTCTGCAAAATCTGAATCTGGAGGGATCCACGACCCCTTTGCAAGGAAATGTGAGCCTGAATGTCCCTCAGGCGTTTCTTCAACCCAGATATTTCAGGAAAAGGTTTTGGCTCCTTCAGAGCACATTCTACCTCAGCAGCATAATCAGGTGGCAATCCAAGAACCATTAAATGTACAGAGGGAAGCCTTTTGCTTTAGTGAGAGAACTCAGGAAGAGCTGTTGGTACAATCTAAGATAGCTTTAGAGGAAAGACTGTCTCCTAACCAGCCTAACTTTTCTTTCCTGCCACTAATACCACAGCATTCATTTACTTCACTACATTCTACTGAATCTGGAGGCATCCAGATAGCTAGTTCACATCCTGCAGCCCCTAATATCCAGATATTTCAGGAAAAGCTTTTGGTTTCTTCAGAGCACATTCTCCCTCAGCAGGATGATCTGAACCTTCAGCAAGAACAGTTGGCTGTAGAGAGGAAAGCCCTTCAGTTTAGTGAGAGAGCCCAGCAACAGACAACATTGAATGAAAGATTATTTTCTGGTCAGACTGACTCCTCTTTTGTGCCATCATTAGCTGAGCATGCATCTAGTTCATCACTTTCTCATTCTGAAGAAATCCAAAACCCTCTTATGGACAAGAGTGAGAGCACACATCCTTCAAGTTATCCCACAGTCCTGGTATTTCAGGATAGGGTTTCAACTTCAGGTGACAGCCCAATATCAGCAAGAAAATTTGAAAGCCACACAAGAGGAGTGGAATATACAGAGGGAAGCCCTTCCCTTTGGCCAGAGATCCCCATTACGGTATCTTGACTACAGACTTGCTGCAGTGGAGGAAAGGACATTTAGTCAGACTGATTCCTCTCTTTTTCTACCACTGTTCCCTCTTCATTCAGTTAGTTCATTGCCTTCAGCTGAAGCTGAGTCTAATGCTGATTCTGGAGGATTCCAAGAACCCTTTTTAACCAGTGGAGAAAACACATTTCCCTCAAGCCAGTCTTCAGTCCACACGTTTCAGGATAAGCTTTTGGCTTCAAAACATTTTTCAGCTGCTCAAGACAATTTGAAAGAGCTACAGAAACAATTGAACATACAAAAGGAATTTTTTGAGGAGAGACAGAAAGCCCAAGAAGAATGGCTTCTCCAAAGACAGACTGGGCTGAAACAGCAGGTACAGAAGCATGAGGAGACATTAAAGGATTCACTTTATGATATCCAGGTATTAATATGTGTTTTATTTTTAAGCAAAATTATTTAAAAATTAGACAACTAATTTGTTTTTATTAGGTGTCAGTTTGACATCTTTTTCTGAACCTAGTCTAAAAGTTTGAGTTCTGGCTCTGGAACAAGTTCTGTCTGGGTTAGTAATCTTGGCTATATAAAATAATTTTGGACATGCTTCAAGCTTCTTATTTGTATTTAAGGAACAGGAACACTTGTTAATGAAATACATCCTGGGAAAGACATAGCTGGATAGCAATTTGTGTGAAAAGACCTCAGGATTTTAATAGAGAGCAAATTAAGTACCAGTCAAAGTGGGGCATCATTAAAGGTTTTTCAACAGGGCAAAGACATAAGAAAAGTGACCCAGAAAATAACTAATGCAATATTAGACTGTATTAGTAGACATATATAGTTTTCAGATTGAGGAAAATAATCTCTCTGTATTGTACCCTAGTCAGGTCACATCTAGAAAATTCTGTCTGGTTTTGGGTGCCATGTGTTAAAAGGGATAAAACTGGAATGTGTTCAGGGAAGGGAAGCCACAGTGGTCAAGGGCCAGTTGTTGGTTGTTGTTGTTCCGTTATTTTCAGTCTTGTCTGTGTCTTCATGACCCCATTTGTGGTTTTCTTGGCAAAGATACTGTAGTGGTTTGCCCTTTCCTTCTCCAGCTCATACAGATGAAGAAACTAAGGCAAACAGTTGGATAAGTGACTTGCCCAGGGTCACATAGCTAGTAAGTGTCTGAGGCCAGATTTGAACTCAGGAAGATGAATCTTCCTGAGTTCAGGCTCAGCACTCTATCCATGGCACCAACTACCTGCCCCAAAGGGCCAATATAAGTATCTGTTGAAAGAACTGGATTTGTTCAATGTAGAGAGAATACTTGGGAGAACATAAAAGCTGTTTTCAAGGACATCATTCAGAAAAAGGATCAGGCATGTTCTACCTGGTTCTACCCCAAAGGACAGAATTAGGAGCAGTGAGTATGAGTTTCTAAGAGACAAATACAGGCTTGGATGTAAGGGAGAAAATCATAATGATTAGAGCTATCCATAAGTGGGGTGGGCTACCTTGGAAAGCAGTGGGCAAATGACCACTTGTCAGGCTTGTTGGGAAAAAAATTCTTAAGTCAGTTATGGGTTGGACAACATGGTCGCTGAGGTTTTTTCCAACCTTGAAGTTTTTTGATTACCAAGAGATTCAGAGGAGATTGACCAGGATGGTAGGGTGACTTAAAACAATGCTGTGTCTATTTGGTTAAGTTGAAATGGGAATGGATGTTTAACTTGGAGAAAATAATTAGGTTGTAACATGATCCCAGGGTTCAAATATTTGAAAAGTTGATAGCATTGGGCTAAGTTTAATAAAATGAAATTCAGAGATTTAGTAGCAAGTAAAGTCTTGGCACTTGGGTGCAAAAAAAAAATCTTCACAATTTTAAGACAGGAGAATATGTGAATAGACTGCAGTAGTTGTGAAAGTATCTGAGTGTTTTAGTGGATTGTAATCAGCAGTATGATACAGCAGTCAAAAAAAGGTAATGAAGTCTTAGGCTGCCTCAAGCAGAGCATAGTTTCCAAGAATAAGGTGGTGATAGTTTCCTTGTACCCTGTCCTCATAGGCAGCAAGGTGGTGCCGTAGATAGAGCACCAGCCCTGGTGTCAGGAGGGCCTGAGTTCAAATATGGCTTCAGACGCTTATTAGCTGTGTGACCGTGGGCAAGTCATTTAACCCTGTTTGCCTTAGTTTCCTCATCTGTAAAATGAGCTGGAGAAGGAAATGGCAAACCACTCCAGTATCTACTAAGAAAACCCCAAATGGGGTCGCAGAAAGTCAGACACGACTGAAACAACTCAACAATAACAACTGTTCTGTCCTCATCAGACTTCATTTAAAGTATTGGGTTCTATTTAGGCAACATGGTTTAAGAAAGATAGTGACAAACTGAAGACTATCCAGAGGAGGGCAATGAAGATGGTGAAGGACCTTGAGTCCTTGACATGTGAGAATTGGCTAAAGGCACTGGGATGCTTAGCCTGTAGAAGAGAAGACTCATGGCAGCCATTATAGCAAGGTATATTATGTGAAGGAAAGGTTCTCTTTGTTCTCTTTGTGCCCAGAGGGCTAAACTAGGAACAGTGAGTAAGGCCAACTTAGATTTGATATCAGGAAAAATTTCCTGACAATTTGAGCTGTCCAGAAGTGAAGTGGGCTGCCACCAGGGCTAGTGAATCTTATCTTTGGAGGTCCACGTATCAATTATGTTATTGTATATTCCTTTCATGAATAGCATTGACTGGTTAATTGTTGAACTCTCTCAACTCTCATATTCTATTATTCTGTAGGATGTGGAAGAGAAATTAGATGGTTTCTGCTCGACCTTATAGAGCAGAGACCTAGGACTTAATTAGTGGAAGCAATAGGGAGACAGATTTTCAACTCGCTGTGGGCAAAGCATCCTAAAAGAGTTTGGTTTTTTTTTTTAACGTGGTTGTCTACCTCAGTAGCCAAAATGCAAATTAGTCAAAGAGAATTCAGAGAATATCAAAATTGGGAGGAAAACCATAGCTCTAACTTACCGATAGCAGAACTTGTCCTCTTTATTTTTAGCACATTATTGAAATGTGGGATATGTAGTTCAAAATCAGTCAATTTTATATTTCTCTGACAGTTTTATAAGATGCCTCTTATAAAATTGGTAGAATAGCAAGCTAAAGCCCCACTGAAGTTGCTGTTGAACTCATAATAAATTGCAGTTTATTTAAATGCTTTGCTCTAGAAACATGGCAATAAGTAATATTATTGTTATTTTTATTATTCAGTAATTAAAACAGTTTCAACAAGGTTGAATTGAAAAAAAGATATATTTTGACAATAAACTTTCAAATTATTGTTTTGTTTTTTTTAAATGAACCTTATAAAATGTTTTAGCAGTTGAAGTGCACTGTTTTTGAGTTTTTGTCATTGGAAATAGAACTATATATCTCCAGAAAGCACATAATTGAAATTTCAGTTGGAAAAAACAAATTACAAAAGAATACTTTAAAATTTTGAAAAATGAATGCTATTATATTTCAGTGTACAGTTCATTGAACTGGTTCATTAATTAGTACATATGTTTTGGACAGATAACATAGGTGGATGATGAGTTTGGTCCATAATTGAGTAGATGATGGAAAGTGTGCTGGCATTCATTGGGGAAATTGCACAGTACTTTTCAACAGCACAAGTTGTTCCCTGAAGCAAAAATCATCTTTTTTACTTCAGTATTTATTCAGTGATGTTTTATAAGTACTAGTGATGGACCATCACGGTCTCTTCCCCCCAGATAATGTGGGTGACCCAAAGGCTGTGTATGAATGTTGTATATAAAATGTGTGTGTGTTGGCTGTAGCATGTTACCAATGATGATATGTGTTAGAAGTGACCTTTTTAAAAGATGTCATCCAGGAAGCATGTGATCAGAAAAGAGGTAAATAAGGTGTTTAATTTAAAGCTGTTTGTAAACCTTGAGAGCAAGGAAGTAACGTAGGTAGCCAGAATGCTACATTGGTATCTATAATGTTAAAAGAATGTGAAATAAGGGAATTGCAGTAGATGACCTCTGAAATCCCTTTTAGCATTAAATTTATGATCCTATGACATAGAGGAAGGCCTTCAGGATACAGAGTGGATCTCCTTTGGAGGATTTATGGAAAGGCATGAATGAGAAATCACACAGGCTGAAAAAGCATTGATGAGTTATGATCTTGAATAATTAAAGGGAATATCCAGATTAATAAGATCATAGATCCATCAAAGTGTATAAAGTAATAACTTTAGTAATATTAGTCTTTTTTCAAAGAGTTTCCAAATGTTGTATCTAGTGAGCTTCTTGAGTTTCTGAGTATAGAGCAGTTTCAGTGACTATATACTGAATAATTGGACTTAAGACATGTATTAAGCAACTGTTACATGTATAGAACACCTTACTAGACAGTGCACTGGAAGATGTAAGATGAATATGAAGTGGTTCCTTCCCTCAGGTAGTTTCTAATATAGTAGGATAGACAAGACAAATAAGTAACTATAATACAAAGTGGAACCTAAGCATGTAATAATTCCAAATGCTACTTTCTTTTTTTAGCTTACAGTCTTCCTTTCAGTCTCTTTCCTGTGATCAGCTTTGTAGATGTCAGTATTTTCATTGATTGTTATCTCTTCTAAAAATCTGACTTTACAGTTTTCTGATTTACTTAATTTCTATGAAAGAGTAAGCTTTTCATCTACATTCTACTTCATCCAACTCCTAGAGTTGATCCACCTTCATGATCTTCAACAACTTCTTCTCTCTCCTTTTTCCTTTATATATTTCATTCATTCTCATTAAAACTTCTGGGCCCTTCGTCACACGGTTTTCAACTAGTAATCATCCCTTCTCCGGGCCTCAATTCTTTTCCTAACCGGAATTGACCCAACAGTCAGGTTCATTCTCCACCTGTTGAATCCCTCCCTTCCCTTTCACCTTCAGTCTTTCCTAGTTCTCCCTGCCCTGACAATCCCCAATTCTGTTTAAGTCTTACCAGCTGCCTTCTTTCTTCTTCCCAAGTTGACAAATGCTGGTGAAGGAAATCATAAAACTTTTCTGATTGGATCTACTGTAAATTTATTCTGACTCGTCTCAACCCTGTCCTCACTTCTATTCTACTGTTTCAGATTTTCCCTGTCTTCAAGCTCCCAACTTTCTTCATTTCCTCTCTCACTGTCAGTGCATGACTTTGTCCCTAACCTGTTCAGTTCAGCAAGCATTTGTTAGCTAGCTGCTGGGGATACAAAGACAAAGATGAAAATAAGTCCCAGCCCTGAAAAAGTTTACAGGCTACTAGACGGAAATCAGGTAGGATTACTACCTACTTTCTGGTAATGAGATAAGTTGTACAACATGAAGTCCCTAAACTCCCCTTTTCTACTCTTTTAAACTTTTCCACGTCAGTCAGTAAACACTTACTAAGAACCTGCTATGTGCAGGCACTGTGCCAGGTACTAGAAATGCAGCACAGAGGCATATGGAGAAGTCCCAGAGGAGTGCAACTGGGTGGGAGAAGTGGCTGGCTTAGGTACCTTCCTTAAGTGGGGGTTCTGGGAGGAGCTCTCTACTCTGAGCATGATGGAGAAGTCCAGAGGAGCACTGCAATATAATCCTTAATCTCCTCCTCTCCTGTCATGTAAGAGAGTGAATGATCCTTGTCAAAACTAACTCCTTTTACCACCTGTAATTTCTTCTTCATCTGACTTGGCTTTGTCAAATAATAATAGTAGCAAGTCACATTTTTATCATACTTTTAAGTTTGGCAGTAAGTTTTGCATACACTTCAAAGTAACTACCTGTGAAGTCATTTTTTTGGTCTTTTCTTTGGCTGAGGAAACAGGCTTTGGGAGCTTAAATGACTTCTTCAGGGTCGCACAGCTAATAAGATAAAACTCAGACCCAAGTCTCCTGACCCCAAATCCAGCATTTTATACCATTGTTTTTCAGGCATATTCCTCTCTCCTAACTCTTCCTCTTTATAAAACAAATATGTTGAGGTTCCCTCTAGCCAAAAAAAGTCTCCTCTGACCTTTCCACTCTCTCAAAATGTTTTTCTTTTTTCCTTCCACTTGACTACTAGAAAAATCAGGCTTCACTCACTTCGACTTATTCCTCAACCCCTTGTCATCTGGCTTTTGCCCTCACCTTTCTAATAAACTCCTTTTGTCAGATTCTTTTTTTCATTTCTCCTTTTTCTCAGCCTCTGAAGCTTCAGACAATGATGACCAGTTCTTTGACACTACACTTATATGGTTTATCTATCATTCTTGACAATTCCTTCATTAAATGATGTGTGGATGTTCCCCAGATTCCTTGCTTTGGCCCTTTTCTCTTTACTTTATTTCACTTGGCACCTTTGTTGCTTCATTTATCACTTGGACTTGGAGTTTCAGAATCACCTCTGAGGCTACCTAGTCTAACCCATATACAAAGAGAACCCCCACTGTTAACACAGGCAACAAGTGATCACCAAGCCTTTTCTTGGAGATCTCTAAGGAGTGGGAACCTACCCCCTCCCTCTTGAGGCAGGTCATTCCACTTTTGAACATATTATTGTTAGGAATTTTTTCCTTTATAGAAAACCTAAATTGGCTTCAAGCTGGCCTCTTCCCACAACCCATAGATAGACAAGACAAAACCAGGTTCCATCCCAGATGTTTATTTCCTCCAACAGAGACATTTGGGACTAAGTTCCTAGACCCTCCACCCTACAAGAGCAAGGCTTAATTACACTAATTGACATGAAAACAAATAAGAATAGTATCCCAACACCTTTGTGAATTTGGAAGCATCCCTGGCTTATTGACCTCATCTGTCAAATACTAAGGTCACCTGTGAGTACTTATTTTGACTTACTTAGAATCCATTGGGTTGCTCTCAAGATCACAAGTATCAGACCAGTGCTCTGATGCTGTCCTGTGTTACCCTGCCAAGATTGGAAGATTGTCCTATGTTACCCTTCCAGGTTTGGAAACAACAGTTGTTGGCCTACTAAGTCATTGGTGTCCCTGTACCCTGTGGCTTCTTGTCATCATGGGAGTATGTCAGCTTTAGCTCATTCTGGTCCACATATGGGATATTTTCTCTTGCTGTTGTGAGGAAATGGCTCTACTTTCCAACCTCACTGCCTCTTTATCCTTATTCTCTTCCCGACTCCATGCAGCTCCTCTACTTTGTGTTTGAGTAATTCTTTCCTCTCTGTTGTGTCACTTCCTACCTCTGGAAGGTTCTCTCCCATACATGTTGAATACTGAACTTTGGCACTAATGTCCACAGAAGTTACTCTATCTCAGTTGTCATTATATTTGCCCTACCATCATCCTAATTCAGGTCCTGATCACCTGTATTATTTTAATGATTTCTTAATTGATTTTCAAGAAATAAAACATTTTAAATGGCTACTGTGTGCATGACATAATGCTAAGTACTGAGATGATAGAGGCAAAAGGCAAGTCAAAAAGCATTCATAAAATACCTGCTATATGTCAGGGACTTTGCTAAGTGCTAGGAATACAAAGAAAGACAAAAGGCAATCCCTATTTTCAGGAAGCTTATAGTGTAATGGGAGAGACAGTATGCAGACAATTATATACAAATGACATGTAGACATACATTCATGTTTATGTGATAATTAGAACTAATCAACAGAGGGAAGGTACTAGCATTAAGGAGAACTGGGAAAGGCTTCTTGTAGGAAATGACATATCAGCCAAGACTTGAAGGAAGCCAGGAGGTAGAAATGATTTGATCCAGGAGGTGATAGGGAAACACTGGAATTTACTGAATTCAATGGTGATGTGATAGTTAAGATGTGAAGTGATAAAGGTTTGTGCCAAGTTGGTGGCAGTGTCAAAGGAGAGAAGGGAATGAATATAAGAGATGTTATAAAGGTAGAATCGACAGGATTTGGCAACAGATTGGAGGAGTTGTAAATGACACTTAGGTTGTCAACCTAGAGTCAGAAGGTGGTGGGGATTTTAACAGTAGTGGGAAGTTCTAAAGGGTGGGGGGAGGTTTTGAATATACTGAGTTTCACATGTTAACAGGACATCATTTGAGATGTCCGGTAGAAGGCTGGAGATGAGAGTCTGGAGGTGAGGACTAGATTAATAGATCTGAGAATCATCTTCAAAGGGATGATAATTGAATTCATAAAAATTTGTATGATTAAGTGAAATTATACAGAGGGAGAAGAGGACCCAAGATAGACATTGGGGGATACCTACAATTATCAAACAAGACTAATATAAATTCTAGCAAAGGAGACTGAGGAGAATAGGATACATTAGTAAATAAAACTCTTGAAGCCTAGAGAGAAGAGGGTATCAAGAAAAAGGTGACTGACAACATCATAGACTGCAGAGAAGTCAAGAAGGATGAGCATTGAGAAAAGGCCATTAAATTTAGCAATTAAGATATTGTTAACTTTGGAGAGAACAGTTTCAGTTTAATGATGAGATTAGAAACCAGACTGTAGAGTAAGTAGAAAGGAAGTGGAAGCATCAGTTATAAAAGTCTTTCTCAAAGAATTTAGCCCCAAAAGGGAAGCAAGACATTGGCTAGCAGAGATGGCTAGATCAAGTGATGGTGTTTTGAAAATAGGACCTGGGTATTTTTGTAGGCACTGGAGAAGCAGCCATTCAGTAGGAAGAGCTTTAAGATAAATGAGAGAGTGGAGATAATAGAGGAAGCAATCTGCTAGATAAGATGGGATGGAATGGGATCATTTGTGCAGGTAGAGGGATTTGCTTTGCAAGGAGAAGGGCCATCTCTAAATGCTGGACAGGTAAAAGGGGTGTGGGAGAGGCATCAGAGTGATGGGAGATGAAGAGGGAGCTTTCAGTGAAAGGCATCAATTATTTTTTCTTTAGTAAAATGTTAGGCAGAGTTTTCAGCTGAGAGGGAGAGGAAGCCATGGAAGATTTGAGGAGGGATGAAAAGATTTGGAAAGCTCTGTGGTAGGTGGGATAGTGAATGAATTAGATGTCAAAGGATTGCCTTGTCTCAGTGAAGACCCAGTTCCTAGTATGTAACATTTATAGTAGTGGAGCTAGTTGTGTGATCTTTTTTTCCAGTTGTTCAGCAGCATGTGTGTAGGAATTAAGGCAGAGGATGAGAAGAGTAATACTCAAGAGAACATAACAGTGTGAAGTTGAACTAGTGTACCAAGGGGTCAAGATGAGGAAGGAAGGAGAACATAGCTAGTGCTAGGGTGATGTCCTGGGAAAGAACTGAAGAGATCAGGGATTGAAAGCCATGGTGAGAATGAAGAACAGGATTTGGGCTTTCAAGGTAGAGGTAGAGAGGACAACAGATTGTGATCAGAGAATGGAATTTCAGGACTCATGGATGTGGAAGTGGACAAAATAAAACGTCATTATTTCTGCAGTGCCACTATCTCAATATATTCTTCATACTGCTGCTGCTTACCTCTTTGATCATGTCATATCTTCACTCTAAAACCTCCTGTGGCTTTTCCAGCATCTTTTGTCAAATAAAGTACAAATCAATGCCAGTATTCAAAACTTTCTATAATGGCAAGGATTTTGAACCCCACACTTAGCTGGCTAAGAAAAGAGAAGAATTTAAAGAAGGAATGACAGGGTCAGCTAGGTGGTGCAGTGGATAGAATACCAGCCCTGGAGTCAGAAGGACCTGAGTTCAAATACAGCTTCAGACACTTACTAACTGTGTGACTCTGGGCAAGTCACTTAACCCAATTGCCTCACCCCACCCTACCCCACCCCAAAAAAGGAATGACAGATAAATAGAAAAAAAGAAATCAAATGGGAACAAGGGAAAAAACTAGTGATAGTCTACATCAAAGCAGTGTAATCAGAACTAATCATAGGATCAACTTGCTGGTTTTGAAGAGGAAGGAGATAAAAATCAAAGTAAAACAAATAATGAACATAATCATAACCTTAAATGTAAATGGATTAAGCAATCCAATAAAAAAAAAGAGAGACCAAATAGTTAACAAAACAAAACCCCACAATTAGTTGCTACTTCATCCAAAAATGACATAAGCTATGGTTGTAGGATAGGCATACGTTATCAGATCCGGCCGTTGTTTTTGTTTTACTTAAGCATACTGGGTTGCAAAGGAGGAGGTCATTGTAAAATCATGGTGATTGTTTTTAAACATCAATAAGATATTAAAAACAGTGACTGAGGACTAGGGAAGTGGTAGATTTAGAGGTAGGTAGCAAAGACCTTTAAGTGGTATGGGAGTAGAAATGCTGAGTAGGTAGGATTTAGTCACAGAATATCTTGAAGCATTAACTGGTTCTAAAGTTCCAGTCACAGTGTTTTCGAGTTGGAATATTGGCATCTTGAGATGTGTCTTCCCAGACCACTCCTAAGTGTTTGTTATCTGATGGGGCATTGGAGTTTTCCTGTGGGGGAAGTGAAGAGTCTGGAGTGCTGCCTTCAAAAATCATCTGCTCCCAGTACTTCTCTGATAGAAGCTTTTGAGTTTCACATTGATGAAATAGGAAGGCACTAGAGTGCCAAGCCTTGTGAATCATGGTTTGTAGGATCCGTAATTCGCCTCTGGTAGTGGAGTTTTGTTTTGTTTTAAATTAGGAGAGGAAAGAAAACTACTGGAAAATAGATCAGTTCCTTCTGTTTTTTTTTTAAAGGCAAATAAGTCCGCACCCCAAAATGTGAAAGAAACACAAAAGACAATGCAATTCACACAGTTATTTCTGCCACAAGATGTAGAAAGAAATCATCCCAAAGAACTTAGTCATGCAGATAAGAGTAAATGTGATGATGGTGAATTGCTTTCAGAAAACATCAATCCAGATGAGCATACTGGTAAGGAAAGTGATTTGTTGTTTTTATTTTACTGATTTTTGTCTCAAGTATGATAGCTTCCTGTCCCTCATGTTAATTGGGTGGAAGATTTATAGCATATTGATATTATCTGCTATTTAAAGTTTAGATGTGTATAATATTTTGGTTTGACAGGTCAGTTGCAAAACAGAGAACTAAGGCAGAGACTTTCAAAACCACCTGTAGCAAAAATCAGATCAGGACTAGATTTAAATCAGCATGAACTTAGTGCTATTCAAGAAGTGGAATCACCAAAAACTGGCAGAGCTTCTATTAGAGGTAAGGAAGCATCCACTAATATCAAGTTTTTTAAATTTGGTAAGTTTCAAATACCATATAAAGGATTAAAATATTGCCAGGCATATTTACTTACCACAGTTGTTGAATTGTAAGTTTCATGTCCTGTCCCATTTTCTCTTCTTTCTCCCAACAAACAACGGATTAGTTTGAAGTAAGTCACCTTCATAATGAAAAAATAAAATCAGTTACAACTGACCACTGTTAGGAATTTGGACTACAGTAAACTTACTATTTAAATATGTAGTTTATTTTGCATATGAAGGGTTAAAATTGATATTACCATTCTCTTTCCTGCAGTTTAATCATCTTTCATTGAATTTATGTGTTTCTCTTGAGGGTATACCATTCTTTCACTCATCCAAGTTTGCAGCTTTATTTTTGATTTACTCTTCTCTGTCCCATATTCATTCAGTTGACTCTGCCGCCATCCATAATGCCTTTCATACGTTCCCTTTTCTTTTATTTATGTATGTATTTATTTATTTTTAGGGGTTTTTTGCATATTTTATTAATTTATTTTGATTTATCAGCAATCACTTCCATATGCTTTTGAGTTTAAAATTTTTCTCCTCCTTCCTTCCCACTTCCCTCCCCAAAACAGTGCACAATCTGATATAGGCTATACATTTACATTCCTATTAAACATTTTCACATTAGTGAAGTGGTAAGTAAAAGTTAAACTGGTAGGCAGAACCATCAGAAAGAGGAAACAAAACTCAACAGAAGAGAAAGAAAAAAAAAAGATAGCAATTCAGCTTTCACAGTTATGCTTACTGTGTCTTTTTCTCCATCCTTTTTTCCCCCTGTTTATGCTTTTCTTTCTCCTCTCTCCCTTCCCCCCCAGTACTTTGCTTTTGACCACCACCTCCTTCAGTCTCTCCTCCCTTCTTTTTTCCCCTTCCCCCCTCTTCCCCTTCGCCCTCACTGCTTCTTCCCTCCCTTCCATCCCCCCTCCCTTTTCTTTCCCCATTTCCCTTCTACTGCCCATAGGGCAAGTTAGATTTCCATACCTAACTGATTGTTATTCCTTTCTTGAGCCAAATCTGATGAGAGCAAGGTTCATGTTATTCCTTTCTTGAGCCAAATCTGATGAGAACAAGGTTCAGACGATGCTCACCCCCCTCCCTTCTTTCCGTCTGCTGTAATAGGATTTTCTGTCTTTTCCTGTAATGTAATTTACCCTTGTCTGCCTCCTCCTTTCTGAGTACATTTTCTAAGATCAGACTAATCCACTTACTTGGATCCATTTAACCCACTTGATTAGATGGGGTTTTTTTAATCATTACATCAAAGTCAACTAATATCTACCCCCTTTATGTATACTCCTTTAACATGGTGTAATAATAATAATACAGTTCTCAAGAATTGCAAGTGTCATCTTCCCTTGTAGGAATGTAAACAGTCTACCCTTATTAACAGCATTTTGTATCTTTGTGTCTCATTTACCTTTTTATGTCTTTCTTGAATCTTGGACTTGAAGATCAAATTTTTTGTTGAGCTCTGGTCTTTTTATGAGGAAGGTTTGGAAGTCCCCTATTTCGTTGAATATCCATCTTCTCCCTTGAAAAATCATATTCATTTTTGCAGGGTAGTTGATCCTTGGCTGCAAGCCAGGCTCCTTTGCCTTACAGAATATCATGTTCCACACCCTGCTGTCTTTTAATGTAGGAGCTGCAAGGTCCTGTGTAATCCTGACTGTGGTTCCATGATATTTAAATTGTTTCTTCTTTCTGGCTGCTTGCAGCACCTTCTCTTTCATCTGGTAATTTTGGAATTTTGCTATTATATTCTTTGGTGTTATCAATTTGGGATCTCTTTCAGGTGTTGAGCGGTGTATTCTTTCTATGGTTATTTTACCTTCTGGTTCTAGGACTTAAGGGCAGTTTTCCTTTATGATTTCCTGAAAGGCTATTTTTTTCATCATGATTTTCAGGTAGTCCAATGATTTTTAAATTGTCTCTCCTGGATCGATTTTCCAGCTTGGTTGTTTTACTGATGAGGTATTTTAAGTTTTCATCCATATTTTCATTTTTTTGTTTCTATTTGACTGATTCTTGCTCTCTCATAGAGTCATTAGTTGCCATTTGTCTAATTCTAGTTTTTAATAGATTGTCTTCTTTTGTTAGTTTTTATACTTCTTTCTTTAATTGGCCAATTGTATTTTTAAGGGATTTGTTTTCTTCAGTGTACTTTTTTTTCCAGTTTGCCAATTGTGTTTTTTAGGGACTTGTTTTCTTCAGTGTACTTTTTTTCCAATTGGCCAATTGTATTTTTTAAGGACTCTGCTACCTCTCTCATTAAATCCTTCTTGAGCTCTTCTAGGAAGGCTTTTTGGGCTTCAGACCAGTTCATATTCCCTTTTGATGTTGCAGATGTGGGTTTGTTGACAATGTTGTCCTCTTCAGAATTTCTGTCTTGATCTTCACTCTTCTCATAATATGAATCTATGGTACATTTCTTTTTACTCATGGTTTCTTTATTCCCTGGCCTTTAAAGAGATTGAGCTCTCCTGCTGGGGAACAGAGGGCACTGACCCAAGCTTCTTGTGTTGGGAGCCTAGGTCTTGGTCACTGGCTTTGTGTGCTGGGGCCTCTTATGTTGGCAATTGGAGGCTGTAGGGTTTTGGCAGCTTACCTTGGGTTGGGCTGGAATCAGCAAGGATGGAACTTTCAGGCAATTCTAGGTTGCCTGCTTTTCCTTTCCTTTAGCTTTCTTCAGCTCCTTTTAGATGGGTGCTGCAGGGTGTTTATCTGCCTGGGGCCCCTTGCAATGCTGCCTCCCTTGTTTCTGCTAATGCACTGGGAGATTCCTTTGCAGTAGAGTGCCAAGGCACCTGGTGGTTTTCTGAGCTGGTTTCCACTGGTTCCCCCGCCCTCACTGAGGCACTTGGAGGTCCAGGTGTTGGTGTTTGCCTGCTCTACCACCTGGGCTTCAGGATCTCCTCCTGGTTGACACTGGGAGGTGTTGGGTTGGAATCAGCAAGGCTGGGACTTTAGGAAGACTCTAGGTTGCTTTCTTCAGCTCCTTTCAGATGAATGCTGCAGGGTGCTTATCCGCCTGGGGCCCTTCGTAGTGCTGCTTCCTTTATTTTTGCTGAGGCACTGGGAGACCGATTTGCTGGGTTGCTGTACTGCTGTTCCCCGTCTTTCTTCTAGTTCACCTGTTCCACGGTTTTTTTTTCCTAGGGTGATATTTTCTGGGTTTTCAGAGGTTGATAGGGGAGGGTGAGAGCGACTACCTTTTCACTCCGTCATCTTGGCTCCTGGAAGTGGAAACCATACATTCCCTTTTCTCCACTTATAGTCACCACCATAATTCATGTCCTTATTATGTCTCTTCTGGATTATTACAATTGTTTTTCTTCAGTCATTTTCAGTCTTGACCCCTTTTGGGGTTTTCTTTGCAAAGACACTGGAGTGGTTTGCCATTTCCTTCTCTAATTCATTTTACGGAATAAATTGAATAAACTGAGTTAGACAGAGTTAGGAGACTTGCCCTGGATTATATACTTGGTAAGTGTCTGAGGCCACATTTAAACTCAGGAAGGTGAATCTTCCTGACTTCAGGCCTGGCACACTATCTACTATGCCACCTACCTGCCTTTGATTATTATAATAGTCACTTAATTTTCCATTTTTTCCACCCCGTTTCCATTTTTTCCCTCTGTAATCTATCTTCCACGTATTTGCCAATTTAATATTTCTAGAAGACCTGACTACAATTACCCTACACAGAAATCTTTGGTGTTTCCCAGTTGTCTCTAAGATAAAGTACAAACGACTAGTCTAGCATCCATCCAGTCTAGCACTCAAAAACAATCATAATCTGGATCCCATCTACCTTTTTAGCTTTATTAAATATTACTCCCTTTCATGCGCTCTGTGTTCAAGCCAAACTAGCTTTTACCATATTCCGTTCCTATCTCTGTTCCTTTGTACAAGCAGTCCCCTGTTCTTGGAACGCACTGTCTCCTCATCTTTACCAGTTAGCATCTATGGCTTCCTTTAAGATTGAGCTCCAGTACCACTTCCAAAAGAAATGTTTCCTGATTTCTTCCAGTTAGTTTTTTTTTTTTCACCCTTTTGAAATTTTTTTTTTACTTTTCTGTTGTCTGTCATTCTTCTACTCAGTAAACTCCAGCAGCTCTCTCTTTCTTAAAGGACCAAATAAAAACTCATCTATTTGACATATAAAACCCTTCACAACCTGGCCCCAACCTGTCTTTCCAGTATCATTTTGTGCTACCCTCCTTTTCCCATTCTATAGCCTAGCCAATCTGACCTTCTCAGTGTTTCTCACTTACAGCATTCTTTCTCCTATCTCCTATGCCATTGACTTAGGCTATCTACTGTAGCTGAAATGAACTTCCTCCTCTTACTACCTCTTAGAATCCTTCAAAACTAAGTTCATATACCAACTATAGGAAACCTTTCATGGTTCCCCCAGCTCCTGGTGCCCTCATTGCCAAAATTATTTTTTTACTCATTTTGTACATATTCTGTATACACTGCATGTTTTCTCCCCAACAGAATATAGGCTCCTTGAGGTCAAGGACAGTTTTGTTATTGTCTTTATTCATAATACAGTGACTTCTGCCACATAGGTGCTTAACAGGTCTTGTTTTCAAATGAAATGCAGTATACCAAATTTAGAGTCAATGAATACAGACATAGCATAAATATTTTGTGAAAAGTGAATTACAATAATTTAAGAGACTTAAGTTAACCATTTGAGGGTGCTTGAGTCAAAAAGTCTTAGAGAGCTTCATTTATCCCTATAAACTAAGATATTTTAGTTTGAGTGACCTCTACAAGTATATAAGGAAATCTATTGCTTTAAATCAAAGCATCTCAGAGTTGGGAAGAACCCATACTTGAAACAGGCATGCCCTGGACTACATTCCCACAAGTTGAGGAGATAGTTGTCTTATTAGAAATCTGCCACCACCTAGATCAGGTCATTACAATTTGTCCTCTCTAATTGTCAGAAATCCTTTATGGTGAGTCAAGACATTGTTCTTTGCAGGTTCCACTCATCAGTCCTAAAAGCAGAACATACATGATGTCAGATCCACATGACAGCCCTTCAGATCCTTGGAGAGAGCTGTCGTGTCCCTTCTGAACTATCTGTTCTCTAGACTAAACATCCTCGATTTCTTCAGCTGATCCTTATGTAACATAATCTTAAATCTTTTCATTATGCTACAATCCTTTCTCTGGACATAAAATTGACCCATGCTTTTATAAAATGTGGTACCCTGAACTGAACACAAAACCCAAGATGTGATCTGAACAAGGCAAATAGATTTCTTCATTTTGGACATTATTCTACTGTAAACATAACCCGAGATCATCCTGATTTATAATAGCCTTCATGTCTCACTGCTCATTCATGTTAGATGCCAAAATTCCAAGGTCTTTTTCACAGAAATTTTTATCTGGTCTCCCCCCAACCTTCATCTTGTGCTATATAGATTAATTGATGTTTGTCTATGTGTGTACTGATTTAGTCATTTTTAATTTCAGAGAAGAGAGAATGTTATAGAGAGGCTGCTTCCAAATCAGCTTCAAGTGACTTGGATTCTAGCAACCATGAAGAAACTTTTGATCAAGATAGAGATCTTGTCAGGATTTCAGTAAGCCAATACCTGAGTTTGGAGGATAGATTACAAGATAGTAATCAGGCTAGTAGCCAGCAGCCTGCAAAGCCAGTTCATACAAGTAGTAATGATAGCATGTATCAACCAGGTAAGACATGAATAAGTTGATTAATAGACTTGTTATCCTTCAAGGCTCAGCTAAAGCCTTACCTTCACAACAAACACAATCATAGTCTATCCCTTCTCTAAGCAGTTATTTTTTTAACTATACTACTTAGCACTGAACTATAATATGCTTCACATGTGCTAATCTTATTTACCCGATAGACTCACATTTTGGAAGGGAGGAATTATTGTGTCTCCTAATATCTGGACCACATGTTGAGTGTTTGGATTAATGCATACATCTTAACAGATTAGGAAGAAATAGTGTCAGTAAATAGCAATAGAAGCTCTGTGTAGAACACTTCATTTTTCAGAAGCTCGGTTTTCTCATCCCTAAAATAAGACTGTTGGGTTTGATGGTCTCTGAGATTGCTTCTAACCCATAATCTGTAATTCTGTGAACTCTTAGTTTACCAAATTACTCTCATTTTACAGCTGTTTTAGATAACACAGGCTTGACTATACTATACCATAATTCTCAAGCTATAGAGGAAAATACTGTGACATGTAACTACATTTTAAGACACCCTTTATGTTAATTTCTGCCATGTATCCCTATTGCTACTGTTTCTTTGCCTTTTCATTATTTCCAGTTTCCTGCTTCTTTCCTTTTTTAAATAACTTATTCCTTGTCCCTTTCCCTAATTCTTATTGTTTACTCCCTACCACTTCCCAAATACTATTTCAGTTCCATTTTCCCTCCCTTCTGACATGAGTAGTCTATTTTTATTGCTTCCTAGAGAGTATTAGTACTTATAGATGACTGAATTGTTTGGTGTTACATTTCTAGATTCCAAGTAGTACACAAGGCTTCTTATTCCACCTGGTTTTCAGTTTGAGTCTTATTGTATTGCTATCCCTAGCACCTATCACAATTCCTAACACATAGTATGCATTTAATAATACTTATTAATTGGCATAGTAGACAGAGATTCAGCCTGAGAATCAGGAAGAATTGGTTCATGTCCTGCCTTAAACACATACTGGCTTTGTAAATCTGAGTCATTCAGTCATAACCAATTAATAAGTAATTAAGTTGTACTTACTGGTCCTTTTAGCCCTAAAATTCTGTGAACCTAAGAAAGAAGAGAAAAATAGCCCATGTGTATCTATGTCATTTAGAGACCTTCAGTGACTCTTGTCTGTAGGATAAAATATAAACTCCTTAACTAGTTATTTAAGACTCTTCCTGATCTGGCTCAAGTCTTTCTTTCCAGCCTTACTCCATACTACCTTCCTTCATATACTCTGTGTTCAAGCATACCATACTGGAGGAAGAGGGGAAGGGTTCAAGGTGAGATAATTGCTGAATGAGGCTGTGACTCTTCATTGGGTTACATATGTGTGTTTAGAGTTAATTAGTTAAGAACATTGTTGAAAATGTTCTCTGATCTTATCCTGTATTCAGTCAGTCAGTAAGGATTTATTATGTACCTGCTTATGTTCCAGACGCTGCAAAACTCTGGGGATACAAAGAAAGGCAAAAGAGAGTCCCTGCTCTCAAGGAGCTCAATCTAATGAGGAAACATAAAAATAACTGTACAGACAATATATATACAGAATAAATGGGAAATAATCAACAGAGGGAAGACATTAGCATTAAGGGGGATCAGGAAAGACTTCTTATTGAAGGCGAAATTGGAATACACTACTGCCTCTTTTCTACCTATTGGAATTTTTCTTTTCCTTCAAACCCAATTCAGCTGCCATCTCCAGGAAATCTTTGCTGAAAGTAATATCTTTCTCCTTAAATTTTTTTGGAATATCTTGTCTAGATCTCTTTTATCACTGTCCTGTTTCATGTAGGATCATTTATTTGCATGGATATTCTTTCCTCTTTTTAAATTGTAAATTCATTGTGGGTAAGGACTGTTATTTTTTATCTTGTGTTGACAGAGAGGCAGCATGGCAATAATAGAGAATTAACCTTAGATACATGTCCTGCTTAATATATAGGATACACCTTGTTCAATGTCTTACATATAGTGGGGACTTAATATTTTCTTAATTAAGTTGAAATGGAATTGAGCTTCAACTTAAAATTCTACTTTTAATTTTCATATTCAGGCCAGGCTAAGGATGTTGTAACTGAGAATCATGATTTACTCAGTTATGCTGCTGATTTGAAGCAGAAAGTACCTGTATATCCTGATTCAGCTTTTACGCCAAAAAAGGTTAGTAATAAGGAATATTACAGAGTAGCTTTTGAAGACATGTACCTTTATTTGTGTGTGTGTGTTTTTAATTATCTTGTCAAGTTTAAATTGCAAACCATGGATATGGTGCCTTCTGAGATCTGCTCTCGTTGAGGTAGATCAGTGATGAAAAATAGCCAAATATGAGCATCTCAAGACCTTTTGGTCTTTGTGGTGCATGATCTGTATGTGTTTCTGAGAAGCATTAGAAGTTAGAATAGTTTGTGAGAAAAGTTGTGGGGTACAGTGTGTGAGTGAAAATGTAAGACTTGTTGAGTGAGGGGGGTGTGTGTGTATATGTATGTATGTGTGTGTTTAAGGTTACTCAATTCTGTGCAGTGATGAAAACACCTTTTTTGCTGACCTTTTAATCGTGAAGGTTTCTACACTTGAACTGAGCTCAGAATTGATATCACTAGTATCAGTGGTTACTTCATGACATGGACAGCTGTGTGATTTCTTGTTCTTTTGTTTGCTTTGTTTTTTTTTTTTTAGATAGTGTCTTCCATACCATGGTCCACTAATGACCTTGTTTCCCAGTCTCATGCACAGGAGCTACAAGATGACCAGTCGTCTTCATTAACAGTGTCTACTGGGAGCTTCTTAAGTAATGACAAGACTTATTTAAATCTTGCAAATTCAGGTAACGATGCATTAATGTGAGCCCAAATAAATGAAAATGCTAGTGTGGATAGTTGTTTCACTTTCCCCAAGGCCATTTTGTATGTTGCTGCCTTATTACTTTCTTAAGACGCTGTCAGTTAAACTTCTCCATTCTCAGTCTGGCCTTCAGGAGTCTTTATTGTAACTTTTCCATCTTATTTTAATATTTCCTAACATAACCATTCCACTCCAGTTAGGCCAGTTCTCTCTCCATGCATATTTCTTTCTTTTGTTTATTCTGTTCCTCCCTTTTCCTTAATGACCTTAGTCATCCTTGCCACCGTGAATCCCTTATACTAGGGCCCAGTTCAAGTCACACTTCCATGAGGCCTACTCTAACCAAACCCAGACTCCACTGATCTTTGCATTTTCTAAATTCCTGTTGCACAATTTTGCATTTGATTGTATGCCACTAATATTTTTGTTTGTTAGTTTTTCATGTAAATCTGCCTTCCTGGTAAATTGTGTGCTTCTCAGAGGTACTACTTTTGTATCTTTCTTGTTTGTCAGCCAGTACTGATTATATATTAGGCTGTTATTAAATAGTGACAAGCTTATTCTGCAGGAGTAACTGCAATCAACTTTGTGTTCAACACTTTGTGAGTGAAAGAAAAGCAGTAAAATTTTCTTTGAATAATAAATTCCCATTTCATCTGGATAGTAGAGATTCTTATTTTGGAAATTTATCCCTTCTAACCCCAGAATTTTTCCAGATATCTGGCCATTTCACCTTGCAACTAAATCAGGGTTGTATCAACCTTTAGTTTTAATCAGATACTAATGAAGTTACATTTATTTTTAAAGCTAAATCTCAAAAGCAAATTATTGATTTATGCCTAGTACAGAGTTTCAAATCCATTAGTACTATAATAAATGGGCTTTTACTATTTCCCAGTAAATACAGAATAACATCCTGTTATCTTTCTGATACTTTTCCTGTACCTATCAGAAAGAGAAGTATAAAATATTTGATCAGTGCAATATATAGTGGATCTTACTGTCATGCTTTCTCTCAAAAGTCTGTAATAGAAGTTAAATGTAGGCATTAGTGGCACAATATAAAATGCTTGGCTATTCTAATTAAGTTCAAAAATTTTCAGTCATTTTCCAGTAGTACAAACTCAGGATGACAAGATTCTGTTGTTTGAGAAATGGAAAAAATCTTGAGTTCTGGACTAGTTGTTTGTCCTTCATTTTTTGAAGAGGACCAGTACATCACAGGGTGATGTCTTGACTTGCAAATGAATTGGATTTAAGTGAGGCAAAGCTGCACAAAGTTGTTAGCCTCACTCTCTTTTCCAGAGTCATCGGAATCCAGTGGCAAGATAAAAGTTAATGGCTCAGGATGCATTGGCTGACCTTGATGTTTTCAATGTCTGACTAAGCTCCAAGCGCTCCATGGTGCCAGCTTCAACCACCTTTTATGGCCGTTGGAACAAGTTTTTCTCATTTGCCCATTTCATCAGGGGAAGTCTTCGCTTGCTTGGGGCAGACATCCCTCTAATTTCACCTATAGGTTTGAAGCCTGTTGATTACCCTACCTGGGTCAGCTTGTCTCCTGAGCCAATTTTACCAGGGTGTGGCATATTACAGTTTCTTGTACTTTAATGTTGTTTAAGTCATTGTTTAGAGCTTTCAACTTCAATGATACTTAGTTGTGCAGAGTGGTAACTTAAGGGATTTAGTGAAAAAGAACTGGGTGGTATGTTACTAGGGGAAAAAAGATAAACTCTGCTTTCCCTCTTCTTTTATACTTATTGTTCCCTTTTTCATTATTGTTAACTTTATAATTGATTCTTAGGTGAGCCCTTTAAAAGCAAAGGTCATATGAAGGATTCTGTATCTTCTGATCATCCTTAGGTTTGGTACTTGTAGCATCGGGAGCTTCATTGGTCTTTGGTCATTGAGTGTTTTTCCAGTCTTAAGTAGCTCAGATAATGAAGGTCTGACTTTATATCAAATCACTTTGTTGATAATACTAAAGGGGGGGCGGGGAAGGAACCAAAATTTTCCTTTTTTACTTAACTTGTTCCAAAGTACAACATAATCTTGTACACAGTATTTATTTAGAGTTTATGTTAAGTAGTTCGAAATTACTGTTTTTCTATTTCCCAAAATTCTAACAGTTGTTCCTGACTTTACAGAATTGGAACAAACTTTTCCACATTTACATCATCAGCTCTTTCATACTCTGGAACCAAGCCCTAACTTGGATCTCTTATCACCTCTTTCTCAGTCTGGACTTTCTCAAGACTTGAGCAAGGTATTTGACATTATGTATTAATAGAACTTTTAAAAATAAGTTATTATTATGATGGAACTTGATCTGTAAGAAGGCAGGCAAATAAGAACTGGGAAGAAAAATAAAGAAAACTTTAAGTACTTTGTAAAAAATGTAAACTCTCCAACTTACCTTAAGTCCCAAGAACACTAAATTCAGAATTTTAGAAAAAAGACATTTTCGTGTAGTGATTTTTAAGTTGGAATTGTGTTTGAACATGGAAATTATTATTCTTCTATTAACCTGTGTTAAGGTAATATGGTATTTGTCAGTGTGATATTAATGTGAAAGCATCATAGCAATGACCACATTGGCTGTCCTATGTCATATTTTTGTTATTTTTTTTTAACTTATGTGTGTGTTTCCATCAGACCACATACCCTTCAACCCCTGAAAGCCAAGATGCATCTGAGTCTCATGAAAGCACAGCCTCCACCACAGCTGTGAGGGCCAGCCTTCATTCCTCTCTTGATATAAACTTTCATTCTGCTATGAATAGAACAGGTGTCCCTCTTAATTCCTCCAAAACTGAAGATTTTCCTAAGGAAAAAATTATTTTGGGTATGTATGACCTAGGCAATTAAATAAGTTTCAACAAAAACCTAATTGGTAAGATTTCTTGGTTATCCTGAGACCAAATGAAGTATCATAAGCTTAGAAGGATCTCTTCAAAGAATTAGTTTTGGCCAATTTGTTATTCTATACACTTCTTTTCCACATTATCTCTTCATTTTCTTTCTGATTATCCATTCTTGGCCATCTGGAAATTGTTCCCATAGATTCACAGTGAATATTTTTAAGTGCAGGTTTCCTTAGGACACTTTATGATTTGGTTTGTACTGATGTGTCTGTAGTGAAAACACAAGAGTATTTAATTTTTGTCTTTTCAAAAGAAATCTTAAGGTTAATAACCAGTGAATACTGTTTTTGATATAATATTTCAAACATTAGTTTTAGTAGAGAAAGCTCATGGTCATAACTGATGGAGTTGCATGATTGTGTGATGTTTCTTCAGATGGGAAGAGTTAATGTGGGGTAGTAAAAACTAAATATTGTTACCTATCTAAATTCTTTGGCTTTTCAATATTAAGAAAAACTTCTCTTTCTATATCTATAGCTTATATATGGACATCATTAGTAATCATAAGGAAATTAAATAAATACTGGGAGTTGCTTGCTATATGTAACTTATTTACTTAAGTAGTATTGTTTTGGTGTGTTTCCAGATACCACATATATGTGATTAACTGATTTTTGAAAACTTTTTTTTAAACAGTGTCTGAAGAATCCTTTCAACCCCTTCAGCCTGAATCTACTCCAAATGACAGTAGCCATTCTACTGATTTACAAAGCATTGAAGCTGAAAGACCTTCACAAAACTTTAAAAAAGAAATATTTCCTCTTAGAAAGCAGGATGAGGAGTTCCTAATACAGAAGAGAAGTGCTGATTTATCTCCATCAGGGGCAGTTCTGCAGAGCCCAACTTTTAGTTCCTCTGATGATCCATATCTATTTGATAGAATGAGGGTGCCACATAGCACACCTTATGATTCTTCTTCAAGCAAGAGTTCAACAAAAGACCAAGTGCAATCCAGAAAGGAGGATTTGGGTTTTGAAGAATTATCCTATGAAATGAGAAGTCAAACAGAAGTTATTGCAGGTGCTCGGAGGGAAACAAATAGTAGGTGTGTGGTCAGAGATCCAGAGACACTTTTGGAAAGATCAGGTGGATCCATAACAAGTGAAGATGTGGAGATCTTTCGAAACACACCTCAATCACTGCCCTCATCATTCTTAATAAGTCTCAGATCATGTTCATTACAGAGCTCTATACCAGTTTGGGTAAGTGAGGTAAATAAATCCTAAAAGTAGCTACTAACTGCATTTGTTTCATGAGTCGGTAAAGGAATTATTCAAATGAATCTCAACATAGCACTTTGGAACCAGAAGAAGCTCTTTAACCAAGTGAGCCATCTGTCTTAGAGTTTCAAATACCTAGAATTAAAGGCCTATGCCTTTATTTTCATCATGGATTAAATCAGTGATGTCAAACTCAAACAGAAATGGACCCCTGTTGGATAGAGCACCGGCCCTGGATTCAGGAGGTCCTGAGTTCAAATCCGGCCTCAGACACATAACACTTACTAGCTTTGTGACCCCAGGCAAGTCACTTAACCCCATTGCCTAGCCAAAAACAAAAAGAAAAAGAGAGAGAAAAAAAAAAGAAATGGACCTCTGGGGGCTGTACATTGCCTTAAAAACCACAAATTAACATTATCTATATCTATCTTGTATTATATTTTTATTTTGTTAAATATTTCCCACAGGTGAGTTTGATACCTCTGGACTAGATGGTCTTTAAGTCCGTTTGAGCTTTAATATTATCTCATTCAGTGCTTTTCAATAAGGGTGGCTTTGTTCTTATTATCAAAGCAATGGTACAACAGGGTATGCAGAAGCATCCTACTTATTTGCTCTTTCTTTGATATTTATTAGTAGGATTGTAGGGCAACTAGGGTGGCATAGTGAATAGAATGCCACCTGGAGTCAGGAAGACCTGAACTCAAATAGTGCCTCAGACACTTACTAGCTGTGTGACTGGGCAAGTCACTTTACCCTGTTTGCCTCAGTTTCTTTATCTTTAAAATGAGCTGGAGAAGGAAATGGCAAACCATTCCAGTATTTTTGCCAAGAAAACCTCAAACTGTCATGAAGAGTCGGACATGACTCAGCGACAACGTAGTAGTAGTGTAGTAGCAATAGTGGTAGCCATGACAGCATTTTGACATAGTGCTTTTAGTAGGCTGTCCTTTGGATCAAAAAACTTGGGTTCAAGTTCTGCCTTTAGTGCCTATTAGTTTTATGATTATGGGCAAATCGCCTCTCAGTGCTCTGAGCACATGTCTAAAAGTATCAGTTACAAATGAGTTGCTCTTCTGTATCATTAATGACAGTTCATTGTATGGACAAAATCATAGGTTTGGACTTAAAAATGTATTCAAAGTAATATTTGACATTTTTGTAATGCTTTAAAGTAGCACAGTGTTTTCCATTCACCTTCTTAACAACACTATAATAGGTAATACATGTATTTTTATCTCTAGTGTATTACAAATAAGGAAGCTGAGGCTGTGGTTATGTAGCCAGTTAGTGTCAGAGGTCTTGGGCTCACACAGGAAATTAGCAGCAGAGATGAGATTCCAACCCATACTTTCTTATCTTTCTGTGTCATAGAACTGGGCTTGAGGAGTCAGAGCAAATGGCTATAACCAAAGTTTCATTTTGATAAAGCCTCTGTGTGAGGTGGAAGTGACTACTCACAAAAGCTTTTTCTGAAGGCTTACAGGTTTTACTAAGATAGAAAGTCTATGTATGTAGACCGAGGTGTGAGTATATTTACGTTCAGCACCTAAGGATTGACCACCCACAGTGATAATTTTCTTAAGGCCTAATGGATGAGAAATTTTATTGATGAGAGGGAGTATCCTCATTGCTGAGACTGAATTCTAAGTACTGAAGCAAGTCAGTCTTTTGGAAACTGACAGGTCTGTCTTGTGTAATTTTGCTTCTGACTTGACACACACTTTTGTCACTTCCTGCTATCTGCATTCACTAGGTGATAGAGAAGATAGGTTCTCATACTCCATATAGTCCTGTAACTCAGCAGCTATTTAATATAGTCTTAACTGCTGTGTTCCACTGTATTCTGAAAATTCTTCTGCCACTAATATCCTATTAATTAAATTCTTTTCCTAAATGATATAATTTTTCCTTCATTCCCTCAACTATTCACTGCCACTGTAGTATGAAAACGCAAGCATTAGACAACTTTTATATTAACCAAAAAAGCATTCCTGTCTCGTGGACATGCCAAACCAAGATAAACCTCACAGTCCTTTCAAGAAAATATTTTTTACAGGCAGTAAGATTAGTGGGAGACTGTTACTCAGGTTACAGAATTGTTTTTTAATCTGTTCCTTTTTTTTTTAAACATTGGCACACTATTTCAGTGGAATTAATGGAATCCCAAAAGTTAGGGTTTTTGTGGACTTTTTTGTGTTTTGGTGGACACCAGTTTGTTTTTTTCCTCCTTTAAACATACCTGCTCCATGGCAACTTCCCTGTTTATTTTATCTTAAGATATAAATAGATACTAAAATTTTTATTTTATTTTGAGAAATAATAATTTATAAGAGCTACCTTCTTTACATTGCTGTTTAGGAGACCACATCTGGAAATGGTATCATGGAAGAGGCTGAACTCACTTTAATCAGCTCCAGTGACAATAGTGTTACAGATTCAGATTTGGAAAATTTGATCCAAGAAGAAAACAATGGGAGTGAATTGAAAAGCAGTTTTCAGGTAAGTTTTACAAAGTTACTTAATTTAATAATACTTCATTTATATAACAAGCATAGCTATCTGACAGTGGAAGAGCAGGAAATAAGCCAAAAATAAATGTGGGCAACTAAAATAGATGTCATAACAGTAGTCATTGAAGAAGGAATGCATGTTTGAGTTAAGAAATTAGCAAGATCATCTCTAAAGTTTTATAAATTTATGTGATGTTTTTTGCACGTAAGAAGACCTAAAGTCCCTACATTATAATTAATTTGTTCTTATTTTACACACATTTCTAACACATTTTTGTTATGTGCTTTTCTACCCCAGAACAGATTACAAGTAGAAATTACCAGTGGTCTGCTAATGAAGCATGATATAATAATTGGTGTTTGCAATGATGATCTTCTCTTATCCAAAAAAAGGCCTTGTGAAATCCTATGTTAAGAAATGAAAATACATGAGATAATTTAAAGGTTACTATAAAAATGATTAAAATTTAGGGCAAAAACTTAGTGAAATTTTTTCTAAAATTTACCATATGTTTAATCTGTATGTATAAGACATTTATTTGGAATATGTTTTCTGACTATTAAACATGTTGAAAATGAAGGCTGTGTTTAGGAAATCCTGATACTGTTTAACAAGAAAGTATGTGCTACCTCTGTTTCCACTTTTGGCTTATCAAGCAAAACAAATGGATGCTATAAAGGGTCAGTCCTACTTGTTATCTTTACTAGCAGTGTGACCCGCTTCCACAGGTAGTTTTCCTCACAAATAAGGTCTTCTTTCTCTATCTCACACACTTCTGTACACATCAGCATTATGACCAGCAGGCATGTGGTCATGAAATATTGATTAACCAAACTGTTGAGCCAGTAGAATATTCTAGTTCTTTTAATTTTGGTCACTAAAATAAAATAGTAAGAATCTTGTTAACTTTGGAAGATACAGTCTGTTGAAATTCACTGATTGTTTGATTATCAAGGGAATTTTTTTTAAACACATTTGGAGCATTTTTACTATAAAGGATGATAAACCTTCTAGGATTAGGAGATTGGATGCAGCCTTCCTTCAGTCAGAAGGTCAGAAGCACCCCTGGAATCTGAGGACAGCCGCTTGATTAGCCCTGAGTTCACAGTCCCTCCTTCCTTTGAGGGAGGCATTATTGTACAGGGGAATGTCATTGACTCTGGGATTATTTATTTACTTTTAACATTCTTTTCTTTTTAAATTGTGAGATCCAAATTCTTTCCTTCCCCTGCCCACTAAGAAGGAAAGCAAAATTATATAAATTATACATGGTGAAATCATGCGAAATATTTCCTTATTAACCACATTGCCAAAAAAAAAAGCAAGAAAACTGTACTTCACTTTGCATTCAGAGTTCATCAGTTCTCTCTGGAGGTGGATAGCATTTTTTCATCATGAGTCCTTTGGAATCGCCTTGGATCACTGTATTGATCAAGTCTTTGATAGTTGATCATCATTATAACATTGCTCTTAACTGTGCACAATGATCTCCTGGTTCTTCTCACTTCACTTTGCATCAGTTCATATTGATCTTGTCATGTTTTTTCTGAAACCCCCCCTACACACACACACACAGAGCACAGTAGTAATCCATCACAATCATATACCACAGCTTATTCAGCCATTCCCCAGTTGATGAGTATTCCCTCAATTTCCAATTCTTTGCCACCACAAAAAGAGCTGCTATAAGTATTTTTTGTACATGAAGGGTTTTTTTTCCCTTTTTCTTTGATCTCTTGGAGATACAGACCTAGTAGTAGTATTGCTGGGTCAAAGGGTATACACAGTTTTATAGCCCTTTGGGCATAGTTCCAATTGTTCTCCAGAATGATTGAATCAGTTAACAGTTGGGTCAGCAGTTTGAGTATACCTATTTTTCTTCCTCACTTCCATCACTTCTCATTTCTGGTGGGTGTAAGGAGATAACTCAGAGTTTTAATTTGTATTTCTCTAATAAATAGTGATTTAGAACATTTTTTCATATGACTATAGATAGCTTTGATTTCTTCCTTTGAAAATTGTTTGTTCCTGTTCCTTGACTAATTATCATTTGGGGAATGGCACTTATTTTTGTGAATTTGACTCAGTTCCCTATGTATTTGAGAAATGAGGCCTTTATCAGAGAAACTTGCTATAACTTTTTTTGATGTTACTTCATTGTTTATGATACTTTTTGGTGAAATGTTTCTCAGATTATCACTTTTATATCTTTGATATATATATTTTATATCTATTTTTGCTTTTGCTTTGTCTGAGATCATGATTGCTACCCCTGCCTTTTTTACTTTAGTTGATCATAATAGAGTCTGCTCCAGCCTTATGTGTGTCTTTCTCTTTCAGAATGCTGGATTCTGGTTTCTAATCCATTCTGCTGTTCCTCTGTTATGAATTATTCCATGTTATGTCATCTAATTCACAATCATAGTTGTGATTACTAATTGTGTATTTCTCTGCATCCTGTTTTCTTCTGTTTATGTTTCTCTTTTTGTCTTGTCCCTCCTCAAAAGTCTGTTTTGCTTCTGTCTGCTTTTGCCTTCCCTAATCTGTTCTCTTATTCCCCTCTCCATATCTAATCCCCTTCCCCTCTTGTTTCCTTCTTGGATAAGATAGATTTCTGCACCCAACTGAGTGAGTCACCCAAGCATTTATTAAGCAGTTGTTGTGTATGCCAGTCACGTGTTGTATGATATATATCCAAAGAAAGGCAAAAGACAGATAATCCTTGCTCTCAAGGAGTTCCTGGTTTAATGGGAGAGACATCATAAAAACAATTCTGTACAAACAAGCTGTAAACAGGATAAATGGGAGATAACAAAAAGAGAAGTCACTAGCATGAAGGGAAATTGAGAAAAGGATTTTTTTTCTGGTTCTTGAGGGAAGTCGGGATGTAGATGTGAGGAGGAAGAGCATTCCAGTATGGGGCTTTTCTGATGACCGAGAGATAAGCCCATATCAGGTCTATAAGAGGATATCCACCTTGTTCAATTCTGTCAGAGCCTGAGTTCCACCAGCATAACATTCAAAAACCCAGCTTACCTTTTATACCACAGTAAAATACAGTGGGAAAACCTGAATTCCAAACTGATCATCACTCTTCTTTCCTGTCATTCTGATATTTAAAAACTCTTAGTGACCTACAGTGTAAAGTTCATATTGCTTTGTATGAATGAATGTATTTAGGCATTCATTTAGCACTTACTGTGCCAGGTGCTGTTCTAAGGGGACAAAGAGAGAGAGTGTGTGAGCGAGTTCTCCTTTTGAGAAGAAACTCACTTTCTGACTATATAAACACAAAGTGATAGTTTCTTCTCAAAGGAGGTTACTTTCTGATAACTTAGGAACAGCGAGGTGGTACAATGGATAGAGCATGGGACCTGGAGTCAGGAAGACTTAAGTTCAAATCTAGCCTGAGACACTTAGTAGCTATGTCCCTGGACAAGTAATTTGACTTCTGCTTGCCTTAGTTTCCTCATCTATAGAATGGAAATAATGATAGCACTTACCTCTTAGCATTGTAGTATGTAGGCAACCCCATTGCGTAGAGAAAAAAAAAAGATTAACATTAAAAAAACTAAGGGGTTTTTTTTGTTTTGTTTTTTGGGTGAGGCAGTTGGGGTTAAGTGACTTGCCCAGAGTCACACAGCTAGTGAGTGTTATGTGTCTGAGGCTGGATTTGAACTCAGGTCTGGTGCTCTCTCCACTGTGCCACCTAGCTGCCCCAAAAACTAAGATCTTGGCAAGTGGTCCCATCGCTTCCTGGCAAGTGAAGGAAGAAAAAATGGAAGCAGTGTCAGATTTTATATTCTTGGGCTCAAAGATCACTGCAGATGGCAACTGCAGCCATGAAATTAAAAGGCATTTGATCCTTAGAAGGGAGCTATAGCAAATCTGGAAAGCATATTAAAAAGCAGAATCATCACCTTGCCACCAAAGGTTTGTATAGTCAAAGTTATGGTTTTCTAGTAGCAGTGTATGGCTGTGAGAGTTGGATTGTAAGGAAAGCTGAGCACTACAGAATCAATGCTTTTGAATTATAGAGCTGGAGAATACTTTTGAGAGTCCTTTAGACAGCAAGGTGATCAAATCACTCAATACTTAAAGAAATTGAGGCAGGTAGGTGGTGCAGTGGATAGAACACCTGCCCTGAAGTCAGGAGGACCTGAGTTCAAATGTGGCCTCAGACCAAGCACTTGATACTTACTAGCTGTGTGACCCTGGGCAAGTCACTTAACCCCAATTGCCTTTAAAAAAAATACTTAAAGATATTATTTCAGTCTATTCACTGGAAGGTCAAATATTGAAGCTTAAATACTTTGGCCACCTAATGAGAAGATGGGACTCATTGGAAAAGACTGATTTGGAAAAAATTGAATGGAAAAGGAGACAGCAGAGAATGAGATGGGTAGTGTCATGGAAACAACAAACATAAACTTGGACAGACTTTGAGAGATAGTGGAGGATAGAAGGATAGAAGTGAAGGGATATGGTCCATGGGGTTACAAAAAGTCAGACATGACTGAACAACAGTTATTTAGTAGGTAAAGACAGCACACATGGAGAATGGCCAGGTAAAGGCATTTTGTTCTTGGGAGTCAGTTGCTGTGGTGAGTTAACCTGTAGGCAGTTATTAGACGTCATTTCCAGAAGGAATAGTAATATTAATTTGCCCACTTTGCCTAGAGCAAGAAATAGAAAGGGGTATGAGAATAGGGGCCATTATGCTTGGGACTGCAGGTCTAATGGCAGAATGTCAAGATTTACCAAACGGATGACAGAATGAGATGTGAAGCATAGACTGATGCCTACTTAATGAGTTAGGTAAGTAGGACATGATATTCAAGGTACCACATAATCAGACCACAACAAACCTTTCTAATATGCTCTCCCAGTATTCCTGTAAATGAACATTTTACTCAAACTAAATTTGTTTCATTATTGACTGATTTTCACATTACAAAAGGGCAGTTTATCATTGGACCTTTACTAGAAACCTTTATATTCTATTGAATTCTTTCAAATCTTGTGTTTCACTGGCATAGTCCAGAGTAACTTCCTCATGACAATGAAGTATAGTAGTCTGATAGTAGTGCAAAATTAATCACCACTCTCATCATGTCATTCCAACATTCAGAAACTTTCCATGGCCTGAATTTTATGTCCCACTATTTTCTCTGAATAAATATTTTACTCCAAGTAAATTGGTTTCATTGTACATAGACCATACCTTGTTTAGGTCTGCTTTTCCTTAATCTGGAATCCATTTCCCCTACCCTTTCCATCTGAAATCCTGCCAATTTTTTTACTCCCTCAACTCACTGTGACCTCTGAAATGTTTACGATTTCTTCAGCTGATTTGCCATGTAATGTACATTGCCTCATGTTAATTGTAATGTTTTCATTTAGGAATGTCATGTCTTTATAATATGTATTATGTAAATTTTTTTGTAAAGTTGTAAACACTGAGGCCATTGTTTTTCATCCTCTGCCCTTTGAGCACTCCTCTGCTTCCAACATTCTAATAGAGTAGTCATTGGATTTCCATTCTAAGAACTCTAATAGGATAACACTCACTACTCATTTGACTTGGTGAAAGTTCAGATTGTCAGGACATTTTTCTTGTATTGACCCAAAATATACCTTTCTGCAGCATCTACCCATTGCTTCGAGTTTTTCCCTTTGAGGCCAAACACAATAAGTTTTATCTTCTCCTTTTTAGCTCTACCAAGTCATGCTCGTGTTGTGACTGCCAGAATAATCTTATGAATGGATTTGGTCATGTTCTTCCTCCTCAGAAAACCTCTTTTGTTCTTTTATTGAGTTGATGAAGTAAAGGAATTTATTTGCATTTATAAAATGTAATCTGATATTGATGTGTTTATAACATACTACTACCATTATACAGAACTATTGTACAGTTTTCAAGTTGGCCAGTGGAAAAATCCCACCCATTGTTTTTCCACTGTGATTGGCAGAGTTTCTGAAAGCATTAGAGGTTAATCAGCTGACTGACATAACATTATAATAAAGATCTTCCACAAAGTATAACAAAAGTGGGGCCTGAATACCAGTTAACTTTGTCATTTCCTTCACATTTTCAATAATAATAAAATCATAAGACAAGTAAAAAATACATCAGCTAGGAGTGGGAGAATAGTATATGAAGAGGAAAACTAGATTTTTAGAAATAAAAAGATCTTTTCTTAATATAATAAATATATAATATTTACATATATAATAATATTACAAAAACTGCTTTAAAAATCATTTTGGTTTCAGAAGATCATCTTTGTAAGACATGATGGGGAAGCCATGGTTAACAATTTATCTGAAAAGGTGGAATTTTAGTTTACTGCAAGTTGATTATGAGTCAGAGTTATTGTGAGGATCCATTGAAAAAACAAATGTAAAGTGCTTTACAAAACTTCAAGTACTATGTAAATGTTACCTATTATTACTAATATTACCACCACCAATATTTGGGATTGTCCTTGGTTGCTTATGTTTTGAATATTTATTTTGTATTGAATATTTATTTTGTATGCTCGTGCTATTAGCAAAAGGTGTTCTCACCTGTGAGGACAGTAGAAAGAGATGTTTTACCCTTTCTGGAGGTCTAAAAAACATTACTTATTCTTGTTATTAGATGAAACAAGATTCAGAGTTGAAAGAATCCTCAGTTTGGAAACCAGATTTAACTGTTACAGAACCTCCTGAGGAGAGACCATCATCCTCCTTCCAGCATCCAGGTAACCACAGGATCTTAGATCTAGAGGTGGAAGGAACTTTACAGGTCTTCTAATTCTGCCCCCTTTGTTTCACAGATGAGACAGAAATTCAATTATTTGTCCACAGTCACATAGCTAGTAAATGGGAAAAACAGGATTTGAACCCAGGTCAAGTCCATTTTATTCATTATACCATTTAATCTCATGTACTGCAGAAGTTCCTTTGGTGATAATCACAAGGCCATATGGCCACTAGAATAATCATATTGAATTCCCTTGAGGAAATCTATCTTACCCTACAGGAAAATAAGAAGGGGAAGGGGATAGGAGACCCAGGGGGATGATAAAGGGGAGGGCAGTTTGGGAGAGGGGGTAATCAGAAGCAAACACTTCTGAGGAGGGACAGGGTCAAAAGAAAGAGTAGAATAAACGGCAGGCAGGATAGGATGAAGGGAGATATAGTTAGTTTTCCACAACTTGACTACTGTGGAAGTGTTTTGCATGACCACATGTATAACCTGTATCGAATGGGTGGGGAGGGAAGGAAGGGAGAAAATTTGGAACCCAAAGTTTTAAAAATAAATGTTAAAAATTGTTTTCACATGCAACTGGGAAATAAGACATACAGGCAATGGGGTATAGAAATCTGTCCTGCCCTACAGGAAAATAGAAGGGGAAGAGGATAAGAGAAGGGGAGGGAGAGATAGAAGGGAAGGCAGATTAAGGGAAGGGGTATTCAGAATGCACGCTGTCTTGAGGTAGGGGAGGGACGAGGTGGAGAGACGATTTGGAACTCAAAATCTCATGGAAGTGAATGTTAAAAATTAAAAATAAATAAATTTAGAGCACCGGCCTTGAAGTCAGGAGGACCTGAGTTCAAATTAGGCCTCAGACCAAACACTTGACACTTACTAGCTGTGTGACCCTGGGCAAGTCACTTAACCCCAATTGCCTAAAAATAAAAAGTTTTAAATTAAAAATAAATTAATAGAAAAATAAAATCCTGCAATATAATTTTAGTTATTGTGGGAACCATTTTTAAAAAGAAAAAAATTTGACAGCTTTGCTCACTTGGATTTTTCTTAAAAAAATTTTTTTTACCAAGTGTCAGAGTTGGAAGGAACATTCATTCAAACCCATACCTGAAATGACATTTGTACATCATAGCTGACTTTGTTTGGAGACCTACAGTGTGGAGAGAATTCATTACTTTCTAAGGCAATCATTCTACTGTTAGATAGTTTTAGTTGTTAAGAAATTTTTCTGTACATAAAACCTATATTTGCTTCTTGTAATTTGCACTCATTGCCCCTAGTTCTGCCATCTGGGGCTATGCACATAAAGTCTAACCCCTCTCCTAGGTGTTATCCTTAACTCCTTACTATCTCTGTCCCCACTATTGAATCTGTTGCCAAGGCCTATTGATTTCACTTTTGCAGCATCTCTTAAATACTTCCCTTCTCTCCTTTGATAATGTCATCATCCTAATGCAGGCCCTCATCACTTCACCCTTATGCTGTTGCAATAGCCTTCTGGTGGAAAGTGTCTCCCCACTCCAATCCATCCTTATTTCAGCTCCCAGAGTGTTTTTCCTAAATCATAAATCTGACCATGTCAAACTCTGTTCCCTCCCCCAAACTCCAGTGGTTCCCTATCATTTCTAGAATCAAATTCAAAATCTTCTAGGCATTCAAAGCCCTTCACAACGTGGCTCCTGCCCCCAACTTTTCCAGTCTTCTCACACCTTACTCTCTACCACATATTCTTCAATCCTGTGACACTAGCCTCCTGGCTATTCCATAAACAAGACGTTTCTCTGTTTATCTTTATGCCTGGAACGTACTCCCTTCTCATTTTCACCTTCTGGCTTTCTTCAAGACCCAGTTTAAATCCCATCTTTTATAGGAATCCTCTCTTAATTCTGGTGCTTTCCCTCTGTTAATTATTTCCTATAAATATCTTGTTGGTACATATTTGTTTACTTATTCTTTCCTCCATTAGATTGTAAGTTCTTTGAGAGCAGGGACTATTTTTTGCCTCTTTGTATATAACCATCTCTTAGCACAGTTGCCTGGCACATAGTAGGCAGTTATTCTGATTGGCCCAGAAGGAAAAATTAGGAACTACGCATAAAGGTTTCAGAGAGACTGATTTCAGCTGGATAGCTTTTATGTTTACTTGAATGAAAACATTACTAAAGATATTCAGCCACCAACATCCATCTTCAAGCTAGGCATATATTTAGATGCTTACTGTTTGCTTACTAAATCTGCCTTTATTAGCAGAAGCCATTGCCATCAGTGGGCAGCACTGATGAGGACATTGCCTTACCCCTGAAGTTTCTAAGTTTTGGGGAGGTATCCCTTCGTAATTTGTAACAGTGCTAAGTTCCTTCTGTCAAGATCATTTGTTCCCACACAAATCTAAAGAAGTGAACAGGAGTTATCCTATCTGCAAAGTCTTAGGAAGTTCTCTGTCATATATGAAATAAAGAGCATGTTTCTCTATCCAAAGAGATTTTCAAATGTCTGCACTGAAATTTTTCCTTTGTTTTTTCCTGCAAGCTAGGCAAATTGACCTCCTTTCTGTTCCTTATACATGTAGTATTCCATCTTACATTTATGTTGTATGAAATTGTTAGATACTTGTCCCCTCCAGTAAAACATACTTTCCTTGTGAGGGAGGAATTATTTCATTCTTGGTGCTTATATTCTCAGTACCTAGAACAGAGTAAATGTTTAATAAATACTTATTGCTTGATTGACAGACACATTCCAAGAATTTAGTTCTGCACCAGGAAGTTTACAAGAAGTGTTTGTAAAGAAGAATAATTCATTCGTTGAACAATCATCAAAAAGTCAAAAAGAAATTGAAAATAAAATTCAAACTTCTGGAAAATCTCAGCCTAAATCAGCTCTAGAAATTGAAAGTAAAAAGCACCCAGTGGAGAGAAAGCCTTCTGGTATGTTTCCTAGATTGTCACAGGCAGGTTGGGATCATTCTTAAGTAAGATAGAAAAACACAGTTTGGTTTCTGATTATATATAAAAGGCTTCCTGCCTCTCCCTTTGCAGATGTGAAAGACTGATGTGGAACACTATCTGTACTGTCAGAATTGTTCACTGTATTGGGTGGTAACTGCTTAGCTGAAGATAGATGTTGGTGGCTAAATATCTTTAGTAATGTTTTCATTTCAAGTAAACAGAAAATCTATCCACTTGAAATCAGTCTTTCTGAAACCTCTATACAGTACATGATTTTTCCCTCTGGGGCCAATCAGAACAAGTGTAATCCCATTTCTAAATGATAACCTAGAGATAACTATGACCTAATTCTGTGCTATGCTTCTCCCCTCTCCCTCACCTCTTTTCTCTCCTCCCTTATCCTCCACCCCCCAAGCCCAAAGCCTTCTTTTCTCCACGATAAACATTTCTAGTTTCTTCAACCAGTCTAAAGATAGTATGGTCACTAGTCCTCTCACTGATGTGGTTACCTTCTACTGGATGCACTTCTTCCAAAAATGTGACACCCACACACAATTCAACATAGTACTATAAATGCTTTCTAATCGGAGTAGAATACAGCAAGACTAGCATATCCTTAGTACTGGACATTGTACTTCTATTAATGCAGCCTAAGATTATAATTAGTTATTTTATCTGCTATGTCATACTGTTAGCTCATGAGATTTTGATCTGTTTAAATCCCCTAGAAGTTTTTAAAATGGATTGTTCTTTAACCAAACCTCCCCCATCCTGTTTGTGCAGTTGAACCCAAGTGTGGCATTTTACATAATATATTCCTAATAAATATCATCTATGCTAGATTCAGTCCATCAGTCTAACCTGTACTTCTTTTGGGATCCTGACTGTTATCCAGTATAATAACTGTTATTATCAGTCTTGTATTATCTGCCTCCCTCTTGTGTAGTTTTTTCTTTCTTACCTACAGTGTTTTATTTTTGTTTTTGTGTCCTTCCCCCCCCCCGCCCACAACAGAGCCAACAATAAATCAGTTGAAGAAAGTGAATGAAGTTAAAGTGTGTTTCCCTGAAGATAGGAAGACTGCACAAACACTTACGCATCAGCGGGCTTTAAGGTATGCTTTATAGTAGAGAGGAAAAGAATAAAGTATAGCTTAATTCCTAAAACTTATTCCATCATAATGAGATGGAACTTCTTTATTTCATTCATCTCATTTGAAGTTTTACTTCTGTTTGAGGTTGAACTCAATTAAGTTAAAAGTCTTTTTGTCAAGTTAAGCAATAAATTCTAACAAATCTTTTCCTGTCGAAAAAAACTATGTCAGAGCCCAAGTATACCTTTTAGTCAAAAACTAAAGCAAAAACATAGGTCTTCCTATCAAAGGAAGTGACATAACTTTTCTAAAGAAAAGCTTATTCAACAAGAATGAATGTTTCTAAATTTTGTGTGTGTGTGTGTGTGTGTGTGTGTGTGTGTGTGTGTGTGTGTGTGACTAGTAACTGACTATGGACACATTAAATCCTTATAAGCCATCCCTTAATGGGTGTGAATTGACAATTATGAATAGTGTTCATCTTTATATCTTAAAAGATTTCTTACACATATCATTAAATTCTCTGACTGAAAGGCCATGTGTTCTAGGGGATAAAGAAATTTGCAGAGAAGGTGCCAATCTAAACTAGTAGACTAGTTAGACTGACTGGAAGTCCCTGTAACTATAAAATCTCAAATTCAACCTAAAATAAGGAATGTAGGGATACTCTTAGGGAAAATTTCTTCTGAGTTTATATTAGTTACCTTTGCTAATTTTAAAATAACTAATTTATTTGCATATGATGATAAGATACTATCTAAATCTCATCTTTTTTTCCAGGTTATATAATCAGTTAGCTGAAGTGAGACAACAAAAGGAAGAGAAATCAAGACAAGAAGCCTATGCTAGAAATAGAGAAAGGGCAAAAGAGTTTCACAGGGTATGTTCTTGAAAATTTGTCCTTTAATCCTATTCTGTAATCAAAATACCTCAGTAAGAATACTGTGATAAAAATCCTTTCGCATAGTATTCTGTGTGGCAGAGCTAATTCTATTCTTTTAACATCCCATTAAAATGAATTAATCTTTCTCCTCTACATCCTGATCACTTAAAATAAGTTTACTACGGTTTAACATCTCCAGTTCCTATACCTACTTCTTAAGAGTGTAGCATGGTTTTGATTCTCCTTACCATCTTGGTAACCTTCCTTTGGGTATGCAGCAGTTTGTCAGACTCCTTACAGAATTCTGTACGTGGTCTGACCAGAACCACATACTGTAACATCTCTTCTCATGTTCTGGATGCTACATACACCCTTATACATACAGCCCAAGTTCACAAAATCTGTTGTCCAGCTACATGTCATGGTCAAGAGGTAACTATTCTTGGGTAGGAAGAGGTAAGTAGAGCTATTTAATGTGAGTGTATATTCATGACTTGTTAATGATTGCAAAAATAGTTGATTGATAATAGACAGCAAACAAGTAATGTGTGTTATTAAAGGATTAGGAAGCATGAGTAGGTATAACATTCTTTTGATTATTTAGTACTGTATGTGATTTTGCTGTATTTATGAAATAACAGTTACAAGGGAACTATAAGACTCTTCCCGAAGAGTAGGAAACTGGATCTTCTAAGTAAGCAGTAGCTATTTATTCTTCAAGGATTTGTCAGATCCTTCAGGGATAAGTCAGGCACTATGTGAAGTGCAGGGGGTGGGGGGTGGAGTGGTACAAAAAGAGGCAAAAAACAGTACCTGTCTTCAAGAAGGCCAACTGTGTTACGATGGAGAGTACTGGCCCTGGAATCAGGAAAGCTCATTTTCCTGAGTTCAGATCTGGCCTCAAACACTTAAGTGCCTTACTAGAAGGCACTTAACCCTATTTGTCTCAGTTGATGGCTAGGTAGCACAGTGGATAGAGCGCTGGGCCTGAGACACTTACTAACTGTGTGACTCGGGGCAAATCACTTAGTCCTGTTTGCCTCAATTCTTCATCTGTAAAATGAGCTTGAGAAGAAAATGGCAAACCACTCCAGGATCTTTGCCAAGAAAACTGAATGAAGGGGAAAAAAATACTTATGTCCTCAAGAAATTCACAGTCTAACAGGAAGCAACAAGCAAACAAATATGTACAAACAAGATATATACAGGGTAGATAGGAAATAATTAAGAGAGAGAGGCAAGGCACTAGAACTAAGAGTCTAGGAGAAGGCTTTCAGTAAAAATGGGATTGTAGTTGAGACTTAAAGCCAGTAAGTGGAGATGATGAAGAAGGGAAGCATTCCAGGCTTGTGGTACAGTCACAGCTGAGAAGTGGAGTATCTTGCTCATCTAGGGGATAGTAAGGAGTCAAAGATGATACCTAGGTTATTATGAGCCTGAGGACTAGGAGGGTGGTTGCCCTAAACAGCAATAGGAGAGTTGGTGGGGAGATCAGGTTTAGGGAGAAAAGATAAGTTTGATTTTGAACATTTTGAGTTTAAGATGCTTACTGGAGGGGCAGTCTTGGAGTCAGGAGGACCTGAGTTCAAATGTGACATCAGACACTTGACACTAGCTGTGTGACCTTGGGTAAGTCACTTAACCCCAGTTGCCTCACCAAAAAAAAAAAAAAAAAACAAGATGCTTACTGGATATGTATGAAACCCATGACTGGAATATGACTAGAATGATACAGCTTACTCAAAAGGAGCAAGATAGGGAAGAATAGAGTGGATCAAGGCAGGAAAATTTAAGGACTAGAAGAGGAAAGTACTTGAATGAAGATCAATGGAGGCAAAAACAAAGTTATATTGTCGTAGGAGGATACTAAATCTCAATTTGGGCAGAAAGGAAATAGATGCATTTAGGAAACATCAAGGGCTTGACATGGAGGCATAATGTTGTAGGGGTAAGCGACTTCAATTATGGTGACACTTACTGGAAATAGTAAGACAAAAACAGCATAATTTTGACTTGTTTTCATCATCATTTCATCTCCCAAAAAGTAGAGCAGTCAGTGTAGGAAATATCTACTCTGAATCTTATTGTGACCAACGAAGAAGAATGTTGCTGGGATGGAATGATGGTTACATTGCAGGGAAATCTTAGAAGCTGTGGTAGTTATGAAGAGGAAATTTAGTCATATGCTAACACAGACCCTAGATTTGGGAAAAGCGAATTGCATAGAGTTCAGAGAATAGATAGAAACCTATCAGCTAAAATTCTGTAGGGCACGCAATCTGGGATATGTGGAAAGATCTCAAGAATGACATTCTGAAAGCCTCAGATACATACATCCGTGATCTTATTGATGTAGATGTTCCTTTAAGTGATGTAGATTGCAACTGTCACGTACGTGCCTTCACATCCTATGAGATTGTCCATATCCTCCCATGGTTTCACTACTATATACTTTCTTGTTTTCCTTTTGATATCACAAGAGATGAAATGAACCACATGGGCAGTTCATCAGTCATTCCTTGCTTTCACCTCAGGATCAGCCCATCTGATTCATAGCATTTTTCTTTGATCTCATACAACTCTGGTGCATATTTTCTTGTTCATAATGTGTTGTAGCCTGCCCACACTCTTCTTATACTTCTTCATTGACTTTTTTTGGAAATTGTTGTAAGAAGCTAACATGGGCACAAAGGAAACATAAACAGATTTCTAAAAGACATGTAAAAACTCACCTCTTGGGAAGCAATCATTCTTTACCTTAAAGGTAAGCCTCCTCTTATGCATTGGCCACATGTCTTAGGTAGAGCTACTTGCCACATATAGCAAGGAGCAAGACAAATGAGAGTTGAGACAGGAAGCTGCTTTGATACCCCTTGGAAGCAGAGAAGAGAACCAGCTGTGGATTAGGAGAGAACTAGCCCTAGCATTTGGAAGGTGAGCCATGAAGAGAGGAACAGGCCCAGGAATTCCAGCTAAACAACTTGCTCAGCAGAAGGAGCAGAGTGAGGAAGGAAGGAATCTTTTATTAAGTGCTTACCATATGAAAGCCTGTCCCTACTCTCAAGGACCTTATATGCTATTGTTGAACAACACACAAAGTAGGGTAAAGAGAAGAAAGTACCTTTTGCAAAATATAGTAGTCTTAAGGAAGTCAGAAGTCAGGAGCAGAACAAAGGCAGGCTACCATGAGGCCCTTCACCAAATAAAGACTACAAGAGGAATTCACCTATAGGAGAAGGGTTGAGCTTTGCAGTGAAGCTGTTCGGGGGTAAAAGTCCCTGAGGTAGGAGGGAAGTTGAGGGATGAACCAGCAGCAGAAGGGACGTGGTTTTGAAGTCTGGAAGAGGTCTTTGAAGTCAAAGTTAGGGGCAGAGCTGGGAGGAAAAAAAGACTATGTAGGCCCACAGAATAAGAAGTATCTAACTTAAGCCCAGAACAGTGGAGAAACATTAGAAATATTCTCACTAAACATAGGTCACATACAAAATGCTCACTACTTTTTTTTTTTGGCATGAGGCAATGGGGTAAAGTAACTTGCCCAGGGTAACACAGCTAGTAAGTATTAAGTGTCTGAGGCCAGATTTGAACTCAGGTCTTCCTGAATCCAGGGCCAGTGCTGTATCCACTGTGGCATCTAGCTGCCCCAAAATGCTCACTTTTATTTTACAAAGTTGGAAATGCTAGCAAGTGCCTTTTCTTTCCCCCCCCCCTTTTGGATCCGATTTCATCCACTTCAGGAGAGAACTTTCACTAGTAGTGCATATTGACCACTATCCTACAATTTAAAGTTTTAAAGTTGCCTGAAACACTGAGAGGATAAGCCTGGGCAAGTGCCCAAGCCAGTATACAAGGACAGTAGAGGTCAGGGTGGGACTTGAACCCAATTTAATCATGGCTGTGAGGCCACCTCTCTAGCAGATAATAAAAAGATAGGCAAAAAAGTGAAGTTAATACTGAAAATGAACAAGTCAAATTATTATGTCCAGAGGATATGATAGTTCGTCTGGAAAATCTAGAAAGTACTAAAGACATTAATAGAGAATTTGTCCTGATCTCATAGGATACAAAATTAACACCAAAATAATTTTCATTCTTTAGCAATAAAAAAGATCAAGAAAACAGTAGAAGCACCTCTCCTGTGCACTCACATTTAAAACCTTCAGAAAGGTTTGATCTTAGCAATAACTAGGACCAGTAAGCAATAAGGACAGGTATAAATGTTCGGTATTCATGGAGGAGTTGGATTGACACAGAGTAAGTGACAGTGTTTCCCTAAATTAACTTAAACATTTCTTATAATACTAACCAAAATATCAGAGTTTTTTTTGTTTTTTTTCAAATTGCATCAAGCAATCATTAAGTGCTTTTTTTAAGTGCCTGTTATGTACTAGGCATTATGCTAGGTGATAGCACAAATACAAACAAACAGTCCTTATTTTCAAGGAGCTTACATTGTGATTTGAGAGACAAGAAGTTCATGTATGTATATGCAAAATACATACAAGGTAGTTTGGAAGGGAGAGCATTAGCAGTTAGGGAATCAGGAAACTCTTCGTGTAGAAGTTGATGGTTTAGCTGTGTCTTGAAAGAAGAGAGAAAACTTCAAGGTAGATGTCATAAAGGAATGCATTCCAGGTATGGGGGCTGATTAATGCTAAACTCTAGAGACAGTATCACATGTGTGGAACAGAGAGAAGGCTGGTGGGGTTGGATCCCCGTGTTCAGCAGGAAGGAAGCAAGCATTTATTGAAGGCCTACTATATTTGAGGATCTATGCTAGCCACTTTACAGATATCTCATTTGAGGTTCACAACAACCCTGGGATATAGGCACTATTATTTTTCTCATTTTCAATTTAGGAAACTGAGGCAAACAGTTTAAGTGTATTGTCCAGGGTCACACAGCTAGTAAGTTCCTGAGGCCAAATTTGAACTCAAGAAAGCCTTCTTGACTCTAGGCCCAGTGCACTGTATCCATTGTGCCACCTAGCTGCCTGGGAAGCAGGGAAGATAATTTCCAGAGAGGCTAGAAAAATATGTTGGGCCCAGCTTGTGAATGATATTAAAAGCTAAACAATTTTATGTATGATTCCAGAAACAATAAGAACTACTGGAATTTATGGAATAAGGAGTGACTACAGGATTTTTGCTTAAGTAAAATTACTTTGGCAGCAGTTAGAGAATGGCTTGGAATACGAAGGACTTGGGTGTTTAGGTCCTGAACTACAGTCTTAACTGTGAAGCAAGAAGGGATCTGATGGGAAAGATGTTTTGGTTGTAGAAATGGCAAGATTGGACTAGTAATGGAATGATGTGGGGTTAGGGAAAGTGAGTTGAAGATAATACCAAAGTTATTAACCTGGGACATTGGAAAAATGGTAATGCCTTGGCCAGAAGTCAGGAAGTTTTGAAGAGGGATGGATTTAGAGGGAAGGACGTATGAGGTTTCTCTTGTACAAGTTGAATTCGAGATGTCTCTGGATCAATCTAGTTTGATAAATCAAATAGGTAATTGTTGGTGCAGGATTAAAACTCAGGGGTGATGCTAAAGCTAAATATATACACCTGTGAATTGTCTACATAGGGATGATAAATAAACCTGTGGGAATTGATGGAATTCAGTGAAAGATTTTATATAAAAAGAAAAGGTCTAGGGGAGCACCAGCAGTTAGGAAGCTTGTTATGGATAACTGATAAGCAATGTTCAGACAAACAGTAGGAGAACCAGGAAAAGAAATGTGAGGTAAAAATTCAGAAACAAGAATATCGAGAGGAAAGGGGGATCAACAGTGTCAGCTGCCACAGATCAGTTAGCCTTCTTAGCTGATAAAGTCTAATTCAGTTCTACTCAGCAAGCATGCATTAAACACCCACTATGTGCCATGTACTGCATAGGGCTGTAAAAGACAAAAATGGAACAGTTTCTGCCCTTGAGGTTATATTCTACTAGGGGAGAGTAAGTACATATATAAGTATATACAAATTATATTCAAAATTAAATGTAATTTGTCGGGGGGAGTTAGCTTACTGGTGGATATTGGGGACCCAAACATTATCACACACTGGGAGGCTTTTAAATATTTTATATGCAGGAAAAAACAACTCTAGTATACGTTGCCTGACAGTTTGTAACCCAGCCCAAATGGTGCGAGGGAGATAGGGGTCAGTTATATGAGAATGATTTGAGAGAGAAGGGAGAGGTTTGTGCTTATTTTTAGCCCTGACATGGCTTCTTGGCTTGTGTTGGAGAGAGTGGAGTCAGGGATAGTAGGATTCAAAATTACTTACAGAGGGGCAGCTAGGTGGCGCGCTGGATAGAGCACCAGCCTTGAAGTCAGTAGGACCTGAGTTCAAATCTGGCCTCAGACCAAACACTTGACACTTACTAGCTGTGTGACCCCGGGCAAGTCACTTAACCCCAATTGCCCCCCCCCAAAAAAAAATTTACTTAAGAAAAATGGAGGAAAGGGAAAATGGGCAAGTTAGACCTTATCACTATTGTGGTGGAACATATTAATGGTGAAATGACTAGCAAGACATTGCTTTTTCAAGTTTAGGTTTTGGTTTGGGATTCTTTGCTTAATTTGATTGGGAGTGTTCTTATGGTAGAAACATGGTTATTTGGCCTGAAGGATATGATTAGCAGAGTAATGACTAACAAAGTATGAGTGTGACCTCTACCCCTATAGACATAAAGCAGTTGCTTTTAGGAAAAAGCAATGGGTTTCCTTAAATAGGGCAGTTCTGCAAGTACAGTGTAGTAGTTTTGAGTGATTACTTTTTTGGTGCACCATTTTTTCCTTTCAGTGAGATCTCATTTTAGGAATACTGCTTATATTTAAAGGAATACGGTAGTAGAAGTCAAGTATTTTGACAGCTTAATCAACCTGCTTCTTGTGGTACTGCTACCCTGTGGTTACAGGTTATTTAGAGAAGTAATACAACAAAGGAAAGTAATAGACTGATTCAGGAGGTGAGGGATTTTGTCCAGGCTCTACTGTTAACTAGCTATGTGACCTAGGGTCTTACATCTTACATCTCTGAGCCTGTTTTCTCTTTGTCATATAAACATTAGATGAATTCTGCATGCAGAACAGATTTAGATATCTGGGGTAAGTTAACTTCTGTTTAAGTTGCTATAGGATTGCTAGGTCAGACTGAGATGTGATTATTTGTATAAGGGTAAATAAATCTTTTTTGACCAGTTTTGTTTTACCTGCAGAAAACACTGGAGAAACTACGAGCAAAAACCTTCCACTAGGACAAAAGGACTTTGGATGTTATTTCAGGATTTTACCCTGTACTACAGAATGCATACTTGATGCTAATAATTGACTCATGATATACCTCAGATTAACCTGACTTGTAAATATTCCTTAAAAATATATAATTCAATAAATTTTTATCACAAGTACATTTTTTCTAATGTTTTCATTCAGTCTTGGAAGCTTTAAAGAGTTTTCTATATTAAGTCCCTTCCTCTTCTTATGCTTTGGTAATTTTAGATTCTGTTGTTCGGCACACTTATTAAATCCTCTTAAGTTAACTCAACAGTCATTAAATCTACTGTTTGCAAAGAATTGTGCTAGGTGTAGGCAAGAGTACAAAGATAAATAAAACATATTTCCTACCAAAACTTCCAGTTTAGCAGGGACCACATACACAAATATTCAAAAACCGTGTATTATGCAATAACTAAGCTGTACAGTATTAGAGAGCCACAAAATGATATGACAGGCCAGAGAGAAAGAATTGAAGAATAAGTGAAAGGTTCATGAAGGTATTTGATTAATCCAGTTTAAGCAAGTGCCTACTGAGTATACAGCACTGGGAAAGATAAAATATAATCTGTAGACCTTGCTTTCAAGAAATTTATAACTAATAGAGTGTGAAGGGAGTATAATGGTGAGATATTTTGTGCCCCAACTACCACAAAGTGGCTGTGCAACTTTGGGCAAGTCCCTCAACATCTCTAGACCTCAGTTTAATTATTTATAAAATGTGTTTACATTGAATGATTTCTGAAGATCTCCTCTGATTCTGTGATCATGTAGACAAAAGTAAGATTGGGTGAGAGTGGGATGGGAGGAGATATACGCAAACAACAGTGATACAAGAGATAAGGTGATTAATGCAAAAAGAGATCTATCTGAAAAAAGGGATAAGAAATTTTGGGGAGATCTTTTTCAGGTTGGAAGAGGAAAGAAGAGGGAAAGGTCTAATTCGGTAGCACCAGAATTGAACATTGCTGAAAGATAAGGACTTCAAAAGGTAGCTATGTGGGCAAGAGAGTGGGAAGGGACCATGCATGGGATAGCAAAAGAACAGATTGGAGAGGGCAAGATGGATGAGGGATAGAGAGTGATTTAAAACTTCGATTGCGAAAATGAAGAATTTATATTTAGTAAGGAATAGGAAAACCACCAAAGGATTTTAAGCTGAGGAATGACATGACTAGAACAGTGCATTAGAAGAATCCACTTGCAGATTGGAGAAGAGGTTGAAGGCAGGAAGATGAGTTAGGGAGGCTATGTCATTTGTTTATGCAAGAAGAGATGAAAGGGTTTTTGGAAAGGAATTTTGGAAATCAAATGGACAGGACTTGACAACAGACTAGATGTAATATTTAGCAGGAAAGGAAGAATCAAAGGTGACTAAGGTTATATTCCTACAGGAGTAGGAAGCTGTTAGTGTCCTCAACAGAAATAGAGAAGTTTGGGAAGGGGACGTTTGGGGGATAAGATGTTTGGTTTGTGATATATGTTGAGTTTGAGGAAGAATAAGAACATAAAGGAAAATAAAAGATTTATAGCTCAGTTTATTGAGATTTAATGAAAAAGCATTGAAGGTGAAGAATATAACATTAGGGGACATTTAAGCACAGGATGAGGAGAGCCAACAAAGTAAATGTACACAAAGCTGGAGAACCATTGAGGTATGATGCAATGGAACCTAAGAATAGAGGTGATGTACCAAAGAGGACATAGTCCAACTAAAGGACTGTCATTTAAGCTGACCTATGCTTTAGATAGAATTGTCAATTTGAAGTGAAGAGAACATTTCCAAGGGCTTCAGCAACTCATGAAGACCAGCTCTGAACGCATAAAGAATTACAAACTTCATTGACATGAGAATACCCTCACTGATAAAATAGTGAATAAGTACTGAAATAAGTCTTTTAAAAACCTGAAAAATCTGGCCTGCATGATCTAAAGTTTGGTCTGACTCATTGCTGTTACCTGCCTTCAGTAGGAGATGGAGTCTGTGTCTTCTCACACTCCCGAGAGTCCTATAGCTTGTATTGATATTAACCCATCTTAACTTCTGTGTTCTACTGTATTTTGAAATTTTTTCCTGCCATTAATACCTTTGTCACTCCATTCTTTTTGTTAATTATTCCTCTTACCTTCTTTTTCTCAACCATTTTTTAACAGCTACTATAGCATATACTCTGATATGATCATGTGGACCCCTGACAGTGGTAAGACGTTGGCAATTGTCCTTTTTCCTTGATTAGTAAAGTATTCCTGACTAGTAGATACACCAAATCAAGATAAACCTTACAGCTGCTTTGAGAGAGTGCATTATTTAATCATCAGAGGTAGAATTAGTGGAATTTTGCTTCTTAATCTGTTCCCTTTTTAAATACTGGCATGCTATATTGAGTTAATGGAGTTGGGAGGCAGAAAGAATCAATAAGGGGATAAGTTTCCTTTTCCTTTGAAAAAGTTTCAACATGTCTGTTCCTTGGCAGTGTCCCGGTTTATTTTTTCTTGGGATTTAAATAGATAAGTAAAATTGTTTTGGTTTTATTTTTAGAAAGTGATTTTTAAAGGCTGTTCTCTTACTTTGTTGATTCTTTTGTTTAATTTACTGTTCATGAGACAGAGTATCGCAGAAGAGGCTGAGCTTTGAACAGCTCTGGTGACATTTGTATTACAGATGATGAAGGTTTGGAAAACTGTATCCAGAAGAAAAGCTAAATGAGTGAATTGCCATTTTCAAGTAAGGATAAAAAGCTTATAAATCCAATAACACCCCCACTTATTTGGCATTCAAAAACACAACTGAGAACCAGGAAATAAGTACAGAAAGATAAATGAAACTAGGTATCACAAAGACCAATATGGATAGAATGAACACTTCAGTGAAGGAATTGGCCTACTTAATCTCTAAAGTCTCTTACGATATGTAATCCATTCATTTTACTAATTTGAAAGGCCCTAAGACCTTTAGTCAGAATTGATTCACTCTTATTTTACATACTTCTAATAAGAATATGTGCTTTTCTAGTCCATAATTGATTGGAAACAGTAAATTTCTTGGGATAATGGGATGCAGGGTAGGGATGTTTGGAAAGGCAGGAGTCCTTACCCCATTATGCTATCCCAGAACTTGTCCTGCCAAGCCTGAGTCTTGGATCACTCCTACTATTCACTATGTTTCCTCTTATATATGTGCTACTGAATGAAGGCAGAAAATACTACCAAACTATGCTGACTAAAACTACTACACATTTATAACTTCAACTGGGTCTTCCTTGCTGCAAGGCAGTCCTTTTACCTCCCTAATTAACTCACTGTCCCATTCTTCACCGTGGTTCTTCCAAACCTTTTCAGACCTTCTCAAATCTCCCATAGCTTCCTCTCTTCCAGCCCTTTTCAGCTGAGAACCAGGTTTTACTGAAAAAAATCAAAGTCATTCATCCGAAGCTCCTTCAACTTCCCTCCTCATCTTACATCACCCAGATGCCTTCTGCCACTGTCTTCTCCTTTACTCTGTCTCATGAATTATGGCCCCTCTCCTTGCCAAGGCAAACCTGTCTGCATGCACAACTGTTAACAAAGCTCAAATAAGATAGTGCATGTATTTTTTTTAACTTTAGGTGATACTATATGTGTGTCAATTATTATTAAATGCCTTCCGTATTTCAACAACCCATTTGTTCTTTTTAATTAGAGTCAGGTCCTCATTAGCAGTTTCCCTTATCATTTTCTCCACATTTTAAATAATCAGTTTGTAAAGGAAACAAGGGATTGGGATATAGTATATCTGAAAATTAGAAATGCCAGGAGCAGAACAGAGGTTTGTATGCAACATTCATCGATCAAACCAAGGCCTTTGATAACTGTCAGTCATGAGGGCTTGTGGAAAATTATGGCAAGACTTGGTTGCCTGGAGAGGTTTATTAGTATTGTACATGATGGCCTGCTTGTACAGGTGTATGTTCTGGATAATGCTCTCATGTTTTCCCAGTCAGCAGTGGAGTGAAGCAGGGCAGTGTGCTTGTCCTCCGTGCTTTTTAGCATGATGTTTTCAGCAATGTTTCAAATGGCTTCAGCAAGGATGAAAATGGCATTAAAGTGAGCTACTAAAACTTGAAAAGGCTACAAGCCAAAACTAAAGTGGAGGGGGAGTTGGTGAGTGACTTTTGTTTGCAGATGATTACGTATTCAGCGCAGTCTCTGAGGCTGAGATGCAACAAAGTATGGATCAAACGTCAAGGCTAGCTCAGCATTTGGGAGGCTCCAAAAGAATGCATGGGAGGGAAGAGGTATTACTGCCTACCAGACTAAAGGTCTGCAGAGCTATTGTGCTGACCTCATTGTTGTATGCCTGTGAAACCTGGACAGTATACCAGTGCCATGCCAGGAAACTGAATTACTTCCATTTGAATTTGTCTTAGAAAGATTCTGAAGATCACCTGGCAAGATAAGATACCAGACACTGAAGTCCTCTTTGAGGCTGAAGCATTCAAACTCTGCTGCAAAGAACACAACTCTGATGGGTTGGCCATGTTGTCCAAATGCCAAATACGTTTACCTAGAAGACTGTTTCATGGAGAGCTCACGCAAGGCAAGCAAGCAGTCACATAGAGGTCAGAAGAAGCAATGCAAGGGCATTCGTAAGGTCTCTCTGAAGAACTCTGGAATTTATTGTGAGACATGGGAGACACTGGCACAGGAAAGCTTAGCACAGTGTGCCTGCATCAAGGCAGGCATTGTACTCGGTGAGCAAAACAGAATTACAGTAGCTCAATAGATAGGTGAGATGTGCAAATGTAGAGCCATCTCCACTCCAGATGTTCACGTGGATTATTTGTGTTTGATCTGTGGTAGAGCCTTCTGAGCTCATATTGGTCTGATCAGCCACAATTGGACACACTGTACCTTGACCCCAGCATAGTGATGTCATTTTGGTCTAATTCAAAACGAAGGACAACCACCAACCAATCTGAAAATTACTGTGTTTAAAAACCAAAGGCATCAACTTCTTTTTAAAAATAATTTGTCTTTTGTGAAAATAGTAAAAGTAGATAAAAAGAGTCTAAAATGACCATGTAAGATTTGTAACTGGATAGCAAATATGCTTTAATACCAGGGAAAATTCAGTATAAATCATGTCAGGAAGATACAAATAGGGTGTAATTGTGCCATTTGATCATACAAAAGATTCTTTGTTAAAACTTCATATGAGAACAGAAGGATCTTTGTTTAATGTAATAAAAAATAAAGTCAAAAGCACAGGAAATAGAGAAACACTTGGACACAACCCTATAAAAGAAGGATGTTGTCTTCTGCCATTAAGACTTAATTTTAGCATTAACAAAAAAGTATAAAAAAACTAATGGGAGAACATTGTTATTTCAGTCACTTTCAGTAGTGTCCAAATCTTGATGACCCCATTTGGGGTTTTCTTGGTAAAGATACCGGAGTGGTTTGTCATTTCCTTCGCCAGCTCATTTGGCAGATGAGAAACTGAGGGAAGCAGGGTTAAGTGATTTGACCAGGGTCACGCTGCTAGTGTCTGAACTCAGAAAGATCCCATCATGAGGAGAAAGACATGGCTCTTTTTGAGTAGGAGAGCCTCTGATTCTTTGATTTAAGACTTGTCTTCTTTCCTGGCTTATTTTTACCAATATCCAGATATTTTAATTTCTTAAAATTAAACTTTTTTCTTCTGGCAATTCAGTTTATTATTTCAATCTGTTATGCCTCGGTAGAGCAGCTTCATTTACCCTGCTGCCTTGAGTACTCTCTCACGCCATTCTCTTTGCGTTTGAGCTCTGGAACTGGAATCCAAGTCAATACTGCTATTGTTACTAGGAAGGGGATGTTAATCAGTTCCCTTAAGGTTTTTTATTCACCATCCTTATGACTTCCCAAACCAAAACATCTCTTCTTGGCCAATCCCAGTCCTTGTCCTCTCCCAATATATGGGTTGTCTTCTGTTAGACTATAAGCTTCTTGAGGGCAGGGATCATCTTTTGTATTTGTATTGCCATCATTTAGCATGGTGCTTGCAACATTAAAAAGAACTCAAAAAAGCAAAGGATAGCAGTCATGATTTCAGACAAGGAAACAGTAAAAACAGATGACCCAAAGAAATAAACAGGGAAACTACATTATGTTTAAAACATCATCGCTAATGAATCAATATCAATACTTGATATATATATATATATATATATATATATATATATATATATATATATATATATATGCACTGAATGGCATAGCATGAAAGTACTTTATATGCCTAGCCATTTCTCTACTGATTCAAGAATATGAATCTTATTCTCAAGTACCATCTTCTCAACCTCCCACATCAGCTATTAACTAGCAGTGATGGAATACACTATTTTTGCCCTTGTGGTCTTTAGTTTCTTAATTAGGACTTCATATTCCCTAGCAATATTTCCTAGGTTTTTATGGCAATATAATTTCACATGAATCAACAAAAATGATAATAGTGGATGTCATGTTTAACTAGACTTGTGAAGGTCTCTATCATATACTAAGTACATGCCCTCAAGAAGACAACAGCCTTCCCTCTGGTGACATGTCAGGTCAACACAAGCCACCTTGATAGCCTTAAACAGCCTCCAACCACCACCATTCCACTTTTCTGACCAGTTCTGGAAGAGCTTTCCTTCGATGACACCCATGGATCCTCATCATTTCACGTAGCACAAATACTTGTTTTCCTTTTGGACGTTTCACCTTCTATGAGGAGAGTCTCAAACCTATTCTGTAGCTCCAAAGGTTTAATGGTCCTTCACTTCCTTCTCTTTCACATTCTTGCACTTTGGATAGCCTCAATTTTCTCCTCTTTCTTAAGTGACTTGCTCAGGGTCACCACAGCTAGTAAATGTCATGTCTGAGGTTGGATTTGAACTCGGGTCCTCCTGACTCCAGAGCCAATGCTCTATCCACTGCACCACCTCGCTGCCCCTAATTTTGACAGTAAAATAGAAGTCTGACCATCTTCTACCTAAGAGAATTCCTTTTTAGATACTTCGTGTTTCCATGCAAATAGACATGTGGGTGAGCAAACTTGACTCCCTTCTAAATGATTGTTATTTCTTTAAAACACACACACACACACACAGACTAAGCTACCTGAAGCTTTTTTTTTAAAGGCAATTGGGGTTAAGTGACTTGCCCAGGGTCACACAGCTTTTAAGTGTCAAGTGTTTGGACTTACTCCAGATTTGAACTCAGGTCCTCTTGACTTCAGGGCTAGTGCTGTAACCACTGTGTCACCAAGCTGCCCCTAACTGAAGCTTTTTGACTATAGGGTTATGAATGTAAGCCATCAGCATTATGCATTTCTATTTTTTATATTCTGTATTCCATTTGATATGAGTACCTCTTCTCCCCAGATTTGGTGCTTTTCTTTGGCTGTGGACTGATTATAAAACAGCCTGTCCACATTGCCTTGATCTGTAATTTCAAAGCAGTTAGAAATGTAGTATTTACTAAGTAGTGATGATGGTTTGATTTGTATATAATGGTGATCATTATTTCAGGAGTGATAATATTCAGTTTTATCACATTTTAGTGGTATAAATGGTTCTGTATCTTCCTCTGCTTTGGATAGCTTGTCAATCAATTTCTCAGTGCTATCACAAATGTATTAGCTCCAGCATGAATGATGTCTTCTATAATCAGTTGGTCCTGCTAGTTGCTCATGTTACCTAATCTTTTGTCCTAAGTAAAATCTAAGATTGAAAAGTCCAGTTAGAAATCATCTGTCCTAGCAATGCAAGGATCTAAGACACATCTGGAAGTCTCATGATGGAAAATGCTAAATGCTAGCCACATCAAGAGTGGATATTCAAACTATGGAGTTTGAATACACATAGGAACACTTTTTTGGTTTTGTTTCCTCTTTCTTGTGGTTCCTTCTGTTGGTTCTAATTCTTCCTTAGAACATGACTAATGTGAAAATGCATGCTGTCTTGAGGAGAGGGAAAATTTAAAACTCAAAAAGCTTTTGAAAGTGAAAATCAACTTTAAAAAAAAATCATCTGTTCTCAGGTCTCTTGGGGAACTATAGATGTGGCAGAACAGCCACCTGCTCTCTCAGGTACCATCTGACACTTATCAGATTGGCCAACATGACAAAACAGGAAAATGATAAATGTTAAGATGTGAGAAAATTGGAACACATAGCATTGTTGGAGTTGTGAAATAATACAACCATTTGAGAGCAATTTGAAAGGGCTATAAAATGTGCATACCCTGTGACCCAATAATACCACATCTAAGGCTGTATCCCAAAGAGATCGTAAAAGTGGAAAAAGGACCCACATGTACAAAAATATTTATAGCAACTCTTTCTGTGATTGCAAAGAATTCAAAATTGAGGGGATGCCCATCAATTGGGGAATGGCTGAACAAGCTGTGGCATATGAATGCAATGGAATATTATTGTGCTATAAGAAATGATGAGTAGGTCTTAGTCAGAAATAGGACCCTCATTTGGTCAGGTAGAATTCACAACCAAATCTTAAGAGAAAAAATAAATATAAAAAGTTAAAAACTCAAAATGGAGTGTTTTTCTCCATATCCTAATGGTCTTGGATTTTCTATTTGATCATAGGCCTAACCTTTTATGAATTTAAAGTGGGTTAAGAGATCCATTACAAAAAGGGTATTAAATAATATTTTATTGAAATACCAATTTCATTACAAAAAAGAAACCAAAACATTTAAAAAACTGCTTCTCCAGAGAATCTGGAACGTAGATGGCATTTTAGATGGATAGTTTTCTTTCTGACTCTTCCTTTTTTGCCTTGAGCTGTCTTGTCTTTCTCCATTCTCTTAAAAACAGAAAGCATGACAAAATGTAATGCCAACACCTAGTTAACTTTGTTAATGATCACATTATATTTGCTCTACAGAGTACATAGATAACAAGTGTTCTTTGAATTGCCTTTCTTGGTCTGTTACTCATTTGATGACATCAGGCTTGTATCTCTCATTAGTAAGAGACCATGATAATTATGGTAATTAATCATGGCATCCTATAGAGACTTTTCCTCTTAGGTCACAGCGTTAAGAGCTTCTGGTTTCAAAGCCATGTAAGCCCTCTTTGAAATGACCTGGTAGAGGCAGCTAGGTGATGCACTGGATAAAACTCGGGCCTTGGAGTCAGGAGGACTTGACTTCAAATCTGGCCTCAGACACTACTTGCTCTGTGACCCTGGGCAAGCCACTTAACCCTGACTGCCTCACCAAAAAGCAAAAAGACAAAACAAAAACAACTTGGTAAAATAAAGAGTTTAAGAAAAATCAACTTTACCTATCCATCTTGAAACATTACTGTTTAAATTACAGCATAGCTTGCTTCAGTGAACTTGTCAGGCTGATCTAAAATTATCAGAAAGATGAAATCACTAGACCGCCATTAACATTATTTCATATATTTGTCTCTATTAGACTGTAAGCTCTTTAGGAAAGGAGACTATCTGTGTACTTAGCACGCAGTAGGTGCTTAGTAAATGTTTACTGATTGACATCCAATACACCAATACAAGTATGGCCCAATTCTCTGTTAAAATGTTCCCAAAAGGCTAAATGCTACTAAGGTAGCAAATATAAACCTATTGGGGTAATTTTTTGTGGTCATGTCCACAGCAATCAGAAACCACATTCTAAAAGCCTTGGTAATGACCAGACAGAATTTCCAGACTCCACCACTAGGAAATTAAGACAATGAATGATAATGTTACCTGATATATTCACACACCCTTAAGGCTAGGTTTTTTCCTTCCTTTCATTCCTTTGTGATTGGTAACAATATTGTTAGGAGAACACCTGTGGGGACAACATTTTGTCTTAGTAAGATGACCATCATTTTTCAGTTATCAGCAATCAAGAAACAAAATTGGAAATACTCAATGTCTGTATTTCAATTGTCCTAAGTTCTATTCAATTAGTAAATGAATTATACATTTTTACTGATGAGCCCACTTTCTCCTTTGCTCAGTTTTCTTAGGATTGAATAAGGTATTAACCGCAAAGAACCTGGATGTTCAGAAAGGCCATTTTTCATTCACCTGTTCAGAGCAGTTGAACATTTTGCCGATCATCATCACATCTTAAATGTCCCTTACTTTTTTCCCATGTAACATAGGTATAGTGCATAATCTACAAAAAGCCTATTTCCCTAATGTTGATTGTTGGGGGTGGGCTCCCATGATGTGTGTGATAGATCCATGCTTTGAATGATGTCAAAATCAAGCTACATTACTACTATGAAAATACTTACTTAGAATGTTGAAAACTGGCCTGATATATGTCCATCTTTGGTCTTCCTAAAAATATAAGTTCAGAAAAGCCAGTCATCGCTTTTTGTACACCTACACACTCACAATTCCTCCTCCTCCCTTGCACAAATACACAAAACTAACCTGTTCTGGACAGTTAACATATCAAAATACCAATCTTTTGTTTGAAAACGTTTTGGGGGGTGGGATGGGGGGAAAGGAAGGTGCCATAGAGAAGGAACAAACTGTAAAATACCAGGGGCCAGGAGGACAGCAAATATGCAACAGATTTATGTGTTCATTTAATGTGACATCTAACTTAAGGCATGAAAATTTAACAGATTTTCAGAATCTTATTTGGAATAGACACCACAATTCTTTCAAGTTTTGTTTTGCTGGAAAGGGCAATATTCAACTATAGAGTATATAAAAATAGCAGACTGTTACAGGTCTCATTGTCACCACTAATAGATCTTTAGTGATGGAAGCAAAACCTGTCTTATTATAGCCACATTATTACATTATGAACACAAATTCCAAATGTGCTCATGATTATTTAGAATATGGCATTTCATTAAGGAATGATGGAATAATGGATTCCATCAAGGTTTAGTATAATCAATATCGACTTTGATCATTGTCAAAATGAGGTTACAATATCATGTACAAATAAAACCCCCCACTAATCAGAAAAATTTTTATCACAGGAAAATAATCATCTACCTACTGTAGATCTCCCATTCAAACAGGTTTCCAGGTCCCTGAAAGGCCACATTTCCTAAAGAAAAAAAAAATCTATATTTATGGATCATTTCAGTAGCAAAATGGTAACAAAAATAAGTCAAACGTACCTTTTAAAATGGCTTGTATCAATAGAAATACCAGGTTGAACATGCACAATAAGCATGAAACCAACGATGCCAGGTACTGAGTTTCTATAGCACTGTCTTCTGAACAGCCCAACAATAATATTGCTGGGTGCAGATACCATACAGTGCAGTCTTTATGTGAAAGACATGGACACACAAGAATATTAAACCTACATAGTTAAAGATTTAATATAATCCTATGCCGCCACCCCCCCCCCCAAATATGATATGGTAGGAACCTCTTTTAAGAGCTCCATCTCCTTTTCCCTAGTTATTTCCTGAAACCCAGGAGTTTTTCCAGGGGCCATCTTAGGGGATCAAACTGTTTGCCCAGACTGGCTGATTAAGGTTTTTAATCAGTGATGTGATAAAAAGGCAAAAAATACATGAAACAAAACTGTTAGGACAGATAAGCACACCAATAAGCTTTGAACAGTAGGCCAAATCTAATATGGATAAGTGTAAAATCAAACTTGAAATGGAGAAAAAAAACAAAAACAAAAATAATTCAATACAAGACAGGAAGTATAAGAATACAGACCTGAGTTTTTAATAGGCTGTATTGGGATGTCTTAAACCCAGGACTAAGGGCAGCAACAATCTTTCCATATTCACAACCCTGGTCCAAACCAACTTCTTGTTGACCACAAGGCATATCCTGAATTCCCTTTGGCAGACAAGCTAAAAGAGCAAATATAAATTGTAAAGGAGTAGAGGCCAAAAAAAGGTCCAAATATTCAGGACATTTTGTGGACATATGGTGTGTTAGCTCTGTCAGAATTCATTTTAGTTCATGTTTCTATCACTCAGCAGTTGAACAAAAGAATTCATCATATGAACTATAATCGGATTAATGCAAAGACTGTAATGATTAAGCTTACCTAGAAACAACATCCAAAGAAACCAGCAAACTGGCGTCATCTAAAAGAAAAATCTGTGTTAGCACAGTAAACACATTATTTGAGACAAGGTATTGCTTTAGATCTAAATCTGTCTTGTAGTTTTATCCCCACAGACCTGGTAAATAGATTAGTGGGTAAAGCGATAACTACACATTTGCTGTCTGAGGCGTTTCCAACAATAAGGACCTATGGAAAAGGACCCATCGGGATAGACCTCAAAATGAGATGACCAAAAGAAAGAAAACTGTTTGGTCTTCAAAATTAAAAAAAGGTAAGAGGTTTAAAACTTACCTATCCTTAAGACAATTTACTATTGTTCAGAAATATATTAGGGATCTTTGACAGACCAAGGTTATGCATCAAAAGCTGAAAAATCTTACAACATGACAACTCTACCACATTCTACTTACTATACAATAAAGACTAGAAATTTCATACCTGAAAAATTCTCTCAGTTTTAATCACTACGTTCCTCAAATGCAAATTCCTAAGCAGGGGGAAAAAGATGGAGGTGAGGTAAAGTATTTCAACTTTCAAGGTATGTATGAACAGTGCTTTCCCACCCAATTTTATTCTTAATTTCCAGTTTGACTGTTTTCTAGTTTTACAGCTTTTTATATTTTCCATTTCATTCTTATTCTTAATCCAGAACACCAAGGTGCTCTAAACTTCCAGTCTATTTCAAGATGGTCATTAACACTTTTAGATCATTAACTGTCCCTTCTTGTATGTATCACAACTCATACAAAACCATGGGTTGTGGGTTGCAAAAGAGGGTTTGCTCTTTGCACTTGTCTTTGAGACTTTGTCTACAATTCAAAACAAAGCTAAACAAAGTGCAGTGATACTCACAAACAGGACACACCATTTAACAACTAGAAACTGAGCATTTTTTTACACTGACTCAGTTCTTCCCAATATGTTCTTCAGCTTGTTGTAGTAAAAAAAATCAGTGAATTATACCATAATGAGATATTGAATATAAATAATACAATATGTAAATATAGCCAGGACATGGCAAACAGAGAGTTCTGACTCCCAGGTCAGCTCCAGTTCTCTACACCAAGCTGCCTCTCAGTACCTATACTTTCTCATGTCTGTTTATTTGATTCCATACCATGAAAATGTGAGAATAATTAGGTATAATGCCCCAAAAGTAGGAAACAGGTTTCTAAGAAATAGCTGCCAACCCTGGGCCACCATTTCAGTGCTCCTGTGCAAAATATATGCACTATTCAAGTGAGTTGTTCCGGCTCTTTCTATCCTCAATCCTAGAAATGTACAAATTTCTGGCATTGTTTTTTATCTATATTTCACTGAGCATAATAAATCCAAATAATCTATTACTGCTTACCATTTTTCCCCCTTTGTCCACGGATTTTTTTTCCACTGGGCAAAATCCGTTTCATCTTTCTTACAATTATTTTCTTGAGTGTCACTGCTACTCTTTAATCTTTGTCTTCACCTTCTCGGGGAATTCAGTACTTATTATGAAACAACTGTTCTCCTATACGAAAAAATATTAAGCAACAACTAAAGCTAGACTGTTTTAAAGTAGATAATTAAAACAGAACTTTTAGAAAAAAGGAAACAATGAAAAGCCTTGGATGCCCAAAAAGCCTTTTAAAAATCTACATTTTGGGTGTACCTAGGTGGCACAGTGGATAGAACACTGGCCCTGGAATGAGGAGGACCTGAGTTCAAATCCGGTCTCAGACACAACATTTATTAGCTGTGTGACCCTGGGCAAGTCACTTAACCCCAACTGCCTCACCAAAAATAATAATAATAATAATTCTTTTTTTTTTTTTTGGCTAAAGCCTACAACAGAATATGCCTAAATCATATTTACTCACCACCAATTTAACATCACATTCATCTGGATCATCCAACTGGTCTTCCACACTGAAAATATTAAAAACAAAAAACACACACCTAAGTTACTTAAGCATTACACATTTCTATTCTCCTCCTTTGTTAAAAAAAAAGGGTTTTTAAATTGCTAAACATTTTGAAAAATAGGTAGGACAAAAGGAATATGCACAATGCAAGTACATGAGGGCAAGATCCAGAAATGACTAATATAAAAAAGCATACAGGAGGAGGAAATCAATATACATATAATAAAGGCCTATAAAAATATGTCAGGGCAGCTAGGTGGCACAATGGATAGAGCACTGGTCCTGAAGTCAGGAGGACCTGAGTTCAAATCCAGCCTCAGACCAAACACTTGACACTTACTAGCTGTGTGACCCTGGGCAAGTCACTTAACCCCAATTGCCTAAAGATTTAAAACAAAACAAAAAAAAACACGTCAACTTACTTGGGTTCTTCTATAGGAGAAATAGATCCATCATCATCTAAATATCTGTATTTCCGTACACCAAAGTCTTCTTTTTCTAAATCTTCACCAACATCCAGATGTTTCAAAGCTTCTCTGAGGTGGGATTCATATTTCTGTTCCTTAATATAGTTGAAAAACCCTCTTGCAACTGCTTGCTATATAAAGAAATTATAGAAACCCTTAACAGATGTCTTATGGAATATCATGTCTTAGAACTGATAATCTTCAAGAAGCCTGAGAATTATTATATTCCTATTACATTTCTGACTACTCTCAAAAATACTCTACATACATTCTTGTTACTTAATCTTCACCATAATCCTTTGAGGTTAAATTTAAATGACTTGCCCAGGGTCACAGTGACTGAAACCCAGGTCTTACTACACACAAATCCTTTTTGTTGCTATATTCTAATCAGTTATTAGAATAATGCATCCTCTGCCATTTAACCTTTATTAATGTTCTCCTGTTAAAGAGAACAAGGGTTTTTTCCTGTCTTGTTTTTCTCTTCCCAGTACCTTAAACAGTAGCACTTGGTGGCAAAGCAGATGTAGTGCCAGGCCTGAAGTCAGGAAGACTCTTCTTAAATTCAAGCCTGGCCCCTGACACTTACTAGCTGTATGATCCCAGGCAAGTCACCTAATCCTTCCATTTTTGCATCAGGTTCCTACTCTGTAAAATGAGATGAAGAAAATGGCAAACCACTCTAGCAATCTTTGCCAAGAAAAACCCAAATAATCTGAGTCATATATAGCTGGACTAAAAAACAAAATACTTAAAGAACACTATGTAAATGTCAGATAATCTGCCAAAATAAGGAATAAGAGATCATAATGAAGTAAAAAATTCAAACTTATTTTCCACTCAACAAGTGTGGAACACACAGGTACAACACTACATAACATGTATAAGAACTTTTCAAAATCTGCCTCACCTCATAGCCTAAAATTTTCTTCCAAAGTAATGGTTTCTTTCCATTCTCTGATTCTACCAAAGGGAACTGTAAACCTTTATCTTTGAACAGGTCCTTTTTTTTAAGTACAGTGCCTAAAGACGGCTGTTTTTTAAAGCTTCCTTTTGGCCTTCCTCTTGGCCTTCCAGTTGGCTTGTATTTTCTCCTTCTCTTCTTTTTCTTCCAATTTCCAAAAACAACTTGCAAATTAAATGGTTCTAGTTCTGAAGAGGAGTCGCTTGAGTTATCTTGCAACTGAGTGTTTGCAGGTGACCGTATCATATTCAAGGTAGATATGTTTCTTGGTTTTCGATTGGGTGGGGGGGGATCACACTGAGTTTTGAATAAACTGCTGCTAGAATCCGAGTCATCACTGTAACAGAAAAAAAACAGACTTCACTAAATTTGCTGTTTATTACATTAGCTAAGGATATGATCCTTTCTAACCACAGCATTCCAGAAGTCAAACAATTAAACTACTGTACTTTCTATTCACTAAAGGCTTTGGAGCATTCATTGTAATATACATGTGGTCCAAGCTCCTTGCCAAGTGCAATTGTTACACGATAAAAATATGCACACATAAAAATTACTAACTGTCCAGGCTACTCATAATTCTAGTAACTACCTTTCCTTCCTTTTATCTCAGAAACCATCACCTAACTTTTGTACCTGACTATACACACACACACACACACACACACATATTTTAAAAAAATCAAGAAGCCAGATACTACCTCAAAGGAACTATGAATAGAAAACTAGAAAAACATTTGGTTCTTATAGAAAGGGACAGGTTAAGGGGCAGCTAGGTGGAGCAGTGGATAGAGCACCAGCCCTGAATTCAAATCAAGCCTCAAACCACTTACTAGCTGTATGACCCTGGGCAAGTCACTTAACCTCAAATGCCCCCCCCCCCGCCCCGGCATAGATTTCATTTTCAAAAGGAAACTAAATAAATTTGAAACCTATTGGGCAGCTAGGTTATGTTGCACATCGTACAGAGTTCCAGGCCTGGAGTCAGAATGACTCAATCCTGTTCAAACACTAGCTGTGTAACCCCAGGTAGCTCACTAAACCCTATTTGCCTCAGTTTCCTCATCTGTAAAGTGAACTGGAGAAGTAAATGGTGAACCATTTCAGTATCTCTCCCAAGGAAACCCCAAATGGATACCACAGAACTATGTGAAACCTATTGAAATTTCTTTAAGATCTTCCCAGCAATACATCCAATTCCATTAGAGTGGAGACAGACATTTCCCTCAATTATCAAATCTGTGTTCACTTAATATGTTCAAATCCTTATTTTAATCCCCATATTCTGTAAATCTCCTACCATGTCTTCAGTGACTAATAGCTTTTATGAAAATGGAGACTCACGTTTCATCATTTACCAATGAACCGGATGAAGCCAAAGAGGTTTCCTTCTTCAAACCACTTTTCGAATTCTGAGTTTCATCCATTACTCTTGGGTTTAAATGTTTATCTTTAATATCTAAAAGAAAAAAGATTTCCCCAATGTTTATATGCCTTCCATCCAATTCAGTTTTTAGATCCTGGTTTTTCAGGGTGGTATGGGTATTGCAATTTCTGGTCAATCCCTAACCCTTGTTTCAATCAGTCACTATTTGGCCTGTGACAAGCATAACCCTATTACAGCCAATGATGCATGGTATCCTAAACCTCAGTATAAGTTTAGTCAGCAATTTCTTAGTCACAGTGGGTGGCATCTATTCTTTTATATGGAAAAACGCTCCTACCCACTCAGAGAACACATCTACCATGACCAGGAGATATCTTCACCCCTTTCCAGGTGGTAGTTCTACATAGTAGAAACCCCACAGTAGACATTTTTCTCCTTGTTTAGCCTAAACCCAATTTCCTGGGTTGTACTGCATGCATGTGACATTGTTGACATTTCTTTTGCTACCTGGTTTACTCCCAGAACTTCTCAATCCCTTTTATTTCAGTTACCACCACCATTATACTCTGTAGAACCAATTAAAATAGGCTTATGAATTTAGAGCTTAAGGGAAGAACTCCAAAAACCTCCTTTTATAGGTAAAGAAACTGAGGCCCAAAGAAAGGTCAATGAACTTACTCAAGGTCACATAGAACTTGAATCTCATGCTCTTTCTATTATATTCTTTTAGTTAAGAAGTAGTATTGGGGGGAAAGGGGCAGCAATATACATGATATCACTAAACCCAGCTTTCCAATTAAAATTTCAATTTTTAAATTCCTTCTGATGGGGTGCGTGTAGTTGGAATACAATTCTAGATCATATTTCTCACCAGCCTCAAAACACTATCCCTGACAGGTTTTTTTCCCAAACCCAAAGACCCTATCTCTAGCAATAAGTCATGAGTGGGCCCAGTGAGGCCAAACCATCTCACTATCTCTCCCTGCTACAAGAACAAGCTGACCTCTACAGAATTCTCCTTGTGTGTATGAAGGAGACTTATCTTGTACCAACAATTATCATGTTCTGATTCCCAGTTATTGTGGATTCAAAGGTTAAGTTATAGACATCAAACTCCAGAAACTATCTTGTCACAGACCAAAAACACACCCCTTAGGAACCCCCCTCCCCAGTTCCCAGTAGTGAATGATGCCTCTCACCTAGGCTGTACTTTATCACCTAATTAGCATACTTGGCACATAATCCACTACTTTTCCTACATAAGCTTTAGCATCATTCCTGTGAGGTTGCAGAGTATGGAGCTCTGCCCACCAACTTAAAGAATGCTTGAATTCATGAATTCTTTCCAGACAACTCTGCCCTGTACCTCATATTTTGGGGTCTCTACACCCCTAATCCCCATCACTTCTAGTTTATTGGAAAAAAAAACCTCTCATAGTAAGACATAGTCCTAAATTATCCACTTGCTTGGGTTCAGTTGATATTATGCCCATCTTAAAGTGGGTCTTTCCCTTTTCTCCTTCCAGCTGCACACTATCACCATCATGCTCTCACAACTCTTCAGTACCCTCTGACTGGAAGAGAATGGAGCAAAGAACTCCCTCTAAGATTCCATTTAAAAAGAGCTCAGTTAACTCTTTTCTCACCAATTGCAAGAGTCCACCACGCTCCCCATGCATGGTACCTTACCCTTTTCAGCTTTCTTTTGTGTTTTCCTCCCCCGGTTAGAGAATGCCTTGTTATTTGTATCCCTACTGTTTAGTACAGAGCCTGGCACATAGCAGGAGCTTAATTAGAACAGGTAATGTTTTTCCATTATTATTCAGAAATATACATCAAATAATTATACTAAAATCCTGCTACTTGAATTCCAAATACCTTTTCCTCTCTACCCCTCCCTCTCCAATGAAATTCTTCAGAAAGGTGCTAACTGACTGTACTTAGCAGATTCTTTGGCAGTTTTGGGCTAGCCTAATTTTGACTCAGAGAATTTCCCTAAGCTTCCTAGTTTTTTATCTAATTTTAGAGACCATTTCACTCCACCTTTATTGTCTCCCTTTTTACGATAAAATGAGGGGTGCGGGAGGGACACACAGCTAGGGGGGCGCAGTGTTTGGTGCCGGATCTGAGATGAGGAAGACACGTTCCTGAGTTCAAATCAGACCTGACATCCTGCCTGACTGGATAAATCACTTAGCCCTGTTTGCCTCAGTTTCCTCACCTGTATATGAGCTGGAGAAGGAAACGGCAAACCACTCCAGTAATTTTGCCAAGAAAACACCACATGGGGTCACAAAGAGTCAGACAGGACTAAAAAACGACTTAACAATGATAAAACATGCTGTGGTATAGAAGGCTCATTACATGCTGGCCCAGATGAGGTTGGGAGCTAGACCCAAAAAGTATAAAAACCCTGGACTTTCCCACAAGGCCAAATCTCTGGCGTTCCCCTGAGGCTATAATGCCATCAACTGGCCTTGCATTGTGGCTATCCCTAAATCTCCCAATTCTGTTGCCTTTAACCTAGCCTAGCCCTCCACTGTCTTACCTCCTTGTGGCCACTGGCCATTTCCCACCCTTAAACTTAGCTAGGCTCCACTGTCCAGGCCCCAGGAGTTCTGTTCACCCCAGGTTACTGCCCACTCCCATCCAGATGTTCCTTAGACCCCTCCTCCCATCACCCCAAACTACTTGGTCACTCCTAGATCCCCTTCCACAATCTTTCTGTATATAAGGTCCATCTTGTCTCCATTAAGGTGCTCAGATTCTTACAATCCAGCCAACGGCTCACTAATGGTCAGGTTTCTTAAGAGTCTGCCCAATATGACGGATGTTCTAATAAATCTTGTCTTTGGCTGAAAGAAGCTTGAGTCGAATTCTCAAAGCCCCAGCCCACCTTCCCAGAGTAACTACACAACAACCATTTCCTGCCTCCATGCCTTACACAGGAGATCCCCATCCCCTTCATCGCGGCCTCTCAGAACGCCATCTTCCTTCAAGCTCACAGACCAAGTGACGTCATCTTAAGCCTTCTGAACCCCAAGTATCAGGTTTCTCCAATCCTCACGTAAAACTTATCCATACCGCACAGCATCTCACACAGTAGCCACCTCATAATTTTTAATGGCATTTAAGCTTTTTTCAGTTGTCATTAGGCAAGCAATTCCACAAATCATCTAGCCTTTAAAAAAAAGATGAGACCCACGCGCTCACCCATTGTTGTCACAACCTCGGGTTCCCAAAGCGCCTTTCGTCAAAAAATAAAATAAATAAGTAAAACCCCTTCCGTAGCCCCACCCATCCCGATGGCTTGCGGAGTCGGGGGAGGGAGGTTGAATCTGCTCTCGGCCCCTGCGAAGGGGGAAGGCCACACACATGTGGCTTTGCCCTCTTCGAGCCTGCTTCCTGCTTATAAATGCCCTCTAACTTCCTATGATTCTGCCAAGGTTTCTTTAATCACATCCATTGAGATCGAAATATCGATCTGCCACGGGTGAAGAAAAAACATTACCGACTCCCACTTCATGGGATTGTTTCACCAGGCCCATAACCCAGCCGGCGTTCTTGGGCCTCCGACATTCGCGGAGGAGCCGTCCCAGCTCGTGCCCCAACGACGCGAGGCCCAGTGGAGGCCGCATGGCGTGGCCCCATCCTGCCCCGCAATCCGAGGTGTGGCCACCGGGCCAAGCCTCCACCTAAGAGCAGAAGCCCAGTGAGAGGACGGCCCGAGGCAGGGAGGAGGATGGGGGGTGGGGAGGGATACAGCAACTCACCATGCGCGCCCTTCCACCGCAGAGAGGAGCCTGAATGGGAAGGCTTACGAGGCTTAAAAAGAACGCTGGGAGCTCACCGCCCGACTAAGAAGGGCAGAGAAATCTCGCGAGACCAATTGGCGGCCGGCCGAGAAGACGCGGAGGAGAGCGTTGGGAGGAGCGGGAATGGGAAAGAAGTCGTGCCCCGCCCTCGAGCGCCATCTTGGGCGGTGGAGGCGGAGCTTGGAGTAGGAAAGGGCGGAGCCACAGAGAGGTGGCCAGGGAAGTGGGGGGGAGGGGAGGAAATGGAGAGAAGGTGGAGCCAAGTGCGCTAAGGCCTCGTCCGAGCCAGCGCCTCCCGTGTCAGAACGAGCGTCTGACGCGAAGGTAACCACTGGGCTCCGTAAGTGGGACGGTCTGGAGCGGGGTGGGGCGGTCTGGAGAAGGGTGGGGCGGGCGAGGAGGAGGGAGCCTGGGGGTCTATGGGGCGGGCGAGGAGGAGGGAGCCTGGGGGTCGATGGTGAAGCCCCCTCATCCATTCTCCCTGGCCGGCCTTTGGCCGCTGACCTTCGATTTGAGCTGGCTGAGCTGGCGAGGGCTTGGACACCTAACAAGACCCGAGTTCGAATTCTGCCTCGCTCCCTCAACCAGCGGTGTAACTTTGGCCTAGTCCCCAAACCTCTTTTAGTCTGTCAGTCAATGAGACATTTATTAAGTGCTTACTATGTAGTCACTGTGCTGCGAGGCACTGGGAATTCAAAGAAGGGAAGAAGGGAACAAGCATTTATTAATCGCCTACTGTGTGCCTTGCACTACGCTAAGAGCTTTTCCCACAATGATTATTTCGTTTGATCCCCGCAATAACCGTGGGAGTAAGGGATATTATGATCCCCATTTTACAGATGAGAAAACAGGCAGGTAGCCGTTAAGTGACTTGTCCAGGACACAGAACTAGTCCCTTTCCGAGGTCAGATAAAATAATAATTGTATAGCCCAAATGTGCAAGATGCTGTGCTTAGCTCTTTACAATTATTATCTCTTTTGATCCTCATTATTACTCTGTCACGTGACCGAGTTTATTATCACCATTTTACAGATGAGGAAACTGAGGCACACAGAGGTTAAGTGATTTCCCCAGGGTCACCCATCTAGTAAATGGCTAATTTAGGCTGCATTTGAACCCAGGTCTTCCTACCATTAGCCCGGTGCTCAGTCTACCAAACTTCATAGCTACAAAAGACAGCCCCTGCCCTCCAGGAGACAGCACTCAAACAACTCTGTACAAATAAGCTAGGCAGAGAATAAACTGGAAATAATCAAGAGAGGGAAGGCTCTAACATTAAGGGGCGTTGAGAAAGGCCTCCAAAAGAATCTGAGGTTTTAGGCAGGCCTTGAAAGAAGCCCAGGAAGCCAGGAGGTAGAGATGATGAGGATGGAGGAGATGAGGGTCTCGGTGGAGGAAGAGCTGGGAGGCCAAGGTCCCAAATGCTGAGAGTGTGTTGGAGGGGGAGGGCTGGGAAAGAAGGTTTGAGAGTACAGGAAAGGTCAGAGGGGACCAGCTGATAAAGGGCACCAGATGCCAGGCAGAAGATTTTGTATTTGCTCCTGGAGGTGATAGGGAGCTACTGGATTTTATTGAGTAGGGGGTGACATTTTACAAAAATCATTCTGACAAGCTGAATGTAGGATGGAATGGGGAGGGCCTTGAGGCAGCGGGCTCACTGGCAGACTGTTGCAGTGGTCCAAGTGTGAGCTGGTGAGGGCCTGTACCAGAGTAGTGGTGGCAGTGTCCCAGGAGAGATGTTACAAAGGTGAAATCAACAGGCCGTGGCTACAGATTTTAACCTGTTTCCTCATCTATAAAATGGGGGTAGTAAAGTTTGGCGTTTATATAGCCCATTAAGGTTTCCAGAATACTTTACATGTGTTATCTTGTTTGATCCTTTATTTTACTGATGAGGAAACTGGCTGGGATTCACCCTGGATCATATAGCTATGTAAGTGTCTGAGGTAGAATTTGAACTCAGTTCTTCCTGACTCCAAGTCCAGCATTCAATCCATGGCACCACTTAGCTGCCCCTAATAATATTACCTTTCTTCCTGGACCTAAGAAGATAGAGGAAAGGACTTTACAAACTTTACAATGCCATATAGATGCTAGCTATTATTGCTATTGATATTATTCCTTCCTGAAGCTTTCTTAAGTCTTTTTCCTCCTGTCTCCTCCTCTCTCAAGCTATGAATGAACTTCTACTCGGGAGGCTGGATCTGTGTTTTGGTTTCCCCCTATATCATATCTATGAATTATTAGCACCTGACACAGGGGTCCCCAACCACTAGGTCTTTATGTTTTGCCTGTAGTCATTCCAAATTTTGAAAGGGCCATTCTGCTTTTTGGTTCCCCACTCATCTGTACTGGTGTAAAATCCTGGGCAAAGTTCATGCTTTACTTGCTGAATGCTTGGCTAGTAATGCTTAACAGCCAAAGGTCCATTTAAATGTACAACCTTTGTGCAAGCTATCCATTTTATGTGCCAGCCCATAGGGAAGGTGGAGATTAAGGGGTGTTGGGTTGGGGTTTTTTTGGAGGGGGCTGAGGGAGGGGGGATGGAGACTTTTTTTTTTATATCACACTTGTCATTTCAAGGGTATAGGAGACTCTCTATGGACAAAGGCCCCCTATATCTATACAGAAGGCACCTAACTACTCAGTCTTGGAAAATTGCCTGGGGCACTGAGAAGGAATTTGCCCTGGATCAGATAAACAAACAAGAATTATAGAAAAGCTTTTGGTGTGTGGAGGTTGCTGTTTTTGACTAAAATTCAACTTCAAGCAGCTAATTAGTATAATACAAGTAGTTAGTTATCAGTATTTTTAAAAGTTTGCATTTATTATCAATGGTATAATACCTCCTTTTAAGCACTCAAACTGAATGCCTACTATTGAGTAAATTGTTCTTTTCTATTAAGCAGGCGAAAGAATTGTTATTGATTTTCTTTTTAACGTACTTGTCCCTGATGTAGCTACAGCAATAAAACCCCATTCTCCCTAACTCAGTGTTATCTACTAACTGCCTCTCTCATCTTATTCAGCATCTGATGCTTGTTCTTCTGAGGAAAACTTACAGTTCCTGAAGTCAGGAAGTCAACTTCTTTGAATTGGAAAAAATGAAAACTGGCACTGAAAGAGGCGAGCTCTCAGGGAAGAGATATCATCAAGTAGAAGATGCTATCCTAGGATTTTTAAATTTAATTTAGATTATGAGGAACAGAACAATATAGAAGCAAGTGCAAAGCAGCATATATATGTATACACACACACACATATATATTTATATATTGTGGAATGAGAATCATCGGGTTGGGAGGCGGATTATCAAAGAATTTTTAGGGAAGTTAACTATTGTCAATCTGGAAGTTTGGCAAAGGAGGCAATCAAGCTAGGTTATATGTATATATTGTTTATTCCTCTTAATGTAGCAGAATACATGTATACGTGGGACCCAGAAAATAATTCTGACTCAGAGATAAGCAAGCTAAAGAAGACCCTTTATACACTTAGAGTAATCCCAACTCAGGATATCTGTGTTGACCAAAACTATAGTCTCCATATGTTTTAACCATGATATGAGAAAGGAATTTCTAAATTGGATAGGTTGTAAATACAATAAGATAGGAGAGATGTCAAAGTGTCAGTTGAAAGTATAGACCCAGGATGTCTGTGTTTCTTCTATCATTAACATGACATAATATAACATAACATAACATTAATGTGTCTATCTATAAGATACCAAGATAAGGAAAGTTCCATTATTCAAGGTAGTGTCTGGGTCAAGGTGCCTTGTCCTTGGCAAAAAAATGCTCCCGGTCAGCTTCTTCCGGCCTTATAGTTGCTGACACAGGAAGGAGCATTTTGGGTTCACTCAGAGAGCAAGCAAAGCATGTTTGTCATGCCAGAGCGTGAAAGGCATTATGGTAAGTTAAGCTCAGAGTGGCCCAAAAATTGGCCAATCCAGGTTTTAGGCCTTTCTCAGGTGAGGGGGTTCGAAATGGTTTGGGGAGGGGTTCATACTGTTGACTCAGATTTTGAAAGAAGTGATGAGTATGGATCACATTTCACTTTGGGATCACTTGAGAATGGCAGCACTGAAGTAATAAAGGCCCCTAACAGGAAGTCAATGGTGGCAGCTGGTGGTCTAGTAGATAGTGCACTGGCCTAGAATCAGGAAGATCTGAGTTCACACTTGGCCTCAGATACTTACTGGCTGTGTGATCCTGAGCAAGTCACTTTACTTCTGCCTGCCTCAGTTTTATCAACAATAAAATGGGAATAGTAATAGCACCTACCTTCCCAGGATTGTTGTGAGGATCAAATGAGATAATATTTGCTTAAAAAAAAAAGGCATGTAGCACCTGCCCTAGCACATAGTAGGTGCCATATAAATGTTTATTCCTTCCTTCTCTGTCTCAATAGTCAGTCATTTACAATTTTGTCCACATTTTCTCCAAACTTTGAGATAATCTACAAACATTTACAAGGCTCTGGAGATACGAAGACAAAAATAAAACAATTCCTTCCCTCAAGTATATGTTCTATTGTCAGAGACATGGGATAGGCACTAGATTTGAAGTCAGGATGCGGTTCCTACTGGAATCATTTAACCTCTCTGTTCTTCATTTTCCTCATCTGAAAAATAGGCAGACATGTTAGACTCTGATCTCCTTAATAAGGTCCCTTCAAGCACTAAATTTATAATCCTGTGATCTTCTAAGAGTATAGGGACTGGACCTGTGCTTTCATTAGTATGGAGAATTCACAGATAAGGAAGCTTCCTCTGCCAAAACAGATTAGCCCATTCTCTGCAAATTATATGCTGTAATCTTAAGAGAATTCACTAGGGCAGAGAGGTTAAGTAATTTGCCAGGAGGTCACACAGGCAGTATGGGTCAGAGATCTGACCTCCTGATTTGGAAGCCAATTCTCTGTCCATTACAGCACACTGCCTCTCACCCTATCACTATATACAAAATAAATAAAAGGTATATTTTTTTTGGAGGAAGGAGGCAACACAGGAAAGCTCTCTCATGTAACAGATCTGAGTTTTGATGGAAACCAGAGTTTCTAGAAAGCGAAAATGAAGAGGGAATACATACCAGCTATAGGGCAACAGCCAATGCAAAGCACAGATATGAATGAGCAGATGGAATGTCATTTGTGGGAAGAAGCAAGAAGGCCAGTTTCCCAGCAGTGAAGAGCTTGAAAGGGAATACTGTACAATAAAGCTAGCAAGTTTGCCAAGTTGCAAAGGGTGCCAAAGAGAGAAGTTTGTATTTGATCCTTGTGTTAATGAGCAGCTATTGGAGATGATTGGGTAGGGGGATAATATGGTAGGGCTTGTGTAGGAAAATCACTTTGGCAGCTCTGTGATGTATGGGCTGGAGTGAAGAGAGACGAGGCAAGGGGACTCATTGAGAGGCCACTGTAGTAGTCTAGAGGGAAATGGCTATGTGAGTAGAGAGAAGGGCTCCGATTTGAGGGATTTTGTAGAGGTGGCAAGATGCATGAAGTTACAAACCTGGGAGACTAGAAGAATGGATCAGAGAATCATAGATTTAGAGCTGAAATCATAGATCACAACTCTTTGATTTTAAAGTTAATGAAATTTAGTCACAGAAAGGTTAAATGAATTGCCCAGAGGTACAAAGCTAGTAAGTGTCTGAGGCAGTATCTGAACCCAGTTCCTCCTGATACTGCATAATGGCAGCTAGGTGATGCAGTGGATAGAGTGTAGGCCTGGAGTCAGGAAGACCTCTCATCCTGAGTCCAAATCTGGCCTCAGATATCTTACTCTTTGTGTGACTCTGGGTAAGTCAGTTAGCCCTGGTTGCCTCAGTTTCCTCATCTGTAAAGTGAGCTGGAGAAGGAAATGGCAAACCACTCCAGTATCTTTACCAACAAAACCCCAAGTGGAGTCATGAAGAGTTGGACATGACTAAAAACAACTAAACATGTTGTCTTTCCCTTTGGCAGAAATAGGGAAGTTTGGAAGAGGCTTGTTATGCAGGGAAAGATAGAGTTCCGTTTTGGACATGTTGATGGTGAGATGTCTCTGAGACATCAAGTTTCAAGTGTCCAATATATAGTTAGTGATGGGGGGCTTAGGGTAGGCAAGCTATAAAGAAGTTTTGAATTATGAAGTAGGGAAATGAGGGAGTTCACAATGCATAGGGGTTATGTTCATAGACCAAGAAAGGGTCACTAGGGGGTGGTGTTGGGAGCTTGAGGAGGTTTGCATCAGCTGTGCTTGAAAGAGTTATTCAGTCAGTCGATAAACATTTTTTAAATGCCTACTATGTACCAGATACTGCTAAGTGCACTTTTTTTTAACAAGTATCTCATTTGATCTCACAATGATCCTGAGAAGTAGGTGCTATAATTATTCCCATTTTACTGGGTATACAAAGAGGCAAAAGAGATTCCCTGCCCTCAAGGATCTCACAGTCTAATAGTAGAAACTACAGACATCTGTACAAACAAGCCATATACAGGATAAATATGAACTAAAGAGGGAGTAGGAAAGACTTCCTGTAAAAGGTGGGACCTAAGTTGGAACTTAAAGGAAGCCAGGAGGCAGAGATGAGGAAAGAGAACATTCCAGACCTGGAGATCAGCCAGAAAAAATGCCCAAAGCCAGAGATAGCATGTGAAATAGCCAGGAAGCAAGTGTCATTAGATCAAAGAATACAGCCGATAACATGTAAGAAGACGAAGTTGGGGTGGGGGTAGTAGAGAGCATGTTATGAAGGGCTTTGAATACCAGAGGATTTTGTATTTGAACCTGGAGGCCCCCCTGAATAGGGGGCCACAGTTTATTGTTTAGAGAGATGACATAGTCAGAACTATACTTCAGGAAAATCACTTGGGTGACTGAATGGAGGATGGATTGGAGGATCACTCAAGCAGTGATGGAGTGATGTCCCAGAGGAGCCAGAAGGAATGGGTTGGGATTGAATTAACCAGGTTAGGGGGAAGAAGGAGGTTGTATTTTATGTACTAATGCATTTGGTCACTGTGTGTCATTTGGATTTAGAGGGAGCACTTGTCATTCTTGGTGTCTCATCATCTTCCCCTCCCCCCCAAAAAGGAAAACAAATCCATCATTTTTTTTTATTAATTTATTTTGATTTATCAACAATCACTTCCAACACTTTTTTTTTAGGCAATTGGGGTTAAGTGACTTGCCCAGGGTCACACAGCTAGTATGTGTCAAGTGTTTGGTCTGAGGCTGGATTTGAACTCAGGTCATCCTGACTTCAGGGCCAGTGCTCCATCCACTGTGCCACCTAGCTGCCTCCTCCATATGCTTTTGAGTTTAAAATTTTTCTCCCCCTTCCTCCCCACCACCCTCCCCAAGGTGGCACTCAATCTGATATAGGCTATACATATACATTCCTATTAAATATTTTCACAGGAGTCATATTGTAAGTAAGAATTAGAACCAATAGGAGGAACCACCAGAAAGAGGAAACAAAACTCAAGAGAAGAGAAAAAAATAGCAAATAGTATGCTTCGATCTGCATTCAAATTCCATAGTTCTTCCTTTGGATGTGGATAGCATTTTCTATCACGAGGCCTCTGGAGATGTCTTAGATCCTTGTATTGCTGGGAAGGGTTAAGTTTAACAACATTAGTCATCACACAACGTGGCTGTTATTGTGTACAACGTTCTTTTGGTTCTGCTCACTTCACTCAGCATCAGACCATACAAGTCTTTCCAGGTTTTTCTGAAGTCAGCTGTTCATCATTTCTTATAGCACAATAGTATTCCATTACATTCATATACCACAACTTGCTCAGCCATTTCCCAATTGATGGGCATCCTCTCAATTTCCAATTCTTTGCCACCACAAAAGAGCTGCTATGAATATTTTTATACATGTGGGTCCTTTTCCCATTTGTACAATCTCTTTGGGATACAGCCCTAAAAGCGCTATTGCTGGGTCAAAGGGGTATGCACATTTTTATAGCCTTTTGGGCTAATGCAATTTTTAAGTCACACAGTTACATGTCAACAAAAACCTAAAAGCCATTCTTTGTGTTCATTGACAGGTTAACAGCTGTGTATATCTGGTATGCTGTGAGTGCTGGTAAATTAGCCTGAAGTATCTTTTTTCCTCCAACTTTGTGCATAGCAAAATGGCAGGTGTTGAGAAGTTTTCTTTTCATGTGCCAAGCTTAGAAGAACTTGTGGGGGGTAAGTACAAACAACTGTGGCAGCTTTGGGGGTTTTAAAATTAATCTAGAACACATAATTATGAAAGTTGTTATTTACATGATTTTTTTTCCTCTTCAATCATGGGTTCTTAAAGTATTGAAGTAAGTTATATGAATACATTTTTTCTCTTTCAATTAGAAATAACTATTTTGCACTTCAAAAGATAATAAACTCAGCCTTAGCTTGGGATACAGAGCCAGAAATTTTGTCATAATCACAAAAAAAGAAATAATGATATAACAAAATCCCACCATTATAGAACATAAATTTAAACCAAAATACAAATTTTATTGAGGGAAAGTAACTATGAAAATCACAGTTTCCAAATCTATCTGATCCCAAGTCAGAAATTATTTTTCCTTCCCCAGATGAAGTACTTCCCTTTCCTCTCGTATACTTGCCACATTACATTTGATATGATTGTGTATGTGGTCACAGCTTCCCATTTGAACATAGCCTCGTAAGCCCAATGAGGATTAGGAACCATATTTTGTTCTTTTTATACCTTCCTTAGTTTTCACTCATATTCTTTTTTGATGCCTCTTCATGTTATGAAGGTAACAATGGGCTCTCAAAAGTTAGTGGAAGCCTTGAGGAAAGACAGGTTCAGTGTAACTCTCATGGGAAGACCAGCCTGCTGATGTGTGGAGAGGCAGCTCACCAGGTTGACCACCAAGTAATGAATATTTTTGACCACAATATCTCAATGAAATCATCTAGTAAGATATAAAAGGAGGGGCAGCTAGGTGGCACAGTGGATAGAGCACTGGCCCTGAAGTCAGGAGGACCTGAGTTCAAATCCAGCCTCAGACCAAACACTTCACATTTACTAGCTGTGTGACCCTAGGCAAGTCACTTAACCCCAATTGCCTAAAAATAAAATAAAATAATAAGATATAAAAGGAATTTAAATCTGATTGGTGGCGGCAGTGCCCCCTCTAATCAAATCACAGCCATTTTGAAATATTGAAGTTTTGCAAGTCCCCTTTCCCCTTACCACCCCAGTACCCACTTAACCCCAATTGCCTAAAAAATAAATAAATAAAATAAGTTTTAAACATATAACAATCCTATTGAGTTGATTATTTTGTTTAACAATCTCACCGAATTAATATTGTTATTCCAACCTACCTTGATGAAACAGGCTGTTCAGAAACATGCTCAGGTTTCTCTAGCTGCTTTATTTCTATATTGATAGCTTTCTCAGACTTCCGTGTGACTAGAAGTTTAAAAAAAAACAAAGCCAACTATTAAGCATTTGCTATTTGAGCAGGCCCTTTTCTTTAGTCTCTACTTGAAATGGCAAACAGCCAGGAAAATGCTCAGATTTCTTTCTTGGCATATTGCTCTGCCTTTGGTTTTCATATTTTTTCTGTCACTTAACAATATTTCTAGATACTGTGCTAAGCTCTGGGAACACAGAGAAAGACAAAAGACAGTTTCTAGCTTACAATCTTAGACGGGTCTAAGTTTTTCTGTCACCCGTACATTTCTTAGTCAGTGATAGGTGTCTGTGCATCTATTTTTCTTGGAATGGTCACAGTTTATTTCATAATACAGATGTGAATATCCCCTAGTTTCTTCATAGCTTTTGCAGCATTCCCTTAATAGAAATCGGCATGCCTTTTTATAGAAAACCTTTCTTTTTTTGATCAACTTGGTACATCTCATATCTAGCACATAGTATCTAGTACATCTAGTATCTTACACATAGGGGTGCTAAATTGTAGACTAATAGCCAGAGACTGATATAATAAAAATCTTTCTCTAAAGGGATTGATGATGTAATAAGAAGAAAATATGTATACATTAATAACTGTGATACAAGAGAGTGAGACTAATACGAGGAAGTCCTGGCAATCTGGTATACAATCATACCAAGGTTGGAGAAGGATCAGGGGGAGGTATTACCTCAGCTAGGCTTTGAAGGAAGGAAGACATTTCACCAGAAGGAAATGATTAGGAGGGAAATTATCCAGGTGTGCTAGATAATATGAGCAAAGTTACAATAAGAGGAATAAGCAGAATAAAAATTGGGGAACAGAAGAAGTACTGTGAGTTAAGGCTGGAAAGATATATTAGAACTAGGTTATGGATAACTTTACATCTGAGGTTCACACTTTATTTAGCTATTAACGTAGTAGGCAGAGAGGACCCACTGATGGTTTTTGTATTGAAAAGTAACAAGATTGATCAGTCATACATTGGAAAGATTGCTTGAATAATGTTTGAAGGATGCAATTGGTGAAGAGGATACACTAGAGGCAGGAAGACCAATATGGAGGCTCTTGTATGACTGTAAGAAGGCAGAGATAAAACTATCTAAACAAGTATAGTTTCAGTGGAAGTTAAGAGGAGAGACAGATATGAGAGATATTGCAGAAATGGAATCAACAAGATTTGGAAGATGAGTTAATATGGGGGATAAAGGAGGCAAAACAGCCAAAGATGACCGAAATTATGAGCCTGGTTGAATGGGAAGATGGTGATGCCATCAAGAAAAATGGGAAATAAGTGTTGGGGGAAAACATGTTTTGGGAAAAAGATTATGAATATATTTTTAGATGTGTTGAGTTTGAGGTGCTAGTAGGCAGTTAGAAATACAGGACTGTTGCTCTTGGGAGGGATGGTAGGTGAGGATATAGATTTTGAAGTCAGTGTATAGTGACCATTGAAGCCATGGTAGTGGCTAAGGAAGAGAGTGTAGAAAGATAAGACAACTATAACCTCCTACTCATTTTCGAGGTGTGGATAGAGGATGTGGAGCTAGGAAAAAAGAAAATTGATCAGAAAAGTTGGTGAACTACGTGACTGCTGTGTCATGGAAGCCATGGAAGGAGATAATATCAAGAAAGAAAGGCGGACAACAGTGTTAAATGCTACAAAGAAGTCAAAGAGAAATGAGAACTTTGGATTTAGTGATAATTAGAGTGTCAGTGACCTTGGAGAGAGCTGTTTCCATATAGTGGTGAAAATGTATACCAAATTGCAAGGGATTGAGAGGTGAATAAGTAGTAAGGAAGTGGAAGCAACAAATGTAGAAGTTTGGTAGTACATTTCTAAGCGTGTTTTTTATTCTGTTAAAGACTACATCTGACTGATATAATCTGATTTCTCAAAACTATCTATAATTGACCCTAAAAAAAAGTTTGGTAGCAAAGAGAAGGGAAAGATGAGACATGTGGAAGTGACATGACCTAGGGTATTAGCCTGAAGAGAAGAAGAAAGTGAACATGAGAGAGAAGAGAAATAATTGATGAAACGAGAAGCATCTAGAGGACCCTCAATTGTGCAGGCAGAAAAGCTCACTTTGGCACAAGGGTGACGTCTTTTTTGAAAGGAGAGAAAAGAGAGATTGGTGAGATATTGAGAGGTTAAGATGTGGGAAGGAGGGAGTCAGGTAGGAGATGATTGAAAGGTGGAAGAGTACGTGGGTTTAGGGCAGGCCTGATTTAGGGGCTTGAGGAAAATAGGTCTCATGGTCCCCAGCAGCAGAAGTAGTCATGTAAAGATGGCCAAGTCTAAGCCACAGTTAGTCTCACAAGTGGCATCAAGAAACTCAAGCCCACAAATATGAGTCTCTGAAAGATGTTGGCTCTAAATTTCTGAGGAGCTTAAGCATTGCTAAGGAGAAAAGGCTAAAGAGGATGCAAGCCTGCAACTCTCTCAGTGTCTAGGGAGAGGACATCAAAGTCTTCACCACTAAGGTCCCCAACGTTAGGAGCCCCAGTCAGTGAATCACCAAGCTTTAAGCCCCAAGGCTACCGTGAGATTCACTACACTTAAGCCCATCATTAGGTGATAGACCCAAACTCACCAAACGTACAAACCCCATTGCTGCCGGTCCCACTGAATCCCACTGAAGGTAGTTAAACCCAGGATTACTATTGTAAAGACCCCGGAGGGAAAAGCTAACAGTCTTAAAACTTCAGGAGAGGGCTTCTTTGAACTTTTTTCCTAGGCAAGATGTCATCACTTACCGTTTTGTACATGTAAAGCAAATGGAGAGGCATCACTATTTTATATGTATTTTATAGCAACTGACGATAAGTAGATGATGGATCAAGATCAAGAATTATCCTTTTCCTTTGAGGTATCTATGGTCAAGGAATTTCATTACCTTCATTAACATCTCCAACACTTAAACTCTTTTATAAAAAGATTTTTCCTGGTTCAGTGTTTAGACCAGAGGTGTCAAACATATAGGAGCCACCTGGGACCTGCAGCACTCCTGAGTGCAGGCCAAACTAGATTAAAATGTAATTGTGAAATATTTCATAAGATAAATAAAAATACAAAAAAATAGATAATATTGCAATTTAAAAATAAGCCAGTATGCTTACATTTCTGTTTGAGTGTGACACCACCAGTATAGATGATACCAAGAAAATTTGTGGTCTCTATTGCCATTGATCTGTAATCGTTCTAGATTAGCTGTTTTTATTTTTAGAATTTTATTCTGTACAAAATGAGATATGATTGTGCCTCTTTACTGCATAGTTCTGAGTATATTAATAATAACTTGTTTTCCATTAAGTGGTGACAGATTACAAAAAATAAATTTCTTAACTTAGAAAGGACTTTTTTTTTTCCTGTAAGTTTAGTGGAAAACATGATGTACAGAATGTTTAGGGAAGATTTGACATGTGGTTGCCAATTATTAACTTGTGTTAAATTAATAACTTTTTCCTCTCTACATATTAGTTCTACAGAATGGACTTAAAAATAATTTTGCTGACGTCCAGGTCTCTGTAGTTGATTGCCCTGATCTGACTAAGGAACCATATACATTTCCTGTTAAAGGTAATTCTTTCCTTTCATTGATTCTCTGCTTTTTAATCACAGTTATATTATGTAAGCAGCACATGTTTATTTAAATAGTTATCTTCACTTGGAACAACAAGAGATACTTTCCAATCATGATAATTTTTTTTAATTTCATTTTTTTATATTATTTAATATCATGAACTTGACAAACATATTGTGAACTTGGCAAACAAACATGAACATTTCTGTATACAAAGAAGAGACTATGAAACTGAATCTATTACATACAGCTTGGTTTTGTAAAGTATATTTTAAATTTAGCATGATCTGCTTGTCTGAGTTTCCTTCTGCTTTCTTCCGTACATTTTTTTTAATGTTTCACTGGCATGTCTTTCTTTCTTTTTTTTGCACTTCTGTCACTACTCCTGCCATTTCCTCTCACAATTCTCTCCCACTTCCCAATAAAAACCATCTTTCAGAACACAGAAGTATAGTCAGGCAAAATATTCACATATTGGTCATGTCTAAAAATGTTTGTCTAGTTTTGTACCTAGGTATCCCTTTCCCCCAAGGGATGGAAAGAATGCTTCATTATAACTCCCCTGGAAATGTAATTGGTTGTTGGATTGATCAGTGTTAAATCTTTCAAAGTTGTTTTCCTTTGCAATATTTTAGTCATTATATAAATTGTTCTCTTTTTTCTGCCCACTCTCTATTGAACTGGGTCCCTTCCATCTTTTCTTGTGGCATAGGAAGATTCCATTCTATTTCTATACTATAATTTTTTCATCCAGTGTGCAGGTGATAGATACCCACTTTGTTTCCAATTCTTTCCTATAAAAAAGTGCTACTATAAATATTTTTGTACATATCAATCTTTCCCCCTCTCTTTTTGATCTCTATGGAACATATAGTAGTGGCAGGAACATTAAGTCAAAGTGTATACTAGTTTAGTGACTTTTTGGGTATAGTTCCAAAAGGCTTTCCAGAATGGTTGGATCAGTTTACATTTCCGCTTGGATTATTGTTTTTGTATTTCACATCCTCTCCAGTAATTGTTATTTCTATTTTTGTTATCTTTTGCTAATCTGACATGTATGAAGTGTAACCTTAGTTGTCTTAATTTGCATTTGTCTTATGATTAGTGATCTGGAAGATTTTTTTTTCCTTATGGTTGTTGATAGCTTTCATTTATTCTTTTGAGAACTGTTTTTTCATATTCTTCAACCATTTATCTTTTGGGGAATAATGTTTTTTCCCCCCACCATTCTTGTGGCTTTCTTCTGAACAGTCTCCAACTTATGAATATCCTTTTTGAAATGTGGTACCCAGGACTGAACACAGTGCTCCAGATATGACCCATCGAGGGCAGAGTCCAGGGGACTATCCCCTCCCTTCTTGAAAGCCTTTATTCATGCAACCCCAAGATCATAGGAGCTGTTTTGACCATTGGATCACAGTGTTGATTCATATTGGGTTAGTTCTTTTTCAGATAAGCTAGAGAATGGAAAGGAAGGGGAATGAACTTTTATACAGTGCTTACTGTATGCCATTCTCTGTGCTAAGCACACTATAGATATCTTATTCACTCAAGCTGCTCACTAATCATGCTCTTAAAAGTGACTGTTTGAACTTGTGACAATGAAAAGTTTTAGAGACTTATTAGTTCTGGCTAATTAATAATTTTATTAATTATGGCTGGTAAATAGTTACAAAAGGATAGTCATTTGGCTTTCTTTGGTGAACCAAAGACCCCTCATGGAGGCCTCTTGATACTTGTATACCCTTGGAAGAGCAGGTGTCCTTGACAGTCAGGAATCAACTCTGATTGGTTAACAATTAATGAGAGAATAAATATTATAATGAGGGGCTAGGTACATGCCTCTGATCATTCCTCTGTAGCCAGACTACTCCCATCTATACAAAAGGATCTATCTTTTACTCAGTCAGTGTAGGTTAAGAATTCCACCTAGATTACATTCTCCTTGTAAGGTCTTCTATTTGGGTGTAGTCCTAAGCATGTACCCTAAAGATTTGGGCAATCTCATCTGTCCTTCCATTCAAAATTGAATAGAAAGAAAAGTATGGATTAGATTACATATGGGAAGGATCATACATTTAGAGCAGGAAAGGACCTCAGCAGCCATCTCATCTCCTCATTTTACATGAAGAAACTGCAGCACAGAGAGGTCTGAGGCAAGATTTCAAACCAGGTCTTACTGATTCCCAAGTCCTGTGCTCTGAAAGTCATTTTTAATACCAGCAGTCTTCTAGTGGTGTTACATGTAACCACAAATAGTTAAACACCACAATCTACATCAAAATTTTGCATGGCCCAAAGGCAATGAAAGTATGCTGTGACACAAAGAACACGGTACTTGGAGTAAGATGACTTACATTCAGTTACTTACTGCTGTTTACTACCTGTGTGACCTTGGCTAAAACATTAACTTATTTATTCATTCAACAAACATTTATTAAGTGCTGCTATGTGGCATGGAGCTAAGCATGGGAATACAAGTAGAAGCAGAAATATAGACAGTGAGAAGGAGGCATCAGTGCTTCTTGAGCTGAGGAATGACATGGTCAGACATGGGCTTTAGGAAGATCAACTGGGAAGCTGTGGAAAGGACTGATTGTGGGAGGAAGAGACTGGTACAGAGAAACAGTTAGGAGTTCATTATTATTAGGACTATTATTGAAATAAATGGTCCAGATGAGAGGGGATGAAGGCCTAGGTTTGGGTTGTGGCTGTGTGAGTAGAGAAAAGCTGAATGCAGAATATGCTGTGGAAAAAGGATAGGCAAGACAAACTGACCTTGCTGTTATATGAATTTTTTAAAAAATCTATTTTGATCTCTTTTATTTTTACAATGCCTAGATATCCCCCTCTATCTCCTCTCTTTAATCCCACTCCCAGAAAGTCAATTCTCATTACAGAGAATTTCTTTAAAAAAAAAAGAGGAAGAGAAACGAAATGCAGTAAAACCCATCAATACATTGTAAAAATCTGATATTTTGTTCAGTATCTCACACCCATGGAGCACAGTCTTTAAGAAGGAGCCTTGAGCAGTGTGTTGCTCATATTTTTTCTCTGGATCTAAGAATTTCAGTTATTTTCTGGTTGTTTTTCTTCCTATTTACATTGTTGTGCTCATTGTATATGTTTTGTATATGTTTTCTTGGTTCTGCTTACCTCCCTTTGCATTAGTTCAGGTAATTCTTTCCCTTCTCTGTATTTATCATGTTTGTCATTTCTTACATCGTACCAATATCCCATTACATTCATTGTACCAGATGTTCCATCACCCACCTCTGTACCTTTGTACTATCTGTTCCTCCTGCCTAGAATGTTTTCTCTCCTTACTATCACTTCTTGCAATTCTGCTCTCCCTTAAAGGGTCAGCTCAAGTGTTGCCATTTGGTAGGTACTGCAGTAGGCAATGCTCTCCTCACTTCCTGACATTTTCTACACATTTTATGTCTACTTATCTCCAAATGTATTGTTCCTCCAAGGAGAATGGACACTTCTTGAGAAGAGGGACTATTTTGTGTCTGTGGTTTTTTCCCACATCACCTAGCATAGGATCTAGCATGTGGTAGGCATTTGATGGGCATTTAGGTGGCACAATAGAGTCCAGGGTCTAAAGTCAGGAAGACTCCTGTTCCTGAGTCCAAATCTGGCCTCACACACTTATTAGCTGTGTGATGCTGGGCAAGTCACTAACCCCTGTTTGTCTCAGTTTCATCATAAAATAAGCTGGAGAAGGAAATGGCAAAATACTCCAGTATCTTTACCAAGAAAACTCCAGATGGGGTCACAAAGAATTAGACATGACTGAAATGACCAAACAGCAAGGCATTTAATAAATGACACTTATTGAATTGCCTAGGAGAGGTAACTTGATTTTCTTCATCTGTATGAAACTTTCAGGATTGTCTTTTTCCAAGGGGCTGATTTTCTAACCCCCCCCTTTTTTTTTTTGGTTTGATATTTAAAGGGAAACCTTCCTACCAAGCAGCTAACTTCAGTACTGCTTAAAATGTAAATACAGTTACATTTATCTGAGCAGCTGAGGTTGTCCCTAATAACCTGAAACTAACAAACAACACTGGGCAGTACATTAGTAAAAATGAGCACAGATTTAAAGACGGAAGGGTTCTTTGAAGTCCTCTAGTTCAGGGGTGGGGAACATGTGGCCTCTAGGCCACATGTGGCCCTCTGGGTCCTCAAGTGCGGCCCTTTGACTGAATCCAAATTTCACACAAATGTGAAGTTTGGATTCAGTCAAAGGGCCTTGAGGCTTCAGGTTCCCCACCCCTGAAGGAACCCTGTAAATTTTACAGTTGAGGAAATTGAGTCCAGAAGTTAAGTGATTTGCCTAATGTCACACAGTTAAGTAGCAGAACCAGAATTTGAACCTTGACCTTCTTGACTCCAAATGAAGCACTGCTGGAACTAAAAATAATTGTGTCTTTATCAGAACAAAATATTTGTAAACAAAAATGTTAAGCAAAATACTTAAAGGTTTTCAACAGAGATATAAAATGATTTCATCATAGATTCATTCATTCTCAGTTTAGACTTTGATTTTTCTCTGTTCCAGTAGCTATATTCATTCATCCAGGTTGGGTGAAAGAAGAGCTGCTGGGTATGGGGAGTAAGAATAATACATTTCATTGACATTGCTATTGCCCCTTTTATGTCATTTTTGAAATCCTTTGCAAAGATGTAGATGAAACTGTCTTAATAAATTATTTTGTCATTTTGCACCTGGTATAAATGGAAAGAAAGACATAATAAATTTGGTCTGGTTTAAAAAAAATTGATCTTTTGTTTACAGGAATCTGTGGGAAACCTAGAATTGCAGAAGTAGGTGGGGTTCCTTACCTCATGCCTCTTGTGAACAAAAAAAAGGTGAGTATTTTGCTTTTAACCACACATATATTGTACAAGTCAAGATCGATGAGCACAGGGATGAGAATGTGTCATGGAATGGGGGATTAGAATTTAATTGGGAACTCCAAGAAAGGTGTAATTAACATTGTTGTTTGTGTGTTGTTTTCCTAGGTTTATGATATGAATATTGTTGCAAAGGAAATTGAGCTGCCTGGGGCTTTCATTCTTGGAGCAGCAGCAGCCCCATTTCAGACTCTTGGAATCAATGCTGAGGTCCTTTTCCATATTAACCTGTCTGTTAATACAATAGTATATTTTGGGTTGCCTTTTCCCTATCTCCACTGCCTCATAGGAGAATGCACCAGAATGACTAGCTGCAGGCTGTTTGATATTCCATGACTATGTTGCATACTATAATTTGAGGTGTCTCTGGCCTTCAGTTTCAGAAGCCCACAGGGTATAAATTCAATTATAAATGGTCCAAGGCCCTATTTTGGCCATACCTAAGGTTCCGTTTCGTACATTCAGGTTGTAAGAAATCACTCTTAAGAAACTTAAGTTGATTCTTGGCTCATGCATGGAAATAATTCTTTCTTCTTACCTTTTGGCTCTCATAGCATCTTTCGATTAGGAAATGTCACTAAGAGAAGTATGTCTATTGTGGTTTAGTGTTTCTCCACCTAGACTTTTAAAATCTGAAGGCATGAATTCTAGTGCCAACTCTGCCATTTACTTACAGTGTAGGAATTATTTTACCTCAATTTCTTCATCTGTGAAATAGGGATAATCTTTTTGCAACCTATCTCCAAAGGAGTGTTGAAAAAAATAAAATGAGATGATGTATGTAAAGTGGTTGGTTACCAGAAAACATTACAGAAATATTAATGGTAATTGTTTTATTGTCATTGATATTCATATATTTTTGCTATGATGTTATTGTTATCACAGTGTTAATGTATATTTCTCAACACTTCTTAACTTTCTTGTGATCAGAGGGTAGATCCTCTCTAATGTATACTTTCTCTTAACCCATTCTAGATATGGGTGTTAATGATTTATTTTCTCTTCTAAATCTAAGTGTAGGATTTTGTCCTCATGCTTAAGAAACACAAAATGTCCTAAATAGATTTCTAAAAGAAGAAGCTACAAATCTAATAAGACAAAGGACTACTCATCCTAAAGATCCTAGGGTCATTGATCTAGAACTGGATAGGATTTTTTTTGTTAGCATTTGTTTATCATGCTACTTTTCATGGCTTATTAAAAATGAAAATTTTCAAAGAATTATATTAGCCAGAGTTTTTGTGCCTTTTAGGGTCTTCAAATTGAATTATTTAAACCTGATAAATCAACATTTTTATTATGTTACTCAAGATAATTTGTGTTAAGTCTTAATAGCTATAATGTGCTATATAAATGTATGCTGCTGTTACTGATGTTGTTATTATTTATGTCAATACATTTCCAATATAATGGCATCAACAGTGCTTGGAACTAAAGGCATTTTCCTTAAGTAGAAATACCATAATTGAATAATGATTTTTTGTGCTTTTCTTCCCAGTTTATGCCAATTATTCAGACTAAAAGTGATCACAAGCCTGCTGTGAATGGAAGCTATTTTGCCCAGATTAACCCTGTAGATGGAGGGTGCCTGCTAGAGAAATATAGTAAGAAATACAATGACTTTGGATTTGCATTACTGGCTAATCTGTTTGCCAGTGAAGGTCAGCCTGGCAAGGTAAACACTCAGAAAAAGACAGCATTTTCATTGTTAATAAAAAGCCCCAAACTTAACTTTTTTTTTGCTCTAAACTTTTAAATTAGTATTTGAAGTTACCTAGGAAATGCAAAACAGTTATAAAAATGAGATCTCATAAAATATATAATATCCTAGAGTCATAGAATACTACTACATTCAGAGAGGAAATCTTTGGCTTTAAGGGTGAGGATTATTATATTTACTGCACACTATGTTTTTTCCTTTGAAACCAAAGGCCAACAGGGCATTTTTTTGAGAAGTGTAATTGGTTCGTTAGAATCAACCAAGCTACTAAGGAATATATTACTCAACTATTATTTTCGCAGCTCCATAGCCATTCATTCATCTACCACTTATGACTCATATACTAGTATTGATGGAGAAGTAGCCAAGGGGTATGTCCCAGAGAAGGTGAGAGAATTGAAGCAACTCTTATCTTCAATTCCCATCAGTTTCCAGAAAGTAAGTTTCAAGATTGTTAGTAGTTGAATAGAGCACCAAACAGCTTGGAAAGTGGGGGGCCTGAGGTAGAGCTAGGTCATGACTCATTTATCTTGCTTAGGTTTACTTAAGTGCAGAGTGTTTGTTTACTCCCAGATTCATTGGACAGTTTGGGGTTACCATCAGTTCATGGCTGAATCTTCATCTGAAGCAAATCCAATAACGAAAGCATTTTAACAATATAAATAACAAAGAGGGGAATCTGTAAAATATTCTCTGTACACACACACACACACACACACACACACTATAATCTCTAACACCACCCCATTTAATCACCCTGACTCCCCATTACGGGAGAGGACGGTCCTTTGGCAACTCCTAGTCTCAGTGGTGGATGCTCAAAAGTACATTGCTATCCGCTTCTTAAAGTCTTTCCTTGGAGTGTTAAAGGGCAGGCAAAAGCGTGACTGAACCCATCCACTTGGGCTCTGTAATCATCAGCATGGTCCAGATGGAACATGGGTTCAGGATCACAGGTCCACAGATCTAGAGCTGGAAGGAGCCTCAGAGGCCGTGTAGTCTACCTCTCTTGTTAGAGATAAAGATACTGAGGCTGTCAAGCTACTTAACTTCTGTAAGCCTCAGTTTCCTCATCTGTAAAATGAGGCATCATAACTACTGTCCTGTGTGGCTCTCTTTTCTCTTTTTGCTCTGACTGAAGATCTGCCTCACTATTCTCCATGTTTGTGCAGCCATTGTTGGCTGTTCTTCTCTACTTCCACCTTTCATTGTACTCTACCACCAATCAGAGTCCTATGTAAGTGACAGCACTAAGCTGTTATCTCATGTACAGATCAAGTATTGTGGGGGGCATAATCCAGATGGGACAGACCTTTATTATCATTTAAATGAAAATAAAATGGGTGAACACATGACTATATTAAATTGCATGATATTTAATTTCTCTAATATTCATGTTAATAATCTTGTCACCTATGACCCTGTCACAATTCTAGCCATTTATTTTTATAGCTGTATATATGTAAGATTATATTATAGTATAAATACACTATGAAAATAACTGAGTAACATGTTTTCCTTAGCACCAAGTCTCCTTCTAAAGTTATACTGCTCAAACTACATATGCTTGAGATCAAATACAGATAGCTATGTTAAAGTTAACATGATTTTTCATTTTTCATCTTGTTTATGAACTTATAGCTTCTGACAATGACTGAGGGTATGTATATTCATGTACTATAGGTTATTGAAGTAAAAGCCAAAAGAAGAACTGGAAAGCATAATTTTGTGACTTGTATGAGACAAACTCTCAAAAAACATTATGGAGATAAATCCATAGGGATGGGAGGCACATTTGTTGTTCAGAAAGGAAAAATAAAGGTTCATATCATGGTAAGCTTTTCCTTTCTTTCTCTCTTTTTCTATCTTCCTTTCTTTCTTTCTTTCTTCCTTTCTTTCTTCCTTTTGTTAAATTTAAAACACTTTTGAGGTTCTCTAATGTATACTTTACAAATCCTGGATACTAAGACTCCTCCAACCACTTCTTTATTATCTAAAATTTATTAGTGGTAATGATAAATTGTGCCATTGTGAGGTATTGAGAGCATAAGAATATTGAAGGCATAGGGCTGTTTTTACTTTTTCTTTGTATCCCCTGTGCTTAGCAGATTGCCTGGCCCAAAGTCATCACTTAAAAATACTTTTTGATTGGTTGATAGAAATCAACTAAAGTAAGACTGAATTTAGAGGGTAGGAAGGAACAATAGGGGATTAACTGTAATAATACATACATTTATTCAACAATGTGCCTCCAAAACTATGAGAAAGACCTGGTGTCTTCTTCATCTGATAAGATTATTGCATAACAGCTAAAACAGACCTCAAAGGCCATTTAGTCCATAGCCTCATTTCATAGAATAAATAAAATAAATAAAAAATAAATATAAAATTAAAAAATAAAACTCATGGAGATTAAGTGACTTGTCCAACTTTACACAAGTAGGATCTGAAGTGGGATTTGAACTTAGTTTCTTCCGACTACAGGGCCAGTGTTTGTTCCACTGTATTTCAGTTTGTTCTCCCTCCTCATTTCCACCTTCTGGCTTCCTTGGTTTCCTTCAAGTCCCACCTAAAATCTCACCTTCTACAGTAAGCCTTTCCTAATCCCCCCTTAACTTCAGTGCCTTCTTATTGTTGGTTATCTCCAGTTTATCCAGTATATACCTTGAACATAGTTGTTTGCAACTTTTCTTTCCCATTAAACTGTGGGCTTCTTAAGGGCAGGAACTGTCTTTTGCAACTAGGTGGTACAGTGGATAGAGCCTTTCTGTGTATCCCTAGTACTTAGCACAGTTCCTGGCACAAAGTAGATGCTTAATAAATACTTATTGACTGACTGGCTGGCATAAATCTCTCGTAGTTATAAAATATTAAAGAAAAAAACATGACCTTGATAAAAATTTTAGAGTCAACTTTAAGAAACCACCAATAACATTTAGCATGTTTATATTCTTAATTTTTTGTTATAGCCCCCAGAATTTTCATCTTGCCCACTGACCTCTGATGAGGATGTGAATAACTGGTTGCATTTTTTTGAATTAGAGGCTCCCTTGGTTTGTCAGCCAGTTTTCGTTTCTCAAGATCCAGTAAGTTTATCTCTCTCTCTCTTTTTTTAAAATAAGATTTAACCAGAATTGTGACAAGTGATTTGTTTCATGGGTTTCTGTGGCCAAATGAATTTTATCACCTGGTGACTAGCCTTCTTGTGAGGACTTTCTTTGTACTTGAGCTTTTCTTCAGAAAGCAGACATAATCTGTCACTTTAAAAGGATGGGGAGATCTAGGAATGTATTAGGGAACAGGAAAGGAGCCAGGTATTCTGAATGTAAGATTCTTGTCCAAAGACCAATGTTTATACTACTCGAGATACTGAATTACATCCTTGTTATAAATGAAAGCAGAAGACAAAAGAAAGTTGTAGCTAAATGTAATAATGACTCACAGATTCTCTTTGTAAAAGCAAATGAAGGAATTGGCGGAGTTGGTTTTACTCTAAAGACAAGAAATAGCTTGTCACAGAACACTTGGTCATCTTATGCTATAATGTTCATAGCAAGCATTCGTAAAGGGTGAAGATAATTGTACCTTATGTGCTATCTGTTGCAGAGAATGAGGAGGAAAAACTATGAAGAGTTTGATAAGACCCTACAAATTAAGTAACATACATTCAAAAAGTGGCCATAATAGGGAACACTGAGATATGTGTTGGAATATTTGACTAAGGAGTTAAAAAAAAAGAAGGCAAAGGCTTGTATATTTTGTAGAAGCCTCATACTTATACATCAAGAAGAGAGCTAGAAAACACTGAACATGACAAACATCAAAAAATATTACCAGAAAAATAAAATTCATCACATTGTAGGAGGCAGAGAACAACTGGTTACTAATGTTGGACTCATTACCAAATCAGCTTTCTTATGTACATTAGAATATTGAATTATTAGATCAAAGACCAAAATCTATGCCAAGTTGGATGCAATTAAACCAACTCCAAGTTCACTTATTTAAAACTAGTTATTGATGCCAAAAAGTGGGAAATGGGTAAACAGGCAATGAAACATATAGACTATCAACATTTCCTAAGGAAATTAAGTAAGTGTAAAATGATTGCCACCATGAAGAGAACAAGTCTACAGAACATCTTATCTAGTAAACAGTGATCTCTTTGCCCCAAGCAGTGAGACATAGCAGCTAAGGGCAATCTGGTTTAGAATGTAAAATCATTCATGAAATCTTTCAGAAGAACATAGTAGAAGAGCATTAGTAGTATTGTTTCATAAAATTAGTGAGAACCAATCGAAGGGAAAACATGTTTACAGAGACCCATTTAAGCTATCTGTACCCAGGTACGTAGGGATGAAACTGGAAAGAATACAACAAGCAGATAATAAAATGGGAAAACTGTCAGGATTACTATAGCAATTACATCATTGATAGTGGAACCACTGAATCTAGACTCTTAAATGTTTCCGTTCCCAATGTACTCCATGATGAAGTAGAAATGGCACCAAAGGAGAAAAAAAAATGGAAAGAGGTTTCTACACTAAACCAAATATATGCAGAGCAGTTCTGTGCTGCAGAGCATTGAAGGTTTCTCAAGGTGCCTGAAAGAAGAAAGATTCCAAACCCTTGGAAACAATTATGGATACTATTGTTACCAAAACCCATCATTAACTACTGGTGTATGCCTTCTTATCTAGTCTCTACAAAATCTTTATGATATCAGTGCACAAATGTAATGAGGCCTCCTTGCTGAAATAAGGTGTTACAAGAAAGGAATAAGCTGGCCTTAGCAAGTGATATTTTGAATACTGTTTTTTTGGGGGGAGCCAGGCAATGAATGAGGTTAAGTGACTTGCCCAGGGTCACACAGCTAGTGAGTTAGCAAGTGATATTTTAAAGTACAAATTATCTTTATAGTTATGTACTTGACTGAAATGTACAGAGCATAGATCCTATTATATTTATAGTTGGCTGCTTTTTTAATAGTAACTAGTGTTTAATAGAGTTTTAAGGTTTGCAAAGCATTTTACATACTGTAACTCATTTGATCACTGATGGTTTAAGGCAGGGGTGGGGAACCTGCAGCCTCCAGACCACATGTGGCCTTCTAGGTCCTTGGGTGAGGTCTTTTGACTGAGTCCAAGCTTTACAGAATAAATCCTTTTATTAAAGGGATTTGTTCTGTGAAGTTTGGATTCAGTCAAAGGGCTAAATTTGAGGAATTAGAGAGCCACATATGACCTCGAGGCCCCAGGTTCCCCACCCCTGGTTTAAGGCATTGAATTCAGTAGAGCAAAGTACTTTAAAGCTCTCCTCCAACAAAGTTTTTCCCATATGTATGTCAAGAGTATACAAAATTCTTTGGAAGATGTAATAAGAGATAACTTTGTTCAGCCCACTGATTTATTCATAAGACATAGAACAGGGTAACATCCTTACCCGAAGTATTTGCCACTATTATTAAGGATGTCCAATTCAAGAATCAATTTCCTATAGATAGTAAGAGTCCTCCAGACATTGCTGTTTGCAGATAACATCCTATTGAGTGCATTAAGTCTAAAGCATTGGGGAGCCTCTCTGCATTATCATTCAAAAGACTTCAACCATACTATCCATATCAATAAGTCTAAGTGGATGAAGTTAGTCTGCCTATTGTCTAGAGACATTTCTATCACTTATCTTGGACAGATCTTTCAGATGAGTAATAAACTAGCCCCAAAATTGAATATTAGGAGAATGGGCTGGATTTTATTTGGGATATTGCAATACTTTTAATCCATCTTTTAAAAATCAATATTCATTCATTGATACTATATGAATGTGAAGCATAATCACAGTTTCCAAATAATTAGAGGTACAAATTACCCAGAGGGCAATGGAAACACATGTGGTGGCTATCACTAGGCTACACCATATTACCAGTGAAGAATTATGCAAGAGAGTCAGCATTAAAGGTAATATTAGGGAGTTGTGAAAGGGAATGACTAGAAAAAGAATCTAGCAGTCCAAGTTGAGATGAGACCATTTTATAACTAATAGATAGCCTACATGTTCCACCATTTGTACCCATACAATGTTGAGAGACCTAGAGGAAGTCTCCTAACACACTGGGTGGACCCGCTGTGAAAGATTTATTGGAAGACATGGACAAGAATCGTATTGGATGAAAAAGTCTGGATAGTCTGTGACTGGTACCACTGGAAGGATTATTTACTTTGATGATGTCACAGATCCATTGAAGAATGAAAGTAAATGGCAAGGATTTGTGTCTAGGACATTCCAGTTTTTAACTTGGATATGTATTTTTATTAAATATATGAATTAGCTTTGAAGAAATGATTAAAGACTTTTAGAGGAAGAAGTATTAAGTCTCAGAAAAATGAAAATGAGCTATGAGGCTGCTCTTCTATGCCATATCACTAGTGATAGGAAGTTCATAGCATTTGGTAAAATGTTCAATAACCACTCTAAAGTGAGTTGATTGGTAGTTTGTATTCTATTTTCGAAAACATATATTCACTCCCTCCAGAAAAGTTTTACAGTGTTTTCCAAAGAAAAATTTGTCCTGCTTATCTGATGTCTGCACTGATTCTCCTATATAGCTAAATTAGAAAACAAACTTTCTCTTGTTAAAGAACTAAAGTGGTCTTATATTTGAAGGTTCCTTCAAGTAAACAAAAATTAACATTGTGATCTTTTGTCTTTAAATTCTATACAAAAGTTTGCTATAATTAACATTTTAATATGTGATTTGTTTTTCTAGGGGTTTGATTTGCGATTAGAGCATACTCATTGTTTTAGTCATCATGGAGAAGGCGGACACTATCACTATGACACCACTCCAGATACAGTAGAGTATCTTGGGTATTTCCTACCTGCAGAGGTTCTCTATCGGATTGATAAACCAAAGGAAACTCACACATTTGGGCAAGATTAATTAAATCAGGAAATATTTTGCCAGGAGAGGGAGTAAATTATGTGTTAAATTTACAAATCTTTAATCAAGTTTATAAATAAGTGTTGCTTTGCAGTGCAATCTAACAAAAACTGATCCAGGAGCAATTCCTTTCTCCTATGCCGTGAAAGGCTATGTTGATCTCTTACTTTACCATTTGACCTCCATTAAGTACTCTTCTGAGTAAAATTAAAGGGAGTAAAGATTTGTTGTTGGGAAATTCAGTTAATTTTTGTTGATGCTACTGTAATTAATACAGTCATAACCATATGCTTAGAATTTGTCTACATCAGGAATCTTGTGACTTTCTGTTGTCTAAGAATGATTTGAATATTATGTATCTCAAAAATGCTTTCACATCTCTTACATCATTTAATTGTTTATTAAATTAAATGTCTATAAGTACTAGAAATCAAGTCCCTCCAGCACTTGGTATAGTGCCTTGAATATAGTGGGTGCATGGGAAATGTTTGCTGAATTGCATTGAGGATTCAGGTTTTTTTACGAAATAGAATATAAAGGCACACTATATATAATATATTTTTACTTCCAGGAGAGGCTCAAGCAGTCTCTCAAACTATTTTTTATTCAAAGTTCATAACCAGAAGCTCCTGTATTTACTGTGAATCTTAGGTGTGTTTGTTTTCATTTAGAAATTTGTGCTCTGTGAGGATGTTTGGGCCCCTCCCCCCCCAGAAAACACAAACAGAACATTCAAATGTTAACAGATTATTTTACAAATGTAAATATTGCCTAGCTAAATTGCTGAGCTTCACAAATAATTTTAATTTAATTCAACAAGCATTTTTTTTTAATTTGGCTAGGCAGTGGGGTTAAGTGACTTGCCCAGGGTCACACAGCTAGTAAGATGTTATGTGTCCGAGGCTGGATTTGAATTCAGGTCCTCCTGAATCCAGGGCTGGTGCTCTATCCACTTGTAGACCTAGCTGCCCCTCAACAAGCATTTCTTAAGCATTCTCTGTGTCAGGCTCTGAGCTCTAGGCACTGAGAATAAAAAGACGTAACGTAATCCCTGCCCTCTAAAAATGTGTTATTTTATCCAGTAGGATAGAACACAATTATTGGTTTTTAATGGCTGTAGTTGTAACCTGCTGCATTTCTTCCAAAATCCAAGATTAAACAAGAATTACTTTGTCTGATTTAAGAAATTATTCAGTAGTTTCCAGCTACAGCCTCTAACATGATAATTGTTACATAGTAGATCATTCAAAATACTTTGTAATTGGTTTGTCCATTTTCATAATCCTTAATTTGTCTAATGATTATACATTTTTGAATAGTATCATTAATCATCTATATTTGAAACAAAATGAATAAAGTATTTTAAATCAATAATGTATCTTTTTCATTTGTCACAGTTTTCACTTCAGTAAAATGAGTACACTAAAATTAGAATTCTCTGAGGAGTATTTTCTCAGGGTCTACATTTTCATTAAGTTGAGCCAAAGTTAGCAATTTAGGGGCTGTTATGTTTTCAGCAAATTTGAGAAGCATTTTGTATTTTTTCTTTCTTTCTCTACCAGCTCCTTTTTGTATTTCCTAATATATTCCTAGGTCTCCCCATCATTTAATTAAACAACAACAACAACTTGGCTATTCTCTTTTCAGGGTTTCCTAACCTTTTTTTTTTTAATTTATGTTAGGGTTCTCTGACTCTGGGGTCAGTGCTTATTTCACTTTACCACCCAAATCCTATGGCCATTCCTCAGTTCTTAACTTCTTTGTAGCTTTTCACACTGTGGAGGAACTGGACTCTGAGTTTCCAAGAAATCTTCTCCCTAGAAAAAGTAACCTTAGGGGTCAAAGAAACAGAAATAAGGGGTTCTGTGAATAGAAACAAACTTTCAGGCTGTATTTTATTCAACTATGGAATTAGTCCAGTGGTGTCTATCTTGAAGGAGGCTTCCACTGTCTTGAGATTTCCTGCCGAAAATATATTCTGATAAGATTAATTACAGAGAAAACATTATCCCAGTGGAACACACCTGGTCTTTAGCAACTCCTGAGACCCCAGGGTTAATATATTCTAACCCTAAGGTTAATCACATTCTCCCCAAACCACTTGACATCTTGTCCCTATTATTCAAACTCCCAAATAAGGAAAGTAACTAAACAGCCTCACCTGATAGCCTTGCTGTCCACCTGGCTACGCCCATCGGCTGATACCAATTAAAACTTTTCTCTTCTAACCTTGCCTCCTGATCTACTGACCTCCAGCCAAATGGACCAAGGAGAGAAGAATTACTGTATTCCTCTCTCAGAAGGATCATAGGACTTCTGAGCTGAAGAATTCCCCAATCACACCAGCACTTTATCCTATCACTATTTTCTCTCCTTCTGGATATTTTCCCCTCTTTGGGTTTTCATGACACTTGGTGCCTTAACCTGTCTGACCACTACTTCATAGTTTCCTTTGGGTATTTTTTGGGGGGGGTTGCTTTTTAGTGAGGCATTTGGGGTTAAGTGACTTGCCCAGGGTCACACAGCTAGTAAATATCAAGTGTCTGAGGCTGTATTTGAACTCAGGTCCTCCTGACTCCAAGGCCAGAGCTCTATCCACTGCACCACCTAGCTGCCCCTACTTCATAGTCTCCTTTTCTGAATCATCACTTATACTCATGTTTCCATATTCTCCAGGTCCATATCATAGGTCTACTTCTCTTTCTTGTGCTCTCTCAGTGATTAAATTTGGGTTTAGGGGGGCTTATTGGTCTTCCCCACCACTTAGCTATAAATGCTTTATAAGTGAGTGCCTTTTACAGCAAGTCAGGACCACATCAGAAAATGAAAAACAACCCCCACACAAAACTTAACCTGTCTGAAAGATTAGATAGATAATTGTGATTACATAGTCATTAAGAAACTCTTGAGTGAGGAAACTACCTCTGCCAATGTAGTCTGATCCTTCTATAATTTATTTTTAGAGAGTTGCTTAGAACTCTGATGGATTAATTGACTTGCCCAGTTTCCCACAGCCAATATACGTCAATGTGTCAGGCAGGACAAGAACCCAGATCTTCCTGACTATGCCGTGCTGAACTTCTGAAATCTGCTGTACGTTTGGCCGATCCTTGGTTTCAAGTAGGGTCACAGCTGTTTAAAAAAAAGGGATGGGGGTATCCCTTAGTACTTTCCAGTTCAGAATGTTTCTCTACACCTTTGATGGATGGGGACCATCCTCTACATACATCTCTAAGGACAAGAATAAAAAGGAAGCACTTCTTCCCTGGGCCCTGAGGCTCCCATCAGTTTTCCAAGATCTGTATTATGTATGGCTTATGGATCAGAGATGAGCTTAACTAATCTCGAGAATTTAGAGCCATGTAAACAAATTACCCGAGGCTTATTTGATTGTCTCATATCTTACAATGTCTTCTATCGATGTGATGGTTTAGCAGATAATTTTTTTTAATTTGGAAAAGGACTTTTTTTTCCTCTACACTCTCAGTAAACTGTCATATATAATAAATGCAAGTCAAAATGATCAACTCTGCCTCTAATCTTTGAATAGCCAATAAAGAAAGGCACGTGGTAAAGAGCAGCTTTAAAAGACTTGGTCATTGTTTCTGGTGCTTAATGTTTCTGGTGCTGACAGCAATACTTGGAGAAAGTTGCCCCACTTCTTAATGTGGAAGCCCTGGTACAGCAGCAACTTAAAAACCCAGTACCAGATGTCCTCTTGCTGGTATTAAAGCTGACCTCTTGCCAGCCTGCAGGAGTAATTTTACAACTAGGCCACTAAAGGATAAAGCACTAAGAATGTGTTTGGATCTGTTTACCACAGAATTCTGCCCTTTGTCTTCTAAATCTCATTTTTTTCCTGAACCTGCACATTGGGTTCTATACTAGGGGAGCAGATCTGGTATTTCACATGCTGTGGATGTGGAGCTCCTTTACTGGTCTCCATCTGCCTGCCATTTTGTATAAATCTGGAGGGATTTCAGGATAGGTACTCAGGCAGGCCAATTTATTAGGGCTTCAAATGATGACTGTAAAGTTAAATACAGTGAATATTTGCCAAGTTCAGTTAAAGTACACGGTCTGTTTCAGGCTAACACATTGATCAGCCTTATGTGTGCAAAAGTAATAAGCTAATCTGCTAACAGTATAGCTGGACTGCTGCACCTACTACTGCTAGCCCAAAGTTCGAGTGGACTTGGGACCCAGAAGTTTTAAATAGAGTTTATATCGGGGTAAACTATATTCAGGTGGCACCCTTTTTTTGCTGACTTTCTTTTTCACCACATACATTTGACAATTTAAAAACCCTAGTATGGGGGTGATAATAGGACAAATATACAAAATAAAATATTGTTTGGTGTGGAGGTTGTAAAAAAAAATCACATTTCAAGAAATTTTTCTTTTGTTTGTTTTTTGTTAGGCAATGGGGTTAAGTGACTTGCCCAGGGCCGGTGCTCTAGCCACTGCGCCACGTAGCTGCCCCACATTTCAAGAAATCTTAACAGAAAACTGCCCAGCTTTCTAAAAAATAGAGAGGAAAGTGGAAATAGCATCAGCCAGTCACTTCCTGAAAGAAATCCAGAAATGAAAACTCCAAGGAGCATTATAGCCAAAATCCAGAGCTTCTAAATCGAAGGAAAAAATACTTCAAGGAGCCAGAAAGAAAGAACTCAAGTACTAAAGAGCCACATTCAGAATCATATATGATTTAGTAGTTGCTACTATAAAAGAGTAGAGAGCTTCCAATATAGTACCAGAATGCAAAGGGTATTATAGGCTTGTAGTCAAAAAGAATTTATTCTACAAAACTGAGTATAATCACACAGAGATAAAAATGGACCTTTATTGAGGACTACAGAGTATTCCTGAGTTAAGAAAAAAAAAAAGCTGTGCAGAAACTGAAATTCAAACAGAAGTTGAGATACATAAAATGAATGGACATTGACAGGACTAAACAAAGATAAACTGTTTATGTAATATAGGGAGATGATACGAACATCCCCTTTACACTCTATCATCGTCAAGATTGTAAAGGCAGCCTAATTAGACAAGACCTGGGAATGGTTCTGTTTTGTCCTGATCTTAAGAAGAATGGAAAAGAGAGGAAGAGAAATACATTAGCAGGGGAAAGGAAAAGAAATTCAAAGGAAATTATCTCACATAAACATGGTGTGCAAACAGACATATGTACCAACAAGGAACAATAAGTGGAGGAAGTAGTTGACATTCGAACCCCACTCTCATCTGAACTGGTCAAAAGAGGGAAGAATATGCACACATATTATTGGGTACAGAAATACATTTCACTCAACAAGGAAATAAGAAGAAAAGAGAAGTAAGGAAGGAGGGGGAATTAGAGGAAGGGTAGACTAAGGGAGTAGTCCTAAGCAAAACAAACTCTAACTGAAGTTGAGCACAAATATTTTCTGTCTTTGAGAGGACAAAGAATGTAAATCTGAGGGGGTGTCCATAATTTGGGGAATGGTTGAACAAGTTATAGTATAGAAATGTGATGAAATACTATTGTGCTGCAAGAAAGGGTAACGGGAATGGTTTCAAAGGAACCTGGGAAGACTTGCATGAACTGATGCAGAGAAAAGTGAACAGAACCAAGAGAATAACTTACATAATGACAACAATATGGCAAAGATAAGCAACCTTGAAAGAATTAGTGACTCTGATTAGCATAATGATCAACTATGATTCCATAAATAGATAATGATAGATAAAACATGTTCCTCATCTTTGGACAGAGATGGGAAGGACTCAGGGTACAGAATGAAACTTTTTTTTTTTACATAGCCAGTGCAGAAACATGTTTTGGTTGTATATATATGTTTATATCAAGAGTTTTGTTTTTCTTTTGTCCTCAGTTGTGGGGAAAAGAGAAGACAGATTTTTGCCAATTGAAAAAAAACAGAATTCTTTTAAAAAAAGCTCTAATAAGAGCTGTGAAGATTTATACATGAAATTGTAATTTGTGAGTACTATATTCTTGAAAAGAGAAACATTTAGTTTAGTGAGGAGGAACTGTATAGAAAGACTTTTTTTTTTAGCAAGTCAATAATGTACTCTTTTCTAGTTATATTTCAAATACTGGCCAGCTGGAAAGTGTGGGGAGATCTTTACTGAGTGTTGGTTTCTCAGTTGGTGTGGATGTTAAAAATAAATGCTCACTCTTCTACATGTAGTAGTAATTGAGTTAGCCTGTTTTCAAGTCAGAGAGTGAAATGCCATCTTTTACACAGCCTGCTTTCTAGTCATTTGTCTAAGGGTGAGATCCAGTGGTCAGTTTCAACTCCAAATGTTATAGCATCATAGATTTAAAACCACAAAGGACCTACAAAAGAAATTATCTGGTCCAACAATCCTTATTTTAACATTGAGGAAACCAAGGTTAATATATACTTCAATTTTCTATATTTTATAACCATCTTTTAAAATCCCACAGAATCACAAGAGTTTATAGTTCTTAGGTGTTATTATTTATTAGGTACATGCTTGGGAGGCTAAGGCTGGTGGATCACCTAAATTTGGGAGTTCTGAGCTGTAGCAAGGCTAAAGCAGACTGGGGGCTGCACTAAGTCCAGCACCAGTGAGCCCCTGGGGATGGGATGTAACATATGGTGCATGCATTTAGCAGATTTACCATTACTTATGCTAATTAATGAGACTGAAGTATTTATTAGACTTACACTTCTCAATGCACTCAATCAAATGTTATTGATACAAGTGTGCCAATAATACCCTCTTTTAAGAACAAACCACAAACCTCTGTCATAGAGATTCATCTTAGGTTGCAGTAATAGAAGGATAGAATACAGAGAGGGAAAAAGGTGATGATCATCTTCCTATGCTCTGCCTGAGTCAAACTATAATTGGAATATTTGCATCAGTTCTAGGTGTCACATTGGAGGAACTGGAGTTTGTCCAAAAGAGGCAAAATAGGATAGTAAGAAGACTAGAATCCATGTTGCAAAAGGATCAGCTGAAGGAAAAGGAATGTTTAATTTGGGAAAAATAAAATAAAATAAGACTTAGGGAGCAAAGGATAGTTGTCGCTCACATTTGGCAGGCTATTATGCCAATTGTATTTAAAAAATTAGACATCGGAGAAGTGACAAGAAGGAAGATTTTGGATTAATATAAGAGAAAAAAATCTCTGATGATTATAGCTTTTTAAAATGCAGAATTATTTGTTTTCCAAAATACTGAGTTCCCAATTAAGAAACAGTGCATGTATATAGCCAATTTACCATTAAATATGCTAACTAGAATATGCTAGAAATACTAACTAGACTGAGACTTCTCAATGCATGCAAACTTTATTAATCAAAATGTGCAAACAATACTTGTCTCTAAAAATAAACCACAACCCTGAGTCTTAGAGGTTCCAACAAGTTTCTTTCTTTTTTTTGTGAGGCAATTGGGGTTAAGTGACTTGCCTAGGGTCACACAGCTAGTAAGTGTCAAGTGTCTGGTCTGAGGCCAGATTTGAACTCAGGTCCTCCTGACTCCAAGGTTGGAGCTCTATACACTGCATCACCTAGCTGCCCCTAACAAGTTTCTTTTATACTAGACTCATGACAAGTTTCCCTCTCTGTCAGCTCCAGGCCATCTATCTCCCTTAGAGGTGGACATCTGGTAAGTCTCCCTCAATCAGCATTGCTCTTAAACCAACATAGACTGTAGGGAATGCAGGAGCCAGTCTTGGTCTCAGTGTAGCAACAGGCTAATGTCTGGGGTTGTCAGTAGGTTTTTTTTTTTTACACTTAGCACGGTGCCTAGAATAGAGTAAAATCTATATAAATGTTAGCTCTCATTATTATTTTTTATTATATTATATATATTCTTCATATTGTATTGTAATATTCATGTGGCAGTTATAAAGACTGACAATCCAGCATGTGTGCTGTTGATCATTATCAACAAATTGTTTCAAGGGTCAAAAGTATCTTCTCTGAGCAATTTGGAACTATGCCCAAAGGGCTATAAAAATGTGTATACTCTTTGACCCAGCACTTCTAGGGCTATATCCCAAAGAGATCATAAAAATGGTAAAAGGACCCACATTTACAAAATATTTATAGCAGCTTTTTTTGTGGTGGCAAAGAATTGGAAATTGAGGGGATGCTCATTAATTGGGAAATGGCTGAACAAGTTGTGGTATATGAATGTAATGGAATACTATTGTGCTATAAGAAATGATAAGCAGCAGACTTCAGAAAAACCTGGAAAGACTTGTATAATCTTGATGCTGAGTGAAGTAAGCAGAACCAGGACAACACTGCACACAGTAACAGCCACATTGTGGGATGACTAATTTTGATAGACTTAGTCCTTCTCAGCAATGCAAGGATCTAGACATCTCCAAAGGTCTCATGATGGAAAACGCTATCCACATCCAAAGAAAGAACTATGGAGTTTGAATGCATACTATTTGCTCTTCTTTTTCCTTCTGTTTTGTTTTGTTTTGCTTTCTCTTTCTTGTGGTTCCTTCTATTGGTTCTAATTCTTCCTTACAACATGACTAAGGTGAAAATATGTTTAATAGGAATGTATATGTATAGCCTATATCGGATCGTGTGCCATCTTGGGGAGGCAGGTGGTAAGGAGGGGGAGAAAAATTTAAAACTCAAAAGCTTATGGAAGTGATTGTTGATATATCAAAATAAATTAATATAAAAGGAGGAAAAAAAAGAAAAAGAAAATCCCTAATTGGGTCATGAAGAGTCAGACATGACTAAAGAACAACTGAACAAATAAAATAATAACGTAACAAATAAAAAAAAAATCTTCTCTGCTTCAACTCTCAAACTCCCCTTTGGATGGGCAACTGAATTCCTATCACCTATCTTTAACTAAGGCCTCATTTGTAGAGCAGATATAATAGTTATATAGTGAGTTGGAAACCTGTAGGAGGTTTTCAAATCAAGCCTGGATGGATGATGTGATGAGTATGATGTAGATTAGGTTCATACTTCATGTAGGGTAGTTTGGCTCAATAAGATTGTATGTTCTTTCTCCACTCTATATTCTATTGTTCTATAACTGATATGTCCTGAACTTAGGTTACTAGTTTCATTGTTTTCTAAAATTGACTTTGATGATTCATCATTCAGGTAAATACTAGGGTAGAACTTTGCTTAAAGTCTCTTAATTACATTTTAATAATACATTTTAAATATGAGAACTAGATGCCACATAATTCCACAAAAATAACAAATGGAGGGTGTGTCATAGTAGCAAATAATATAGGGATGAAAACATGAATCACATTAAATGGTTTTAGAAAGAAGATTAGGATATAAAATAGAATTGGGTTTTAAAAACATCAGGGTAGGTTTATCCCTCCAGGAACCTTCCTCCTAGTTTTATCCTTACTTGATAAAGTTAGGTGGTATACCAGAGAGCTGATGTTGGAGTCAGGAAGTCCTGAGTTCAAATCTAACCTGACACTAGCTGTATGATCCTAGGCAAGTCACTTAACCTCTGTTTGCCTCAATTTCCTCTAGGTGATGCGGTGGATAGAGTTCTGAGCCTGACAAAATTCATCTTCCTGAATTCAATTATGGCCTCAGACACTTACTAGCTATGTGACCCTGGGCAAGTCACTTAATCATTTGCCTCAGTTTCTTCATCTGTAAAATGAGTTGTAAAAGGAAATGGCAAGCCACTGTAGTATTTTTGCCAAGAAAATCCCAAATGGGGTCATAAAAAGTTAGAGACAATTGAAAAACAAAAAATAATGAGGATAACAATAGCACCTACCTCTCAAGGTTGTTATAAGGATGAAATGAGGTGATACATGTGAAGTGCTTTGCAAACCTTAAAGCACTTTGTAAATGCTAGCTTTTATTAATAATTGCAGTGATATTTAGGTAAGTGGGACTGGAGGCATTTAGGTTAGCAGAAAACTAGCTACTCACTATTGGATAGTTCCCACTTTCATGTAGGTAGAGCCATCCTTTAAGACTCACAGTTCCTCTTCAGTCTTTTGGTTCTGCTTATACTATGCATAAGAACATGTACATACTCTCAATTTCTCCAAATCTCGCATATTCTTACTATATGATGTAATTCCATTGCATTCATATACCATATTTTTTTTCAGTCATTCCCCAATCAACTGTCACTCATTTTTTTTTCTGATTCTGTTACCATGAAGAGTGTTGCTAAGAATGTATTGGATTTTTGTTTCTGCCTTTGACTTCCTTAGGGTATATGACTGATATGGGATCATGAGACTGCTGAGCCCATGGTTAAGGACATTTTATCACTTTTCTTGCATAATTTCAAACTGATATCCCAAACAAATATGCCACTGCATGGCTCCACCTCCAGTATATTAGTGTGCCTGTTTCCCCACATCTTCTCCAATGTAGACTATCCTAATTTTTGTCATATTTGCATTGTGTGAGGTAGAAATGTAGAGTTGTTTTCATTTAAATTTCTGTTACTGTTACTAATTTGGAGTTATTGATTTGGATTGGTCCACAGGGTGGTCCCAAAGACTTCTATCTATCTTTATTCATAGTTTACAATTATTTTGAAAACTGTTCCTATTCTTAGACTATGTATCTGTTGGTGACCAGCTCTCAGTGTTACATATTTATGCCAGTTCCTATATATCTTAGATGCCAGACTTTTGTCAGGCTGCAAAACTTTTATATAATATGGTTTCTCTTTACAGTCTAGTTTCATTCATTTTGTTCATGCAAAGCTCTTTGATTTTACATAATAAAAACTGCCAATTTTTCCTTTCTGATGTCAATCAGTAAGCAATTATTAATCACCTAGTATGTCGGGCACTGTGCTAGGTACTAGAAGTGCAAAGACAAAACTAAATCAATCCCTGCCCTTAAGGAGCTAACATTCTATTAAAAAACAACATGTACACATATAAATATATACAAATATATACAAAGTAAATAGAGAATAATTTTGGTTGAAATGGACTCATGGATTTTGAATTAGAAGAACTAAGGTGAACCAGTAAACTGTCATGAATTTAAAATGTCTTGGATTCTCTGCTATGAAGTTAGTGGTTCTCAGTATTGGACCTATGGATTGGGTACTGTAGAGGAGATGGACCACAAGTTTTGGGGAAACTTCTCCCCAGAAAACATAACCTTAGATGTCTAAGAAACAGAACTACAGAATTGCATAAATAGAGACATACTGTTGGGCTGTATTTTATTCAACCATAAAATGGTCCCAGTGACTTCTGTCTTGAAGGATATCTTTGTGATTTCCAGCCCAAATAGAAAAACTACAGAAAAAAAAATTATCCCATTGGAACAAACCCGATCTTCAGCAACTCCTGAGACCCCAAGATTAACCACATTTCTCTCCAAATCACTTGACAGCCTGTTCCTATTATTCAATCTCCAGTGTAAGGAAAATGGGTGACCAACCTCACCTGACAGGCTTCTTTTGCTAAGAGTAATGTCTTCCTAAGACAGTATAAAAATTTTCTCTCTCCCCCCCCCTTCTTCTCCCTCTCTCTCCCTCCCCCCTTGTTCATTGCTATCACCTGGCAACTGCCCATCAGCTGATGCTAATAACATTTTTTATAGTCTATACCCTTGTTTCCTGATTTACTGACCCCCCCCCCAGTCAAATGGACCAAAGTGGGAGGAATTATTGGAGATTGGGAGGGGGAGGATTCTAGGACCTCTGGGCTGAGGAATTTTTCAATAGTACTATCATTCCCATTGCAAAAGAAGTTAAGGAAGAGATAGCCTTTATCTGGGAGTCTTCACTGGGAGTGTCCCAGTCTATGTAATAGACAATGCCCTCACAAAGGGCTTTGTGCTTGCTCTCAAGCTTTTTAGCATGATGTTTCCAGCAATGCTGTCAGACACCTTCAATGAAGATGAAAATGGCAACAACATCAGTTACCGCACTGACAGCAAATTATTTAACATGAAAGGCTCCAAGCCAAGACTAAAGTGGAGGGAGAGTTTGGTAAGTGACTTTTTATTCACAGATGATTGTGTATTCAATGCCGCCTCTGAGGCTGAGATGCAACAAAGGATGGATCAATTCTCTGTTACTTGTGCTAATTTTGGCCTAACAACTGACACCAAGAAAACACAAATTCTTTATCAGCCAGCACCACATCATCCATATGTGGAACCATCAGTTGTAGCAAATGGAGAAATTTTGAATGCTGTGGATAATTTCACTTATATTGACTGTATATTTTCCAGGGATGTACACACAGATAATGAGGTTGACATCAAGGCTAGCTCAGCATTTGGGAGGCTCCAGAAAAATGTGTGGGAGAGAAGAGGTATTACTGCCTACCAAACTGAAGGTCTGCAGAACCATTGTGCTGACCTCATTGTTGTATGCCTGTGAAACCTGGACAGTCTGCCAATAGTATGCCAGGAAACTGAATTGCTTCCATTTGAATTGTCTTAGGAAGATTCTGAAGATCACTTAGCAAGAAAAGGTACCAGACACTGAGGTTCTCTCCCAAGCTGAACTACCAAGCATTCAAACTCTGCTGCAGAGAGCACAACTTCCATGGGCTGACCATGTCATCCAAATGCCAAGTATGTTTGCCTAAAAGACTATTTTATGGAGAACTCACACAAGGCAAGCGCTCATATGGTGGTCAGAAAAACCAATATAAGGATACTCTCAAGGTCTCTCTAAAGCACTTTGGAATCGATTGTGGGGCATGGGAGATATTGGCACAGGACTGCACAGCATGGCAAGCCCACATCAAGGCAGGCACTGTACTCTATAAGCAAAGCAGAATTGCAGTAGCTTAAAGGAAATGTGAGATGCACAAATAGAGAGACCTTTCCACTCCAAATATTTATATGGACTATTTGTGCCCAACCTGTGGTTAGAGCCTTGTGAGCTGATATTGACCTGATCAGCCACAGTTAAAAACACTGTACTTTGACCCCAACATAGTGATGACATTTTGGTCTTCTTTGAGAATGAAGGATACCAACCAATCGACCAGTCTACCTGCACGCCCTAATGAATTTGTGGGGTTTCTGCTGCCTTCCAGCAGCTTACGGCCCTGTTCCCTGGTTCATGTTGGCCACTGCCCACCAGGCCATCTCTAGATAGCTTTTTCTGCAGTTAGTCTATGGAGGAGCCAAGCCATTGTAGTCACTTAGTCTATCTAAAATCAAATGTGTGTCATGATATTAAATCATAAGATGTTTAAGAACTACTTGCAGAGGGCAGCTAAGTGGCACAGTAGATAGAGCTCTGGCCTTGGAGTCAGGAGAACCTGAGTTCAAATCCAGCTTCTGACACTTACTAGCTGTGTGACCCTGGGCAAGTCACTTAACCCCGATTGCCCCACCAAAAAGCAAAAAAAAAAGAAAAGAAAAAGAAAAAGAAAAAGAACTACTCGTAGAATATACATTCCTTCATAAGAAATGGAAAAACCTGACTAACAAAGAAGTTCTTCTAACTCACTGTTGGACCAGGAGACCACAGAAGTTCCTCACAATGACAAGTCAGTAAGACCACAGAGCTATTTCCAACAACTCATACTGTCATGGTATGGCAACCTTGAACTTACAACAAAGACTATTAATGATACAGATATAGGCATTTCTACAGATACAGTCAATACTATTAATGATGCAGCCATCATCCACAATTTATCTGCTCCAATCTTTCCCATTACAATTAATAAGCTTTCACAGTCACTAGGCACAAAATGCAGAAAGCCACAGAAAATCCATTGATGACATTAATCATAGGTACAAAAGTGGGCATTACTTCCATGGCTAGAATGTGTACCCAAATAATTAGCCACAATGACTTGAGAGCAGGAAGCACCTAATATATCTGCCCAAAGCACCACCATACAAACTCTATCCACAAATTTTTGGCACAGGCACTCAACAGTTGGCACCGTTAACACCAGCAAAGAGTGAGTCTGTGTAAGTGCCACTAACTACTCCAAAGGCCCCCAACTTCCTTCATCTATAGAACTTCAATAGGAGTATTCACTAATACTACCACCTTCTCCATAGGTGAAATGGTTGAGTCCTATTACTTACTATCAAAAAACTAATGTCATCTACTCCACTGGCAATAGACGTGAAAGTAATTCTGACTGCTATGCCAACAACTGTTGCTTAGGCTACTGAGATTTCAAGCACTCCACAGACAACAGAAAAGGCTCTCATCCAAGTCACACTATGTACATATGGTATCAGTTAAACTCAACTAAGAGCTCAGCAATAATCCTTGAAACATTAACACAGTCAGGCATGACCAATTGATATGTACAAATTGCCACTTCATCTCTCACCCAGCATTTGGTTAATAAAAACTTACTCTTGGCCACACTCTTACTTGGCACAACATTTTCTGTTGCTGTCTTGGTTTTGCTGACCCTGCAAGCCTATAAGAGCTATAAGAAAAAAGACTATCCAGGGGTGGGGAACCTGTGGCCTCGAGGCCATATGTAGCCTTCCAGGTCCTTGGGTGTGGCCTTTTGACTGAGTCTAAGTTTTACAGAACAAATCCTTTTATTAAGAAGCTTTGTTCTATGAGTTTGGATTCAGTTAAAGGGCCTCACTTGGGGACCTAGAGGGTTACATGTGGCCTCAAGGCCTCAGGTTCCCCACCCCTAGTATACCGATAGGACATTATTTAATGAACAGAAAGTATGTCTACTCAGAAACGGGAAGGGTTTGTACAGAAGGGTGGACACAAACACACAGGTTTTAGTTTTTATGAGGAGTGATTATATGTCTGTGAAGCATCTTTTCACTTTGCCTATAGATCCCAATTAGTGCTTCCAAGTATTTTGGTTCAATTTAGAAGAAATGCCAACTACTTTAAGGATGTAATTTAGATTTAATTCCACTGCAACTAAAGAATTGCTACTTTACTGTTGTTTTAAAAATCATGTTGATCCAGGGCAGGGCCTGGCCGTCAACCATTGGACTGATGAAGCAATGCTTCTAGAACCCTATTGGCTGCTTTGGTTTGTTCTGTCATTTTTGCTGCTGATGACTGCCTCCCTGAATCTACCCTCCCTTCCACCAGTCCCACCTCTGTCTTCTCTTACCTCCTTGTCCTCCAACTTCCCTGTTGGATAAAATAGATTTCTATATCCAAGTGAGTGTGTATGTTATTCCTTTTTTGAGCCAATTCCAATTAGAGTAAGGTTCAAGCATTGCCCACCACCCCACCATTTTCCACTCCACTATAAAAGCTCTTCCGGGGGCTTTCTTTGCAAAGGTACTGGTGGTTTGCTATTTCCTTCTCCAGCTGATTTTACAGATGAGGAAACTGAAGCAAACAGGATTTTATAAAATTAAAAAAAACTAGGAAAGATGTTAATAAATTAAAGAGCAACTGGTAGAGGGTAGGAAGGACAGTGAAGGACCTCAAGATCATACCATATGAGGACTGGTTGAATGAGCTAGGGATGTGTAGAATGGAGAAGAAAAGACTTAGAAAAGACATGGCAGTTGTATTTAAATATCTAGAGGCATTCATGCAGAAGATCTATTTAAACTTGCTCTGTGTGACCCCAGAATACAGAATTAGGAGTTGCGGATGCAAGTTGCAAAGAGGCAAATTTAGGCTTGACATAAGAAAACCTTTCTATCTTAAGAGGAATGGACTTCCTAACAGGTTCTTCCTTCTAGGAGATCTTTAAACAATGGTGTGCTGGCAAATGCTTAGCAACTAGCAATCAGAATAAAAACTTTTAAGTTTAATCTTAATTATCCCCATTGCTTTATTAAGTGTAGACAATCAACAAAACAATAAATCAAGACTTGACATGGAGAGTAGGGAGAAGGGGAGGGAGAGGCTGTGACATTTTAAGTCAGCCTCTAAGTGTGCTCTGCTGGAGCTGCTTCCTCCCAGACTTAGACCTACTTCTATCAACTTTTAAGTAAGTTTCAACATTCCCTTTGGCCACTAGAGGGTAGTCAAAGTCTGAGCTGTTCCTTCCAATGGCAGCCAGCTGCTTTGTCTTTTTCTATTGGCTGGTGAAGCAATTTTTCATAGCTAGTTAGCTAAGTAGCTTTCAGAGTTCAAGGGTAAAAGGATGAATCCTTAGAATACTAAAGATAGCCATTGCTTCGATCGTCCTAAAGTACCTAGGTTGTCTCCTACACTAGGGGACTTCAACATATAAGCTGAAATTCCCCCAAACTGTCTGGCCTCTCATTACCTCAGTCTCCTCAACTCCAGCAATTAACTTGTTATTCTGCCTCAACCATACACTCTTGACCATCACTCACAAGTACAGTTATTCCTTCCACATCGCAACTTTCCCTGTCCAGGTTTCAATATATTGAGGATCAGCATAAGAAATTAAATGGGAATTGGGGGGGAGTTTTGAGAAAGCCGGAGAAGATATGTGAAGGCCAGCAGACAACACAGAAAAAGTTTAGAAACTCAGAAATGCATAACATATGTGTATAGTATTGTATAATGTCAACATATTTTATCTTTGAATACCATAATAATTCAGACTTCTTCTCTGGTATGAAGGGAGGACCAAAAAGTTTTACACGGATTTTCCAGATCTCAGTGTACTGAGTCCCTAATCTCCATGATGTGGAAGGGACATTTCAATGATAAAGAAGTCTGAAATCCCTATATCTGACCTTAACTTTCTATCATTCTAATTATCTCTATGCCTCTCAAAACCTATTATTTGTCTTCATTTTGAACTCTAGTCCTCCCAGCTTATCACTCCTGTTCAGCATTCATATTTTTTCCCTTCCCAAATTTAACCCAATAGATAACTAGTTCAATGTTACACAGTTCTCTATTTTCCAATTCCTTGCCCCCTTGCTCTATCTATGCGGAGTACTTAGACATCCCACTGCCTCAGCTCTTACTTGTTACTGAATAGTGCTAGGGGAGGAAGTCACACAAATGCACAGACTGGGTCCACTACAAATTTGTTATCCAATAATACTGTAGAGCAGGCTTGCATAACCTGCGGCCTGCCAAAGGATTTCAGATGGCCTGAGAAAAATGTAGAGGAAAACATCCTCTACATTTTTCATGGACCACTGGAAATCTGTGGGCCACAGGTTGTGCAGGCCTGCTGTAGAAGCAAACAACTTGGAAAAATAATTATTCTGATCAACAAAATGACTATGATTCTATAATGATGAAACTTGCTACTCACCTCCTGACAGAGAAGTGATAGATTCAGTACAGAATGAGACATGTATTTGGACATAGCCCATATGGGATTTTTTTTTCTGCTTGACTACATGTATCTGTTATAAGGGTTTTGTTTATCTTCTTTTTTCAGTGTGGGGGAGGGGGGAAGTGAGAGGGTCCTAAAGACTGGAGGGAGAAAAGGTGAATTTTTGTTAACTGAGAAAAATAAAATGTAATTAAAATGAACTTTAAGTGACAACAAAAACCTTCGAAATTTATATTATCTAATTTCAGCTAGGTCTTCACTGATGCAAGGTAATCCTTTGACTTCTCACTAATTGACACTCACCTTGGATACAATGGCTATTACAAAATTTCTTTTATTTCTTCAAGCCTCCCCTATCACTGGTCCCCCACCATCATAGTAAAGGATCTGACCTCATAATTTACTGAGAAAATAAAATGTTAGTCACTGAGGACATACATCTGACCATGCCATTCTCCATGCCCTAACTCAATATACTCCACTGTCTTCCTATTACTCCAGGATCAAATATAAAGTCCTTTGTTTGGCATTTAAAGCTTTTTACAGACTAGCTCATTCCTACCTTTCAATCTTCTTATATTCTATTTCATTCTATGCACTCAACAATTCAGTCATAGTAGCCAAGAGTGAGCAAGGTGCCGCAGTGGATAGAGTGCCAGGCCTGAAGTCAGGAAGACCTGAGTTCAAATCTGGCCTCACATACTTGCTAGCTGTGTGATCCTGGTCAAGTTACTTAACCGTGGTTGCCTCAGTTTCCTCATCTGCAAAATGAGCTGGAGAAGGAAATGGCATACTCTAGTACACATAGTAGGCACTTAACAAATGCTTGATTCCTTCCTTTCTTCCTACTTAATTGTTCCTATAATACAAAATTCCATCTATCTCCTGTCTTGGTACCCTTATGAATATTTAATCCATCACCTATCTCTCAGGAGGTAGGTAGCTCATTAAACTCCTGCTTTAGACAAAATTTCTGTTCTGATTTGAAACTTTTACTGCAGCTAAAGACAGGTTCTGGGACAGCTAGGTGGCACAGTGGATAGAGCACCAGCCTTGGAGTCAGGAGGACCTGAGTTCAAATCTGACCTCACATACATAACACTCATTACTCAGATTCTGGGCAAGTCACTTAACCCCAATCGCCTCACCAAAAACAAAACAAAAACACTTAGGTTCCTCCTTGTAAGGTAGGGATCTAGACTTCGTTAATGGGTATTTTTGGAAGGTAGAGGGACTCCATGCCAGTCAAGAATACTTCCTGAAATTGTTTAAAATATTAATAAATATTCTATAAGGTAGAACTGACAAGATTTGGCAAGTGAATCACTATGTATGGAGAAGGATAGTGAGAGGTTGATTTTGACTCTAAGGTTGTGAATCTGAGTGACTGGAAGGATGGTGGTTCTTCATCACTTTCCTTTCCTGGATTATGATAGACATTATGCCTCCCAACCCTGGCAGTACTCCAAAGTTCTGTCCTGGGCCCTTTATTTCTCTCTTACTTGGTAAACTCATTAGTTCCCAGGGTTCATTTATCATCTCTATGCAGATTACTCCCAGCTCTAGTATCTCCTCTGAACTCCAGGCCCATATCACCAACTCCTATAAGACATATGGTGTCTCAAACTCAACATGTCCCAAACAGAATTTATCATGTTTATCCGCAAACCCATCCCTCTTAAGAATTTCTCTGTTTTGGTCAAAGTACCTACAATCTTCCTGTCACTCATATTTACAATCTCAATGTCAAAATTAAGAACTCAATCTCCTTTACTCTTCATATTAATCAATAAACATTCATCAAGCTCCTACTATGTGCCAGGCACTGTACTAAGTGCTGGGAGACAGCCTGAGAGAATGCCCAGAGCCGAGAGATGGAGTGTCTTGTTTGTGCAATAGTCAAGAGGAATGAAGAATTTGTGTAGGGGAATAAGGTGTAAGAAGACTGGAAAGATATGAGGGGTGAGGTTATGAAGGGCACTGAATGCCAAACAAAGCATTTTGTATTTGCTTCTGGAGGCAAAATGAAGCCACTGGAGTTTATTGAGTAGGAGAAGTGACATGATCAGATCTGCGTTTTAGGAAAATCACTTTAGTGGCTGAATGGAGGATGGATTGGAGTGGAGAGAGACTTGAGAGAGGCAGACCCATTAGCAGGCTATTACAGTAGTCAAGGTGTGAGTTGATGAAGGCCTGCACCAGAATGGTGGCAGTGTCAGAAGAGAGGAGATGAATTTGGGAAATATTGCAAAGCTGAAATCAACAAGCCCTGGCCAAAGCTTGGATATGGAGGATGAGAGAGAGTGAGGAATCCAGGATGACTCCTAGATTTGTATAGCCTGGGGGACTGGGAAGATGGTATTGCCCTCTACAAGAAACCGGGATGGTGGGAGAGAAGAAAAGCTTATGGGGAAAGATAATGAGTTTTCTTTTGGACATTAAGATCTTAAGATATCTCCTGGACATCAATCTGGGATGTCTGAAAGACAGTTGGAAATGTGAGATTTGGAGGTCAATAGAGAGACTGGGGCAAGATAGGTAGATTTGAGAATTATCAGCATAGAACTGGTAATTAAATCCATGGGAGTTGATGAGATCATCAGATGAAGTAGAATAATAGAAGAAGGGAAGAAGAGGGCACCAGGACAAAACCCTGAAGAACACCTTATCATTTTTATCTCCATAGCATTCTTTCTCTTCTCTCTACTTATACAGATTTCTTACTGAGCCGAGAATCCTGCCTCTTTCTAACTAAGCTTTGCTTGCACTTTACTTTAATGGAGTTAAAATGCTGTCTTCTTAGAGACCCTGTGGAGTTTTTGTTTTTCATTTGGCAGCTTCTGAATTTCCCCATCTTCACCAAACCAGTCTTGATTTTGTGAGTGTTCTGACCCAGATGAGTAAATGCAGTGCTGTACACCACATTGCTGAAAGCTGCCTACTCCTTTTCTGCTCCACTGTTGCCAACTGTGTGTTGGCTCCCTCCAAGGTAGTAATGAACTGTTTTCATCAATAATAAGTTTTCAACTTATTTGTTGAAGTTAAGTCTTCTGATAGTCATCTTGCCATGGGGCTGCTGTTTTTGTTGAATACAAATATTTAGCTTGGAGAGGAAAAGTCTACAATCAGTTCACCATTCTGTACCACATATTGTCTCGTCACTCTCACATGCTGTCTGTCTCTTCTCCTTAAAATGACGGTCTAATAAATGTCAGTGTTTCTGTGAAGGTGCATCCGAGAAGTTTTATTGTGCTTAGGTAAATGGAAGACAGCGTTGGTGATGAGGTCATGAGATGCACAAGTCTTCAGTAGTAAGAGACCATTGCTGTTGCTGTTTCTGACTCCATTCATTCCTCCCAAGGACTCCCTGCCTCATTGTTGTATGCCTGTGAAACTTGGACAGTACACCAGCGCCAAGGCAGGAAACTGAATCACTTCCATTTGCATTGTCTTAGGAAGATTCTGAAGACCACCTAGCAGGATAAGGTACCAGACACTGAGGTCCTTTCTCAAACTAAACTACCAAGCATTCAAACTCTGCTGCAGAGAGTACAACTCTGATGGGCTGGCCACATTGTTCCAATGCCAAAAGTATGCTTGCCTAAAGGACTACTTTACAGAGAACTCTCACAAGCAAGGCACTCACATGGTGATCCAGAAGTGATACAAGCACACTCTCAAGGTCTCTCTGAAGAACTTTAGAAGATTGCATGACATAGGAGATGTTGGCAAAGGACCGCCCAGAATAGTGTGTCAGCATCAATACAGTCTATTTTTGCCCCACCTGTGGTAGAGCACTCTGAGCTCGTATTGGTCTGATCAGCCAGTCAGACACACTGTAATTTGGTTTCAACATAGTGATGTCATTTTGTTCCTCTTTGAGCGCACGAACAACCAACTTATACACCAAAGTACAGGCCCTTATCATCTTTGCCTAGAGTATTGTAATAGGCTCCTAATTGGTCGTCCTGACTCCTCTCCTTACTCCAACCTACCCTCCATGTAGCTGCCAAAGTGATCTTCCTAAAGCAGAGGTTTGTTACTATTCATTAATTCCAATGACTCCCTATTCCTTCTAGGACTGTTTGGCATTTAAATCTCTTCACAATTTGATTTCATCCTACCTTTCTAGGCTTATTATACATTACTCTCCTCCATGCATTACATGCTCCAACCATACAGGCCTTTTTACTCTTCCTGTCATGTGGACACTATCTCTCATCTCCATGCCTTCATTATGAGTCCTAGAGTACTGTCCCTTTGAACTTCTGCCTCTTGAAATATCTGGTTTTCAAGACTTGATTAGTGCACCGTACTATTGGCACCCCCACCCCCACCATAGCTATAGTGTATCCCTCTCCAAAGTTAACTTGTATCTGCTTTTATGTGCATCTTGTCTCACCTTAGAACGTAATCTCCTTGAGGGCGGGGACTGCTTTGATTTTTGTCTTTTGCATCCTTGTGTCTAGTAAGTGCCCAGCACATATAAATGCTTGTTGATTAATTGGTGTGGAGGAAAAATAGGGTTTTTTTTGACTAGATGCCCTTTAGGGTACCATTCTTCTAAGATTCTGTGATTCTGTAAATTACATTATTGTTATGTATAGACAGATTCTATCTCCCCAGTGGATCACAAGCTCGAAGAAGGAAGTGATAGTTTTCTATTTCTTTCTATGATTCACCGATAGTGCTGGTCAAATGTTTGCTGAACTTTGAATTGTATACATTTATACTGTTTTCCTTTCCTTTCTCTTTTCCCTTCCTTATTGTCTCATTTTTTTCTTTCTCCATTCCCCTTCAAATGCACAATTTTAAACTAAGGTCTGACATCCCGTGTCCTAGGCTTATAGTTGCTGTAGAATCACTTTCAGGTCTCTTTCATTTCCAAAAAGTGGCATGAGGGCCTGACTTTCCCTTGATTCCCTTTTATAGACCTACCATAAAAAGGTGCTTAGATTCAAGCAACATAAGCCGATTAAATCAATTTATACTCAATAACTGGTCCTATTGAGGTTTAGGGGTTTCAGGGTGCTGGGACCCTGAAATAGCAACATGTGGGTCCTGTCCAAATGAATTCCACCCAAGCCTTCTTTCAGCCAAAGACAAGGTTTATTAAAGATCCACCATATTAGCCAGACTCTTAAGGAAGCTAAACATTTGTGAGACTGGTATTGACAAGAGGGCTAGAATGAATCTCAGCCATCGGCTATATTTTAAAAATCTGAGCACTTTAATGGAAACAAGATGGATCTTATATACATAAAGACACTGGGAGGGATTTAGGAGTTGTTAAGTAGTCTGAGGTGAATGTGTGGAGCGATCTAGGGAGGCTCTTGATAGGGGTGGCCAGTAGGCTGGGGTGACTGGAGGTCGAACACTAGGGACCCGGACCACCGGACCACCGTGGCCAAGGGATCAAGGAGTAGAGGTCTAGGGCGGGGCCAGGAGCAGACAATAAAAGGGCAGTTAATTAACTAGGAAGGGCCAATTGCCTGGTAGGGACTTTGGCCAGCTGAGAAAGTCCAGGGCTTTTTCCTTTCTGGGGTCCCGATCCCAAAGATATGGTCTTTTCGTTTTAAGGGTTCAGATACCATCCCCATCAGTCTTAAGTCTTCTTCCTCAAAGAAATGTTGTTAAACTCGGCCCCTAGTTGCTCTCTCTTCCCTCACCCCCACCCTCTGAAGGAGGATGGCACTGCTCAATTTATTCATTCTCTCAATATTCCTGTGATTTCATTGGCGAACTTTTGGTGACGAAACTACCAATGCAGATCAACCAGTGCTGCCACATCTTATAGTCTTAGTACAAGGGTTCTTAACCTGGAGTCCGTGAACTTAAAAAAAAATGTTGATAGCTATATTAGCATAATTTCTTTCGCAATCCTATGTATTTTTATGCCTTGAAGAGTATTATTCTGAGGAGTCCATAGGCTTCACTAGACTGCCAAAGGGGCCCCATGCCTCAAAAAGGGCTAATTTAGAACCAGGGTCTCGGAGAGGTGCAGGAAGCCCGAAGGGTTGACCGTTGGCCAGGATTACACAGCCAGCACGTATTAGGGGGAAGCCTTGAACCCCGGGCCTTCCTGCCCCCAACGCCAGCCCTTTCGGAGATGCCGCACGCGGTGTCTCAGGCATCTTGGGAGGAACTGATCGTACAGAAATAAAAACAAAACCGTCACTGCCCTCGAGGAGCTTACATGCTACGGGCAGAATCACTCGCTCTGGCGGAAGCTAGATCAGTTACTGAGAACAAAAAAAAATTCGTAACACAACTTTGGAAACACAACCTGCCTGTGAGGAGGGGTCTCTACTGCCTAATCTCGGACCTCCCACTCAGGGCTTTTCTCGGAAGTAACCCAACTAGGTCCTTCCAATTCCCGTAGGATTTATTCACAGACCTTCCGGGCGTTCGCTTTTCCTCCTAGTTTGGCCCGGGAGTCGCACCGTAGCGCGCAGCCGCAATGAATTCTGGGAACATCCTCGCGCAGTCAGCTGTGTTGGGGCCTCGGCGTCCCGCGGTGCCGAGTTTATTTCTCTGTCTTCCCGTTCTCCGCATCAGGCTCCGCCGGGCCTCAGCGAACTGCCGAGATGTCTGGGGTGCGGGCGGTGCGCATCAGTATTGAGTCGGCCTGCGAGAAGCAGGTGCAGGAGGTGGGCCTGGATGGCACCGAGACCTACCTGCAGCCGCTGTCCATGTCGCAGAACCTGGCCCGCCTCGCCCAGCGCATTGACTTCAGCCAGGGCTCGGGCTCCGAGGAGGAGGAGGCGGCCGGCGCCGACCGAGACTCCCAGGACTGGGCTGGCGCCAGCGGCAGCGCCGACCAGGACGACGAGGAAGGTGAGGCTCGGGGCGGCCGCTGCCGGGTTCCAGTCAGTTCAGCAGATGTTCATTAAGCGCCTGCCGTGTGCGCTGGGAATACAAAGACTCCCGGCCTCGAGGAGTTTACCGTCTAACAATGCGGGGCCTCCAGGGTCTTCTGTAGTGCCGTGGTATCGTCCCAGGGGCGTGGGTACGAGGCTTGCCTCTCCACTTAATAACCAGCATCACCCAGTCTCTCTGAGTCTCAGTTTCCTTAGTTGTAAAATAGGGAGAGTAGGAGTTGGTCCGAAGTGATGAAAGAAAGGAAAATCACTCAAACGTACAACGATTATTCATAGCAGTTCTTTTTGTAATGGCAAAGAACTGGAAACTAAAGGGGTGAGACCATCTGTTTGGAAATTAACTCAGCAAATTGTGGGGTATGAATGTAATGAAATATTATTGTGCCTTTAAAGAAATGAAGGGGAAGGTTTGAGAGAAGTGCAAAAGACTTATTAAAGGAATTGGTGCAGGGCGAAGGTAGCAGAACCAGGAGAACAATTTATGCATAAACAATAATGTTGTCAAGACAAACAACCTTGAAAGACTTGAGAACTCTGATCAAAGTCATGACCAGCAAGGATTCCAGAGCATCAGTGAATGATGAAGCGTGCTTCCTTCCTCTTGTCAGAGAAGGGAAGGACTTAGAATGCACAAGACATGTTTTCAGACACAGGCAGTATGACTGCGTATTTGTTGTGAGGACTTTGTTTTTCTTTTTTCATTTTTCCATCGGAGGAGTGGGATGGGAGGGGAGTGGTAGGAGAGAGCAGCCCCCCCCAAAAAAGAGGATCATTGAGGCATCTTTAAAAAAAACCTGTAGAGAAGAGAACAGAAGGAAGGTCATAAAGAAGCACAGAAAAATAGGACAGCTTTGAAAGCTACAGGTAGAATTTATTATACTTAAAAGGAAAAAGAAGCTGCACGTAATAGAGATCTCCAATTTCAGTACAGTCATCTTTTTTCTTCTATTAATATGAAAATGCCAATTTTATTTAATATTACATTTAGAATAGAACACTTATAAGACACGAATCTCCCTCTCTCTTTCTCCCCTACTCCTTCCAAACCCTGGTGCAGGCTCTAAGAGTCGGTTTTGGCAGCTGGATGTCAGGGTTCCAAATGAACTGGAGTTTCAGGGAAGGGAGCCTGTATAATGTGGATTCTTTATCACCTGCCCTTCTTCAGGAGATTTAGCCCATCTCACTCCTATCTGCTCCTTGTTCTTCCATAGATGACCTGGACTCAGTGCTGACTTGGTGTTGGGAAGACCCAGGTTCACGTCCTTCCTCAGATACTGAGCAGCAGTGTGACTCTGGGCAAGTCTGCTATTTTTTTTTTTGCCTCATTTTCTTCATCTGTAAAATGAAGGGGTTGGACACATTCCCCTCTGAGGTCCCTTCCAGCTCTAAAGGGGGATGACTTATAACTAGTCTCCCTGTTGCCAGTCTTTCCATTCTGCAGAGTTCTCACAAAACTACCAAAATAATTTTCCTAATGTGCAGGTCTGATCATGTCATCCCATGTTGCCTGTGGAATAAAAATAAATCCTTAGCCTGGCCTTGTGTCTTCAGCATGATATAGCTTCAACCAACCTTTCCAACATTGTTTTACTCTGTTATCATTTATATACTTTGTGTTCTAAAATCAGTAATAATTGTAACTTGTAGTTATAGGGCTTTAAGGTATTCAAAGCTCTTTTGTTATAACATGTTAAGTTCTCAGTGCAAATATTTTTATCCTTATAGATGAGATAACTGAAGCTCAGAGAGATTGTGTCTCGACCTGAGGTCACAAGCTAGTAAGCACCAGAGCTACGATTTGAAAGCAGGCCTTCTGACTCAAGTTCAGTACTTTTCCCATCATACCATGCTACTTTTCTAGCTTTCTAGTTTCATCCAGCTTTCTCCCTCCTCTCTCTAGTTTGCAGGCCATCCTCCATGCTAAGAACAAATTCCCCTCAAATCTGTGCATTAGAATCCTTTTTTCAAGTTCATTTGTTCAAGTTCAGATGCCACCTCTTCTGTGAAGCTTGTCCTGATTGCCCCCAGCTCAAAATGATCTTTCCCTTCTCATATTTGTTAGAGCCTGTGGCCAGACTATTCCTTTGCGCTTATCTTATTCCACTTTTCATCATACTTATTATTATTTTTTTTGTAGCAATGTGGCATGGCATAGCAAAGAGAAAGCTGTCTCTTAGGAGTCAGTAAAGTCTGAGTTCAATTATCATTTTTGACAGTGTCTCAAGCAGCTCTAAAACTATATGTAAGTTGTAGCTAGGTGCTGATCTTCAGAGGTAGAGGGAATGTCTTCACTGAGTGTTTCTACACTAGGGCAATCATAGGTATGGTACAAAAGAAAAATCTTGTTCTGGGCTTAGATTCCAAATTTCTTAAGATCTGGGACTTTTCTCTTTGTATCCTCAGCACCAAGTATGAGGTCTTATACAAAGTAGGTACTTAATAAATGTTAATGTTTGTTGATAAAGAAAATAAGAGAAAAATTAAGAAAGACAGTTTTCAGTTTCCTGGTATTGGTTCTAGTGTTAAATCATCTTCACTTAAGAGCCATCTTAATTGGAGACTGAATCTGAAGTTTATAGTCTGGATAGCAATTTTAAGCAAGGAAAAAACTTTTTTCACATATTTAGCTTAAAGTATAAGAATCATTTATTTTATTCTCTTTTCCATTAGACTCATTCATCTTTATGGAATTCAGTGGGATTCAGCTCAAATTCTTTTAGAGCAATTCAAAAGAATTGGACCAATTCTCTTATTTTGAATTTTTTTAAATAAGTGGACCTTTTTGGCAGTGGCTTAAAATTCTTTTGATTATACATGATTTAGTTCAGTTGAAATGTATTTATTGATTGCGTACTTGCATACTTTTTGGTATAATGGAATTTGGCATCTGGAAACGTGACATATCTTTCTTTTGTCAGTATGTACTAGTGAATATTAATAGACATTACAGAATGGGTGACAGGGACAGGGTAAAGGAAAAATAACTGATTGAAGTGAAAATTTGGTTTCCTTTTTAAAAAACTCTTAGTTCTTTGTATATGTTTATATGTGGCTTCTGTCTTCTAGTCATAACTAAAAGTACATTTCTTTCCTTTTAGGGTTGGTAAAATTTCAGCCTTCTCTTTGGCCGTGGGATTCGGTACGGAACAATTTAAGAAGCTCCCTGACTGAGATGTGTGTTCTCTATGATGTTCTCAGCATTATCAGAGATAAAAAGTTCATGACTCTTGATCCTGTTTCACAAGATTCACTTCCTCCCAAGCAGGTACAATGTGTTTACAAGAAAATAACACAATCAAACCTCAATAATTTATGGTTTTCATTAACTTTTTCAGGCTTTAAAGTTATGTAATAAAATGTTATATGTTGTATGAAGTGATATTTTCTCACGGACTTTGGCCTTAGACTAATTAATTATTTAAACAACAAAATTAGATCCTGATATGATTTTACCTTTATATTTTTATGTGGCAAATAGTTTAGCAAAGTTATGTAAAGTTTGTTTACTCAAATGGAATGTTCTTTTTTACATTCTTTTTTTAACATCTTGCTAATTTTTTCTTGTTTCACTTGTCTTTTATTTCATTACTTTTCAAGCTTTTCCTTGCCCAGATATATACTACCCCTTCTGGAACTTTTCTCTTTATATCCTCAGCACCAAGTATGAGGTCTTATACAAAGTAGATACTTAATAAATGTTAATGTATTTGTTGATAAAGAAAATAAGAGAAAAATTAAGAAAGACAGTTTTCAGTTTCCTGGTACTGATTCTAGTGTTAAATCATTTTCGCTTAAGAGCTGTCTTAATTGGAGTCTGAATCAGCTATAAAATGATGAGACTGGGTAAGATAATCCATAATCTTCCAACTCTTAAAAACTTATGAGTCTGTCAGAGTCTATGTACACAAGAAAAATTGATTTGGCTTTTTATGTCCTCTCAAAGCTGTTTTAAGGAATCATATTACTTACTTTCAGAGCTGTCCTGCTTGTATGGACTTCCTCCTGAACTGTCTTCTGTATACCAGTGTGCACTTTTTAAAATGTTTCAATGGCCTTCCTCCTTTTTCTTGTCATCACCATCGCTATATACCATTTCCCCTCAATTTTCCTCACTTGCATTTAAAAACAAGAAGAAAAAAAAAGTCCATGTATAAACAAAACAAATTAACACAGTGATCATATCCAGAAATGTATTCTCTCCTACACTTGAATTTACCATTTCCCCATTAAGAAGTGGGTAATGTTCTTCATTATAGGTCCTCTGTAGATGTTGCTGGAAATTGCTTTGATCAGACTTCTTAAGGTTTTTTCCTTTGAAATTTTATCTTTTTGTAAATTGCCCTCCTGGTTCTGCTCAGTTTGTATCATTGATTTTGGCTGTGACGTTCCTGGAACTTTTCATTTTGGGTTTTTTTTTGTTTGTTTGTTTTTTCCTTTTTGGTGAGGCAGTTGGGGTTAAGTGACTTGCCCAGGGTCACACAGCTAGTAAGTGTCAAGTCTGACGCTAGATTTGAACTCAGATCTTCCTGACTCCAGAGCCAGTGCTCTATCCACTGCTCCATCTAGCTGCCACTTGGGGTTTCTTTTGAAAGGTAATAGGTGAATTCTTCCTATCTTTATTTTGCCTTCTGGTTCTAACAGATTTAGGCAATTTTCATTTGATTTCTTGAACTTTAGTGTACAAACTTTTCTTTTTTTAAATCATATGTTTTTGGGGTTTTTTGTTGTTTTCTTGGCTAGGCAGTGGGGTTAAGTGACTTGCCCAGGGTTACACAGCTAGTTAAGTGTCAGGTGTCGGAGGCCGGATTTAAACTCAGGTCCTCCTGACTCCAGGGCCGGTACTCTCTCTACTGTGCCACCTAGCTGCCCCTCGAATCGTATTTTTGAAAGAGACCAATGATTCTTCTTAGTATTCACACAGTCCCTTGTAGAAAATCCATTTTTGGATTTGAATCTCTGCTCGCAGCTGTTAATGTGATTCTTATCTTTCTAGGTTGGATTTTGAATATCTTTGGCACTATTATAATTCTTTACACCAAACCGTATCTTTGGTTTACTTATCTCTTTGGCCTTAGTGTCTGAATTGGGACTTTGTGTTGGGACTAGCTTTGCCCCCTGCTGTGGCCAATTTGGTCTTGACATGGGTGACTTGGGTTCCTATACTGATCTCCACCTCTTGGACCTTTGAGTTGCAAAGAATTAGATCTTTAGGGCCCTCTGTGGACAGTGGTAAGGCTGTTGGAGCCTTTGGGCCAGGAATGTCAGAGCACTAAGTCTTAAGCACTATTATGTGCCCGGAAGGGGAGAGGTTGGGTTTGGAGGGATGCCTTTTTCATGAGCATCCTCTGCTCTTACTGCTTTTGGATACAGAGTTTTACAGGTTACAGGTATTTCTGGCTGGTATCTGCTTGTGTTAAAAAGCTACTGTCTTGTTTGCCTGTGCTGGCACTGGTCTTTCTATTGCCACCTTTCCTGTTGCTCTTGGACTTTGGATTGACTTTTTGTGCAGTCTTGGGTTGGATGAAGTTGCAAACAGGATTTTTCTTAATCATGATTATGTTTGGTGCTGTTTTAAAGCTTTTGCTGGAGTAGTTCTAAGGGAGTTGGTCTACCTTCCTGTATTCAGGCAGAATAGTAGTTTTTGGTTGGAAGTCCCTGGGGTTTTATTTCATCTTTGCTGATTCCAGAAGATACTTCAATAGCCTACATTGCCACAGAAGAGCCATTATGAATGGGCCAATTAATAGAATGAAGGAAAAACATATATTAAATGTTTACTGTCTGCTAAAAATTGTGCCAAATCCTGGGGATACAAATACAGGGAGCTCACATTCTAATTGGACAGTGTAATGGAATAGTGATCAGGGAAGAATGACTTTTGTTCTGGAAGTTACCAGGTTGTAGAGGAATTAACTGACATATCCTTTCCAGAAGCAATGGAACTTGTAAGCTATGGACTTATTCTCCCAGCTCCTACTAGTACTAGTAGGTCACCAGAGCTAAGCTGCTATTAGTCTCTTCAGAGTCTAGGGGTATGCCTACAGGGTTGAGGGGAGGAGGAATTTTTTCTAATATTTAGCTCATGATTCCCCACTGGTATGTTTCTTCCTAATATTATCATATGATATCAATTATTCAGTAAGTTATTTTTTAGAAAAGGGTATTTACTAAGGTGGTATGCTAAGAACTGCTAGTACGAAATATCTCCTTCCGTACCCCCACTTCATTCCCAGAGACTGGGACACATTCTTCCACCAGTATATACAGAATCTAGGGGAAAGTAAGTTCAGGATTATTGAACTTGGCAGTAGGATGACTCACAGCTCCTGACTACTAGAAGACCTTTTCTTTCCTTTGTGGGGTACTCATGAAGTTCCCTTACACATGTTATGCCTTTTCTCTTTGTACCTGGGCTCCTTGTAGAGCTTGAATCTGCCTTTCCTCTCTGCCTCTAGCCACTGTTCTAGGATAGATTTTAGGATAGTAATGAGCATGGAAGCCCAGATCCCCCAGACCAAACAATACTCTCAAGGTTCCCCACCAGCCAAGGAGGAAGGTGGGGAAGAGACTGAGACCAAGACTGAAGCTGAGTTGCTTGCTTCTTCCACTTTTTCTGTCCCTGTGCCCACAAGCAATTCCCTTTCAGTGGCTGGTTAGATTTCTACCCTAAGCTTCCAGACACAGGAATCGCCTACTCCAAACTCATCTAGCTTATTTTATATAGGTTTCACAGTTTGTGATGAAGTCCCTCAACCAATCAGAACATCCTGCCAGTGCAATATCACGTCATTCAACAACTATCCAGTGACTTTCAATGATTTTTTTGCACTTAGTTTAAAGTATTTAATTGATCGATTGAGGCATGCCTGAGGCATACCTAGTTAGGGTATCAAGATATAGGGTATACTATCTTATCACTTGTGTTAAATGGGATAGGGTAATTGATCCACACACTCAATGCCTCTTCACTTACAGTAATAATGATTTGATTACAGTTCTCAGAGCCAACCGATGGACTGGGATTTGAGATACGGGAAGCTGGGAGGCTGATTAGAAGGCTATTCTAAAATTGATGAGAATCAGAACTAGAGTCTTAGCCATGTTAGAAGAGAAAAGGAGATAGATGCACAATATCTTTATTGTGGAGGTAGAATGAGCAAAACTGTAACACAGCTCACTGATATAGTAAACTTTGATTCCTATTCCATATGATAACTTTAATTGCAATATACCTTAAATTAAAACTTTTTATATTGGTATCTTTGCAAAGAAAATATTCAAATTAGTGAAAAAAGTGACATTTGCTGATAAAAACCACATGTTTTTTCCCCCTGTTCTCTCCGTGCAATACATAATGATCATTTTTTGTGTTCTTTTGATAGAATCCTCAGACTTTGCAGTTGATTTCAAAGAAGAAGTCACTAGCTGGTGCAGCGCAGATCCTTCTTAAAGGAGCGGATAGGTTGACTAAATCAGTTACTGAAAACCAGGAAAATAAGCGGCAAAGAGACTTCAACTCTGAACTTCTTCGATTAAGACAACACTGGAAACTCAGAAAAGTAGGAGATAAAATTCTTGGTGATCTGAGCTACAGAAGTGCAGGTATATTAGGCTACTAGGCTATTTGTTATGGAGGAGAAATTAATATAATTTTTGCTTAACTAACTACAGAGTTAATGCCATATTATATTGGAATTAATATTGTAATATGCTCATAGATGAGGGCATTTATAATTGACATTGTCCTGAAGTGGAAAGAACAAAGAACTGTGAATTGGAGGATGTAGTTTTTTTCCTGACTGTATGAGCTAGTTGGAAATACTGGACTGATATTTAATCAGAACCCTTCTAGCCTAAGTTTTGATTCCCAGTGGTTAGGGTATATTCTTTAAATTTCAGTGATGCTTAATATTCCCTGTTTAACAGAAAGTTCAAGGTGGGGCTTGTCTGCTAATACACTCTGATCTTTTACTTCCAATTTATGAAGAAATTAGGAGGTAGGACTGTGATACTGACCTTCACACAGGATTAAACCTGCAACCTTGAAGGTTTACTGTGTATGGGGTAACAAAAGATTTCAAATCTGAAAAAAAATGACCAAAGAGTCGCAGAGGTTATGCAACCACTTTAACTCTGAATATGCCAAAGAACTCAGACAGGTCATCACAACCACAGTTAACTCTAAAAAATAAAATAAAAACAAAGAGCTAACCGTGGTCATGAGCAAAAAGCTTTCTTTATTCCCTTGGAGAAGGGAAACTGGACAGATGTGCCAGGGCCTCTCTAGGAGGAGACCCACTGTAGTGAGGCCAAACCTCAATACATACAGCAATGCTATGCAATGAGCTGTAGCCCTGACAATGAGCGGTAACAGCAACAATGAGACAGGTTTGATTTACAGCAGGGATTCATGACCGGAATGTGGGTCCTGCATGTTCTTGTCTGAGCGCAGGGACCACGTGGGACTGCTGTGAAACAATTCTGGGCTTTTGCTGTGGCAGAGTTCATCCAGAGGGTGAGCACAAAGGATTGTTGTTATGCCAACCTCAAGGCACAGCCTGCTTGCTTGGGTCTCAGCTCTGGAAAGCAAGATGTCTCTTAACAGTAAAAAGAGAGGGGTGCTCTTGGCATGGGGATCCTGACAGTTCTGTAGTTCGTGACTTGGAGGGATGGTGGGATAGAGCGAAGATAACATTCTACACTAGGCTGGCAACATGAAATTTGGTCAGATTTTGTTGGTGAAAGGCATAGTAAATTGAACTCTGGTCTTCACCTTCTTTGACTTAAGGTAAAAGGAGAGCCCCTTATTATCCTTTTTGGTCTTAGCTACAGTGTTTGTCAAAATTATGAAAAGAAGTATCATGTTAGATGGTCTGTTCCTAAGCAGTAGTTTGTGCGTGAGTCTACCTGAGATTGTTGTGGCAGATTAATGGGTGAAAAACTGAGGTTTCCTAAGTGTAGCAGTCAGGGCCCTCCTTACTCTGGGCCCCCCGTTAGCTATCCTGGGTTCTTGATATTTTGTGGGTCAAAATCACTTCCACACTGATGGGGCCTTAAGGCCCTATCAGTATGTGTTACTTTTTACCAATCAACCAGATGGCATGCTTAGTTTGAAAAAAAAGGCATTTTAAATAATAGTGTAAATGAAGTAACCACAGAATATTTTGCATCTATAAATCTTGAGCTTCCTTTTCTACATATAAAAACACTGTGTGGGAAGAGTAGGCTTTATAGAAGTAATATATGGGTCATCCACAGATGGGGAACACTTAAGACCTCCTGAAAATAGGAAATAGTGCACGTGCAGGAGGGACAGCTCATGCAATGCAGAGTTGCTTACCTCTAATACAGACGTGCTACTCTTTGCTTGATGTGTTCACTGCTAGCCATTGCCGTCCATTGCAAGTTGCCATTTTTGATTGTTGTTCAGTCATTTCAATCATATTCGATTCTGCATGACTCCTTTTGGGGTTTTCTTGGAAAAGGTATTGGAGTGGTTTGCCTTTTACTTTTCCAACTTATTTTACAGATGACGAAACTGAGGCAAACAAGATTTAAAAAACAAAACAAAGCAGGCACTACTTTCCATTGCTGGTTGCCACCTCTGGCTTTTTTCAAAGTTGTTTAATACCCTGAAACTACATTTGCTTGAGGTTACAGCTGTTTAACCAGTCCTCTAACTTAAGTGTGTGCTATTCTGAATTGAAGTTAAGGAGAAAAGAGATAGTTGCTCTCAACTAGCAATTATTCAGCTCCCATCACCATTTTCCAGTTTACATTTTTAAACTCCCAAATAATATGTACAAAGATGCAGTCCCTAGGAAGAGAGAAGAGAGTGGAGTATGTGATACTGTATTTGCAATGCTAGGTTGAAAACACTTTTACATTATTGATACAGATATCCATCTTTTTTCATATTTCATCTCCAGGTTCTTTAGACTGAGAACATGATTTCTAACTAGTATTGTGTATTATAGTGTACTAGAAAGAGTCCTCAACTAGTGGTCAGAAGAACAGGGGGCTAATCCTAGCTCTGCTGTTTTCTGTTAACTTCTTTGAAACTTATTTTATTAATCAGTTAAAAAAAATGAGGATAATGTTACCTGTCTTTCCTACCTGACCAAATTTTATTTGATGATCAAATTAGAGAATGGATATGACAGTGCTTTGTAAAATCTAAAGTACTAGATAAGGTTATTGTTATTAACTAAATTTTGGTGCAGTGAAACAATTGCATCTCCCATCTCCATGCTTCTGCCTGTGGAGTTTAATCTAATGGGATCTTACTGTATGCTCAAGGTTATTTTTTTAAAAAAATCACTTAAAATACTAACATCTCAAAATGAATGTATGTGATTTATGTAAGTGTCCTAGGTAAGCATGTTACAGTATGCACTTGAGTGTTTGCTGGATGAATTCCCTCCTATTTTGTTCTTAATATTTATGCCTTTTTAGGATCTCTTTTTCCCCATCATGGCACATTTGAAGTGATAAAGAACACAGATATTGATTTGGATAAGAAGATACCAGAGGATTACTGCCCCCTTGATGTCCAAATTCCCAGTGATTTAGAGGGATCAGCATACATAAAGGTCTGTCAAAGTAATTTTTGCACATAATCTCTGTTTCTTCCCTTAATTCACACAGATCATGGTGTTCTTCATAGAGTAGGTACTTAATACACTTTGTGAATTAACACCTCAGGACTTCAGTAGATTCAGGATGTCCTTGGTGCAGGTCTTCCTTCTGGCAGTTCAGACTGCATCTTATCCATATCTCATCCGATGCAATTGTGGTCTGTCACCTCCCATAAACTTTCCATAGGTGATGTGCCCAGCATACTGGAGGCCTTCCTATAGGTTTGTTTAATTTCCAAACACCAATGTATAACATTTCCCTCTAATTTTCTTCTTGCTTAGGTGTCTATTCAAAAACAAGCATCAGACATTGGGGACCTTGGCACAGTTAACCTCTTCAGACTTCCTATGCCCAAGTCAAAACCAGGTATGGCTCTGCTCTAGTCATTCAGTTCAAGTCTTTATTACAGTTTGTGTTTGGGAACAAACTGGAGAACTTTTTAATGTGCTAGAAAAATAAGTGACTTGAATAAAAAACAATTGGAAATAAGTTTTTGTTGCCTTTCAGGAGATAGGGCTGTTTATATAATTTAGTACAGTAATAACAACATTTGTCCAAATGTGGTAACCTATAATTTTAATTTATTTCCCTCATTTTCTGTGTGTTGATCTGTGTTTTAACAAATTAAAATTTTCCAAATTGGTAAAGGTATGTTCCAACACCTATAATCTAATAATCTCTATATTTAACTATTTCAACTTTATGCTGACTTCTGTTCTTTAATCCTTTGCCCCTTTTTCCTGCCCAGTCCATGCCTTGCTGCACCTGGATCACCCCGACTATCTGCCTTCTCCACTGCTACTGATATAATCTTGAATGATGCTGAAAGAAGTAAAAAAAAAGTTTTATTTGAGTTCACTGTAAATTGTTGTAATCAAATCTCAGCTGGACTGTCACTGCCACAAGTCAGTCTTTCCATAATTTACTATATTTGTAATTCTCTACAGTGGTTGTTCTAAGCCTTCTCTGTTTTCCTTAAACCTCCCACACCAAGCATTCTTATTTCCCTTTCAGCAGAGGACTTCACCTCATACTAACTTAGAAAATAGAAGCTATTCATCATGGGCTTCCACTTCTTTTACTCTTCATCTGAAAATCCCTTGATATTATCATCATCACCCCCACCCATTTTGTTATCCTTTATTCCAGTATCTAATGTAGAGGTAGCTCTTCTCATCAAAGCTAAATCTTCTACTTATGGTTTTGATATAACTTCTTTAGGAGATTGATCATAATCATCTCCTGTCTCCCTCATCTTCATTCTCTCCCTATCTAATTGCTTGTTTCCTGCTACTATAAACATGCTTGATAAATCATTGTTGATTGATTGTTGAAACAACCTTCAGTCACCCATCTCCTCAAGATGTCAGGCTATATCTTTCTTTAAGTAGCCAGACTCCTAGAAAAGGCTGTGTAGACTCATTAGAAAAAAAAACAACTTGGTCATTCTTTAGCCCTTTGCTTCCAACCTCTTCACTCAACTGAAATTGCTTTCTTCAGTTAGCACTGGTTTCTTAATTGTCAAATCCAATAGCCTTTTCTCATGCTTCATTCTTGATCTGCCTTGCAGCATTTGACACTATTGACTTCTCTCTCACCTTAACTGGATCTACCCCAAGGCTGTGGCCATAGCTCCCCTTTTTTCCCTCAACACTTTTCCTTAGTGATCTTATCAGCTCCTGTGGGGTTCAGTGGCCATATCTAGATATCCAACGCTTGTCTTTCTACTGAGCTCAGTTCCACAGAAGTAGCAGCTGCAAACTGCATTTCTGGTGGGCATCTCAAACATAGTATGTCCAAGACAGAGCTCATTCTCTTTCACTGTCATTCCGGACCCACCTCTCTTCTAGGCTTCTGTATTTATGTTGAGGGCACCACTTTTTTACCCCTTTCATCTAGTTTTACTACCTCTTCCTCATCCTCACTTTCTGTCACTACGACTAGTGTTGGCTATGGATACAGTGGATGACCTTGGCATCTTCGGTGTCTGACCAAACTCTACATGCTCCACAGTGTTTGCTTCTGCCTCCTTCATGGCCTATTGAAATAAAATGTTCACATCCACTTGTTCCAACAGGGAAGTCTTCATATACTTGGGGTAGACACTAACTCATCAGTGGGTTTGAAGTCCATCAGTTGCCCTCAACCTGGTTTAGCCCATCTGCCAAGACAGTTTTACCAGAAAGTGGCTGCTGCGAATGATAACAGCTTCTTGGAGCCACAGGTGAGAGCAGTGTGACAGGTGGACACCAAAGGTGAGTGAACAGCCCTAAAAAGGACTTGGCAGCCCTCATACCAGAGATACTAATCCTCTCTGAACACTTGATATACACTGTGAGAGGCAGTGAAGAACTGAGGAAGTCGCTGGGATGAATTTTTGACGCTGGGGTCGAAAACGGTAACTGTCACTTACTGTTGAAGACTTAGGTATCTTATGACCTTCTCATCACCAACACTGTCTTCTGTTGTACCTGAACACCAAAAAACTTCATGGATGTCCCTCGCAGCAAACATTAGCATTTAATAGACTGCTTCATTTTAAGGAGAAGAGACAGGATGTGAGTGAAGAAGGTAATGTGTGGCACAGAGTGTTGGATTGATCCATAGCCTCTCTAAGCTAAACATTTGAATTCAACAAAAGTGGCACCCCCAAGGCCTGATGACTATCAGAAAACTCAAAGTCAATACATTAGAGCCCTTCTCTGTATGTCAACAATTTATTGAGTTTGAAGGAAAGCTGAGCCAACATACTGTTGGTAACAATGCAGTAGAGAAGGAGTGGGCAGCTTTTGGAGATTTGGTGGATGGCACCACATTTACTCATCTGGGCCAGAACAGTCACAAACATTAGCATTGGTTTGGTAGAAATGATGGAGAAATTCAGAAGCTACTAAATGAAAAATAAGAATTCTGTAGGCTCTATCGACAGGATAGTTCATCCACCTCTAAAAAGGCAATATTTAGCTCCATCAGAAGTAAAGTGCATGCAGAGTTTAGAGAGATGCAGGATTCTGGGCTCAGTAAGAAGGTAGATGAAATTGAGTTTTATTCTGATCGTAACAATCCAAAGTGTTTTTGTGGTGCTCTGAAGGCTGTTTATGGGCCAAAGATGTATGGTGCGTCTCAACTACTCAGTGCTGATGGAACCACACTGATCAGTGGTAAGGACATGATCCTGGAGAGATGGGCTGAACACTTCCGTGGTGTTCTCTGCAGAACATCATCAACCAATGCTGAAGCCATTGACCCTATACCTCAGGTTGAAGTCAATCCCTCTTCAGCCAAACTTCCAGCTGAAGAAGAGGTTTTGAATAACATTAAGCTTCTCTTGTGTGGCAGAGTGCCTGGTGCTTATTCTATTCCAACAGAGATCTATAAGGCAGGGGATGCATTGATGGAAATTTTCTAGATTGTATGGCAAGAGGAGGTTATCCCCCAGGAGATCAAGGACACCTCTATTTTCCATCTATATGAAGAAAAAAGACATAGATTTTTCTGTGACAATCACAGGAGTATCTCCCTCTGTCATTGCCTGTAAGATTCTTGCCAGACTCCTCCTTAATCAGCTGATCCTTCACCTAAAAGATGGTCATCTACCTGAGATCCAGTGTGACTTCAGAAAGGGCCGAGGAACAAACCATGATGTTTGCTGCCGAACAGCTCCAGGAGAAATGCCAGGAGCAGAACAGAAGTCTGTACACAATATTTGTTGATCTAACCAAGGTCTTCGATGAAGGCTTGTGGAAGATCATGGCAAAATTTGGTTGACTGGAGAAGTTCATCAGTGTTGTATACCAGTTCTACAACAACATTCTTGCATGGGTTCTGGATAATGGATGATGTTCTTGCACTTTCCTAGTTACCAATGGAGTGAAGCAAGGCTGTGTGCTTACTCCTATGCTTTTTAGCATAATGTTTTCAGCAATGTTGTCAGACACCTTCAACAAGGACAAAAATGGCATCAAGGTCAACTGCTACACTGACAGTAAATTATTTAACTTGAAAAGGCTCCAAGCCAAGACTAAAGTGGAGGGAGAGCTGGTGCGCAGCTTTTTGTTTGCATATGATTGTGTACTCAGTGCAGCTTCTGAGGCAGAGCTGCAACAGAGTATGAATCGATTCTCTGTGGCTTGTGCTAATTTTGGCCTGACAATTAATACCAAGAAAACAAGTTCTCCACTAGCCAGCACCATACCATCCATACATGGAACCATCAATTACAGCAAATGGAGAAATTTTGAATGCTATGGATGAATTCCCTTACCTTAGGAGTATACTTTCCAGAGATGTACACATAGATGATGAAGTTGACACACTCATTGCCCCAGAGCTACCTCAGTGTTTGGGAGGCTCTGAAGGAACCTGGGAGAGAAGAGGTATTACACTGTCTACCAAACTGAAGATCTACAGAGCTCTTGTGCTGACCTCCTTGTTGTATGCCTATGAAACCTGGACAATTTACCAGCGCCATGCAAGGAAATAGAATTGCTTCCTTTTGAATTATCTTAGGAAGATTCTGAAGATAACCTGACAGGATAAGATACTGGAAACTGAGGTCCTTTCTCAAGCTAAACTGCCAAGTATTTGAACTCTGCTGCAGAGAATGCAGCTGCAGTGGGCTGGCCATTGTTTGAATGCCAAACGGATGTTTGCCTGAAAGACTATTTTAAGGAGAATTCACACAAGGCAGATACTCACATGGTGATCAGAAGAATCGATACAAGGATACTCTCGAGGTCTCTTAGAAGAGCTTTGGAATCGATTGAGACTTGGGGAGACACTGACACAAGACCACCCAGCATGGTGTGCCCACATCAAAGAGGTGCTGTGCTGTACGAGCAAAGCAGAATTGCAGTAGCTCAAAAGAAACATGAGATGCACAAATTTAGAGACATCTTCCTCCCAAATGGTTATATGGACTTTTTGTGCTTTACCTGTGGCTAGAGCCTTCTGAGCTCATATTGGTCTGAGCAGCCACAGTCAGACACACTGTACATTGACCCCAGCATAGTGATGTCATTTTGGTCGTCTTCGAGCATGAAGGACAAAGAACCACAACTTTCTCCCACCTAGCATTGTCAATTACCTACTGAGTCTTATTGATTCTATATTCAGCATCTCTTGTATTTCATCTCCTTCTCTCCACTCACATGACCAATACCCTAGTTCAGGCCCTCATCACTTTATAGTAGCTTCATAATCCCTGTCTTTAGTGTCCCCCCACTCTGATCCGTTCTCCACATAGCTTCCAAAGTGATGTTGCTACAGCACAAATTAGACCATGCCATTTTCCTATTCAAAAAGCTCCATTGGCTCCCTGTTGCCTCTAGGGTAAAATATATGTTCCTTTCTATGGTGTTTAAAAGTCTACGTAGGTTAGTCCAGTATAGTTTACTTTGCCTATTTTGTGTTACAGTACTTATCATTATGGACTCTGCATTCTAGCTAAACTAACTTACTGCTGTTCCTTAATAATGATTCCATCTCTTGGCTCCACACCTTTGTACAGGCTGTCCTGTGTAAGGAACTCACTCTCTCCTCACCTCTGCCCCTTAGAATTCCTAGCTTTCTTGAAGACTCGGTTTAAGATCTGCTTCTTACATGAGGCCTTATCTTCATTTGTATTCATGCATGCATGCATGTTATTTCAGTGAAATGTAAGGCCCTTGAGGGTAAGGACTTTTTGTCTTTGCTATCTTCAGCACTTCATATACTATCTGGCACATGTCAATTGATTTATTGGTATAGAATTCTCTCTACCAGTCAGGAGTCCCACCTTAATGTAGGAAGTCTAGCATTTATATTCACCCAATCAAGGGCAAGAATTCTAAACAAATATCTCAGAATACAAAACTTGCTTTGTAGTTGAAACTAAAGAACAGAGTACTTGTATAACAGAATGGGAAAACAAGTCAAAGAAATATGGTGGTGGTAAATCATGACAGAGGAAAGTGTTACAAATTATGAAGATTCAAAACAAGCTTTTATTGAAAAACAAGGAATAATTTTATCTGTTCATGCAGCCAAAATATTAATAGCTGATAACTTGTAGCAGCATATATTAGTATTGACATTTAGAACATTAATATTGATCAACAGCTAATAGCTTATATTAGAGGCCTAGTTAATTTGGCTGTAGTAGCCATTTAAGTTCTTTAGTTACAAGTTTGAGACTTTAAAATTCTGCTTCTTTAGTTGAATGAAGCTTTCAGAAATAAGGAGATATTTTTAATTATTTAAAATTTTATAATGTGACAAACTAGTTAATGCACACCATGTTTGGGCAGTAAATCTATTTATACACATATAGTCCCTATTTTTCAGGTTCTCCACACTGGCAGACAAAACTGGAAGCTGCACAAAATGTTCTCTTGTGTAAAGAAATCTTTGCACAGCTGTCCCGCGAGGCTGTTCAGATTAAATCACAGATTCCTCACATTGTTGTGAAGAACCAGATTATCTCTCAACCTTTTCCAGGTAAGTTGACAAGCCAGTCTTTTGTACTTATCGTTAGGAGTTTTGTGACTAGAAGTACAATATGTGCTTTTGTGGGAATGGCAATTTGTGAGGTGAGAGTTTAAGGGCAGATTCAACTTTATGACCTATGAAGACTTAGTGTTTATACAGGAGATCACAACAACTTCCTTGCCAAATCTGTTCTTTGTTAGGAGTTTGTCATTTATGGAAATTATAACAATTAGTTTTAGATATGTATATGTACATATGTACACAAATATGCACATTATACATACATACATACATACACATATGTAAGGCCCAAGATATAGGAACATGCTGCAGCAGCATCCAGAAGATGATTGTAGTTGATACAGTTTGTAGCAGTTTTGACATGGCATTATGCATTTGTCTAAATGAGATGCCAGATAAAGTTTATTTGACTAAATGTGTCACTGTGTTCTATTAAAAACGAATGGATACTGGTTTTGCTGGTATGGTTTATGTAATGTTCTTGGTCTAAAGTGGATTACTTTATACTGGAGATCATTTGTTCTTAGTCTACTGTAAAGTACATGAAAATTCAATGAACTTGATTATTTCACATGGTCAGAAATTGGTGTGTCCTGGGTAAGCAGGTGTTATACTTAATGTATTGCTACCACATGCAGTACATACATGAAATACTAATTTTTAAAATTAGAACATAGTAACATTCAGTCTTGAACCATATCATTTTCTTAGATTCAGAAATTAGAATCATCATCACCATCATAATAATATCTAGCACTTATATAGATAGTGCTTTAATGAAGAAAAGGTTTTTGTATGGTAATAAATTTTCCAGTTTTAAATATTTTAAGTCTGTAGTTTATGGATATTTTAGCCTTTTTACTGTAAGAATCTGCGTGGCACAATGGATAGAAGGCTAGATTTGGAGTCAGGAAGACCCGAGTTCAAATTATTCCTCAGACACTGTGTTGTGTGAACCTGGGCAATTCAGTCAACTTCTCTCAGCCTCAGTTTCCTCATCTGTAAAATGTGGGTGATAACATCTACTTCACAAGTGTGTTGTGAAGGTCAAATGAGGTAAAACGTAAAGCACTTTGCAAACCTTAAAATGCTGTATTAGAAAAATGAGAGTAAGTGGGTACTATGAGCTGTTGCTGTGTTGTGTTGGCTATATTTGTGAAGAGAGGATGTATTGTTGAAAATTAATCATAAAAGTTTCTGTATCTTTAGAAGTAAAACATTCTATTCCTGTCCTGATGGGGACAGGCAGAAATATAACACTTAAGAAAAGTGAGGCCAAAGATAACTTATATTGTACCTACCAATTTCAGAGAGACAGAAATAATGCTAAGCCAGATTTTAACTCCATTCTATTTTAATGTTCATGTAATGGGTGTAGGATTTAAAATTTCTCATTATTACTATGGGAATAGCTGGCTCTCATTCCTCTGGCTTAAGCTACACAAACCTATTGGATCAATGGTAGTTGGAATCACTAGTATCTAATTGTTGTATTTATAGCTTTTGAAATTGTATTACTCCCCATTTCAGTGTTCAAAATATTCATAACAGTGATGACAAAGAGGCTGTTAAAAATAGATTGTGAATTCAATATTATGTGGTTGTAAAAGTTATTTCTAATTATAGTAATAAAATTTTCCAAAGACAATTTACAACTTTTTTGGTTGTGGACTGGGTGGATCAAAAGATTCTGAATATATAACGCCACTTTTTTGTAAATAGGCTTACAGTTATCTATCTCCTTGTGCCACTCCTCAAATGATAAGAAATCCCAAAAATCTTCTGAAAAGCAAAGTACAGAGGACCATCTTTGTGTTCTGGAACATAATTTGCATCAGCTGATTAGAGAGGTAAAGAATATATATATATTTTTTTTTTTTACTTGGGATAGAGTCAGTCACATCTGGTCAGAGATTAGTGTAGACTTCTCTCCTTTTTACCATAGATTCCCTTATTTTGGCCAGATCATTTAGTGTTATCAGTGTAGAAACAGTAAAGAGAGGCAGGCTGGATACTCGGACTACTTGCCTATCAATTGTGTATTTCTCATTTTTCAAAGTTGTTGAAGTCTTCTTTCTTTCTCTTTTTTTTTTAACTTTTTCTCTGGCTATAAGTAAAGCAAAAAATAAAACATAATTACATCTTGAGAGGATCACTTCTTTATACAAACCCACATTATGCATGTCTTTTTAGCTGTTAACATATATCTTGGTTCCAGTGTGGATTTCATCTGTATGTTCAGTCAGAATGGTATAGTGGAAAGAGTCCTTAATATATAATCAGGAGACTGGGTTCAAGTTCTGACTTTACACTTTACTAGCTTTGTGATTGGACAAATCACTTAATGTCTCTGAATTTCAGTCTCCTCATTTGTAAAGATGGGATTGAGGATACTTGTACTATCTACTTCATAGTATTGTGATTTTCATAAGCAATAATAATGTGTGCATTGTCAGCTTTTAATCATTGGGTAAATTGAGTGCACATTAAATAACTTAACATTTGAATTGGTTTTATTGTTCCAGTTTCACAAGCAGACCTTGAGTTCTACAATGATGCCGCATCCAGCTAGTGCACCTTTCGGCCACAAGAGAATGAGATTGTCGGGACCTCAGGCTTTTGATAAGAATGAAATTAACTCTTTACAATCCAGTGAAGGGCTCCTGGAGAAAATCATTAAGCAAGCAAAGCACATTTTTCTTAGGAGCGGGTACTTTTTTCTTTCAAGTTGTGATAATCTTGCTTTTCTGTGGGAGTGTAGTATATTTATAATTTAGACATAACTTATCAGCTCCTTGTTTCTTCTTTGTCAGTTATTTCACATAATTTCACTATTTGGTATACTTTATATCTCAAGGAGAGAGGAAGTAGGCTGCATTGGATTGTTCACGTTGATACACTGGACTCATCTAAGTTCTTGTTTTGCAAACCAGTTTTAAAACTAAGACAGTTGCCTTCCATGGGAATTGCTTTTGTAGTTCATGCAGCACAATATTTTGCTTCTGTCCGTGACAATGAAGGACATGTAGGAAGGCACAGTTGTCCTTCCCACTGTCATCCCCAACAGATTTGAAATGTATCCATGGCCAATGAGGAGCCATTATTCATGAACTCCTTTAAGCCTAGTACTTTTAGCCTTTTCCATCTCACAGGGGACGTAAATGCCATAAACTGATTGCCCATTCACACTGAGCCAGTTGTTAGTTCTTCCCTTTATCAGTCATAGATTTATCTTGTTCACCTTTCAAAGGGTTTTCTCATTTAGTTCTCAACCTTCATCTTTTCAGGCTAACGAATCCTAATTTTAACTCATTTCACAGTAGCCCCATGACCTTCAGTTGTCTTAGTTGCCTAAGTTGTATTTTACAATTTCTATTTTATGTCTTTTGCGAGATGGGCTGACCTCTGATCTTCCACTATTTTAGGCATAGGTGAGCTGTGGTTTTGCATAAGGGAAGTAATGTTTTCTGTTTTTTTGTTTTGTTTTATTTTCAGTACTTTTCCTGATAATGGCTATCATTTTGTTGTCCTTTTTGTCCAAAGTAGCACATTGGCCTGAAGCCTTAGACAAGAAGTTATCTGCCATGCTCAGAATACCTTTCTTCCTCACCTCTATTTCCTGAAATTTCAGATATCCCAGCCCTCTTTAAGGTCCAGTTCAAATGCTGTGTTCTTGATCTCCCTCGTTATTAGCTTCCCACTCTTCCCTGAAATTACTGTGTTTGTACTTTATCTTTACTTGACTTTGTACCTATAGTTTCCTTTTAGTACAACCTAAGCCCCTTGAGGGAAAAGACTGTTTCCTTTTTTCTTCATCTCCACTGTGCCTTTCACACAATAGGGACTACTGAAGGCCTTATTGAATTGAAGCTGACATCCTTTGTCAGCGTTGCTGGCCTGGCAGCTAAATAAAGAGGGCACATTTAGGGAAGGTCTTAGCATTTGGCAATTATGTACTTATTATTAATATGAAGGCCTTAAGAAGAGCTTTACAAGCTCCTGGTTACACCTGAGTATTTTCCATGGGAAATGAGTAGGCTAAGAGTAAGGATCATTTGCCCATTTAAATTCTCGATTGTTATTACAGTCTTTAAAGAACATAGTGCTTTGGAAGGAGAGAGCTCGATTCTGATAGTTTTTGTGTGATCTTAAGGATATTGGAAGAAGCAGGATTTTCACATATGAGAACAACATCAAAAACAGGAGTAAAGGGTACAAGACTGAAGCAAAAGTATTGTAAGCAAATGAGCACTATGACCTTTTATCTTGTCCCCAAACCCCTGTATCTGTCCTCAGGTCCTTGTCCTTTCTGACTTCTGCCTTTACTTCCATTAAAAGTGCTAGCTAGGATCAGACAAATCATGAGCAGAGAGTCTGTAAGTTTTTGATTTTACCGTACCCAGCTAGTTAGTGTTTTTAGATAGTTTAGTGATTGTGCTCTTGGGTCCTTTTCCAGCCTTCTTGGCTATTTTGGAATGTCAGGGGGCGTGTCTAAAATGAATTAATCATCTCTC